>NC_082685.1:29607667-31060167 GCF_949987515.2 Delphinus delphis | reverse complement strand
ACCCCAGGTGGTATCACGTGTGCCTCATACCTCTCTGAGAGACTCTCCAAGATCAGCAGGCAGGTCTGACCTAGGCTCCTTTCAAATCAGTGCCTCTGCTCTGAGACTTGGAGCATGTGAGATTTTTGTGTGCACCTTTTAAGAACAGAGCCTCTGTTTCCTACAGCCCTCTAGCTCTCCTGTACACAAGCCCTGCTGACCTTCAAAGCCAGATGTTCTGGGTGCTTATCTTCCTGGTGCAGGAACCCTAGACAGGGGAGCCTAATGTGGGGCTTGGACCCTTTACTCCTTGGGGAGAACCTTTGCAGTTGTGGTTATCCTCCTGTTTGTGGGTCATATACCCAGGGGTGTGGGCCTTGACTATGTCATGTCTCTGCCCCTCCTACCAATCTTGTTGTACTCCCTTCTTTATATCTTTAAGCCGTGGAAAATCTTTTTTACTAGCCTTCAGGTTATTTTTGTAGATAGTTGCTCTGTAAATAGTTGCAATTTTGGTATGCCCATGGGAAGAGGTGAATTTAAGGTCTTCCTAGTCTGCTGTCTTAGCCATACTCTCCAACACGGAGTATTTTAGTTCAATCCAATATCTTTTTCTTCCACCAGTGTTCCTCAAACTTCAGCGTGCTTCAGAATCACCTGAAGGTCTTGGTAAACAGATTTTAGTCCCCATCCCAAGTTTCTCATTTAAAAGGTCTGGTTTGGGGCCAACACATTTGTATTTCTAAGTTTCCATCTGATGCTGGTTGTGGGACCACACTTTACGAACTATTATTTTTCCCATCATGCTTTTCAGATTTATCTTCCGCACATCCTTTCAGCTTACCTTTAAAATGAAATTAAGAGTATCTATTCTGTCTTCCTCTCAAGGTTGCCATTGGTTTCAAGTAACTGTAAACTGCTAAAACGCTACAAAACTAGTATAAAGCTTGTCTCTTTCACTAGAGTACAAGTTCCATGAAAGGTGGAGCATGTCTTGTTCATTTTGCTATTTCTTGTTCCTGATAAGTAGTACTTTATAATTTTTGTTGAATAAATAAATGAATAAACAGTAAAATCCAGTGATTGGTTAAAATTAACTTAAAGAGAGAAAAGATAGAAGTCGAGACCAATCAGTGGCTATTTAAATTCAAGAAAATAGTTCCTAAAGAATGTGTATGCCTCTCTGATTTATTTGGTAGCTTAGTTATGCTAGTGTTAAGAATGCAAAAAGAAGCAGTGTATCATTCAGTGATGGCGCTTGTTGTAATAGTTTCTCCTCTGGGTAAGAATAGTTTCTGCATAAACATCCAAATGATTGTAATCACTATCCAGAGAGCGAATCCTCTGCCCTGGCAGTTGGAAAATGACTCTCTACGCTGACAGCCCCACAGGATGGAAATGCAATAGCTTTGCTACTACTGTGTAATGTTGTTAAGCTTAATGGACTGCACCCATAAATAGTGGGAGAATGTGAGAGTGTGTAATCCATTCTACTCTTAAATTATTATGTGGGGCCAACTTGCCGGCATCTCAGGGACTCTCTGTAGTATAAACCATTTGTTGTTTGGATTTTAGGTTTTCCTTGTCCATACCAACCCCAACTCAGTTTCATTCATTTGCAGTCCACCTCTTCTTAAGCCTTGTGTTGTTACGATTTCACACATACTTCCCTTTTCTTAAAAAAAAAAATGTTGTCTATATGGGCTGTTACACCTTATTGCCATAATTACCTTCCTACTCCTGTCTTATTTCTGTACCCATGACGTCAAAACGGTTTTGCTAAGGGTATCAATGATTTCCACCTTGGAAATCCAAAGGACACTTCTTTTTTGTTTAATTTATCTTATTGAAGTATAGTTGATTTACAATGTTGTGTTAATTTCTGCTGTACAGCAAAGCGATTCAATTATACATATATATATATATATATATATATACACATTCTTTTTCATATTCTTTTCCATTATTATTTATCACAGGATGTTGACTATAGATCCCTGTGCTGTGCAGTAGGACCTTGCAAATAATACTTCTTAGGCCTCATCTTACTTAACATCTCACCACATTCGACATAGTCAGCCATGCCTCCTTCTTGAAGACACTCTTCTCTTAGCTTTCATCCAACTATTCTCTTAGCTTTCTTCCTTCCTCTCTGACCACTACTTCTCAGCCTCCTTCATGAGGCACTCTCTATGGCACATTCCTAAATATCAAAGTTCTTCTCTCTCTACAAACTTTCCCTAAGTGATTCCATACCCATGACATAATGTCATCCAAATGCTAATATTTACCATCTCCCATCACTTATCCATGCCTCTCCTCTGAGATAGGTTTATGGATCCAATGCCTTCTGAACAGCTCTACTTGAATTTCTTTCAGCTTTCTCAAACTTAAAATGTCCAAAATTTTGGGCTTCCCTGGTGGCACAGTGGTTGAGAGTCCGCCTGCCGATGTGGGGGACATGGGTTTGTGCCCTGGTCTGGGAAGATCCCACATGCGGCAGAGCGGCTGGGCCCGTGAGCCATGGCCACTGGGCCTGTGTGTCCGGAGCCTGTGCTCCGCAACGGGAGAGGCCACAACAGTGAAAGGCCCACGTACCGCAAAAAAAAAAAAAAAAAAAAAAAAGTCCAAAATTTTACTCTTGAATTCTCACTTCCTCGCTTCACCAACACTTGACATTTTCTCACTCCCCTGCTCTATCTAACTCACACATTAGTGCCAACATCTATCTCCAGCCTATCAGTTCATTCCTAGCTACATTATTCACTTTTTGGTCTGATTCATCATCATTTCTGTCTCTGGACCTTTACCAATGGCTAGTTATCAGCCTGAAATACTGTTCTCCCCACTCTTCATCCAGATAATTCCTATTCATCTGCAAGTCTTAATTTCAGTATTCTTGGAGACCTTCCCAGACCCCTCAATCCCACTGGTCAGTGCATTTATCCAGTTCTTTGTAGCACTTAACATGATTTGTAATTCTACGTTTATATGAATATTATATATCTCCTTTACTTCATTTGCCTCTCCCTCTCTCTCTTTTTCTCTTTTAAATGTGGCTTTATAAACCTAGACAATTTGGAAGAGAGGTATCTCCTGGATTACCAAGACAATTCTGTCTTAAAATATCTAGGACTAACTATATTGATTCACTCATCTATTTATTCATTTAATTCTTGAGCTCCTACTGTGTATTATGTACTTTTATAGCCTGAATCTTGGATCTGTCACTCACTTGCTGAGTTATCATGACATATTAATTATTCATTCATCGGTTTCCTTATCTCTTAAAATGGGTGAAAATAGTAACTATGTTATAGAGGTATTTTGAGAAGTAAATGCGTTATTACATGTAAAAGTGACTAGCACATAATGAATTCCATGTAAGTATTAGCTAGCTTTATTTTTAATATCGTCACTACTTTTTTAGTCATTGAGTTATATAATGTTGAACAAAATAAAGTTTATACGTTTCACATAGTTTATATTTTAGTGTAGGGCAAACTGTGACCCTTTGACTATTTTTGTAAATAAAGTTTTATTGGGATACAGCTAGCTTATTTCTTTATATTTTGTCTAAAGCTGCTTCATGCTGCAACAGTGACTTTGAATTGTTGCTACAGAGATTGCATGCCCCACAAAGCAGAAAATGTGTACCATTTTTCTCTTTATAGGAAAAGTTTACTGACCTCTGTTCTAATGCAGATAAGCACACTTTCTTTAGTAGATAGCCTATATAGTGAAAAATCCACTGTCAGGAAGACCTGGATTAATATTCTAATTTTTGCATTCTACCACTGTCTTATTGCATGGTTTTAGCATGCTAGTTATCTCCCTAAGCATCAGTTTCCTTGGTTGCAAAAAAGAGCTCAGTGTCTCTTCTGATGTGTTAGATAATAAAATGTATACACAGTACCTGGAAATCTTGGTACTCAATAAAAATTTTCCTCTTTCCTTTTGGAGAATAAAGCATTTATTCAATATTGATATTATAAGTATTAACATTTATTACAACTTTACAACTACATGAAAACATTTTAGATCAGAAGTTGAAAAAAATCATGGTCTATAATAAAGTAAGTTTCAGTAGGAGAAAAATAGATTTTAATTGCAGTAAATGCAAAGGAAAGATGTGTTAAATTCTGCTTTCCATTCTAGTGCTATTAAGATGTTATCATCTTAGTCTTGGTTTAAATTTGTCATAATTAAGTTATAGGTTTAAATCCTTTATATGCTAATGATTATTCACTTCTAATAAGGTTTCCAAGGTGCTTCTAGTGCAAAAACCAACTGAAATTATTGTGTAAACTGAATTAACTAGAAAGGAGAACAATCTGGCTCTCTATGAGGGAAATAATTTGTTTTTTTTCCAAAGGTGCCTCCTTAATAATCGCTTAAAACAATAAATCTATGAAGATTTGATTTTTTCACAGTAGTTAACCCCTCAGTAACGATGCTTACAAAATTCCAATTTAAAAAATGACCTTTGATAGATGCCATATAAAATTAAATTTTAATGAGGGATAATAAATGGTGATACTTTTCACAGGAGGAATCACAGTGCTTGCCTGGAGCCTTTACTGCATGTCATCCACATCAGCCCTCTATTACTGTGGCTTCCCTTTCATTATTTTCAAGGAACAATGATGGGACAGCACACTTTGAAGAAGCAAAACCAGCTTTAGTATTATTCTTACCAAAGGTGATCTTCATCACTAGCTAATTAGACAGATGGCCCTCCCGTGCTTTAGTGATGGTTCTTTTGTAGAAAGCTGCTCTATTCCTCCACAATGATAGTTTAAGGTATTTAAGCATTCCTTTGATTATGTGGCCTGATTGAAAAATAAATCTTCATGATTGGGCTCAAAAAAAAAGTGTTTCACTAGATGGGAATTTTTCTCTTCTGTAGCAAAGACAGAGAAGTCTTTACAGTGGTCAGCTTTCAGGTGGAAAACACATTTGGCAACCACTCAACCTGAGTCTAGGAAGAGCAAAGCAGAAGGACGATGGGTAAAAGAATCACATTATATGCTGATACCTGCAAATGGCTGTTTGGCTTCCTTAATAAAATAAGAATGCTCACCAATGCTTCTTAGGCCAATATAAGCAGTCTGTTATTAACCCTCTGGGTCACTCAAGTTCATTGGCCCATTCACTAAACGAGAACAATTTATCATAAATGTGCAATAATCATGGCAAACATACTTATTAATTTATTGTTTCTAGTTTAAATTTCAAAAAAATGTGACGCTTTCTGCTTTTATATGATGCCACTCTCTCTACCCTTTTTGCCCTGAGGATCCTATTAGCAGAGAGCTGAGCAATTCGGTTTCATCGGAAATAAATTATGCCTCCATTCTTAAAATATAAGTACTGAAGGACTGTTAACTATTAGAAATTCGTGTGAAGCCCCCATCACTGGAAGTTTTTTTTTTTTTTTTCCTTGATGTATAGCACTACTGGTGTTAATGTAAAACAACACATCTTTCTAAAAGTTCAGAGCCAAGCCGCCTTAAAATATCCCTGACCAAGATTAAGGGGGATGTACAAAATGAAACATATTACCATGGAGGGCGGGGATGTTTGGTTCCTCAGAAGCTGTTTCCAAGACAGGCTGCTTGTGTATTACAGAGTGGGGAGGGGACTCAGCTAGTCACCCTCTGTTTCAAGATGATTAGAAAACTGCAGTTCCCAAGAAGCATGAGGTGAATTCTCACTTTTCTCACCAAGGATCTGGGGATGAAATGACACCTTTAATTATGAAGGACTTTTGGTACCACTCTGGTACCAAAGCTGCCATAAATGAAACCCCTAATTGCCTCAGAATCAAGTATTTCATGTAAATGCATTTTAATCTTAGGTACAGTTGTTGGTCCAGCTTTCGTTATTTTCCCCTGTCAGCATATGATGGAAGGAAGTGGTTGTGCAAACTTCTTATTTTACTGCTATTTTATTGTCAGTTTTGCCCAATGGCTAAGGAGCTAATGTGTGTTTTCTAGCCATAACTTGTTATTTTACTAGCCGCAGGGCCCCATGGCGATGCTCAACTTTGACTTCCATAAAATTGCAGTTAGAAAAAGAGGTGACTCTCATGTTTTAACAAACCTTGATCTTTACTTATTTATCATAATTATATCAAATTGCACTAGGTATCAAACCATTTTTGTCTGATTATTATTTTAAAAAGTATTTCAGATGACTAGAATTCATTTATCAGCTACACATGCTTACATTCTTAAAATTAACTCTGTATGATCTGAATATTTACTCAGCTATTTCTCCTTTGCCCTCTCCTCTTCCATTCATTTTGAAAGATTAAAAAATATACGCTCATGTTGTGAAATTCCCAGTATTCCACTTTTCTTAGAACGTATTGAATTTGGCTGCTTGATTGTTTCTTCTAAATTAATGTAGACACATCTGGAGATGCAACAATTAAAGAAATAAGCAATAATTAAAGAAATATGAGTAAATGGGAGAGAGGAGTTGACCTAAGTAAATAAGAGAAAAGGGAAAATTTGTTCATGTATTCTCTTTCCAGTGTAGTCAAAGATTTTTTTTTTTAATTCCAAAATGAAATATAGATCAAAAGCTGTATTTAACTAAAACTCTAAAGACAAATAGGTTCTGAAAAAAAAGGGAGCAGTCTAGGTTTGTTGAACAGATATGTACTGACCTATTTGGTCTATAACAGGTAAAGTGGATGGTAGTAATAGCAAACATTAAAACAATTTTCAGAGGAAATTTCTGAAAGTGATGTATATACTTATGGCATAGATTGTGATGATGGTTTCATGAGTGCATACTTACTTCTAAATTCATTAAGTTGCATACATACATTAAATATGTACAGCTTTTTGTGTGTCAATCATACGTCAATAAAATGGTTTTAAAAGAACCAATTTCAGCAACTTGTCAGAGATTAAAAAAAAAAAAAGCAGAGCTGCCAAGCAGCAGTTAATTTTTGAAGAATTATATTCTGGATTAAATTACATCACTGTTAGGTACACTAACAATAAGTGCTTCTTGCTTTTTCTTTCTTTAGAAATGAAGAGTGAATGAAGGCAGGAATTACTGGAAGGGAGGTCAGGGTAAGTCATATCATATTTATTTCTTACTTTTGAAGTGTGCAGAATACATTGTATAAAACTTGTTCAGGAACTCTCCATGGCTCATGTCTCAGATAAATTAGACAAATTGAGTCTTTCAGGGGGAAATAAAATGCTTGGTATAGCTGTGCTACACAGAAATATACCACTTGTCCCTGACATTTTAAGACCCATGTTCTCTGTATGCAAACCACCTTGCTGTTCCGTATTGTTAGGTGGATCACTGTCAAAGTGGCAAAAGAAACTCTGGATGAATTCCTGTTTTAGAATTGTGAGTCTCGTTATTCTGTGTATTTTTTTTCCCTTTTAATTTGGTATGGCAAAGGTAGTGCTTAAATTCCCAGGGCAGTATCTAACTAGGCATCTCAGTGTGACTCATATTCGAGTTCAGATGCAAATGGTCACAGACTAGAGTTGATTACAATGTAATTGTGTTTTTGTATTTTAGCATCATTTAGTTTTTGCTTTTCTTTGAAATTTAAATGCATTTGCCTTTATGAAATGTAAAACATTTGCTACATTATAACTAACCAATCGTGTAAAATCAAAAGCCATAGTATTCTTACAGATGACTTATGCAGTATACTTTACCTCAGTGTGTGTAATAGGTAGACATTCAGAATTATCTTCAAATAGAATTCAGGCCAAAGTTTTTAATCACAAATTTCCTGAAATCACTCTGAATGTAAATGAATAAGAAAGTCAGGACAAATATTGTTTTATATATAGTAAATAATAAAACCAAGAGCTCCTTTAAAAGGAAAAAGAGAGTAGGAATCAAGGAAGGAAAAGAAGGAGAGGGAGAAGAAGAGAGAAGGGAAGGAAAGGAAGAAAAGTATGGTTGTAGCTTAGACTTATTTTTCCTGTTTGTGTATTCAGAGGTCTTAATTCTAGTAGACTCAGAAATAGTACTTACTTGTTTTTGATGTTCAATGCCTTATTGAATCTTGCCAGTTTAATACTCAGCAGAATACTGGAGGTTTGGGAGGAAATAAGGTGGCAAAAAAAAGAGTGGAATTATGAGCCTTCCTTCATCTTCAAACAGTTCATTTCCATATAGTCTTTTGCATATTGGGATGTTCCCTAAAAATTTGTTTCGAGAAAGAGAGAACTTATATGGAAATATGTTAATATCACTTAAATCTAGCTGGTGGATACATGGGTATCTGTAACATTGATTATTATTCTTCCCTCTATTTTTGAAATATGTCTTAAACATTAGTGATTCAAAATAATTTTTTGGAAATATCTCCACATGTCTAAAAAGTGGTTTTGAACTTCATTCTGTGGCATGTCACCAGCAAATTAATTGAGAATGACTGAAATTAACAACACTTTGTCTAGTGGATTGCTTTCATTATAGTGAGAATTTTTAATGGATGGGAAAGAGGGAGTGTTATAGTCACCCTTTGTGACTATAACATGTAGAGAACTCCATCAGGCCTAAACATTCCAAGTTTATACTATATTCTTCTTCCAAAAATAAATATTTTAGATGGGCAAGTAAACAATCAGAAAAGGACTATATTTCCAAAGCTCCTTGATAGCAAGTGTGACCACATGACTGAGTCTAGACCAGTAGTACATATTTGGAATTTCAGGTGACCTTATAGGAACTTTCCTCAAGAGACAGCTGCTTCATGTCTTTGTCCTTTGGGGAGAAGAAAGTTCTTTTGACAATTCAGAGAATATCTCACTGTCTCTGACGTTGTCAAGTTACTTCATACTGCTTCCTGAAATGTGGATGTGGTATCTGGAATTCAGTCTTGGACTATTAAATGTGAGTCATATGTTAAGTAGTGGGGGATTGAATATTTTGGATTTGTGTTTTTTATAAGCTGAAAAAGAACAAACTTATATACCATTTTAATTAATTTTATAGGCATGGAATTTCAGCTATGTATGTCAGGGCTTGGAAATAGGTAGCCCCCATATCACAGACATTTTTTAATGGAGATATTTTCACTAAATATTTAAATTGGATCTTCTCATGGAAAAAAAATAGTTCCTCAAAGCGACACTGAGTGCACATCCTCATATGGCCCAAATATTGTGAAACTAAGGAGCAACATACCCATTTGGAAGTGGCAGGAGACTCCGGGTTCCTTTGTCCCCAATCGCTCTAAATGTCTCCTGCTTCCATCATTCCACTCACTGACTTTACCTGAATCCTTGCAGTAAGGAACTGTGCAGAGTCCAGACATCACCTGGACTTCTTTCAGATGCAAGCTGTTACTTGCATTCCAAGAAAAATTGGTATGATCCCCACTGCAATTCCACGTTCTGTGAAATACCAAAGTTCTCAGGGAGATTTCTGCAAATCCCTAACGGGATCAAGGTTTTTATGTTGTATCTTCATGCAATCTCTGTTCCTTACCATGTCCATGCAGACATGAAACTCATCTTTTTTATGAATATCCACAAGTCAGCTCATTCATACAAGCACAGTCATCTCTACAGCAGAGTTTCTGATAATAGAGCAGTATCATGTTCAGCCCTACCTAACAAAAACATATTTTTTTATATTAGACTTTAAAGTTCTCCAGAAGCTTTCTTGTTGCCCTAAGTGGGGGTCATCTCTCTTGGTGCCCTTGCCTGTAGGGTTTTGCATTCTCTCCTGCCTTCTCTCTCTGGTCCTCCCCTCTCTCCCTTTTGTTCTCTCATCTGCCTCTGCTATTTCAGAGGACAAACACACACTTCTCTTTGGGCTCATTTATAGCAGTTCTTCCCTCCTCTTGTTGTATTTGTTGTCATCTTGGGTGTTTGTTTTCCTCCAGCAAAATGAGCTCATTCAATGATAAATGCTGGAAGCAGCTTTTAAGATGATACATGTACTTTTTTCTCCTTACCTCATCAAATACAGAGTCATAGCTTTTACCTTCCCTATGCCACCAGTTATATGTATTGATTATGTATGTCAGTAGCCACTGTCACGTGTTGTGAGATTTGAAGAAAAGTTTTGAATCCCTGCTAAAGGGACCCACAGAGGGAAAAACAATTTCTGTGCTAAGAAAGTCAGACAGGGTGTGACCACATGCAGAGAACCACATGTTGTCTATCTCTTCACCCTGTGATGTTTGTTGAGAGGAAAATCATAAGATATCTGAAGAAAACATAGTTCCTAAAGAAATGTTATGTAAGAGAGAGAGTTTAAAACCTGAGGATATACAAAAATGAATGCTAGACCTAAATATCTCACCTTGTGACATTTTGAAGATAGAATTTCCTATTCTATTTTTGCAGCAATGATTGGGATTTCTTAATCTTCTATCTCTAAAAATGTTCATTTTTACCAGCAGTGGAGGTAGCCTCTGTATATGATGATATGTGTTGGCTATTGCAAAGGATTGTTTAATTCTTTCAACATGCAACCTTAGGGAACAGAAAGGAGATTTTCATTTTAAGTTATGTTGTCAAAGTCCGTAGGTGCAGTGTCTTTAGGGCAGTGAATCCTGTAAATTTAAATTTATGATTAGTTGACATTGAGATTGTCCTTTCCCTGATCAAAAATGAAGGAAGCCTAGGAATGTCGTATTGGTGAATTTTGGCATGATCATTTGTAAGATGTAGCTAAAAGCAAGTGGACTGTGTCTTTTTGAAACCTATCATGATGTGAGAAATGCCGATTTAAGCCCATTGCATTCTCCGTAATGTTCTTCTAGGAACCAAGATAATGAAATAAGTTCCATTTGACTATCCCTGCACAATGAAACAATCTAGCCAGATCGTAAATTAAGTAGTATATTGTAATTTATGTATCATGGAATGCCAAAATAAGACATGGCCACCACATGTAGTTATCCTGGAGTAAACACTAAGAGGATGTACAATCTCAATTCAGAAACTTTAGAGGCTGGAGATGAGAGGAAGATTTTTTGAAGGATATTTTTACAGTTGAAATTAATGTGGTAAGCCCTAAAGTCCACATCCTATTGTCTAAAGACATGTAGTTAATATTTTACTGGAATATAAATTTCCTGGTGGTTTAACCCAACTTCTAAATTTAATACCAGTTTTATAAAATATCTACTTAGTATAAATAATAGTTCATTTTTATGTGCCTCCCAACTTAGCAACTGAGGATAAGGGTACATCCTTTAAACCTACAGATCTCATAGAAAATTTGAGGGGGCAACAAAACCTTAGGATGTTAAGGCATAGCTCATGTTGATATTTTATTTTCTTTCCTTTCTCCTACATTTCTTCATAGTTCCCTTCCTACTTCCTTTCAAACTCCATGATTAATGCTCATTCTATTTAAAAACAAAACAAAACAAAATTTGCTGATATGTTCTCATATTTTTCTCTTCTTTCATCTTAAGATATTTTTACAACTCCTCTAGACATTTTTACTTTGCCAAAATGGCTTTTTGTTAGGAAGTAGGAGTAAGTAGTGTGCTGTAGTTTTACACTTAGCTGGAATGAATACATTGTTGATTTCTGGTAAAATTGGAATTGCTTCCAAATATAAAAATGGATGGTATTGCTTCTAGCATGAAACACCTTGCAATAAGTTTTTCGCCCTGTTCTTACATTCTTTTAACAGAATATATGTAAACTAGTGTCTGAGAGGCTCCTTAATATTATAATTGATGTGAAGGTTTAATTGGTTCACTTGGATTCATTTTCCCTTCTTTTTAATTTCTGTTGTCATAGGGATAACTCTCACATGCTTGATTTAAAAATATATAATTGATGTGGTCCAAAATTCTAAAAATTCTGTGCCCAAAAGCAGCTATTTCATTTGATCCCTTTACATTTTCTTTGAATTATTCTAGAAGTCATTCAATACACTTCCCCCCACCAATTGTTGACTTTCACATTATCTTGAATTTGTTTTGTATACATTGAATAAATATTGATGAGTGACAGATTCTAATTTCTAGTCAAGCTTTTTTCAGGTTTGACCTCTAGGATCTAATACATTAAAAGGAAATAAGTATTTAATTTCCAAATAATATATAACTTTGCTAAATGTACTTCTTAGCACTAGATTTTTCTTTCCTCCAAAACTTTTTGGATACATTGGAAATTATTTTCAAAACTTCACTATAACTGACACCTGCTTTTGAGAAATTTGGAAAAGAGGAAGGCAAAGAATTTATTGAAATTCTATCTTGCCATTATTGTGTTAATACACTGTCAAGAGGCATATATAATTCATATGCTGGAACCCTGCTATTCCACTATGCTCAAGATTCCCACTACAAGACTGAAACATATTTATAGCAAGTTCCTTCCAGTATCTTGAGTAATAGACCCTATTTACACAGTCCAATAGAGACTTTCCTTCTCTTGAATTCTCTATTTAAAAACTTTTGTAATGCTGGAGCTCCATTGCAGTTTAAACACATTTTTCCTATCAATAAAATGTCTGCTTTCTTCCAGACAGCTACTAGACATTGTTAAGTCAAGCCAGTGCAATAGTTATAGCATTTTGACATACTCTCTACAGTTAGAACTCATTAATTAGCAGAAATTTTAATCAAATTATGATTATAAAAGAAAGAAGTTTAACTTTTTACTAATGTCTTTAAATCACACCATAGATTTTAACTTGTGGATTCTCTTATAGAAAACAGTTTAGCATTTTGACATATAAAACAATAGGTACCCTGCATTTCTTCCTAAATCAAGGGCTCAAAAATTACCCTCAAATTCAACACCCCTTTGAGTTAGAGTTATTTAGAACTCTAAGGGCCTTCAAAATGTGCAGGTGTTAATGTGATCCATAAAAAAGTAAGGTTCGCATCCTTTTTCAGGAAGGTGTTATATTATAAAATAGGTTTATGAAACATCCCTTCTAAGGAGTTAAGGACTTCACTAATAACAGTGAACATATCCTGAAGAAAATTACAGAGAACCTTCAGTGCAATTATAAATCACAATAATAGTTGCATTAAAAAGTTAAGAGAACATTGTCTGGAAATGGTACACTCTACAGGAATGCCTTCCCCGACCAATTTCTGAGAATAGAATCTCCATTATTTACAGTAGAGTTACAGGACCTTAAAGACTCAACAAATTGCTGCCACCTTATGCTTTTGTATGAATGACAAGGTTATCTATGCCTTGATTTTGAAAATAATTTGCAACGTTGTTGCCTTCAGGCCAAAATGAGGTAAGATACCTGTTTTGCAGTAGTTTTATCAATTTAGCTAAAAGTTGTTGGTTGTTCGAGGGAAGTCAACATTGAAAGATAAAACAAAATAATAGCAACAACAACAAAATAAACTATTAATTTGATGACTATTAAAAAATCTAAAGGAATATTGGGGAAAAGAGCATTGAAGTTGGTTGGATTGCCAGATATTTTTCTAACATAAATTCAGATCTTGATCTCACGTTATATTAATGAAGGAGCAATGAAGAAAAAGACAGTAACATATATGGCTACTACATCTAGCATGTTTGTATTTTTCTCCTTTTTTGCCATTCAAGGAGACTGAAACATAGAAGACAGGTTTAAGCCTAAATAGAACTAAGCAAAATGTTGGAAGGCGTAGCTTAGTGCAATAATACTTTATTTCTTCAGCTGTAGAATGGTCTTTGACACCGTTATCTGCTGTAGTTTATTGCCTTTTCACATGGATACTTTGTAGTTTTGAACTAAGATTTCAAATGCCTAGAAAAGGAGCAATATATCTACCACCAAATTGTCAGTACCTGACAATCAAAAACATCTCTGGATAGTTGAAATCAATAAACCATTTTATTTTTGAATTCATGAAAATACGTCCACCTTTCAGAGCTCTAAAATGATGGCAGTAATAGACAGCATATCACTTTTCTCATTAGTTGATGCCAGATTCACAGCAAATGACAAATTATCATCAGTTTAAAAACATCAGAGTACAAAGAGTCAAATTCAGACAATTTTAAAACATTTAATTAGTGAGGCTTACTATAAAATTAACTTTGTTTTATTAAACCTGGCTTAAATCTGTTTATAAAACAAAGGCTGTTTAAATTTCTTTTACTTTCATCTTTTTCTGTAAACACTGAACTGGGATATATTTTAATGCATTAGTGAAGTGGTGTCCTGATTGAAAGTTCTCATTTTTTCTTTAAAAAATAATCATCTATGGATGAAATGCACTGAGTTTTATGATCATAATGGGTAACACTTCAGCAAAGGAACCAATTCCAGAAGAAAATGTTGGGGTGAGGAAGAACGATCTTAGTAAAATAGAAACCAAGTTGCTCTCTTCAAGAACATTATTTATTGTGATTGAAATAAGAAAGGAGAGTATTAATCACCATTTCATGCAATTTCATTATTTTTTTCAGTCAACAAAATACATGTTTAGTAACAATTACATGCCTAGAAACTGTGCACAGATTTAGGTGAGTAATGTTCTTGTCCTCAAGGGTGATGAGAAAGAGAAATATCCATTGTTCCAAATAGAAAGCAATACTGAGTAAGTCCATGTCTCCCTACTCTTTACGATCTCATTTGGGCAAGAAGGGAAACTAAGTATTGATGGGTTAGAATAAGAATGTCTGCAGGGAGGCAAGTGGTATGGAGAATGATGCTCATAAATTAATCAGGAGTCAAGATGAATAGAGAACTATAATGCGGCCTTGAAGAACATGGTGTGGAATGCCTTTAGGAGGGAAAAAGAAATATTTAGAGAAAGGCAGTAGCATAGCTAGCTTGTTATCCAACCATCTAGCAAAATATCAATCCCTATTTTCCATTTTGGGATTGGTCTAATTTGACATAAAATTGAATTTAAGATTCCATTGGTATCTCAGTATTTTGCTTATTTATTATGTGTAAGCAGACAGACCACATCAGTCTTTAAAACCGTACTTTATTGATTCTGATAGATTTTAAATTCTAACGGACATTTTTGGTGATGAGGAAACAATTTCAATCTGCTGTCCAAAGTCAAGATACAAAATTTCAAATTAGATGTGGCAAGCCTAACATAGGGGACATGTACTACCCCCTGAACTTGAATGTATATTCAGAGTCATCTGTGCAGACAATTGGAACAGTATTCATTTTAAAAAGGAAAAAGAGAGAGCAAAAATATGTTGAAATAATCAATGGCTGTACAATCATAGAAAGAAATTGAATAGTTTTGTCAGCATGTCAGTCAGAAACGAATTACAATTGTGGTGAAGAAATCACAGTAAAAGGAATTTCTCTGGGGAAAAGTGGCATGCAAAATAAAAGCATTAGTGTGACATACAGTTTACAGAAACTCTCTTTGTGGAGATTAAAGTTTATGTTTGTTGGCAGTACAACAGGAACATGTCACACAATGTAAAAATGATCATGCCATAACCACTCCTTAGTTAATGGCTTGATTATACATGCAATGATCAAGGTTAGATAGAATTCAATGTATATTTCCATCTACTGACATTAGCCAGAGTAGGTGCATGCACACATGGATGCAATTATTTGAGACCAAAACATTTTCTGTCATGAGGTATTTCGTGGTGTGATACCACCAGGACCAGTCCTGTTGCTCATACAAGAAAAATGAACAGAAATTCTTTATATTTTATTTTCCAAATATCATTTATATCCAGCCGTGGACCCTACCATAGGCTTCCTGGATTCTCAAAAAATTGAGGCCTACTGGGAAAATTGATAATTATGTTAGTAATAGCAGAATTAGTGGGAGGGATTGTTATAACATACATTTATTTGGCGCTTACTATCTGAAGAACACTTTTTTTTTTTTAATTAATTTTATTTTTGGCTGTGTTGGGTCTTCGTTGCTGCACGTGGGCTTTCTCTAGTTGCGGCGAGCGGGGACTACTCTTTGTTACGGTATGCGGGCTTCTCATTGTGGTGTCTTCTCTTGTTGCAGAGCACGGGCTCTAAGCACAGGGCTTCAGTAGTTGTGGCTCATGGGCTGTAGAGTACAAGCTCAGTAGTTGGGGTGCACAGGCTTAGTTGCTCCATGGCATGTGGGATCTTCCCGGACCAGGGCTTGAACCTGTGTCCCCTGCATTGGCAGGTGGATTCTTAACCACTGTGCCACCAAAGAAGTCCCTGAAGAATACTTTCTATGTTTTACTTCCTTTAATTCTCATAGCATTGATAATCTTTATTTAAAGAAGAAGGAATGAAACTTAGAAAGGCTAAGTAAATAAATGAATCAATACCCAGTGAAAAGCACATAAGAAATACGACCCAGGTTCAAGGGCTAGCTGGCCCTAAAAAAGAGGCCCAAGCCTCTATTTTAGGGCCAGCTAATGTATCAAAGATGTCACAAGTTTAGGTATGATCCAGGTGGTCTTTGCAACTTGATGTCACTTCTCTTGGGTAGGTGCTATTTTACAAAATATTGCAGAGAGAGATTACAATCTAATGGAAGTCAAATTTAATTATCAAAGCAATAAAGATTTATTCATTTGTGAGGCTTTCTCTTGGGTTCTGCTTTCCTAATCATGTACATTAGTGCTAGTCGAAGTATTTTTGAGGGTTAAAGTTCTGACCAGTCTTAGTGATTGGAAACAGATTTTTGCTCCTCCACTCTTGTTTTATATTTTGGATTTATATCACCATCCTATCAGAGCTTACATTTCCAATATATGTACTACCATTTGCAGGAATATTGCAGTCCTCAGGAGTTTGTGTCATAGTGTACTGGCAAAAACGTTTAACAACCAACTCTCCAGAAAGAAAAAGTGTGCTTATATATACATTTATAAATTTATTATAAAATTTATAATGTGTAGGACACAATTTACAGAAAGAAATGAAATATGCAGTACTCTTTATTGTAAATTGCACATGGCCAATTGATTCTTGAAGAATTTTCTTTGACTTTTTTCCCTTAATTTTTATCAAACTCTGATATCTGTAGCTAACTTATGGTTGCAACTGGTTGATTAATATAGTAGTTCTGACATGAATATTGATTTTTATTCTAATTTACACTAGTGAGTAAGACAAAAAATACATGTGTTGGAATTTCACTCACATTCATCAATGACTTGGGCAATTTCTTTGTCAAATTGAATAATAACTTCCAAATACTAAAAGAATATTGCCTCAATTTTTGTGCTATTAACAATGTAACAGCTACAGATGTGATGCACTTAGAAGTTTGTCTGCATTGTTACATTTTATACAGTACTTTCTTAACTCTAGACTAAGGGTACGCCCACTATCACCCACAGGGTAAATCTGGTCTACTCCCTGTTTTTGTAAATAAGGTTTGATTGGAACACTACTAAGCTTGTTTCTTTGTATATTGCCTATGTCTGCTTTCACAGTATAAAAGCAGAGTTAAGTAGTTGCTATAGAGAATATATAGTGCACAAAGCCTAAAATATTTACTCTCTGGCCCTGTAGAGAAAATATTTGCAGTCACTAAAATGGTAAATCAAGTCCTGATTTGTAGTTTTTGCCAATTTTTGTAGTGTTTGCTGTAGTGTAAATATTTCTGCTGTAAGCCCAAGAATATAACATAATAGTAAAAAGTAGTAAAGTAATTAGGAAGTTGTGGGTTGAATTGTGGAATTGTATCCCCCGGGAAAGACTTGATGAAATTTTAAAATCTCTGGTACCTGCGAATGTAACCTTATTTGGAAATACAGTCTTTGGAGACATAATCAGTTTAAGCTGAGGTCATATTGGATTAGGGTGGGCCTGAAATCCAATGACTGGTGTTCTTATAAGGAGCAACAGGGAAGAAGGTCATGTAAAGAGGGAGGCAGAGATTAGAGTTATGTTGCCAGAAACCAAGGAGCACGAAAGATTACCAGCAATCTCCAGAAGTTAGGAAAAGGAAGGGTTCTCCCCTGGACCTTCAGAGTGAGCATGGGGACAACTTGATCTGAGATTTCTAGCCTTCAGAACTTGTGGGAACCTTGCAGTAATTTGTTACAGCAACCCTACAAAACAATACAGAAAGTTGAGTTGTTGAGTTTGGGATATTTACTTCTTTTGTTTTTCACATGATCAGTTTAACTGTAAGTTTATATAATTTAACTTTTAATGATGGCTTTGTTGAGCAAAAATTGCACAAAATTCCTGAAAATTTAACAAAATCAAGAGCAAGTTTGGGCCTTTTCCAGCACATCACTCTTAAAGCAAGTGATAATGACAAGGTGGCATCCTCCTTTAGGGAAGGGAACAGATTCAGAGCCCAAGTTTGTTACCAGGCTTCCATGTTTCCAGAGCTAGTTTTGTAAAAGTGGGACACAGAGGTGAGAGATTTCAGGAAACAAGTAAGTTCTGAGATTTGCTGTTGAAAATTTAAGTTTTGGGTCTTGATTTGCTTGAAAGGAACTTAAATGTGAGCCGAGTCATGGGTCTGAAGAATGAAATTTGATTTTGGAATCCACATAGGAATATTGCTTCAACTTGTGTTTTATTCCCTGTTTCAGTCAAGATTGGCTCAGGTACTATATGTGGTTAAACTATAGGAGTTAGTATCAGTTGTCGCAGTCTTGAACTGTAAAGTGGAGAAGCAAAAGAAGCTGTTATCAGCCTTAATTTAGAAATAAAAAAGGTTCAGGAATTTCTAATTTAACTATTCATTGCCTAATTATCTTATGTGTTTCCAAAGTGTACTTTTTACCAAACTGTGGCGGTGTAGTAAAACTTAGTAGCATATACCTCATAAATTGTAAGGAACATTTAGTTTTAGTGGTACTTTGTGTTGTAACTGTCTCCTCCTCTGCCAAAGCAATGCACATCCCATGTCTCATTATATTAAGCTTGAAGAGTAACTGCTAAACATTTAGTAATGGGAAGATGTATTTACTACTAGAATCACAGTAACCATAAAAATACATTAGCTATGCAAGTCAGTTGAGTAAAAATTAAAGTTCTTTACCATTAATTTAATGAAAGATGTGAGACCTTTCTCTCAGTTTTTATCCCTGTCTGTTCAGGAGGGAGAGAAGTTGATATTTGCTGTTACTGTGTAGTCACCTAACAGATTTCCGGTTTCCTGTTCACCAACAGCTTCTAACTTCACGAGGTCAAGAACATTATTTCATATTCTACCAGTAACCATGGGGGATTCTGATCTATAGTTTATCTTCTCACAGGAAAGTCCTTTGGTTTACTAAGTACTGGGACCTTTGTCCTTTTTCTCCATTCCTGTGTTTAATCAATGATATAATGAGTTCATTACCATCATCTTCCAGTTTGTTCTCCCAGCTTAGTTTCAACATTTATTGAAACACTACTTCAGTTGCATCAACATTGCCTATAACAGAGTCTACACTGACTTCATAATGAGAGACCCCTGTCTTGTACTGCATATTGTATATTGCTCCTCTTCATCTTCACTAATAGCAATATTATAACCCTAGACACCAAGCCCAAGTTAGCCACAAATATTACGTGTGAAATTGCATCACCTGTAAGTATTTTGATGCATAGAATGATAATGCTTCATCTCCTGGTGAAAATAAAAGTATATAGCTAACACTTAACATTTGACATTTTAAAGTTAACTTGCAAATTAATAGGAAAAGTGCTGATTGAAAAAAAAAAATATATATATATAATATACTCTGCCTTCAAATTGCACAGCCAAACTTCTGATATGAAAACCAAGGCTGAGAAAGAGATTTTTATTCAGAATTATTATCTGGTCATGCCACAGACTATTTCAAAGGTTGTTGAATAAAGTGATAAGGGGGAAAGTCTGATTGAATATTTGTATTTTTCAACAAAAGTAGGAATAAAAATGATGGTACTTTTTATGTCATGGATAACTTGTGGTATTGTGTTTTTTATAGACTGAAATTTAATGATGTGTGAAATTTAATGATGCTCATGTGAGAGCATCAAATTGGTCTCCATACTTTAATTTCCATTGATACATTAATTTCAGGACATTAGGAATAAGTAAGTGCAAAATTATGCACACACACACACACACACACACACACTACACACACACATACACACACACACATGTTTCCACTGTTGCTCCAAAGATACATACTTTAATCAACTCTGTCTTCTGCTCATATTTGGAGTGTATTATCCATTTAATGTGCTGGGCATGACTTCTAGGCCCTTTCCCATCATTTTCTTCTATGTGGAATGAGCTCAGAGGAAGGAAAGCTGCTACTTGATGAGGCTGATACATATGTCCTTTGGCAAGATATGTTCCCCTTTGGCAGAAGAGGCTATCTTCAGTGTGGAGTGCAGATTCTTAGAAAATAATAATTAAATTCACCTAGGTTAAATATTAAAATAGGCATGATTATTAGCATCTATGTTCAAATTTAACTCTTGTAAAATAGCACAGTGCTCCTCAAACTTTATCCAAGATAAGTGAAAACACATGTAGACAAAAGCCTCTTATAAGGAACTGAGTAGAAGATTTACTCATAAGAGCTACAATCTGGAAACCGTCCTTCTGTCTGTTGTCTAACAAGAGTAGATAAACTAACTATACCATTTTTATACAGTGGCATACTACTTGGGAATTAAAAAGGAACAAACTGTATGGATTAATCTCAGAAACATTACATAAAAGAGTCTAGATGCAAAAGGCTATATTGTACTCTATGCTTCCATTTCTATGACATTCTAAAACAGGCAAAGCAAATCTATGGTGATGGAAACTAGTATAGTGGTTGTTTTGATCAAATTATTTGATTTTTGCTATTGAGTTGTAGGAGTTCCTTACATATTTTGGATATTAACTTATCAGATACATGTTTTGCAAATATTTTCTCCCATTTCGTAGGTTGTCTTTTCATTCTGTTGATTGTTTCCTTCACTTTGCAAAAGGTGTTTAGTTTGATGTAGTCCCTCTTGTCTATTTTTGTTTTGGTGTCATATCCAACAAATCGTTGTAAAGACTAATATCACGAAGCTTTTCCCCTATGCTTTATTCTGGAAGTTTTACAGTTTCAGTACATATATTTAAGTCTTTCATCATTTTGAGTTGATATTTGTGAATGGTGTAAAGTAGGGTTCCAATTTTGTTTTATGCATGTGGATAACCAGTTTTCCATTTTGTTGAAGAGACTACCTTTTCTCTTTTGTGTGTTATTGACACCTTTATCAAAGATCAGTTGACCATACAAGCATAGGATCATTTCTGGGCTCTCTATTCTGTTCCATTGGTCTACATACCTGTCTTTATGTCAATCCCATCTTGTTTTAATTACTGTAGCTTTGTAATATATTTTGAAATCAGGAAGTGTCATGTCTCCAGCTTTTTCTTCTTTCTCAAGATCACTTTGACTGTTCTGGGTCTTTTGTGGTTCCACATACGTTTTAGGACTTTTAAAATGTATGTAAAATATGCCATTGGTATTTTGATAGGCATAACGTTGAATCTGTAGATTGCTTTGGGCAGTGTGAATATTTTAGCAATATTAATTATCCCAGCCTATTAACAAGTGAAGTCTTTCCATTTAGCTGTGTCTTCTTTAATTTCTTTCATCAGTGTCTTGTAGTTGTC
Source organism: Delphinus delphis (assembly GCF_949987515.2). Lineage (NCBI taxonomy): Eukaryota > Metazoa > Chordata > Mammalia > Artiodactyla > Delphinidae > Delphinus > Delphinus delphis. The sequence goes on along the minus strand of NC_082685.1, from coordinate 31,038,665 downwards.
CATGTACAAGTCTATCACCTCCTTGGTTAGTTTATTCTGAAGTATTTTATTTCTTTTTCATACTATTGTAAATGAGATTGTTCTCTTAATTTCCTTTTCAGATGGCTTATTGTTAATGTATATAAACAGAATTTATTTATTTATATTGATTTTGTATCCTGCCACTTTACTGAATTTTTTTGTTAGTTCTAACAGGTTTTTTTTTTAGAGTCTTTAGGGTTCTCTACATATTGTCTCATGTCATCTGCAAACATAATTTTATTTCTTTCTCTTTGATTTGGATTCCTTTTATTCCTTTTTCTTGCCTAATTGCCCTGGGTTGACAAAAGTCTTGGGCAGACATTTCTCCAAAGAAGCCATACAAATGGCCAATAGACATATGAAAAGATGCTCAACGTCATAAATTATAATGGAAATGCAAATTAAAATTACAATGAGATATCACCTCACACCTGATAGTATGGCAATCATTAAAAAAAAATAAGTGTTGGCAAAAATGTGGAGACATGTACACTGTGTACACTTGTGCAGTCTTGGTGGGAATGTAAAATGGTATAACACTTATGGAAAACAATGTGGAGGTTTATCAAAAAATTAAAAATAGAACTACCATATGATCCAGCTTATGAAATCAGGATTGGGAAGCGATATCTGCACTACCAGTTTGCTGCAGCATTATTCACACAGCTAAGATATAGAAACAACTGAAGTGTCCATCCGCAGAGGAATGGATAAAGAAAGTGTGGTATGTACATAAAATGGAATGTTATTCAGCCTTAATAAAGAAGGAATCCTGCCACCTGCAACAACATGGTTGAGCCTGGATGACATTATGGAATAGAAAATAAGCCTGTCACAGAAGGACAGATACTCTATGGTTTCACGTATATGAGGTACCTAAAATGATCATACTCAGAGAAGCAGAGAATACAATAGTGCCTGGCACTGGAGGAAACAGGGTGTTATTGTTCAATGGGATAAAGTTTCAGTTACGCTAGATAAATAAGTTCTAGAGATTTGCTATATAGCGTAGTGCCTATAGCTAACAATATTGTAATTTGCACTTTAAAAAAGTGTTGAGAGAGTAGATCTCATGTTAAGTGTTCTTACTAAACAATAATACCAACAAAGGGATACAAGCAAATTTTGGGAAGTGTTGGATATGTCTACTGCCTTGACTGTGGTGATGGTATCATGGGTGTTTGCATATGTTCAGACTTATCCAATTGTGCACATTAAGTATGTGCAGTTCTTTGTATATCAATAATGGTGCTAAAATAAAGAGTGATTGCTTTGAGTGAGTGGAGGGGACTGGCGACTGGCTGGGAGGGACATGAGGGATCTTACTGGCATGATGAAAATGCTGTAAATCTCAATTGGCATGTTGGCTACTGAATGTATATATTTGTTAAAACTGGTTGAGCTATATTCTTAAGACATATGCATTCACTCTGCATAAAAAGTAGTCAGGTGCTTTGGAAAAAATAATGAATTATTAATAGTTATTTTTTATTTATAATAATTTGCCTTTTAATTCTCTTGGTTTTTATGACACAATTCCATCTACTATATCATTTTATCCTGTGGTTAAGAAAGCATGGGTATTATCTCTACACTTAGGAAAGAAACTAAGTCTTTGAGGAGCCAGATGAACTGCTTGTATCATACAGTTCTAGCAGAACTAGAGATCAAACTATAATTCCTAGATCTCTGACTTTCACTGTAGTCTAGACAGAATCTGCTAAAATCGATATACCTCAGGTGCAAAGTAAATGGTAGGAACATAGAGAAGAGCTCTTTCTGTCTGACTCAACCCACACATCTTTTTACTTAAAACCTTGAGAACAAATGTAGCAGTGTCAAAAAAGGTTAATTTAATTTATATTCTGCTCAAGGTATGTATGTTAATTTAACGACTGTAGAGGTTTTTGTTGAGTGAAAGTATGCACAAATCCCTGAGCTAAGCTATTGAATGATTCCAGCAACAAAGTTCAGTGGATTAGTGGTGACTAACAGTTTATTTCCTGCCATTGGTGTAGAATATAATTATTTTTAATTAGTTGACTCAAAATCCCATATATGTACAATTTTTATGATTTTCTCTTTTTTTAAGTTATAGTTTTCTATTTAAAATCTAAATGGAGAATTTTCCCTGAATTGAAATGCAGTTCCTTGGGAAATACATACAGGAGCTGCCCAAGGTATCCGTTCTCAAATAAAATTCTTCACTATATATTTTGATGTGTAACAGAGGAAGCTCATAAATGTCTGTTCTTGCAGCATAAAAAATATAGTACCCTACACAAGTATGAAGATAATATAAATGCAGCATTTTTATATAAAAAGTTAACTTTAAGAATATTGATCAAAGATGTTATGTTATAAAACTAAAGAAAAATATACACCTAATTTCACTAGTTATTTGTTCTAATACCATAGTCTTTTCCTAGTTGAGATGTGTTGACTCCAGACCATTTAAATGATTAAATGTTTTGTCTCTATGTATCATTTTTTTTATTTCTTAAAACTAATTTTTTGAATATTCTTTGTAAATTAGGAAGTCTGCTAAGAACTTTATATATATATATATATATTATTTCATTTTCTTCTTAAAACTGCCCAACAAGTTTAGTACAGTTACATTCCAATATTTCACATGTAAACTATTGAGGCTTTAAAAAGCTGCCTTAAAAAAAAGTTCTCTCTTACTGCAAGTTAAACAGATGGTAAACTGAAGGACCAGGATTTATACCTAACCTGTTTGATCTCAGAACCCTCACTCTGAAATACTGTTTTTTACTATCCCTTGGACGGAAACCTTATACATAAATAGAAAAATAGGAGGCATTTCCTGGGGAAATCTCCTTCCATCACTCCTTTTTTTTTTTTTTTTTTTGCGGTACGCGGGCTTCTCACTGTTGTGGGCTCTCCCGTTGTGGAGCACAGGCTCCGTGCAGGCTTAGTGGCCATGGCTCACGGGCCCAGCCGCTCCGCGGCATGTGGGATCTTCCCGGACCAGGGCACGAACCCGTGCCCCCTGCATTGGCAGGCAGACCCTCAACCGCCATACCACCAGGGAAGCCCCCATCACTCCTTTTTTAAAAGGAGGGGAAGTCATTTGTTAGCATATTTCACCCTCACTCCTGAAACACCACAAGCCTTGATATCTTCCTGGTCTACATTTGTTTTAGTACATGTCTGTAATATGAGACACCAACTTAAATGCTGACCAGAACTCAGTAAGTAACTAAGGAATAAAGCAGGTCAGGGCACATGTATGAGGAGCTGTTGCTATGGAGATATGGTGATGCACATGTGGGGTACACTCCCTTCGTCACTTTTGTTCATTGAAAGATGGGCAACAATTACTTCTTTCAAAATGGATGAGGTATTTTCCTTAGTGGCTGTATCAATTTACATTCCCACCAACAGTGCCAGAGGGTTCCCTTTTCTCCACACCCTCTCCAGCATTTATTGTTTGTAGCCACTATGGAGAACAGTATGGAGAGTCCTTAAAAAACTAAAAATAGAATTACCATATGGCCCAGCAATCCCACTCCTGGGCATATACCCTGAGAAAACCATAATTCAAAAATATATGTGTACCACATGTTCATTGCAGCCCTGTTTACAGTAGCCAGGACATCGAAGCAACCTAAATGTCCATCGACAGATGAATGGATAAAGAAGCTGTGGTACATATATACAATGAAATATTACTCAGCCATGAAAAGGAATGAAATTGGGTCATTTGTAGAGATGTGCATGGACCTAGAGACTGTCATACAGAGTGAAGTAAGTCAGAAAGAGAAAAACAAATATTGTATATCAACACATATTTGTGGAATCTAGAAAAATGGTACAGATGAACCAGTTTGCAAGGCAGAAATAGAGACACAGATGTAGAGAACAAACATATGGACAACAAAGGGGAGCAATGGTGGGTGAGAAGAATTGGGAGATTGGGATTAACATATATACACTAATATATATAAAACAAATAACTAATAAGAACCAGCTGTATAGCACAGGGAACTCCACTGTACAGTAGAAACTAATACAACATTGTAAAACATCTATACCCCAATTAAAAAAAAAAAAATGGATGAAGTGAAGGAATTATTGGCTTACATATAGTAAGTCAGTCCAGAGGCCATGTTGGGTTTTGAATGACCCTCTGTTTCCCTGAAATTCTCCTGGCTCCATCCTCCTTTGGGCAAAGGGCTTTGCCTTCAAGATGGTAGCAAGATGGCTGCAGCAGTTCTAAGCTTCATTATTATGACAAATAGTAACCAGAGGAAAGGAGAGGGACAGTTCAGAAAGTTTATCAGGAGATCTAGGAGGAAGGACCTTTTCCAGAAACCCCAGAAAACATCTCCTAACATTCCATTAGCTCATATTTGGTCACAAGTTCTTGAAGAAACACATGGCTGGCCAAAAGGAAGATTCGGAAAGTGAGGGAGTCACTTTTCCTGGAGTCACAAAGGCTATGGGCATTTGTGTACCTGAACCAATATAGTTCTGTCAGGAAAGGGAGAGGAGGGAGTGGATGCTGGTTGATGGTGTCTTCTCCACCCCTGCTTAGCCCTAGCCACTTATTGTTCTTAGGGACTCGGGTCAGATCTTTGGGTTTCCTTTTCCAAGAAAAACTGGAAATGTGAATGTTTATGAGAATGACTTTTGTGTTTAAAAATAACTGCACATCCAAAGAAGCTGCATCTTCAGATCTAGTACAGCCTAAAGGCCACAGTAACATCTGCTCTAGGTTGTGGTGTAAAATTGGGTGGTGTAAAACCCAGGGCTGTTGAGAACGAGAAAGCTGTGAAGAAGCATAGCGTTCCATGTTAGATCCATGGGGATGCTAAGGGAAAGATTCTCAGCAAGGCCAGAAATGGAGTTGAGATCAATACCTGGGGGGAAAAAAACAGAAAGACTAAAAGGGGGAGACCTTCAAGATGTCAGAGGAGTAAGACATGGAGATCACCTTCCTCCCCACAAATAAATCAAAAGTATATCTACATGTGGAACAACTCCTACAGAACACCTGCTGAACGCTGGCAGAACACCTCAGACTTCCCAAAAGGCAAGAAACTACCCACACACCTGGGTAGGGCAAAAGAAAAAAAACAGAGACAAAAAATAGGGATGGGACCTGCACCTCTGGGAGGGAGCTGTGAAGGAGGAAAAGTTTCCACACACTAAGAAGGCCCGTATATTGGTGGAAATGGGGCTTTCCCCATGGGCAGTGGGGGAAGCTTCACAGCCACTGAGGAGAGCACAGCAACAGGGGCACAGAGGGTAAGGCAGAGAGATTCCCACACAGGGGATTTGTGCAGAACAGCACTCACCAGCCTGAGAGGCTTGTCTGCTCACCACCGGGGCGGGTGGGGGCTGGGAGCTGAGGCTCGGGCTTTGGAGGTCAGATCCCAGGGAGAGAACTGGGGTTGGCTGCATAAACACAGCCTGAAGGGGGCTACTGTGCCACAGATAGCCGTGAAGGAGTCTGAGAAAAAATCTGGACCAGACTAAGAGGCAAGAGACCATTTATTCTGGGTGGTGAGGAGGGGAGATTCAGAACACTGCCTAAACAAGCTTCAGAGATGGGCACAAGCCGCGGCCATCAGCTTGGACACCAGAGATGTCAATGAAACGCTAAGGCTGCTGCTGCCGCCACCAAGAAGCTTATGTGCAAGCACAGGTCACTATCCACACCTTCCCCCACTACGGGAGCCTGTGCAGCCCACCACTGCCAGGGTCTCGGGATCCAGGGACAACTTCCCCGGGAGAACGCATGGCGCGCTTCAGGTTGTTGCAACATCACACTGGCCTCTACCACCACAGGCTCGCCCCGCATTTCGTACCCCTTCCTCCTCCCAACCTGAGTGAGCCAGAGCTCCCTAAACAGCCACGCCTTTAACCACGTCCTGCCTGGGCAAAGAACAGATGTCAGTGCACGACCTACATGCAGAAGCATGGTCAAATTCAAAACTGAACCCCAGGAGCTGGGTGAACAAAGAAGGGAAAGGGAAATTTCTCTGTGCAGCAGATTAAATCTCCACAATCAACTTGATGTACCCTGCATCTGTGGAATACCGGAATAGACAACGAATAATCCCAAAATTGAGACAGTGGACTTTGGGAGCAACTGTAGACTTAGGGTTTGCTGTATGTGACAGACTAGCTTTTGATTATTATGTGTATCTTAGTATAGTTTTTAGCGATTGTTATCATTGGTGGATTTGTTTTATTGGTTTGGTTGCTCTCTTCTGTTTTGTTTTTTTTTAATAATATTTTTATTTTAATAACTTTATTTTATTTTATTTATTTTTTCTTTCTTTCTTTTTCTCCCTTTTCTTTTGAGCCATGTGACTGACAGGGTCTTAGTGCTCTGGCCGGTGTCAGGCCTGTGCGTCTGAGGTGGGAGAGCCGAGTTCAGGACATTGGTCCACCAGAGACCTCCAGGCACCATGTAATAGCAAACAGCAAAAGCTCTCCAAGAGAGCTCCATCTCAATGCTAAGACCCAGCTCCACTCAATGACCAGCAAGCTACGGTGCTGGACACTCTATGCCAAACAACTAACAAGACAGGAACAACTCCACCCATTAGCAGAGAGGCTGCCTAAAATCATAATAAGTTCACAGACACCCCAAAGCACACGACCAGATGTGGTCCTGCCCACCAGAAAGACAAGATCCAGTCTCATCCACCAGAACACAGGCATCAGTCCCCTCCACCAGGAAGCCTACACAACACACTGAACCAACCTTAGCCACTGGGGGCAGACACCAAAACAACGGGAACTATGAACCTGCAGCCTGTGAAAAGGAGACCCCAAACACAGTAAGTTAAGCAAAATGAGAAGACAGACAAAAATGCATCAGATGAAGGAGCAAAGTTAAAACCCACAGACCAAACAAATGAAGAGGAAATAGGCAGTCTACCTGAAAAAGAATTCAGAGTAATGATAGTAAAGATGATACAAAATCTTGGAAAGAGAATGGAGAAAATACAAGAAATGTTCGTAAGGATCTAGAAGAACTAAAGAGCAAACAACCAATTGTGAACAACACAGTAAATGATATTAGAAATTCTCCAGAAGGAATCAACAGCATAATAACTGAGGCAGAAGAACAGATAAGTGACCTGAAAGATAAAATAGTGGAAATGACTACTTCAGAGCAGAATAAAGAAAAAAGAATGAAAAGAATTGAGCACAGTCTCAGAGACCTCTGGGATAACATTAAACACACCAACATTAGAATTATAGTGGGCCTAGAAGAAGAAGAGAAAAAGAAAGGGACTGAGAAAATACTTGAAGAGATTATAGTTGAAAATGTCCCTAATATGGGAAAGGAAATAGTCAATCAAGTCCAGGAAGTGCAGAGAGTCCCTTACAGGATAAATCCAAGGAGAAACACACCAAGACACATATTAATCAAACTATCAAAAATTAAATACAAAGAAAAAATAATAAAAGCAGAAAGAGAAAAGCAGCAAATAACATACAAGGGAATCCCCTTAAGGTTAACAGCTTATTTCTCAGCAGAAACTGTACAAGCCAGAAGGGAGTGGCAGGGCATATTTAAAGTGATGTGAGGGGAACACCAGCAACCAAGATTGCTCTACCCAGCAAGGATCTCATTCAGATTTGATGGAGAAATTAAAATCTTTACAGACAAGCAAAAGCTAAGGGAATTCAGCACCACCAAACTAGCTTTACAACAAATGCTAAAGGAACTTCTCTAGGCAGGAAACACAAGAGAAGGAAAAGACCTACAAAAACAAACCCAAAACAATTAAGAAAATGGTAACAGGAACCTACATATTGATAATTACCTTAAATGTAAATAGGCTAAATGCTGCAACCAAAAGACACAGACTGGCTGAATGGATACAATCACAAGACCCGTATATATGCTGTCTACAAGAGACCTACTTCAGACCTAGGGATACATACAGACTGAAAGTGGGGGGATGGGAAAAGATATTCTGTGCAAATGGAAATCAAAAGAAAGCTGGAGTAGCAATTCTCATATCAGAGAAAATAGACTTTAAAATAAAAACTATTACAAGAGACAAAGAAGGACACTACATAATGATCAAGGGATTAATCCAAGAAGAAGATATAACAATTGTAAATATTTTTGCACCCAACATAGGAACACCTCAATACATAGGGCAAATGTGAAAACAGGACAACCCAAAAGTTATGGGATGCAACAAAAGCAGTTGTAAGAGGGAAGTTTATAGCAATACAATCCTACCTCAAGAAACAAGAAAAATCTCAAATAAACAACCTAACCTTACACCTAAAGCAATTAGAGAAAGAAGAAAAGAAAAAAAAAAAAACAAAGTTAGCAGAAGGAAAGAAATCATTAAGATCATATGAGAAATAAATGAAAAAGAAATGAAGGAAACAATCGAAAGATCAGTAAAACTTAAAGCTGCTTCCTTGTGAAGATAAACAAAATTGAAAAACCATTAGCCAGACTCATCAAGAAAGAAAGGAAGAAGAGTTAAATCAACAGAATTAGTAATGAAAAAGGAGAAGTAACAACTGACACTGGAGATATACAAAGGATCATGAGAGATTACTACAAGCAACTATATGGCAATAAAATGTATGACCTGTAAGAAATGGACAAATTCTTAGAAAAACACAATCTTCTGAGACTGAACCAGGAAGAAATAGAAAATATAAACACACCAATCACAAGCACTGAAATCGAAACTGTGATTAAAACTCTTCCAGCAAACAAAAGCCCAAGAGCAGATGACTTCACAGCCAAATTTTATCAAACATTTAGAAAAGAGCTAACACCTAACCTCAAACTCTTCCAAAGTATAGCAGAGGAAGGAACACTCCCAAACTCATTCTACAAGGCCACCATCACCCTGATACAAAAACCAGACAAAGATATCACAAAAAAAGGTAAACTACAGGACAATATCACTGATGATCATAGATGCAAAAATCCTCAACAAAATACTAGCAAATAGAATCCAACAGCACATTACAAAGATCATACACCGTGATCAAGTGGATTTTATCCCAAGAATGCAAGGATTCTTCAGTGTACGCAAATCAATCAATGTGATACATCATATTAACAAATTGAAGGATAAAAACCATATTGATCATCTCAATAATAGCAGAAAAAGCTTTTGATAAAATTCAACACCCATTTATGATAAAAACCCTCCAGAAAGTAGGCATAGAGTGAACATACATCAACATAATAAAGGCATATATGACAAACCCAGAGCCAATCATTCTCAATGGTGAACAACTGAAACCATTTCCACTAAGATTAGGAAGAAGACAAGGTTGCCCACTCTCACTGCTATTATTCAACATAGTTTTGGAAGTTTTTGCCATAGCAATCAGAGAAGAAAAAGAAATAAAAGGAATCCAAATCGGAAAAGAAGAAGTAAAGCTGTCACTGTTTGCAGATGACATGATACTATACATAGAGAATTCTAAAGATGCTACCAGAAAACTACTAGAGCTAATCAATGAATTTGGTAAAGTAGCAGGATACAAAATTAATGCACAGACATCTCTTGCATTCCTCTACACTAATGATGAAAAACCTGAAAGAGAAATTAAGGAAACACTCCCATTTACCACTGCAACAAAAAGAATAAAATACCTAGGAATAAACCTACCTAAGGAGACAAAAGACCTGTATGCAGAAAACTATAAGACACTGAGGAAAGAAATTAAAGATGATACCAACAGATAGAGAGATATACCATGTTCTTGGATTGGAAGAATCAACATTGTGAAAATGACTTTACTACCCAAAGCAATCTACAGATTCAATTCAATCCCTATCAGACTACCAATGACACTTTTCACAAAACTAGAGCAAAACATTTCACAATTTGTATGGAAAAACAGAAGACCCCGAATAGCTAAAGCAATCTCGAGAATGAAAAACGGAGCTGGAGGAATTAGGCTCCCTGAATTCAGACTATACTACAAAGCTACAGTAATCAAGACAGTATGGTACTGACCCAAAAACAGAAATATAGATCAATGGAACAGGATAGAAAGCCCAGAGATAAACCCATGCACATATGGTCACCTTATCATTGATAAAGGAGACAAGAATATATAATGGAGAAAAGAGAGCCTCTTCAATAAGTGGTGCTGGGAAAACTAGACAGCTACATGTAATAGAATGAACTTAGAACACTCCTTAACACTATACACAAAAATAAACTCAAAATGGATTAAAGCCCTAAATGTAAGGCTAGACACTGTCTAACTCTTAGAAGAAAACATCAGCAGAACACTCTATGACATAAATCACACCAAGATCCTTTTTGACCCACCTCCTAGAGAAATGGAAATAAAAACAAAAATAAAAAATGTGACCTAATGAAACTGAAAAGCTTTTGCACAGCAAAGGAAACCATAAACAAGATGAAAAGACAACCCTCAGAATGGGAGAATGTATTTGCAAATGTAGCAGCTGACAAAGAATTAATCTCCAAAATATATAAGCAGCTCATGCAGCTCAATATCAAAATAACAACCCAATCCAAAAATGAGCAGAAGACCTAAATAAACATTTTCCCAAAGAAGATATACAGATTGCCAACAAACACATGAAAGGATGCTCAACATCACTAATCATTAGAGAAAGGCAAATCAAAACTACAATGAGGTATCACCTCACACCAGTCAGAATGGCCATCATCAAAAAATCTCCAAACAGTTAATGCTGGAGAAGGTGTGGAGGAAAGGGAACCCTCTTGCACTATTGGTGGGAATGAAAATTGATGCAGCCACTATGGAGACGAATATGGAGGTTCCTTAAAATATAAAATTAGAACTACCATACAACCCAGCAATAGCACTACTGGGCATATACCCTGAGAAAACGGTAATTCAAAAATAGTCATGTAGCACAATGTTCATTGCAGCACTATTAATAATATCAAGACACAGAAGCAGCCTAAGTGTCCACTGACAGACGAATGTGTAAAGAAGATTGGCACCTATATACAGTGGAATATTACTCAGCCATAAAAAGAAACGTAATTGAGTTATTTGTAGTGAGGTGGATGGACCTAGAATCTGTCATGCAGAGTGAAGTAAGTCAGAAAGAGAAAAACAAATACCGTATGCTAACACATATATATGGAATCTAAAAAAAAAAAAAAAAAAATGGTTCTTAAGAACCTACAGGCAGGATAGGAATAAAGATGCAGACGTAGAGAATGGACCTGAAGACACAGGGAGGGAGAAGGGTAAGCTGGGATGAAGTGAGAGTTGCATTGACATATATACACTACCTAAGTAAAAGAGCTAGCTGAAGCAGCTGCATAGTATAGGGAGATCAGCTCAGTGCTTTGTGACCACCTAGAGGACTGGGATGGGGGTGTGGGAGGGAGATGCAAGGGGGACAGGATATGGGGATATATGTTTATGTATAGTTGATTCACTTTGTTATACAGCAGAAACTAACACACCAGTATAAAGCAATAAAACTCCAATAAAATTATTAAAAAGAAAAAAGACTGAAAGGGATGATACTAAATTGATACTAAAAGTAACTTGGGTCAAACTTAAAATATCAGCAATGATGCTTTTCTCTAGGATACTTTTAAATAGGCTGCTTTTCCCCCGCTGAAAGCATGGCTCTCAAGTTAACATACAATCAATAAAAAAGTTCTGCAGAAACTGAATCAGTTCTGATGTCATCAGTCATTATCCCAAGTCACTTTAACAATCTACTCTTCCAATGATCCATGGGATTCCCACGCATCTTGTAATTCTCTTTATCATTTATTGAGCTCCTACCACCCGCCAGGCACTGTTCTAAGTTTAGCACATATTAACTCATAAATCTTGAGAAAGGATGATTTTTCTCATTTTACCAATGACAGCACATAAGTTCGTAAAAGTCAAATGACTGTCTAAGGTCATAGGCCTAGGAAGTAATAGTGCCAGAATTTTGTCAAAATCTGCTGGACGTCAAAGCATGGTTATTTTATCACAAAGCTATTTTGCCTTCACTGCCCTTTCTCCCACAACAAGTGCATGTAGAAAATGAGCAGGATCCCTCCATACTATTTAAGATGAACTAATGTTAATCGCACACCATGAAGTCCATCTTCTGGAAAAAAAGAAAGTGTATCTTTAAATTTTCTTTTTACATTTTTTTAAACTGAAGTATTGTTGATTTACAATGTGTTAATTTCTGCTGTACAACAAAGTGATTCAGTTATACATATATATGTATGTATATCAGTTATACATATATATGTATAATTGAATCACTTTATATATATAAATATATATATATATATATGTTCTTTTTTCAATATTCTTTTTCATTATGGTTTATCACAGGATATTGAATATAGCTCCCTGTGCTATACAGTAGGACCTTGTTGTTCTTTTTAAAAATTTTACAGCTAGATAAACCACACAGTTTGATTTCAACTCAGACATATACCATGCATGCATATCTGCTTTGTACCTTACCTGTCCTTTTTCTCTGTACTCATCTTTGCCTTGATTATTCTACTGCAGGGTTAACATGTTGACTGAGTAGTTGAACAGACGTTTGTTTAAGGTCCATTTCTCTCTAAGACTGAATTATGATGTTCCAGTCCTCACTCAAATCTCTCTGATAGCCCTACTTCTGGTTGCCCAGAAACATTAGACATCTTCCTGGTTTTTCCCCCCCTTCAAATTAAGGTATAAATGTGAAATTGAATAAAAAGAAAAAGTACCAAGATTTTAAAACATTTTCTTAGTTCCAAGGGATTTGGGATCAGTAGTAAAATGTAGATAAAATACCTGTGGTTGGTGTTTGTTTGTTTTTGTATTGGCTCCCATTTGGTGTTTGGTTAATATTTTAGTTAATGTGTGTAAAACGGTCTGCTTTCTTTTTCACTTCCTGTGTGTTTGGCTTATATGTGGGGAGGGATCTCACTCTTGTTGAGTCCTCTTGAAATTAGAACATCCCCCACCCCCCGCCATCTCTCCATCTTTCTAGCATTCATCACAGTGTCTTGGCCTTTGTAGATTCTGAAGAAAACATTTGTGGGTTGGTTGGATTTGTTGTATTTCAAAATATGTGAGTTGATTATTAAAAATATCAGCTGAGGCTTCCCTGGTGGCGCAGTGGTTGAGAGTCCGCCTGCTGATGCAGGGGACACGGGTTCGTGCCCTGGTCCGGGAAGATCCCACATGCCACGGAGCAGCTAGGCCCATGAGCCATGGCCGCTGAGCCTGCGCATCTGGAGCCTGTGCTCTGCAACGGGAGAGGCCACAACAGTGAGAGGCCCGCATACCGCAAAAAAAAAAAAAAAAAAATATATATATATATATATATATATATATATATATATATCAACTGCCGTGATATCATTCCTAACCACACATTTTCTGAAATTTATTCCCCAAACGTGCAGATTCTTTTTTTTCCTTATGCATTTTTTTGGGGTGAAATAGTACACTGGAAACTTTGAGTCATTTTTGATGTGGAAAAGAAAGCATCACTCTGCAAGGAAGCCATCCCGAGAATGTATAATGAGAACAAAATAAACCACCTCATCCTGGGCTCTCAGCACCATGGCTCTTGATGACTTAGGATTCCTTCACAGTCACGTACAAATGAGTCTGTGTCTTTAAAACTAAAGTTCATCTTTTATATGAGACAGTTTATAGTTTATCAAAAAGTTGCATTAAGGTGTTTAATAAATCATGTGGCATACAACCCAGGGACAGGAAAACACAACTGTCTAAAATAAAATACATTAGGAGTACAAGAAAAACATAGATTCTTAGTATGATACTCAGAGTCCTTATGAATTAATCAGAAAAATTTTATTAGTTGTCTACCAAGTTTAAAGCAGTGAAGGAATAAAAAGGAAACAGATGTAGTCTTTGTCCTGAGTGGAATGTACAAGGCCTGGCTGCTAGGAGAGTGCAAATCTTAGCATTTGAATTGGACCACTTCCTCTGCAGCCTCAGCTTCAACATACCCATATATACAATTATATTTCAAGCCTCCATGCCTTTTCACATGCTGAGCCACAAGTGAACTTCACTCTGGCCATCTGGCAATTTCACCTTATTCTTCGTCTCATTAAGACTTGTCTTTTCCTTGTGAAGACATTCCTTACCCACCCAAGAAGGTGCCTGACTCCCTGTTGCCCTCATTCCATATGTCTATTGCTGCCCTTAACTCCCTGTTAATTATTTTTTGAGGCTGTCTGTCCTTTTACACTGTGAACTTTTTAAGAGGAAATATTATGTCTTATTTGTATGTGATCTTCTAACATTTAGCATACTGCCTAACTCATAATAAGTATCTAATACATATTACAAAATAAATAGAAAAAATCCTTTCTATGAAATCTTTCTTATCTTCTCATATATAATTAATTGGTCATTTGCCCAAATTCCATAGTATCCAAGTGCCAAGGATTTAGAGTCAGATTTCTGGGTTCAAGTTACTGATCTTTCACTTACTAATAAGTAATGTTTTAAATTGCTAATCCTCAGTTTCCTCGTCTCTAAATAATGTATATCTGTGACTTAGGTTATTTGTTGAACAGGATGATGCTACATTGTGATCAGTTAGGAAGTCTCAGATATTGTAAATTTTGCTAGCAGAAATGGTGGTGGTAGTAGTTATTGTGTTATTAACTTATATATATTCATTCCATGTACCTCATCCTGCCAGCTCATGGCTCCTTGAGGGCTGCTACCTTTTATATTCTCCTTTGTATTCACAGAATCTAGAACACTGCCTGTTTATAGGCTATAGGTATATACAAGAAAGGAATTGAAATATGGGCATAAAATATAAGAATAAAATAATTCTAAGTATATATAAAACACAAAGAGTGCTGACTCTACACAGAAGACCATTGGAAGACCTAACCAGCTCTAGAAAACTAAACAACTTGACTTATGAAAATATTGATATGAATACATATAGGACAGAGGTGTGATGAGGGGGTATGATGACTCAAACTATTTGGAGTTTAGATGCTGAAACATGTACTGACCAAAGGAAAGATTTCATTATGCCCAATTATGATCAAGTACATAGTCAAAAATATGTTGAGTAGCTTTAGAATTGTGGGGAATATCACTTACTTGAAACTGGGATCTTGGATAAAAATGCAGAAGTTTTTGGTGTGCAACTTTGACTGTGACAGCGAATCAAAGGGAGTCTGCATAAGCTCTGCTCCTCCTTGGCTCAGAAGCACTCTTCTAAGCCCTTAGGATGAATTTGTACATCTTTAGTCAGAAGACCTATATCATCTGCCAAAACAAGATTTCCTAGGTTTACTTCTAAATATAGCTTTAGTTTGGGTAATTTGCTATAATCAATTTTGAAGAACATTTAAACTCAATTTAGTGTTTATTTTCTTTGCCAATTCTTAGCGCCTGCATATATGATGACTCTCATTCAAACTAGAAGATTACACACCTATTAAATATGTACATGCAAGTGAAATCACTGTACATCATATAAGCACAAATTTAACTCTAGAAGATGTACTGCTTTCACTGATGCATTTATTCATTTGCTGAGAATTTTTTTAAGTATGCATGTATTAAATATAACATTTAGAGAGATTCACTTTGAAAATTCCTTAATTTCTGAACAAAATAATGCAATTATGAAAATTTCACTAATCATATTTACCATTGCTGGTACATTTTTTACTCAGCTTTGAGATTTGTAGTAGCCTTATGAAGGCCATGTTTATGAACTTGTTCACCAGTTGGGTGTTTACTGATATAGGACTGTAATTATTTTATGTTTGCCAATAGTCATAGTTAGTAAATTTGACAAAGGTAATTTTCTACCAAAGAATAGAAATACCAGTTGTAAAGACCTTCTTTTCTAAGCACCTGTCATTGATGATGAGGCATAGGACCAAGGTTGCAAAGGTGAGACTAAGGTCACCTCATTTGGAATGGGCAGGGATAAGACTTGCCCTAAGTAGGGGTGTCAGAAGTGGATGGCCAAAGGGGAACTGGGAGATGGTAGGAGAATTTTCAGTCTCCAAAGATCAGGTTTAATGAATGGGATGGCTAGAAGTTATGTTCACATGGCCAGGGCCAAACTAGGGCGTCTAAAACAAAGAAGGGGCAAAGAGAACATTCAGTTAGAAGCACATACTGGGAGAAAGAATACGATATAAATTCAAATCTTTGTAGTAAGGTTGCACACTAGAGGGCAGAGGGCAAGATCTGTTTGACAGATATGGTTGGGTGGTAGTTTTGTTTTTTTTGTTTTAGGTAGAGATTAAAAATTAAATTATCAACCAATGTTTAACAATTAGAGATATAGCACAAAATGCCCATCTCTGACTTCCCTTTATGAATCACAAGGTCTTGAAGATCCTATGTGAGTACTTGCTGAATCTGAGCATTCCTTATCTCTTAGGATGACCATATATTCAAGTGTGTCCCCTTTTACATCTGTTAATCTGATGTAACGGTTAATAGCACTCTTTTTTATTTCAAACTGTTGTGGCTTGAAATATAAATTTATGACTCTCATCTAAGGGGAGTTATACACTATTTCATGCACCATAGTCTCTCCATAGCCTTTTATGTCCAGCCCCACTTGAAATATTAGCTTTAAATGCCTTACTTCCGGAAGTGTTTGAGTTTGTGACTCTTATTCTTAGATTCAACAGTTCAACAATTAGGGGTCACAAGTTGGAAGGTTATTGAAAGACACAACCATTTTTTAAAAATATTTTAATTTTATTGGAATATAGTTGATTTACAATGTTGTGTTTCAGGTGTGCAGCAAAGTGAATCTGTTATACATATACATATATCCAGCCTTTTTCAGATTATTTTCCCATATAGGCCATTAACAAAGTATTGAGTAGAGTTCCTTGTGCTATACAGTAGATCCTTATTAGTTATCTATTTTATATATAATTGTGTGTATATGTCAATCCCAATCTCCCAATTTATCCCTTCCCCCCTTACCCTCTGGTAACCATAAGTTTATTTTCTACATCTGTAATTCTGTTTCTGTTTTATAGATAAGTTCATTTGTAGCCTTTTTTTAGATTCCACATAGAAGCGATATCATATGATATTAAGACACAACCATTTTGATGACCGACAAATTACAGGTCCAGCGGAGCAGGCTGAACTTTAGAATAAAAAAAGCAGTGATAAGATGGATCTTATTCCACTATCATGTGGTTACCACAGGTCACATGGAGGAACCTGGGAACGCATAAGGCATGTCTGGCCTGCACACCTTTGTTATTTGACTTATACAACCTATTTTCTTTTTAAGTTATGTAAATGGGGATATTTCACATTTAAAATCTGATTTCTAGCTTGTCTTGAAGAACTGGAAGGACTAGCAGTTTGGGGCCCACAGCAACTGAGGACAGAGCTTGTTAGAGCCTGTACCCCCTTTAGATGGGGCCCACATTCTCCCGGTGACCGCTGTGCGAATGAGGTGATTCAGTCATTTACTGCACCTGCCTGGTTGCTGTAGGTCTGAGTTTTCATCTTCCAGGGGGAGGCAGGCATCAATCCAAATCCCTATGTGTCACACTCAGACTCAGAAGAATTGTTTAAAACCTGATTGAGATGGATGGGTGGGAATGGAAGTAAATAGGAGCTCTTGTCAGACCCACTCTTGAAGGTCATCATAGATGCTATTCTACTTTTGATGGTAGAGATGACACATAAACCATCAAGAAGAAGCTGTAATAATAAGATTACTTTAAAAGAACTATTGATTTTCTCTATTTCATTTTATAACATGCTGCATCATGAACATTACATTGTCTCTCACAGAGGTGCTCAGGGGTAAGTTCTATGAATATTAGCCCCTTTATAGAAATAAGGTGTCATTGTTGAGCCAACTCCAAAACCCAAGCCACTCACTATCATGCTTAGAGGAGCTTCTACCTGAAGTAAAATATTGGACTGATCCACACTGTCTGGAATTTTTTTATTATGGATTCTTTCTTTCTTTTTCTTAAGTAGAACTTAGGTACAATATTCTCTCCAATCCTCTGAGCAGTTCCACTCTGAGTAGTACTGCAGCACTGAAACACTCTACGGTGGTACTGATGGGCACAAGGAAAATAAATCCTGGCTTTTCCTGCATCCTCACACCTAACACACTCCAGAGACTTCCCATTGCTCCTTCTCTGGCACAAGCCAAAGGCAGTGAAGTGAAATTCACAGACTGTCCCTGACACATTGCTTTGAAACTTACAGTGACTCACGTCTATGCAGTTTGTCATCAAACCACCTGTAGCTTGGATTTACCATTACTTCCTTTAAATTGGTGTCCTATCTTAACAGGCCACAATTAGCTAAACTATTTTCTATGTTCCTCATGCTCACATTTACAGAATCAATAACATTGTTACTTGCACTCTGTGTTATAATACAAATAGAGTATGATCATGTATATGACCTATAAGTAAAGGTCATTGCATTTACTACCCACTTGCCCTACCACTTTGTGATACCCACAGTGAAATTAAATGGCCCATAGCTTCAAATATGCAGAAGAATTGGAACATTTGTTTTTCCTAAGTTCATGACTTCCTAAGTTCAAGATCGTGTTCCTCTTGATTCATACAATTTGAAGAAAAATCATTCAAGAAGAAGAATGGAAATGACTTGGCAAGATTTAGCATTAACACTATATTCTAGCTCAGGGAAATGATTTAAATTTGTATTCATACCATTTCCCCCAGTATAGCACACTGGGGTTGTCTCCCCAGAAACTATTCCACCACTTTTCTATTGTGTAGGAGCTTTGGTTTGTGGTATACTGGACCCCACCTCTGCCTCCACGTGGACCCTGATTGTTATAAATTGATCAATATAGTCTTATCTCTCTAGCTCAGATATTCTACAATGGCACGTCCTTTAAGTTGGTTTGAATAGAGTGAAATAAACATCTTTTAGGCAGTTTGGTGGGGGTACAAAGAAGTGATTTTCTTCATGGTATGGTTTAAGAACATAGCATGTGAAACTGATGCAGTTATTGCTGATGGAATTGAAAAACATGCTGAACATAAAGTCGACGTATGGAGGAAGGCAGAATTAAGAGATAATGTAAACCTCTAAATTGCACCATACCTGAAGCCATTATTGCCACCATATAACTTCTTAAGCATATGAGCTAGTAATTTCTTTACTGAAAAGTTCATTGATATACTTTCTAAAAGCAAAAATGCTGATCACTAGTATTAAAAAATATTGAGTGCCAATAGAGACTGTAAGCACAAAATTAAGTACAGTCCCAACTGCAGGCATTTAGTTAGAATTTTCTCTCATCCTCTTTTTCAGTCCATTAATTTATATGTTAAACTTAATGTTTACATTAAGTAATGCATTGGTCTTTTAATATTTCTGGTGTTAAAAAAAAGAAAGAAACAAGATTAAAAATTGCATTTTGGACCACTAGCTCTCAAACTTTGTGGTAGACAAAGATTACTTGGAGGGCTTATTAAAAATACAGATGACCAGGATTTGCCCCAGATCTATGTAACCAGAAACTGTGGACGAAATGCCCAGGCATTTTTTTATCTCAAAGAATATCAGCTGATTCTGAGATGCATAAAAGTTTGAGCACCTCTGTCATAAGTTTACCGTATAACAGCAGAATTTTATAGAAGGTATTGAATTATGTTTCACTGGAAGTTTGGAATACTGATTATTTTTTGTGTTATACTGATATACCTAGATAGTCATGCCTATCTTTTCCTACAGTATACATGTAGAGATCTAGCAAAGTAAGTATTCAATAAATGTATGTTAACTAATTTAACATTTATGTCGAGCGAGGATGTTCTAGTTTTCACACAGTTAACTTGAGAAAAAGTGTTCACCAAGAAATACATCTCATGTATGGAATTCAGTCGACATGAAAGAGTTTGATGATATTGCAATATATTCGGTCTCAGTGATTTTATTTTCTTTTTTGAAAACAAATCTGAGTTAGTCAAAACCACTTCACCAGAGAATATATGAAGATCACTTAGAGATAAAACCTAGGATGCAGATGGACAGAACATAACTCTTGTTGAAGTGACTTTTGAATTCCTCTTCATATTCTTTGTTACTTTTAAATGAAGTCTAAACCAGTTAACAGAAAAGTGAGTGATTTCCTTAACTAAAGAGTTTAGATTTAATGATTAAAAGTATAGATTAGAAAAACTGATTTATGGTTCTGGCCTCAGAAATGTATAGCTGCTGTCAAATTGTGAACTGAGCACAACATCACCCATATTTAGTATATATTTAAAATATTTGATAAATTTAAAATAGCTGACAGGGTTTTCCTGTAAACATTTATTCAGTAGGGGGAAAATAGACAATTTAAGTATCATGAAAACATATCAACTATTTCATTGGAAAATCCTCCCTTTAGATTCAAGGGAGGAATAAAGACTATTTCTTTAGAGATATCCCTCTCCTTAAAAAAACAGAAATATTTGAACATATTTTTATACTATAGATAATTTTGAATAGTTGGTAACTTTTCAGAAATGATTACATTCAAACCTCTTAAAATAATCCTTCTCAGTGAATTTAACATAGAATCCAGTAACAGCAAGTTTGAATTTTATACACATACATACAACCACAAGATAACATACAGATAATGATATATACAGATACACACACACACACACACACACAATTCTATGTAAAGCCAGAGCGTTGAACCTGTTCTGTTACCTAGGGAAATGTCAAAAAACTGACACCACACCTCCTGGGAAGGGTACAACCACAAAGCTAGAAACCTTTTATCTTTCTGTGGGAATGTTGGCACTGCATCCAAAGGATCCCTTTGTAAACATCCTCCAAGATAAGTTAGAAATACCAGATGAGACTTGAATACTCCTAGCAGTATCACATGAGAGAAGGTAGCAGTTTGTTTCCCCTTCTTTCTGCTGCAGAGATAAAGAAGAACTTAAATCTATTCGCTCAAGCGTATGAGGAGGGGAAAATTTAGTTTCACACCTAAAGCAATCAGATTATTATACTGTCTTGTACCACTACACCACAGAAAACAAATTTCTGTTTTTTGTTTTCAAATTGAAAAATTGCAAAAGTGAAATCCTTCTCATCTCCTCTCTCCCTACACACACACACACACACACACACACGATTGCCCATGAAATTTCCATTGAAATTACTGTACAAATTCACTTTCCAGCTGAATTTTGAAAGAAAACAGACCCAGACAGTTGTCAGAAGCTTGAATCTGACTCATAACCATGTTTCACATTTAAGGGGCCCAAGACTCCAAGATTTCTGCCTTGCATTTACGGTGAACTTGAATTACAACAAAGTTGAAATAGTCTTTTTTCTAGGCTTCTTGTAATATATATTCCAAATAGGAAAGATGGAATAGGTCATTATTCAGAACAATTTACTCCTAGATGATGGATCGAAGGAATCACTGCTGAGCAATGACTCATTCTCCGCCAAGATGTGCAACATTTGGAATATAGGTTGACAAGAAAGTCTGAAGTGACATTTCTGCCCTGCCAATGCCACCATCATCATGAAGTGCTCCTTTCTCATTTTCTTATACTGGTCATGGACACTGAGCACAAAGAATAAATGACTTGAGAAAAATGAAACAATATGTTGTCACAGTACCAGACCTGGAACAGGATGCATAAGACAAATATTAATGGATTCATTCTGTTGGGGCAACAAAGAAAGGAAGTGATTCCAAAAACTTGGAATGTCCTCACAGTATTAGGAGGTTAAAGACAAGGATATCAAAGCCAAAGTTTCTTAGAAGCACACCAAAAACTGTAGATAATTTTATGAAAGAAAATACCTCATTCAAGCTAACCTTTAGTCCCCATTCTACATGAAGAACAACTTTTAGATCAGCAATCATCTAGAAACAAGTGTTCAAATCCCAGCTGGGTTGATGGTACAATCCCTTTGTGCCATATTAAATAAATTGAGTTTGACATATGGGCCTTCTGGGAAAGACCTTAAAACCCCATCTCTTCTATTTATTTAAAAGATCCCCCTGCAGCTTTAAAAGAGTAGGCATTTATCCTGAGGCAAATTTGGGCTACTGTGTGAGGACTCAAGGCTGATCTCCATAGTCCTGTTGACACTCACATTGTAACAATGAATGATAGTATTCACCATCCCCACTACCACCACCACTGTCTTAGCATGCTTAAAAAATTTTTAAAAGATCATCTCAACCTTTACTTTGTTCTCTGAGGGGTCCACGCAACTGCACGACCTAAAGCTCTGTTCTTCTGTACTTTGGCTTTAACCCGCTTAATCCGAGCTTCGACAATTTGACTAAAGAGAGACTAGGAGGTTTGACCTAGGTTCTAGTGTGGGCCAGTCACCAACCAGATTCCTGGTGCTTTCGGGTAGGAGGACCTTCAAGATGGCAGAGAGGTCAGATGTGAAGATCACCTTCCTCCCCACAAATACATCAAAAATACATCTACATGTGGAACAACTCCTACAGAACACCTACCGAACACTGGCAGAAGAGCTCAGACTTCCCAAAAGGCAAGAAACTCCCCACGTACCTGGCTGTGTGGCTGACAGGGTCTTGGTGCTCTGGCCGGTGTCAAGTCTGTGCGTCTGAGGTGGGAGAGATGAGTTCAGGACATTGGTCCACCAGAGACCTCCAGGCACCATGTAATAGCAAACAGTGAAAGCTCTCCAAGAGAGCTGCATCTCAATGCTAAGACCCAGGTCCACTCAATGACCAGCAAGCAACAGTGCTGGACACCCTATGCCAAAGAACTAGCAAGACAGGAACACAGCCCCTCCCATTAGCAGAGAGGCTGCCTAAAATTATAAGTTCACAAGTACCACAAAACATATCACCAGATGTGCTCCTTCCCACCAGAAAGAAAAGATACAGCCTCATCCACCAGAACATAGGCACCAGTCCCCTCCACCAGGAAGCCTACACAACCCACTGAACCAACCTTACCCACTGGGGGCAGATACCAAAAACAACAGGAGCTATGAACCTGAAGCCTGAAAAAAGGAGACCCCAAAAACAGTAAGTTAAGTAAAATGCGAAGACAGAGAAATACACAGCAGATGAAAGAGCAAGGTAAAAACCCACCAGACCAAACAAATGAAGAAGAAATAGGCAGTCTACCTGAAAAATAATTCAGAGTAATGATAGTAAGATGATCCAAAATCTTGAATATAGAATGGAGAAAATACAAGAAATGTTAACAAGAACCTAGAAGAACTAAAGAACAAACAAACGATGATGAACAACACAATAAATGAAATGAAAAATTCTCTAAAGGAATCAATAGCAGAATAACTGAGGCAGAAGAATGGATAAGTGGCCTGGAAGATAAAATAGTGGAAATAACTACCACAGAGCAGAATAAAGAAAAAAGAATTAAAAGAATTGAGGATGGCCTCAGAGACTTCTGGGACAACATTCAACACACCAATATTCAAATTATAGGGGTCCCAGAAGAAAAAGAGAAAAAGAAAGGGTCTGAGAAAATATTTGAAAACATAGTTGAAAACTTCCCTAATATGGGAAAGGAAATAGTCAAGTCCAGGAAGCGCAGAGAATCCCATACAGGATAAATCCAAGGAGAAACACACCAAGACACATATTAATCAAACTATCAAAAATTACATACAAAGAAAAAATATTAAAAGCAGCAAGGGAAAAGCAGCAAATAACATATGGGGAATCCCCGTAAGGTTAACAGCTGATTTCTCAGCAGAAACTCTGCAAGCCAGAAGGGAGTGGCAGGACATATTTAAAGTGATGAAAGGGAAGCACCTACAACCAAGATTACTCTACCAAGTAAGGAACTCATTCAGATTGGATGGAGAAATTAAAACCTTTACAGACAAGCAAAAGCTCAGAGAATTCAGCACCACCAAACCAGCTTTACAACAAATGCTAAAGGAACTTCTCTAGGCAGGAAACAGAAGGAAAAGACCTACAAAAACAAACCCAAAACAATTAAGAAAATGGTAATAGGAATATACATATTGATAATTACCTTCAGTATAAATAGATTAAATGCTCCAACCAAAAGACGTAGACTGGCTGAATGGATATAAAAACAGGACCAGTATATATGCTATCTACAAGAGACCCACTTCAGACCTAGGGATACATACAGACTGAAAGTGAGGGGATGGAAAAAGATATTCTATGCAAATGGAATCAAAAGAATGCTGAAATAGCAATTCTCATATCAGACAAAATAGACTTTAAAATAAAGATTATTACAAGAGACAAAGAAGGACACTACATAATGATCAACAGATTAATCCAAGAAGAAGATATAACAACTGTAAATATTTATGCACCCAACATAGGAGCACCTCAATACATAAGGCAAATGCTAATGGCGATAAAAGGGGAAATTGACAGTAACACAATAATAGTCAGGGACTTTAACACCCCATTTTCACCAATGGACAGATCACCCAAAATGAAAATAAATAAGGAAACACAAGCTTTAAATGACACATTAAGCCAAACACATGGAGGCTAAACAATACACTACTTAATAACCAAGAGATCACTGAAGAAATCAAAGAGGAAATCAAAAAAATACCTAGAAACAAATGACAGTGAAAACACGAGGACGCAAAACCTATGGGATGTGGCAAAAGCAGTTCTAAGAGGGAAGTTTAGCGCAATACAGTCCTACCCAAGAAACAAGAAATATCTCAAATAAACAACCTTAACCTTACCCCTAAAGCAATTCGAGAAAGAAGAACAAAAAACAAACCCCAAAGTTAACAGAAGGAAAGAAATCATAAAGCTCAGACCAGAAATAAATGAAAAAGAAATGAAGGATGGGCTTCCCTGGTGGCGCAGTGGTTGAGAGTCCACCTGCCGATGCAGGGGACAGGAGTTCATGCACCAGTCTGGGAAGATCCCACGTGCCGTGGAGCGGCTGGGCCCGTGAGCCATGGCCACTGAGCCTGCGCATCCGGAACCTGTGCTCTGCAACGGGAGAGGCCACAACAGTGAGAGGCCCGCGTACTGCAAAAAAAAAAAAAAAAAAAGAAATGAAGGAAACAATTGCAAAGATCAATAAAACTAAAAGCTTGTTCACTGAGAAGATAAACAAAATTGATAAACCATGAGCCAGATACATCAAGAAAAAAAGAAAGAAGACTCAAATCAATAGAATCAGAAATGAAAAAGAAGTAACAACTGACACTGCAGAAATACAAAGGATCATGAGAGATTACTACAAGCAACTACATGGCAATAAAATGGAAAACCTAGAAGAAATGGACAAATTCTTAGAAAAGCACAACCTTCTGAGAATGAACAAGGAAGAAATACAAAATATAAACAGACCAATCACAAGCACTGAAATTGAGACTGTGATTAAAAATCTTCCAACAAACAAAAGCCCAGGACCAGATGGCTTCACAGCCGAATTCTATCAAACATTTAGAGAAGAGCTGACACCTATCCTTCTCAAACCCTTCCAAAATATGGCGGAGGGAGGAACACTCCCAAACTCATTCTCTGAGGCCACAATCATCCTCTTACCAAAACTAGACAAAGATGTCACAAAAAAAGAAAACTACAGGCCAATATCACCGATGAATATAGATGTGAAAACCCTCAACAAAGCACTAGCAAACAGAATTCAACAGCACATTAAAAGGATCATACACCATGATCAAGTGGGGTTTATCCCAGGAATGCAAGGATTCTTCAGTATACCCAAATCAATCAATGTGATACACCATATTAACAAATTGAAGGATAAAAACCATATGATCATCTCAATGGATGCAGAAAAAGCTTTCACCAAAATTCAACAACGATTTATAATAAAAACCCTCCAGAAGGTAGGCATAGAGGGAACTTACCTCAACATGGTAAAGGTCATATATGACAAACTCACAGCCAACATTGTTCTCAGTGGTGAAAAACTGAAACAATTTCCACTAAAGTCAGGAACAAGACAAGGTTGCCCACTCTCACTGCTGTTTTTCAACATAGTTTTAGAAGTTTTAGCCACAGCAATCAGAGAAGAAAAAGAAGTAAAATGAATCCAAATCAGAAAAGAGGAAGTAAAACTGTCACTGTTGCAGATGACATGATACTACACATAGAGAATCCTAAGGATCCTCCTAGAAAACTACTAGAGCTAATCAATGAATTTGGTCAAGTACCAGGATACAAAATTAATGCACAGAAATCTCTTGCATTCCTCTACACTAATGATGAAAAATCTGAAAGAGAAATTAAGGAAATACTCCCATTTATCATTGCAACAAAAAGAATAAAATACCTAGGGATAAATCTACCTAAGAGGACAAAAGACCTGTATGAAGAAAACTTTAAGACACTGATGAAAGAAATTAAAGATGATACAAACAGATGGAGAAATATACCATGTTCTTGGAATGGAAGAATCAACACTGTGGAAATGACTATACTACCCAAAGCCATCTACAGATTCAGTGCAATCCCTATCAAACTACCAATGGCATTTCTCGCAGAAGTAGAAGAAAAAATTTCACACTTTGTATGCAAACAGAAAAGACCCCAAATAGCCAAAGCAATCTTGAGAATGAAAAACGGAGCTGGAGGAATCAGGCTCCCAGGCTTCAGACTATACTACAAAGCTACAGTAATCAATGTAGTAAGGTACTGGCACAAAAACAGAAATTTAAATCAATGGAACAGGATAGAAAGCCCAGAGATAAACCCACGCACCTCTGGTCAGCTAATCTATGACAAAGGAGGCAAGTGTATACAATGGAGAAAAGACAGTATCTTCAAAGTGGTGCTGGAAAACTAGACAGCTACATGTAAAATAATGAAATTAGAACATTCCCTGACACCATACATAAAAATAAACTCAAAATGGATTAAAGCCATAAGTGTAAGGCCAAACAGTATAAAACTCTTAGAGGAAAGTATAGGCAGAACACTCTATGCCATAAATCACAGCAAGGTCCTTTTTGACCCACCTCCTAGAGAAATGGAAATAAAAACAAAAACAAATCAGACCTAATGAAACTGAAGAGCTTTTGCACAGCAAAGGAAAGCATAAACAAGATGAAAAGACAACCCTCAGAATGGGAGAAAGTATTTGCAAACGAAGCTACTGACAAAGGATTAATTTCCAAAATATACAAGGAGCTCATGCAGCTCAATATCAAAAAAACAAACAGCCCAATCCAAAAAATGGGCAGAAGATCTAAATAGACATTTTTCCAAAGAAGGTATACAATTGCCAACAAACACATGAAGGGATCATTAGAGAAATCATTAGAGAAATGCAAATCAAAACTACAATGAGGTATCACCTCACACCAGAATGGCCATCATCAAAAAATCTACAAACAATAAATGCTGGAGAAGTTGTGGAGAAAAGGGAACCCTCTTGCACTGTTGGTGAGAATGTAAATTGTTACAGCCACTATGGAGAACAGTATGGAGGTTCCTTGCAAAACTAAAAATAGAACTACCATATGACCCAGCAATCCCACTACTGGGCATATACCCTGAGAAAACCATAATTCAAAAAGAGACATGTACCACAATGTTCACTGCAGCCCTATTTACAATAGCCAGGACATAGAAGCAACCTAAGTGTCCATAGACAGATGAATGGATAAAGAAGATGCAGCACATGTATACAATGGAATATTGCTCAGCCTTAAAAAGAAACAAAATTGAGTTATTTGTAGTGAGGTGGATGGACCTAGAATCTGTCATGCAGAGTGAAGTAAGTCAGAAAGAGAAAAACAAATAACATGTGCTAACCCATATATATGGAATATTAAAAAAAATGGTTCTGAGGAACCTAGGGACAGGACAGTAATAACAACACATACATAGAGAATGGACTTGAGGACACGGGGAGGGAGAAGGGTAAGCTAGGACGAAGTGAGAGAGTGGCATGGACATATATACACTACCAAATATAAAACAGATAGCTAGTGGGGGGAAGCAGCCGCATAGCACAGGGAGATCAGCTCGGTGCTTTGTGACCACCTAGAGGGGTGGGATAGGGAGGGTAGGAAGGAGATGCAAGCGGGAGGGCATATGGGGATATAAGTATACGTATAGTGATTCACTTTGTTATACAGCAGAAACTAACACACCTTTGAAAAGCAATTACACTGCAGTAAAGATGTTAAAATTTTTTTTAAAGAAAAGCATCAAAAGAAATCAGACAAGAAGAGAATAAGCCTTCTGGGTTATGATAAAACTTGCCAAAAATAAAGTCAAATCTAAAACTATGCGTATTGCTTTGTGTCTCATTTTCTTGTCTTTATAAAATTGAACTTGTTAACCAGGCTTCACAAGAGAGAAGCAAAGGAAACTTTAAAAGACTAAGTGTGCCCACTACTTGTGTGGTTTTCATCATGCCCTCACTTCCTCTGCTGAGGTAGATAGTAGCGAATACATGTTTTAACCCAAGTGGAGCTCCGAGGTGCAGTGGCATTCAATAGGACACAGCTAATAATGGCTATGGCTTTTCATGACATCTCTTTGGTACGTTTCAGCATGACCTTGTCAAAGTTAAAAGCTCATAAAATTCCTATTTACTTTTCATGGCACTACGATTCTGCATAACAGTGCTTAAAACAAAAACACAGTATAATTATACTGTCAATCAAGCAACTAAGAAAGGCATTTTCCACCAGCCTCTTACCTAGCAAACTGTAAATAATTTATAAAACCAGAAGTCATGACTAAGTGGCAGTGTTCGGGGGCTAGTTAAGCACTTTTCATAGCACCATGGTTTAAGAGAGCTGGACACAAAACACTGCTTGTTTACTTTTATCCTGTGAGTGTAAAAAATTGTCATTTGTGCTTGTCGTGTTTATGTGTGGGCTCTAATAAAAATATCAAATTGTCAGTAGAAATTTGAACAGGTGTACAGTGAGAATAATAATGATGTTTTATTCATATGCATTTCCAGCCCATTTAACTTCATCCAACAAACAACAAAAATATTTTCTTCATTACCTCCAATTAATGTAAATGTCAAATGTGTTGAATATATTATCACACTGATAATTTGTTGTGTTGATTGATTTGTGGAATGTTTTGGATTAAAGTAACAATTTTTCTTACTTGACTCACAATTGCATGCTGCTATCCGTCACCTCTGGATTATGTAAATAACAAATTTGTTTCCATTAGATCTAGTGCTAATTCTGGTAAACAAGATTTTCAAAGTGTCAGTGATTTCTGAGATTTCCAGCTCCTTCATTATATTCAGTTATTTTATTAATTGTTAACTAGAATTTATCAGCTCTGGAGAAAATGTATATCTTCTTTATGCTAATGACCAAATAACTTTATGCAAACCCTTTGTATTTATAGTATTTACAAAGCATTAGCAGTATAAAATCCAAATAATTAAATGCTAGGTTCTACATCCCTCCTTGTGTTTTAAATTCTATTTGCAAGCCAGAGTCCAGTATCCATCTCTCATAATAGTCTTTCATAATAATCAAGATGTATATTATGAATCATTTCTGTGATTGATTTCTTGTTAGTATTTTTTTTTTAAACTTCTCTGGCCACTATATAATCTTCTTACTAAATGCATTTATGATGAAAGACTTGTGATCAGTTTTCAAAGGCAAGATTTAATGATATGTTTAATAGATTTCTTAATATGATAATGGAGAAATATTTTTAAAATTTAGCTATCGATATCAAGTTCACATTTAAACTGGGAAATTTAGGTTATTTTCTTCATGATTCAAGAGAAAAATTGTGTGTGTGTGTATTTTGTGTCCTTTCTTTATCTGGTTATTTCAATTAACCTTTCTTCATTAAGTGGGAAATAAAAAAACGGGGTTCTTAGGGGGGCCTGAATATATATGAGCATAGCACCGAATCCTAGCTTGATAGTTTTTTAATGACCCTGAGAAGTGATTTGACCTCCCTATGCGTTGGTTCTCTCTATTCTATGAAATGGGGATAATATTACTTATCACAGAGATTTCATAGAAAAGCTGAATATTTGTGAAACACCTAGCACACTGTATTACTTATGGCAGATAGCCAACAATTTATTTTTATAGATCTTTCTTTCCTTCTCCATTTTATTTTTCATATGTAAATATCATCTACGTAAAAAGGACATTGCATTCTACAGAAATATGATATTTGAAATAATGCATTTTTATATATGTATCTGATAATGAATTGTACCTAAGTCCTTAGATGGGTAGCATATAATATTATTTTTTGAGAACCTCACTTAATTTCTAATATGAGCTTTTATGTAGGTTTAAACTCAGTTGGTTCTTGATTTTCCTCCACCTTTCTCCATGGACTAGGTATAAATATCTAAAAGCTTTTGTAGACCTGTGGAGTGGCAGGAGTTTGTGTGATGATGGTGGTGGGATTTTCAGTGCTATGGTCAAGGGCTTCTCACTGCATGTGTTGTCATATGTCTGTCATTCATCCAGTTTTCACATCAGTTGTCCATGATGAATCAGCTTTTCGTACCATCTTCAAGGATTCCTCTAGTTCAGGTCCTTCATTGCCGTATTAATGTTTTTCTTTTACTACGTTGGCACAAGGGAAGTCAGTGAGGCTCTTTCAGGT
Organism: Delphinus delphis; assembly: GCF_949987515.2. Taxonomy (NCBI): domain Eukaryota; kingdom Metazoa; phylum Chordata; class Mammalia; order Artiodactyla; family Delphinidae; genus Delphinus; species Delphinus delphis. Next base: position 31,008,049 of record NC_082685.1, on the reverse strand, counting down.
CCCCTTCATCTCAACACTCTATACTGCCTTATTATTTCTGTCATCTCATTAACTCTCTTGGGAGTCTACCCAGAGAAGTAAAGCTCAGGTTCTCCCTAATAGCAGATCCCACGAACTTCTCAGGTGCATACACTCATCTCCCCTCTGCTTGAGGTTTGGTCTACACAGCAGGGAACAAAGCTGCCTTTCTCAGGGACCCATATCCATTTACTCTTAGCATCCTCTACTTCTTGCGTTTTCCTCCTAACTCTGGGAAATGTAGATCACTGTTACATATCAAGTAGTGTGCTGGATGTACTGCTCATGCCCTGCATTTCATTCTAGTCATTGAAGGCCGACACCTAAACTCAACAACCATGAATGGCCTTTTAGCTTTCTTCTCATGTGCTGAGGTGGAAGGTGGCCTTCCTGAGGTCATTCTGTCCCTTGAAGCAATGATGTAAAGTACCTAGCTGACATAAGGAAATACTGGGGAAAATGTGCATATCAAACCTTATCTTGCTATATCAAGTTTCAAAAATATTCCTACAACTAGAAAAGTATAAAGGAGAATTGCAAGAGTAAATAATAGAATGGTGGAATTTACTGTTTGGGAGTAATTCATTCTAGGAACTGTTCCTCATTTCTGCCTTATCTCAACCTGAGAACCACAGGGTAGTAACCAGATTGGGGTCAAGATTGAGAGTTATAAGAAGTGGGGAAGCAAGGAGACCAAGAAGAGGAAGGAACTAGAACAGCTGGGAAAATAAAAGGTAAGGGACTGAAAGAGGAATCTCTGTGCAGGAGTTCAGAAAAGAGCTCACTAAGAGAGCAGACACTAGTTTTCTTGCCCAGGACATCCTGGAAGTGTGACATCAAATATCACAGTATCACAGGGACAGGTATGACAACAGTCACCACTTATTTTCCATAAATACCACCCAATTTGAAGAATAGACTCTAAAATTCTAAGAAAGCTTCTAGGCTTCATTAAATAAAAATAAACATATTTAGAATCATTTAAGTGCCCACTAGCCTTCACATTTCATGTTGATATGCATATTCCAAAGCATATTTATTGCAGCCTCTTTCTCTAAGACACATGGTGCCCATTAGGCTCAAATTTAAGAAAAAGGCTATAAAAATGGCAAAAACCCATAGTTGAGCTGGCAGAAAACACTCAGTGGGCACAGTGGCCCTCATGACTGGGAGTTGCATCAGAATTTCAGTCTAAATGCCTTTTGTCATCAGTGTGACTTATGAAAATCTGGTCACATTTTGTGTGTCACTGACTTATTCAATCAGGAAAGCACTCTAAACACTTAGAATCCTTGTGAACAGCATTCTCAATATTCCTCCAAGGAATTCTAGAAACAGAGGCCAAAGTCATAACTACTAGCAAGCAGTGTAACACAAGAGCATCAGATAGTGAGAAGGTTTGTTTTGCAACCACATCCTTGATAGGGGAAGATCTAAGAAGATTAACTGCATGTAAAAAAACAAACAAACAAAAAAACAAAAAAACACTGCACACACATACAAATATGCACACTTAATTAGTACACAATTGAGACTTTGTTAATGTGTTGAGGTTCTTAAAATATCACCTTACTAGTACTTAATAGTACTTTATTTTTTCCTCCAGTGCATACCATCATCTTGTTGTTCATTAGTCCAGGCCAGCATATGGATTCATCCAGATAAATATATGGGCCACCATACATCATGTCTGTCTTCTGTATTCAGAAAATCTTTCTGTGTACAAGAACCTGTTTACCATAAGTCTCAGAATGTCAAGGACTCGAGAAACAAGTAATTCTTTGTCACCCTGAAACAGAAGTGGTGTGAGTAATCAGTATAGGTTCAAAACAACAACCAAAAGCAATTTGCCATTGTGAATAAGTAGAATAAAGAGTGTCCAAGAAATGAACAAGCAACAAATGGCTTCTAGTTATTGCCCAGGTTTGGGGAGGAGCCCAAGGTTTATTTGGAAATTGACTATTACTTTCAGTTTATAGCCAATCCAATGGGAATATGCAAATGCTTAAACTATGATATCAGTAAGCTGGCCTACAGTGGAGACTTACCATTATATAGTATTAGAGCTGAAGCGCAGTTAGAAGACACTCTGCAATAATAAATATTATATTCAAAGCTTTAAGCCAGTACTTCAGTAGGCTCTTGAGACCCACTGTAAGACTGGCCAGCCCTAGTGGCTCCTCACTGGAGGGCCATTCTGCCAACTCCAGAAATACTTTAGAGCAAATCTGGAAGTTCCTTTCATTTCACCTTCTACCTCCAGTTTAAAAATAGCCTTAGAGATTTGGAATAAGACAAAGTGGCCTTTAGAAGCTGGTACCAGGTCACAGCTTATTCATTAAGCCTGGGTTTATATATTCTCTGAAGATTTATCATGAAACTTATTATCGGCAAATTTTCCACTAAAGAAAATCAGATTAATTAAGAATTTTCCAACGTGGCAACTGAAATAAAATGTATTTAAAGGTGATCAGAAATTGGATCTAATAAGAAATATGATGATAATAACCAAAGCCAGCTCTCTGAAAATTACATTTACTCATGGAGAGATTTGGAAATTATTTTTCCTGACTAGCATACCATGCTAAATATTTTAAGAAAAGAAATTGCATGTACATCTGAGAAATCAACCATGTACTGAAGAAGTTCTGTAGCTTTTTAATAGCATAGCACTTTGCTTAATAAAGATGAAAATGCTTAACTGCATATTGATCATTAGAATTTTTTATATCTATCCATCAGTACAAAGGTAGTAACCACTCTGTGCTTAGCTCACTGCTAGAGCTCATGGTGGGAACCACATAAAATAAATAAAGGGGTCACTTCTTTTGAATGAGTTTCAATAAGATTTAAATGCAAGAAGTCAATTCATGGGGGAAAAACATTAATATGTAACATATAACAAAATAGTAGATTATATGATATTTCAGATGAGAAAATAATTCAGAGAAGTAGAGATTACAGTGAGCTAAATGTGATCGAGAAAATCTTCAAGATTTGTGTTAATGGAAATTCAAAAATTCCATTTTCAAGGAGTTAAGCGGGAATAATTTAATAAAAGGAGAACAACACAGGCCAAACATTTTTTCAATCATGTTTTATGGCAAATATGGTAAGGAAACCCTTAGTATTAATTATGCTATTAGGCTTCTCCTTAATTCGTTGCCACTAGAAGAGGGCAGACCAGTGTGGAGTGGTGAAAATCTGCAACTTCATGTGATTCCCCATGTAAAAAAGGAAAGAAATAAAAAAAAAAAAAAAAAAAAAAAAAAAGCTGAGGGTGTGTTCTGATAGACCTGTTAATAAGATGGCATTGATTTGTTCTAAGAAATCACTGTATGGTTCCAAGTTTGGGGAACCAGGTCCTATGGACAAAATGGAATGATGACATGTTAGTGTTAGCCATGACTCATTGTGAGAAACATTTCCAAGAACCTGGTCTGGGTAGAGTTAAGTACTAGTAGAAGCCTTCTTGAGTAATAGGAGTGTGATCAATATTATTATTTGAACACTTTGCACCTAAAATATGCTTTAATAATAAACAGTTAACTGTCATTTAATGATTATTCTTTGCTCAACTCTGAGCTAAACATTGTATCCATAATGACCCATTTAATCTAATAATACTGTCCTGAAGATTGATGGTGGAGGGGTAGTAGAAATCGTTTTCTGATTAAGCCTGATCTTAATTTTAGAATAGTCAGCAGTCCCCTAGACCTCAGTGTATATGATTTGATTGACAAATGGCGGGGATTAGGAGGGTAGGGTGGGGAGCTTATGAGCAGAAGTTTTTATTTCCACGTACCCAGAATGTTCAATAAGAAAAGAAAGGAAAATAAAGAGAGTGGTGTGAAGTTTGTTCCACAGCTTGGGCACTAAGAACAAAGTTTGAACTCCATTAAAAGAGAGGCTTTAAGTATAGCAGAAGGAGCTGTTTGTACATTGGCATTCAAGAAACAGGGCAAGCAGCCGCATGGCACAGGGAGATCAGCTCGGTGCTTTGTGACCACTTAGAGGGGTGGGATAGGGAGGGTGGGAGAGAGGGAGACGCAAGAGGGAAGAGATATGGGAACATATGTATATGTATAGCTGATTCACTTTGTTATAAAGCAGAAACTAACACACGATTGTAAAGCAATTATACTCCAATAAAGATATTAAAAAAAAAAAAAAGAAACAGGGCAGTGGTAATTTTACTTAGGTCTTGTTATGATAACCTGTGATCAAGAATGGGAAAGGATGAACATAAAACTCACTTCAGCTATGCATATAAAGCTTTCCAGAATCATGGTAATTCCAGAACACTTCTGCCATTGCCTGATTATGGAGGAATCAGGGAACCACAGCAGAACCCTGGTGGAGATAAAATGCCAGTATGAGACAACAGTTGCTTCGGGGTGGGAGGGTGCTACGCAGAGACAGTGTCCATTTGGGGCCTGATAAAATATTGGAAGTACGTAGTGGAAATAGACTTTTTTTATGTGTACATGAGAAATATCCCCTTAGGACTTCCAGAAGTACCCTAGTGGGGACATAGGGAAGAAGATTTTGCATGAGGGTAAAAATTCTGTGTTATTCAGGTGAGGGCAAGAACAAGTGAAATTTCATCTATTCATTTATTTAGCAATTAATTAATAACTGCAGTGTTTCAGAAATTATTCTGAAAATCAGAGCAAATGACATGAATAAGAAAGACACTGTTACTGGTCAACATAGGTGGGGTATGAACCAAATAATAAATAAATGGTGATATAAAGAACTATACAACTCAGTAGCAAAAAATTAATAATAATAATAATCCAATTAGACAATGGACAGAGGGACTGAACAGACATTTTCCAAAGAAGACACACAGATTGCCAACAGGTACATGAGAAGGTGCTCAACATCACTGATCATCAGGGAAATGCAAATCAAAAGTACAATGAGATATCACCTCCCACCTGTTAGAATAACTATCATCAAAAAGACAGAGATAATAAGTGTTGGTGAAGATGTGGAGAAAAGGGAACACTTGTGCACTGTTGGTGGGAATGTAAATTGGTGCAGCCACTATAGAAAACACTATGGAGTTTCCTGAAAAAATTAAAAATGGAACTATCATATGATCCAGAATCTCGCTAATGGGTATATATCCAAAGGAAATGAAAACAGACTATTAAAGAGATATCTGCACTCCCATGTTCATTGCAGCATTTTTCACAATAGCCAAGATATGGAAACAACCAAGTGTGCACTAACAGATAAATAGATAAATAAAATGTGGTATATATAAATATATGAATAAAATTAATTCAGCCATGAGGAAGAAAGAAATCCTGCTATTTGCGGCAACATGGGTGGACCTTGAAGGCATTATGCTAATGTGAAATAAGCCAGGGAAAGACAAATACTCCATGGTATCACTTATATGTACACATTTTTTTTTTTTAAAGTAAAACTCATACAAAAAGTGTAGAAAAGTGGTTGCTGGGGGCTGGGTATGGGGGAAACAGGAAGAGGTTGGTAAAAGGGTACACACTTTCAGCTATAAGATCTGAGGATCTAAGGTAAAACATGATGACTATAGTTGATAACACTATTGTATAATTGAAATTTGCTAAAAGAGTAAATGTAAATTCTGTGAAGTTCATATGTGTTAATCAACAGATGGGAGGTTCCTTTCACAATATATACATATATAAAATTACCATGATGTACACTGTACAATATACCTTACAATTTTATATGTCAATTATACCACAGTAAAAATGATAAATAGTTAGAGAAAAATCAGAGTTGTCATTGCGAAAATAAGGAACCCATAAGAGAGCCTGATAAGGAATGCCAGTGATGGATTGTGGGGTAAAATAACATTTAAACTGAGACCTAAAATATGAGTAGGAGTAACCTGGGTACAGCTTAGAAGGGAGCAGTTCTATATCGCAGAAACAATTTTGTGTAGAGTCTCGAGGATAGAGCTGATAGTTTGAAGGAATCAAAAGCTGTATGAAATGGCTGGAATGTATGAGGTCAGTAAAGAGAGACTGCAGAATAAAGTAGATTATAGATTGTGAAGGACCTTGAGTTTAGACTTGATCTTGAAGGCAATGAATGTGATTAAATGACTTCTCATTTATTAGATTTACATTATACCATATGGAGCGTGGATTTAAGGAATGAAAGACTGGAGGGGTGGAGACACTGATTAAAAATGGGAGCTTCTTTCATTATCCTGAACCTAGATGATTGCGGCCCCAAGTAGGATAATGGCAGGAAAATGAAGCAAAAGGAAAAAGTTTGAGAAACACAGAAGCAGTCAAACAGAAAGGACAAGGTGATTGATTGAATGTGAGTAATTAATAAGAGCTCAAGAACTGTACTCATAGTGTTGGCTTGAGCAACTAGGGGCCAGGTGGATCTATCCCCTTGGCTCAGCCCCACTGGGGAAGGGTGATAGGGATGTCAGAACTGGAAGCCAGACGTACAAGGCTGTCTCCATATGGATTCTCGTTCACCACATTTGCCTGGTTTTCCTCTTAGCATTTCTCATTGCTCTTTGTCATTTTCATTGTGAGTGTCTTCTCATCCTTTGGACCTCTATTTTTGAGTCCAGGACTCAATCCCTGGACTTCTATTTTTTTCTGTCTGTATTTGCTATCAAGATAATCCACCTACTCTCATGACTTCAAATACCACCTGTAAACAGATAATTCCCTACATCTTATTTCCACCCAAACTTCTGAACCCAACTCCAGACATGTATATCCAATCACTGACTTGCATCTCTACCTGGACCTCTGATACATTATCTCAAATAGTTTTCTGAGCTTTACCTAAAACTGAACTACTATTCCATCCCCATATGCTCATTTTAATCCCATCAAGCAGCTTCCCCTAGGTTCGAGGTCATGACTGGTCTCCCTACATAGTCCCTTGCTGTTCACAGCCAGGGGGACCTCACCTTGAGTAAGGAGCCCAGGTAAGGGATTTTGCAATAACCCAGTGGAGTGATGTTAGTGACTGAACCAGGGTGGTAGAAAAGTGGGCGGTGAATTATGGTTGGATTTGGGATACTATTTGAACTTACTAAATACATTTCTGCTTCAGAGCCTATGCATTGTTCCTTTGATTTAATGTTTTCTCTGTAGATACTCCCAGGGCCAACTCCCTCACCTTCTTAGAAAGGCCTCTCCAGACCTCCCTATATAACGTTTCACCTTACCCCAACATTTTATATTCCCTTTCCCTAATTTATTTATCTTTCTTATCATTAGTCACTCTTTAACATTCTATATATTTTACCTACGTATATAATATGTTGGTTGTACACCCCATTGGAGTGTAATCTCAATGAGGCAAGGATTTCTTTTTTCCTTTGTTTCTTGCTCCATCTCAGTTGTATGTATAATAGTGCCTGGCACATAGCCAATGTTCAGTACATATTTGTGAAATGAATGGGTGAATAAATTAATTTCAAAGCATTTGTCTCTAGGTATAGCATCTAGAAATAATATACAGGTTATCACTGCCAGGTGCTCATTTCCCAGGTCTTGCTGGACTGTTTTGAGAGCTATACTAAGACATTTTCATACCAAGAAACTCTAGCGTGGCTAGAGTTTCTTGGTATGAAAAATACCAAGAAAAATCTAGCAACCTTTAATAACATTCACCATGTTAAAATAATTCTGGAATAAAAATAGATCCAAAATTAAGGAGATGCTTTCTAGATAATATAATTATATATTTTTCCCTAAACACAAGAAGATGGTTTGTATGTATCTTTGGAAATAAAGTGCCAAAACTCTTGATCTCAAAGCAAAGTAATTTCTAAGTAAAATATTTCCAAACATCCACGAAATGGTGCTATTAATTTACTTTCATGAGACACTCTTTCTTTCTCTCCAGCAATTCAATAGAGAGTGTGGTGACAAAAGTACTGCCCTTAACCTATGGTATAGAGATTTTTTGTATTCCAAGGACTTTGTTTAATGAAGCAGAGGTTTTACTGCTTAAAAATACTAAGAACTTAGACTTGGTCCAAGTCTAAGACTTGGTCCAAAACCATTGACATGATACTTCATTGAAAAACGTATCAAGGAAGAATCAAGATTTTGGTATTCACTTCCTTTTACCAGAATATCCTTTGCTTGAAAAAATGTGAAAAGAGCAGAGTGTGTAGAAAATATTTGGAAATTTTAAAATCATAAAATATATGCTTATCAAAAAATACTAATTGCAAATTAAGTCTATTTGGGCTCACAAGGAAAATATATTTGTTCCTCACGTAGTTTCTCTTTTCTATGTAGTTCACAGATAATGAGTCTCAGTTGTTTTCTGTTATACTCTATCATTTTCTGGGGGTTCATAAATTATACAATACTCTGCTTAATCTTCCACACCTTCTTTTGCTTCTCTCTTCTCTGTTACACATCCTGAGTATATGTCAGCCAATATCAGCATTTTGATTATAAACAGAATGAAACTTCTTGAAAGCCTGTTAGCATATAGAGCAACACACTTCATAATATTTTATGTCTTTTTTTTCTTTCCGCAAATCCATAAGCAGTATAGCATTTCTTTTTGCCATTGCATGAACTTGGTGTTTTTAACCAGCCTGAGATTAGCTTTTCTATGTGTTCATGAAGCATTAAAGCTTGCTGAATGAAACAGCTTCCTCTGACCTCTGCTAGAAAAATGGAATATCTTCAAGCATGCGCTTTAATTATTATTAATGGATATTTTTCCATTTGTAATTCTTTTTCCAGATCCCTTCCCTGTGGCTCATACTGTTGGTCTTGCTTGCATGACAGTGTTGAGGAAAATCACTTGTGTCTTGGAAAATTTTTCACTTCAGTAAAATTTGGGTTCAAAATTAAATTATAATGTATTTGGTTAATTAGTAAACAGTTAATTGGCCTATAAAATGCAAAATCATCAGGGCCTGACCAACTTAGAGTTAAAATGTGATCCAGATCTATGTTTCATAGTCCTCTTTAAGAGCAGAGAGACATTAAGATTGTTGTTAAGGTATGAAGCATTTTTAAATGGAACCAACAAAATAGTTCTCTAAATATTGTGAATAAAATGATAAAAGGAGAGATGCTTAGACTGGTGAATGAATAAACAAAATATGGTATATCCATACAGTAAAAAAAAGAATAAGCTACTAATATATGATGCAAAATTAATGAACCTCAAAAACATTATGCTAAGTGAAAGAAGCCAGACACAAAAGGTCACATATTATATGAGTCCATCTGCATGAAATCTCCAGAAAAGGCAAATCCATGACACACAAAGTAGATTAGTGGTTGCCTGGGCTGGGCGTGGGTATGGGGATTAACTATAAAAAGGCCCCAGGATCTTACTGGTGTACAAATTAGGTCATGGTGATAGTTGCAAGACTCAGTAAGTTTACTAAAAGTCTTTGAATTATACACTTAAAATGTATAATTTTATGCTGTGTAAATTATAACTCAATAAGATTGTTTAAAAAAAAAAAGGTCCTTAACGTCTATATACTGTTAAATACCCGCAAACGGTCTTTTAAGGTCATCACCCTTTCCCATGGCAATAGCATCCCAAAATGTCAACTAAAAAACTACCACCAAAAAGGATAAGGCTGTTAAAATATATGCAATCAATAAGAAGTAGTAGACAATTTATCCAACCAAAACAATGCAAAGTAATAAATAAAGAATACTGACAGTTCTCCCTGACCATTTAGTTTCAGGAACCTGTTATCCTGTTGCCTAAAAGCATACATATTGGGCTTCCCTGGTGGCACAGTGGTTGAGAGTCCGCCTGCCGATGCAGGGGACACGGGTTCGTGCCCTGGTCCGGGAAGATCCCACATGCCGCGGAGCGGCTGGGCCCCTGAGCCATGGCTGCTGAGCCTGCGTGTCCGGAGCCTGTGCTCTGCAATGGGAGAGGCCACAACAGTGAGAGGCCCGCGTACGGCAAAAAAAAAAAAAAAAAGCATACATATTATGCTCACTTATTCTATGCTAATAAATGCTAGAAATAGTCCCATTAATATTTTTTCATATTATTTCTCCAAAACCTGAGTTGAATAAATATGTATTATAGCTTCAGAAACCACACTAGTCATTGCATCTCTTCTAAAATACCAGATGAATAAATAAATGTGTTTTGTATATTCAAATATATAACACCAGAAAAATTTCCCTTCTGGTTTCAAATATCTTAGTGGAATTTATTGATTTCATAAAAATGAATTAGTTGAGGGAATTGTATTCAAGATTATGGACAAAGTCACATAAATATTCAAAATAAGGTTTTTTTTTTTCCATTCTCACAAATATGTTTCAGCACCTAGTATATGGAACTGTCTTTTTATAGAGCTATCTTTTTCATATCTTTGCCCATTTGGAGCCCCTTTCTATACACATTTTTAAGTATGTGTTTTATTCAGGAGTTATCCTTATATTTTCTGTTTAGTTTCTTTGTATTTGTGGAGAAATTTGAATATGAACATGAAATTTAAATGTAAACAATTGACTTGCTTTGAGTATTTCATTTGAAATTTATTTGTTTTTTTTTATTATGGATAATAGTTTAATAGTAATTCTTCATTTGTAATGATACCATGTATAAAGTAAGCTAACTTGTGTCCAAGGAAATTGAACTTAGTACTTTGACCTCTTAGGTACTAGTCAATAATCCACAGAGGTCCTCACATTCAGAATTCACCTTCTTGGTATCAGTGATTGAATTCCGCAATATAGGAAGTATTTGGAAAATCTGTCATTTTGGTATATCATCCACCAGCCAAGAATCTCAAGTTGTAAACAGCTCAAGGCTGTTTAACATTAAAAGTAGAAAACTACTAATATATGAACTGCCTTGGTCATAAATTTCAAAGGCCTAAAGAATTCAGGTATGCATCAGTAGGAATTTGACTCCAGAAAACAGGTAAGCCAATTAAAAGGGGCCACCGTCCCCTAGTTCTAATTAAACTTTGCCACATGGAACAACAGACCAAGTATGATAGGGTCTTTTAAATTTTCAAGGGAAGCTGAGAAGTAGAATACTCAGGTGAAATTCCCCAGTTGTTAAATTTTGACAACTAATTCAAAAATGTTAAAACATTGTGTACATGGCAAAATTTACCTGAGGACGGGTCTCCTAGAGGCCAGCTCAACACTTCTGCCTTACAGTGTCATTTCCTTTTGCCTAAAATATCTTCCTCTCTCCTACTTAAAAATGAAAACTAACAAAACCCTAGTTTTCATTTTTCTATGAAATCTTCCATTTTTATTTCTGGTACTCCTCCATTATAGAAATTATGACTTTATTAAAGTAATATTTGTGTAGAATCATTTCAGTGGCTCTCCAGTGAAAAACACCTCCTCAATGTTCTGTGAAGGCAGGGTGTCATCTGTTCTCATTTCATGCTCACAGCACAGTCGCGACAGATAGTTGACACTCAAATGTTTGAATGAATGACTGAGTGAATGAATTAATTACTTAGGTTAAAAAGATCAATTTCACACCTTAGCTCTGCTACTGATTTGTTATGTAATCTTAGACAATTACTTCCACTGCTGGGGCTTCAGTTTTATCATCTAGATAATGAATGCACTGGTCTGGATTCTTCCTGTGGTCTTCAATAATCTATTTTAATGATATGAGGTAGGGATAATAATATCAATAGTAAGTGAGTAATGCTCTTACTATGTACCAGGAACTGTGATAAGTGCCTTCAGAACAGTAACTCATTTAATATTCAAATAATATTATAGAATAGGTATTTTTGTCCCCATTTTACAGATAATAAAAAATATACTTGGAGAAACACATTTTGTTCTCAGTCATAAAACTAAAAATGTGAAGTTTATTTTTGTTGTTGTTAAATCTTTTTATTTTTAGAAATGTGAAGTTTATTGTCCAATTCTTTGTTACTTCTTAGTCCTAGGGGTTTGTGAAGCATAACTGAAGTTCCTTTTGTTTAAGACTTTAATCACAGTAATTGATAAGCCTAGTGATTACCTGTCTGGCTCTATGTAATACTGCATTTCCCCTACTCTAGGTCTCATGGAGCCACACTACTCAAAGTGTGGTCCATGGACAAGCAGCATCACCATCACCCTGGAGCTTGCTAGAAATGCAGAATCATTACCCCCAGCCCAGACTGACTGAATCACAATCTGCATTCAGATCCGCAGGGGATGTCCGTGTGCATTAAAGTTTCAGAAGCACTGACATAGAGAAAAATTGTCCCTGGTTTATCACCATAATCCTATCAATAGGGAAATAGATAACTAGGGAGTACCTTCAAAAATGAGGTCTCCGGGCTTCCCTGGTGGCGCAGTGGTTGAGAGTCTGTCTGCCGATGCGGGGGGACGCGTGTTCGTGCCCCGGTCCGGGAGGATCCCACATGCCGCAGAGCGGCTGGGCCCGTGAGCCATGACCGCTGAGCCTGCGCGTCTGGAGCCTATGCCCCTCAACGGGAGAGGCCACAACAGTGAGAGGCCCACGTACCACAAAAAAAAAAAAAAAAACAAAAAAAACACGAGGTCTCCAAAACTGGAGAATAAAAAAATGTATAAAGAAGTTTCAGTGACATGAACCTGAAGCTATGAGACTGTATCTGAAGAATACTGAATATCCATTAGTGCTCGTTTCTGCTCTACATAGTAATGTCTCTTGATAAAACAATTCATTGGCCAAGTTTAGCCTCCAGGTGTTAGTCACTTATTTTCTTTGAGAGTTGGCACTTCTGTTTTACTGAAGGTTTTGCTTACTGTGATTTCATGCCATGGAGAGTTGTCAGTTACAATAATTGAAGTTGTATTCCCTTCAGACACTTTAATTACAGATATTACGAAAAATCAGGCTATCTGTTTTGAAACCAAATCTTCTGGAAGTTGTTTTTTTGCTTTTTTTCTGTAGGCACTTGTATATCCTACATCAATTTTAAACCATGTTAGAAAAAAAAAATCTTCAGTTGAAATCATTGCTAATAATTGCTGTTGTCAAGCTCAAATAGATACTTTCCTGAATGATAACAGGACAAGAAAAGGTTAGGTACCTCGCTGTATTCAGTAAGTTAGAGCAACTGGTATAATGTAAACTCTAAAAAAAAAAAAAAAAATCTTTCTTTTCAGTGAGCAAGCTTTTCTGTTTCTTATTTTGAAAAAAATGGTGTCTCACTAGCTGAGATGTATAGAACAATAGGGTATGCATCACCTCAGTATTATGCATTTTCAGAAGGAACTGATTCTTCCTTTATTTTCTGTCTCTTCCTGGCTAATTAGGTGTATGAAGGAGAAACCTCTCTTGTATAACTCTGGTGGCTTTAAACATGTTCTTGGTGTTATCAAAGAACCTCCTTCTCCTGGGAATCATGCTTATCACTGAATTCCTCCTGAAAACAGTGGAAGGGAAGAGATTCATGTAAGGGAGATCAGAGTCTTGGGTAAAGTAAGGTTGACCTGTTTATAAATATGTGTAGCTATACATTTCTATTCTTTCTGCTTTATCAATGAGAACTACTAAAGGATACATCAAAACTATGTTACATTGAAATTAGCAAATGGCATCAAAACCAGTTGGACAAAATCTAGACTAAGAATAGCTCTAATTTTTGTGGATTCTAGTCAATAAAAATGACCAATAGGAATTTGCCTACAGCTGACCTTTAGAAGAATGTTAGTTATTCCTTGAGTATAGTCACTAGTGTGTGGTCAGAGCATGGGGAAGGTTATCACTAAGACATGTGACAAATGGGCAGGAATATTCCAGGGCAGTACACCAAGCTAAAACATCAGCAAAGATGATTCAAAGCTGAGCTTATTCATCCCAAACATTTTCACTATAATTTGATTTGCCTATTTCTGAAATCTTTGCATGGTAAATGCTGGGAGAATAAGCTTTCCACTCTGACTATTTTTTGAACACTGATTACCTGTTCTTCCAATCAAATACTAGTCTTTACTGGTAAGCTCTAGATGAGACTATTAATTTATTTGTTTACTTTATAGCTAAGTTCCTTTTTTTTTCTTTTTTAGCAGTATAGCTGTTTGAGTCATGAATTTTCAAAAATAATATTTTAAAATAAGCACTTGTTACATGCAAAAGTCTTCTTAGTCAGCAAGCTCAGCTGACTTTTCTGGAGAATTCTCCAGCAAATCTTCTTGATAACTTGCATATTTACTGTCTTCTGATGATTATCCCAAGCTGATTCTTCCTAAAGAAAAGTATCATCTTTGTCTGTGTCAAATAAAACAGTTTTTCTTACTCTTGATAGAATGATTCTTAAACTTTTGAAAAGTTAATGCCTTTACCAACATCTTCCCTTAGCTCAGAAGAATATAGGTGTGTAGAATCTAAGTATATATCATGCAATCAAAAGTTTTCCTTTCACACCATTTATCTCATTATGTACATACATACATATATGTGTACATGTGTATAGAAATAACTATACACGCACATGCCTACACAAATATCATCACTGTTGATTGTGTCCAGCTGGCACTCTTCACTTTCTCCATATATTTTACCTTGCTCTTTAAAATTGTTTTTATTGTGGAAACCAACCATTTAAACTTGGAGCCTCTCATTTCCAAACACTTTTGCCTTAAAATAGGATGTTTGTTTCCAAAATTTTCCACTTTCATGACACTTCTGTTGACATTCTGTGCATTCAGTTTCTTTTTTTCACACACAGAGTAGAGCAAAAAGGAATTCCAAATTTTAAGAAAATTTATAGAAATCTGATGGCTGTTTTAAGAGTAGCTGCATCTAATCAACTGAATCAACTCAGCTCTCCACAGTTTTGCTAATACAAGCCCATCATTTGTGAATTTATAGCCATAAATGTGTTTGGATTGTTGATCTCTTGTTTTAAATAAGGAAGATGATAAAATGAGGAAAAAAACAAAATTGCAACTCTGTTAATCATAAGTCAGACATTTCCTGTGGCAATCATATTACCGTTACTTCACAAATAAGATGTACGTATCTATGTATGCATACCTGTGGAGAAGGCCGAGGCAGGGGACTTCTCTTCATCTTGCTCTGCTTTATTTCTCACATAAGAATGAGCGTTATTCATCCATCCATTTATTAATATTTGTGCTTCCTGTTGCA
This sequence comes from Delphinus delphis, assembly GCF_949987515.2. Classification (NCBI taxonomy): domain Eukaryota; kingdom Metazoa; phylum Chordata; class Mammalia; order Artiodactyla; family Delphinidae; genus Delphinus; species Delphinus delphis. Next base: position 30,992,932 of record NC_082685.1, on the reverse strand, counting down.
TATGCACCACTGTGCTAGCTTTGTAAGGAAATACCTGAAAACTAAGCTTGAGCATGCTAATTCAATTCAATACATTAAGTAGTACTACAGTTACCAGTTATCAAACTCTGTGCTAGCCCTGAAGGTAAGATAGATGAATAAAGCATAGGAACTTGGTCAGAGAGATCACGATATCCTGTAAGAAACAATGTAAGAATCAAATGCCAACAGCAAACTATAATGCTCTGCCGGTGATAAAATTTAAGTGCACACAAGAAAAGGCATCATTAATTCTTTCTAGAAGTGGAAGACAGGTGAGGGACAAAGTGAGTAGGGATTTCATGGAGAAGATGAGAGTTGAAGAAGACAGAAGACCAAGGAAATTTGACGTAGTGACATTTCAGATGTGGCAGTTTTCTACAAGAGCATACAGCTTTGAGAATTCAAAACATGCTCAGATTATTTCCAGTATTCCATTAAGGCTACATAAAAGACAGTGTAAAGGGGACAAAGGTAGGAGGTAAGTTTGAAAAAGGAGATAAGGAGGGGAGTGAAAAGTCTCAAATACCGTGTTAATAAATTTGTCAGGTAGAAACCAGACGTAATTTCAAGTCATGTTGCCTTGTGATCTGACATTGATATACAACTTCAAGCAACAGTGGACAGTTGTGTTTAGATAGCTATAGAGTATGATCAGAAGAAACTCTAAGTGTCTTTAAGTGTAGAAGACACCAAAGCTAAGTTTTTAGCACTTATATTGGTAAAAATGAGTATTGAAATCATCAAATCTATAGGCATATCTATAATCAAATCTGTAATCACATCACTAGTGTGATCAAAAATTTAAGGTTACCTTGGAAATCATTAATTTTATCTTAACAGATAAAACAGGATGCTATGTTGACTCCAGACATATTTATGTTTTCCCTGAGATATTTAGAAATTAGGTTTAAGTGTGAAGATCGCTAACACAATTGCTTAGTTTTCTAATATTTCCATAAATATTTACTCTGTGCAACCAAACAATGCTGGATTGAAACATTTTATTATGAGTGATAAGTTGTAGAAAAATCTTTGTGATATAGATATACAGCTTATGTTTCACAGAGAGTATTCCAAAGCTTTTCACTTTATTTATGAGTTGTGATCAGGGGTACTTCCTCAACATGCTAATATAATTCTAATTTTATTTAGCATTGAGATAGATAGATACAGTTTTGCTTTTCGATATTTTGAGAGTGGTAGTAAATAATAATTTTAACAAGGTAATAATAATACTACCTTTTAATTCTATAGGTAATACTATTGAACCTTTATTTTGTGACAGGTTCTGTGGTAAGTGTGGACATTTATGTGTAGGAACTCATGTAGCCTTCAGATCAATTCAGAGGAAAGTTTTGCTATTTCTTTCATTTCACAGATAGTGGCTCAGAGATGTTTACTAAGTGGTTGAAATCACATAGTGGGTAAATGGCAGAGTAAGGGTAAAAACCCAAGTCTGTCTGTCTGACTTTTTTTTTTTTTTAATCATGATACTCTTTTTATTGAAAAGCAGTATAAAATAGCTTTAGAAATGAGAGGAAGATAATATTTTACATTGTTTTCTCTGTTATGAATATTTATATGCTTTGTGCTAGAATTTATTTTCTATCCTGGAACATTTTATGTTCGATTTTTACATTATTGAATATCTATTAGTGCTTAATTTAGAAGAGCTTAATAAACTGCTAATTTGAGAACAGTAGTCTTTCCCTTCTTTTTAGACCTTATTTCTGAACATGCCTATTTATGTACAACGGTTTAATTTTCATGTTAAGAGAAGTGTCTCAACCCTACTCTAGATAGTTTGCTTTATCATTTAAATCATCCCTCATCTCACATGAAATACATCTAAGAATTATAGACTACTTCAACATTTCTGCTATATTTTTCAAAAGGATCTCACCGTTGCCCAACATGGTTTGTTTTTACCATTTGAACCTATGTTCAGCTTAATTTAAATAAGTTATAAAATATATAGATTATGTTGGCATTAGCTGAGGATATTGTCATGAATGGAATAAGAATGTCTTTCTTTACAATGGTCTATTTCAAAACATTTTAAAATATAAAAAAATCTTTCATCTTAACACCACTACTTAATTCTTAGATTCACAAATCTATAACTCTAACACAGTTTAAACTGTTGATGTTTCTTTACATATCAAAGTTTAACAGTGGGTGACTATGATAAACCAATTAACTTTTTAAATGATAATAAGGAACTATGTGGACATCTGTGTCTTATATTCTAATCATTCATACTATTCTATGAGGAACCTAAAGTTGGACAAGGCATGAGATATTTCAGAAACACTGAAACAGCTTCTTTTCTACCTTGTTTCTTGAATATACATAAGATAACTTTGTTATTTATTAGATAAATTCAGCTCCCATAAATCTTAAGCATAAAATCATTTAAGGACAGATTTGAAATAGATGCTTAAGTGAAGTTCATTACATATCTATGATATATCTATTATATTTTGTGTATTCATAGTCACTTTAATAACCCAAAGATACTACCAGTTGTAAGAATCATAAAATACTTATCATTTTTTAAAACTTTGAACACCTGTGGTTTATGCATACTTTTAACTTTGTTAATAATTCATTCAGTGAGTATTTACTGAGCTCTTAATAAATACTAGGTACTGCAATGGATACTGAAAAAGAGAAGTATAAGACCCCCCCCCAAGTTTAAGTTTTATCATAAACAAATAGAAAATTGTGCCACTTGGTAATCTCATAAGAAATTGAAAAGGTTTCTAGACAGGGAATAAAGAATAAGGCGTAGTCTCCTTCACATAGAGCGATTAAGAGAAATGCCTCTGAGAAGGTGAGTTTGAAGCTGAGAAGTGAAGAAACGGAAAAAGCCTGAAATGCAAAGATCAGGAGAATAGTTTAGGTGACATGTTAGTTATCCATCGCTGCATAACAAATGACTTCAAAACTTATTGGCTTAAAACAACACACATTTATGACTCATGGTTTCTGCAGGTCATGAATCAAGACACATCTTTGCTGGGTGACTCTGACCCAAAGTCTCTTAGAAGTTTGTCTTGTGCTGTTGGCCTCTGCTGTGGTCTCTGAAGGCTCAAGTAGGGCAGAGTCAAATGCTTCCAAATATAGTCACGTAGATATAGTCAGAATGCAGTTTCTCATCAGTTATTGAACTGAGGACCTCAGTTTTTAATAACTTTGGACCAAAGACCTACCTCAGTGCCCTGACACATGGTCCTTTCCGAAGGGCATCTCACAACACTGCAGCTGGCTTTTCTCGGAGCAACAAGAAAGAACACACAGTCTTTTGTAACCTAATCAGAGAAGTGGCATTCCATCACTTTGCTGTATTCTATTCATTAGGAACTGATCACTAGATCCAGTCTATACCTAGGGGAGAGGATTAAACAAGGGTGTAAATATCAAGAAATAGGGATCATTGGGGGCCATTGTAGAACCTGCACACCCCAGGTGGAAAGAACAGATTGGTACCAAAAGTCTGGAGTCAGGAAATAACTTGGAATGTTCTAGAAATTATCAAGAGACCAGTATAGCTTAAAGGTGGGTGATGGAGACAGGAATATGTGATAAGATTGGAGCAGTAAATAGAAACCAGATAATTTAGGGCTATGGAGCTGTGTAGGTCATGGCAGGAAGTTATGAGTGTGGAAGTAAGAACACCCTTCCAGAAGCTCTTCCTTTTAATGAAAGGTATATATATATATATATAATTTTTTTACATGAGTAAAAGAATGTTGCATATGTCTACATTCATACTTTTAATGAACTAGGGTAACAGTGTAACCCTGAATCATCACACACATGCATCCAGTGATGAGAAGCTATGAATTATGCATGTAACATTTCTCAGCCCCTCACAGTTTTCACTGGAGCTTACATTTCAACTCTGATTGCAGACGGTCCATGAATCCACCCAAAAGCCAGATATGCTGAACAAAAGCTGCTGTTGCCTGGGACAGCCCTAGCCTTTAAGCATACTAGTACATAAATTGTGTTTCTAGGAAATTTTGCACAGGGTTTTTTTAAAAAAACTTGTTCTTGCAAACCAAATGCTTCACATAATTTGGAGTTTCTTTGATTTTTTCCAAGAATGTTGTTTGTCACACCACTACAGAGATAAATTTTAATGTACAATTGGAGCACGTGTTCGCTGAGATACTTGATTTCTGTAATTTATGATATTGTTCTTTGTATAGTCAACTTTTCTGCCATGGAGGCAGCTTTTTAGAAAATTGTCCCACTTCTGTAAAGTGGGTGATGGAACCTCAATATTTACTACAGAGATAATAAACCCTAGTGATGTATTAGATAAAAAGATAAACTGGAGAGAAAAAATATATCAAAAAATTTAAAGACTATTCATCTTTGGGGAAAAGGAATAAAAAAGAGCAATAACCCCCCATAAGAAATATTTTAGAAATAATTCTACTTAGTATCATTATTTTGGGAAAGCTATTCTTTTTATTCTATCACCTAAGTTGTAATAATATTTTATTAAGTAAATTGATTGATGATAGAATTTTCCTTATCTATCTGTCTTTCCATGCATCCATCTATAAAGAAGATAAAGGTAGTATTTTAACTTTATCCTGTGTCCAGATAAAGTTATACCCCAGTTATAACAGGAAATATTATTTCATTTTAATCACAGATATTTATTTTGTTTAATATTAGTGTTTCAGACATTAATTAGTTATTTTTATATGTCTTAGCAACCCATTAACAAAAAGCTAATTGAAGAACAGGAAATATGTATCAAGTTATTCCCCTAAACCATATTTTTTCAGTAGTTGTTTCTCCTTTTAAGAGAACATTATCTCTCTCACAGATGGTTGAAGTGATGTATTGTGGGAAATTAAACACACTTGGCTTTTTTCCTGAATTTTCTACTTAGCAAATAAGGCCGCTCACCCCAGAAGAATTATTTAACTCTCCTCAGACATCTTCTTAATCAACAGCAGTAGGATTCACAGTTGGAAAACTCTTTTTTATAGTCCCCAAACACTATTTTACTTTCTTTTTATTTCTGTTTTAAGTATTTGTAACATTCTAGGATAGCCGGCCATAAAGAATATTTATTTTGAAACCAAAGGTAGAATTTAGAACAGACTAACTTGTAACCATCTAAACATTTAATGGTTTTAAGAGTGTAGAGAAATGTCCCTAGAGATGGATGGATGAACTGATACAACATTTCAGGAGAACCATCTAGTAACATGTCTCAACATTTTAACTGTGCAGATCTTTGATCTCTTACTCAATTTCTGGAAAGTAATCCTAAAGAAAGGGAAAAAAAAAGATTTGTACACAGAGATAAACATAAGAATATCTATTCTAGCATTTATATTGATGAAAAATTAATCTATATGTTCATATGGAAGTTATACAATAATAATAATAGTAGATCATCTTTACTGAGTTTTTACTCTTTGTCAACAATATACTTAGCTCTTTACATTTATTATATCACCTAATTCTATGTTCTAATAATATAGGTACTATAATTATCCCCATTTTTCAGATAAAAAAGCTGAGCCATAGAGATGTTAAATACCAGCTCAAAGTTATACAGCCAATTAGTAGCAGATTTGAATGTATTATGAATTCATATTATGAAGTTATTAAGAAAAAGGTTTGACCTTATGTACTGGCATGAAATGCTAGTTAAGGATTAAAGCAGGTAATAGAACAATGTGTTTAATATCATCACATTTATGTAACAATTATTTTGCATATGGATTATAAATAAAAGAACATCCAGTCTGTCTCATGTAATTTGTGGAGTATTTATCTGTTCATTCTATTGTGTATCTCTAGTGACAACAGCCAATCCCACTCACCAGTGAAGTGGGAGACTGAATTTGACATCCAGAAAGAAGCAAGGGTGGGGGGTAGACTTAGAGGCATTATTGACCATATTGGATTCCTAGTGTAGGGGAGGAAAAATTCTTCCTCTACCCTTCTAGGTTCTTGGTTGAGACCCCCCTGTAATAGATAGATTAACAGGAGAATAAACAGAAGTTTAACAACATGTATACCTCCTGTATACACGGGATGACACCCAGGAAAATTGAGTAACTCTCCCACCAAAATGGCTCAAGCCATCACCTTAAATACAGTCTTCAGCTAAAGACAAAAGAAAGATGTTGGGGGTGGGAGGAAGGCCAGTAATGGGGGTTACCAGGAAAAGCATGGTATAAACAAAGGTTTGGTTGTCATGCGGATTTAAGTTGTAGCCTTCTCCATTGATGAGAGTTTCTAGAGATTTAGTCACCCTCCTCTTCCTGGTACAGAGAGGGCCACCCTTACACATAGAGATTTCCCTTATGAATGTAGATGCCCCTTACAAAAGAGTAACTTCTGTTTGGTTTTTAGAGCTTCTCCTATGTCTGCAGCCTCTCAAATATAATCAGCCCAAAGTAATCTTTATGCCAAAGAGTCATATTTTACGGTGGCAAACTCTGGTCCCCTTTACTAGCTACACCCCTGCCTTTCCCAACTATTTCAATCTTTGAAGCCAGACTTTTTTCCTGAGCTATTTTGACCTGGACCTCTTTCATTTGAAATAGTACTGCTTTTTGCTGTTCCAAAAGTCATTATTTGAGCTAGAGACATTCAAGTTTACTCCATTGTGTGTTTGTTTTCATTGTATGTAGGCATTTTTTTCTTTTCTTTTGTTTATTCTTTTTTTATTCTCTGCTATCATTTTACATATGTGAATTTTAAACATTTTTATTGTAATTGGACTAATAATGACACCCAAAATATAATTCTTATCTAAATTTCATCTCTGCCTCACTTATTTAGTTAGCTGGCCAAAAAAGTATAAATGGGTCCAGAAAGGGACATAGTGATGCTTATGGATGACTTATGAAATTTATTTGTTTCACTATTAGTTTGTTGACCTGTGACTGCCAATCAGACAATACCAGCAGTTTCAACATTGTTTCAAAAGTGATCCCTACTGGCCAAGAGTATTTTTGTTAGATTTTATTTGTAAGTGATTTGTAATGAGAAGATAAAAGGTCTTTAACCAGTATTTTAATATAAAACAGTCTTGTAATATCGAATACACTTTCTCAGACTGCATTTACACATGCACAGACATATACACATATACACTACATATGCATATGTACACATGCACGCATATTCTTTTGCCTCCCAGACCCAAGTCATTTTCCTCCTAAGCAAAACATTGGTTGGATGTCACACCAGGTACATTATGAGTTTTCCAGCACCACCTGGAGACCATTAGATCTTATTTAAGTACATCAAAGTTTCAATTCTTACTAAGTAACTCAAGTAGTCCTTACTAATCAGATAGCCAGAATACTTTTGGGAGCTCAAAACTCCATTATTTCTACTTTATAAGATGACTCTTTGGGGGGGGGGGGGTATCTAATTTGTGAAATATTGACTTCTTTACTAAAATTAAAATGAAAGAAACAGCAATAGTTAGAAAAAGAATAGTGTTCCACACCCTCTAAAATCAATACACAACACAGCCTCAGTGGACATACAGAAGATAGCCATGTTCCAGTCATCTGGGGCATTTTTCTCTACCACTTCAGGTATAAATTGCCTTGTTATCAAGGAAAAAACAAACAAACAACAACAACCAAAAAAACAACCCAGCAATGTCTAAGAGAAAAAGAAAATGCATCACACTCCCCAGTAAGTTATTAACAAGGAAGATAAATCAACGTGTTTTTCAGGCCCTACTCTAACATTTATAAATTGCTCTCAGTCCTTAAGAAAAATAAAACAATAATCCAGTTTTTAGACTGTGAAAAATTATATTTGAATATATTTCTTAAGATCTCTAGACAGATTTGTTTTTGCCTTTCAGGTGGTAAAAAGTAATCATTGCCAAAATCCCATTTTCTTTGGTTATTTCCTTTGAACAATTTACCATATTTTGCACTTATCCTCTAAACACCTGTGTTTTTAATTTGCTTAAAAAACATTCTTATTAAATACTCTTTCTTAAAATTTTGTTAGAAAAAAAATTTCCTTTTGATATTTACTAATTTGGTATTTTAACTGAAGATGGTCTCATGTGTCTCCTGGATTCATTTGTATGTTCACTGATTTTTCTAAGTATTTATTTAGATCCTATCTTTGCCACACCTTGCGCTATGCACTGCTGAGTGAACAACTGAGAAGTTAAGCTGGGAGGAGCTTTTTGCATCAGGTTGAATGTATGCTTTGTTGGAGAAAATTAATACTAAAGATAATTCCACTAGAGATTGATAAGGGCTATAATATTGTGATCTTAATGCTTCAAGAAAATGCATAGGAAGTCAAATATGGGCAGCTTAGGGAAACTGACTAAAGAGAGAGTGTCTGATGTGGTTCTTGATGGATGAGCAAGAGCTTTCTAAGAAGAGAAGTTGTGCCACAGGACCTTTGCATATGCTATTTCATCTACCTGGACATCCATTCCCTTCCATTTACTCTCTTCTGTCCTTTACCTTATAAGGTATGACTCATCCTTTACTTATCAGCATTATCATTACTTTCTCAGGGGGGCCTCTCTGGATCTGCAAATTGAATTAGTTTTCCATTCAAAGAAGAAGTTTTACAGAGGTACATTCCTTTTCTTTCTTTTTTTTTTTTTTTTCGTTTCCCAGAACAGTGCTTTATTACCAAAGTAAACTTGAGACCAGACCACCACTTAACTGCAAAGAAAAATCAACAAAGACATTAGTCATTAATCATCCTAAATAAACAGTACTTTTTAAGTGTCTGATTGACACTGTTGGCACAGATTCTGTCCTTAGAAATATGCCTCAGATTTCTGTTGTAGACCTATGTTACTTAATTCAATGCCTGACTCCTCTAGGATTTAATATGAGAACAGTACATTTCTTTTTATAGTCTTCTTAGTTTGTAATTATATTGACATATGTGTGATTATTTCATTAAATTCTTCTTTATCTGCAATGTAAACTCCATGAGAGCAGAGGCTCACTTTTGTATCTGAAGAATCGGGCAGAGACCCTGGCATAGAGTAAGTGTTCAATAAACATTAGTTAAATGAGTAACTGAATGAAATTTGCTATGGTTGAGACTCCTCATTCATCAAATGGATGAATAGATTTATAACTACCTTATCTCTGATACATTATGAAATGTGAGATGCTTAAAAGTATGATTGCATTTTATAAACATAATGCATTGTTGTCACTACTGTCCAATATCAACTCGATATTCAACTCAGTTTTGTCCATCTTTTAGAATTCACTAGTGTGAAGAATCTATTTATTTTATGTTCATGTCTCTTTAGGCTTGGTAAATTAAGATTACTGGCCCTCTTAGTTGAGGTTTATATACTTAGGATTTCTTTATGATATTTTTAATAAACCTGCTTCTTTATTATCATCAGAGGACACAAAGGTAAATCATGGCTCAGGGAAAATGTACTAGGATTTCTGGTAAATATGAAAATTCACAGTATTATTGGCACTATTTCTTCATTTTTCTCTCGAATATCAAAAGATATCATCTACTTTGCTCTCACACAATTATTAAAAATAAGTTAACACTACCTTTTATGTTCCTGGTCATTTTCAAATTTGATTCAATATCTCTGCATTTCTTCAATAAATCATTATTGAGTGTTTACCACATGCAAGACACTGTTCAGTGCATGTGGTAGATTATATTACACTTTATATAATCACAGTTTAAAACATCTTAAAAGTACTTAGGTGGGAATTTCTATCACTTTTACATAGCACAGGTAGAGAATGCTTTTCCTTGTGAACATATAATTAACCTAGTTTATGCTACTGCTAGCACTTTATCTCCTTTGTCATATTATCACCAATTCAGAACCCAGATATATTTACCTACTTCTTTCTCCTTTAAACCTTTTTTCCTCTTTCTCACAATAAGAAAACCAGCTTTCAGTTCAGACATTTCTAACTATCCTCATTTACATTTCAGAACTAGAATATTCTCCCTTCACACATTTAGGGATTTTTCACCAGTCTGACAGTTTTTAATTTGATCTTGTTTTGCAGGTCATGAATTCAATTTCTAAATGCTTTATTTACCATTTTTCCTTTTTATCAAATAGAATAATGTTCCATCCATCAGTTGTTATCTCCTTATCTTCAGTTGTGTTTTTTTTCATTTCCCCTGAATCAAGGTCAGTGTTTATAAAATCTGCTTTTTTCTAATTAAATCTGGTATCATTTGATAATATCAGTGGTACTTAAATAGCATATAAATTCATCTCCAAGTGAATCCACCCTGGTGAATTGGAAGGTATTAGAGATTACATTTACAATAATAAACAAGTCATGTGCATTATTTTCAATGAAATTTTTTTTTTTTTTTTTTTTTTTTTTTTTTTTGCGGAGCACAGGCTCCGGACGCGCAGGCCCAGCGGCCATGGCTCACGGGCCCAGCCACTCCGCGGCACGTGGGATCTTCCCGGCTCGGGGCACGAACCCGTGTCCCCTGCATCGGCAGGCAGACTCTCAACCACTGCGCCACCAGGGAAGCCCTGAAATTTTTTTAAAAAGAAATTATTCAAACACTATAACTGCTCTGTGAGCTGGTCAAATATGTTCTCTCTGGCACTTACCAGAGAAAAAAGATCTGATCACCTTTTAAAATACTGTGTGCAAATTTTACTAATTATGTGTCTCAGACTAAAATGTGCTGAATACTGCTTCTTTGGAACAATTTCTGCTTTGTTATTCAGAAACCTGAATTTTAAAGAGAAATAAAGTATAGCTTAAAAGCATGTCAATTAAGCTAGCATAAATTTTATTGGAAGACTTCACCTCACTTTATAAAAGAAAAAATCAATTGGTATTGATGAAAATAGGTATAATGAGTAAACATCATCATACAGTGAGAAAAACCTAGTTTTCTTCCCCAAGGCATCCAGGGAGGCTCATCAGGGATTAAGGTCCATTTTCCGGTGGGCTTTTATATGCTGAGAAAATAAAAAAAAAAATGCAAATGGCAAGATGTCCTTGACTGTGTAAGAGTTCCATCAAGCATAATGAATTTGAAGATACCAAAGAAAAAGTATGATATTAATAATAAAAGGACATGCCTCCGTGTTTTATATTTTAATGGGAGAGTCTGGTACTAGTTAGCAGAACTGATAACCAAACCTAGTAGATATTAAATAGTGCTTAAAATGTATTGTCTTGTGCCTTCCTCCTTCTTTCAGACAAATCCCAATTTTAAATTCAACAGGCTATGTAATCAGACAACAATATTATTGCTCTTTGAAGGCCATAATTTGCTTAGAATTAAAGCCACAGTTGTTCTCTATGTCTCAGTGGACTCAGTGACATACTAGCCTCTCATTCTCAGACGAAAGCTTGGCTGGAGGGCTGCTCATTTGGTTTCAAACCAGAAATGTGGCTGTGACCTAAGACCTACTTTCTTTGGTTGCGTAGCTCATGGTTTTTGTATTCCTATATAAACTGAAGAGCTACCTTGTGGTCTGTCTCTGTGAACACAGGTGAGAGTGCATGGCCAGGTTGAATGCAAGGGAGCAACATTTAAATAATACATCCTACTCACAGCATGATGTTCTTCTCTCTAGTGCTTCGGTTTGGCAGCAAGGAAAGGAAGATTTAAACGGAAGTTGAGAACAAAAGTTAGAAGCATCTGACAATCCAGTAGGGTGGGGTGGAGAAAAGCGTTGATTTAGAAGTGGAAAGACCTAGTTTTCTCTCTGGTTCTGATATTGACTGGCTCGTTGGCCTGAAACAATATACTAAACATTTAAGAATTCTCATTCCTCATCTCAAGTGAAAGGTCATGAATTTTCTCCTGTTAATCCACATGTGGATTTCTGTATCAAATGAAAATCCACATTTGAATCATCTTATTTAGAACTGCAAGTGTTCATCAAAATTGGAACCATTGTAGCAAAATGATTACAGAAAAGGAGCCATGTAAAACTGGATTGCAATCTTGCCGTGGCCCCTGAGATAAGACAGGCATGGAATCTGATCTAGTTCTGACTACTTTTCTAACTGTAACTTGTAGAAAGCCTCAGATGTCTCATCTATAAATTTGAATGGTATCTATTTCTGAAGAATGTTGGGCGGGTTAAATAACAGAGGGAACGGAAGCCACTTACCAAATGGTAGGGCACGTAGAGTGTACAATAAACAGATGCTTTTTCTACTGTTACTGTAGTCATTAAAATTATTAAAGGATTTCACCTCGTTCACTCCCAGGCACATTTCTCTCATTTGCTGTATGCCTGGCCCAGAGCACTGCAATTTGACTACCAGCAAAACAAGCGTGAGAGCTGGGACATCTAGTGCTCAGGAAAGCTGGGCCTTTACAGGTACAGGATGTGTCTCTCAAGCCATTCAATGGGAAAAAGAGTGAAAGCAAGAAAGCATTATTATTAACAGGGATCCGCAAACTGCAACCTGTGGGCCAAATTCTACCCACCCTCGGCCACCTTTTTTGGAAATAAAATTCTATGGGAGCACAGCACATTCCTTCAATTACGTCTTGTCTCTGGCCACCTTCAGGCTACAACTGCAGAGTTGAATAGTTGCATCAGAGACCCTGTCATCCACAAAACTGAAAGTATTTGCAATCAGAATCTTCACAGTTTGCTGACCCCTGAATCGTTCAGGGGACTATTTGGGAGGACGCAGCACAGGAAGTCAAGGGACAGGTATTAGATAAAATAGCAAACACCAAGGAAATCTGTCAGAAAACCAAAATGCATATAACCAACATTAAGATTTTGAAATTGATTTTTAAGCAGAAAGTCTCAAAAAATCCTAGTATCACATGACTGGCCCTCGTGCAAGCCTGGCACAGGATAAAGGGGCTATGAGCACCTGAAGGGCAGGGAGACATGGACATAAAGAAAAACATTGTGGGCTAGTGGTGGTCTGCTAGTCACAGACATCCATGATGCCTCTCTGAAAACAAGTCCAAAACTCAACATGCAAAAATCTTAAAGGAATTATAAATATGTGAATAGGTTATAAACCTGTTCATAGATTATAAAGGAGAGTTCTGCCCCCTGAGAGTTAAAGGAAGTTTTATAATGCTTAATTGCACCTCATTCTTGGCTACAGTCTATGGTGACACATATCTAGTATTTCATAAATGAGCTTTTAATTTTTCTTTTGTTCTTTTCTGTCACAAATGCACATAGTTGACCAACTAAGTATTCTCTACTCTTGGCATAAACTAATGATCGCCGTCTTTCTCTTAATCGTACCACAACTATGAGGCCTATCATATTACCACTTTTAAGGGCCAAATAACAATAAAGCATTCAAATCATTACACAGATTTTTTTTTTTTTTTGCGGTACGTGGGCCTCTCACTGTTTTGGCCTCTCCCATTGCGGAGCACAGGCTCCGGACACGCAGGCTCAGTGGCCATGGCTCACGGGCCCAGCCACTCCGCGGCATGTGGGATCTTCCCAGACGGGGGCACAAACCCGTGTACCCTGCATCGGCAGGCGGACTCTCAACCACTGCGCCACCAGGGAAGCCCCTACACAGATATTTTTGTACAAACACAAATGGTGGTAACGTTGAAACTGTACCAGTACCTTGCACATTGGGGCATCTGTGAGATTGCCTGAAGTGTTAGTTGTCAATTGATGTGTGGAAGAACAAATTTATGGTACATGAGTATCAAGGAGTGTTGGCATGTAATGAATGAAAGTGCTTGTTTTTCAGAATTAAAATACATTTTTAAAAGTTGAGGGGCACCTTACAATAATTTTATTTGCCTGTTTTCAGATATTTGAAACAATGGTGAATGCAAGCTAATAAGATATGTAACAAATAATCATTCTTAACAATGTAACTGTTATATATTAGGGAAGGTCTTTCCTAGTTGTGGGCACAGAGACATGGGTGGATACCGGGGGGACACGTTTTTGAAGCCATCTAATCTAGTTTTCATGGTTCTTCAGAAATTTTCTCACTGGAAACTTTTTCTTCTGGGAGAGTGAGCCACTAAAGACATTAGGCTTGCATCTGTATTTTTGCCTTTCTGAAATTGATTTATTTAACTGTATATTGTAATTATCTTATTTTTATTTTTAGAGGTATGCCTAATTGTTCCTATCTCAAATGACATATTATTTTAGAAACACCTGTTGTTTCTGAAACTTTCTGTTATTGCGACATTGGTCAGGGGTTGGAGGGATACACCATAACTTCCTTTAAATTTATTTTCCTTAAATCAATTAGCAAAACTCCAATTCTGACATTTCTCTCAAGCTTTATCAGAGCTTATGGATGGAATTTGTACAATCTGCTTATTAGACTGATCATTTATATCAGGAATTGACATAAGTGCTGGTTTCTAGAGTCCCCTATGAGCTTGTTACGGTCTTGTAAAGAGTTTTGGAGACCAAAAAGGGTAAAATAGTTTTTAAAAAGCCTCATCCATCCATTATCACTAGATAATATGCAATGGGAAGGTAGAAGAAGAATGCCAAGAGTCAGACCCGCAGGAACAATTGTGGAATGACGCTTTCCCCACCTCCAGAATCAAAGGGCACCTTGGGATCATCTCTGAACATCATTGGGCTGGTACCCAGTACTGTCAACCTGCAGTTAGGTACAGCTGCAGCATCTTCTCAAGAACTTTTGTGTCAATAGATTTTTCTTTGGAAGAAAATAAAACAAACATGATTATATCCATTAAAGGCTACACTTATTCTTTGAACCAATTCCATGAGAAATTCTAGCTATGAAGGCCTCAGGCAAGTTCACTCTAATAAGACATGTGAGTGGACTGAGCCCCATGTGATATGCAGAAACAAGTCTGACTGTTTAAACGTTCATAACCATTAAAATGGTCACTGTGAGACATCATCCAGCATGAGACTGCATACAGGAGGCAGAGAGAGGGCTAATTATAAACTGAGTTTAATTAAATCTCTAGAGCTAAACTGAGTGAAAAAGGGAAGAAAGATTCTTTCACAGTTTAACTAGAATTTGACCTCCATCCTAGACCTATAGTTTCAGGTACGATTGCCCCACTTTATTAGAAAAAACCTCAGGAGCAGAGAGGCCAAGGGGCTGGCCCCATATTAAACAGCGAGGAAGAGGAAAAGTTAGATTCTGAGCCCTGATTTGTCTGTCTCTACAGATAATTTCTCTCATTAGATCATCCTGGAGCTGTGAGATAGGAAGAGGTAGGAGAGCAACCTGGGGAGCCCGGCTGCGTGGGTTTGAATCCCACCTTCTCTCATATAAGTTAGTGACTCTAGGCAACTTACTTAGCTTCTCTGTGCTTCAACTTCCTCATCTGTAAAATGGGAAAAATAATAAACACTGGTGTTAGAATTAAATTCATGTATATGAATAACCTGGCTACCACATTACTCAAGGCTGTGCTGTTATCATTATACCCTTTTTCCTTCCCAGTTCTTCCCCTTTTTTTCTCAGAAAGAAAAGTATTTAAAAGGAAAATTTTTTGCATAAATTTCCTGAATAATCAAAATGTTCAGTCTTTACTTGGCTTATGGAAATAGAAATACACACACACACACACACACACACATATATATATATACACACACACACACACACACATATGTGTGTGTTTGTATCAATTTATAAGATCAAGAATTAATTTTAGAAATAGTAACTCCACTAAGACTATGCTACATTTTCTTTCCCCATATTAATGCAAAATCTACATTAGAATGGCTTTCAATGTTTGAAGAAATTAAACTATTCAGAAGTTTACATAGGGAAGCAATCTGCTTGGATTGAATAAGGTAATACGTAAGTATGTAAAACCCTCTCTCTGTAAATGCTGCTTTTAATTAGGGATGGAGCTCTGAAAGGAATCCTAGTTATTATACCCATGAATTGAACTCAGGCAACTATTTTAATTGGAACAGAAAGAACCAAAATGCTGAAGATTTATCAAGGAAGTGAAAAAAAAAAAACTAAACCTAGTTCATAGAAAACAACATTTTGTGTTTTTTCCTTCACTCCAGCACAGAGATTGGAATAATCCCCTTGTCAGAGGAGATGGATGGCATACATTCAGGATTCTGCAGGGCATTAAGTAGCTGTTGCCATGTCAAAGAACTCTCTCGTGTTATTAATACCTAATAAAATCAACATTCTTCTCATTTCCTTAGCTGGAGAATATATATATTATCAAGGGTTTTCTTTTCCGTAGCTTCTCTCAATTTTTACACATTAGCCAAAGAAACCTTGACTTTTTGTCTTTTTCCTCCCTTTGGCCATTTTCTTGAGGGAAAGTACATGTTTCTGTCAGTCACCCCAGAGTGGATTTATCTGATAGAAGCAGCCTGTGTTTTTAATGGTAGTCAACATCTGGATGAAAAGGAAAAGGAACAGTGGGATGGGACAAATGATAAGTCTGCAGAAGGATGCACTAAAGATGACTTCAACTCAACTGAGTTCCCTTCTCGCCCCCCTCCCCTGACACACACAGGCGCACACATACTTGATAAGACTGCAGAGCCCATCGCATCAACCCTCCTCTTGATCGGGCTCCCCCACTGCAGAGGGCAGGGGGTGGGGAGTGTTACTAGCACGTTTCAAGAATAGAGTCATGGTGTTTCTACGTGTTGAAAGATGTGGTCGAATAACCATTAAGCCAGCTGCCCAGTCCTGTGTCACTTGGCAATATCTGGGGCCAGTAGAGTGACACCCTCCTCAGTGAGCGCATAAGGAATGAAGTGAAAACACCTTTGAGATGGTTTTGAGGTCAACGAAGCCCAAAATAGTAGTAGCAGTAACAGCAGCAGCAGCTGTCGTCGTAGCAGTAGTAATAGTAGTCGTAATAGCAGTGATAAGTATAGTAATAATGGTGCTGGTGGTGGTGGTAGAGGTTGTATAAGTAGTGCGTTTTTATTGAGTGCTTATATTAAGCACTCAATATGGCAAGCATTGTTCCAAGTGCCTTATATGAGTTCTCATTGAATCCTTGTTACTGTCTGATAGAAAGGGCCTATTATTACTCACATTTTAACTGAGGTAAAGAGAAATTAATAATCTGCATAAGGTCACACAGCTAGTACATATTTGAGGAGGGATTCAAATATGTCTCTCTTACACAGAAAGTGAAATTCTTTTTCCTGGTTCATCGTGTCTTGTATATGGTGTTGTGTAAATTTTGTTAGAGTTTTGTGAAAAGCCTGGGGAATTGAGATCCCTCCTCACTAAGTCTGTCTGACTTCAGATTTCATTTGTAACCACCATACAGTGTAATCCTCTTTACAACAGAGTGTTTCGGAGTAACAGAATGTTTCAGAGTATTGGAATGTTTCAGAGTATCGAGTGAGAAGAAGATACATTGGAGGGAAGGTGGCAAGATCTGTGTCTGTTCAGTGTTAGGCATTTGCATGGCCTGTGCTTCCGGGCTTGCTCAGAAGGACACGAAGTTAAACTGGCCCTACTGTTGTTAGCCCTGTAGGTTTAGCGTCACGGTTCTTGTCTTTTTTTCATTTCACATATTCACTAAGCAAATTTCTGATCTTTATTTAAGTGGGCCCCTCCCTTGAGAAAGAGCATGCTGACCAGCTTTTTTGAATATTGGTCCTCATAACCATTATCTTTTCCATTATCCATTATTTAATTGACTTACTGGCTCCAATTAACTTGGGGTTTGGTGTATCTTGAGACAGTTGGTTTTGCGTCTCTCAGGAATTAATCACCTCTGGATACTGATGATTAAAAACATAGATACACAGAAGCAAGGTAGACATTGGACGTGTCTTTAATATCATATTTGTAACATGGCAGTTATCACCTCATCTGTTAAATGCTCTTTCATATGTTATATGTATTTGGGTGATCTTTTTATTAATGTCTGTCTCACACTAAGCTATTAGCGGGACGAAAGCATGGACCATGTCTTTCTTTATTCATCAGTGAGTCCCCACCATCTGTCATTGGACCCGGCACATTGTAGGTTCTCGATAAACATTTGTTGAATGGTTGAAGGCATTTGTCTAATCCTCACCAGAAATCTTTAGTATCGGTAAAGAAGATGACCTTATCCCCATTTTAAAGAGAAGCAAACCAGGGCAGAGGAAAGTTAAGTAACTTGATCATGATACAGTGTAAGTGGTGGGTTACTAAATCCGCAGTGTTTTCATTTTTAGTTATTTACTTTTTTGCACTATAATAAATAACTGTGAATATTGTATGAGTCCTCAAGCTTATGCAATTTCAGGGGCTCTCTTTACCAAACAAAACAACCCTGCAAGTACAAAATCAGGAACAGAGTTTGAGGGGGATTGTTAAGTACATGGCCCTGAAACTTAAGCTTCATTTGTTTCACGTTTTTTTCTGTTTCTCATTATGCTAGCCTTTCTTTTGTTCTAATAATCAGTTGTTAAGACCTCTGCCAGACTCTAAGGGAAATGTTGTAATTTTTCTCTCGAAGAATTCTTACGTGGATTCCCTTCTTGGAATATTGGTGTCTCTTTTGTCCTGACTCACCTCCAAGGTTCTCAGTGCCTGGGGCCTTTCATGTGGCTCCTCTAAGTAACTTCAGTGATGAGTCTGATTTCGACATGTGGAAAATGGAGACTGAGAGTGGGAAGAGGGACTCTACATGAGTAGAATCATGTCGATGAAGGTCCATGGAGAGTAGAGCTTAAAACATACACAGAGAACCATGAAGCAGAGAGGTTGGTGTTGGGGGCTGCAGGATGCCTAGAGAGAAATAATACAGGATGATGTGGGAGGGTGGGTTTGGTCTTCATTATAGATAGCCTTAAGGACTGATGAAAATGTCTGGACTTTAGACAACAGGCCCTGGGAAGTAATAGATTTTTGAGTGAGGTGATGACATGATAAAAATTATCTATATCAAGTAGACAAACCTGAAAGTATTGCTAAGATGTTATATATTAGCTCTACATTTCAGTCATGGAACCAAGGAAAGAGAATATCTTGGAAAATCAAAAACACTGTCTTTATTACTCCACTGGGAGTAATCATACGGAAATTATCAGCCATAAATCTTGCCCCTTGCACAGCTATTTATGTACAGTGTCCCTTCTACCTCTCCTGAAGCTCTTTTTCAGCCTCTTTGGCTTTTCCTCACTGAGTTCCCTAGACCTCCGTCCTAAATCATCTTTTCTCTGGCTATGCTCTCACCTAGCTCACTGCTTTCCATTTCCTCCATGGGTTGGTGACTCCTCGTATCCGTATCTCCAACCCTGATCTTTAACTTAAGCTCTAGACTCATTTAACCAAGAACCCCACCCACAAGTCTGGCAGGATTTTCAAAGTCAACATATCTAAATAAAAACTACAGATGGGTCTCCATGTGTCCCCTCTGCTCCCAACCTGTGTATCTCCCAGTGTTCCCTGTCAGAGAAGATACTACTTCCATGGGTTTCCTTCTTCCCTCAGTTCACTCTCGTCACAGGGGTTGCCACTTGCTTTCCCTTTCCCTCCAGATCTTTGCATGGTATCTTCCACTCCGTCATTTCATATCCCCAGGGAGGCTTTCCTACCAGCCTGAGTTTATCTCTCATTCTCCCCTGAGTCATTTTCTCCCATCATTTTGTCTTTCTGTGTTGTTTGTGGCACTTATTGTATTCTATTTGGAATTATTTGCTTGATGGCTAATCAATATGTTTTTATGTGCTATATCCTGACTCTCCCTTCCAGAATATAAACTCCTGAAGACAGACCGTCTTATTTATTCCTGTATCTCTCTTAAAAAAAAAAAAAAAAAAAAAAAGACCTGGCCTTTAGGAGGCATTCAATTAAAAATTCTTTATAAATGAATAAAATACATCAATGAATGACTGAATAAATGCATAAACATACATTCTTAGCTGCACCCATGAAATCCTCATTTCATAACAAAACTGTCAATACCAGACCACTTTCCCTTGACCACATTACTGGCCCCATTCTCATCACATCTGTTAGGAAGGCATCAGTGCTCTTCTGAGGCTGAAATGCACGCTGCCACAGCCTTCCCTGTATTGCTAAAGGCAAAGCTGTTAAGTCATATGTTTTTACCAAACCATACTTTTGTACTCTTTTCTTTTTAAACTTCAAGTTCCCTATTTCTAATGAAAATTGAAGATGACAAGATGAAGATACTAAGTAGCTTTAGCTCAATAAGAAGGAGGATGGGAGACATATGTTGGAGAGACTTACTGGGACACGGAGGGTAACAGAATGAAGAGAGCTCTTGGAAAGCCAACACGTGAGAGGTGAAAAAAAGTGATCTTAGGACAGAGCCTTGTGCGATATCCCTTTTCATGAGGTAGGAGAACAAAGAATAGCTAGAGAAGGGAGATTTCAAAGCATAGAGGAAGAATCCCACGTGTTCAGTGCTGCACCCAGGAAATGTTTTCCAGAAGTAGAGGCTATTCAAACTGTAAAAGTCTACACAAAGTCTGACAAGAAATTTGTCAGAAAAAATTTGGGCTTCAAAATTTAGGAAGACCTAAGAGGCCCATTTCCAGGGACGGTAGGGAAGGCAAATTGAGAATAAAAATAAAGCAACAAAATATATTTTGTTCATAATGTGTTCTAAGATTCCCTTTAATGTGCCTTTTAAAAAATGGTTATATGAGGTATCAGAGTAGAAATTCTAGGATCTTAGTTATTTGTGGAAAGAAGGGAGGGAGGGAGGGAGAGAGGAAGGAAAGAAGGACGGAAGGAAGGAAGGACGGAAGGGAGGACGGAAGGAAGGAAGGAAGGAAAGAAAGAAGGAAGGAAGGAAAAATATCAAAGACATTTTGGAAGAACTTGAGGAAAAGGCCCAGGAATTATAACACTGGCGGCTAGAGTGTGCATTGCTACCTCTTTTAGCAGGATTTTCTTGTGAGCCATGCAAGTCCTCCTCCCAGTTATCAAAGTCAAGCTTGTGAAAGTAATCAACATAAATTTGGGGAAGGCAGAAGTATCAGCTGATGCTCACATTAAAACTAATACTTTCTCAAAATTAGTTCAGAATCTACTTTGTGCCTGTATTTCTAGCTCCAGCAATTAGTTGTTTTATTTGCAAATAAAGCACTTTCTACAAAGCACATTTCCATCTACATAACAAAGCTCAATAAAGTCTTTTATTCCCTGCTGGCCACTATTACAGTTCTATTTTTTAATCAGCAGATGTTCACTTATTTCTAACTAGGTATAAACATGGCATTGAATGATATCATTGTGGTTCATAGATGTGTGCCTTACTAATCTGAGGTTTAACACCCTTTTCTTTTCTCTTCTGAGAAGTAAACAGCATGCAAAGTACTGAAGTGCAAAACATTTGGTTTAAGGTGGATACATTAGTTTGCATAATGGATTAAAACTTAGAAAAGAAAAAGTGAAACTCACAACCCTGCCATGAGAAATCTGCTCATTGTTGAGATGCCTACAAGGGACTTGCCATTTCTGTAACTCTTTGCTTCTTTGAAAATATGGATATGGTCTAGTGACTTGAAAAGGGAAAAATTCTATAATGTCTATAGGAAAATCAAACACAAAATTTAGGATAAAAACATCAAAGAAAACAGATGTCTGCTTTTATCTCTTGTTACAAGAAAACACTTCAAAGAAAATCAAACTACTCTCTTTTCACTTCATTGCATAAGATTTTCATGGATAACTCTTACATGCATCATTCCAGCCATGTTTGGACATGATACAATATATTTGATGGACATTTCATTCATAAAACCTCCTCTTTCAGTGCATGTTACAGAATTAGCTTCTTTGGATATTGGAGTATTTATCTTATCCTGCTGGCTTGTTCATGTTTTCACAAATGACCTATGTCACACAAATGTTTTGCACATATTTCTCCCAAGTTGATACATTTCGGGATCAATTGATTCCTAGACAAAGAAGCTACAACAAAACAAGGTCACATCTCTCTCTCAAATATGTATTCTTCCCCTCCTTTTTAATTCAGTCTACACAAATATAAGACCTTCTACTTAGCCATATAGAATGCAATATTTATAAAAATAAGGCATTGGGGGCTTCCCTGGTGGTGCAGTGGATGAGAGTCCGCCTGCCAATGCAGGGGACACGGGTTCGTGCCCTGGTCCGGGAAGATCCCACACGCCGTGGAGCGGCTAGGGCCATGAGCCGTGGCCGCTGAGCCTGCGTGTCTGGAGCCTGTGCTCTGCAACGGGAGTGGCCACAACAGTGAGAGGCCCGCGTAACGCAAAAATAAATAAATAAATAAATAATAAAAATAAGGCATTAATTCAATTAGCATAGCATGCTTACTAGCATCAGCTTGGAAACTTCTCTTCTAGACTAATTATCTGAGATTGTGGCAGTGATATTAAAGGTATTACCATTTAGATCTGTGTTTTTTTTTTTTAAGTATTTATTTTATTTATTTACTTGGTTGCACCAGGTCTTAGTTGTGGCATTTGAACTCTTAGCTGTGGCATGCATGTAGGATCTAGTTCCCTGACCAGGGATCGAACCCAGGCCCCCTACATTGGGAGCTCAGAGTCTTAACCACTGGACCACCAGGGAAGTCCCAGATCTGTGTTTCTTAAAGTTGAGTGTATTTAATTAGTATTTAGTAAAATCCTTATAGTCCTGGGCACTATTCTGAGTGTCTTACAATTGGTAACTCATTTAACCTTCATAACCTTCAATCCTACAAGGTAAGTTCCATTAACATTCCCATTTTACAGGTAAGGAAACTGACACCCAGATCTAAATAATGTATGCATGGTAAATGGTTGTATTGAGTACAGGATCCCAGGCAGACTGACTCCAGAATGTATAACCACTATGCTACTGATAAGAAAATCGGGATGCTTGTCTAAACCCAGATCCCAGAAACTTATCACCCACATTATTGTATTTGGCTAAGGTCCAAGAATTTGTATGACTTCGTGCATTTGTTGGCTTGCTTAACAAGCACCTTCAATGTTACTATCCTGATACAGCTGTATCATATATTTCTTTTTTTTTTGCGGTACGCGGGCCTCTCACTGTTGTGAGAGCCGTGCGGAGCACAGGCTCCGGACGCGCAGGCTCAGTGGCCATGGCTCACGGGCCCAGCCGCTCCGCGGCATGTGGGATCTTCCCGGACCGGGGCACGAACCCATGTCGCCTGCATCAGCAGGCGGACTCTCAACCACTGTGCCACCAGGGAAGCCCTATATATTTCATTTTTAAAAAGGAAACACTGGCTTAAATAACTCTTCTAGTCCTTGTTCCCTGGGCTCTAAATTTTACTCTACACCTGCATTTATTTTACCCATGTGAAAAGGAAGGGACTTATTACATGGTATGAGTTTTATGGGTGCCAAGAAGATTTCATATGCTTCCCAAGCCCTTTGGTTTAATATGCAATTCCAATATTTTTCTTCATCTAGACTGGTGCCTTATGAAAATGCAACATCTCCTCTTAGGAGTGTAGCAACACTTACAGTGTTAATTTATCATTTGTGCTCTTAGTGCAAATGAAGAATTAGAAAACAAGCTTTAAGAACAGGCTCTGGAGTAGGGAGTGTAAGTGTAGGGGGTGCCTAAGAAGAAAATGGGAGAGAAGGGCCTGGCAGATGCCACCACAAAATATGAGTGAGCAGCCCAGGAGGGTGCTGAGGATAGCTCTGGCTTCTTGGTTTTTCCTAGGGCTGGCTGTGTTGCCGATGATACAGGCAGGTGGTTTTAAAACCTTATCAGTCAGTTTCAGGTATCACTCCTCCTTAGAATCAGCATCTCTGGGTGACATACCCTCTTTGTCAGTAAGTCATTTATAGATTTTGCTGCTTGTGAATTTCATTATCTAAACTCTTTAGGCAAATAGGATGTAAAGTAGCCCAGACTGGAGATGCATTTCGGTATTGATCATACTGGGGCTATGTATAGTAAAAAAGTTAAAAATCGTCACGTCAGATCAAATACTATTGAATCAGCCAGGAGAGGGAATTGAACAGAAAGATCCCGACTGCAGTTTCTTTGCATTTAGCATCTCTATGAAATGGCAAGAGAAAGAAACAGAACCTTAGCTACTCAAGCATTTCTATTTTAGCTGGTTCAAAGCCACAGTTGATTGCCGAGCTTGACAGCTACAGCGTTTCTCACCTAAAGTAATTAGTAGTAACAGTACCTAAAAGCTAAACCTCTTGAAAAAGGAGCCACCATGCTGCTGGAAGATAGCTACCTTCAGCCAGTTATAAACAAGTTCCATTTCAGCCCCCGTGAAATTTTTAGCACACTACTTACAGAAGAAAGAGTCTAATTGTTGGCAGCTACTATAATTTGAAATAATTGACTTGAGTGTTACATCATAGTTCTTGCAAAACCAACAAGTAAGAAGGGCGTTTGTAGCATTACAGTAAATAAGGTATTCCACCACCAACTTGAAAGCATTTCCCCCTCTCCTGGGAGTATTAATGTCTGGCTATGGCTTTGAAAGGGAATGTTACCTTTGCTCCAGCATGCTTCCAAGTCTTTTTCACTGTAGTGAATAAAGGGAAGGAATTAAATAGCATTTAATCATTCCAAAGGTCAAAAGGTATATTATAATTCCAGAAAACTTCACTTTGTAGCTAAACCCCTTTATTGTTTTGGCTTGGTAGCTTTACCGGAGAGGACAATTTTCAAGACTGAATCACAGTGCTGAACATGCATTAAACCCAACGGGCTTACTGTTGTCAAATTATTTATGTCACTTACGAATTTTAGCAGTTTGACCATAAAGAACAAACATCCAAGTTTTTATGAAAAGAAATATTCAGAAATACTGAAACTATTCTTTGGCTTCTTGTAACTCAAATCCACATTATGATTGAGTCAGAGAAGGCATATTAATGGTAGAGGACTAGAAAGACACATCATACCTTGGACGTTTTTATAAGGCTCTGTTTAAATTCCTATGGCACAATGCAGAGCAGCATGGTATAGTGGGAAGACCATTATGTTTTTGAATAGCATAGACCTAGGCTTGAAACCAATGCATCTTAGCCGTAGGACTATGATCAAATTCTAAGACCCTCTGTGGCTCATCTGTGAAATAGGGATAAAAATATTACCTAGCTCGTGTTTTATTGTATGAACCACAGTAGAAGCAGTCCATAGAGAGCTCAGCATAGTATCAGATTCTGATTTAGAACACAGTAAATGTCATCTAGTATTGTTACTAATATCATCGTCATCATTATTGCCACAGTTTTTACAGTAATTCAATGAATTTAGCTTTTCTGGATACATCTGATAAACTGAACACTGTGACAGAGAATGGAATAGAGGTGACATTTCTCTCTCAAAGTCATAACCAAGGGCGTCTTTTCAATTTGGTGGACTGTTACCTAATTTACTGTAATACGACCATGATGTAACCCCATAGCCAATTATGGTGGCTAGAACAATTAGACTTTTCTTCAATAACGATGTACCAGCTACAGAAGTTTCTGTTTATGCCTAGGCATACACTAGACTATAATTACAATCCTCTTTTGATATTAGTTGTAACCATTTGATTGACTTCTGGCAAATGAAATGTGGTTGAAAATGACAAATGTCACTTAGGTCTGACATATGAAAACACACAAAAACCTCTTCACCATACTACCCTCTGGCTGTTTCCCCATCTGCTAGCTGGAAATGAACAACCATCCACATACGGAAGAAGTATCCTAGGTTCCCTGGATGCTACAGGAGCAGAATTTCCCTTTAGGAGCAAACACGAGAACACCCTCAGGTGCAATTTATGTTAGAGAGAAACAAACTTACATTGTGTTATGCTAACAAGTTTTGAAGGTTTATCTATGAGAACAGCTAATAGTGACTTAAGTGACATAAGCATACTTGCTTACCTTTCCCCCTTCTGGAAACCACATTAAAAATCACAAGGCAGGTATTTTTAATTGTAGTATTGAGAAGCATGAAGTTGAAGCTGACTGGTTTAGAAGATCAGAAAAAGTACAAAACCAAGGGAAAATTATTTGCAATCTAGAATTTCTCACCTATCCAAAATATCTAACCAGAGCAAAAAGTAGAACATACACAGTGTAACATCCCCCAAGATGTTGAAGAATATGCTCTACCAAGACAGGGAAATAATCAAGATATACATGAAAAAGAGCATCCAATACAGGAGAGAGGGAATGGGAATTTCCAGGATGGTACTGATGGGAGATACCAGAAATGTAACTGTACGACAGTCCTAGAAATCAGCCAGGCTGCAGTGAAGTGAGAAAGAAATGGAATTATAAGTCACCTTACTGTTTGTGTACGGCATAGTGATGAGTACATGGAAAACGGAGTACATGAAAAAAAGAAACAATATTAATCTCAGAGGAGGCAAAATACTCGATGGAAAAAGAATGCATTTATATCATAAAGCATGGCTCTATTGTGCTTAGTATTTGCATGACAAATATGAACTAATTTTTATAAACTAATCCAATAAAAACTATGACACAACAATATCAAAAGGCTGGGAGGAAGGGGTGTGTGTGTGTGTGTGTGTGTGTGTGTGTGTGTGTGCACGTACATGCATCTTTATTTTCCATGCATCCTTATTTTCCAAAGGAGGGATTGATTAGAAAATACCTAAAACTGAAAAATTACAGCTAAAAGCACAATATGAGCCTGTTACATAGAAATGGGACCGTAAATGTCACCACATCACCTAAAAAATAGGTTAAAGCATGGAGAATTGTTGTCTTTGGGAAGCAGGAATCAAGGACAGGATGGGATAAAATGGGTAAGGCTTGTAGAACTTGAACGTTATGTATGTATAAGTTTGACTTAAGAATTAAATGTGTTTATAGATGTCACACTCCTTTCCCTAACCTGTGGCCTCATTTTTCTTTTCCTCAGTTAGTCCAGCTACTCTAGCCCTCTTTCATTCTACTGGCTTTGCATAAGAATTATCTGCAAGCCTTTTATAATGCAGATTCTCAGGTCTACCTAGACTTACTGAACTTCTTGACAGCAGACTAGGGTATTAGTAATTTGTTAAAACATAGGCCATTCCAACACTTAGCTAGGTTAGGCATTATTCAGCTACACTGTGAAGAGGAGTATTAATACGACTTATACTAGATAATGTTTCTAGAGCATTTGCCAAGTATCAGGAAACGTTCCAAGTACTTTACATGTATCTATTCTTCACTAAAATATTATGAAGTGTGTACACTTATTTTCATTTGCAGATGAGGCTCAGAGAGGTTAAGTAAATTGCTCAGTCACATAGGTCAACAGTGGTGAAAGCATGATGCAAACCCACTATCTGATCATGGATTTGAGCAATGTTTAATCACCACTCTATACTGTTCTGCTATGCTAGTCTTATAAATCTCCTCTTATACCCGTTCATTCCTCAGTGGTTCAACTAGACCTTGAAAACTATTGTCAGTGATTATCATGAGTTATGTTAATTAATGTTTCCTGTTCTAGTAGTGTTTGCATTTCTAACTATAGAATGAGAGGTAATAAATTTCTGTTCACAGAACTCCACATTCAGTGAATAGATTGATAAAGCTATGTCAGGCATAGAGAAGACCTTTAGGAGTAGTGCATTTCTAATGTGTAAGTTATCACCTGTTCCAGGGATTTCTAAACCTGGCTGGTTGGAATTCCCCTGGAGTACTGCTGAAGAAAAAAGAGTGAGAGAGAGACCTACTAAATCAAAATCACAGAGAGGGTAACTCGGCAGCTATAGTTTAAGAATGCATCCCTAGATATTCTTATGTTCAACCAGATTTAAAATCACACCACCTATGCGGAGAGTCAGACCAATCTCATGTTGCTTTGCCATGTTTCTTGTCAATAGCAGGAATAACATTTCTGTGCTTAGGCAAGGAATTCAAATCACACATCATCAGTATACACTACATAAGGACTCAATATTAAATATGGAGTTAAATAAAGCAGAAGGGACATATTCATGGTTTGACTTTCTCAGAAGCATTTCTCAATGCTTTTAAAGTTATCTTAGAAATTGTGTAAGTTTTGGTGGTTCTTAACAATGAGAGGACATAGTGAAATTTATTTCTCTCTCTTTTTTTTTTTTTTTTTGTGGTACGCGGACCTCTCACTGTTGTGGCCTCTCCTGTTGCGGAGCACAGGCTCCAGACACGCAGGCTCAGTGGCCATGGCTCACGGGCCTAGCCGCTCCGCGGCATGTGGGATCTTCCCGGACTAGGGCACGAACCCACGTCCCCTGCGTTGGCGGGCGGACTCTCAACCACTGCGCCACCAGGGAAGCCCTATTTCTCTCTATTTTTGTTCCACCATGTATTGGTTGCCAAGTTGAGAGCCACGACCTGGAAGTTCATTTAGAATGTCATTTCTGCCTTGTTTTGTTCTTTTTGAGTCTGACCTTTACTTGATCCAAATATCATTTTGTCTGTAAATATTAAAATGAGTTGCTGGCCACTCAGTATTGCAAAATAGGTGAAACACTTTAAAAGATTTTCCGGCTGGCACAGAAGCTTTTATTGTGCAAAGTTAATCTCTTGAAAATGTTTTACTATTGACAGCATTGCTTGCCATAATTAGGCAAGTAAGAGAGTCACTTATGAAGCTGTAACAATTGGGTATTATGCTTTCATCTCAAATAATTTCAAATACTAAATGTTCATAGAGTAGGATTTTAAAAAGGTCTTTGCATCTTAAAGGCCACTTAGGCTATAGTGGAATTGACTAAGCCCAGCATGTGCCCAAAATGTTTTTGCATCCTTAGGTAATAAAATTGTGAACTCCTGTAGCTACAAGGGAATTTGAGACATTATCCTGTCCCAAACTCCCTAACCCAGCTTTTGGTAAGAAGGTCATTTACCCCATCCCAGACATTTAGGCATTATTACCTGCCTACTGTGGTGTTTAATAACCTCTCCATCAGGAAATGCTTTTATATATCTGAAATGTACTGGGTTTTTTCCCCCCCCTAGAATTCTGGTGGAAAAAAAGGCTGTTTTAAGGTTGAGAGCTCAAGCTGCACAGTAAGTCTTGGGATCTGTTCTCCCATTTGGAATGTGGTAGCTCTATAATTTGGTCCTTAGCAGGGAACCCAGAGCCATCACACACAGTTATGCACAAAAGCACCAAGTAGAATGGTAGTGGGCAGGGGGGTGGTGGTGTTGAATTCATATGCACTCCTGTCTCTAAACTCAGCACCTGCTGGAATGTTATGTCCACCCTCAAGAAGTATCTTTTTCTAATCTTCTACACCAAGGAGAAGCTCACAGGGGGATTTTTTTTTTCCCCAACTTGCTCACAGTTACCCTAATAACAGCACTGAAGAGAGTGGCTAGAATAGTGCATCTTAATTCTCAGAGTCTAGACTCACGTTGGATACTTTTTTTTTTTTTCTTCCTAATGAGAGAAATTGTGATAAAGCAGGTCTATGGGAAGCTTAGGCCAGGCAATCTGTTTTTCGCTTGTTTTATTTTGTTTTTGTTTTTTTCAAACAAACACTCCAGGTTACTTGGATACAGGTGGTCCAAAACACTGCTTTCAGGAAAAGTGTGTGGCTGATTTCACTTCATTAGCTTGTTACCTGGTTGTCTAATCGAGCTACTTCCATTGGGATCATGGAGGCTTGTGACTGTCTGCTTGTACCTCATTTGATTTGCAGTCAGAGGCCAGTAGAAGTCTTCAGGTTATCTATGAAGTTGACCAGCAACCAGCAACATCCATTTAACTCTTGTCACTACATATTTCATTCTGCTTATTTTTTTATTCTCACATTAGGTATCTCCTGCATGCTTTCTTTCCTTTTTTCAAAAGACATTTACTAAACTTACTCTGCACAACGCATGGTGTTTGAAAGACCAGGAAGATCCAATCACAATTTAGTGGGCTGCTTCAGATAAGCACACAAATAAACCCAAATTAAGGTGTAAAGTAATACATTTCATAAAAATTGCAGTACTTTAGAACAGAAAATAAAATACCATTAATGTTGTTGTGACAGATACATGATTTTATACTATTTACAGAAGCAAAGACAGGATTCAGAGATACTAATAATTGGATTCAAAAAACAAAAACTATATCCGTTGGTTCATATATTCTATCATTGTTTTCCTTCAGGGTGTTATATTAGTACTGATAGTTAAGTCAGTTGACTATGGCATTTCCTGTGTGTTATATATAATTATAAATTTGAACATTTTCAATTGAAATTTTTATCAGATATGAATGTGTAGCATAGAGTAAAATGACAGTTCCTTACAGAGTGTGTATTTCTAACTTTCAGTTTATATGTTTGTTCCAGTGTTGATTTTTGTATTGCAACTCTAGAAATAAATTTTGATTTAGCTTTGACAGCATAATGCTTTAAATATGTTAAATTGTTAGCTCTGTTAGCTAGCTCTGTTAGCTCTGATAGTTTATCTTTTAGTTGGTTTGGTGTATAACAGTATTGCTTAGATTGTAATCTCTTTAGACTACCAGTACCTGTACGAGTGTATGCTCAAGATGTTCCTTTAGCATACACTGTGTGGCAAGCACACTGTTCCAGGTGTTGGGGAAACAGAGATTTAAAAAAAAAAAAAAAAAAGTTCCTGACCTTGTGGGCCTTACACGAGGGGAGACATGGTGCTGAAGGTTAAGTCCAAATTCAGAAAGCAGGCGGAAAGAGCAACTTGTATTGTCTTATTTGTTTCAATTGATGCCTTTCAAATATGCTTCTTTATTCTTAGTCGCTCAAGTCTTAGTTGCCCCATTAATCACACACCCAGTCGTATTCACTACCTGTAAAACAACAATTTAAAGTTAGGATGCCCTTTGCTCAACTCACCCTTTTATTCTCTTCTATAGCTTAGGATAAACTCTATTAAAGGTATGATGTAAGAGAAAAAATACCAACAAGAGTATCACAACTTGCTATCTCATTGCAGTTTAGATCAATTTTGAATGGTGATTGGACAAAACACTTAGCTTCTCCAGGAGTCAGTTTCCTCAATTGTTTCCCCCAGAGGTTACACTTATAAGGAAAAAAAAAAAAAAAAAAAGAAAAGGCAAGGAAAGAAAAATAATTCATTAACAAGTACTTACTTAATGACTCTTCTATGCCAGATACTGTTCTAGGAATTAGGGAATCAGCTGACTTGGTGAATAATTATTTATAATATGTTCAGAGGTGGTATAAGAGTGCTAAGGAATAGGAAAAGGATAAGGGGATGGCAAGGAAGTAGTGGGCGGCTGTTGTTGTTTTTTGTGTTTTTTTGTTTTTTGCATATGGGTTGTCAGCTTCCTTGGGAAGATGACATGTGAGGAGAGAACAGAAGAAAGCAGGTATTCACTGGTGGAAGGGCTTTCCAGGCGGAAGTAACAGGAAGTACAGAAGCCCTGAGGCCAGAGAGATGGAGGATGCCTTGAAAGCCCCAATAAGAACTTCATATTTTTCTCTGAATGAGATGGGAAATCATCTGGAGAGATTTAAGCAGAGCAGTTGAGATGAGTGTTTACCAGTATCAGAAGGAACATGGTGAAAAATGTGACTACAGAGTTGGACAAAACATGTTTTTCTTGACTATTTACCTGCAGCATGGAACTCTTTGACAAGCTGAGTGATGTCATAGGTTTTCTTTCCAGGAAAAAAAAAAACAAAAACACATATTTCTATACACGTAAAAGTTGTGTTTAGGCATAGGATTTCAAATTTTCTATATTTTTTTGATCCGTTCTTGGTGATTCTCTTTCAACTGTAGTAGATCTCTTGGAGGAAAATACTTGACTGAGGCTACACATCAGAACTTAATGCTTTACATCACTTGGAAAGCTGGAAAAACAAAAACAGAACAAGAAAAACAAAACAAAGCAATAAACAACTCATCATCATGTTAAAGAAGAGAGTCATCCTTGCATTGCAATATAAATAGAGACCAATTTAGGCAAGAGACATAAGGAGAAGTCTAGAAATCTCTTTCAAGATGTGATAATTTATCCAGTGGGAATACCATTGCATGTAAAAAGCTTCATTGGATGGAAAACTTAATGCAGTTTGTCCGAGGTTAGAAACTATGGAATCATATTAAATGAAGATCCTAATAGAGATATACAGAAATCCTAAATAAAATATTATTGGTAAGGGTTGTAGGTATTTGGACTTTTACCTTTTGACCAGAGAATCTGAAGTATTCACTTCGCTTTAGGATTTCAGAATTTTTAGTAATATCATTATTATTCTTACAAGGAGATATGGCCACTGTCTCTTTAAAAAGATCGACATGCTTTGTGAATTCTGAATCTCTGCTTTGTTTTCAAAAACAAATGGATCCATTTCACATTTAAATAGTGGTCTTCACTTTCTGCCCTTTGAATAAATGCTGGGAAAGTGTCTGATAGGCATGTATTTATCTTACAGCTTGACAAATGGAATTAATGCCAAAGTGTGAAGCCATTACTGTGTAGGGGAATAGAGGTCCTACAAATACATTTGCTATTTCACTTTCTCTGCATGTTCTGTGCATTGGAGCCTGAGTTAATGATATCCTCAGAAATTGCATGGCCTGTTAAATGGTAGTGGTGATGAAATATGGTTGGCCACTGCTTCCAAAAGAATAGCTTTATTTGGTAATACATCCACAGTGTTGGAAGGGTGAAGATTAGAGTCAGAAGTATGAGGCAAACACCCAAAAAGAAGAAACAATGCCCCCAACCTCTGGAAGCATATTCTCTGGTCCTGGAGTTTCTCCTTCTTAGACTAAGAACCAGCCACTACCAGCAGCAACTACCTTCTCAAGGGAGTTTCTCATCATGAATGCAAAGGTATGGTCACCTCGTAGTCCATATCTCTCAAGATAACATCTGAAGCTGTGACTTGGCTTCATCCTCAGAAAGCATTAGAACCACCACAGAAACTTAGCAGAGGTACATGATGCCCTCACTTATGAGAATTCAAACTTCACATTTTTTTGGTAAAAGAAAAGAAAAGCAGTGATAAATCTCTTTAGCCCTCCCTTCCTTATGCCATATTTCCCCTCCCCCTCCTTATCCCCTTCTCTTTTCTCATCTCCCCTCTCCTTCCCATTTCAAAGTAGACCCAGGTCTCCACCACCCTCAGGAATAGGAAAGCCTCAGGGCAAAGTGAAATCAAAGTACTATAGTCAACTCTTAGCTTTTTGAGTTTTCCAGAGCTAGGTCCTCCAGATTTAAAGAAGTTTCAAGGATAATTTTGACAATCAGTGATGTTTGCCTTAATTTGCCTTGTTGAATTGAGAACCTAGCTCTTGTATTTGAAGATACAGTTTCACTGCGTTTTCAGTCTGCTTCCAAATTAGCTGTTTTGTTTTGCTTTGTTTTGTTTTTTTTAAATCAAAATGTCTTGTCTCCTAAGGGCAGGGACTCTATCCTATTCACCTCTAAAACCTCACAATGCCTAGATTTGCTTTGGACAAAGTAGATGCATATTAAACACTTCAGTTGAATTATATAAGAATCTCCTACCTAAAATCCTTTAAAGAAATTTTAGCCAGCTCTGCATCCCATACATTGCCTAGCCAATCTAAGACTACAGATGAAAGATTTTCTGTATGCTTTTTATTTAAAATTACCATTTCTCCTTGGTGAACAGCATAATCTCTGAACTTGTTTTTAAATTGGAACACTAGAATGATTAAAGTTTGGTATTATTTACCTATCAAAAGTTATTTTCTACTGAATATTCTTCCTTAAAAATATTAAGATTTTCTAAAGCTATTCTACTAGATAATCTAAATCCATAGGACACAAAGTAGCAATTTTATTTGATGCTGATATATTCTCTTTAGATTTTCCTTTAAAGCAGGTCTATGCGAAATCCACTGAGCATAAAAAAGGACCTCTATTTCTAGTATCCACTGATGCCTTTTTCAGCTTCCCTTGATTGGGAATTTAGCATTAACAAAGGAATTTGTGATGTCATATACTCTGTGTTCTAATCTAGTATTCGTCTGTGATATCATTCATAATTACTATATATTTAAATCTCATTTTGCAATTCAGGTGTCAAAGGAGAAATAGTACTGGGAAAGTCTTCATTATCAGTTACGAGCTGCTGTAAAACTTACAATGTTAAAACATCCTTTGAAACAGACATTAGAGACCTGAAAAAGGGATAATATAAAATTGATCAAAACCTATATTTCAAAGCAGCTTTCCCCACCATCCAGGGGGGGAAAAAAAAGAGGCTTTAGAAAGAAGTGGTTTAAGGTTATTTCATACATGAACGCTTAAAATCATGCAGACAGGTCTCTCCTTTATTGGAAAACAAACAGATAAATAGATATATAAATACATGAATAAATGGATACACTAGATCAGGAATAAACTCCAGAAATATACCAGCTCACCACGAACCTCATCTCTCTAAGGGAAAAAATCACGGAAGCTCATTGACTGCAAAGGTTAATTAAGATTCTGGGGGGACATCTCCAGTGTAGCAGCTGACAAGCATTTCATTAGGGAAGCAGTCTGAAGCTTCAGTGAGATTCTGGAGAATAAACTCACCAGGCCAGATTGCTGAGAGGTGGAGAAATCAGAGCTGGATGGGGTGAATGGACTTGAACATTGACAAAGGTCTGCATCTCTTCCTGAAATGGCACCCATTCCACTCCCCCCAGAAATCTTTCTGCCCAGAACCACATAGCACTTAGCAGCAGCATTACCTGTCATTGAATTGTGGATTCCTGCACTTGAGAACTTAATAGATCATTAGTTTTCCCATCAGAAAATCCACACTTTAGAATTCTATCTTACCCCTGTGCATGTGTTACATGTCTGTACTTAAATTGTGAACAATGTATTTCAGTTTTATTCTGGCTTCAGGTAGTACACAGGGACTCTGGTAATAGTTTATCATTCCTAATTCCCATCCACTCCACTAGTTTGGGAAGGACAAAAAAAAAAAAAAAAAAAAAAAAAAAAGCTTAATATAATTATCTTTAAGGGTTTTTTTTTGTTGTTGTTGTTGTTTGGTTTTATTTGTTTGATTATTGATTTTGACTTCTCAGACTCAATCACTATGTTGAAAGAGGTATACTTTCCCATTAATACTATTAGAAATTGGGAACCAAACTTATTTGTTCCATACAAAGAGACCAAGATAATTATTTTGGAGATCATAAAGATGTAAAAGCAACATTTGAACCACAGAAGATGAAATCACAGCTCAGTAACAAATTCTCATAGCAAGAATGACTTGTAATAATTATGTCCAGATTATTAATTGGAGAGAGAAATAGAGGCTTAGGAGAGGAACTTTCAAGACACATATAATGGGGAAAGAACCAGATTATTTTTAGATTTATTTTTGCACCATTTGTGTGTTCTTGTGTTTAACTATGAAACCCCAGAACATTAGAGTCTGGTAGTTTTTAAGTTGTTCCCGGGACCTTGGGTCAGCCTGTTGCAGTTATGTCATGAGTGTTAGAACAGTTTCCAGTTCTTCTGCTTTCCATTGTCTTATTTTCCTGGACTTCATTCTGAAGGTAAATGCCCAACACATTACACAGTCATGTAGCAAATGTCTTATGATCTGTAAAGCCAGTCTCCAAAGTAAATAAAACACCACCCAAACCCATTTTGTCAGCAGCTTATCAAAAGGCGTTTTTTTCATTGGTCTCATTTTTCCTTTATACTGTGTTTGAAGGCAAGTTTTATATTCGAAAGACTAAATGAACACTTGGACAGCAATTGATTGTCTCCATCACATCCCTGCTGGATATGCATCCACCTCGTTTTCCAATAGGGCAGCAAGGGCTCTGAATCTTCAGTCTTAGCACAGATCCCCAAGGATTGGGTATGGCAAAAAAGCTGACAAACCTTTGTTACCCAGAGCTCTGGCCGTCAAAGGCAGGGTCCGGGATGGGGCAGAATCTGCCTCTCTTGCTGTTTCCCTGATCCTCGAGATCAATTGATTACTTTCATCCTTAAAGCAATAAAGCTGACACTTCTCAGAAACACTAAATTCGCTGCCTCCCAATTTTGACTAGTGGGACATGTACAGCAGTAGTCTGCTCTTCAGAATCACAAATTCAAGGCTGGCTGAGGGACTGTCACCCCTGGCTGTCCTATCCTTATCACTTGCCCAATATGGAGACATGTGCATCTTTAACAGGAGACCTTTTAGTGGTGAAATCAGCACATCACTGGCAAATACATTTATTATAACATTAAATGACTAAAACTGTTTATCCTGTGAACATAATGGTTTTCTGTGTCTTCAGTTCATCTTCATGTGTTTTAGTGCCCAGCTTCTCTCAAAAACCTCTTTTGAATGCAGTTATTCATTTCAGAGAATAGCTGTAAGAGGAAGAAGAATAAAACAAAATTAGCAGTTGATCAAGAGTACTTTAGGCTGCCACCCTTTCCATTAACAACTTGATTTGATGTGAGTGCAATGCTTCCCCTGATACTTTATGATAGAATAACCTGACAGAAAGGAGAACCAAAGAAAAACTAAAACTTGATCTAAGATACAGCCACCCGCCACCCTTTCTATTAGCATTTTAATCGGATGGGAACTGAGTGGTGTCTTAGTCTCAGTTCCCAGGAAAGGCTTTCTCATTTAACAGTGACCTTATCTTTATCAAGTGGTCCTGAACTTTTTTAAGGATTTAGTTAATTAATTAGTTAGTTACTTAGTTTTTAAAGATTACCTCTGCTTTTCTGTTGGCAACAGAAGGTGTTTAGCAGACACTTCTTCACAGCAGAAGTCTAATGCTGCCTCTTGATGACAAATTTTAAGTCTTCATCAGGACTGAGGTATGCAGTTTCACACACACGCACAAAATTCCTCTGTTAGTACCTTTGTTAAAGTGGCTTCCTGCAAGAGAAATGAGTTAATAGTCAAACTTTCATTCTTTTTGCTTTAAATTATCCACTGCCTTGAAAAGGAATAGAATAGAAAATATTCTTTTAAATCTTAGAGAAGCAATTCATTCATCATTCATTGAAGTCACCACATTAATTCTACAATATTGGGTTAAGAGAAAAAAAAATGAGCGTTTGATCTCCAAATGGATGTTTGTTGCACACACGTAGGAATGAAGCTGAGACAGTTTTGATTCTAGCTCTGCCAGGTTCATTGCTCTCCTTCCCCTAAGGGCTTTCTAGAACTGGGCTTTGTGACCTGGCTTCCTATGTCAGAGGTGGGGTTTAAGAATCCGGGAGGGAGGGGGGGTCAGAGCCATCATAAAGGAATGTTTTTCTTCTTCTGAAATCTTAACTCAAAACATTTTATTTTCATGCCTGATTGATCAATTATCAACTGGAAGCAAAGGATATGAGTCCATTTAGACCCTTTTAAGGATGACATAACGATCTTTCATAACAATTGCTTCATCTCCTTTTATTATTCTCAGCCCCTCTCAGCATCCACAAAGACTCAAAACATTTTCTGTACCTCTATGTTTGGAAACAATAAGGATCTGAAAATTTGAGAAACAAAAAAAGCATATTTTTATTACTATCATTTTTATCCAAAGGGAAAAAATCTTATTGCTTTGAATTCCTTACGTTGCCACCCAGTAGAGATAGGGTTCTGGCTCACTGTATTTTTATATTTTTCCGAGACTTGGTGTTAAAGCTTCCCTTTTCAAAATCATTTCTTATATGCATATTCCCTAACTAAGAGTCTTTTCACATCAAAGTTACACTTTGAAGCTTTCTAGCAAAGTAGCAGCTAGGCAATCTATGACAACAGCAATAATTTATTTGTGTCGTTTTATCAGAGAGAAAAAAGGTTCATCCTTATTTAAAAAGCAGTTTTAAAGCCTAATTAACTAAATTGATAGTTTTATGTATGTAAATTGCCATAACAGAAGAAGAGAATATGCAAGATGGGGTGGGGGAGAGTAGGGGCTGTCTGCCCTTGTCTAATGATGCCGCTTTATTAAGCAGATCTGTATTCTCCCCGTCTATTCTGAAGCCTGTCTATGGGGTTATAATTTTTAACAGGGGGATCTGTATCAAAATGAATTTAGATGTTTAGAAGCTAATCTACCCGCAGTAGAGAATGAGACCTTAGGAGAGTGAGACCTCTTCATTATTTGGAGATGTATTACTTTGACGCCTTTATGTATAAGGTACAGTAGTGCACTTCAAAAATCAGATTCTGGAAAAGAAAAAAAATCTCACCCAGTCAGCCCAGCGACCAATGGCAAGGTACATAATGCTGCCGAAGTATTTTCATTACCCTGTAAAATCCTGTGTATCTGGTATATATGTTATAAAGGTCTAATAACAGCTTATCTTTATATAAAACACAGCCATGTACAAACATATTTAACATATATTTCACTATATATATTTAAGTATTACACTATTAAATATACTGTTTGTATAGCAGTTACATTAAAATGTTATTTTCATTTACATAAAACTCATTCAATATGTACTTATTTATTTGTAAGTTTATATAAAATGTTTAATAGGTTGAACCAACTGAAACTTCTGGTACGCAGCTGCGTTTGACCCATGAGAATGGTCATTCTATGTGATTCAATGGACTATACATAGAAGTAAATATAATTCCAGTTGATATATATTCACTAAAAATAAAATTTAGAGTAGCTTTTCTAGTGATTCTTCACTTTTTTTTTTTTTTTTTTGCGGTACACGGGCCTCTCACTGTTGTGGCCTCTCCCGTTGCGGAGCACAGGCTCCGGACACGCAGGCTCAGCGGCCATGGCTCACGGGCCCAGCTGCTCCGCGGCACGTGGGATCCTCCCAGACCAGGGCACGAACCCACGTCCCCTGCATCGGCAGGCGGACTCTCAACCACTGCTCCACCAGGGAAGCCCATGATTCTTCACTTTGATCAAGAAAATGATGAAGGCTCTGGATCTCTCCTTAGAAAAATTCAGAGTGATACAGACTTCTGCATACAGTTTTAGGGTGTTCTCGGCATCCCATAATGTTTCCACCATCTCTTAAGAACCTTTACCCATTGCATGAGGATGTGCAAGAAGGCCAGGAAGGGAGAGCCAAATAGTGTCTTGAGGATTTGCTGGCCTAATGGAGGGTTGATAAAAGGACAAACCACAGGCCCTGCACCCACAAGGATTTCTAAATGACTGCCTTGTGGAGAAAAATTACAGTCTAAGGACATTAGAGTTTGTTCTCTGGATAATTAATGGCCCCCCTTTGGCTTCTTCTGGCTTCTTTCTCTGAGGCTTGGGTTTTCTGCTGACGAGGAAGGCAAGAGCAATTACTCTTTCAGACCCTAAACCGTAGACCTTAGACCAAATTTCATCTCTGTTCTAATCTGCCAATTTTTCCCAGTGTGTTATTTCATCCCTGAGACCATTTCTTTGGCAATCAGAGTAACCTGTGAGCATGAACCTAAATAAGGGACTCTAGGAAAAGCCTAGGAGAGAGTGATGAGTACCCAAGATAAAAATCTTTGTTTTGAGGGTTAGTTTACCTTGGAAGGGTAAATAATGTAATGGGCTCTTTCAGCTTAAGCAGCTCTTAAAAACCACCCATCTCCATTCACCTCTTTGAAATGCATGGTGACAACACATTGATATTGCTGAGGTTAATGACTGGCTGATTAACAACAGAGAGCATATTTGCAGGCAAATGAGCTGTAATAATTGTTGCGGGAACTCCTTTGAAGAAAATGTTTTAAATAGGCTTATAAGGGCTCTTGAAATGGCTTCTTCACTCCTCCTGACAAACCCCTCCCTCTTCCTTTCTTACCTTCTGTGCTCTTTCCCAGAGAGTGGAAGAGAAAACTCCAGCAATGTTATCCTAAATAATCTGAAAAGCTAAAAAGTGTGCTGGGCCATCCCATCTGAGGGTTTTGGAGTAGCAGTCTCTTTAATTGGGTGTCGTTTACACTTTTAGCTGCTTTGATCTGTAGTCTAGGTTTGCTAATTTAGAAATGAGTTAGAACTTAAAATCCGGGAAGACTCAATGTACCGATTTCCCTGTGCTTTAGAAAAGGAGTTTGGCATTTATTCAAAACAGTGAAAGTGGCAATGTTATGTTATTTTTACCTGCAGGTACCAAATACATGGAGTTACAGAAGGAGTGTTTCCCAGCTTCTTTTAAACCCATGTACTGTTTTGATAACTAGAAGTACTTAATCTCTCTGGTTCCCAAATCTCATCAAATTTAGGTTGATTTCCTTTCTCCCCTTAAGAATCACAATCATGCTTTGAGAACATCGTTCTTGATATATGGTCAAAATCGGATGTCTCCTTAGATAGAGAGACACCTGCAGCTGGTACTAACCGCTCACATCCCCTAACCCACCATCCTCATCGCAGCATGCATAGAGGTAGACACAACCAGAGTCCACTGCCTGGGGGAAACAACCAGCCAATCACCGGACCGTT
Organism: Delphinus delphis; assembly: GCF_949987515.2. NCBI lineage: Eukaryota > Metazoa > Chordata > Mammalia > Artiodactyla > Delphinidae > Delphinus > Delphinus delphis. The sequence goes on along the minus strand of NC_082685.1, from coordinate 30,952,632 downwards.
CTGTTCTGTTATAGCTGTTCCTTTTATTCTTGCTTTTAGTCATTCACTTAGTCAACATGCCTTTCTTGACAGCTTCCTGGGCCTGGGCATGAAGCTAAGGTCCTGGAGGTACCAAAGTGACTGCTGACAGTCTGCAGTCTGATTAAGGACCTGACTGAAAGCCCTGTTATCCTGGGAAGGAGAGCAATGCACTAAGGTGCCTCAGTTGAATGGAATCATTACAGCACTAAGAGGATGGGGTTACAGTGATAAAAAATTCACTCATCCACATACTATTTCCGTAGTATTTTTCTTTTCATGCCTTCACTTAAAAATGTATTATATTTATTTTAAAAAGTGATCATGACATCATTATCCTGAAAGTTAAAACAGTACTTGTCATTAAGTGGAAGGGAATCAAAAATAAAATAAGGACATCTGCAACAAAACAAGTCCAGTAAATTCTGGCTACCCACTGTTAACTGGGGAAGGGTCTGTGCCCGAGGTTCTCATGGTGAAAAAAAGGGAGATGAACAGATGCTAAATGGGTATTAAAGACATTCTGGCAATGCATGGAGATGTTCGCTTTGATGTTACCAGAATTGTTGAAAGACAGTGGGGAAGGGGAAACTTTCTTGTACATAATTCACTGTTATTTATTTCTATGTCAAATGTGCTATCTGTAATTCTATTAGGACCACCAGTATCATTTGTCTCACTTTGTGATAAAGGAAATAAAGAAAGAAAACTCAGCTAGAAAAAGCAGGAAAGTGCAAGAAAAATGGGGTTGCCAGACTGGAGTGATAGTCTGTAACCACTAAAAGAGACTGAGGCGGGGGAGGAGGTGTGTCAAAATGTGGTGTGCGGGGCTGGAAGATGCACTTGTAGGATGAACTGTGCCTTCTTTATGGAAGCACCTCACATCATCTGCCCTGCCCTAGATTGGAAGCCTAAATTTGAATCCGATATTCTTTCTCTTTTTCAGTTTTCAGTTTTATTGAGATATAATTGACATACATTATATTAAAGGTGTACAACATAATGATTGCTATATGTATAAATTATGAAATGATTACCGAGATAAATTTAGTTAACGTCCATCACCCCATATAGTTACACTTTTTTTTCTTATGCTGAGAACTTTTAAGATCTATTCTCTTAACAACTTTCAAATATACAATACAGTACTCTTAACTGTAGTCAACATGGTGTACATTACATCCCCAGAACTTATTAATCTGAAAACCGGAAGTTTGTACCTTTTGACCACCTTTGCCCATTTTCCTAACTCCCTAGTCCCCACCTTTGACAATCACCAGTCTGTTCTTTGTTTCTGAGTTTGGTGTGTTTTTTTTTTAGATTCCACATATCAGTGAGATCATACAGTATCTATCTTTCTTGTTCTGACTTGTTTCGTTTCGCATAATGCCCTCAAGTTCCATCCATGTTATAGCAAATGGCAGGATTTCCTTCTTTCTCATAACTGAATAATATTCCATTCTTTATGTGTGTGTGTGTGTGTGTGTGTGTGTGTGTGTGTACACCACATTTTCTTTATCCATTCATCTATTGATGTATACTTAGTTTCCTTTCATGCCTTGGCATGAAATAAATAAATCAAATTGTAAATAAAGCCAACTTTAAGTTTGAATCCATTGTTCTTAATGCAAGACAATAGCCAATATCTCACTGGAAACTTTAACAAGTATATCAAAAGGTGTTTTCATTGCCTTGAATATGTCTTACTACTACGTGAAAGTGCAGTTAGAATAGCAAAATTAGGGGTCGTGTTTTATTATAGTGATTGTTTATGAATCCATGCTTCTGATATAGGAATTGGAGAATATTGCATCATGTCAGAAAGCACCCATGATTGTAACTATAACCTTGGCTAGGCAGCAAAGTAAAGAAATCAACTTCTTTTCTGGTCCACTGGTAAAAATCATAAGTATGACATAGAATGAGAAAGCGATTTGACATCAAAACAGGAAGAGTGATTACTGACAAATAATACTGTATCATTCCCCCTCTAACACCACTGCATATAAGTTAAATCCATATTTATTGGACTGAAATAATAACAAAATAAAGATGATGATGATGAAGACGAGAAGAAGAAGGAGAAAGAAGAGGAGAAATAAAACTTATTTTTATACTACTTTTTTCTATTTTTGACATAGTATATCTCAATTTATTCTTAAACTCATTTAACAAATAATGAAACTTGCTCCTAGAGAGTAACTTAATTTACACAGATTACCTTTTCAATTAATGACATAGTCACTAAGAGAAACCAGTTCTAAGTTTCAGTCCTCACTCAATGATAGCTAGTTGTAATAATAATAGTATTACTTAAAAATAGCAATAATAATGGATAGTATTTATTGATTGCTTATGAGCAATCATACGCTTATTATGAGCCAACTCTTTTACATGAATTATCTTATTTAATCATTAGAACAATCTATGAATCAAGTATTATTATTAGTCTCCTAATTTTACAGATGAGGAAATGAGGCTCAGAGAATTTAAGTAATTTTCCTGAGATTCTATAGCTCATAAATGGGACAATACACAGACTCATTTTAACTCTGTGAACTTTGAGGTTCCTATGTGTCTGGTCTCAAACCATCTCCAGTGTATTTTAAAAGGATATCTAATTCCTGAAGATAGACATTGTCACAGAACAAATATCAGCTGTTCATATGTATCTGCATTTCTAAGAACCAGAGCTTTAAAGTTCTCTCAGAATCACCACCCTGGGGGCATTATCCTCTGCCACCACCTCGAACAGCCACATACCCATGGAGGCATTAACTCCCTTCATTAAGTGAACTCCCGCTGGAGGGGTAATCTGATGCTGTCATGACTTTGTAGCATCATTTGCTGGCACTGTTTGCCCACAGGACTTTTCACTTCCTGATCCCAAAGCACACAGCTTCAGGTACTCCTGGTGGGGGAATATGGTCTTCTATTCCTCACATTCCTTGTCTAACACTCCTTTGTCCATCACATCCTTGTCCACATATGCAAAGTTGTTTTATTCTGGGAGTGATATGGAGCGGTGGAATTCTGGATCACAGGGCATGCAGGTTTCAATTTTCAATAGCTAGTATCCACTTGCTTCTCTAATTGGTTGTTCCAATGTACACTCCTACCAGCCATGTAATACAGGACCTATTTCTACCACTCCCTGCAGCACATAATATTTTTAAACATCTTCTACTTTCTTGTGAGTATTCTGAAGGGAGGGAGGAAAGGAGGGAGGGAGGGAGGGAGGGAGGGAGGGAGGAAGGGAGGAAAAACACGAGATTAAATATACTAGTGTTGCCCTCATTGCCTGTCTTAGGGCTATGATTCAGAAAGAGTGAGGCATGATTGGCCTGAAATATAACCCTTTTAACTTCATCATTTAGCATATTCCAGGATCTTCACCTCTGTTGCCACTTCAGAGCCTGCCTCATTTATCTCTGCTCTCTCTAACATTAGCACCCATGGTGAAAAAGACTCCACGAGTTGGGAGACCTGACGACACGATGCAGTTGAAATGCTAGAGACAGCATCCTGCATTGCTGAGGGAGATGTTCTGTGCCTCTGCATATTTAAAAGTTAACTTTTTTCTTTTCCTGGAAATACAGTCAACATGAGTTGTACCCCACACAAACACCCTCCCTTGTCCCCAACCCCAGACAGTGCCTAAGGAATTAATGACCAGCTGAGGTTAATGAGTCCCCACTTGGCTCTGGGCCATCAACTCTCCCTGCTGGCCATTAATCCCCTAGGAATGCCCCACGCCTTGGTAGTTAGTCCTTAATTATGGAAGGCATTAAGGATCAGGAGAGAATCCTAAGTGAAATGAAAAGGCTATTTTTCATTGGTGCTCAGTGTGGGACATTTCAAGTCCAGGTGGCACTGGGAAACACAACCACACTGCTATTAAACCAACTGCTTCCAAGGAGGAGCCATCAATCTCTATTTTCTCCTTTGATCATCCAAATTCAGGAAGCTATTCAAGGCTATCCCCAGGTCTAAGACGCAGGAAATAACTTGTGTCCAATGAATTCTTGATTAAACTCTCTGATAACCAGTACTCTGGACTCATTCAAGCTGAGATAGCTTTATCTTCATGTCTGGGGGGAATAAGTGGTTGTCTGTATGTTTTCATTTTTCTAAGGGTGTCTAAGATTTCTCCCTTCCATCTGCCTATTTATCTTTACTTACCAGTGTATGAAACAAATCTATTAATTATTTCCTGGGTCAGAATAAATTTTTTTGAATAGATTTTTTAATTTAATTTATTTATTTTGTATACAACATGTTCTTATTAGTCATCTATTTTATACATATTAGTGTATATATATCAATCCCAATCTCCCAATTCATCCCACCACCACCAGCACCACCACCACCACCACCACCCCTGCCACTTTCCCCCCTTGGTGTCCATACGTTTGTTCTCTACATCTGTGTCTCTATTCCTGACTTGCAAACCAGTTCATCAGTACCATTTTTCTAGATTCCACATATATGCATTAATATATGATATTTGTTTTTCTCTTTCTGACTTACTTCAGTCTGTATGACAGACTCTAGGTCCATCCACCTCACTACAAATAACTCAGTTTCTTTCCTTTTATATGGCTGAGTAATATTCCATTGTATTTATGTGCCACACCTTCTTTTTCCATTTATCCATCGATGGACACTTAGGTTAGTACCATGTCCTGGCTATTGTAAATAGTGCTGCAGTGAACACTGTGGTACATGTCTCTTTTTGAATTATGGATTTCTCAGGGTATAGGCCCAGTAGTGGTATTGCTGAGTCATGTGGTAGTTCTATTTTTAGATTTTAAGGAACCTCCATACTGTTCTCCATAGTGACTGTATCAATTCACATTCCCACCAACAGTGCAAGAGGGTTCCCTTTTCTCCACACCCTCTCCAGCATTTGTTGTCTGTAAATTTTCTGATGATGCCCATTATAACTGGTGTCAGGTGATACCTCATTGTAGTTTTGATTTTCATTTCTCTAATAATTAGTGATGTTGAGCAGCTTTTCATGTGCCTCTTGACCATCTGTATGTCTTCTTTGGAGAGATGTCTATTTAGGTCTTCTGCCCATTTTTGGATTGGGTTGTTTGTTTCTTTAATATTGAGCTGCATGAGCTGTTTATATATTTTGGAGATTAATCCTTTGTCCATTGATTCATTTGCAGATATTTTCTCCCATTTTGAGGGTTGTCTTTTCATCTTGTGTGTAGTTTCCTTTGCTGTGCAAAAGCTTTTAAGTTTCATTAGGTCCCATTTGTTTATTTTTGTTTTTATTTCCATTACTCTAGGAGGTGGGTTAAAGAAGATCTTGCTGTGCCGTATGTCAAAGAGTGTTCTTCCTATGTTTTCCTCTAAGAGTTTTATAGAGTCCGGTCTTACATTTAGGTCTTTAATCCATTTAGAGTTTATTTTTGTGTATGGTGTTAGGGAGTGTTCTAATTTCATGCTTTTACATGTAGCTGTCCATACACATGTCCCATACATGTGTATGGGTTTTTCTCTGGGCTTTCTACCCTGTTTCATTACTCTGTATGTCTGTTTTTGTGCCAGTACAATATTGTCTTGATTACTGTAGCTTTGTACTATAGTCTGAAGTCTGTGAGTCTGATTCCTCTAGCTCCATTTTTTTCCCTCAAGATTGCTTTGGCTCAGACTGTTTACCCAGTAGTGGGATTGCTGAGAAAACCATAATTCAAAAAGAGTCATGTACCGCAATGTTCATTGCAGCAATACTTACAATAGCTAGGACATGGAAGCAACCTAAGTGTCCATCGACAGACGAATGGTTAAAGAAGATATGGCACATATATACAATGGAATATTACTCAGCCATAAAAAGAAACAAAATTAAGTTATTTGTAGTGAGGTGGATGGACCTAGAGTCTCTCATACAGAGTGAAGTAAATCAGAAAGAGAAAAACAAATACCGTATGCTAACACATATATATGGAATCTAAAAATAAAATGGTTCTGAAAAACCTAGGGGCAGGACAGGAATAAAGATACAGAGGTAGAGAATGGACTTGAGGACACAGGGAGGGGGAAGGGTAAGCTGGAACGAAGTGAGAGAGTGGCATTGACATATATACACTACCAAATGTAAAATAGCTAGCTAGTGGGAAGCAGCCGCATAGCACAGGGAGATCAGCTCCATGCTTTGTGATCACCTAGAGGGGTGGAATAGGGAGGGTGGGAGGCAGGTGCAAGTGGAGGGGATTTGGGGATATATGAATATGTAGAGTTGATTCACTTTGTTATACAACAGAAACTAACACAATGTTGTAAAGCAATTATATTCCAATAACGATGTTAAAAAAAAAAAAAGATTGCTTTGGCTATTTGGGGTCTTTGGTTTCTCGATACAAATTTAAAAAATTTTTGTTCTAGTTCTGTAAAAAATTCCATTGGTGATTTGATAGGGATTCCATTGAATCTGTAGATTGCTTTGGGAAGTATAGTCATTTTCACAATATTGATTCTTCCAATCCAAGAACATGGTGTGTCTCTCCATCTGTTTGTGTCATCTTTGATTTCTTTCATCAGTGTCTTATAGTTTTCTGAGTACAGGTCTTTTACCGCCTTAGGTAGGTTTATTCCTAGGTATTTTACTCTTCTTGTTGCAATGGTGAATGGGATTGTTTTCTTAATTTCTCTTTCTGATCTTTCATTGTTAGTGTATAGGAATGCAAGAGATTTCTGTACATTGAATTTGTATCCTGCAACTTTACCAAATTCACTGATTAGCTCTAGTAGTTTCCTGGAGGCATTTTTAGGACTCTGTATGTATAGTATCATGTCATCTGCAAACAGTGACAATTTTACTTCTTCTTTTCCAATTTGTATTCCTTTTATTTCTTTTTCTTCTCTGATTGCCATAGCTAGGACTTCCAAAACTATGTTGAATAATAGTGGTGAGAGTGGACATCCTTGTCTCATTCCTGATCTTAGAGGAAATGCTTTCAGTTTTTCACCATTGAGAATGATGTTTGCTGTGGGTCTGTCATATATGGCCTTCATTTTGTTGAGGTAGGTTCCCTCTATGCCCACTTTCTGGAGAGTTTTTATCATAAATGGGTGTTGAATTTTGTCAAAAGTTTTTTCAGCGTCTATTGAGATGGTCATATGGTTTTTCTTCTTCAGTTTGCTAATATGGTGTATCACATTGATTGATTTGCTTATATTGAAGGATCCTTGCATCCCTGGGATAAATCCCACTTGATCATGGTGTATGATCCCTTTAATGTGTTGTTGGATTCTGTCTGCTAGTATTTTGTTGAGGATTTTTGCATCTATATTCATCAGTGATATTGGTCTGTAATTTTCTTTTTTTGTTGTATCTTTGTCTGGTTTTTGTATCAGGGTGATGGTGGCCTCATAGAATGAGTTTGGGAGTGGTTCTTCCTCTGCAATTTTTTGGAAGAGTTTGAGAAGGATGAGGGTTAGCTCTTCTCTAAATGTTTGTTAGAATTCTCCTGTGAAGCCGTCTGGTCCTGGACTTTTGTTTGTTGGAAGATTTTAATCACAGTTTCCATTTCATTACTTGTGCTTGGTCTGTTGATATCTTCTCTTTCTTCCTGGTTCAGTCTTAGAAGGTTATACCTTTCTAAGAATTTGTCCATTTCTTCCAGGTTGTCCATTTTATTGACATAGAGCTGTTCGTAGTAGTCTCTTATGATGCTTTGTATTTCTGTGGTGTCCATTGTAACTTCTTCTTTTTCATTTCTAATTTTATTGAGTCTTCTCCCTCTTTTTCTTGGTGAGTCTGGCTAAAGGTTTATCCATTTTGTTTATCTTCTCAGAGAACCAGCTTTTAGTTTTATTGATCTTTGCTATTATTTTCTTTGTTTCTATTTCATTTATTTCGGCTCTGATCTTTATGATTTCTTTCCTTCTACTAACTTTAGGTTTTGTTTGTTCTTTCTCTAGTTCCTTTACGTGTGAGGTTAGATTGTTTATTGGAGATTTTTCTTGTTTATTGAGGTAGGATTGTATTGCTATAAACTTCCCTTTTAGAACTGCTTTTGCTACATCCCATAGGTTTTGGTTCATTGTGTTTTCGTTATCATTTGTCTCTAGGTATTTTTTGATTTCCTCTTTGGTTTCTTCAGTGATCTCTTGGTTACTTGGTAGTATATTGTTTAGCCTGCAAGTGTTTGGGTTTTTACGTTTTTTTCCCCTGAAATTGATTTCTAATCTCATAGTGTTGTGGTTGGAAAAGGTGCTTGATATGATTTCACTTTTCTTCAATTTACCAAGGCTTGATTTTTGACCCAGGGTGTGATCTATCCTGGGGAATGTTCCATGTGCACTTGAGAAGAAAGTATAATCTGCTGTTTTCAGATGGAATGTCCTATAAATATCAAATCTATCTGGTCTATTTTGTCATTTTAAGCTTGTGTTTCCTTATTAATTTTCTGTCTGGGGTGATCTGTCCATGGGTCTAAGTGAGATGTGAAAGTCCCCCACTATTTTTGTGTTACCATCGATTTCCTCTTTTATAGCCATTAGCATTTGCCTTATGTATTGAGGTGCTCCTACGTTGGGTGCATAAATATTTACAGTTGTTATATATTCTTCTTGGATTGATCCCCTGATCATTATGTAGCGTCCTTCCTTGTCTCTTGTAACGTTCTTTATTTTAAAGTCTATTTTATCTGATATGAGTATTGCTACTCCAGCTTTCTTTTGATTTCCATTTGCATGGAATATCTTTTTCCATCCCCTCACTTTCAGTCTGTATGTATGTGTCCCTAGGTCTGAAGTGGGTCTTGTTTTTGTATCCATTCAGCAAACCCCTGTCTTTTGTTTGGAGCATTTAATCCATTTACATTTTAAGTAATTATCAATATGTATGTTCCTATTTCCATTTTCTTAATCATTTTGGGTTTGTTTTTGTACGTCCTTTTCTTCTTTTGTGTTTCCTGCCTAGAGAAGTTCCTTTAGCATTTGTTGTAAACCTGGTTTGGTGGTGCTGAATTCTCTTAGCTTTTGCTTGTCTGTAAAGCTTTTGATTCCTCTGTCGAATCTGAATGAGATCCTTGCTGGGTAGAGTAATCTTGCCTGTAGGTTCTTCCTTTTCATCACTTTAAATATATCGTGCTGCACTCTTCTGGCTTGTGGAGTTTCTGCTGAGAAATCAGCTGTTAACCTTATGGGAGTTTCCTTGTATGTTATTTGTTGTTTTTCCTTGTTGCTTTTAATAATTTTTCTTTGTCTTTGATTTTTGTCAGTTTGATTGCTATGTGTCTTGGCATGTTTCTTCTTGTGTTTATCCTCCCTGGGACACTCTGTGCTTCCTGGACTTGGGTGGCTATTTCCTTTCCCAATTTAGGGAAGTTTTTGACTCTGATCTCTTCATATATTTCCTCAGGTCCTTTCTCTCTCTCTTCTCCTTCTGGGACCCCTATAATGTGAATGTTGGTGTGTTTAATGTTGTCCCAGCGGTCTCTTAGGCTGTCTTCATTTCTTTTCAATCTTCTTTCTTTATTCTGTTCTGTGGCATTGAATTCCACCATTCTGTCTTCCAGGTCACTTATCCATTCTTCTTCCTCAGTTATTCTGCTATTGATTCCGTCTAGTGTATTTTTCATTTCACTTATTGTATTGTTCATCTCTGTTTGTTTGTTCTTTAATTCTTCTAGGTGTTCAGAACAGTAGATTTCAAAATGGATTACTCAGAGAACTAGAATTTTTTCCCCATGTCCCTTACTAATTTTTTTTTTTTTTTGACTGATGGGATTGAAGGCACATCTTGTTAACGAAAGCAACAGTGTTTGTATCTGTTTTTAATATGCAGGTTTCAGTGCCTGCAAATATTAGAACTCGTTAGCTGAAATTATTAAGTTTAACATTAAAATGCAGGTTTTATGAGAAAGCTGGTTAACAAACATTAACACTTTAGTCTGAATTAAGTTAGTCCCCAAACCAGTTGGAAAGAGAAGTATATTGAATGAATAAACCCAGAGACTTACTCTTCGTCAAGGTCCGCAGTTGTAGTAGAACCGTTATAGCATATGTTTGTTCTGAGTACATGGAAGGAGTATGTAAAGGGTGAGCTTTGGGTGAGCAGTCAGAGTGAGCCAGAGGCAGTATGGAGTGAGAGGGAGAGTTGAGAGAGTTGGACGAAGGCTAAAGCAAACTTTACCTACTTCAACATTTTATTCTAGGGCAAATCTTATTGAAACATATCCTGTCATTATTTTATCTAGCATGAAGAGAACAGTAGATTAATGTGATGTTTTTACTGTATCACACAATAAACCAACCTCTAAAAGAAATAAAATGCAGAGAGAAGCAGTTTATGGTAGCCCTGGGCAGGGCTTTTGAGACAAAGAAACTGAATCTGAGCCCCAATTGTGCCCCTTAATAGTGACATGACTCCTGGCCACTGCCTCAACTCACTGGAGAAGAATAATGCCTCCTTCATGTTATGTTGTTTTTTGGCTAAAACAAAATAATGCTTATACATAATTGTACACAGTTCTTCATAGTTAACGTTTAACATATGATATAGTTTATAAATATAATGTAATATATTTAGTGAAAAATCACAATCACATTAAAGTGAAATCTTGGAGCCATCTTTGATTGTTTTCTCTTGTTTGCCCTCTGAATTGAATCTGTCATAAAATTCACTCTGTATATGTATGTCTGTGCACATGTGTCTTTGCTACCCAGCTTCTGTTGGTGAAACTTGTTGAATTAATCACTCCTCCACCTTCTCCATTTGGACCACTTAACCACCTGGTCCAAGCTCTCACTGCTCATGCTTATCCTACTGTTATTCATCTTTAACTGATCTTTTGGTTTCTTGCGTCTCTCTTCAAAGCCTTCTTCCAGCTTGCCTTCTGAGACGGCCAGCACTCTGCCTGTGGAGTGTATTTCTCCCAGGGCTGCTCTAGCCTTCTGATATGGCCCACGTTCTGTCTCTGGAATGTGTATCTCTGCTTTTCCTTTACTATGGCTTGCTCTTGAATACTTTGCTGCCCAGAGTCAAGGACCCTCACTTGGTGGCCTGTCCCAGGAACTTGCCCAAGACCTGGGACTTGACCATCCTCTTGTGCCCCATTTTCCTGCAACCTCTTTACAAAGGATATTAATAAATCTACTTCTTACCTATCAAAAAAAAGAAAAAAAGCTTTCTTCCAAATACTGGGGTAGTTTTGTAATATACTATAAAGAATCCAGATTTCTTTCTTTCTTTCTTTCTTTCTTTCTTTCTTTCTTTCTTTCTTTCTTTCTTTCTTTCTTTTTAACCACTTATCCAAATCCTCCACATCTCACAAGGCTCTCCTATAACCTTCTCTCTCTAGCACTTGGGCCATGGCACCCTTCATCTTTGACTGAAATTATATAAGCCTATATTACTTCCATCACTCATCACTCATCTCACATTCACTTGGATTGTTATTTTGCTTTTTTGTTTGTTTGTTTATGGAATGTATGTGCAAGCCTTGACTCCCCAATTATATTGTACATTCAAGGCAATTGCTTAAAACTTTAATTCACTGACTATTCTGTGAGCATTCTTTCTAGCGTGTTTTTCATTTTCTAGGCAACGCACGTGGACTCAGGGATAAAATAGTTACAGAAAAAAGGCATAGTCCTTTTTTCATGAAGATTATAGTTTGAGAGGGCGATAGACAAGATAGATGTCCATGAAAGAATCACTCTAATGTTTACATAATTATAATTAGCAAAAAGAACATATAACAAAGAATCTGATCTAGTCTTGAGGGTTAAAAATCTTAGTCAAAGAAAGGATGGGAAAGGAGTTACCTGATTAGGAATTAACTATTGAAGGGTGTGGTAAGAACGTTCCATACAAAAGGAACGGAGATATCAAGGGCCAATGGCAAGAGAGATCTCAAATCTCAGGAGGTACATTGGAGGAAGTGGAAAAGCCAGTGGGACTAGAGCCAGGGAACAAGGGAGAAACACTGTGAAATAAGAGGAAGCGAGAGAGAGGCATGGACATATATACACTACCAAACGTAAGGTAGATAGCTAGTGGGAAGCAGCTGCATAGCAAAGGGAGATCAGCTCGGTACTATGTGACCGCCTGGAGGGGTGGGATAGGGAGGGTGGGAGGGAGGGAGATGCAAGAGGGAAGAGATATGGGAACATATGTATATGTATAACTGATTCACTTTGTTATAAAGCAGAAACTAACACACCATTGTAAAGCAATTATACTCCAATATAGATGTTAAAAAAAAAAAAAGAGGAAGAGGTAGCTTTATTAAGATGTTTGCAGTTTCTCCCAAGAGAAATGATATACATTTATTGTCTCATGACGGCTCCCTAACTTCTAGGTGCCTAGTGAATATATGTGGAATGAATGTCGGAATGAAATTATGATGTTTGTGTAAATGCTATGTGTTCCTTGTGTATAATTGGAGAATGAATAGGAAATCTGTAATGATTTATTGGTAGGATTCTCAAGGGCTTAGATTTCTGACCCAGCTTCTAGACTGATAAAAATACTATGAATTATGTGGAAAAATAATAAAGTGAAAAGGATAGAGCCAAGGGAATATATTCTACTTAGAAAGAATTATTGAATGTTCAGTTCCAGAAATGAATGATTTAAAAGAGATTTCCTTTGCTCTTATTTTTTAAGCTTTGCCAAATAAAATATCTCAAAATCTAAATAAATTCTTACTCAGACTTCTGTAGTGACTTTATACAGTGTCTCTATAATGGTTCACCATAAATTTTCATGATTTTGCTGGGTTCTGTACCTGGAGCTTAGCTTCTTCAGTAATAAAAACAGTTTAATAAGAATTGTCAAGAGGTCCTACTTTACTAAAATCTAGTACTTTTGTGATGAAGATAAAAAATACTGAAGTATGTAAGTGTATCATCTCTATATAGGCTAGTTCAGAAGAAAATCTGAAGAAAAATTTAACCCTGTGCTTCAAGCTATAACATGATTTTTGGTTAAGTCAAGGCAGAATGTCTACACAGTATTCCCTCCTTATCTATGGGAGATATATTGCAAAACCCCCAGTGGATGCCTGAAACCACAGATAGTACTAAATCCTCTATATATTATGTTTTTTTCTATATATACATACTTATGATAAAGTTTAATTTATAAATTAGGCACAGTAAGAGATTAATGACGTTAATAAAATAGAACAATTATAACAATATACTGTGATAAAAGTTATATGAATGTGGTCTCTCTCACTCGGAATATCTTATTGTACTGTATTCACTTCTTGTGATGATGTAAGATGATAAAATGCCTATATGATGTGATGAGATGAAGCAAGATAAATGACACAAACATGTCACAAGGTAGCATTTGGCTACTACTGACCTTCTGACATACAACAGAAGGAAGATCATCTGCTTTGGGTGATCCTGGATCATTGAGCCATGATGATGTTGATGGTTAGATATCAGGAGCAGAAGATGTTGATGGTTGGGGATCCCAGGCAGGATGGAGCAGGATGGTGCTAGACAGCAAGAGATTCCATCATGCCACCCAGAATGGCACACAATTTCAAATTTATGGCTTATTTCTGGAATTTTCCATTTAATATTTTCAGATTGCAGTTTACCAGAGGTAACCAAAACCGCAGAAAGCCAAACTGTGGATAAGAGAGACTACTGTATGTTCGCTCTTTACCCCATCCCATGGTGCTTTATTACACAGAACGGATATTTCCCCCTTTCCTTCTCCTAAGACATCATGTGGCCTCCATCAAAGATTAAACTCAGTTCTTTAGTCAGTCCAGGGTGACATATCTATTTAAAGGATTAATGGATAATCAGACTCCTTAGGAAAAATTAATGTGGTTAAATAGTAATAAAGGAATTTTCCAATAGAACATAAACAATACTATAATGAAGAATATTAAATCATATGTTTTGTCACTGAGCCCATTATAGATCCAATTTAAAATTATAATAAATTTGCATTTGGCACTTGCGAGAGATTGGCAAATTTATTCATGTGAAAAATAAGGAATATAGATTAAATGTCTTTGGATTTCCCTGTTGGGGAGAACTAAAAAATAATCACCCTTGTATAAAGATTATCTGTGTATGTATCTATCCACCCATCTATGTATCTATCTATCTATCTACATTTATATATCTTTTATATATACAAATATATAACAGACATGTGTTCTTAATCCATTAAATGCATTTTACTGACACAAAAGATATATTTTCCTTGAGGCATTTTAAACCCTTAAAAATTAATGACAAGCAACAGGAAAATTAGTGATTTGATTTTAAATGCCTCTCTCCTCCCAGAAACTGGCTAGCATTTTGCTCCAACACATGATGTATGATTTATGAAGGGGACTGGAGAAAGAGAGAAGCAGCACGCGCCAGGAAGAATGATTCAGAATTGGCTGGTGTGAAAGCCAAAATGCACCCAGACTGTCTCCTCAGCAGCAAACAGGAGACAGTCTGGTCACCTTTAAATGACTGGCAACTATACCCTGCAACCAGTTGCTGGCATTAGTGGAGCTGGTTTTTAGATCTTTCCCTCCATTTCCTGAAAGGTCTCCTGATTTTTTTTTTCCCCAAGACAACAATCCACAATCTTGGACACCGTCCTCCATTTGTGACTTCTAGTTTCTTTTGCCTTCTAAGAAGAAGACATTATCAGAAGTTATTAGCTTGTTTCAAATCACTTAGTAATGACCTACTAATGGCTCTAGAAGTATAGTATGATTTGGCATTTTTCAACAATATTTTCACCCAGAAATTCTACCCTCAAGACCTTGCCTGATACATACCTACTGTGGTGTCGCTTTTTGTTTTGGCTATTATATAAAAGATTAGAAACAACTTAAATGTTGAACGATAGGAAATTGGTGTGTAGTTAATGGAAATGATGTAGAAAAACGTTTATTGAAATTAAGGATATTCAAAGTATATCATTAATGATGAAGGCAGTATATAAAGCAGTGTAAACACACACCCATATATAAATGGTAGTTATAGTTGATATACAAGATGAGCAACTTTTAGTCTTTTCTGTTTTTTTGTATCTTTTGTTTTGTTTTTACAATGAGCATGCATTATTTTTGTAATCCTGGATGATAGTGGCAATAGTTGTTTTTTTTTTTTTCTCGTTACGTATATATGCCTAATAGTAATAGAATTTCTAGTTATCATAGAAGATACACTTTTCTTACACAGTGATTTAGTCAGAGAAACAGAACCAATAGGGTGTTTATACATATTATAATGAATTGGCTCACACAATTATGGAGGCTGATAAGTCCCAAGATCTCAGTCAGCAAGCTAGAGACCCAGGAGAGCTGATGGTGTACTTTTAGCCTAAGTCTGACGGCCTGAGAAGCAAGAGGGCCAATGGTGTCAATTCCAGTCTAAAGGCTGGGAAGCTCAAGACTCAGTAAGAGATGATGTTTCAGTTTGAGCCCAAAGGCAGGAAGAAAACTGATGTCCAAGCTTGAAGGCAGTTAGGCAGGAGGAATTTCTCCTTACTCATGGGAAGGTCGGCATTTTGTTCTATTCATACCTTCAACTGATTGAATGAGGCCCACTCACATTAGGGAGGACAATCTGCTTTATTAAATCTGTTGATTTAAATGTTAAACTCATCCAAAAACACCCTTACAGAAACCCACAGTAATGTTTGACCAAATATCTGAGCACTTCGTGGCCCAGTCAAGTTAACACATAAAATTAACCATCACACACAGAATTTCTTAGACCCTATATATTTTTCATAACCCGAACCTGTGAAACATTGTAGATTACAACAGAATGGTTCTAATCCAACAACAGAAAATAAAGAAATAAGTTGTAACACAGAATGAGCAAAATAATGCACTGAATTATTTGGTTCTGACAGAAGGTGAAGAATTGAGGAATTTTGTGAAATAATTCAGTCTTTCTATTTAGTCATTTCATTTGAGATGATGGGTGATTCTCCATTACTGTGACTGACTTTTCACATTAATCCTAGACAGTAGTATTTGTGTGAGTGTCATCTTTATGGTTTCTGAGTAGAAAAATAGTGTGAACATAAAAAAACATAATACAAAATCAGAAATTTTGTTCTTATTTATTTTTGTGTTTTGTTTTGGTGGAATGGGTGCTATTATACACATAGATAGCTATTTTGATTTTCAGTTTGAGTTCGGTCTTTCACATCAAATATTTATTACAAAATTTAATGCTTTTTTTCTTATAGGTAATTGTATTAATTTTCTACTGCTGCTTTAACAAATTACTGCAAACTTAGTGGCTTAAACAATACAAATTTATTATCTTTTCATTCTGGAGGTCAAAAGTCCAAAATAGTGTCAATGAGTTAAAATATTGATTTTAGCAAGGTTACATTCTGATCTAGAGACTTTAGGGGGAGAATCTGTATCTTTGTCCTTTCCAGCTTCCAGAAGCCACCTCTATTCCTTGGTTCTTATCCCTTTTCTCCATCTTCAAAGCCAGCAGTGTTTCATTTCTCTGTACTTTTCTTTCATAGGCACCTATTCCTCTAATTGATTCTCTCCTTTTGCCTCCTTCTACTTTTAAGAACCCTTCTTATTACTTTGGGCCCATGGAGATAATGCAAGATAATCTCCTTAGTTTAAGGTCAGAAATTTGAAAAATTAATTCCATCTGCAATCTTAATACCTCTTTGTCATGTAACCTTACACATTTAAGTTTACACACACTGGGTTTGGGTCATGGAAGTCTTTGAAGAACCATTATTCTACCTACCACAAGAAGTAAAACTCTTTCACTCAATATAGCCTCATGGGGACTTTAATGTAGATGCCCTGGAAAGAGAAAGACAAATGCCATATTATATCACTTTTATGTGTACTCTAAAATATGACACAAAGGAACCTGTCTATGAAACAGACTCACAGACATAGAGAACAGATTTGTGGTTGCCAAGGAGGAGGGTGGTGGGGGAGGGATGGATTGGGAGTTTGGGGTTAGCAGATGCAAACTATTATATATAGAATGGATAAACAACAAGGTCCTACCATATAGAACAGGGAACTATATTCAATATCCTATGATAAACCATAATGGAAAAGAATATATTTACATATAACTGAATCACTTTGCTGTATAGCAGAAATTAACACAACATTGTAAATCAACTATACTTCAATAAAATACATTTTTTAAAAAAATGCCCTGCTCTCTCTAGTCTAAGACCTGTCCTGTTACCCAGGCAAAGCCAATTGTGCTTTATTCTACAAATTTATACCTGAGAAAAAAAATCCAAAGACTGAAAAAGTTGAGCATATTCATTTCAGTGGTAGAATCTGAAAGAGACTATTATAGAATTCCTGTTACAAAAATTCTCTCAAGCTACTTTCCCTGTTATTCATTAGATTCCTTGTCTTATTCTTTATTCTTCATTTATTCCTGTGAGCTCCCATATCTTTCCAATGAATTCCATTTTTCCTTAATTTTGCTAGGATGAATTTCCTTGGCTTACTACAAACTAATCCTAATGATACAAAAAATGGAAAACTAGGGAGACTGAGGGTGATTAGAACCACTCTACAAGTGAATAAATATGATTTATTCCACATCATTGTGCTTAAATATCATAAATACCCTAGCTAGTGAACAGAATTTCTTACTTTTCTAACAGTACAGAGGTGGAATTACAAAACTTAATTGCCATTCCATGATGCTAATTATCCTTATGAATTAGGGGACAATGTGGTTATTTATGTATTATTTCTATTTGTTTAAATAAACTCATTACCCTAAGGCCTATGGGCATGTATACAAAAATTAATAAACACAAGACTAACTTCTCACAGCAGTCTATGGAAACTTCCCTAGCTTTTGAGACTCTCCACTGAGTATAAATAAGAAAATAGCTATAGAGTTCTAAGGTGCCTAGAGGGCTTGGGATACATGCAAAACAGATTTTATTAAAAAATAAAACTAAAAATTGGCCTTTTTTTCTTTTACATTTGGTTTTTACTGAAGTAAACCATAATGAAATTTCTTTAAATGCTACACCAAGGATTCAAACAAGATGAATGGCTAACAGGGTAATTTCACAATGAGTTTGAGGAGGAGAAAGAAGAGGAAATAAAAAGGAAAAGAGAAAAGTAAAATGAGAGGTTCAGAAGAGCAGGGGGATCCTCCAACTTGAAACCTTCAGTAACTTGACTGTGTGTGTATACATACATGATAGCAAGGCTGACCTCAGTTTAAGATGTTGACCCAGCTACATGAGTGGTTCTTAACCAGAAGAGATTTTGCCCCCCATAAATGTTTGGCAATGTCTGGAGGCATTTTTATGGTTGTCACAGCTGGGGGTGGGGTGCTACTGGCATCTTGTGGGTAGAGGGCAGGGATGCATGGTCAGTGCCCTTTGGCCAAAGGCCACCAGGAACACACCTTAGTGATTTACTCTGATTGGATGCTTTCAGAAGGTAGGGGCAATTCTGTGATTGGTTATCTCAGTAACTCTTATCTAGAGGGAGAGGAGACTAATGGGGAGGATAAATCTGCAATTGGTAAAGAAGTAGCAGTCATTCATTTTGGCCAAAAGAGGGGAATTTGGTATTTGCAGATGGTAGAGTGACCTTGTTTTTGTCTGTGCTTAGACCAAATTAGGAATGGCCTTACTTTGTCTCCCTTTATCATGGTCTCAGAATAACCTCATCTGAGGTGGTATTCTTAATGTCCAGGGCTTGTTCCTTCTTCCTTTCTTTACTCCTTCCTATCAGATAAAACAGACTTTAAAATAAGGACTATTACAACAGACAAAGAAGGACACTACATAATGATCAAGGGGTCAATCCAAGGAGAATTTATAACAATTGTAATTATTTATGCACCCAGCATAGGAGCATCTCAATACATAAGGCAAATACTAACAGCCATAAAAGGGGAAATTGACAGTAACACAATCATAGTAAGGGACTTTAACACCCCAATTTCACCAATGGACAGATCATCGAAAATGAAAATACGTAAGGAAACACAAGCTTTAAATGACACATTAAACACGATGGACTTAATTGATATTTATAGGACATTCCATTCAAAAAGAACAGAATACACTTTCTTCTCAAGTGGTTATGGAACATTCTCCAGGATAGATCATATCATGGGTCACAAATCAAGCCTTGGTAAATTTAAGAAAATTGAAATCATATCAAGTATCTTTTCTGACCACAATGCTATGTGACTAGATATCAATTACAGGAAAAAAGTTACAAAAAATACAAACACATGGAGGCTAAACAGTACACTACTGAATAACCAAGAGATCACTGAAGAAATCAAAGAGGAAATCAAAAAATACCTAGAAACAAATGACAATGAAAACATGACAGCCGAAAACATATGGGATGCAGCAAAAGTAGTTCTAAGAGGGAAGTTTATAGCAATACAATCCTACCTCAAGAAACAAGAAACATCTCAGATAAACAACCTAACCTTACACTTAAAGCAATTAGAGAAAGAACAGAAAAAACCCAAAGTTAGCAGAAGGAAAGAAATCATAAAGATCAGATCAGAAATAAATGAAAAATAAATGAAGGAAACGATAGCAAAGATCAATAAAACTAAAAGTTGGTTCTTGGAGAAGATAAACAAAATTGATAAACCATTAGCCAGACGCATCAAGAAAAAAAGGGAGAAGACTCAAATCAACAGAATTAGAAATGAAAAAGGAGAAATAACAACTGACACTGGAGAAAAGAAAGAATCATGAGGTATTACTACAAGCAACTAATGCCAATAAAATGGACAACCTGGAAGAAATGGACAAATTCTTAGAAATTCACAACCTTCTGAGACTGAACCAGGAAGAAATAGAAAATATGAAGAGACCAATCACAAGCACTGAAATTGAAACTGATTAAAAATCTTCCAACAAACAAAAGCCCAGGACCAGATGGCTTCACAGAGCCGCAGAGCGGCTGGGCCTGTGAGCCATGGCCACTGAGCCTGTGCGTCCGGAGCCTGTGCTCCACAACGGGAGAGGCCACAACAGTGAGAGGCCTGCATACCGCAAAAAACAAAACAAAATAAAACAAACAAACAAAAAAACAATGAGGTATCACCTCACACCAGTCAGAATGGCCATGCAAAAAATCTACAAACAATAAATGCTGGCGAGGGTGTGGAGAAAAGGGAACCCTCTTGCACTGTTGGTGGGAATGTAAATTGATACAGCCACTATGGAGAACAGTATGGAGGTTCCTTAAGAAACTAAAAATAGAACTACCATACAACTCAGCAATTCCACTACTGGTCATATACCCTGAGAAAAACATAATTCAAAAAGAGTCATGTACCACAATGTTCATTGCAGCTCTATTTACAATAGCCAGGAGATGGAAGCAGCCTAAGTGTCAATCAACAGGTGAATGGATTAAGAAGATGTGGCACATATATACAATGGAATATTCCTCAGCCATAAAAAGAAATGAAACTGAGTTATTTCTAGTGAGGTGGATGGACCTAGAGTCTGTCATACAGAGTGAGGTAAGTCAGAAAGAGAAAAACAAATACTGTATGCTTACACATATATATAGTCTAAAAAAGAAAAAAAAAATCGTTCTGATGAACCTAGAGCAAGACAGGAATAAAGATGCAGACGTAGAATATAGACTTGAGGTCTTGGGGAGGGGGAACGGTAAGCTGGGATGAAGTGAGAGAGTAGCATTGACATATATACATTACTAAATGTAAAATAGATAGCTAGTGGGAAGCAGCTGCATTGCAAGGGGAGATAAGCTCAGTGCTTTATGACCACCTAGAGGGGTGGGATAGTGAGGGTGGGAGGGAGATGCAAGAGGGCGGAGATATAGGGGCATATTTATACATATAACTGATTCACTTTGTTATACAGCAGAAACTAAGACAGCATTGTAAAGCAATTTTACTCCAATAAAGATGTTGGAAAAAAATGTAGAATAGATAATGAAGAATGATTCCTCAGTTATATGAAGCAATACAGAATCAAGGAAAATGTCAGATGCGAATAGGAAAGCAGAGAAATCCCATGACAGACAAATGAGGAAAAAACAAAAACTGCAGAGATTTCATTATTTTTAGATTTTTACTTATGTCTTTAAGAAAAAGTTTATCTTGAGGAAGAAAATCAGGAGTGCTTCCCAGAAAGTCAAGATGAGAGATAAAGGAAGAAGCCAAAGAATGAAAAGGCAGAAAATACTTGAAGATACTTTACAAATCATTGCATATTTGAAATCAGCAGGGTCTGATGACATGAGATCTACATACTCAGAGATTGGTACATAGTTTTGCAGAATGCCCTATTAATTGCTAGAACTTTTAAAAGGCAAAGAAAGGTTCTGAAAGAAAAGAGCATATTTAGATCTTCCCTTAAAAACAGATATTTGGAAAGGCTCTACCCAGCTAATTATAGAATGGTCAACTTGGCTGTAACAATCAAGAAGATACTAGAAAAAATATTTTTTAAAAAATCATATTACAATCCCCTGGAGAAGAACAGAATTCTGAGTAGCAAACTAGGTTTTGTGTAGAGTGAATCATGCCAGACCAACTTAATTTCCTTCTATGATAGAGTGGCAGGCCAAGAGATAAAGGGGAAGCAATAGATATAATCTACCTCCATTTCACTGAGGCTTCTAATTCTGTCCTACATAGCATTCTCATCAGTGGGCTGGAAAGATTGGTCTATGCCATACTACTATTAGGAAGAAGAATAAATGCCAAAACACTGCCCCAGCAGGATGGTTATCTGTATCTCAGGATAGAAGCATGTTTTAAGGGATGAAAGAGGCATCAGTGGCTTGGCAATGGTGATGCAAGAGATTTCTTGATCACCTCTATCATGAATCACTCTATGTCATTATCTCTGGGGCTTAGTTTCACATTCTATAAAATGGGTGGGTTTGGAGAACTTATTTCTAAGTCCACTTATAGCTTTAAACTGGTATAATCCTTTGGCTAATATTATTTTAGGGATTCTTTATGATCTGGGTAACAAAATTGAAGAGTCTCACAGATATTAGGGGCTGTTTCAATCATTTACAACTTCCACTTAACAAGTAAGAGTTACACAGGAGAGGTTGCCCTTTTTCCTCATTTGACGGTAGCTCTCATATTTTTACAGTTGTTCATTTGTATAGCAATTATCTTGAGGGTTTTTGAATGCTTAATATGTGCAATGAGAGGAAATAAAAGATGAATTTGTCAAAAGCAGCAACTCCTACCTTTTATGTATCATACACAAAATCCATATCAAAATTGTCTAAAATAGTAATTATAGAAAAAAAATTAATGGAATATTTGCTAATAGATTAAAAACAAGGGCTAATATAAACCCTAAGTTTAAAAAGTTATAGAGTCCTGGAAATTAATTTTGTTAGCTATTTAAATTATAGCAAAATAGTTGACTATATTGCAATAAGTGAAAACTCAAATGCATAAAATCCAGACTTCACTTTCATTGACTTAAAAGCTACTTGCTTATTAAAAGCCTATGAGATTTTCTTTTTCATTAAATAGTTTATTCAGAAAGCTAACCAACCTTGGTCAGCTCCAAACTATCCTTAATCCCTAAGAGCTGATTGATTTTTCACAACTTTAGCTAGTATATACAGAAAGCATATCTTTAAACTTTTTGTAAAAACACCTAGATGCAATAATATCCTAAGGTGGTAATATGCTTATTGTTCATTACTTCACTTTTTAAGTTGGCATTTCAGATTAATTAAGCAATTGATAAAGCTCATGTTTATGCAAGTGTTTACAAATTAGAAAAGCTGTTAGCAGCATTTAATTTGTTTGAATATATATATTTAATTTACTGCTTCTAATGGAAAGAAGCTTAAGGGAATTTAAGAGCCGTAGCCTTATTGATAGACATTAAGCATATGCAGAGTGTAATTGTTATTGCTAATATTTTACATTTGCTGCGTGCCAACAGTTAGGTGCAGGAAGCAGGCTGTGTAATTCCAAAGGCAGGAACGTGTGCTGTACATGCAGGGCTTTTATATTACTATACATATTAATTTGTTTGCAGGCTTTTTTCCCCACCCTCTAAATACAGTGTGTTTTCCTCCCACTGATTTCCTCAAACTAGTGTTAGAATGAGAATGGAATGCTCCTGTGATCCTTTGGCATGGGATTTGTCCAGTCACACAGAAATTCTGGACACAGCTCAAATCCTGTCATGAAAAATATCATTCCAAGCCTTAGCCAATGGCCAGTGTATCTCCAGGACTATGTGATTAACATGTACCATTTAGAACAAGATAACCTCTATCTTTCTGAAACCCATGCAAAGGATTTACATTGATCAGGATTCCTGCTGATCTATCTTTAGAAACATTGCTTCTGGTTATGGATCTGTGGCTAATGATGACTTCAGCTTTACCAATTTTGGAAATCATTTGACTTCAAGCTGAACAAAATCACAACTTTAGACATGATTTAAGCGCCTACTCAGTGCCGCGTTCTGGACTGAGTGCTGGGAGTACAAAGATGAATAAGAAAATGCTGTTGTAATCATCATTTCTAAGCTGGGCTATTAAAGCAGCCTTCTGTCTAATTTTTCTGACCCTGATCTTACCAATCAATTCTGATTTATCCTCCACCCAGCTATTAAAAGTGACCCAACTCGGACTTCCCTGGTGGCTCAGTGGTTGAGAGTCCACCTGCCGATGCAGGGGACACGGGTTCATGCCCCGGTCCAGGAGGATTCCACATGCCGCGGAGCGGCTGGGCCTGTGAGCCATGGCCATGAGCCATGGCCGCTGAGCCTGCGCATCCGGAGCCTGTGCTCCGCAACGGGAGAGGCCGCAACAGTGCCTGCGTACTGCAAAAAAAAAAAAAAAAAAAAAGTGACCCAACTCAAAAATAAATCTGACCATGTTGAACCTTATATTTAAGCCCTCCAATGACTGCCTTTTTTCACCACAAGATAAAATCCAGTCTTCCAAACATAGCATCACATATCCTTCATAGGGGCTTCCCTGGTGGCCCAGTGGTTAGGAATCTGCCTGCCAATGTAGAGGACACAGGTTTGAGCCCTGGTCTGGGAAGATCCCACATGCCGTGGAACAACTAAGCCAGTGCGCCGCAACTACTGAGCCTGCGCTCTAGAGTCCGCATGCCACAACTACTGAGCCCACGTGCCACAACTACTGAAGCCCATGCACCTAGAGCCCCTGCTCCGTAACGAAGAGTAGCCCCCGCTGGCCGCGACTAGAGGAAGCCCGTGCGCAGCAACAAAGACCTAAGGCAGCCAAAAATAAATTAATTAATTTAAGAAAAAAAGATCCTTCATGATTTGGCCTCTCTCCAGTCCTATTTGTCGGAGTCTCTACTTATGCTTTTTGCTCTAATAATGCTGAACTGCTTATAGTTCCTCTAGACACTGTTTCTTGCTTTGCTTATTCCATCTCTGGCAGATATCCTCTCTTTATCTGCTAATTTCTGTTCTTCCTTCCTCGTCTACTGTTCTGATTTCTTTTTCTTCCAAGAACCAGGCTAGATCAGGGCCCACGGTGTTAAGGCATTTGTGCCACCATCTGCTTATCTTCATAACCACATTCACCCACATAGTTGCATAATTACATGTTAGTGTTTCAGCCCCCCCACTAGATTGATTTTTTTGTGTTTGTTTTAAACCATTGACTATGTTTTTCATTGCAATAATGCTAATTGGTTCTTTTAAAAATTCCCGCCTGTTTTTATTTCTTCTTTCCATGAATTTTTTTTTATAGTTTCTGTTCCATATTTTGGGATTCATTTCTTCATTTATCTTCAAAGATCCTAAAGATACTCAGTTTCAAGTCATTTTTTTGCATCATTTCCATTTGTATTGGAGTGAATTAATCACCTGATTGTCAATTTTGTGATCCTGCATGTTGTAACTTTTCTCAGTCAGTTTTGGAATTTCGGCTCTAAGTTTCATCTTCAGTGGAAACCTCTCTACAACATTCAACCTTTAAAGAGGACTCTTAAGCCCCCTGGTCCAAAACCAAGTTCTCATGGTCTCATAGCTGTGGCTCAGAACTCCTGTCCTGTGGGGTTCAGATCCAGTCACCCAACTTGTGGGCCGCCTGGCCCAGGCTTGACTGAGAGATTGTGCCTGTTCTTGCCCTTTAATTTAGCTTCATAGACGCTTAAATTGCAGGAATCACTAGTTACATTTTGTTTCCTAGGCAGAGAAGGGATGTTCCAGGCTACAGTTTTAAAGAATGAACCTGAGTTCAGTCTTCATGAGATATGGGGCAATTTTAACTGCCATGACATCACCATATACCTACTTCTTTCTGTTCTGAGACCCAAAGCCCTTGAAGAATTGGGAGAAATCAGTCTCAGCACTTTGAGTTCCTGTTTCATTTCTGTTCCTCAAAATAGTCATCTCTAGGGACATGCTTATGTCTTTTTACTTTTTTCTTTTTATATTTTATTTAAAAATCTGATGTGTTTGATGAAAGAAAGAATCAAGGAATGAACTGAAATGTTCATCTGTCTTCTTCATTTCCCTCTGAGGAAACAAGTAGAAAAAGTGAACAGTGGGGACAGGGAGGGGCAGAAGGAATGGGTAAGTCAATTCAACAAATAAAAATATATAGGAAACATGGTTAAAACCTAAGAGGATAGAGACACTAATAAGATAGAAGCCTTGGTCTTAAGGGGTTAGAATAATATATACTTTATCTCATTCATTCATAGCACAAATATTTATGAGAGTCTAGTATATGGCAGGAATTGCTTAAATGTTGAGGATACAGAAAAAACAGAATAGACAAGATCCCCGAACATAATAATTGTTGGAAAAGATGGACACATGAAATAAAATGATTTGAATAATGTGGAAATGTGGGCTGTTTTGAGGGGATCTAACCTGTCCGGAACACCTACCATATGATTAAGCTGATACCAAATAATGAGTTGGAATTGGCCATTCAACAAGTTGGAACATTCTCAGAGAAGATGACAGCATGCAGTAAGGCCTGGAGGTGAGAGAGAGAGTACAGTACTTTGGAGTACTAAACTAGTTCAGGGCAGCTAGAGCAGAGATGGCAAAGTGTAGGCCATCCAACCCTGCTGCTATGTTCATTTCCCTCTACAAAGAGATTATCTTCAGTAATGGAGAATGCATTGGCTCCCTGGACAGTGAAAGTCTCTTCGGCCATCAAACTGTTTCCTAAATATTTACAATGACTTTCAGGTACCTCTTATTATCCCTTCCCCTTGAGATTGTTTTGTATTATACAACCAAAACTGAATTTTTGAGAGCTGAGAGAAATTTGCCTTCCAACGATCTCATGTCAAGTGTCTCCAAATTGTTTGGAATCCAGTTGAATAAATTGTAGTATATGTGACTATCTTTTCCCTCCCAACCTATCATAAACTCTGAAATGATATGATGTCTCACTCCTAAATTACTTAGCACTGCTGAAATGCCAACTAATTCTCCCTGGTTGGCCAAAAATGCATACAGCATGGCAGTTCCCCCGGGAAATTTTCTCCTCTGGGAGATGAAGCTGTTAGTAAAGCAAGTCAAGGACCTGTTAGACATTCTGCTGTTAACCAAATGAGACTTCCAGCAGATGTCTGGAGAGTTGAAATCCCATCACTACTCTGTCTTTTCTCTGTGCTGATTTTACAATCTGTGTCTAGTAACAAACCATACATTTCCTCCACGTGTCCCAGTGTTCTCTCGTAATGATAACACTTCTGGCTCTTCTGTCCTAACCCATATGCCCCTGCCCTCAGGTCTGGACGTTTCCATATGAATGTATATCTTCATGACATTCACCTCTGCCCTGCCTCCTGTTTAAGCCATCTGTTTCTTTAGGGGTGGGTGTACCCTTCCATGACAATGCTGTGATGGCCTTCCATTACATTATAATACAGAGGTCTAGCCCTCAAAAGCTGGGTAAGAGTTTAAAAATCAGCTTTCTCTTTCTGGCCTATCTCCAATGTGGTGTATCCAAGGATCCTTTCTCCACTTCTTTTTAGTAAGAATTACCAGGAATTCGGTGTTTAACTTTCTGGGTTCATTGCTATTCTGGACCAGCAGCAGGGACCTTTCCTGAGAAATGCAGAATCACAGGCCTCATCCCAGACCTACTAAATGAAAATTTGCATATTAACAAGATCCCAGGAGATTCATTTGCACGCTAAATTTTCAGAGCACTACTCTATAGGAGCTGATTTCCCTGGTATATTCAAACCTTCTTCTCATGTGTACATGCCATCAGGTCTTCTGGATCGGCTTCAGCTGACCTTTCTGCAAAGACACAAAAGGTAATCAGTCTCTGTTCCAAATTCATCATTACACTATAGGGAAGACAACTGGTTCATTTGGGCTTGAAATATGTGACTCTGTTTGCACCATGTCCTCTCCAAATAGCTGTCATTAATGTACCACTTTCTTGACTTTAGCATACCTGGGTTCTACTACAGGTGGCCTTCAGAAAGGCGCCATATCCCATCCCCTACTACCTATTCCTTAATGTTGAAATGGCAGTCTTAAATTGACTTATTAATTTTTAAACGTACTATAAAAACAAATTTTTATTCTAAAATACCTATATCAATTTTTATGAATGGAAGATAACATTAAATATATCCCCCCACCAAAAAAAAAAACCTCAGTATTATGCAATCTAGTTAGATGCTGTTACCTGCCAAAAAGTGAGCCTAAGGCCTTTTCTTTGTGCAACAGAGAGATTGGGAAGTATTAAAGAGATGTTAAAGACATATAGCTGCAGAATTTTTCTCTTTGATGTAACAAGAAACATTGAAAGACTAGAAAAAGGAACTTCTTGCTTGCTGGGTGTTTCAAATACTATTACCAACTAAAACTAATCTTGCAGTTGAGCCTTTGGAAAACACTGTGCTAACCAACTCACACAGCCTGTCACTTGAGGCCTGCAGTAAATTACTGACAGAGTTAAGGTTCTAAATCTGAGGGAAGTATGTCTACTTTAATTAATTGCATCAGAGGGAAATTTTTGGTAACGCCTTGAAGACAACGCTTTCTTGATGTATATGTGGTTTTCCGAAGTAACAAGTGGTCATGAATGACAAGTGACTTGTACTGGTTTGTTTTGCTACCATAAAATAGGGAGCCTCCTTATCAAAATGAGACCTGATAGTTTCAAATTCAGTGTGAAATCTTTGTGCCAGGCACACATTTGGAAACAGCCTCTCTATTCTGCTAAGATCTCAGGGTGTATACTGCTACATTTTCCACAATGACAAGTAACGTACAAGGGCAGAACAAAACATCACCACAGCCTTGCAAAAGATTTATAATAACATTGTATTGCTTTGAACCATTCAATCAATTGTAGACATGGTTTAAATGTACAGAAAAACTAAATTCAGTACCATGGGAAGAAATGAAATGTAGTTTGCAGTCTAACTTCAGCATAAAGATTTTGAGAGCATATTTTTTAAAAGAAGGAAGTTTTACCTAGACTCCCTGGATTTTTATATTTCTATTTCGGCTATAATAATTTCTCTTTAAAGATTCAGAGACCCACAATTTCGCTCAACAAAGCATGTTTTATGCTAATTAAAAGTAGCCAAGAAGTCATGAATTCCCTATGATCTTTATGGAGAGAAATCAATACCTGTATCTATTTCTATAAAACTCCAGGGTTTTACTGGTGGATATTAGAATCCAGAAAGATAGGCTTTTATGTTGTGTTTCTTGTAAGAAAGAACAATCTAGGGTCAAACAGAAGTCTCAAGCAGAGTATATAATAAAAGAGTAACTATGAACAATTGAAAAATAAATGCAGAATCAGATATTTGTAATGCTGCTTAAAGCAAGGCTAATCTTTATTCAACATTTTTTACTCACATATAAGACTCCCATTGTGTGGTATCTTAGCAGTGGATATATTACTGAGGTTCTAAAATCTCAGTGTTAATGCAAAGAAGTATGGTTTTATAACTCAGTGGGGGAATGCACATACGCACACAGACACACATGCCCCAATAATTGCTATTTCTAGCAGCATTTATTGTAATGGGAGTCCTTAAGGAATCTTGATTTTACTGCAATTCAAAATTGTTGAAATGCATTATGGAGGAGTACTGGCTGGTACATATACTCTCACCCGGGAGCAAATGACATGGATAGCTTTAAACCATGCTAAGATTTCTTACTGCACAACTCCAGTGGATACCATTCAGATTGGCCACGATCATAATTCTAGTCATCATTACAAAAACTCCAAAAGTCTATCTAATCATATTAGATTTTGTGTCCAATAAAATTACAGCATTATAGTCTATCTGCAGCAATGACTGATACCACAAAGGAATGAGTTTTATTGCTACAGATTCTTAATGTGTTTTTGGCAGATTTTTCTGAGGAGTGGAAGAGGCAAGATACAATGAATGAAGGTGTTCCTGGAGAGCTTCCCATTTTTAATTTATTTGAGTGCTAAGTTCAGTATTAAACTGCTGGTCTTCCTCAAACTATTGATATTTCTTTCTAAATTGTAAGAGCTGCAACATAGCAATGTTGAAATTATTTCTGAATTCCACTTGGGATCACTTATGCATAGCAGCTGGCTGATTAAACTGGTTCTGTAGAAGTTCGGAGGGCATATGAAACATGCACATATAAGCAATATCAAAAATAGAGTGAAATGGTAAAATTTCATAGCATTCATAAAATTAAAAACAAAAAAAGACTCATTGAGAGTTGTGTAATTGAAGATGATATTCTCTCCCGAGTAGTTCTCTTTATTTGCCATCACCAATAAACTAGCAGCAGCTCATATTAATCATAGATGAAGGTAGGATTCAGGATATTTTTTTCTAATTGCTGTCCGAAGTTTAACAGAGACTCTTATCGATACGTTACTGCCTTAAAATCTATTCACAGTGCTGGGATGTGTTCTGAAGTCCTCTAGGTAAAAGGGCTTCAAAACATACTTTCCCTGTCCATGTACTTCTTTTCTTGTGCACCAGTAGGAAGTAGCATCAACAAATCTATGCTCTTTGATAATTGGCGCGTCTAAGATCCCTGTGCTTTCTGGTCCCTACTGACACAGGAGGAAGGAAATGACAGTGGGTGGTGTCTTGGGCGGACCCTTCGTGCTCAGTCTGCATGCTGAACACAGTTCCGGGGCAGCCATCATTTGTAGGCTACCTTTTCATTGGAAAGTGGGCCTTCACCTTTAGCAGGGAGCTTCAAGCAGCTCACAAATCTGATGCAGAAGCACCTCCACCTTTCTTTGAATGGCTGTATTCTACATTCATAGGTGTCGTTCAGAAAACCTGCATGAGAGCAATAATCGTGTGCTCTGTTTAAAGGCAACGGCATATCCTGAAAAGCTCACGTGGATAGGCCGTGTGTGGCCCCTAAAACCATCCACCTCAGTGGTAACAGAGCACAACCGCAGCCATAATAATGAAGTGCTTGGCAGATTTCTCTCTCAGCTTCCTAATTATGAAGCTTATATTTTACAACCATTTGAAGTCTCTTTTTAAACAATCGTTATTTCTCCCAGCATGAAGACATGCCATGTGGGTAGTCTACATAGTCATGGGAGGTGAGGTTTTAGTTTTATCTTATTTTAAATTTAGATATCATTCAGGTCTAGCTTTATCAGCAGGCTTTTACCATCTTGGTCCAAGATGTGATAAAAGAAATGCACCAAAATCCCCTCCCTCAAAATACCTCTTCTTATCAGCCTTTGAAATCCATAATTAGAGATTGTCTTTTAGTACTTGAAGCTATTTACACCCCCAAGATTCATTTGTTAAAATAAAAAGGTACCAGAAATTTGTAAATGATACATTTGTGTCTTAGTGTAGTTCAAAAAACATATACTAAGCATTTCTTAGGTATCAGAAACTCTGCAGGGCCCTAGGTATCAAGGGTGGGTATGTATTCACTTTTCTTTCAAGGAGGTGACAAAGTTTATGTTGGATCTTGGGACTAAGTTGGGAACGAGGTCCAGGCTTGGAAAGAAGAGCACAGGGAAAACAGGCTTTACTTCCCTTGCAATTTCAATAAGAAATAGACTCATTTACATTTGGTTAATCTGTGCACTTGACAGCCACTTGTCACAATATGTCATTTGATTCCTAATATGCTTTGTGTACATCCAGCAATAAGCTTAGACATAAAAAGAATAAGGGGATGAGAAAAAAATTGTAACTCTCTAGAATGATACAGCAGTTATTTAATATTTATAGGGCTGATAGGAATATAGAAAATAGCTAATGTTTAAGGATGACCCCACTATCAAGCCATATTGCCAGAGACCATAAACAGATATAAATTGTCAGAGCAGCAAAAGTACACAGTGACCCTGTGCTCAACTAAGCACAGCATTCACTATAGTAGTTAACCTTTGACTGGAGTAGTAAATTAATGCAGAGCTCCAAAAAACACTCCTGTGCAAAAATCACTCTGGAAACACTGACGCATAGTAATAAACAGTAACTTGACCTCCAAAGCTTATGGCCAGGGAGGAATCATGTAGTGTTGGACTAGGGAGGAGCATATGTTCATTAGGAAGGTTATTGAACACTAGACATCTTATATGTTATGGTTAAATTCTGCCACAGCCAAAGAACAGGAACTTGTGTTATAAAGACAACAATGTCAGCTGTTCTAACCTATTTTAGTAACACCCTTTCATTACTGAAAGTGCCTCGGTAAAAGCCCAAGTTGCCTATTTGCACTAAATAAAATGTCAGTTTGTGAATAAATTAGGCATTTTATGCTACTCTCTGTACGTCTTATGACATTCGTTGTAATATAACGTTTGCTTGTCTCTAGGGGCTGGCTCGAGAAATCAGCTTGCACCTGTGGCTCTTGGGAGATATTAAGTAGAGCTTTGTTGCACTCACTTCCCCTGGCAGATTGTCACTGCTATTCAAGGAGAGACTTGAAAAATATTACCAGAGTATTTCTCAATACACCTCTAGGTCTTAAAGTTTTGAATTTACATGGACCTTTTGACACGTCACGTTCATTGTCCAGTGGGAGTTACTAGCAGCTTGTAGTTCATACTCTTCCCCTTGATTCTGCCTGTGAACAACCAGAATCAGATTAATTCTGTGTGCTTGGCATAAGTGTAACTAACTTGACCGTTTCTTTTTTGTTTTTTTTTTTTTTCAGAGTGGTCTGGCTTTGCATTTATCAGGTGTTGTCTTTATCCTTGAAACAACTCAATTTCTACTTTCCTTTTCCATGTACCTTGATTCCAAACAAGAACTATAAATTGAGCATGACCCCCAGAGTGGGAGGATGCATCTGTAGTGTATAGTGATCCAAATAAGCCGTCAAAGTTGAAAAACTTGCCCAAATCTCATGTCACTATGTTGACATCTAGAAGTGTCCCTTCTGGTGGCTTTCTTGACTCTAAATATACCAAAACACCAAAGTTGTGAGCTGGTTTTCTGAAAGATGTTTTTCTTAAAAAAAATGGTCCAGGGCTTCCCTGGTGGCGCAGTGGTTGAGAGTCCGCCTGCCGATGCAGGGGACACGGGTTCGTGCCCCGATCTGGGAAGATCCCACATGCCGCGGAGCGGCTGGGCCCTTGAGCCATGGCCGCTGAGCCTGCGCGTCCGGAGCCTGTGCTCCGCAACGGGAGAGGCCACAGCAGTGAGGGGCCCGCGTACCGCAAAAAAAAAAAAAAAAAAAAAGGTCCAGAAAAAACTTTCACACAAAGGTGTAAGGTATAAAGCATTTTCATTTACATTTCTTATCTTTCTTTTTTGTTTGATTTGATAAGAACAAATGAAGACCCAGGTAAATGATACCCTAATGACTCTTATCATCTAAATGAAAGAAATATTTTGAAAATAGTTGTTCTCTGGCACACTTGACTATAAGAATTATGAATAATTCTGACAATTTCTAACATAAATTTTTAGCATGTGCCTGTTTACCATGTGCCTGTAATTATTCAAGACATTTTACACAAATTATCTCTGAGTATTTATAACAACCCAATGAGATAATGTTATTATCCTGGTTTTACAAAAGAAGAAAAAAATTGATAGTATAACAAGCCAAACCAAAATTAGGCTAGTCCCCTTGTTAAACAATATTATTTGCATTAGAAATTTTCCTTTAAATTGGGGAGTTTTACAGTATGTTACATAAATGGTAGAGTCAGAGAATCTTCATCTGAATACCCTCTTTACCACTAACTCGTTAATTGGCTTTATGTATTAGTCAAGATTTTTTTTTCTGCTGCCGGTGAAAGAACAACACAGGCTTATATGCACATAAATATTGGCAGAAAAAAATATTCCTTATATAAGTAAAATTGCCAGAGTAATGTAGTTTTCAGGCATGGTTAGCGTCAAGATTTTGACAATGTCACCAAGACCCAGTCTCTACCTCTATTCCAACTCTCTTCTCTCTATTGACTTCATTCTTAGACTCCACTTGGTGATGTGATGGAGGCTAGCAGTTCCAATCCTAAATGCTTCCAGGTTCAAACTCAGTGGAAAACTGAGCTTTCTCAGCCTAACAGTTCAAACAAAAGTCTTAAGCCTGAGAGATGTATTCCTCAGCCAATGACTGAGGCCAGAGGAATGAAATGCATTGATTGGATGGACAGTGTAAGTTTGGGCCACATGCTCTTTCCTGGAGCTCAAACTTAAGCACATATAATAAGAGTGCATGATAAGTGGGTCCAGAGTAGAAATTGGAATGCTCTTATTGGAGGAAAAAAAAAAGTGGGATAACAAAATTGATTCTGAGCATCAAAACAGCAGGTGCTTGGGAGAGTCTCCTCATCTCTCTGATCATCACTTTTTCATCTGCAAAATGGGGGAAATAATAACTCCTTCATAGAGTTATGCAAATCTAAAGAGCTAATGCATAATGAAGTACAAGGTGCAGCCTTTGGTTATTTGGCTTCTATCCTTGCTTTTGCTTTGTTTTGTTTTTTTCTCATTTTCTCTTCCGCTGTTTCCTCTTATTCTGCATTTTTATTTACTTTTAACTTTCCTTTGTCATTTTCTTTTATCTTTATCATCACCATTATCTTCATAAATTATATACCACTGTATCTGGCCAATGGTAAGAACTCCCTATAGAAGAAGATGACCCTTCCAAAAGGAACTGAGTTGGGCAAACCTGATGTTAGCTCAGCCTGTATTCCTGGAAGTCAACCTCCTCAAGAGAAGCATCCTGAGTCTCAGCTGAACATTGCTTCTTAGTCTATTTTCAGATTGCCTAAACAACTGTACATATTACTGCTGGGTATAAGGATCATGTGGTCCTCTATGAAATCCAGGATCTGGTGTTAATGGTTATTTCCTTCCACTGTCAAGGCTCCCCGTCTTTGAGCAGCAACCAGATAAAAATGCTCCATTGCCCCTTGTAGAAAAAAGTGAACCCCAGCATAGCACACATGTCTCTCTTAAGCTTTTAGCATGAAAATTATACATTTTGTGATTTATAACAAAATTATAGAAGACAATCATGTTCCCTGTCTTTATCTCTGATTGGATACATCGTGTAAGCCATGCTTTATTACTCTTCCTCAAATGATGTGATTGGATTATAAATGCTAAAATTCACAACTTCAGCGTTGCAAAATAGCAGCCTGATTAGTAAAAACGTACTTAAACCCAGTCACCACCCTTCCTAAACATTAAAGTTCAGCATATAATTCAATTCAAGTAAGCAAGAGTATAGTGAGTGCCTGCTTACCTTTCCTTAATTTCCAAAATAAAATTTGGATAGGGATTTATTAGTCCAGGATAGATCAGTTGCATATCCCAGGAAAAATGAATATAGTCCCAGAGAGTGGATAAGTGGACATTGCATTAATTCATTCTTCCCATGGTAAGCATGGGGATGGGTTGAAAATGCAATTACCAAAAAAAAAAAAAAAAAGGAGAGGGGACTGGACAAAGAGAACAGTGTTCCACATCTACTCCCAATACAAACATCTCAGATAAGCGTTCTCATCTATGCTCACCATGTTATACATTATATCTTCAAACTTTATTAATTTCATAACTGAAAGTCTGTACCCTTTTACCAACCTCTCCCTATGTCCCTCATCTCCCAGCCCTTGGCAACCATTTTTGTACTCTTTGTAGAGTTTGACCTTTTTTTAGATCCCACATGTAAATGATACCATGAAGTATTTGCTTTTCTTTTTTCACTTAGCATAATGCAACTCAAGTTCCATCTATGCTTCAAATGACAGGATTTCCTTCTTTCTCATGGCTGAAAGATATTTCATTGCGTGTGTGTGTGTGTGTGTGTGTGTGTGTGTGTGTATGTGTATACCACATTTTCTTTATCTATTAATCTGTTGATGAGCACTTAGGTTGTTTCTATATCTTGGCTGTTGTGAATAATGCTGCAGTGCACATGGAAGTGCAGATATCTCTTCAATATCTTGTTTTCATTCCCTCTAGATATTTACCCAGAAGTGAAATTCCCAAATTATATGGTAGTTCTATTTTTAATTATTTTCAGGAACCTCCACATTGTTTTCCATAGGGGCTGCACCAATTTACATGCCCATCAACAATGTACAAATGGTCTTTTCTCTCCATATCCTCACCAACACTTATCTCTTTGATAATAGCCATTCTAACAGGCGTGAGATAATATCTCATTGTGGTTTTGATTTGCATTTCCATGATAAAAAGTGATGTTAGTACATTTGCATGTACCTGTTGGCCAGGTACATCTTTTTGGTATGTATATCTTCTTTGGAGAAATATCTATTCAGTTCCTCTGCCCATTTTTTAATTGGACTGTTTGGGTTCTTTTGTTATTGAATTGTGTGAGTTCTTCTTATATTCTGGGTGTTAACACTTTACCAGATATGACTTGTAAATATTCCTCCCATTCTGTAAATTGCCTTTTATTTTATTGATGGTTTTCTTTGCTGTGCAGAAGCTTTTCAGTTTGATATAGTCCCGCTTAGTTTTGCTTTTGTTGCCTTTATTTTTGGTGTCAAATCTCAAACATCTTTGCCAAAACCAATGTCAAGCAGCTTACCCCCTGTGTTTTCTTCTAGGATTTTTATGGTTTCAGGTCTTAAATTTAAGCCTTTAATCCATTTTAAGTTTATTTTTGTGTATGATGTAAAATACGGATCCAGTTTCATTCTTTTGCATTTCCAGTTTCCCAGAATAATTTATTGAAAAGACTGTCCTTTCCTTATTGTATATTCTTGGCTCCTTTGTCGTAAGTTAATTGACCATATATGCATGGATTTATTTCTAGGCTCTCTCTTTTTTTCCATTGATCTGTGTGTCTGTTTTTATGTCAATATCATACTGTTTTGATTACTGTGGTTTTGTAATATAGTTTGAAATCAGACTATGTGATGCTAAACTATTTTTTATTGTACTGTCAAAATACCACTTACATCTTCATTTAGAGTTATTCATGCAGAGATTAAATAATCATTTAGAATTACCACAAAAAATTTTATCTTTGTGTCAAATATTTGATTCTAAGATTTTATGAATTGTAAACAGTTGTGGAGGGAGGGAGTCTTAAAACTTACCACCTCCCTTTGCATATGTCTAAAACGCCATCCTTCCTTTAGCAATCGGCTCAACTTTTACTGCCTCAGACATCTCTAGCTAGTAACTTGGAACATAAATACTGCATTTTCTTTTTAAATTACTCTTTGAAAGTCTGTTCCTACCCTCTGAATTGAATTATCAACCAAGGGAAAATAGTATGTTTCATTCTTACTTCTATTCTTGATATTGAGTCCTGAACCTTGTATAATATATATATATATATATATAGTTTTTTGGCTGCAGCAATTATTGGAAATAATAATAGTGATTGTATATTGAGCTTCAGCTATATCTCATGCACTGAGATGAGCATTTTATAATCACTCATATGTAATCCTTAAACACTCCTGAGGCAATTACTATTATTATTGCTGTTTTAAAGATTCTGAAACTGAGCCTCAAAGTGATAAAGACACCTAAGAAGATGGCAGATAAGACACTAGACTCTAGTTCTTCTTTATCTCCAAAAACTGTCATTCTAATTACCTATTAAACTCAGAGACTTTGAGTATATTCTCACAATGAGAAAACAGTGCATTTGTAAACATTTCTGCATGGTGGGTATGAGATTGTTATATCACAACATGTTTTCAGGTACACACTGAACCCTTCACATCTAGACCCTCCTATGAATGTCTTTAATAGCCTGTAGACATCAGTATTATTACACTTACCTTGTCATCTGTTGGGTATTGGCTAGACTGTGAACAAATGAGTAAATATTATGTTGTATTTAATTTTTTCTCAATATATAATATAGTACCTGACGTATTATAGCAGGTTCTGAATACATAATGATTGCATATATAAAGAAAAGAATGAATAAACCAACCAGTTCATCCATCCATAAATGCAACAGTGAATGAAGAATAGGTTAGATGGTGCTACAGAGATTTGTCTACAGAACATCATCTAATATGGCTTGGGTAAATAATAAGAAAAAAATGCCTTTTCTAGACTTACCACCTTGGACCTTTGTAGAATGCGCCACAGAACACTCTCTAGGGCTGATTGCCAACATATTTGCTGCCACCACAGTGCCAAAATTCTTTGTCTTGTATTTGATAATACCTTATTACTTATTTATTTTATCTGAAGTATGGCCTTTTGTACCTGAATGCAGAATTTTGCTATTAGCAATGAGTATTTTCATGTGACATAAAAAAGTGTGAATATTTAAACAAGCAATAGAATACCCGACAGAAAACTGTGCCGACAATTTCTAAGGCAGAGGTCAAACCAGCATTTTCGTAACATTGATTTAACAGATTAAACTCAGCTAGAGTTGTCAAGAGTTTGCATTTGCACCCATCCTCAATAAGCATATGGAACTTCCCATGTTGCCAGCAGCTCTGGACCACTTCATGAAGGGAAGGTCATGTAACTCCTAGGGATCACTTAAGACTACTAATATACTCATCTCTGCAATGTAGATTGGAGAAGATCCATTGTGGTCTTTCTAATTCTTTAAAATGGTCCTCCTTATATTTACAAGTTCTGTTTTACTTACTCCAGTCTTAAAAATCTGAAATACAATTGAAAATACCATTATTGCTTTAGTGAGTTTTTTTGCTGTCTTCTTTGACAATCGTTTTTTGTCAGTAATAGTAATTCAATGTATCTTTAAAAAGCAAAGAGTTAGTCACCTCACCCTATCTTACTAAATGGAAGATCCATTCATTTATATTTGTGTATTTGTTTTCATTGTGCTTAATATGGAGTTACTATAACCTAACCCAAAGTCCGAAATGTTTCAGATTATTCAAAAGAAACTTTGAATAATTGCATGAGTTAATAAATATGCCCTGGTATTCTCATGCATAAAATGAAGATGCTATTTTTCTTACCATTTTATATGTGTATAAAGATGTACGTATTCTGTTGACTCTTGATAACATTGGTTTAAACTGCACAAGTCCCCTTATATGCACATTTTTTTAAAGATTTAATTAATTAATTTTTTAAGCATCTTTAGTGGAGTATAGTTGCTTTACAATGGTGTGTTAGTTTCTGCTTTATAACATAGTGAATCAGCTATACATTTACATATATCCCCATATCTCCTCCCTCTTGCATCTGCCTCCCACCCTCCCTATCCCACCCCTCTAGGTGGTCACAAAGCCCCGAGCTGATCTCCCTGTGCTATGCGGCGGCTTCCCACTAGCTATCTATTTTATGTTTGGTAGTGTATATATGTCCATGCCACTCTCTCGCTTTGTCACAGTTTACCCTTCCCCCTCCCCATATCCTCAAGTCCATTCTCTAGTAGGTCTGTGTCTTTATTCCTGTCTTGCCCCTAGGTTCTTCATGACATTTTTTTTTTCTTAGATTCCATATATATGTGTTAGCATACGGTATTTGTCTTTCTCTTTCTGACTTACTTCACTCTGTATGACAGACTCTAGGTCTATCCACCTCACTACAAATAACTCAATTTTGTTTCTTTTTATGGCTGAATAATACTCCATTGTATATATGTGCTGCACCTTCTTTTTCCATTCATCCATTGATGGACACTTAGGATGCTTCTGTGTCCTGGCTATTGTAAATAGGGCTGCAGTGAACATTTTGGTACATGACTCTTTTTGAATTATGGTTTTCTCAGGGTATATGCCCAGTAGTGGGATTGCTGGGTCATATGGTAGTTCTATTTTTAGTTTTTTAAGGAACCTCCATACTGTTCTCCATAGTAGCTGTACCAATTCACATTCTCACCAGCAGTGCAAGAGTGTTCCCTTTTCTCCATACCCTCTCCAGCATTTATTGTTTGTAGATTTTTTGATGATGGCCATTCTGACCGGTGTGAGATGATATCTTGTTGTAGTTTTGATTTGCATTTCTCTAATGATTGATGATGTTGAGCATTCTTTCATGTGTTTTTGGCAATCTGTATATCTTCTTTGGAGAAATGTCTATTTAGGTACTCTGCCCATTTTTGGATTGGGTTGTTTGTTTTTTTGTTATTGAGCTGCATGAGCTGCTTGTATATTTTGCAGATTAATCCTTTGTCAGTTGCTTCATCTGCAAATATTTTCTCCCATTCTGAGGGTTTTCTTTTTGTCTTGTTTATGGTTTCCTTTGCTGTGTAGAAGCTTTGAAGTTTCATTAGGTCCCATTTGTTTATTTTTATTTTTATTTCTCTTTCTCTAGGAGATGGGTCAAAAAGGATCTTGCTGTGATTTATGTCATAGAGTGTCCTGCCTATGTTTTCCTCTAAGAGTTTGATAGTTTCTGGCCTTACATTTAGGTCTTTAATCCATTCTGAGCTCATTTTTGTGTATGGTGTTAGGGAATGTTCTAATCTAATACTTTTACATGTAGCTGTCCAGTTTTCCCAGCACCACTTATTGAAAAGGCTGTCCTTTCTCCACTGTACATTCCTGCCTCCTTTATCAAAGATAAGGTGACCATATGTGCGTGGGTTCATCTCTGGGCTTTCTATCCTGCTCCATTGATCTATATTTCTGTTTTTGTGCCAGCACCATACTGTCTTGATTACTGTAGCTTTGTAGTATAGTCTGTCCTTCTTCTTCTCTTTTTCTCTCTCTCCCTCCCTCTCTCATGCACACACACACACACACACACACACACACACACACACACACACACGGAACTTGCTTATATAGGGCTGGTTGGCAGCTGGATTCAACCTAAAGCAGAGTTTGTATAAATCAGTGTCTTCATGAAATTAAGAACATTTGAATACTTAACTACAAAGAAGTAGAAAAGAAACAAAACAAAGCAAAACACTGTTGGATGCACTTGTAAGACTTTGTTGCTATTGTCTTACAATCATAGCCAGACCTTCATTAGGGAATTAGCTAAATGTTCTTTTGGCAGTGACTTCCTGTTTGATGAGTAAGACTTTCAGGATGTTGCGATTTCTGTCCTTTTGCTGATAGATATACTTGCTGTCCTTATGATTGGTTTATTTCTAAAAAACTAAAATAGATAGTTTCCTCAGAGACCATGGAGTCACAGACAATATCACCCAATTTCCTTCCAAGAATTGTTGGAATGTCTAATCAAGGAATGCTTGTGAGGTGCAAAGGGGAAGGAGGGAAGTACTCTCCAGTGGCAAAGAGGCATGATTATTACAGGAGTTGTCTTTACAAAAATCTCTAATCACCACCCAAACAAGATGAAGAGACGATGGAAAAAATTCTAGGTAAACCAGCAAAACATAAAATTTGACCAAAATTTCCAAATACATTTTATCTTTAACTGGAGGAAAAATGTTTTTCCTTCCTTTTAATGTTAGTTGCCACTGAAGGTCTAATATTTTAAATGATTATTTAGATTAGAACAAAAAGAAAGAACATTAAAATTAGGGGTTTGGACTTCATTCATTCTATGCTTGTACAATTCTAAATTACCTCTAATTTCCTTCTTTACACATGTGGGGTAGGAATGGTTGTTTTTCACGGACCTTGATTTTTCACTAATTTGTTGCCAGAATTAAGTTTGTAATTACCCAATTGAAATATTTGAAGAAAATATGTCATGTATCAGAAAAGTAATTGAAATGCATAATTGAAGAGAAACTTGGACCCTGTCTTGTATATTGTAATAATTTGGGTCTTTGTTGCAAGTGAGAGAGATCTGGCTCAAACTGACTTAAGAAAAAGTATATATTTATTATAAGGATACTTAAGGTCATTCATGAGGCCCAAGAACAAGAATATGGCTAGGCCTAAAGAATTACTGAAACAAGAAATTCACACATGTTTAAAACATGATTTACATATTTTGTCTCTTCTCTCTAGTGATCATGGTCAGTCTTCTCTTTCTCTCTGCAAAGGAGATTTTCTTTGCTTCCAGGGTCCTTGTGGAGGGAAATCTAGTTGCCAAAAATTGCATCTCATATTCTAGGCTCGCCAAAAGAGAGTATATACATACATTCTCTGTTTCATCTCCAGAATTCCTAGGGAGGGACTCATGTTTCAGCTCAGGTTAGGTGCCTAAATTTAACTGGTCAACTCTCCTTAGATGATGGGGGTCCCACTACAACTAACCTATGAGTAACGAACCTAGGTCTTAAA
Source organism: Delphinus delphis (assembly GCF_949987515.2). Classification (NCBI taxonomy): domain Eukaryota; kingdom Metazoa; phylum Chordata; class Mammalia; order Artiodactyla; family Delphinidae; genus Delphinus; species Delphinus delphis. The sequence goes on along the minus strand of NC_082685.1, from coordinate 30,911,056 downwards.
ATAACCGTGTGGATGGGGTGAAGTTTGAGGGGCAATATCCAGACTAAAGTGCTCGGTAGACAATTCTGTAAGGACCCACTATGTACATTTAAATGCTCACATTTTTTAAACATTTGACAGGTTGCTTTTCTAAATGTAGACTAGGGAATCAAATCATATAACAAAATAAAATCATATATTAAACATTATAAAAATAACTTGATCTAACTTAACCCCCCAAATATGAGTGGCAGTTTAATAATTGCATAAGACATTATCACCACACAAGAGCAATTTACGTAAAGAAAAACTCAAAGCTATTCATGGATAATATTCTCCTTAGCTCAAGTATATACTGAATATTGAATCTATGGAAGCCCTTGTGCTAAGAATTGAGAAGACAACGATGAGCAAGATAGTCTAGAGGAGCAAGTGAAGCAGTAACAGGTAACATACAGTCGTGTAGAAAATGCAGTGATGGAAACATCTATAGCTATTTATGGGAACACTAAGCAAGAACAAAGCCCTGTTAGGGGTGAGAAGCAATCATAAATGTCTTCCCAAAGGAGTCAACCCCTGAACCCCATCTACATAGAGAAGTAAAAGTTATCCAGATAAAGAAGTGAAAAATGAGCAGGAAAGGTCACCCAGGGTCAGTTGATGAAGGAGCTTGAAAACCCAGCAAAAGAGCTTGGATTTTTCTGAAGAAAAAAGAGCATGGGAGTGGCATGATCCTATCTGCTCAGAACTAGGTCTGAGTTACAGTTCCTATAAACACAGTCCCAGAGAGTTGGTTTCTAAGTAACTTCTCAAGTAATCAAGTTATTAAGTACTCTAGGCAAAAAAAAAAAAAAAAAAAAAAAGAAAAGACATTCTAGTTCATTAGGTCCTGTTCTAATTATGCAACACCCCGTCCCACAACCACAAATTTTTGCAGTGTAGAAAAAAACATCTGCTGGCTGCAAGAAACAAGTGTGTTCAACCCAAAAAATCAATAGAATTAACTCTTTGGATGCACGTTTCTTCCTCCCTCCAAGAATGCAGAACACTTTACCACATTCCCTTCCTTCATACTGTTCATCCCCACCAGACTCAGGCTTTCAATTATAGCCAGGCTAAATTGCCTACCTTCCCCTGCCTTTACTCATCACAAAGTCATTTGAATTTGCTCACGGGGATTTTCATGCCCAGGACCGACTCTCTCTTCCTATCTGCCAGAATCTATGGTTCTCATTATTAAAAACTCAGTTTGAGGCCATTCCTCCTGGGGCTGCTCATTACATTAGATAGGATATGTGTAGGACCCTCCTTCTGTCAGTCCCAACCATCTCTTCTACAGTGTTCACGATATGTGAATGCATTTTTGTTCCTAACATCTGTGTGTGTGCTTTCTTCCTAAAATACCCAAAGCTAAAGCCTCAAAGCACTATGATATGTCCCCTGAAAAATGTTGATTAAATTGAATGATACTAACTTTAATCACAGGAATAGCAAATGAACATAGCGTACTTTCACATGTGAATGTTTTGTATGAGTTTCAGAAACATTCCACACATGAAAAATATCATTTCTAGTGCCACCTTGTAAAATGAGATTGTGTCCTGAAATAATACTAAGTTCACAGCCCCAGGAAGCTTATCATTTCCCAATAATAAATTGTCTTGGCTTTAAGCTGCAGCAAGTCATGAGAAATCAGTCCATAAAGTCAAAGCATACTAATTTAATGAAAATCTATTTAAGAGTTTTAAAATATCTATAAGTACTAATTATCTGTTACTTGTCCTCAGTGGTTGATTTGCTTTAGCTAGCTGCCGTGTCTCTTATTTGGCAAGGAAAGAACTAAAATGCCAATTAAAGAAAGTTGTTGTCATTCTATTTTTCAAATTTAATTCTTCTAAACTCTAGAAAGGTTTTCTTTTCATATATGCTATATTTGTGCTGTGCCTCTCTCAGTAATTAGAGACATCTATTTACTAAAAAAGAATGCAACTGTCGTTTAACGAAGGTATGCTTGTTAAATTATAGGTCTGTAATTATTTAACTGTTTCTTATATTCTAGTTATAAGGTAGGTCCCAATAGATTACTGTTTTTTCACTTACTGATGTGAAGAATATTTTCAGGACTCCTGCCCTAGGTTGTGTGTGTGTGTGTGTGTGTGTGCGCGCGTGTGTGTGTGCACGCGCACGCACCCTCTATTGTAGGGTCTTCTGGTACTCTCAGTCCTTTAAACTACTACTTGAATCTATTTTGCCCTCTCCAGACTTAGCTGTTCCTAATACTGTTCTCCCAACCCCACCCATGCTTTATTCCCTTCTCCCCTTTTCAACCCTATCTGTTGTCAACTGGAAAAAAAAAAAAAAAAAAAACACACACACAATGTGAGAGTTGTAAGTTCAGTTTTATTTGAGAACTTACTAAGGACTGTATCCTGGGAGTTACAGCTTCTCAAGTAGCTCCGAGGAACTGCTCCAAAGAGGTCAGGGAGGGGAGGTAGGGAGGTCAGTATATATGTGTTATTGGTGAAGGGAGTGTGTGCAGCCAAGCACACATTTTGGTGGAAGGTTTTCTGCTAGTCAGATATCTTAGTTAATGGTTTTAGTGCTTGTCTAAGTATGGGAAAATGCAAGCGTTTGGATTCATAAAATATTTTCTCCTGAAAATATCTAACTATCTGAAGGCCTTTTCTGCCACCTTTTCCCAGAGCACAGAGTGCCTCATTCCTGAGCTCCACCCTGAACTCTTTTCAGGGTATGTTGAAGGTCAGTGACTGCAGTGACTAGTGACTTAATTCTTGTAAAACCAGATGGCAAATGACGTTTTTTAGGTATCAGTATATTCATATTTACCATACAATTGATGTTTTATTCTAATCATGTAACATATTTGCAATTTAATAAGAATCTCCTGAAATTTCCACTTCAACCGTAAGGCTTGGCTCTTTGAGAGACAATGAGGTGCAATGGAAGAAGCACCAGAGAAGAAGGAAGGAGACTCATTGCCTGTGTACATGTTTGGTGTGAGGTTTAGAAACCTTTCTCACAACAGAAAGGTCATTGCTTTTGCCATCTTGTAAAATGTGGTTGTGTTTTGAAACAATATTGAAATCACAATCTCAGGAAACTCATCAGTTATGACACTTACGAGCTGGATGACCTAGGGCAAGGCATTCATCCTCTCCACAGTTGTTTCTTCCTTTAGACTAGATCAGTGGTTTTACAAATGTGTTTCTTTCTTTTTTGATAGACTTTATTTTTTTAGAGCAGTTTTAGGTTTACAGCAAAGTTGAGTGGAAGGTACAGAGATGTCTCATATACCTACTGCTCCCGCAAATCCATAGCCTCCCCTATTACCAGTATCCCCCACCAGAGTGGTACATTTGTTACAATTGGTGAACCTACATTGACACATCATTATCACTCAATGCCCATAGCTTACACAAGGGTTCACTCTTAGTGTTGTACATTCTGTGGATTTGGACTAATGTATAATGACATGTATCCACCATTCTAGTATCCTACAGAGTAGTTTTATTGCCCTAAAAAGCCTGTGAGAACTGTGTTTCTTGTCTTTGTTGTTGTTTTATTTTGTTGTTGTTTTGAGCAAAAGTAGCACTCTTCCTTTGTTTTAGTTTGAAATTATGTTTCTGTCCATTCTGAATGTTTAAAGCAAAAAATCAGGAAAGGACTCTAACGAATGAAGAGGTTGAATGCTTAAAAGCCTGGCTCCTGGAATCTATCCCACAACATTGCCCCCAACTCCTTCATCGTGTTGGTCAAAGAGATCACTCTGAGTTCATAGAAAGAGTCAGAAAATTACTGCTAACCCTCACTTTATGTGATTTCCATTCATGAAGCATAATGGATGGAGTGGGGAAAGCGGTCACTTTTTCAAAATGGTGCCTTTTTAACACATTCTCACGGTCATAGAAAACCATTGGTGTTAACTAACAAGGTAAAAGCCAGTGCCAGACTGCTCAGTAGACCATCAGATCCATACAGAAGACACTCACGTGTCGATATGTGTGTGCTGGCTATTGCCTCATGGTCAACCAACAACTTCCACAATTCTCCCAAGCCAGACTCTGGACCTGGTTCCACGCACCACCACACCCCCAGCGTTAGAACCTGTCCTACCATTTGTTCTAGTCCAACCATTCTTAGTTTCCAAAGCTGGAGGCTTCAAGTGAGATGTATATACTATTTGGAGACCTGGCCCTACCTACATGATCTGGACTTTCAAGTAACAAAAATGATATTTTTCCCATTATAAAAGTAAAAGCACCCAGAATGCCACAAGAAAGTCATGCAATAAAGAGTTACTAAGAGACATTCAATAGCTAAAAGTCCACATAGATTTTACTGTTCTTGTTTTGGTAAATATAATCTGTGATTCATTCTTAAAAGAATTAGCCCAGACCCCGTGGCTTTTAGAAATTCAAAGTCGATGACAAATGCTGAGTACTTATGTATTCCTTTCGCAAATTTGCCAAAAATCTTTTCCTTGTGATACCATGCATTTTGATACAGTAATTGACCACACAAACATGCATGCAGAGAATTTATGAACAGCCAGTATGAACATGTGACATGAGGAATGGATAAGGTTCCATTATGAAATGTGTAGTAATTCTCCTTTCAAGTAAGCTAACTGAATGTCATTACATGTAGCATTTGAGGTTGGGATGGTTGTGGCAGATAAACCTACTTTTATTTGCTGTACAGGCGCAGTCACGTATTACAATTAAGAGATCAGAGAGAAAAGCCTTACCTTTAAGCCCCAGTGCAAGGTTTAACGCTTGTGTCTTGCCTATAAACCTTCATTGTCCCCTATTCCTTACACTCGATCTAGGCTCAGTTTGGCTTTCCGGCCATCAGTGATTGGGCCAAAAAGATCTCCATATTTTCTTCATTTGGTCAGGACAGTTATCTCACCATACTTCCTCTCTTCCAAAATCCTGTAATAGTAATGGTTGATATTATACAATTCATCCATGAATCTCGGAGTATCTTGTGAAGCTTGCTAATCATTTAATATCTTATTCTCCTTCTCCCATAGCCTATGAGCAGAACAAATATATATACACATAACCTCTTGGAAGGGTTCTGGAAGGGGTCACTGGGAGACAGTCATTCATTGGACCCTTCACAACTTTGCAAGGATACTGAAAGGAAGTGGAAATAGAAATGAAGATAAGGTACAAGAAAACAAAATAGGGAATGTAGAAACAGTTGATAGAAGCCATACTAAGAGAACTATCTCATTTTAGATCATGTACTTCTGTTCTGGCCCTGGAATCTCACAGAGTTAGCTGACTTGAACATCATGTGTAACCATCTAATAAGAGTCCTGCTAATGGAAACTGCTATTATCCTGTTGCTATTATCAATGTCCTTATTATATTTGTTATGGAATTGGTAACATTATTATTATCATCATTATCATTATTATTTAATTATTGACCACAGCACACAAATACAGAGTGATTAACTGATTTACTTTGCATCCAATGTCTTTTTGCCAACGACTAGAATGAAAGTTATAATTTTCTCAATGCAGTTTCTAAACAATGAACTCTCCCCATCTCAGCAGCCCTGAGTTTTAAGTATTTTATTTCATTAATAAATGTATTTGTGAGATTTCACTCGATGACATATTAGCTCCTATTATATTTATAATATCTCTTTAGATAAACTATTTTAAGGCAATTTACATGTGGGTCTTTGCATAATACATCTGTATGTTTTAATACATTTTTTTGTTGTGTTGTTTAAAGAAATAGAGGCACTGTGAATTTATGTAATGAGCTTAAATTGTGATCCAAAACGCATACTTTTTGCCTTATAACTGAAATAATTGGTCTTGCATTTGTGCTGTCTCCCCCCACTGAAATGAACAGCAACTGTGATAATTACCGAATGTCTATGTTTATGTAAAACATCCCAAATATAGACATTTGCTACTATCAACATATATGCTGGCTTTTATAAATGCACTTGGCATGTTTAGCAATTATCACTGAAAGTATTTCCATGAAATTGAATGTAGATGTTGAAAATTCTATTTAACTAAGAAAATAAAAATACCATCTTGTCATTATTGACATCTAGGAAGAGTGCTTGCAATTCTGTGAATACAAAGTAAAGGTAGTTTTTTCCTAGAATATTTTATTGATTTTATCTTTGATTTTTATCTTGTTTACATTCTGCCTTAGCCTATTTTGATCACAAAATATACTAGGTTTTATTTCATTTTTTCATCTTCTTAATTCTTAAGCTCAAAAACCACTGGGTATCTGTCACATGATCAGCAAATAGTTTTGTCTCCAGGCTGTCTGTACGACATGCTTCTTTCATGCTGACTGACATGCAAAAAGTTGGAACTCGAAAGACTTTTTCTCCACTCCAAGTGATCCTCAAAGTAAATCTGACATTTATGATCACTTTCTTAATGAACTGGAGGAGTTCGTTATTATTGGTGTTTGGTTGTCCTTGTTAAATACGGGTAGAGACCACATAGATCCACATAGATTTTCTTCACTATGCTACCCCTGGTGTTTGCCCCAAAGCCATGTCTAAATGTGTTAGTTGAATGAGTCCAGTATTTTACCCAGTTGAATGGGTAAAAATCTGACTTCCTATTGTAGTAAAGTCATACTATTCACATATTAACTTTCTTTTTTTTAAATTGTGCCGTATGTTTATTTTATGCTCCTTGGTACCTGATTTACCAATACAGTAGCCAAGTTTCATTTCCCCATTTCCTGGAGCCACTCTCTGAGGTCCTCATCATTCATTGATATTTATTGAGTTTTTGCTAGGGTGTGGCTTCGCTCTGGCCTCTCTGTTTAAAATGTTCCTCCTGAAATGTAAGAGCCTATCATTCACATTAAACAGATGCATAAAAGTTTCAAAAGCAGCACTGACTGGCCCCTAATTAATCAATGCCAAACGCTCCTGCCTGTCGATGTGGGCTGGGTGCCCTCTCAGCCCTGATGGGAAGGCCTGGAGGACGTTGCTTGTAAGATGTTCTGACTACAACTTATGCTGCTTAATAGCCATCACACAAAATTTACGATCCTATATCACACTTTAGGGAAGCTATTGCAACTTGCCAGCTCACTTTGTTTACAATAGTCGAAGCCCTGGAAGCATCAGCATTTAACTGTGATTTGAAATTGCTGAAGTGGGCCGTTCCACCAGGCTGGGTGGCCTACACAGGAAGTCGAATAACAGAAGGCATCTGTTTGGGGGAATGGCTAGACATGCTGTATTCGGATTATCCTCGGTGAGAGGCATTAATGCCTGAAGAATCTGCTTTCCTCCCTCACCCCCACTCCAGGCCTTTTTCTGTTTGAGGACAGAGTACATGTATAACCTGTGCTGACCTTGGGCTCAATGTTTTTATTCATGGTTTGTTGAACCCTTGGTCCATTTTCTCTCACTGTTATTAATCATTCAGATTCCAATTGTCAAACACTCAACTGGAACCCTTCTGCACAAAAGCTGAGTAAACAGGGTGCAGTTAGGGGGAAGAGAAAGAGAATGAAAATGGAGGATTAAGGCAAATAAAATGGATTAATCCTTGACATGATCATTTATACTAGGACTAGGAGCCCAACAGAAGAGCTATTGTTGATTATGTATGTGATTAATCACTGCTATAGTTTCACGGGTGACAAAATGATTAGTAAAGTTTAGGACAAAAGCATATACTTTGGGATCTGAAACTAAATGTACAAAACCAAAGCACGGCTTCTCATTCAGAACTTGGTTCTGTTGCAGGATGGGCAAACTTCTAATGCAGATTTCTGGTGCCCTCATTAGATGAGAATGCCATCTTCACAATAGATCTGCCCTCCCGTTGCTTGCGAAATAGTAAGGGATTGGGAACACGAATCCATCTCTGAAAAGACTTCCCAGCACGAGGTTTATTTGTCTTCACCTACCAAGGAGCACACATACTGCTAGCCTGGGAATTAAGCAATGTTCCCTCTAGTCCTTCTTTGCCTTAAGTAAGCAACTGTACATTTGTATCCAAAATAGAACATGAACATTGGAGAAGGCATGGGAGAATGGGTAGATGCAAGAAGGGATTTAAATCATATAGCATCTTATTTTTGGTTTTCTAACCATTCTCTATTTTAGTAGGGTAGACAGCCACAGAGGAAGGTGGTTTAAGTAATACAAACCAGTGCTTTCCAAACGTGGCTGCATATTCAAATTACCTGGGGAACTTCAAAAAATATGGATGCCTGTGTCCCACTCCCATACATTGTGAATTTATTAGTCTTGAGAGTGGCTGGAGACTGGGAATTGATTGAAAGTGCAGATAAGCTTAGGAACTGCTAGTATGAATCTTTGAATTAAGACAATATTTCCCACATCTGCTCATGCATATCATGTGATGTATGAGATGGCTTTCTGTGAGAGGGAACATTATTAGTCTTAACAGTTGTATATTTGTTTTCATGTGTATTTTTAAAAATGCAGTAACAAACCAAACCCTTTATCCAATACATAGTCCTTAAGGCAAAGCTAAAGTAGGAATTTCCACTTTTTAAAAGTATAACTGTATGTGGAAGTGGCAAAAATTATGAAAGTAACTGAAATTTAGTGAGAACTGGGTTAAATTATTATTTCTCTAGAAGGGGCCTGTTTCATAAATGCAGGTAGGTTATTGACACTAGTCCCTTGATTATTTGATTAGTATGTTAACATACTGATAAATTAACATTATGTTGTCAGCTAAGTAGGGAGGTCAGATCCCAGGTAGGCAACACCATGAGCATCTGGGGCAACAGAAGGTGACAGGCATGAATGGCAGGGAATGACTAGAAATATTAGTTTTACCTAATTTACAGATGTGTGTCAGCTGGTCCTAGGCTTAGCATACAGAAATGAGGGAGGAATGCAAAGGAGGCAGCATATTTCTCCAACTAACTCGGCGTTAAGAATAGAACCAAGATGATATTATTGAAAATTATACTGGAAATTATCTGAACTCTAAATACAAGAAGTTAGCAAAGAAAATCTTAAAGGACCTAATGGATGAGAATTTGCCTACCCAGATATTTATAACACAAAATCACAACCCATCACAAAAATAATAATAGCAGCAATAATATGATGTAGTACTGATGAAGAAATACCTGAGAAAGATCAATGGCCCACAATATAATATCTAACACTGTATCCTAACATATAAGTATTTAATATTTGGTAAAAATAAGGAAATGTTGGATGCCTCAGTAAATGGCATTGGGACAATTAGCTCATAATTGCAAAAAAATAATGTTATATCCCTAACTTGTGAATTAGACTAAAATAATTTCCAGATGAAATAGAGATATTCGTGTTAAAGAAAGGCAAAAATATTTGGAAAAATACAGTCAAATATAAATATATAATACTTGAATGGAGAAAATTGGTTTTTATGAAATCAAAGACAGAAACCATAGAAGAATACATTTTTAGATATAATCACAATAATTTAGTTCTCATATAACAAAATTAACGACAAATCAAAAATGGATAAAAATATTTGCAATTTATTTTGCAAAATGTTAGTGTCCTTGACATACAAATAGGTCTTATAAATCAGTAACTAAAGACACATATGAAAGTAGAGAAATGGCCAATAGAAATTAATATGCAATTCTCAAAGAAAAAATGTATACATATTTATTGAACATGAAAAAATGTAATAAAATGTAAATAAAACTAATACTAAACATTTTTACCAGCTTGGTAAAAAGTATTAAATTATAATATCAATAGGTTATAAATAGTTACAATAATTTTGGAGAACTATTGGACAGTAAATTTGGGCAAAAGCATAACTTTGCAAGCCCTTTGATTTAATAGTTTTACTTTTAAGAATTAGTCTGAGGAAGAAGCAGATAGTGACAGGGACAAACATTTGGCTATAGTATCTTGTGTTTCCACGTTAACTGGGCGTTGGAAGTCCAAGATCAGGGAGCCAGCTTGATCAGACTCTGGTGAGAGCTCTCTTCCTCCTGGCTTTCAGTTGGCCACCTTCTCACTGTGTACTTACAGTGGGGAGAGAGTGGCTCTGGTGTTTTCCTCTTCTCATAAGGTCACTAATCCCATCGTGCGGGCTCTACCCTCATGACCTCATCTAAACTTAATTACTTCCCAAAGGCCCCCTCCTTCTAAGACCATCACACTGATGGTTAGGACTTCAAACATATGAACTGGGGGGAGGGAGACACAGATATCTAGTCCTTAACAATGCCATAAAAGTATGAGGGGCTCAATGAAATAAGAATGGCAAAACATTGATATTACTAAACTCGGGCATTAGGTCCAGTTGGGCTTATTATATTATTTTCTCTACTTTTTGTATGGTTAAAATTTTTCATATAAAATCATTTTAACTGATGTGGTATGTAATGACATAGAAAAAAATTTTCTAATATATTTAACTAAAGAAGCAGGCTAATGAAACTTCAACAGATATAATCTGAAATTTTGGAGTAAAAAATGGCATATGTCTTTGTAGCCTGTATAGGGGGGAAAAAAATCTGAAGAATAAAATATCAGAAGGTTTAGCAATTATAGCAGCAATGTTGGAGTTACATATAATTTCTTTTTTTAACATTTTCATCAAAAATCATGTGTTATATTTTAATTAAAAAATGTTATAAAAAAATTCTTAGTACTAATAGTTAACCTAGACCTTTGAAAAATATAAATACTCTTTAAGCAGTCAATTTTTTTTGACATTAAGCACCTAATGTGTGTCAGGCCTTGTGTTTGAAGCTATAGATAAAAAAAGTAAGTAGGACACAGCCCCTTGTTCCCATCAAACAGGGAAATTAGGTATACAAATTAGGTAATCATAAAATATCATTGTAAAGGCTCTCGTAGCAGAGTACACAGAGAGCTATGGGAACTCACAGAGGAAAAGGAACACATTATTTCATTTTCACTTTAGGTTTCCTAAAAAGCAAGCAAGGAAATGTTTTTAACTATTACTAGTGAACTGCAAGACTGCTTGAGGTTTGAATTTTAAGTTGACATTTTTGTAGCTACTTCTTGTGAACTTGACACTTTTCCTAGAACCAATCTAGCTCTGGGCAACTCCATTTCTTCAGAGCTATTTCTTGGCTCCTAGACATGTTCCACCAAGCCTGGAGCCCAGCCAGTATTCTTAGGCAAGTGGAGATACTTCCAAGAATATAAGAGTTGGTTTAGGCATTGATTAAGACCTCATATTACAAGGAGAGCTGTGTTCCTTTATCCTTATTACTGGAGAGAAATGAAATAAATCCAGTTTTAATATCCCTTCCATTTGTGCAGAGTACACACTCAAGGCTTAAGACTGTCCATTACAGATCCAACAGTCACACGTGGACTGAGCAGGTGAAATGTGTCTAGTGCAATGCAATGTGCTGTAACTCCAATTTGAAAACTTAATTTAAAAATTCAGTGTTTTTTTTTAAACTCAGTTTTTTTGTTTTTTTTTTACTTTTTAAGTGGGGCTACTAGAAATTTTTTAAATTACTTGCGTGGCTTGCATTTGTGGCTTCACATTGAATAGCACTGGATTAAAAACTAAGTAAATGAGCACCCACGGTATCTCTAAATGCTGAACTTTTATGTGTTTTATTACATCTTTCTAACAGTTCTGTGTGGTAAGGATGGCATTTTACAGATGAGAAAAACATAGCACATGGCCCATAGGCTCACTTTCCAAGTTCACTGAAAATCTTTGGATGACTTGTTTTGTTTCATTTATTAAGAACTTCTTTTAGTATTCAAGTACTGTGGGGAAATGGACAAAACACACCCTTCATTTGGTATGTTATTTTGACCCTCATATTTCCCATGTGGTAAGGCAGACGCACATAAACAAGGAACAGTGTTCAAATTCTCAATCTCTCTCTGACTTTCTCTCACACATACACATACACATACATACACACACATGCATACATACGCACACATATGCACACGTCTAAAGACTTCTCCATCAGTTAAAATAGTCATTTAAAAATACACAGCTATAAAAAATTGTATGGCTCAAGGGAAATTTGAAGTCATCTTTTCCAGGAGATCTTGTCCTATGTCCCTGCCCCCCATCCTACCACCTTTCCCTCCTATCAAACCCTTTCTTCGGACTAGCTTTGGGCTAGAATGCCAATACCAGGTATAGATAAAAATCTGCTGTTCTGGAGGCAAGGAAAGGAGAGCTCCTGAAATTCTACTCCCTCCACCTCCCTCTTCAGCTCCTGAGGAAACGCTGGGTTTCCTCAGAACCCAGTTTGAAAAGGACAGTAAGGTCCAGAGAAGTGAATTTCAAGACCAGTATTTGGTTTTGCAGTATTAAAGGTCATACTTTCCGTATCATCAGCTGCACTTCTAGAAATAACCCAAAGCTTGATTCAGGATAGCAAGGATATACCTTCTTCATTCTAAGAAAAGGATCAAGTAAGGATCTTTTTTAGCTATGTAGCCTAAGAAGATAGGGTAAATAAAATACCTTAGAAAGAAACCAACCAAAACGAGTCAAACTAGCAGCATTTATCCACTTCCTGCAAAATTTCACAATAATAGTCTTGGTTTCCAGAGTTAACTTTTACATTTTCAGGAAAAGCCAAAGGCTTTTTTAATTTCACATTTGAGACACATTTTCCTTTTGGAGCTAAGTGGATGTGGGCCTCCTTCCTTCCTGGTCTTGACCACAATTTCTTCTTAAGCAAAACGCACCAGAAGCAGCCTGCTTTCACTCCACCCTTAAACTCTTCAGGTTTAGGATGGTCACATCTGGTAAGCAGATGGCTATCACTGAAGGCATAAAGTAAGTGGAGACCCCCTTAGGTTCTCGGTTCCTGTATGCAGATGAGCTGAGAGTCAGAGTTGTTGTTTTATCCTCATCAGTGTTCTTCTTTGGGTACAAATAAAGCTCGGCCTCCTAACCTTTTCAGAGAACGTAACTCTCATTTCTCAGAAATCAATGATCAGGAGCTCAGGATTTGGTTCTGAACGAATATATGTCACTCTACTCTGCAGCACACCCAATGTTTACATTTTTATCTGTTGATATTTTAATTAACAATTTAAGTGCAGTGTTTGCCCTGTGAGTTCAATGGGAAAAACTCTGCAAATAAACAGCAGTTCCCTCTTGGACAATCACTCTGTAAATTAGCTTACTTTGTCAATAAAGTGCATGCCTATCAGGCTCTTCAAAGCAGCAGGGGTAAGGATGTTCATTTACTTAAGCAGTAGGTTCTACCATTAGCGTTTGTGATTGGTGTTAATTAGAACAGTGTGTGCGTATCTCTCTGCCACAGAGCCCACATTTTCAAAATCCTAGTAACCATCAAGCTATTAATGAATTAAGTACCTATGTTTGTGTTCTTTTTTTTAATCTAATTGAAACTTTTTGAACAATACCGTCTTGATAAGTGTTTGAGGACTGGTTTCTCAGTACTCTGACGGTTTCAATCATGCTTGATTTTGGTTTTTAAAAGAGCTTAATATACATATTTAACATACTAATTGAATTTCGGGGGTACAGTTGGGAAGCCTATGTGTTTTAGCTATTTGAGACAAAAGCTTTTATTTTGTTTTTTTTGCATTGAATGGGATTTGATAGAGTAAATGTTTTATTGTCCCAAAACCAAGCATTGAAGGCATGTAAATTGGATTTACTGGTATCCAAGAGAATTTAGAGAATGTTCTGAGGTATCTACGGGGATCTTAAGGTTGTGTTAACAAAGTTAGATAATTAGAATAGTTATGTAGATGATTGAGATGTTGGAGGTGGAGACGTGGGAGCCCTGGACTCTGCTGTCCAATGTGGAAGATAATACTATTTCCCTTTGCCTTAAGATATCCAGAGTGGCTAGATTGTTTTTAAGCTCTCTATCTCACTCTGCCTTGGGAGATATAATCTAAATATTTCTCAATCACCCTGAAACTGGACATCAAGCAAACCAGTGTAACTCAAAGCCATTTTCAATAGTGCTAACATTTAGAATGAGGAAAAGAAAGAAAAAGGGTTTATGTATTACTCTGTTGGGGAAAAAAATTTAAATGCTACTTTTTATCAGCAAGCCCATACTCCTCTGGAGAAGTTCAGAAACATTTCACTCCAGCTTTCTGCTTTGTGTTTGTCTGTACCTTACAGAAAATTTTTAAAACTTAAAATTTGTATACTCCTTGAGAATTTACTTACAGATCAAGTAAAAAAGTCATAGTTGTTGTTTTGCTGTAGTTCATTTTCTGCTTAAATATCACCAATCACCCAGTAGAGTGAATTATTTATTTCTTAGCTTCCTTTCTGAATCCCAGTGATTTGTTTCTTGGGTATCTAAGGATCAGTTGCTACCATGTTTGTGGGTTCTTACATCTTTATAGGTACCAAGAGCTAAGGGTGTCTTTTTAATGGTTAGAAAAGCCAAAAGAAATCTACAGAAACATTTAGAAACAATTATAATTTAGTATCTAGTTTTCTTAAAAATATTTATGGCTATGGCTTTAGAAAATGGAATTTGTCATGTTAATGGATTCTAGCCTTATTAGCTCCTAATTCTTATGTACTCCTGATTTCATGCTCCTCTGCTGATAACATCCCTCATCGTTCAGTAGTAACAATGTGGCCTGTCACAAAAGGATTTTTACCATAGGTAGAATAATCACAAGATGAAGACACTTTAAATAATATGAAAGTAAAACCAGAAATGTCCAAAATGCATGGAAATCTAATTTGTTTCTAAACTATGTGCTTTGACAGGAAGGGGGACGAATGGTTCTACAAATTAACAAATACCTTTACATTTGTGTATTCTTTGTATGTGGCAATTTTATATTTAAGGAGGTTTTTTTTTTTTTTTTGCCTTTACATTGAAGTCTGTAGATCTTGGGGGAGAAAATGGATCCTGTTGCCTATCCCACACTTCATTTTCCTTCTTTCCTAGTTTTTAAATAATGTCTTAACTGCAAGGGAGAAATTTCTCATAGAGACACAACATACACTCTTCTTGGTAGAACTGGTAGAAAAATCAACACAGTGAATTAAATTTCTAATGAAAATGTGTTGTGTTGTGAGGAGACAAACATCATTTTTTTCTACTGTTAGATGCTTGGAATTTGCAGGCTATATCTGTTCTCTTTCTTAAAGCAACACCAACAAAAATAAATTAAAGGGAGTGTTTTAAAAGAAAATCAGCTACATATATATAAAATTCATATATATGTAATTTTATATGAGCAATTTTCATCACCCAAGAATACTCTTGAAACTTATGTCTGTACCTACATATGCAACAATTATCACTTCCATTATTAATGGGTATGTGTGTTTACATGTTTTATTTGTTTGTTGCTTTTTGAAAGAAAATAAAATTCATAATGTGTAAGCTTTGAAACTTAAGTTTTTAGGAGATCTTTCTTAAGTTTGATAACCTAGCTCTAAAAATTAAAAGAAAAATATTTGGACTACATCTGAAATAGAAAAAAAAAATGGACCAAGCAAATGCACTATTATTTTTTTTTAAGTGTCTTATTCTAAATAAGATTTAGGTCACAGTTTCATCACTGATAAGAATTAATCTACTGCATGCATTTTGACTTTTTTTTTTAGAACCATTAAGTCCGAATCGCAGAATTATGATATCCTTTTCTTAAAAAGACCAATCCTTTTTAAAACAATAAGCACTTTCATGGATGGCCTACTTCAGATGACATTAAAGGAGATACAATAAATTCATATAATATTTTTAAAGATTTCATGAAGAGAGAGAGAGGAAAAAAACTGCTTAGGTCCGCTGAGAATCGGTGTACTTCCGTATAATATCAGAGATTTGCAGGTTTTTCCTAGCCTGAGGCATGGGAAAGATAAAGCATTGATTTGGTCTTAAAGGATTTTTGTAAGTAAATGTATACAAAGTGTTTATAAAGGCTCTTGGAGTATACTGAAAAGATGCTGCTGAATTTATAAATGCAGACATTAATAGTAGTCAAGATCACAATGTTCCTATTTGTTGTAAATTATAAGTTTTATTTTTTATATTATAAAAACGATATAAGCTTAGCCCCAATGACACTGCATGGATATAAGGGTTGCTAATATTGCAAATATTAATGCATGTTCCTTCATCACAATAAAGCTACATCTGACTTACATGACCTTTGGAATAAGGGAAAATCTGACTTCATTTTGAATTTTGCATTCACTGAATAGGCAAATATTTCTTCTTTTTTTTGATTTTTTTAAAAAAAATTTATTAGAGTGTAGTTGATTTACAATGTTGTGTTAGTTTCTGCTGTACAGCAAAGTGAATCAGTTATACATATACATATATCCACCCTGTTATAGACTCTTTTCCCATATAGGTCATTACAAAGCATTGAGTAGATTTCCCTGTGCTATACAGTAGGTCCTTATTAGTTATCTATTTTATATGTAGTAGTGTGTATATGTCAATCCCAATCTTCCAATTTATCCCTCTGCCCCCATTTCTCCCCCGGTAACCATATGTCTGTGTTTTACATCTGTGACTCTGTTTCTGTTTTGTAAATAAGTTCATGTGTACCATTTCTTCAGATTCCACATATAAGTGATATATGATATTTGTCTTTCTCTGTCTGATTTACTTCACTCAGTATGACAGTCTCTATGTTCATCCATGTTGCCACAAATGGCATTATTTCGTTCTTTTTTATGGCTGAATAGTATTCCATTGTATATATGTACCACATCTTCTTTATCCATTCCTCTGTCGATGGACATTTAGGTTGCTTCCTTGTCTTGGCTATTGTAAATAGTGTTGCAATGAATATTGGGGTGTATGTATCTTTTTGAATTATGGTTTTCTCCAGATATATGCCCAGGAATGAGATTGCTGGATCATATGGTAGTTCTATTTTTATTTTTTTAAGGAACCTCCATACTGTTCTCCATAATGGTTGTACTAATTTATATTCCCACCAACTGTGTAGCAGGGTTCCCGCTTCTCTTAATTTAAAAAAAAAAAAAAAAAATTGTGTATTTTTTTTTAAAATTGAAGCAGACACTCTCAGTTTCTTGCTTATATCTTCCCACCCCCATCTCCAACAGACCATTTGGGAGCATGTCAACTCCAAAATGAGTCACCACTGCCAGTACTGGAGACTCTTGGCCTGAAAGATCTCTGAGCTCTGGAGCCCAATTCTGCCTATGCATGAGACAGGCTGGAAGTGCCAGGGTACTAATAATGCCCTTGGGAAGCAATGCCCAATTAATGACTGAAGGGAACTGATTGACAAAAGATCACCTCTCTTGTCCCTCAAGAGAAAGATCTCTGAGGCATGTGCTCTGCGCTGCTTCCCAGAGCCCCCATGGGATTATGCTCCAGCTGTCCACAGAGGCTGCCAGTGTGCACTTGATTAGCTTTCTTCCCTTTCCTGTCTTACTTCCCTACTTCTCTATCAATATTTCCTGAGGCCATTTCCCAATAAACTACATAAAAATAATTCTTGTTTTAGGACCTGCTTCTAGGAAAATCCAACGACAGTCATGTGTACCTTTTGATTTGGTTATATATTAATGAGGTTAAAAAATCTATAAGATAGGGCTTCCCTGGTGGCGCAGTGGTTGAGAGTCCGCCTGCTGATGCAGGGGACACGGGTTCGTGCCCCAGTCTGGGAGGATCCCACATGCCGCGGAGCGGCTGGGCCCGTGAGCCATGGCCGCTGAGCCTGCGTGTCCGGAGCCTGTGCTCCGCAACGAGAGAGGCCACAACAGTGAGAGGCCCGCGTACTGCAAAAAAAAAATAAATAAATAAGATAGAGTGTGTAAAGAAAAGTAATTCTCCTTGCTATCCTTGTCCCCAGCAGTAAAACACTTATAGGTATGGACAAGAGAAGTCCTTGCCTTGTTCCATATGTTTTAGAGAGTTTTGCGTGTCTCAAAAACACAAAGAAATAAGTTTATTGAAAAGATGAGATATTTTACTCTCAGGTTCTGGAATTTAAAGCTGACACAGGGCTGCTTATCACCCTTAAGATCCCAGTTCAGACACCAGGAACGTGCTTCTTCAGACCTCTTGCCTCTTGTCTTAAAAAGGCAAATAAATGAGTTCAAATGCTCTGAAGGTTGTGGGTTGTGTCACAGCCAACACTGAAGACGGACACTGCTTCAGAGTGCAGGGAGGTTTTGAGCAGGGAAGCACTTAAATAAAAGACAAATTAATTAACTTGTCAAGTTCTTTCTCTCAGCATACGTGTAATAGATTCATGAATGATGAAATAGTATTTCCCAGTAGCTCTGAATATCCATTTCTTGTTCTCGTCCTATTCCAATTTGTGGTTCTGAGGTAGTCATGAATTAGCATGGTGTGCACCACAGTTGTACATGGAAACTGAAGAATTTTTAAATTACTAAACAGTATATATTCTTAAATTTGTGTATATTATACAAATCTATACAAATACATTTGAAGCGTTATGAAGTGTGATACAGATTTCTTACATTACTCACTAGAGAGACAATGAATGCTAAAATTATATTTTATTTTTATAAAACTATATATTTTAAAACATTAAGTTAAATTTCAAAAGAGCATTTTAGTTTTATTTGAATAATTTTTAAAATTATATTTATTCTAATTTATATTTTTAATAAGTAATTCAGTTATTTTAAAATAAAATAATTTTGAAAGCATAATAGTGCTTTCATTTTGGTATACATTTCCTTTCATTTACATTTTTAATAAAATTATATTTGAATTTTGCAAACATTGGATTTAATTACTTTTTTATATAATTGTGGTTGTATACAAGGCAAAACTGGGATAGAAATTTAAAATGTCAAACTGGAGCTCAGGAAACAAAAGACAAAGTTTAAAAGAAAAAGCAAATCTTCAAAGAGGTGGTATAGTTAAATTTTTTAAATCTTGAAAAATGAAAGTAAGTAGACTTCTACCAAACATGATCCAAGTATTCATGAAAAGGGTGTTATATATTCTTTACTTAATGAATATTTAATTTCTGCTCAAAACAAGGAAGAGGAATAAGAAAAGTATTTTCATCAATTGACTTGAACAGGTCAAATGATCATCTGCACTGCAATAGCAGAGTTGAGTAGGTACTTTGGATGCAATTATGCAATCATTAATTATTTGGAAATCTTGTTAGATGAATCAGTTTCTAAGCTCAGGGAGATATGACCAGTGAAGTTGACTTTCCATACATACTAAAGATACAGTAAAGAAATCTGAATTTTAGGTTGAATGATATTCAGGCACCATCTCTCCTTAGTTAAGATGGAGACACAGTATCGACCATTCTCTAATTTAGTGCAATGCTGTGGTTAAAAACTCCATTGTGATAAGAGGGTTCCCTAAGCATCTAATTCTCATTTTTTTTACATAACTGAAAAAAACCTCTCTATTTCCTGTTCCTTTACAATATACTAATAAGTACGACTTTGGAAGAATCATATACAATTTATTTTAGTCTTTGCAATGAATTGAAATTGAGACATTATGGAGTCCTTGCAAGGAACCCTCATTTTTGAATTTGACACTCTCAGCATTTAAATGGTACTCCTTGAAAAGATTCATACCTTTAAAAAAAAAAAAAAAAGATAAATTTCAGCTCTGTGAAGAGAATGTGGGGAAATTAATGCCTTTGAAAAATGTCTTGAAACTCAAGATTGCTTTATAGAAACAGATTGTGTAGTATGATCTTGTTTCTATTCCACTAACCTTTTTTTGTTTCCATATTTTGGACTGTTTTTGATAGAACACTCTGTTGATGGAAATACAGACATCCAAGAAAAACATAAATTTTTTATATGATCAGAAGGGACTGCTTTTCCATAAATGATGGGGTTCACTGAATTTCTAGGCATAAAGTATCTTTTACTATATGTGATTTTTTTTATGAAACAACATTCAGGAAAGAGGTTCCATGAGCCAAAAGGGAATATAATGTGTCAGATTATATTGATTGAGTGAGAGATCATAATGAGAATAATAACAGCTAAAATTTATCCTGGATTTTTCTTCTAAAGAGCTAAAAAGTATTTCATGTATTGTTATACGGAGCTTTATTTTTCACCCTGTAGGAAGAATAATTTTCAGGAGGATGCTGACCCACCAGGAGGCCATAAGGAAATAGTTTCATTAACCCTTGGTGCCAGGCGAGGTAAGAAGAATATTTATTTTTCCAGGGCCTAAGATGAAATGAAACACACATAGTCATTCTGATCATAAAGCCTTGAAGTCCCTGTGGCCCCATTTCATGATCTGCAAGTGATTTAAGTAAAAACACTGAGAGTATATAAATTTGGAAATTCTTCTAAGACATTTCCTCCTTTTGTAGAATTCTCAAGGTTCACTTTTCTTAGCCCTAACTGTCTATCTATCTTCATAATTTTTTTTTTTCTTTTGGTGGGGGGAGGGGGTACTGAACTGGTGATGCGTGCTAGCCATTTTTCAAGATCGACCTCCATCTAGGCGACAGGAAGGAGGCAGGTTTAGAGCCAAATAATCGTAATATTTAAAATCGACAGTATGCTGTTTCTCAGATGATCAGCTATTGAGATGAAAATAAACAAACTAAACAAAGGGAAGTGATTTGCTTAATATCACTCAAATCTCTAGCATCTGAATAAGTCTCCTTCCTCTTCCCTTGATGGTTCCAGGGGGCAGGGCTTTGAAGGAAAATCACTAATATATTAGCTTGTATTACATTTGAGCTGAACCACTGATAAGGCATGTATTAAAGTCCTTTCCATATTACAGAGTAAAGCAAAATAAAGGCTATGATATTTGTTCCCATTCCTCCAGTTCTTTCTAAGTTCAGCATGCCAAATTCTTATTGACACACCATTCCAAAAGGGCTGCTCCTTTACTTTCCTGGAGGGAGAAGTTATTAATTTATTTGCTATCATTGTTTTCAACTCTAAATGAGTAAATAAAGAACTTTTCTTTAATAAAGAGGTAATTTTGTACAACCTTAGTATAGAATCTTTTCTAGAATATCCCCAACATCTATTTCCCTTGTCTCTGAATGAACACCTCCAGGGATTAGCATTCTCTCCACTACAAGGAAGTTTTATTAATTACTAGACCATTTTTAATGTTAATGTTTAAGCATTTCTTATTATAGTGAACTACCATCTGCCTTTTTCTTTTGTATAGCCACTGGCCCTAGTTTTGCCCTCAAGGGCAACACAGATTAAAATGAGTTCTCCCTTGTCACAGTTATTTTTATATTTGAGGAGAGCAACCTCATCATTCTTTTAATTCATCTCTTCTCCAAGATAATGTATTTGCAAAGAACAAAAATAAGATGACCCCTTTAATTTTGAATTAAAATTAGAAAAAGATAACTAAGATGTGTGTGTGTGTGCATATATATGTATATATATATATCACCTTTAAGAGAAGTGGTAGGTCGTCTAAAAGTTTTCTATCCTGAAGCATGGTGAAGAATACATCCAATATCTAGTCATTTCTGTATTGCCGTGGTTCAATTTTTTGCTGTAATTGGTTAATTTTTACCTCTTTGTTAACTAAGAAGACTGGATTGTGTGATTATTTTGTCTCCCAGATCTAAATGTCTTGTCCTCACCATATATATTGAACAAAACATTATCAGGCTTACTGCTTCCTTGAAATTCTGTTTGCTTTTGGTGTCCTTAATCCACAGTTTCTGGGTATATTCTAAAGCATACCGTAAGCTGAAGATGAATGCTTTGAGAAGACTATACTAGGACATTAGAGCCCCCAGAAGTCCAAAAACGAGTAACAGCAAACCCCCTACTTTTGTACATTTCCCAGAATTTTAAGTGACTCTGACAAAACTGGTTCAACAGACTTTTGGAGCTGTGAAGGCTCTCAGATCCTAGTCTGGTTTGTCCAAGATAACATACCTTATTATATTAATGAAAACAGTCTGTGTTGTTTGTTTTGGTGGGGAGGAAGAGGACAAATTAGTTTTTAATATTATCTTATATAAGGACTGATTCTGAGTTAATTGTAGACTAAAGGTTCAGTGTAGTTTATAGGAGTGTCACAGTTTGTGAGGCCAGATCTGAACAGTAGTTCTCCTTTTATAGAGGGAATGCTGCTTAAGATACGAAGGGCACAAACTGATTTTAAATTTAATAAAATTCAATAAAACAAATAAAAATTAAAGTGTTTCATTTTTAAACAGCCAATTTTAGTTGCAAATCCAATACAGAACTCAAGTCTTCCAGTGCCAATTTAGCTTTTTCTGTTACAGTAATAGGCAGCTGCCTGGAATCTACCTATAGTTCATTATTCTTAATTATGAGATTATTTGTATCATTTGAGATAAAGTGTGGGCATTTTTAAACTTACAACTCGGATTAATCAGCTGAAGTTACAGTGTGAAAGTTTTTGATTCAGGAACACAAACTGATGTTTGTTTTTACTCCTGAAAAAAATACTAAGTCAGAAAGTTGAGGGAGAATAAAGTAGCACTCTGGTCTCCAACTGGATGGTCCAATATTTCTTGCTAAGACTCATTTCCAGATTTTGGTGTGTGTGTGGTGTGTGTGTGCGCACTTGGGCGTGCACGCGTTTTCTCTAGGGCTTTCCTACAGCACTACTAATAATCTCATGAACACTGCACAGATGTTTTCCCCATTCTCTGGCATGCTTATTTTTCAAGTGGCTTCTGAGAGCAGATGTTCCCATGTGTCTTTGTAACTGCTTTTCAGTTGATGTTTTTGCAACATTGAAAAAAAACCGTAGGGGAGGAATACTAAAGAAGACCAGTTACAGAAGAAAAATAAAGAGTAGTGTATGTTTAACTTTATTATGAGTCTGTGAAAGAAACTCCATTCAGTTCAGTTGAATTTAACAAGTATTTATTGAGAACCTACATGTAAGGCCCTTGGCTTAGTTCTGGGAAGGTTCAAAGCAGACAGATGCCATAGGTTGGAGGAAGGATATTTGCAAAACAAGAACACATTCACAAGGCATATATGTGAGGTGGTATCTCAGGCAGAAGGCAAGAACAAAGTATGAAAGTTTAGAACATATGCAAAGAAAAGTAAAATTATCAGCAGAGTCTGGATATTGCCTCACGTGGTAGAATAGTTGAGAATTTAGATTCAGAAGGTGATTTAAGGCTACAGTATAAAGAACCATGAACGGCGACCAAGGAGCTTGTGATTAAGTGGATTTGTACTGGTGAATGTTTTTGAGTGGAGGAGTAGCACAATCAGAGCCAGGTATTTTGGAGAGTTATTGTGGCCGTCATGTGTAAGAAGGATTGTGGAAAATGAAAACAATAGGGCTAAGGAATCACAGCTATCATTCTACTAGTGATGAAATAATAAGGTGGGGTGTCATTTGTAAAAATGAGAGCATTATAGGTGGAAAGATATTGAGGTTAGAGAATCATTGTGTATACACAATGTATATTGTGTTACTTTTGCTTCTTTCCCTCCTAAAAATGTGAGCTAGATAGACAGGGAGAACAGTGCTTCCAGTAATAGAGACGAGGATATCAAAAAAAAAAAAAAAAAAATGATAATGTATGGTTAGAGATTATGAGTTTGATTTGCTTGTAATACATGCACTTGTTAACGTCCAATAGGCCGTGAACATCTAGTGTCAGGAAGAGAGTTTCAAGCTAGACATAAATATACCATGAGGCTTTCTGTATAGAAGTGCACAGTTACTAACAAAGAGGCTAAGACTGGGAAAGAGGATCAAGAACAAGACTGTGGCAATTATTGTTGTTCTGAGAAGGGGATAGAGGAACAAGAGGAGCTGGCTAAGTTGACTTAGACTGCAAGTTCAGTGAGGTAGCAAGAAAAGTCTTAATAATTAGAGTAGAGCTTCCCTGGTGGCACAGTGGTTGAGAGTCCGCCTGCCGATGCAGGGGACGCGGGTTCGTGCCCCGGTCCGGGAAGATCACACGTGCCGCGGAGCGGCTGGGCCCGTGAGCTGTGGCCGCTGAGCCTGCGCGTCCGGAGCCTGTGCTCCGCAATGGGAGAGGCCACAACAGTGAGAGGCCCTCGTACCGCAAAAGTAATAATAATAATTAGAGTAGAAGAATGGTCCCCAAAGAGGGAAGACTCTACCTAAATTTCGAACAGCAGAGATTGTTAGAGGAATAAGGAAGGATTAAAGGATTTGGTGATGGTAAGGTTTTTATGACAAATACTTAATACATTTTGGTTGATAGTTGGAGTAGAAATGACAATTTCACTGTATGCTTTAGTTAGCTAATGTGTTTTAGATAGAGAAGTTTCATATTTATTTTGCATTGAAAGACTGTACTTTAGCTTATTTTAGGGCCAAAACACTGAAAATATAAACACATTTGAGGATAATCTACATAATGCTGAATGAATTTCTGATTTTTCACTAATCATGCTAGTGGAAGGCTGAGAGCCTTGAGCTTGTCCGGGGAAACCTCAGCTCCCAAGCTTGGTGACAAAAATTGTATCATTTCTCATTTTCCTCCCTGCCAGATTCCCTCATTGCAAAGTTTCTTCTCTATGGATCTATTTGTCACTCATATCTGCCCCCAGATGACCTTTCCCTGTTTCTTACTATCCTAATTGTGCCTAATGATGGTGATATTATACCATGACAGGACATCATTTCCCAGAACCCGTAGATTGGCTTTCTAGGGTAATCTTCTTGTAAGGGTCTTCTATTCTGGGCTTGTTGCTTTAGAAGCTTTTGAAGGCAAAACTTGGTTTCTCAGCAGATGAATTTCTTTAAGATCTTGGTTGGTTCTAATTATTAAAGATCATCATTTCCAATAGAATAAAGAAGGATATGATAGTTAAATCCATTGCTGTACATTTTCGAATTCTTAGAAATTGATTCTTTACGTTCCACCCAAGTCTTCTTCCCAAACATTTAAAAGTTTGGTCCAGGAGAAAGTGGTTTCTTTTGCAGTCCACCTGTTTCCCCCAACAGATAATCTCAGTATTACAGAGAAACTTCACCACTCCTCCCAATCACCAAACAAAATAAATGCAATTATATCTAGGAGGTGATACAACTTTAAACATATGGATGAAATATAGAATTGATTGTAACAGGGGGAGAACTTTCTTACATGACTCACAGCTAAAGATGATTTAAATCACCTGAACAATGACAAATGCAGAGTCAGAGAAGGACAACATGAGATTTATTATGGACAAGTACCAAGTAATGTATTCCTGTGGCAAAAAGCCATCAGATATTCAGTGTATAGAGGGCAACTGGCCACTTTGTGCTTCCAAGGGGACTGAGGACAGTCATTGTTAATGGGCCTGCTTTAAAGAGCCACAGAGCCACAGAGAATGCACAGTCTGACCCGGATTACTTAGAAAGCATTGGTCTGTACCAGAAAGATGTGATCAGGCTCAGGTTCTCATCATAATTGTAACTCCAACTTGCTGTGTGGCTTTAGGCAAAGTGCTTAATCCCTCTTCACTGTGGTTCCTTTAGTTTTAAGATAAGTGAGGGGAGAAGCATGTTCCCTTACAGAATTAACATCGATATAAAATAAGACCATAATATATATCGATTGACTTGGAAAGAGGTCCCTTGTTAAAAACTGTTTAAGATTAGGACACAACAGCAAAAAAAATAGATCATAATCCCTTGTTACTATCCCACCCCAGCATATACACGCACTGGCCATAATCATATATAAAATGGCAATTTT
This sequence comes from Delphinus delphis, assembly GCF_949987515.2. Lineage (NCBI taxonomy): Eukaryota > Metazoa > Chordata > Mammalia > Artiodactyla > Delphinidae > Delphinus > Delphinus delphis. Next base: position 30,885,412 of record NC_082685.1, on the reverse strand, counting down.
CTATTTCTCCTTTATATTTTTCCTTGTTCTCTAATTCGTTTTTATGACGAACATCTTTTATTTCAATAATTCCCATTTTGGTCGGAGAGAGAAAAAGAGAGGAATAGAATGAGAAACATAAGTATGTAAAAAATGAAAATTTTACATGCTTTAAAGAGAGAAAGGTACAAAGAGATTCCAAGATTAGCTTTAGCAAAGCATGATGTTTTACATAAGAATCTTGACAACATATAGAAAGAATAGAAGGAATTTGCCACATTATAAAGAGAGTACACTTACTGCATTTGGGGCAAATAGTAATTAAATGAGTACATCATGTGGCTTTAAGCCCTGACTTCAGTATTAATGGAATAAGGAAAAAGCAACTTTGGACTCAGGGACTAAGAATTCCATGTGAGTGAACCCATGCAAGGCAGCTTTGAAAAAGTTTCTAGGCTCACCTTAGGGTAGAAAAGGAGTTGGAACTTTTAAACATTCATCTTGTATCTCTGCTCTGACATTTGGCATTTTCAAAGACCCAAAACAGTATTTTGGAGCAGTAAATATCAGTAAATAGTAAGCTGTTGTTATCTTTGACAATAATGTTACCACATCTCTCCTTAGACCCAGGGGCACTCTCTCCTTATACTTCCCTTCCATTCAGAAAGCACACACCCCCATCCCAGCATGCTAGTCAGAGCTTCATCTCTCAGTGCAGCTCTTGCTCTTTTGGGAGTGGGGTGGACTGGGATGGAGGGGAAAGGCTTTGGAAACCAAAAAGGAATTTCCCTTCTCCATTTATTCTAAACCTCTGTGTAAACAATACGATTGCTTTGTTAATACAACTTGCAGGTGTATGCCTCTCACTTGTCTACAAAAAGCCCAGTAAACATCAGTCTTTGTGACTTGCTTAGCTTTGCAAAAAAATTAAATAATAGGAATCATTCTAATTGTTCAAGGCCCAAGTTGCAAAAATAAAAGTTATACCTTCTCTCCACTTAAAAAAAAAAAAAAAAAAATAGTAGCTATCTCTTTTAACTATCTTCCAGGAAGGCAGGAAGGGAGGAGGCACAGGAAAAAGAGGATCTGGAGGAAAAAAAAAGAGAGGTGCTCTTGGCAGTAGTTTTTCAAGCGTAAGTGAAGATAGATCACCTTAGAGACAGTAATGTGAGTCAACAGTCCAATGGGATTCTATTTGCCAAAATAGTAATTAAACACAAACAAACCAAAATGCCTCTCCAACTTTTCTGGGAACTATTGATAGTGTGGTGGGATATGTTGGTGCCTATATCCCCTTTTATACAAATTTTCTGACTGAAAAAGAGTAGCAGTCATGCCTACAAAAAAGAAAATAATGTGGAAAACAAGGTGATCACTGGATTTCAGATCTGAGAGGTGTTACTGGGAAAAAACACATATTTACAGGCACATACACACACCCAGAAGTGCTAGGTGAAGGGATCCATGTTGCTACTCTGTATTCCACCTTTTACTTTGTTCTTAAGGATTATATTAATAGTCTGCTCTTTGTCTTCCTGAAAGAGAGAAAGGAGAGTAAGCCAAATAAAAAACTGCAGTCATTGTCAGTAAGTGATATCTTTTATGGTTGCTCCATTAGAACAACTTTAAAAAAAATTGAGAAGGGGACTTTTTTTTTTTTTGCGGTACACGGAGCTCTCACTGCTGTGACCTCTCCCATCGCGGAGCACAGGCTCTGGGGCACGAACCCGTGTCCCCTGCATCGGCAGGCAGACTCTGAGCCAACAGGGAAGCCCAGGGATTTTTTTATATATGTATCTAACATAGTAGAAAAGATATTCTACATGCTTACGCTAGACTTCCCCTGAGAGAGCAAGTTGTGCTTAAGGAAATACCTTGAGAAGCCATTTAAAGTAGTGGGTGAGACTCTTTCAGGAATTGATTAACAGGAGACAAGATAATAAAATGATAGCTAAATTTCTCTGTATTGTAAATGACCTAGTAGAAGTGAGAAGGGAAAAAAGGAGATAGCTAAAAATATCCAAAGACATTTTTAAAATTTATTGAAGTATAATTGACGTACAATGTTATATGTTTCCAGGTGTACAACTTAGTGATTCAGTGCTTTTGTATACTGTGAAAAGATCACCACAGTAAGACAAATTAAGATCTATCACCCTACAGAGTTACAGAATTTTTTTTTTTAATTGGCATCATTTTATTTTATTTTTTTAAACATCTTTATTGGAGTATAACTGCTTTACAATGGTGTGTTAGTTGCTGCTGTATAAAAAAGTGAATCAGCCATATTCATACATATATCCCCATATCCCCTCCCTCTTGCGTCTGCCTCCCACCCTCCCTATCCTGCCCATATAGGTGGTCACAAAGCACTGAGCTGATCTCCCTGCGCTATGGCGCTCTGCGGGTGCTTCCCACGAGCTATCCATTTTACATTCGGTAGTGTGTATATGTCCATGCCACTGTCTCACTTTGTCCCAGCTTCCCCTTTCCCCTCTGCACAGTTACAGAATTTATTCCCTTGTGATGAGAACTTTTAAATTTGCTCTCTTAGCAACGTTCAAATATGCAGTACAGGATTATTAACTATGGTTTTCATGCTGTACACTAGATTCCCCTGACTTACTTTTATTTTTATAACTGCAAGTTTGTACCTTTAGATTCCCTTCGCTCATTTTTTTTTTTAACATCTTTATTGGAGTATAATTGCTTTACAACGGTGTGTTAGTTTCTCCTTTATAACAAAGTGAATCAGTTATACATATAGATATATCCCCATGTCTCTTCCCTCTTGCATCTCCCTCCCTCCCACCCTCCCTACCCACCCCCCTAGGTGGTCACAAAGCACCGAGCTGATCTCCCTGTGCAATGCGGCTGCTTCCCACTAGAGATCTATTTTACATTTGGTAGTATATATATGTCCATGCCACTCTCTCACTTTGTCCCAGCTTACCCTTCCCCCTCCCCGTATCCTCAAGTCCATTCTCCAGTAGGTCTGTGTCTTTATTCCCGTCTTGCTCCTAGGTTCTTCATGGCCATTTTTTTTTTGTTTTTTAGATTCCATATATATGTGTTAGCATACGGTATTTGTCTTTCTCTTTCTGACTCACTTCACTGTGTATGACAGACTCTAGGTCCATCCACCTCACTACAAATAACTCAATTTCGTTTCTTTTTATGCCTGAGTAATATTCCATTGTATATATGTGCCACATCTTCTTTATCCAGTCATCTGTTGATGGACACTTAGGTTGCTTCCATGTCCTGGCTGTTGTAAATAGAGCTGCAATGAACATTGTGGTACATAACTCTTTTTGAATTATGGTTTTCTCAGGGTATATGCCCAGTAGTAGGATTGCTGGGTCGTATGGTAGTTCTATTTTTAGTTTTTTAAGGAACCTCCATACAGTTCTCCATAGTGGCTGTATCAATTTACATTCCCACCAACAGTGCAAGAGTGTTCCCTTTTCTCCACACCCTCTCCAGCATTTATTGTTTGTAGATTTTTTGATATGGCCATTCTGACCGGTGTGAGATGATATCTCATTGTAGTTTTGATTTGCATTTCTCTAATGATTAATGATGTTGAGCATTCTTTCATGTGTTTGTTGGCAGTCTGTATATCTTCTTTGAAGAAATGTCTACTTAGGTCTTCTGCCAATTTTTGGATTGGGTTGTTTGTTTTTTTGATATTGAGCTGCATGAGCCACTTATAAATTTGGAGATTAATCCTTTGTCAGTTGCTTCATTTGCAAATATTTTCTCCCATTCTGAGGGTTCTCTTTTTGTCTTGTTTATGGTTTCCTTTGCTGTGCAAAAGCTTTTAAGTTTCATTAGGTCCCATTTGTTTATTTTTGTTTTTATTTCCATTTCTCTAGGAGGTGGGTCAAAAAGGATCTTTCTGTGATTTATGTCATAGATTGTTCTGCCTATGTTTTCCTCTAAGTGTTTGATAGTGTTTTGGCTTACATTTAGGTCTTTAATCCATTTTGAGTTTATTTTTTGTGTATGGTGTTAGGGAGTGTTCTAATTTCATTCTTTTACATGTAGCTCTCCAGTTTTCCCAGCACCACTTATTGAAGAGGCTGTCTTTTCTCCACTGTGTATTCTTGTCTCCTTTGTCAAAGATACGGTGACCATATGTGTGTGGGTTTATCTCTGGGCTTTCTATCCTGTTTCATTGATCTATATTTCTGTTTTTGTGCCAGTACCATACTGTCTTTATTACAGTAGCTTTGTAGTGTAGTCTGAAGCCTGGGAGCCTGACTCCTCAGCCCTGTTTTTCTTTCTCAGGATTGCTTTGGCTATTCGGGGTCTTTTGTGTTTCCATACAAATTGTGAAAATTTTTGTTCTACTAATGTGAAAAATGCTATTGGTAGTTTGATAGAGATTGCATTGAATCTGTAGATTGCTTTGGGTAGAATAGTCATTTTCACAATGTCGATTCTTCCAATCCAAGAACATGGTATATCTCTCCATCTATTTGTATCATCTTTAATTTCTTTCATCAGTGTCTTATAATTATCTGCAAACAGGTCTTTTGTCTCCTTAGGTAGGTTTATTCCTAGATATTTTATGCTTTTTGTTGCAATGGTAAATTGGAATGTTTTATTCTTTCACTTTCAGATTTTTCATCATTAGTGTATAGGAATGCAAGAGATTTCTGTGCATTAATTTTGTATCCTGCTACTTTACCAAATTCATTGATTAGCTCTAGTAGTTTTCTGGTGGCATCTTTAGGATTCTCTATGTATAGTATCATGTCATCTGCAAATAGTGACAGCTTTACTTCTTCTTTTCCTATTTGGATTCCTTTTATTTATTTTTCTTTTCTGATTGCTGTGGCTAAAACTTCCAAAACTATGTTGAATAATAGTGGTGAGAGTGGGCAACCTTGTCTTGTTCCTGATCTTAGTGGAAATGGTTTCAGTTTTTCACCATTGAGGATGATGTTGGCTGTGGGTTTGTCATATATGACCTTTATTATGTTGAGGAAAGTTCCCTCTATGCCTACTTTCTGGAGGGTTTTTATCATAAATGGGTGTTGAATTTTGTCAAAAGCTTTCTCTGCATCTATTGAGATGATCATATGGTTTTTCTTCTTCAATTTGTTAATAGGTGTATCACATTGATTGTTTGCGTATATTGAAGAATCCTTGCATTCCTGGGATAAACCCCACTTGATCGTGGTGTATGATCCTTTTAATGTGCTGTTGGATTCTGTTTGCTAGTATTTTGTTGAGGATTTTTGCATCTATGATCATCAGTGATATTGGCCTGTAGTTTTCTTTTTTTGTGACATCTTTGTCTGGTTTTGGTATCAGGATGATGGTGGCCTCGTAGAGTGCATTTCGGAGTGTTCCTTCCTCTGCTATATTTTGGAAGAGTTTGAGAAGGATAGGTGTTAGCTCTTCTCTAAATGTTTGATAGAATTCACCGGTGAAGCCATCTGGTCCTGGACTTTTGTTTGTTGGAAGAATTTTAATCACAGTTTCAATTTCAGTACTTGTGATTGGTCTGTTCATATTTTCTATTTCTTCTTGGTTCCATCTCGGAAGGTTGTGCATTTCTAAGAATTTGTCCATTTCGTCCAGGTTGTCCATTTTATTGGCATGGAGTTGCTTGTAGTAATCTCTCATGATTCTTTGTATTTCTGCAGTGTCAGTTATTACTTCTTCTTTTTCATTTCTAATTCTATTGATTTTAGGCTTCTCCCGTTTTTGCTTGATGAGTCTGGCTAATGGTTTATCAATTTTGTTTATCTCCTCAAAGAACCAGCTTTTAGTTTTATTGATCTTTCCTACTGTTTCCTTCATTTCTTTTTCATTTATTTCTGATCTGATCTTTCTGATTTCTTTGGGTTTTTTTTTGTTCTTCTTTCTCTAATTGCTTTAGGTGTAAGGTGAGGTTGTTTATTTGAGATGTTTCTTGTTTCTTAAGGTAGGATTGTATTGCTATAAACTTCCCTCTTAGAACTGCTTTTGCTGCATCCCATAGATTTGGGGTCGTTGTGTTTTCATTGTAATTTGTTTCTAGGTATTTTTTTTTATTTCCTCTTTGATTTCTTCAGTGATCTCTTGGCTATTAAGTAGTGTATTGTTTAGCATCCATGTGTTTGTATTTTTTACAGATTTTTTTCCTGTAATTTATATCTAGTCTCATAGCATTGTGGTCGGAAAAGATACTTGATACGATTTCAATTTTCTTAAATTTACCTAGGCTTGATTTGTGACCCAAGATATGATCTATCCTGGAGAATGTTCCATGAGCACTTGGGAAGAAACTGTATTCTCTTGTTTTTGGATGGAATGTCCTATAAATATCAATTAAGTCAATCTTGTTTAATGTATCATCCCTTCACCCATTTGCCCCACACCCCCAATCCCTGTGTCTAGCAACCAACAGTCTCTTCTCTGTATCTATGAGCTTGCTTTTTTTCTCCACTTTTACTGAGAAATCAGAGACATACATCACTGTATAAGTTTAAGGTGTACAGCATGATGGTTTGATTTACATATATTTTAAAGGGATTACCATTATAGTTAGTTAACTTTCATCTCATATGGACACATTAAAGAGAAAAGAAAAAAAAAAATTCTCCTTTTGATGAGAATTCTTAGGATCTAGTCTCTTAGCTTTCCTATACATAGATCATTCAACAGTGTTAACTATAGTCATCATGTTGTACATTATAATCCTAGTAATTATTTATATAAGTGGAAGTTTGTATCTTTTGACCACCTTACTTCAGTTTCCCATCCCCCTATTCCCCCACCTCTGGTAACAACAAATCTGATCTCTTTCTATGAGTCTGGTGTTTTGGGGGTTGTTTTTTGTTTTTTTCAGATTGCACATATAAATGAGATTGTACAGTATTTTTTTTTCTCTGATTTATTTCACTTAGCATAATGCCTTCAAGGTCCATCTATGTTGTCACAAATGGTAGAATTACCTCATTTTTTTATGACTGAGTACTATTAAGTTGTGTATAATATATACCACATTTTCTTTCTCCATTCGTTGATGGACAATTAGGTTGATTTCATATCCTGACTACTGTAAACAATGCTGCAATGATCATGGGAGTACATATGTCTTTTTGAGTTAGTGTCTTTATTTTCTTCAGATAAACACCCAGTAGTGGAATTGCTGGATCATATTGTAATTTTATAAAGACATTTTTAAAAGTGACTTTCTGTATATGATTTCCAGTTATTTTTCTTGCTATAGTGTAACACTTCCACCATCTTACTTAAACCCTCTGTGAAGCTGCCATATAGAGAAATCTTGTGCAAAGATTGTTGTTTATCTTGGCAGTTCAGAAGACAGCAATGTCCACACCAAGGTCCTAGAGTTAAGGCAACATGTGCATGACATTGGGGTGACCTGTAAACTCAACTTAGAGAGGGGAACTGGTATTGAAGGAGTTGAAAATGCTGATCCTGTAAGACTATGCCGAAATCTGGAGAAATTGGATTTTCCCCAAAAAGTATATCTTATCTATGCATATAATTGAGAAGATAAACCCAGCTGACATCTGGGTAAAACAGAATCCTAGGTTTTTGCAGAAAGAGCTTTTATCACAAAAGTTATATGTTTTTGATGTGCACACAAAAATATGGTCATTGGTGCAAAACAGAGCGTGGCATGTCTCAGAGTCATGGAATTCTAGCACATGGTCTTTGAGAATATCACCCAAATGCCTCATTTTACAGGTGAGGACAAAAGCCAGGAACTAGTCATTGGCAGAACCTAAAGCAGAACTGAACTGACCTGACTGTCTAATGCTGAGCATTGTCCAATCTATTGGTTGCTTTGATTTCAAATAACAATGACTTTTTTCTTAAGTACTTATTAATCACTTTTGCTAAGTTTTATGTCTTTGAGCATTTACTATATGTTCATTTATAATATTTGGACCCTGAGAACTTACAGATATTATGGAAATAAAACCAGAGGCAGATAAAGTTGAAATTGAATCAGAGAGGTTGGGGGATGGGAAGAGACTAATTCCAGAATTAAGAAAACAAAGCATGTGTCCCTCTCCAAACTCTCAAGGGCAACAAGTTGATCACCAAACAGAAAACTGCATTTGAATGTCTGAGAACAGCCCAAACACATTTCAAGCTCTGCAGGGATGTGCATTTGAGATGGAAATATGAGAAATGGAAACAGGCTCCACCTCAAAAGTGAAGTTAGTGGCTTGAATTCAGGAATGTTTCACAAGATTTGACATCTTCCCATCGCTCTACAGTGGATGTGGTAGAGAAAGCATTTTCCTTAAACATGTACAAAATTAAATTTAGAAACAGCAACAATAAAAACAGCTCCTTTTATGTCCTCCTGGAAGAATCATGAAAGGACTTTCACATACAGGAAATTCAAATAGCATAGACTATCCCTTAATTGCAAAGAAAAGTAGCTATACTCTGCTGTGTTAATAATTAGTAGGTGTTAAGCATTTTACATATGATCTCTCATTTAATAATTATGTCTCTTGAGGGATATTGGATTCTTTGCATGGATAGGAAGTCCACCCAAAGCCAAGAGATGACACTGTGATAAAATAAGTCATGTATCAGAATTGGATTCACTAGTCAGTTTCTCCATTTTCATACACGTCTCTTTCTTCAAAGATTATAAATACCAAGAGACACAGGCATTTGGCAGAAAAAGCTTTTATGGTCCTGATTCCTTCTCATGTCATCTGAATTAGGGAACATTCAAAGATTATAGGTCGCTGTGACAGGAAAAATGTAACTGGATTTTGACATACATATGGGTGATCTCTCATGGCAGTGTTATGACTTTAGCAACTGGCAGTAATAATGGTCAGGAATTTGGGGGGAGCTCAAAGTTGTAAAATCAAATAAGTACTAAGCCACTGAGAACACTTAGAACATTGTAAAGTAAGGAGCAGAAGCTGTGCTTCGGAGTTTTAATCCTGCATATTCTATAAATCAATAGCTTATAGTATATTTTAATACATTCCTTGAAGGCTCCAAGCTTTGATCTTTGGCTTTGTCTTCTCTCTTGAAATTGTGTACAAAGCAATCTCAGAGTAGAATTTGGCACTATTTGTTGCTAGTCTTAGGGAAACGAAGTACAAAGCCAGAGATAAACATTTTTCTACTGTAAAATGTTGAAAGCAATCGTGCTTATCTCACTCTGTTTGATAAGCAATGCAAATTCAAATGGCTTTCATTTTATCCACGTTTGCTTCAATTTAGAGGATTCTCAATAGCATATGTGTGACAATTGTATATTTAAGAGAACACGATATTTAAATTGACTTGAATACATTTTAAAAATCCATTACCAGCACTGTACCTTTTACTTTAGAATATTAAAAGTCACTTTCATTTCCTTTCCTTTCACAATGAGCTTTTCCTAGTGATAGCCCATCTTTACAATAGTCAGGCAGCCCTGTTGAATAGAACCATAGCTGCACATGACAAACCTCTTTTCTGGACTGGGCAGTGAAAACCACACTGAGATAAACTGTCAAAACATTATCTTTGGCATCGTTGTATAGGACCTGGCCACTGCACATATTATTTGACAGTCAGATATGAAATTCTGATGGAAAGGTGGATCAGTGCAGAGCCAATCCTGACATACTGCAGAGTGAGCCTGCCCCCTCCTCCCACCAAGTTCTTCCTTGCCTGTGCACACATTAAAATTCCATTTGAGTATCAGCAAATTCCCCCTCAGCTAAGATCCATCCTAACCTAGACAAGCATGTGTCCTATGTTTCTAGCAAGGAAACCCGATCACCAAGTGCGATGACCCCAACCAATTTGACCCATTTGCCTGGATTTCTCTGGTACTTGCACTAAATAATGGAGGTGGGTCTTGCCCCAAGTTCCTTGATGGAATATGCCTCTTCCACCTGTGGATTTGGCCTTCTATCCAACTTTAAGGAAAGTTTAAGCATATACTGGGATGACTCCTTGCAGGGTTTTTTTCTGTGGGAGTACTTTTTATAACTACACATATTATTCTTTTCTGGTTTTCCTCACTAAGAAAAAAGAGGGTGTTAGCATTTTAAAAGGCTGTCTCTCTGCATTTTATTATATAAATCAGCTTTCTTGCTCAAGTCAAATGTCACCCCTTCAGCTGCATAACAATACTTTTCAGCCTATATTAAAAGCTGGCTTCATTTTACTTTGTAATAGAAAGCTTCACTTTGGCATTAATATCAAAAGGCAGCTGCCCACATAATAGGTTTCCTTTTAAGCAATATGGGAAAACACACATTTATCAAACAATTTTCAGTATGGAGGCTGTGGTTTTGATTGCATCAAAAACCTTAGCCAATCAGGCTGTTTCTTATAAAGGATGCCGGATCTGTGCATCTGACAGGATATTGAATATCCAATGAGTTTATTCCTGCAAACATATTTATAGAACCCTTTATAATGTGTAGAGGAGGGGGGGAATGTGTTTTTTTTTCCTATGTACATCTATTTTCTAATCCAATGTAAAAAAGCCCGTGTCAAAACTGAGAAATACTTTTGTAAAGAAAATAGCATACTTTCCTGGGTATTCTAACATGATGAATGGCAAAAGCAAAATTGAATTTGTCTCACTATTTGTGCCACATACTGTGTAGACTTTATGTCAGTGATGACACTAGAAGTTTTCTGTTTTGCTTTCTGTGAATTATTCTAGTAAAATCTTTGTCACTTGTACATAGCTGAGCCTAGGTCCAGCCTGGACATGGACTGTTCTACTGGGGCTGACGTGAGTTTTAGCCACTGGGAGCCAAATCTTTCCTATGTATCGCATGTCACCTTGTGCAAACAACATTAGAATATAGTTTGGTTTATGAAGTTATGCAAAGCTTCCTTCCAATATGTGTTCATATATTTTTCTTTTCCTTTCTCTAATATATCGTTCCAAAGCATACACTGCAGTCCCTTAGCTTATGATTCTTGAGAGCATCATTTTCAAATAATTTATTAAAGTGGAAAAATAATACGGTGGTCAATCCATCTGCATGCCTACTTGCAATTTCTTTTTTCCTATTTCATTTGACGTTTAACTGCAAATACTGAGATGAAATTGACCCAGAGAAGTCTTGCCAAACTAACCCATAAGCAAAAGCCATAGTCAGTTCCATCTGTCACTATGATCGATAAGGAAACCAATGCCTCAGTTTCTCAGGTGATTTTCCTCTCATCCTGATGAACTTGCCAGTCAAACTCAGTAGACAAGCAAGAGAAGAAGCATATTTCAAAAGAAGGAGCCGCAGTAGCTGAAGGCCTTTGCTGCTACTGCTTCTCCCTTCTTTTCTTCTATATTTTCTAAGATCTCCAACTCTTGGAAATCTCCAATCTATGGCAAACCACCCACATGTCACTTAAAAGCCACAAGTGGCTACACCAGGCTATGAATCTCAAACCTCTCATAGCTTTCGGTTTCACTGTGGTTTTTGTAACTTTTTAACCTCAGCCCCTCTGACATACAAGTCTCATGATCCTCTTTCACATCACAAAATGATATTCTAGAACTATTTGTGTATAGATTGCTGTGTGTAATGGAGGCTAAAAATATGACATGCATTTCCAGTGTGCCCTCGCATCCATTTCTGGCATTTTTCACTGAAAGAGTACACACATATGCATGTGTGTGTAAAGACACACAATTCTAAATGGAGCTCAGAAGACAGAGAACTGAGAACAGCTCATTTCTCAGAAATTCCTGAGAGCTAGAAGTGTACCCTCCCCTATGATCAGAGACTCAATCAGCCTCCAGTGGAAACAACAACAAAAAAGTGGCTGCAGTTTAAGAGACAGCCTGGTGTAATTGATCCAGCCCCTTGGGGAGGATGTTTCTGCTTAATTAAGAGCACAGCCACCTGCTTGGTGTACTGGAGTCTAACAATTCACTTGAGCAGGTCCATCGTGGATTAGGGTACCAGCTTTTACTGACGTGTGGAACTGAAACACTAGCCTGCCTATTAAGCTCAAAAGCTGGTTCTTAAACTGTCATAATGCTGGCTGAATTATAGCTGATTGGAATACCGAACACAAGAATGCCTATGGGCTGAATGCAAATCAAATCTGCACGAAACCACGCTGCACTAATAGAATAATAAGACAGAATGCTTGAGAGAAATTTTTTATACGTTGCTTTGCAAAGATCCCAGTCATTCATTTTGTTTAGGTCTCCAGCAACTAGCCTCTCTAAGATGTTTAAGTAAAATGAACTTTAGCTGTTGTATTTACTTTATAGTGGTATTGGGACACTCTTGCCCAATAAAAAATTCATATTTTATGAAAGAACAGTAGCGCTTTTAATCTTGTACTACATATGTATTAATTCACCGAGGTCAAGCCGTTTATAAAAGCAGGTAAAACTTGGCAGTTACAGCTTTTTAAAGGCTCAAAACAGGAGCAATTTCTAGACAAATTTCAAAGATTCCTTGAATGTTTGGTTAGCCCCAGATGGATACAGTTTATTATGAAAAGAAAATTAAAGAATCTGACTATTGACACTGTGGAGAAATTATACATTTACTGAAGTACTAAACAAATCTTCTGACCCCATTAAGTTAAAGGCACAAGCAAACAGGCTTAAACCAGACTTGCATTTGTTTTACATGATTTAACTGTTCCACATTTTTCTTTCTGCTCTTTATTACTATTTGGGTTCTCTGTAGCAGTGCCAGCAGTTAGTAATGCCAATAGCTAATTGTATAGTAGACCTAAGATAAAAATGTTCAACATTTTGTAGATATTAGAAAATTGAAAATATTTTTGATCAAGTGGTGAAATTCCTCACCTTTAAATTCTAAAATATATTCTCTTTATGTAGTTGTTCATTACCTTTAAAAGTTTCAAGCCCTTTCACATTAAAGGTACTGTGGATGTTCAGAATGATGTTTCTTTTTTTTATGTTTTGTTTAATCACCCATATGTTGGTAAGAATATTTATATGGTAAGTATAATTAATATGTATTTGTTTAAACATTTAAAAAAATACTTTGTCTTAATCAAGCAGTTCAACATAAGGAATGTCACCAGTTACATACTTTTATGCAGGGTCTTTTTTGCTTTTCATTATTTTTCATGAAAATTAATAATTTTTTTTTTTTTTTTTTTTACTACTTACAAGCTTCAAAAATAACAGAAAAAAAGCAAAAGTCTCTAGGTACATCCATGTTGCTGCAAATCACATTATTTTGTTCTTTTTTATATTCTCATACTGAGTGAAGTCAGAGAAAGAAAAATATCATATGATATTGCTTATATGTGGAATCTAAAAAAAGGCTACAAATGAACTTATCTACAAAACTGAAATAGAATTACAGATGTAGAAAATAAACTTATGGTTACCAGGGGGTAAGGAGGGGAAGGGATACATTGGAAGATTGAGATTGACACATACACACCACTATATATAAAATAGATAACTAATAAGGACCTACTGTATAGGGCAGGGAACTCTACTCAATACTCTGTAATGGCCTATATGGGAAAAGAATCTAAAAAAGAGTGGATATGTGTATTTGTATAAGAGATTCACTTTGCTGTACGCCTGAAACTAACCCAACATTGTAAATCAATTATACCCCAATAATTTTTTTTTTAAAAAAGAAAAGACTAAAAAAGTAAATAAAGCAAAAGTCCCCTTTGCTCCCCAACTCATCCACAGAGATAACTTTTATCAATTTTTGCAAATATCCAAGACTTGTTTGACTATACATGTATGTGTATGCATACATATATTAAGTGTGTTTTTGTATTTGCTACTTATATCTTTATAAATTTTTCATATGAATAAAATAAAATTCTAAACATTTTTCTGTAACTGATTTTATTTCACAAAGCATTATTTTTAGAGATCTTTCCATGCTAGTTCATATAGATTTACTAATTTTTTAAGTGCTGCTGAATTTTTAATAGGGTGGATGAGTCATAATTTAAACATCCTTATGTTGATGGAGATTTAGGTTGTTGTCAACATTACTTCTTTATGTTGCAATTAAAATACATGCAAATACAAGTATATCACCTGTATTAGACACCTAGGAGTAGGACAGCTGTGTCCAAGGGTCTTCACTGTTCCTCCTGCCTGGTGAACTTTACCCTTTATGTAGCTCTGCAACTTGCTTTCTCACTTAACTAAACCTTCTGAATCTTTCTTCACTTTCTTTCTATAATAAGACTACCACTCCTTCTTTATCACCTAATCTTTACTTAGTTTTCCTTATTTCACTTACAACCATCTGGTCTATAATACATTTATTTGTTTATTTATTGTCTGGATTTATCTGTTTTGCTCTCTGTTATATCTCTGGTACCCAGATCAGTGCTACTTAGTGCTTAATGTTTGTTGAATAAATGGGAAAAATGAGTGAGCAAATGAACTATAATTTTATGTATACAAACTACTTATCTTAGTATTAGGTTTTCCATCTTGAAAGCATAAAAACTTGAAAAATCAAAATGTAAAAGTTGCTTTCTTTTAATCATGCTTAAAGCTTTTAGTAAAGGTTTTTTTTGTTAAAAATATGTACGTGTTAGGGGAAACATACCCTTTGTCTCTGTCAGAAGAAGCATGCAATCATGTATGAACCCCACAGAATGAGAAAGGAGTGGTTACAGAGGTTCTGTGATCATCCAAAATGTAAAAACACTTAATGTTTAATGCAAGGCAATTTGTCTACTTTTTATATCGCTGTGGAATGGAGTAATCTATTAGGATGTCTTTTGCACACTTGGCGCTAGAACACCAGGAGTCTTATTGACCAGTGCTAATATCATGACATGAAGATTTCCTTCTCGTGTTCCCCAGAAGCTCTGTGCTGAGAAACTTCCTTCCATTTACCACCATGCCTTTCCTTTTCTCTTTTTGTTTGTGTTGCAGAGTGTTCAGGTAGAATAATTATGCAGACTGTATGACATACCATTTATAACCAAATAGAAAATAAGAACTTAGAACACTGTTGTCAATCTGCCTTCACTTTCTTTTGAAGTTTATGTATTTAGTACTCCAGAGTGGAAAGTTTGGAGGATTTAATTCTCAACAGCTAATATTCTTTTTCTGATCATGTTTAATACTTTAACTCCCTAAATATAATTTGGTGAACTGAACAATGAATCAACCCAAAGGTGCTTCAAATAAAAGGAATTCAGCAATGTCAACACATTAAATGTCAAAGGACATAAAATTATAGAGTAAAACTAGCTTAAGAGAAGCAAAAGTAAATCTAGGATTGATTCCTGAGGTAGGATTTATTATCTTGTATCATAAATCTATAAAAAGATTTAAATTTTTAAAAAATAAGTAAAATTATTAATGTTCATATTAAATATGCACTCATTCATATACTCAGCATCTGAAAGAAGGCAGGTAAAAACTAATGGAAGCTATGGTTAAAGCAGCTGATGGGAGTTTCAGTATTTTGGTCTCTCCATTTTTAGTCTCTAATACATTGTGGTTTTCATTGGCATCACTGTAAGAAATTATAAACGACAAACTTTAGGCAGTGATTAGTGTGGCTAGAGATACTAGGGTTATATAAAGCTTCAACGTCTACAGTTAGAAAACATTCTAATAAATGAGTAATAAATTGTCATACCGTAGAACACACACAAAAAATGCTGTGTATTCCAAATGCTTAGGTTGTCACTAGCTAGTAGGGAAAAAACATTAGTGCCAACTTCATGCATATTAAACAGATGCATGCCATGTGGCCCAAAAAAAGGAAAATTGGTTGGAATGTACAAGTAACTTTTTTAAAGGCTTCTCATGAATGTCTGCACTTCCTTTTAATCTCTTTGGCATTTTGTAGTTGGCACTTTCCTTTGGGCTTTAAAGAAAAATCAAATGCTTTCCTCTGAATAAGAATGAATCACCAACTTATTTCCGTGTTTACCAAGAGTAGCTCAAAAGTTGTTGGTGTTTGTCTTGATGCCAGTCATTTCAAAGGATTTTGTCTCTTGTGAAAATCATTATGTTGTAAGATGTGAATTTTTTTTGTTATATTTACAGTCAAAGATGTTAATTGGTTGCTCAGTCCTCTCCATAATACTTTTATACATTTTATGATACCTTGCTTTTGAGTTGGAGAAAAAAGGAAACTTCATATTCCGAGTCAGGTGAAAAAAGAGAGACTCAAGTCAAAAAAAAAACTATTCCTAACCTGTTTGGAATTGAGCCATTTTTCTGGACTCAAAGGTTCAGGCTATTCTGAAGACCACCTTTAAATTGGATCCTGAGACAAATTTTTGTCATTTTAAAGATCATACTAATGTAGGAACTTACAAATCTTAAGTCAAACTTCTTGGATATAAAACAAACAAACAAAAAACTAATGATTGTGTGAACATACTTTATTTTACTCACTTATTCAAATTTTCAAATTAAACAATTCACATATTCAACAGATATTTACGGAGTGCCACCTAAGTGCTCAGGCTTGTGCCAAATTCCTGGGGAGGTGGTGGCGAGCAATAATAGACAAAATTCCTTCTCTTGTGCCTTAGGAGTCATACATAATAGTTTTCAAACAGAGGGAGAATCATTCCACAAGAAGGATGTTTTCTCATCTACCAGTACTGGAGAAGGTTATGAAACAGTCTGTGTTTGTTACAGAAACAATTGCTTGACTCCATCTAGGTAGATCTTAAAAAAGTAGAGAGAATTCTGCTGTTCCCATGTTTATGGGACATTGCCCATCACAGATGACTACAGAGGCTCAGGGTAAATCTTGTGATACTTCTCAGTTTGAGATTGACAAGTTTGTGCTAGACTAAGAGTGGCTGAGGCTGGCAGGGGAGTTTCTTTCTTCCCCCTAGAACTTCAGTTCAGTTGCTAGAAAGCTCTGGCCACAGCACTGCCAGTTAATTCAAGATGGGAAATAATTAGAAAAATATGAAAAAAACCTCAAGGTGTACTCAAAGGTTGTATTGACAAGCAAGCAGGCATCAGGTGAAAAGATGTAATTCTTTTAACTGTAAGAGAATAAGAATGTTGGTAGGATGATAGAAGGAGAGATTTCAGATGAAAATAAAATTCTAACTCAACCAAGGTGGAAAGAGAAATACTGTCTTTTAATTTAAAAACAAAGAGTTCGGATATTTTGGATGGTAAATAAGTAATAAAGTTATTTTATGATATGTAATCTGAGATAAAATAGGGGAGATCCACATCTTTCTATTTCTTTTTGTATTCATTTTCATGATTAAAGTGTAAATCAATTGAGGATCAAAGCACCCAAATTAATCTCTGAATACATCATGTTCATCTGAGGTTGTAGTTTTCTCCTTTGAGGAAGGTGGAAGTGGCCTCACAGACAGGGGAACAAAAAGCAGGGTTTATAAAAATGCTGAAGAGAAACCATTTAATTCTCACCATACTAGGCTTTCCCAGGAACGATTATGTGCTTCTTATGAATGTGACATTGAAAATCTATAATTTTTATAGTACACAGTGGGAAAAAACGTAAGCTGTAAAATGTTGCTTTAAAAACGTGTTTAAAAACAGTGTTCTGACACTTTATTACACAATGAGCTCTTACATTAAGTATTTATGGCAGCTACAAATTCACAGTCGGTTTTGATGCAGTAATAAAAAGCACCAAAATGGGTCCAACTGACATTTTACAGCCAGAACTAAGGGTTGGAAGTTTAAACTTATCTGTAGCTACTACATGTTACATATTAGTTACATTATCTATAACACGATTGCATGTTTCCCATCCCACAGATATTTCTAACAGTAAATTATTAGTAAATTCGGTATTTCACCCACTTTGGAGGACAAAGAACATGAATTTGAATGGTCAAACAAATTAGTCGGGACTTCAGTGTTTATTTTTGACCACTGAGTACATACACAGTTCGTCCAAAATCCATGCTTGCCCAAAGGAATAGACCAATCTCATTTATATTCTTCTCTGAAGATCCAGCCAGTCCCTAGTCATTTTGTACCCATCAAGGATATTGAGTCAAAAATTCTCTCAGGTATTCTGTACATTTTCTGCTTGGCTTTGGCCAAAATATTGAGAATGTTTTTGATGCTCTCAATCAGCCTACAGAATCACAAACATGTATTGGGGTTCAATCTTTCAACTACTCAAATTCTCTCACTGCTACCATCACAACTGTGGCTCTTTATTAATATCAGATCAGGATGTTGGCTGAGTGATTATTTTGCCTAGAGCTTATCCAAAACAAATGACAATCTCTAAGTTGCTGGGTTGAAACCTTAAGAGAGTGGGTATTTGAAAACAGGTGTTCTATATAATTCTGGCAGTTCATGTACAAGGTTTCCTAGGTGTGGTTAAATCTCAAAAGATACATAGTTAACTAGGTAGCTAGCTAGCTAGCATTTTCAGTGGCAGTGAACAATTGGAGGCTTTAGTTAGTTCATGAGTTTGTCTATGGAAAAAGAACTTGAATGATTTTCCCAAGCCAGTATTTTGTGAAATTGCCACTTCCAAAAGGCTCATGACTTGGACATAGCATAGTCTAGTTTTTCAGCATTGCATCAGAAACCAACATGTGCTCTTCCCCAAGGGCTGGTAGCATTTGCCTGAATGCCACATTCATCAATTTTAATGTTGGACAGACATTTTGGGGTTGAGTTATATAAAGATATTTACCAGCCAATCTATTCTCAATATTCTGGACAAATTAAGTTCTGGCCATCAGTGATCAACAAATTTAGATTATTAAAAATGTAATGGATCAAAAAGAATGAAATAAAAAATATTTTATCGGGTTTTATTCTTTTTCAGGTTTTTAACATACACCACTTCATTTGATTTATATCTATGCTCTTTGACAGCACAGGTAACATTTAGATATATAACAGCGTATATCTAGAATCAGAAATCTTTAATTCTTTAAAACATGTTTTACAATGACATCATAATGTCAATGTCATTAAAATCCTTCATTTAAAATCCTGGGATTTTACTAAATTTCCTTTTGTTTCTTTTTGAGGCTACTTTGGATTTCTTAAATCACACAGTCCATAATGCTGTCTTGCACATACAGTGTTGGTGCCATCCCTGAAAATATTGTGTGCGTAGTTGACAGCCTGTAACATACGACTCTCTTTCTAGCTCAAAGATATCTCATTGGGTCCCATTTTATATACACATATAATATTTTATATATATATATATATATATACACACACACACACATATATATTGCAATATACTTATATTCATTTCATAATCTCATAAAGGCAAGGCAGCTGCTCACTTTCATGTACAAACATGAGAAGCACTGGGTTGAAATTTTAAAAGATATTTGGATATTTTTTATTACTTTGTAAAATTGAACAAAAGTTGTCATGATAAAAAAGGAAAAACCTCTACTCCATTGTTACTGTTACCAGCTTTTTAAAAATTAATTAATTATTTTTGGCCGCACTACACGGCATGTGGGATCTTAGTTCCCCGACCAGGGGTGGAACCCGTGTACCCTGCAGTGGAAGCACGGAGTCTGAACCACTGGACTGCCAGGGAAGTCCCTGTTACCAGCTTTTACTAATTACAAGTGTTATTAATACTCTTGCAACAAATTCAAACAATATAGGAATGTATCACATACATTATAAACGGTCTGTTGTGACCCATGCCAACCCTGCTCTTAACTCTTAAGAGTTTGGCATTATTCTCCCCATACCTTTTCTTATACCTATTTAAATGTGTATATTATTTTAATGAGATTATACAACTTGCTTTTCAAAATTAACAATATAACTTAGACTTCAGGTTTAGAAAGGTAATCTCTCCCTGCCTCAAAGACCATTTTAAAGACTCTTATATTTTATTTTATGATTTTATTTTCTTCAGTTAGATTTTTCAGTCCACCTACAGCTTGGGGAAGTTGTATTGTGCCGGTATGACAACTTTATTGTTATTTCAAAGTATTTAGCCAGTAGTCTATAACTCTTTGACTCTGAGTTTCAAGGAAAATCAAAATGCTATAGTGGAGAAAAGGGCAAAGGTTTATGAAAGCAATCTTAAACTAGACCAACAACAAAGCTAGGTAGATTGGTTGGTTGTTTTAAACAGTAATCTAGTAGGAGATGAAGTTCAGAAATATCTACTGAGAATTCTTAGGAGAGTTATCAAATTACATTCAGAAAGCTATCAAAACATATATTCTGTCAGCACAAGAAGTATCTGATTCCATTAATGCTTTAAAAAGTCAGTATACTGGAAAGAGAGGGACAGGGTATCAGGGTGGTTGTATGTAGGGCCAGGAAAGAGAGAAGGGAAGAGAAACAGTTAAAAATATGATCTGTTTTCATGCAGATTTAAACTCATAGTTTTTTGTTTTTTTTTAAGTCACCAATAAAAATATTTTCCAGATAAGAATGGAAGATAATGTTAGATTCATTGAAATGTTAAATCAACTAATTCAAGCCTCTAAATCTGGATGTTTATTTAAAAATGCTTACAACTGATTTGGTGGCAGTAATGGTGATGATAACAGAAATCAAAATTAAACACCAGTCAACATTCAATTGAGGAATTTAATACATTAACATTGAAAGTAATGTTGATACTAAATATTGATAATAAATATAAAATTAAATTCAGTAATTTAACTGCAGTAATTTTGAAAATTATAAAGTTATTTTTGAATAATAAAAAAGAAAATTGGCATGTGATCAGGTACCCAAAAAAAGGAGAAGGGTAAATTGAGTAAAGAGTTGCAGCTTGTGCTGCCTTTTCAGAAGATTCCTCCCTATATTTCAAAATAATAGTTTCTTCTATTATTATAGACCCGTGGTTCTTAACTTAGGGTCTATGGAACCTCTAGCTATGGATGAGAGGTCCACAAATCCCCTGAAATTATAAGCAAAATTCCGTACTTATTGTGATGGCAATATGTAAAGTGTGCATTCTTCTCATATAAATAATTTGTGGCTTTCATCACAATCACAAAGGAATGCATGGCCCCCAAAGGTTAACAATCAGTGATATAGACCTCAGGGTATACAAGACACTTTCACAGTTATTAGCTAGTTTGGTTCTTACAATACAAGAGCAGGCCTGGCACTGAGCCCAGGATACTTACGTTTCCTTGTCTCTGTGGTCCAGAGAAAAGTGGCCTAGTGAAACTATTCTCACTAAATGACGGTTACTAAATGTATAGGCTTCTCCTGTAGTATTTGCATTTGACACTGAAGGAAAAAGATATGAAGATGCTTTATAGATCCTTGGATGAGGACAGTGCTTTTTGTGGGGAGGATTGGGTGGGAGCCTTCCCAGTTTTTCTTACGTTTTACCCATTAGGTAAACCCACCACCAGTGAGTGAAGAAGTTAAGTATCTCATAAGTGATAAACATTTCACTTTAATGGGGTCACTTGAGGGGGAAAAAAAGCTTCCTTTGGATAGTGAAAGCTGCATGCATTTATTTGAACCCCAACATTTGAATGCCAAGGTATTTGAGACGGGAGAGTTACTACCCTGAAACTCTAGTTGAGCTACTTTTCTCCAAATTAGTGATTCAGTCACACAAGGGGGAGAAACACACACACACACACACACACACACACACACACACGAAATTCCACCTTTGTAAGCATCCATTCTTTCACAGAAGAGTGATTTTTATTCACTTTCCTGTCCTGAAACACATAGACATCCCGTCATCTGAACTTCGGTCAAGGTAAAGCAGAATAAATAGACGTTAAAATATTTTAAAATGTCTAAATTTTAGCTCTTCAGAACTTTGACCCTTTGCCTATCCACTCGTTGCTAGTGCCCCAATTTAAGCACTTTTCCTTTATGGTGCCACTTTTAAGTTTTAACCCATATTAATCTCCTTCTTCAGTATCATGAAACATGTGCCAGATCATTTTGATAAGTATGTACTTTTTATGTTTACTTATATTTTTTATATTATTATTATTGAAGTTTCTTTAGAAGAGAAAAAATGTCTTATATAATATATAGCATTGTGATTAAGAACACATACTCTGGAACCAGACAGCTTGAGTTTGATTTCCATCAGTGCCAGTTTTCAGAATGTAATTTTGAGCAACTTACTTAATGTTTTTGAGACTCAGTTTTCTCATCTATAAAATGAGGATAATATAAAAACTATCTATACCATGAGATAGTTATGATGATTAAATGAGTTAATATAGGTAAAAACATAGACCAGTGAATAACCTAACCTATATACAGGCATACCTCTTTTCATTGCTCTTCTCTTCATTGCACTTTGCAGATATTGTTTTTTTTTTTACAAATTGAAGGTTTATGGCAACCCTGAGTCAAGCATTCTATCAACACCATTTTTCTGGTAGCATTTGCTTACTTCATGTCTCTGTGTCACATTTGGAAATTTTCACAATATTTCAAACTTTTTCATCATTATTATATTTGTCATAAGTATAAAACTTTAACAGATGAGGAGTTGCTTCTTATGGATGAGCAAAGAAAGTGGTTTCTTGAGGTGGAATCTACTGGTGGAGGTGCTGTGAAGGTTGTTGAAATGACAACAAAGAATTTAAAACATTACTTAGTTAATAAAGCACCAGCAGGGTATGAGAGGACTGACTTCAATTTTGAAAGAAGATCTCTAAGTAAAATGCTGTCAGATTGCTTTGCATGCTACAGAGAAATTGTTCATGAAAGGAAGAGTCAAACAATGTGACAAACTTCATTGTTGTCTTATTTTAAGAAATTGTTACAGCCACCCCAGCCTTAGCAACCACAACCCTGATTAATCAGCAGTCACCAATATCAAGGCAAGACCCGGCACCAGCAAAAAGGATTGCAACTCACTGAAGGTTCAGATGATTGTTAACATTTTTTAGCAATGAATTATTTCTTAGTTAAAGTAGGTACATTTGTTTTAGATACAACATTATTGCACACTTAACAGACTACAGTATATTGTAGCATAACTTTCATATGCATGGGAAAAAAAAAAAAACAAATTTCTGTGACTTGCTTTATTGCAATATTTGCTTTATTGCTATAGTCTGGAACTTAACTGCAATATTTCGGAGATATGCCCGTATGCATAAGCTATTTTTGTTGCCATCATCATCATTATTATTATTGCTATTATTATATACCACTTACACATGATAGACACTCCTGAAGTATTTGTAGACTGATGAGTCTCAGTTTCTTTATATAATAATTCCTGAACCAAAGAAGACCTTGAGCTTATTAATTCTTGTGATTTTTGAACTTCTTGTTGTCATTGTGTTTATTTGTTGAATATTTTAAGACCACGATTTCCCAAATGGAAAGAAGTATGCCCTTCAGGGCTTCTCAACTTCTCCTAAAGTGATAAAAAATGTGGATTAAGTATAGATGAGGAGACGTAGCCTGAAAGATTTATTTATAAATGGTAAAGAGTACATAAAAACTTGAGTCTCCTTGTCTCCAGTGCAGTTCTTTTTCTACAGAAGTTAATACTTCACTCTCCATGTAAACTACATATAATATCTGAGCTGTTTGTTATATATTTATGGTAGTAACCTTAATCAAATAGTAAATTAGTGGCTCGGTCTACACTAGTGCCTAAATTAGACATGATATA
Organism: Delphinus delphis; assembly: GCF_949987515.2. Taxonomy (NCBI): domain Eukaryota; kingdom Metazoa; phylum Chordata; class Mammalia; order Artiodactyla; family Delphinidae; genus Delphinus; species Delphinus delphis. The sequence goes on along the minus strand of NC_082685.1, from coordinate 30,861,884 downwards.
ATGAAGTTATGGAAAAGTTTTGAGAATTGGGAGGTAGATTATTGAAGAGAACACAAGCTTTTGAATCAGGTAGACTTAGGTCTAAAACCTCATTACCCTAACTAGGCAGGTCTAGAATCTCATATACATTATTGGATCTCACTGATATTTAAGTATAGCAGGTGCTCACAAGTTTCCCACCTATCCCGGTAATTCCTTGATGTCTTCCCATACGTTAGGCCAAAGTAGACTAATGGGACCACAAATTTCAAGAAAAAAAAAGGAAATGGTGTATTTCCTTGTAGAAATCACTTGCCTTCCTAGTTCAAAACTTAAACCATACTGCCTAGCATAGTACACATAGCAAATGAATATTAATTTTCTCTGTCCCTTCCTTTTACTCTGTCATCCTGGACTAGGAAAATAAAATAAAGCTTGTGCTATAACTCACCTAGGGAATGAGAGAGAGAGAAAGGAAAGATAGAGAAAGAGGTGTAGATAAGGATATATAAATTTCATAGTTGCTTCATAAGTTCCCTTTTGCCGTAACAAAGTTTCACACACATCCCAGTGTGTACCATACATTATTATATGATCTTTCTAGTTTTTAGGTGGGCTGTATTTTAAACTTACTGAAAGTTTCCAAATAAAAGAAACAGTTTTAATGGCTAAAGAGTTAATTTGATAATCTACTTCTTGTTGCATCAGTTATGGAAGTTGGGTTTTATAAGAAATGTGTTTATTTTATCACACTATTCAAATTTATTGGCATAAATAATCTTTTTAATGTCTATAGGGTCTATATGATTTTTTTTTTCATTCCTGATATTGTCAGTTGTGCTGTCTCTCTTATTTTTAATTAGTCTTATTAGGGGTGACTAATTTTACTAAACATTTCAAAAAACTAAATTTTGTCTTTGTTGAGTTTCTGTTTTTTAAACATCTTTATTAGAGTATAATTGCTTTACAATGGTGTGTTAAAGTTTCTGCTTTATAACAAAGTGAATCAGCTATACCTATACATATATCCCCATATTTCCTCCCTTTTGCGTCTCCCTCCCACCCTACTTATCCCACCCCTCTAGGTGATCACAAAGCACCGAGCTGATCTCCCTATGCTATGCAACTGCTTCCCACTAGCTATCTGTTTTACATTTGGTAGTGTATATATATCCATGCCACTCTCTCACTTTGTCCCAGCTTACCCTTCCCCCTCCCCGTGTCCTCAAGTCCATTCTCTACACCTGCATCTTATTCCAGTCCTGCCCCTAGGTTCCTCAGAACTTTTTTTTTTTTTTTTTTTTACATTCCGTGTATATATGTTAGCATATGGTATTTGTTTTTCTCTTTCTGACTAACTTCACTCTGTATGACAGACTCTAGGTCCATCCACCTCACTACAAATAACTCAGTTTCATTTCTTTTTATGGCTGAGTAATATTCCATTGTATATATGTGCCACATGTGCTTTATCCATTCATCTGTCAGTGGACACTTAGGTTGCTTCCATGTCCTGGCTATTGTAAACAGAGCTTCAATGAACATTGTGGTACATGGCTCTTTTTGAATTATGGTTTTCTCAGGATATATGTCCAGTAATGGGATTGCTGGGTTGTATGGTAGTTCTATTTTTAGTTTTTAAGGAACCTCCATACTGTTCTCCATAGTGGCTGTATCAATTTACATTCCCACCAACAGTGCAAGAGGGTACCCTTTTCTCCACACCCTCTCCAGCATTTATTGTTTATACGTTTTTTGATGATGGACATTCTAACTGGTGTGAGGTGATACCTCATTGTAGTTTTGGTTTGCATTTCTCTAATGATTAATGATGTTGAACATCCTTTCATGTGTTTGTTGGCAATCTGCATATCTTCTTTGGAGAAATGTCTGTTTAGGTTTTCTGCCCACTTTTGGATTGCATTGTTGTCTTTTTTTTTTTTTTTTTTTTTATATTGAGCTGAATGAGCTGCATGTAAATTTTGGAGATTAATCCTTTGTCAGTTGCTTCATTTGCAAATATTTTCTCCCATTTGAGGGTTTTCTTTTCGTCTTTTTTATGGTTTCCTTTGCTGTGCAAAAGCTTTTAAGTTTCATTAGGTCCCATTTGTTTATTTTTGTTTTTATTTCCATTTCTCTAGGAGGTGGGTCAGAAAGGATCTTGCTGTGATTTATGTCATAGAGTGTTCTGCCTATGTTTTCCTCTAGGAGTTTTATAGTGTGTGGCCTTATATTTAGGTCCATAATCCATTTTGAGTTAATTTTTGTGTATTGTGCTAGGGAGTGTTCTAATTTCATTCTTTTACATGTAGCTGTCCAGTTTTCCCAGCACCACTTATTGAAGAGGCTGTCTTTTCTCCATTGTATATTCTTGCCTCCTTTATCAAAAATAAGATGACCATATGTGCATGGGTTTATCTGTGAGCTTTCTATCCTGTTCCATTGATCTGTATTTCTGTTTTGGTGCCAGTAGCATATTGTCTTGATTACTGTAGCTTTGTAGTATAGTCTGAAGTCAGGGAGCTTGATTTCTCCAGCTCTGAGTTTTCATTGTCATTTGTTTCTAGGTATTTTTTGATTTCTTCCGGGATCTCTTGGTTATTAAGTAGTGTATTGTTCAGCCTCCATGTGTTTGTATTTTTTATAGAATTTATCCTATAATTGATATCTAGTCTGATAGCATTGTAGTCAGAAAAGATACTTGATATGATTTCAGTTTTCTTAAATTTACCAAGGCTTGATCTGTGACCCAAGATATGATCTACCCTGGAAAATGTTCCATGAGCACTTGAGAAGAAAGTGTATTCTGTTCTTTTTGGATGGAATGTCCTATAAATATCAACTAAGCCCATCTTGTTTAATGTATCATTTAAAGCTTGTGTTTCCTTATTTATTTTCATTTTGGATTCTCTGTCCATTGGGGTGTTAACGTCCCCTACTATGATTGTGTTACTGTCAATTTCCCCTTTTATGGCTGTTAGCATTTGCCTTATGTATTGAGGTGCTCCTATGTTGGGTGCATAAATACTTACAGTTGTTATATCTTCTTCCTGGATCGATCCCTTGATCACTGTGTAGTGTCCTTCTTTGTCTCTTGTAATAGTCTTTGTTTTAAAGTCTATTTTGTCTGATATGAGAATTGCTACTCCAGCTTTCTTTTGATTTCCATTTGCATGGAATATCTTTTTCCATCCCCTCACTTTCAGTCTGTATGTGTCCCTAGGTCTGAAGTGGGTCTCTTGTAGACAGCATATATATGGGTCTTATTTTTGTATTCATTCAGCCAGTCTATGTCTTTTGGTTGGAGCCTTTAATCCATTTACGTTTAAGATAGTTACCGATATGTATGTTCCTATTTCCATTTTCTTAATTGTTTTGGGTTTGTTATTGTAGGTCTTTTCCTTCTCTTGTGTTTCCTGCCTAGAGAAGTTCCTTTAGCATTTGTTGTAGAGCTGGTTTGGTGGTGCTGAATTCTCTTAGCATTTGTTTGTCTGTAAATGTTTTAATTTCTCCGTCCCATCTGAATGAGATCCTTGCTGGGTAGAGTATTCTTGGTTGTAGTTTTTTTCCCTTTCATCACTTTAAATATGTCCTGCCACTCCCTCTGGCTTGCAGAGTTTCTGCTGAAAGATCAGCTGTTAACCTTATGGGAATTCCCTTGTATGTTATTTGTTGTTTTTCCCTTGCTGCTTTTAATTTTTTTCTTTGTATTTAATTTTTGATAGTTTGATTAATATGTGTCTTGGCATGTTTCTCTTTGGATTTATCCTTATTGGACTCTCCGTGCTTCCTGGACTTGATTGACTATTTCCTTTCCCATATTGGGGAAGTTTTCAACTATAATCTCTTCAAATATTTTCTCAGTCCTTTTCTTTTTCTCTTCTTCTTTTGGGACCCCTATAATTCGAGTACTGGTGCTTTAAATGTTGTCCCAGTGGTCTCTGAGCCTGTCCTCAATTCTTTTTCTTTATTCTGCTCTGCAGTAGTTATTTCCACTATTTTATCTTCCAGGTCACTTATCCATTCTTCTGCCTCAGTTATTCTGCTGTTGATTCCTTCCAGACAGTTTTTAATTTCATTTATTGTTGTGTTCATCATTGTTTGCTCTTTAGTTCTTCTAGATCCTTGTTAAATGTTTCTTGTATTTTCTCCATTCTACTTCCAAGGTTTTGGATCATCTTTACTATCATTACTCTGAATCCTTTTTCAGGTAGACCTCCTATTTCCTAGATTTGTTTGGTCTGGTGGGTTTTTACCTTGCTCCTTTATCTGCTGTTTGTTTCTCTCTCTTCTCATTTTGCTTCACCTACTGTGTTTGGGGTCTCCTTTTCACAGGCTGCAGGTTCATAGTTACCATTGTTTTTGGTATCTGCCCCTAGTGGCTAAAGTTGGTTCAGTGGGTTGTGTAGGCTTCCTGGTGGAGGGGACTGGTGCCTGTGTTCTGGTGGATGAAGCTGGATCTTGTCTTTCTGGTGTGTAGGACAATGTCCAGTGGTGTGTTTTGTGGTGTCTGTGACCTTATTACGATTTTAGGCAGCCTCTGTGCTAATGAGTGAGGTTGTGTTCCTGTCTTGCAATTTGTTTGGCATAGGATGTCCAGCACTGTAGCTTGCTGGTCGTTGAGTGGAGCTGGGTCTTAGCGTTGAGATGGAGATCTCTGGGTGAGCTTTCGCCTTTTGATATTACATGGAGCCAGGAGGTTTCTGGTAGACCAATGTCCTGAACTTGGCTCTCCCACCTCAGAGGCACAGGCCTGACACGTGGCAGGAGCGCCAAGACCCTGTCAGCAACACAGCTCAGAAGAAAAGGGAGAAGAAGGAAAGAATGAAAGAAAGAAAGAAAGAAAGAAAGAAAGAAAGGGAGAAAGAGAGAGGGAGGGAGGGAGGGAAGAAGAGGGAAGAGAGAGAGAGGAGAGGGAGAGAAAGAGAAAGAGAAAGTTATTAAAATTTTAAAAAAAAATTATAAATTTAAAAGTAATAAAAAAAGAAAAGAAAGAAGAGAGCAATCAAACCAAAAAAGCAAATGCACCAATATAGCAAGCACTAAAAACTATTCTAAAAAAATAAAAAACAGAAAAAATGGACAGACAGAATGCTAGGACAAATGGTAAAAGAAAAGCTATACAGGCAAAATCACACAAAGAAGCATATACATACACACTCAGAAAAAGAGTAAAGGGGAAAAAATATATATCTATATTGTGAATGAAAAGAAAGAGAGCAACCAAATCAATAAACAAATCTACCAGTGGTAATTAATTTGAAATACTAAACTAAGATAAACATAAGACCTGAAGCAAATTAGATGCAGAAAGTATACCCCAAGTCTACAATTGCTCCCAAAGTCCACCACCTCAATTTTGCGATGATTCATTGTCTATTCAGGTATTCCAGAGATGCAGGGTACATCAACTTGATTGTGGAGAATTAATCCACTGCTCCTGAGGCTGCTGGGAGAGAGTTCTCTTTCTCTTCTTTTTTCGCACAGCTCCTGGGGTTCAGCTTTGGATTTGGCCCTGCCTGTGCGTAAAGGTCGCCTGAGGGCATCTGCTGTTTGCTCAGACAGGAAGGGGTTAAAGTAGCAGGTGATCAGGGGGCTCTGGCTTACTCAGGCTGGGGGGAGGGTCGGGTACAGAATGTGGGGGGAGCCTACGGTGGCAGAGGCCGGCGTGACGTTGCAACAGCCTGAGGCGTGCCGTGTGTTCTCCCAGGGAAGTTGTCCCTTGATTACGGGACCCTGGCAGTGACGGGCTGCACAGGCTCCCAGGGTGCGGGGTGGTGTGGATAGTGGCCTGTGGTTGCACACAGGCTTCTTGGTGGCTGCAGCAGCAGCCTTAGCATTTCATGCCCGTGTCTGGTGTCTGCACTGATAGCCGTGGCTCATGCCCATCTCTGGAGCTCGTTTATGCAGTGTTCTGAATCCCCTCTCCTCGCGCACCCCTAAACAATGGTCTGTTCCCTCTTAGGCAGGTCCAGACTTTTCCCCAGACTCCCTCCTGGCTAGCTGTGGCACACTAGCCTCTTTTAGGTTGTGTTCATGCAGCCAACCCTAGTCCTCCCCCTGGAATCTGACCTCTGAACCCTGAGCCTCAGCTCCCAGCCCCCACCCACCTTGGTAGGTGAGCAGACAAGCCTCTCAGGCTGGTGAGTGCTGGTCGGCACCGATCCTCTGTATGGGAATATCTCTGCTTTGCCCTCTGCACCCCTGTTGCTGCACTCTCCTCTTGGGCTCCAAAGCTTCTCCCCCTGTCACACCCCATCTCCACCAGTGAAGGAGCTTCCTAGTGTTTGGAAACTTTTCTGCCTTCACAACTCCCTCCCAGAGGTGAAGGTCCTGTCCCTATTCTTTTGTCTCTGTTTTTTTTTTTTTTTTTTTTTTGCCCTTCCCAGGTACGTGGGGAGTTTCTTGCCTTTTGGGAAGTCTGAGGTCTTCTGCCAGTGTTCAGTAGGTGTTCTGTAGGAGTTGTTCTACATGTAGATGTATTTCTGATGTATTTGTGGGGAGGAAGGTGATCTCCACGTCTTACTCTTCAGCCATCTTGAAGATCTCCTCAGAGTTTGTCTTTTTGTGACTTATTTCACTTAGTATAATGGTCTCAAGTTTCATCAAGTGATAATATATGACAGAATTTCCTTCTTTTTGAAGGCTGAATACTATTGCATTATATACCTATTCCACATTTTCTTTTCCCCCCCAGTTTTATTGACGTATAATTGACACACAGCACTTTATATTTTTTCCAGCTGAGCTATTTTCTTTTTTAATTTTATTGAAGTATAGTTGATTTACGATGTTGTGTTAATTTCTGCTGTACAGCAAAGTGACTCAGTTATACATATATATTCTTTATCATATTCTTTTCCATAGTGGTTTATCAGAGTATTGAATATAGTTCCATGTGCTATACAGTAGGATCTTGTTTATCTATCCCATATATAACAGTTTAAATCTACTAATCCCAAACTCTTAATCCTTCCCCCCTCACCTCCCTCTTTAATTCATTTTGAGTTTATTTTTATATGGTATTAGCAAAAATTCTAATTTCATTCTTTTACGTGTACTTGTCCAGTTTTCCCAGTACCACTTATTGAAGAGACTGTCTTTTCTCTATTGCATATTCCTGCTTCCTTTGTCATAGATTAATGCACCATAAGTGTGTGGCTTCTTTTCTGAGCTTTCTATTCTGTTCTTTTGGTCTATATATCTGTTTTTGTGCCAGTACCATACTGTTTTGATGACTGTAGCTTTGTAATATTGTCTGAAGTCAGGGAATGTGATTTCTCCAGCTCTGTTTTTCTGATTATTTTGGCTCTTCAGGGTCTTTTGTGTTTCCATATACATTTTAAAATTATTTGTTCTAGTTATGTGAAAAATGTCACTGGTATTTTGATAGGGACTGCATTGAATCTGTAGATTGCCTTGGGTAGTATAGTCATTTTAACAATACTGAGTCTTCCAGTTCAAGAATACAGTATGTCCTTTCATATGTTTGTATCATCTTTAATTTCTCTCATCAGTGTCATAGTTTTCTGCATACAGGCCTCTTGCCTCCTTAGCTAGACTTATTCCTAGGTATTTTATTCTTTTTGATGCAGTGGTAAATGGGATTGTTTCCTTAATTTCTCTTTCTGATGGTTCATTGTTAGTGTATAGAAATGCAACAAATTCCTGTATATTAATCTTGTGTCCTGCAAATTTACTAAATTGATCGATAAGCTCTCATAGTTTTCTGGTGGCGTCTTTAGGATTTTCTATGTATAATATCATGTTGTCTGCAAATAGTGACAGTTTTACTTCTTCCTTTCCAATTTGGATTCCTTTTATTTCTTTTTCTTCTCTGATTGCTGTGACTAGGACTTCCAAAACTATATGGAATAAAAGTGGTCAAAGTGGGCATCCTTATCTTATTCCTAATTGTAGAGGAAATACTTTCAAATTTTCATCACTGGGTAAGATATTAGCTGTGGTTTTATCATATATGATCCTTATTATGTTGAGGTATGTTTCCTCATGGTAATAAGAACATGCATATCGATAATTACCTTAAATACAAATGGACTAAATGCCTCAACCATAGACTGACTAAATGCATACTAAAACAAGACCCGTACATATGCTGTCTACAAGAGACCCACTTCAGACCTAGGGACACATACAGACTGAAAGTGAGGGGATGGAAAAAGTTATTTCATGCACATGGAAATCAGAAGAAATTTGGAGTAGCAATACTTATATAAGACAAAATAGACTTTAGAATAAAGACTGTTACATCAGACAAAGAAAGATGCTACATAAGGATCAGGAGATCAATCCAAGAAGAAGATTATAACAATTATAAATATAGGAGCACCTCAATATATAAGACAAATATTAACAGACATTAAAGGAGAATTCAACAGTAACATTAGGGGGCTTTAACACCCCACTTACATCAATGGACAGATCCTCCAGACAGAAACTCAGTAAGGAAACACAGGCCTGAAGTGAAATATTAGGCCAAATGGATTTAATTGATATATAGAGAGCATTCCATCTGAAAGCAGCAGAATACTCATTCTTTTCAAGTGCACATGGAACATTCTCCAGGATAGATCAAAGGCTATGCCACAAAATAGGCCTTGGTAAATTTAAGGAAGTTGAAATCATATCATGCATCTTTTCTGACCACACACTATGAGACTAGAAATCAACTACAAGAAGAAAACTGCAAAAAAACACAAACCTGTGGAGGCCAAGTAATATGCTACTAAACAACCACTGGATCACTGAAGAAATCAAACAGGAAATTTAAAAAATACCTAGAGACATACGAAAATGAAAATATGACAATCCAAAATCTATGGGACACAGCAAAAGCAGTTCTAAGAGGGAAGTTTATAGATATAGAAGCTTACCTCAGGAAACAAGAAAAATCTCAAATAAACAACCTAACCTTACACATAAAGGAAGTAGAGAAAGAAGAACAAACAAAATCCAGAGTTAGTAGGAGGAAACAAATCATAAAGATCAGAGGAGGAATACATGAGTAAATAGAGACTAAAATACAGTAGAAAAGATCAATGAAAGTAAAAGCCGGTTCTTTGTAAGGATAAACAACATTTATAAACCTTTAGCCAGACTCATCAAGAAAAAGAGGGAGAAGGCCCAAACCAATAAAATCAGAAATGAAAAAGGAGAAGTTACAACTGACACCACAGATTGTAAGATACTACTACTACTACTCCAACAAAATGGACAATCTAGAATAAATAAACAAGTTCTTAGAAAAGTACAATCTCCCAACACTGAGCCAGGAAGAAATAGAAAATATGAACATACCAATAACCAGATTGAAATTGAATCAGTAATTTAAAAACTCCCAACATACAAAAATCCAGGACCAGATACCTTCACAGGTGAATTCTACCAAACATTTAGAGAAGAGTTAACACCTATCTTTCGAAAACTATTCCAAAAAATTGCAGAGGAAGTAACACTTCCAAACTCATTCTGTGAGGTCCTCATCACCCTGATACCAAAACCAGACAAAGATATCACACAAAAAAGAAAATTACAGCCAATATCACTGATGACCATGGATGCAAAAATCCTCAACAAAATACTAGCATATCAAATCCAAAAATATATTAAAAGGATCATACACCATGATCAATTGGGATTTATCCCAGGGATGCAAGGATTTTTCACTATCTGCAAATCAATCAATGTTATACATCACATTAACAAATTGAAGAACAAAAATCATATGATCATCTCAATAGATGCAAAAAAAGCTTTTGATAAAGTTTAACATCCATTTATGAAAAAAGTCCCTTTTCTCTTAAACTCAGAAATGTCACCAATTACTTATCAAGAAATGAAGCACCAAGTGAAATGAGATACCTTGATTTCCTAGATTTTTTTGGTTTACTCTTCCTGTTATCACAGTCCATTTGATGAGAGCCTATGCTAACACGGCTAAGCCCATGGATTTCTGTATTTTGTTACACGGGAACTTGATGGAGACAATTTTACATTATAGAATCTACTCCATATTGTGCTTCTTAAATGTTTTCATTGCCTGAAACTCACATCCTATATCTGAGAGAATAGGATCGTTATCTTTAGGTCAAACTACTGGGTGGTGAAGCAAGAACCAATTTTTAGTTTAATTCAAATTCTGTTTTAGGGTTCTGCATGAAACACGCATTGCCTTTGAGTTGTTTATTTCCATTTTATTAAAGAAATGCTGATTGTTAGTAATGAGATGTATTAAATTGAAACAGCTTTATTAAAAAGAATCTCCACTTATATGATTGTATGATGATACACCAAGATTAGAATTCCAGCTGTGGGGATTGACAATGATTATATCGCACATGCTTTTCATATTGCAGTTACCTTATTTTGCACATTAAAAAAAAAAGTGTTGGCACGTTATATTGTAATTATCTTTAACTTTCCATGATATCATAAAATAACCATGCCATTATAAAAACATTACTCCTAAATCATCAACATTTGCTTAAGTAATTTCCAATTAGTTGTTGTGCCCATCAGAATACTAGAACTAACCTTCTGAGGGTGGGGATGTGAAAGTTTGGAAGGTCTCTTTCCACTTATTCATAAGGTCGATTTGTCCAGTTAATCAAATAATAGGTGACATTTGTTCATTCTATAGCCCCCAACGTCTTTTGCCATTATTATTTCATGAGACTTGGCCAACTTTTCAAAGATACTTTAGATAAAATCAGACAGGTAATAATTAGTAAGCTGATCCAGAGATTTGTGAGGAAGTTGCCTAAATCTGTTGAATAATTTTTCCATCTATGATGGCAAAAGGACATTTTGTTGTTGGGAAAGCCATCTCATATTTTGTTACCTCTCTTCCTTTTACTGTAAAGATGGATTGTTTTTGTTGTTCTGAGAAAATAGTAGAGACCTTCTTCAGGTATTTTCCCAAAGCACAAGAACCTTTCCCTCAGTTTTGCTCACTGTTTATTGAATTGTGAACATATTATTGACCAATATTTTAAGACTGTAGTCCAAACCCATGTATGTATTTGTCCACAGAACCAGAATTAAAAAATTTGAAAAAGATTTGAAGAACCATTTGTCTTTAAGCAGTAAACTTTTTCTTTGATGTTAGTATGTATTAAAAATATAAAGTAGAAGCAAGGAAGTACTTGAAGTATTCATGGAAATACTCATTTTTAAGCTCCTTAAAGCACTTCAGGAGCATCTACTTACCTACAAATAATTGATATGCTAATTAAAAACCTTTCTTGTCTGGTTTCTTTCCTCTTTTCTCAACCCTAAAACCTCATTAGTAAAATTCTACTACAGGTTTGATGTTATTACAGCTTCAGAAAACCCAAACCAAATGTCATGTGTCTTTTTCAAAAGAAGCAGCATGTCTCATAGTGAACTGGACTCCTTCTGGTTTTCTGTGATTTCTGTGATGGAATTTTTATTTATGTCAAGATCAAGGTCAGGAAAAAATGATTTTGCTGCACAGTCATACTTATGTGCAAAAAATATTTACCAGTGTATTTATCCTTTGATCCGGCCCATAAAAAGGGAACCTAAAACTGTAGAATTGTGATATTTTAGAATTAGAAAGGTCCTCAGAGATAATCAAGCCCATCCCATTTGTTTTAAATTTATTTATTTATTTATTTTTGGCTGTGTTGGGTCTTCGTTGCTGAGGGCGGGCTTTCTTTAGTTGTGGTGAGCGGGGCTACTCTTCGTTGCAGTGTGTGGGCTTCTCAGTGCGGTGGCTTCTGTTGTTGCGGAGCATGGGCCCTAGGCTCACAGGCTTCAATAGTTGTGGCTCGCGGACTTTAGAGCACAGGCTCAGTAGTTGTGGAGAACGGGCTTAGTTGCTCCGTGGCATGTGGGATCTTCCTGGACCAGGGCTCGAACCCGTGTCCCCTGCATTGGTAGGCAGATATGTAACCGCTACACCATCAGGGAAGCCCCCTACCCCCATTTGTTTTAGACTAGATTTGATCTAGAGGAAATTGAACCCTAGAGAAATTAAGTGACCTGCTAAAATCTACACGTATTATTAATGGCAGACTTTAGTCCAAAATTCTGTTTACTACTATTTAAATGTTTTCCTTTATCCACTTTTAACTTTGCTTTGATTTTATTTGTTAGCTAAATTTTCAAACCAATTGGTTATGTTGTTTAGTAGGAGATAGATGTGTATGTCTCTGTAAAACATTTTTAAAACCAATTTTAAAAACTAGTTTAAAAAGTATTCTTAGGGCTTCCCTGGTGTCACAGTGGTTGAGAGTTCGCCTGCTGATGCAGGGGACACGGGTTCATGCCCCGGTCCGGGAAGATCCCACATGCCGCAGAGCGGCTGGGCCCCGTGAGCCATGGCTGCTGAGCCTGCACGTCCGGAGCCTGTGCTCCACAACAGGAGAGGCCGCAACAGTGAGAGGCTCGTGTACTGCAAAAAATAATAATAGTAATTATATATATATATATGCGCTTAGATTGTGCATATGGAATACAAAGGAAGGTAAAATAACATATTCAGGATTAAAATCTATATATTTTTAGCAATATAATGCTTATATTAGATGAGTTAAAGCAATGAATTTGAGTTATTTGAAACACCCAAATTCACTTTACTTAGATACCACCCTAATAAAGTTGCAGGATTTTAGCTGCATAGTAAAGTTCTCTGAGTTATTTTATCTCATTTTTCTTTTCTTATTCCATTTTGCAGAAGCACAGTTTATTATTATTCTTCTGACTGTAAAATTGATCCCTATTTTCTGGCTTGGAAAATATCTCACAGTTATTTAGGACCTACTATGTGTCAGACATTGTTTAAGTTTTTTCCCAAAATATTCTCGTTTAGAATACCCTAGACCCCCATGAAGTAGGTTTTGCTATAACCATTAGTCAGAAGGGAAATCTCAGGCTTAGAGAAGTTAAGTATGTTATCCAGTTTAACAAAGCTAGTAGGAGTTAAAGCAGAGATTCAAACCTAGGAAGTTTAACAATAGAACCTCTGATATGTGTAAAATGCGATCTTATATAAAATCCTCAAAGCCATTTTTTTCTCAAGAGAAGTCATAACAGTAAATGACACTCCTTTATTCCTTTTTTCGTATTTTTTGCATCGTAGAACCGCACAATAATCAGTAGCTCATTCAAAATGTTCGAACAGAGATGAAAGTCATCTTTCAAAGGTATATACAGTGTTGAATAGTATGGATATGACTTCTAAGATTCTATGAATTTTAGGTTCTTTGTGAAATGAATTTCACTAGGATACAGTGTTGGAAATAATTCTTATAGTGTTTTTAGTTAGAACCATTTCTGAATCACCAATAAAAATTTTAAATTGAAGTCCTTGTTGTTGTTGTTGTTCAAATTGTGTTTCAAAAGCATGTATTTCTCTCTCAGTGTCTCCCTTCTGTTTAGCTTTTATTGATTGCAGGATGGCAGAATAGTTATAAGAATGCCGTTATTTGGAAACCGGACAACAGATTATTGGTGTCTTTGGATGCCTTATAAGGAAAAAAATATATTATTAATACTGTTTAACCTGGGTTCTTCCCATCTCCCAAAGCAGAAATTGAGGCAAAGGTTTATGTGTATGTAGTTTATTTGGAAAGAAGACAGGAATGAAGGACAGAGTAGTAGAATGCAGAAAGAAACAAACAAAAATACTAGGATGCTTATCAAGTTGACCAGAGAGCTCAGTGGCTCAGATATTTAATCTCCCCTATGACCTTCTGGAGAGCCTTTAAGAGATGCTTCTCAGAACTATCCACCTGGGGCAAGAAAGGGGAAACATTTGTTCACCTATATTTGTCGTGCACTGTCAAGTTCCCTGCACTTTCGGTTTGCACAAGTGTGAACACTGAGATGGTCCCCATGGGCACTACACTTTGAGTTCAGAGAAGCCCCAGGACAAGAAGCGAGAGGAATACCAATGTGAGCTCAGGGCGAAGGCCCTTCTGGTTGCATCTGCATGAAACCTGCCAAAGCCTGCTCAGCTGGTCACTGTGGTGCAAGAGACAGGTTGAAGAGGATTTGCAGTGGAATACGAGAGGTCCATTTTAAGGGCTTATTAAACCTTCCAGTTTTATTCTTCATTCCATTTTTCTGATGGAGCAGCACATGCAACACAGCAGGAAGAAAACTTACAATTTTAGAATAACAGGTACCCTCTTACTTACCTAAACTGAGAACTAACTGGTCACGTGGTAAAATTAGTTAGGAATGTAGTAGGGAAAGGAAGACAGTCTTGTGGACTCATGGGATTGTAGAGACAGAAGGGATCATGAAATGTCACTTAATCCATATGCTACCCTGAAGTGTTAATTCACAACATATTTTATTATTTTCACATTTAAATGTAGTCATTTGGCATAATTAATTTTCAGAGCACAGTTTTACTTACTTTCTTGGATAGGGTATAAGTGCTGGCTGTTGGAGACACAGAATGAATTCAGAAAGTTTTTCTTGTGTCTACTAAAGGTAATTTAGCAACTCTGGGCTCATCAAATTCTTACTTATGGATAAGCTTATTTAATGACTAAGAACTCAGTAAATAGGAAGCAGGCATACATGAACAGGAACATTACATACACATTTTCCAACAAAAAGTTTCCATGATCTTTAGTTTAAGTATGGTAAATATTTAAATATGGTTTTCTGTAGAGCTCATGGTAAACCTTTTGATTTTTAAACCTTGATCTCTGGAATTAAATGAAATCAATATCTCCACATGTACTTTTGATAGGTTATAAACATTTCATCTGAAATCTCTTCCAGAAATGTTTTACTTCCTCCTCTTTGGCCCATACTTTTAGAAAATTTTGTTTGTAATCTATGAGTACCAATTCAAACTATATCAAACAAAGCACAGACAGACAGACAGACAGACAGACATGTAAACCATCATATGTATATTATCTGCCCTATAAAACATTCATAGAATGTGTGGCTTTAGTTATGGCTAGATCCAAACATTCAAGTTATTTAATTAGGATTCTCTCCAACTCTTAATTTTGCTTTTGCCATGTTGGTGTAGTTTCTAAATGTGGGCACCAAGAACTTCAGATTTATCTTCTATTAACCTAGCAAACTCAGTGGAAAGGGCATGTTCTTTCCCTCCAGCTCTAGAAAAATTCCCAGGAAATAACTCTGATTGATTGTTATGATACTTACCCATTCTTGTGGCTAGGAGAATGGGATGATCCAATTGGCCAGATCAGGGACACATGCCAACTCTTAGAAGAAGCTGGCAGAGTCAACTCCTCTCTAACTACATAGATCGGCATTGGAGGATCCAGTAAATCTTTAAAATAAAACTGAATATTACAAAAGAAGAGATATTGAGAACTGCAGAAATAGCAGGTGTATCTTCCATGTTTCTCTAATGACATTTGTGAGTTCAGAAAACCTTTCTCCCCACTCGTCCAGAAGCCTCTTGAGGGCAGAGGCTGCTTCTTATTTATCTGATTGAAACTATCTATCAGAGTATCTAGAACTCATTATTGATTAAAAATTTGAACCGATCACAGGTCCTCTAATTCAAGATAGTACACCAGTGTCATCCAGTTCAGTTTATTTAGAGAACAAACTAAACACTTTAAAACTATATATAACAAAGAGCAACCATCATCTGATTCAGATTACACCATCTAATATAGATCAACCGTCAAGATATAAACCCAATTAAATGCCTGGAGAGGATTAAATTCCTGGAGAAAAATAATGCAGGTAGCACTATTTAAATCTGCTTTCATTTTTATCCTCAAAATATTTAGTGATCAGTAGTAATTCTGCAGATTTTTATGCATGTAAATAAAGCAAATGTGCAAATTAATAAAATTCTATCATGCTTCATCATGAATAATGAATAGCTAGAGAGTCCTCAATGAGAAAAATAGGTTTGCTGCGTTTTAAGCATTTCAACAAAAACAGAAGTGAGAATCCATTAATATGTAGTTTATGTGTTTTTCTTTGTGTTTAATCTGTTCTAAAAACACAAACTGTGATCGTGTTAAATAAAATGAAGGCAATTGAGTTCATATGCAGATTTGGACATTATCTTACCATCACATCTTATCTGTCACTCACATGGGGATAAAATCATATTGTCTGCTTTAAAAGAAAAATTTCAAAGTGCTGAAACAATTTTACACAATTCATGGCGAATGTAAAAATAACCTACAATAGGGTCTTATGCCAAATTAGGCAGCACTTTAGAGAAGCAGGGAATAAAGGCTCAAAGTGAGAGGGAGCTAGGAAGGGAGCATTTTCCTCCTTGTCAGAATAATTGGTTCATTAAATGGAAGTAGAAAAGGGGAAAAGATAAAATGGGAAGAGAGTTCCCACTATTAAATATGTATTGCGCAAGGTCTCTCTCAACTTACTTTGCAGCATCACGGCTGATGTACACAGATCCTAATAAACAGCAGAGTGAATAGGGAGCTGGACTCCCAATTGTTCAATTCTGTTTTTTTTTTTTCCAGTGATAAAGAGAAGGGTGCAGTTGTTCCTGTAATCCCAGGGATCAGACCCTGAAGCTAAGCAAAAGGAAGAAAGGGCTGATTAAAGCCACAGCAGTCAAGACCTTTGTGCAGTTGTGTTATGTGGGTGTATATAGACACATGCCCATCTAAAGAGCACACATGTGGTCAGTGGAGTGCTGTGCGTGAGCCTCTGGGATGAATAGTGCCATTATAAACATAAGTCATTATTAGTAGCCAGCATAAATAGGTTGGCCTGTCATGGGGTTAAGATCTGTGATCCACTGGGACTTGCTCCTCTTCAGAGGGGATGCAGCTGCTGTGTAACAGAAAAATCTGTCTTGAGAACACATCCAAGGGCCCATGGAAAAGTGGTGGCTTGTAGATGTGGTCTTTAATTAAGGTGGTTGTTGTAGAGAGAAGGTCGTCAATTGGAGGTGACCCTTGGATCGAGTTTTGATCTCCAACTAACTGTTCAGTTTTATTCAAGGGACAAAGAGTCAGGAGGAAACCAGAGGGAATAATATCAAGGCAGGAGACACATTTACTTGTGATGTGTAAAACCACAAAGGGTTCAAAGTTTGAGTTTTAGTTCAAATAAAATCCCAAGAGTTCAGATAGTTTTCTAAACCCTCTGAACCTCATCAATGCTGAGAACCAGCTAAAAGAAATCTCACAAGAGCAAAATGGTCCTTGGAATGTTTGGCCACTTCACTAACAAATCTGGCCAGAAAAATACCATAAGCAATTTAGGCAAGTCCAGTCAAATGATACGTAAGAGTGTGCCTTAAGTGCCCTACAAGGCAGCTTTCCTAGATTTTAGATACCATTTGCCCAAAGTAAATGGAAATACGAGTGGAGGCACAAGTGGTATACGTAGCATTTAAAATAAGTCTGGTTAAGACACAAAAACCTAGAGGGGCTTACTGGGTCACAGATGATTGAGGTTAGAAAACAAACTGTAGGACCACAGAACACTCAGTATTTGGTGTAGCAACACTGTCACCCAAAGCATATTCTGTCTTCCATGTTTCCTGACTTTTCCATTCCTAGAATAGATGCTTAGAAAGAGTATCACTGTAAAAACTCAGTCAGAGAAGTGAGTCTAAATCTTCATAGCAGCCTACTCCCTTTTTATCTCTTCACCCCCATTCCCATTACTGCTCCACAAAGGCATAGAACTGACCATGGGCAAATCTGAGGAGCCAGTGTTTCTTCTCTTCTTAGGATCCTCTCATTGCTATCTGTGATATGAAGCTCTTACAGATTTTCCGTTACTCTTTCTCTACTGTGACTACCCAGAGTTTCTCAGCCAAAGATTTCTCTTACCCTCCATAACCAGGGCTTTTCTCCTTATTCAGCCATAAATATGCTCTTAGCATTCTAGTTGGAAGGGGTATGATAAAGAATTCATAGTTAGGTATAAATGTTGAGAATAGCTTTATGTGTTTTCTCCGCTGAGTTAAAGGCCCTTTATTGAGAATTTATTGATAAAAAGGAAGTAATAATGTCCAAATGTTGTGAGGGGATCCTTAGGAGAGGGAGTGCTTAAAATCCATCATGTATACAACTGTAGTGGCAATTGTGATACTACCTAGATTCTTTTACCCATCCCCCAGCTTCTGGAGCTGTGGACCTGCTGAGATATCACAGCTGCATATCTCACTGGGAAATCCCCTTGACCTCAGAGTTTGGCTTCACCCGGGAATACCCTCTCCAGTGACAGCTGTGGCCAAAGATTGGCAGATACAGGAATGCAAAGCACTTTTCTCTGTCCTTCTCTCCTACTCTCGCACTTACTTCCATTTGTATCAACTCTGAAGAGATCTACCTCCAGACCACCACTTGGTTTTAGGATCAGCTGAGGATTCAGTCACAACCACTTTATAAGTGACCTTCTTCCTCTGCCCAATCCTACCTTCCTCACTTGCTGATACATGTACCTCCTGAGATCACTCCCTAATATACCTCTGCATATAACTCTGTTTCTCCAAAACTCAGTGTAGCAGTACTTCTCTTTACATACTCGAGTTGGCCAGTCAGCTTCCCATAAATACTACTGTTTAACAGAAGGCTGCTGCATAGCAGAGTAGCTTACACTTTCCATTAGAGAAAGGGTAGGGAGAGCTGAAAGGGAGACTACTTGAGAAAGAGTGAATAGAGGTCAGTGGGGGCCTTGGCAATTATGGGTGCATAATAATGGGTCTTAGCATACTAGAGGAAAGTCCTCTGCCTCTGTCAGACAAGCTATCGTTCCGTTTTCACCTCCAACCTGCAAATTTCAAAATCGATCCTTGCTTTTTTATATCTGTCCTCCATGTTGCAGGTACAAAAACATTTCAGAACAAATGTGATCTGATCATTTTCATATAAATAGAGATCTTAATTATCACATTTATCTATTTTATTTCTCTTGAAAGGTTTTTAGAGGTTGTATCTCAATGACATCCCTTCCGAAGGATTTGCATTTGAAAGGCTGTTGTTCAAATTTAATTCACATTTGACACAATGTTTTCTCTTGCAGAACATTACTGAGTATCTGAAAATCATTTTGCAGCAGGCTCTATTCTCCATCCCTCTGATCATTTCTCTTTTTACTATGGGTATATTCTAAGTAAATTTCATGTGTGTTGTGAAAGTGAAAAAAAAAATCAGAAAATGTTCATATCCTTTATTCAGTCCCATTTTGATTTTTAACATCCACTTCCTGTACTGTCCTCCCCACGGGGAGTGCTGCCAACAGGAGCCCGCAGGACAGTGTCTCTGGGTTTCCTGGGGTTTCTGGGGGCCAGTGCAAGCATTAACCTGAAGGAATACTTATTGATTCCTTATTGATGGAGAGTCACGACTGATTTCTATCTCTGACTCTTTGCTCTTCTCCTGTGAGAGTAAGCCTGTATGAAATCACTCCACATGCCCCAACAGTTTGTTTTGTACCTCAGACTCCAGCAGTTCTCAGTGAAAACTAAGGTTACATCCCTGAAACCCAGGCTAGAGCAAGGGCTCTCTTCAAGGATAGCAGAATTTACTTCTGGCTAATCCCATCATCTCGGGAAAAAAAATTAATTTGGTTTGGTTAGAATAAATTTGGTTCTTCTTCTTCTTGAGAGAAGAAGCCCCCTTCTTGAGGAGAGCTGACCAGCAAGGAGGCAGCTGAAATTAGCAGTTATTTTTTGTTTGGTGTCCTCATATTAGGAAATCTTTTGTCCCCAGTGAGATTCTCCCTACCCTGCAAGTAGAGATACACCAAAATTAGATGCAAATGCAGGGTGCAGAGTAAATCGCAGAGTGGTAGACTGTCTTCGTATCATTGCTCATTTTACAGGTTTTGTCAGTTCTTGAAAAACGGTGGAGAATAATTGGCCTGAGTTGTAAAGCCACACTCGTCTGTTCCAAGGAACAAAGAAAGACAGTTTTAACCCACAAGGCCATATTTTGTGAAACACAGTCTTCGTTTCTAATAAGGAGCAGATACACAGTGCTCTTCCTCAGCTCTGAAAAATCTGTAGTTTTCCCCCTGCAATGTTGTACAAGGCATTTCAGCTGGTGCCATTTGTAATGCTGTGGTCGGTCGCGTTGAACAAGGAGAGCCTGCACTTGTTATCTTAAGGAAAGGCGGATGACTGTAGCACTCTGGCGTGGCTGTGTGAGAGCTGCAATATCCTTCCAGCATATTTGACCTTATGACGATAGCATCAGAAAGAGCGATAGCAAATAATCAGGACCCAGAAGCTGTCATCCCAGCCACTATCATGATCTTCTGGGTGTATTCAATGTTTCCTGTTTAGAAGTGGGCAAATATTTGTCAAGAAATATAAATATGAAAATCTGACTGGGGAATTCAGATCACATGTAGAAGATGGAACAAGTAACCAATACTCCCCAGGGGAATGATAAACAGTTTGTCATAAAGAAAATACATTTCTCATCCAAACTTGGTCGTCCTGCTACACTGTAGGCGCTGTGGCATTGCCAAAGGTGACTATGATAACACCACTTTTTCTTGTTACTCCCTTATTTGAACTCTGTCATCATTCTAATTTCTCTTTAAAATCCTATCCTTACTACATATAATCACAACAGTCAGAGTGATTTTTTTTTAAGTATCTTTATTGGAGTATAATTGCTTCACAGTGTTGTGTTAGTTTCTGCTATACAACAAAGTGAATCAGCTATATTTATACATATATCCCCATATCCCCTCCCTCTTGCATCTCCCTTTCACCCTCCCTGTCCCAACCTTCTAGGTTGTCACAAAGCACTGAGCTGATCTCTCTGTGCTATGCAGCAGCTTCCCACTAGCCAACCATGTTACATTTGGTAGTGTATATATGTCAATGCTACTCTCTCACTTTGTCCCAGCTTCACCTCCCCCCCCACCCCCCACCTCCCCGTGTCCTCAAGTCCGTTCTCTACATCTGTGTCTTTATTCCTGCCTTGCCACTAGGTTCATCTGTACCGTGAATTTTTTAGATTTTTTAGATTCCATACATGTGTGTTAGCATACGGCATTTGTTTTTCAGTCAGAGTGATCTTATAAGTAAATTTGATCTGTCACCTCTTCAATAAAAATGTCCAATGGCTCCCATACTACTTAGAATAAAATCAGAACAGTTGAGTATTGTTCCAAGACTGAATACAATCTGTGTTTTGCCTCTCATTCACTCATCTCCTCTCGCAGTGGTTTTCCCCTTACTCATTGTACTCCAGGAACAGTAGCTTTATTTCCTTACCTAGAACGCACCAAGTTTTATTTTTTCCTCCAAACCTTTGCTCATATTGACCTTCTCCCTGAAATGCCCAAGGTCGCGAGGCCCCTCCACAAGACCACCAGAGTCGAGAGTCAAAGCCAAACGGCAAGGGTCATTTATTGCAGGTTCGAACCTGGACCTCCGCGCACTCCTTGTTCGTGACGCTAAGAGGCCCCGGCGGAGTTTAGTACAGCTCTTTTATAGACCGGTACAAATATAGTCGCCGATTGGTTGACTTTTAAACAAAGACACTAGTCGCCGATTGGTTGACTTTTAAACAGAGACACTAGTCGCCGATTGGTTGACTTTTAAACAAAGACGCTAGTCGCCGATTGGTTGACTTTTAAACAGAGACACTAGTCGCCGTCTGATTGGTTGGACGGTTGCGGGGGGGGGGGGTCAGCAGGCGTAATTACAGAAGCGAGAGCGGCTGGTTAAGTTTCGGTTTCCTGAGGTTTTGTTTCTTAATTAGAAATACTTAAGGCGGGGCCATGGTCGCAAAAAGAAATAGTGCAAACAGGAGGACTGATACAACCCTAGCAGTGCTGCGGCCTCCACCAGCCCAACGGCAGGGCGTCGGGAGGCTGTGCGCCCAACTTCAGGCGGCGCTCCCAAATGTGGCAAGCCCAGCGCCGCGCCCTGGAATGGTCCTTTTTTCGGCCCTCCCCCTCCGGAAAGAACAGAAAAGAAATTCCAGGAAAAGCACAAATTGAATGCAGGGCGTCAACTCAGTCCTATTCTCACCAAACTAGAACATAGCCCCCTCATTCCCCCCTTTCTCATGAACCAGAGGAGCCAATCTTGGGTCCTCAAGGCTCCGTTTCTTCAATTTCTGAGGCCTCGCAGGGCTGATATTGTGTTCTTAATATCATTAGCTGGACTGTATTTATTCTTTCGCGAACAAAATTCATGACTTTACTGAGTATACAGGGGCCTATAGTGAGGAGGAGAAGGAGGCATAGTAGAGGGCCCAGGATGGGGAGGAGGAAGGGGAGCATCCCATGAAATCCTGACCAAAGGGGATTATCCGCTAATTCTTGCCGGCGGCGAGCTAGGTCTTCCTGGAGCTGGTGGATCTTATTTCTTACAATGCCTGATTTATTTGCATAGAAACAACATTTTTCTTTTAGGGCGAGGCATATCCCACCCTGTTCAGCTGTCAGTAAGTCTAAGCCCCTCCTATTCTGTAGGACCACCTCGGCCAGCGAATCTAATTGGTCCTGTAAGTCCTGAATGGTCCCAGAGAGAGTTTCTACATCTTCTATTAATTGCCTAGACAGCTGACTATAGGAGTGAAGGGAGACCCCAAGACCTGTACTCCCTGTGGCCACAGCTCCTGTAATTCCTAATCCTACCAGGAGGGGTAGGACTGTAATGGCTCGTTTGGTTCTGCCTGCCCAGAGGTCAAAGCTGGGAATGGGCAACGGGGTGTCTCCCGAGATCAGGTCTACATTGGGGAGAAGGGTGGCCAGGGTGCAGACCCCTGTCCAATTCGGGGGTAAATAGGTGTATGCTAGGTTACTTCCACAGACAAAGACAGTGGTATTAGGACTACAGAGGGAGGAGTTCACGGGGATATATTGACTACATCCAGTGGATGAAAGGATTCCCAAGTCAATACTGGCGTTAGAGAGGGAATCGTTCTTGACAAAGCATGAGGTATTAAAGGTGGTTGAAAATTTTGAAAATTGTATGGGGAACGGCTCGGGGAGTGAAGTAGGGTTACATCGTTCGCTGATATTTAAATTGGCGAAGGTGGGGATGGCTATAGGGCGGGGCGGTCCTTGAGGAAGGCAGAGCCAGCAATCCTGTGCTAAGTTGGGGTTGGTGGTATTCAAAAGCGCAAAAGTAGCTTCTAGTATGGACATGGTCTGGGAGTCCAATTCAGAGGGATCGACCTTAGGGAGAATTAGGGGGTGGTAGCTGAGCTGTGGGTACAGATGCCGATAGGCCTCTTCTATTTGTCTTCGGGTTTCTATCTGGCGCACTGCGTCCTGGGGCCC
This sequence comes from Delphinus delphis, assembly GCF_949987515.2. Lineage (NCBI taxonomy): Eukaryota > Metazoa > Chordata > Mammalia > Artiodactyla > Delphinidae > Delphinus > Delphinus delphis. Next base: position 30,838,664 of record NC_082685.1, on the reverse strand, counting down.
CCCACCGTCTGACATATGTGTGGGGGCCCTGGTATTCCAGCATACCGGGGTCCCGGGGGTGCCAGTGCATCCAGCCTGAAGGTATTTATTATCATCACTAATGGTGGGGCTTTTATTATTCTGTAGTATGGCTGTGAAATAAGTCTTGTTATTGGCCCCTATACATTGCTGGTAAGAGGAATAGCACATGCTATGCATTGATTCCTGGAAGGTAGAACAGGGGCAAGTAGCTCGAGGGGGAAGTGGCTTAGGCTTATGGTAGCATTGCCAGTTTTGAGAGGCCCCGGTAACCCTATATTCCTGAACAAGATACGCAGTTATGCCCCCGCAGTCCTGCATATGAGTATACCCTCGGGGAACAACAGGAGTCTCCATAGTACCTCCCCTGCACTCGCACGGTGCACCATATAGTAGTTGTATTAAAGTATTCTTATTGGGGGGAGGGCCGAATCCTCCCCTCGTGGCCCGAGGGTTGAGGGTTAGGACTATCATTAGGGCTATCAGCAGTACCTTGGTCATCATGGGGGAGGGTACGGCGCAAAGTCAGTTTGAGGGGATTGTTCTTACTCCGGTCAACAGTCCAGGTGACGTCAGCTTTAGTGGACTTGATGAGGTCAGAAAATGGGTCCACCGGCTTGACGTGCGTGTGATGGATCCAGGCAGCTATGCTGTCCACCTTAATGGCTGTCGGCGTTGTCAGGATGATCTGGTAAGGTCCTTTCCACCTGGGTTCTAGGGTCTCTTGTCGATGGCGTTTGACAAGGACCCAGTCGCCTGGCCGGAGCTGGTGTGGAGTAGGTGGGGGTCCTGTTGCATATAGCTCTTTTAGTTTGGGCCAGATTGTCTCGTGTATCCGCTGTAAGGCTTGGAGGGAAGACAGGAGATTATTTTCTGGGTCCAATTGGATAAGGTTAGTCTTTAGATTAGGGATGATAGGAGGAGGCCTACCATGCATTATTTCATAGGGAGTAAATCCTAGCTTATAGGGGGAATTTCGCACCCTAAACAGAGCGTAGGGGAGTAGGACTACCCAGTTAGCGCCAGTCTCCATGGTCAATTTAGTCAAGGTCTCTTTTAGTGTTCTATTCATCCTTTCTACCTGTCCTGAACTCTGGGGGCGGTATGCACAATGTAATTTCCAATTAGCCCCAAGTATGGAAGCCAGATCCTGACTTACCTTAGAAACGAAGGCTGGCCCGTTGTCGGACCCTATCATAACTGGAAAGCCATACCTGGGCAGGATCTCTTCTAGTAGCTTCTTAGCTACTATTCGTGCAGTCTCATTCTTGGTTGGGAATGCCTCAGTCCAACCTGAAAAGGTATCTATAAACACCAGTAAATATTTATACCCATATTTGCCAGGCTTTACCTCCGTGAAGTCCACTTCCCAGTAGGCTCCAGGCTGGTTTCCTCTCTCCCGGATGCCAGTGGTTGGCGGGTGGGTGCTGGCATTATGGAGTTGGCAGACTGCACAGTCAGCAACCAGTCGTTCAGTCTTCTCGGAGACATTTTTAATTTTAAGTCCAGTCTGCCTGATGAGATCCTGTAGCCGTCGGGCGCCCAAGTGGGTGCTACGGTGGATCCGTTCAAGGACCAGGGTTCCTAGTCTCTCAGGAAGGAGGATATTGTTTTTAGCGTCCCGCCACCATCCGTCTCTAACCTGGGTTAGAGGAAGCTTGCTCATCCATCTGATGTCATCCTCCGAGTAGTCGGGTTGGGGCGGTAGTTCCCGGGGGCCTGGATCCGGCAGTTGCAGGGGAAGTAATGGTATTGGAGTGTGTGCCGCCTTTCGAGCCGTCTGGTCTGCCAAATTGTTGCCTCGGGTGACTGGATTCGTGGGTTTTTGATGCCCCGGGCAGTGTACAATGGCTAGCTTTTTGGGTTCCCATATGGCCGCTAGCAAGGCCAGGATTTCCTCTTTGTTCTTGATGTCTTTGCCCTCTGCTGTGAGTAGTCCCCGCTCTCGGTATATTGCCCCATGTATATGTGCGGTAGCGAAAGCATACCGGCTGTCTGTGTATATGGTAGCTTTTTGGCCTTTGCTCATCTTGAGAGCTTGGGTCAGGGCAATTAATTCAGCTTTTTGGGCTGAGGTCCCTGGGGGGAGAGTCTCTGCCCATATCACCTCAGTTTCTGATGTTACTGCTGCCCCCGCATACCTCTGACCTTGCTGGACAAAGCTGCTGCCGTCAGTGAACCATGTGACTTGTGCATCCGGTAGGGGCTGGTCACGTAGGTCTTCCCGAACCCCATGGATCTGGGCCAGTACCTCTGCACAGTCATGGAGTGGGGAGTCCAAATCTGGGTCAGGTAATAGGGAGGCAGGGTTTAATGCCCGCGGCGGAGTGTAGCTGATTCTGAGGGGATTTAACAGTAGACCCTGGTAGTGGACCAATCGAGCATTGCTCATCCATCGGTCGGGAGGCTGTTTGAGAACCCCGTCGATGGCGTGGGGGGTGGTGACATGTAACTCCTGCCCCATAGTTAGTTTGTCAGCATCCTTTACCATTAGGGCCGTGGCGGCGATCATCCGGAGGCAAGGAGGCCAGCCGGCAGCCACTGGGTCCAATTTTTTTGATAGGTAAGCAACAGGCCGGGGCCAAGGACCGAGGGGCTGGGTCAACACGGCCTTAGCTATGCCTTTGCTTTCATCTACAAAGAGGTGGAAGGGCTTGGAGACATCAGGGAGACCCAGGGCGGGTGCGGACAGCAAGGCAGTTTTGATCTGCTGAAATGACTGCTCAGCCTCTTCTGTCCATTCAAAGGGCGTCTGCTCTTTGGTGGCTAGGTATAGCGGTTTGGCCATTTCAGCAAATTTGGGTATCCATAAACGGCAGAACCCAGCCGACCCCAAAAATTCCCTCACCTGTCGAGGCGTGGTGGGTCTGGGGATGCGGAGGACGGTTTCCTTCCGTGCATCTGTGAGCCATCGTTGCCCCCCTTTCAATAGGTATCCCAGGTAAGTTACCTCAGGCCTGCAGATCTGTGCTTTCTTGGCAGAGGCTCGGTATCCCAGGGTGCCGAGAGTCCGCAGGAGGTTTCTGGTTCCCTGCAGGCAGGCTTCAGCGGTCTCAGCAGCTATTAAGAGATCATCAACATACTGCAGAAGGGTTACATTGGGGTTTTGTCTCCGGTACTCACTGAGATCCTCGTGTAGGGCCTCATCAAACAAGGTAGGCGAGTTTTTGAATCCTTGGGGAAGTCTGGTCCAGGTGAGTTGTCCGTTTATACCTCTCTCGGGGTCTGACCATTCGAAGGCAAAGAGTTCTTGACTTTTGGGCGCCAAGGGTAAACTAAAAAAGGCATCTTTGAGGTCCAGCACAGTATACCATTGTTTTTCTGGACAAAGGGCGCTCAAAAGAGTATATGGATTGGGCACAGTAGGATGGATGTCTATGACCCGTCTGTTAACTTCCCTCAGGTCCTGCACTGGGCGGTAGTCTTTACTGTTAGGTTTGCGGACTGGCAGCAGGGGTGTATTCCAGGCCGACTGGCAGGGACGCAGTATCCCCAGGTCAAGAAGCCGGCGAATATGAGGAGTGATACCAGTCTTGGCCTCTAGGGGCATGGGATACTGTCGGACACGTGCAGGATCTGCCCCCGGTTTGATCTCTATGAATAGGGCTGGGCGGTGTTTGGCTAGTCCCATCCCCCCTGTTTCTGCCCATGCTTCGGGGAACTGCTGAAGCCATAACTCTATATCTTGATTTTGGGAGGGTGGTTCCTGGTGAAGTCGGTACTCATCTTCCAAGTTCAGGGTGAGCACAGATATGGGTTGGTCGTGAGGGTCTGTTACGATTGGCCCCTCTGGCCGAAAATGAATTTGTGCTCCCATTTTAGTGAGTAAGTCTCTCCCCAGTAAGGGGCAAGGGCTATCGGGAATGACCAGAAAGGTATGGGTTACCCTCCCCGTGCCCAAGTCCACAGTTCTCTGAGTGGTCCAAAGGTAACGTTTAACTCCCGTAGCTCCCTGGACCCAGGAGGATTTGTTAGAAATTTTCCCGTGGGGCTTAACCAAGACCGAATGCTGTGCCCCTGTATCCACCAGGAATTGGACTGGTTTCCCCTCCACTCGTAGGGTTACCCTGGGTTCGGGGAGGGGGTCCGAACCCCGTCCCCCCTACTTTGTATCATGTGTAAACAGGACTGGGGTGGCGTTCGGTTGCCATTGCCCCTGGTTGGGGCGCGGCTGCCTTTTCTTGGGGCATTCCCGAGCCCAGTGGCCCTTTTCCTTGCAATAGGCACATTGATCTCTATCCAATGGTCGCCTGGAAGGTCGAGTGGCTGGGGGGCCCTCTTGGTCTTTCTGAACAATGGCGGCCAAGACTTTAGTCATTTTCTCAGTGGCTTTAAGTTGTTTATCCTCTGGGGCGTCCCGGTTATTAAAGACGCGCTGGGCGATACGGAGTAAGTCCTGTATCTGTTTGCCCTCCAGATCTTCTAACTTCTGGAGTTTCTTTTTAATATCAGGGGCTGCCTGGTTAACGAAGGACATTACAATGGCGGCCTGATTTTCGGGGGCCTCTGGATCCATAGGGGTATACTGCCTAAAGGCTTCCATTAATCTTTCTAAATAAGAGGAGGGAGTTTCTGTTTTACCTTGTACGATTGAATATACCTTGGCCAAATTAGTGGGCTTGCGCGCGGCAGCCCGGAGACCCGCCATTAGAGTCTGGCGATAAATGAGCAGTCGTCCCCTACCTTCTCCGGTGTTATAGTCCCAATCATCCTGCGGGGGGCGAGTTAAGGGAAAGGCTGCATTGATGAGGTCAGGGTTAGCGGTGGGTTGACCATCATCTCCAGGAACCAGTTTTCTCGCCTCCAGCTGGATTCGCTCCCGTTCTTCGGTAGTGAATAGGATCCGGAGGAGCTGTTGGCAGTCATCCCAGGTGGGCCGATGAGTGAACATAACGCTATCTAGAAGAGCTATCAAGTCTTTAGGATTATCAGAAAAACGGGCATTCTGGGTTTTCCAATTATATAGGTCACTGGTAGAGAATGGCCAATACTGGAGTCGGGGGTTCCCTGTCTCATCGGGAGGGCCTATTTCTCGCAGGGGTAGGGCTATGGTAGAATCAGGATGGCGGAACCCTGGGTCGCGCTGAGTGCGTCCGCGAGTGCGCCCAGCCGGCCCCTGGGAATTATTTTCATTGGGCAGGGGGACCGGTAGTGCCTCTGCCTCTCGGTCCTCCGGTTCTGGCCTGGGTGGCCCTCCGGGAGGGGCTGCAGGAGGTTCTACCAAGGGGAGAGGAGCAGAGCCAGGAGCAGGAAGGGGGACTGGTCGTGGGGCCACAGGAGGAGATTGATATGGGGGGGGGTCTAGGAGAAGGAGGTCTTGGCTGTCAGAGAGTATGGGTGCAGTTCGGGTCTGAGGCTTGGGAGGTTTAGTTGGTCGGGCCGCAAGGATCTTATATGACCCTGATGACAAAAAGGGGGTCATCCAGGGAGGAGGGTTTTCTACCAGGTCCTGCCATACCAGGATGTAGGGGATCTGGTCCGGATGGCCTTCTTTTCCTGGCAAGAAAACTCTAGATTTAACTTTTAGGATTATAGGAAGACAAAAGGTACCCTCGGTGGGCCAGCCAACCCCGAAAGTTGGCCATTCAGAGCGGCAGAAGGTAATTAGTTTTCTTCTCCAGATATCCAGACTGAAGCTGTGTCCTCGGGACTTTACATCCCCGAAATTAGCGAGAAGGAGGGAGAGGGGGGTACTCTGTGCTTGGCCCATGTCTAGGTCCTGTAAGAGATTGATTAGAAAAGGTTACTCTGAAAACAAAAGTGATTAAGAGCAGTCCCAATAGCGGAGTCTGTAAAAGGAGGAAGGGGAGGTTATCGCGTGCGCGCTTCAGATGGGCTGCCAGCCCCAGATGGGTCGTGGTGGACGTCTCCAACCACACCCGACTAGGTGTCCTATAGCGCGTCCGCCAGGACTGTCCTAGTCCCCAAAACAGAAGGTACCCTGAGCCGGCTTACTTACCGATCGGTTGTCAGCGATGACCCGTTGACCTGATGTCTGGTGGGCTTGGGGGCATCCCGGACGAGCCCCCAAATGAAATGCCCAAGGTCGCGAGGCCCCTCCACAAGACCACCAGAGTCGAGAGTCAAAGCCAAACGGCAAGGGTCATTTATTGCAGGTTCGAACCTGGACCTCCGCGCACTCCTTGTTCGTGACGCTAAGAGGCCCCGGCGGAGTTTAGTACAGCTCTTTTATAGACCGGTACAAATATAGTCGCCGATTGGTTGACTTTTAAACAAAGACACTAGTCGCCGATTGGTTGACTTTTAAACAGAGACACTAGTCGCCGATTGGTTGACTTTTAAACAAAGACGCTAGTCGCCGATTGGTTGACTTTTAAACAGAGACACTAGTCGCCGTCTGATTGGTTGGACGGTTGCGGGGGGGGGGGGGTCAGCAGGCGTAATTACAGAAGCGAGAGCGGCTGGTTAAGTTTCGGTTTCCTGAGGTTTTGTTTCTTAATTAGAAATACTTAAGGCGGGGCCATGGTCGCAAAAAGAAATAGTGCAAACAGGAGGACTGATACAACCCTAGCAGTGCTGCGGCCTCCACCAGCCCAACGGCAGGGCGTCGGGAGGCTGTGCGCCCAACTTCAGGCGGCGCTCCCAAATGTGGCAAGCCCAGCGCCGCGCCCTGGAATGGTCCTTTTTTCGGCCCTCCCCCTCCGGAAAGAACAGAAAAGAAATTCCAGGAAAAGCACAAATTGAATGCAGGGCGTCAACTCAGTCCTATTCTCACCAAACTAGAACATAGCCCCCTCATCCCTACTCTTGCCTTAATCTAATTGTTTACTGGGCTGTTTCTCACCACTCAGCTCTCACCTTAAATGTTACTGCCCAGCTGAACTCTTTTTTTATTTGTTAATTTGATCCTCTTCTAGTTTTATTGAGATATAATTGACATATAGCACTGTATAAGTTTAAGATGTACAGCATAATGATTTGACTTACATAAATCGTGAAATGATTATCACAGTGACTTTAGTGAACATCCATCATCTCATAGAGATAGTCTTTCTCAACCAACTTATTCACAGCAATTTTCCTCATGCCCTGTTACTCTACGTCTAAGCTTTGAGATTGATTGAACCTGCTTTGTAAGGAACATTTATAATTATTTTGTATATTTGTTTTATGCCTGTTTCTCTAACTACAAACTTCTTGAAGTCAAGAGTTAAGCCTTTTCTCCCCCACTCCCTCTTTTTCCCTGTTATCTTCAGAGCCCACTACAGTACCTGCCACACGACACATATTTAGAAATGTTTATTGAATAAATATTTTCATGTGGTTCATTGTATTTTAGACCTTAGTCTATAATAATTTTCTTCCTCATTTGGCCCCCTAAAAAGTGAAACTTAACATCCCATCCTATCCTCATCCTCAGTATTTTTGTGGGCTCTTGGAACCCCTTTCTTCCCCTTCCTTTATCTTGTGTATTTCCATAGGGAAGGGCAAAGCCAAAGTAATGTCATTGAGCATAGGAGAGGGCATCACAGATGGAAAGGAGAGATAACATATGATGGAGGGCATCAGCATGGTTTCCTGTCTTCTCAAAAGGCTCCTGGCAAAATGAGAGCAGAAACAAGCTAAGCAGATGGTGGGAGTCATCTGCTTTTGCAATTCACTTGTTTATGTTTTGCCTGCCTTCCCATCAATTTCAGCTCTTGAGCCCTATAGGCAGGGTCTTGTCCATGGTTATTATTGAAGGTGTCACCTAATGAAGGTTGGGTATTTTATAAACATTGACTCTTTAGTAGTAAATTTTGTTAGGCAGTGCAGGGACCTTCAGGAATTACATATGATAAACTTGACTTGAACCAGTGATGTTTCAAATTAGTTAGATGACCTTGAATAGAATTGGCCAGAGTTTCCAATGTACATTTTCTCCAACAGCTTTTACTATACTAATTACTCTAGTGGTATCAGGTGGACTCACCATCTGAATGTGAAAAACCAAGCCATTTTTTGGTCGTTGAATATTCCTAAAGCACAGCAGCAGTAGGAGATTTAAACATAAATAGTACATTCTTTCAATTAACATTTTTTATAGTGGACACTATTTGTTGGTGGTATAGAATACAAGGAGGAATAGTCCTTGCCTTCTTACCTTATTCTATTTAAACTATAAAGATGAACAAAAAAGGAAAAAAAATATACATAACTACTTAATTCTGTAGCACAATCAGATTTATTTATTGAAAAGTATGTCTGATACTAACTTGACATAGTCAGTGGTTCTTTTAAGATGACAATATTTTGAATTAGGGCTTAAGCTGACAAAACTGTTTTGTTTGTGGGTTTTAACCAACACAAAAGCTTTGAATTTGACAATCACAGGGAGACCAAAGAAACCATTGGTAAAAGCATTTACACCTATGATGTTGTACTTGGATTTTTGTTTAATTAAAATTTTTCTGTGATAATAATATACATTATATATTTAAATTTTTTATATATTTAAATTTAATATTTATTTAAATTTAAATATATATTTAAATTTTAATAAGAATTTATATTTAAATTCTATATATTTAAATTTCAATAAGAATAAAATTTTATATATTTAAATTTTAATAAGAATAAAAGTATATATTTAAATTTTAATAAGAATAAAATTTCAATTTTAATATGCTAAAACTATTTTTTTTTTACAGAAAAATAGGAAGGCTATAAGAAAACTCCATAATTTATAAATAAATGTGTAAAATGGTGACTGTGGATTACCAGGATACACACTTGATCATATAGATCTATTATGATCATTATCATAGGTGTTAGATATATTAATTTTGGCAATGTGTTTTTTTATCAATATTTGCGTATTATGTTAAGAATATCCACATTGTGTGAGTCCATGTTTAGGAGCTTACTTCTGTCAGTAACTTGAAGGGTTTGAGAGTTTACCCTACTTAAAAAGTAACAAGGTAGCTTGCCATAGTATCTTAGGTACAAGCAGAAACATGAGACTTCGGAGCTAGGGACCCATGTCTTTATTAGTCACAGTGCTGCAGGCAGCATAACTTCATGTTTGCATTAGTTCCTCTTGACCTCCAAGTCCCATGGGACAATGACAAGATGGACCCAGGTAGATACTATGCACACAGTATATCTGTGTTATTCAGAGGAACACTGATCTTAGGAAAACCCAATCTTTTAAAGGTTCTGCTAGCAAAGCTATTGAGTCTTTGCCCCAGAGGGAAAAATTATCTTTATTATATTCTTCAAGAAAAAAAATATGCCCTTTGCCCCAGAGGGAGACACTATCTCTATCTTCCAAGGTTGTTCTGCTATATAAACATTCTTGAAAGGATAGTCTGGGACAGAAGCTGTTACAAGACATATATAAATGCCATGAAGAATTGCCCTGCAAAAATACCATTCACTACTAAATAAGCATGCTAAATAGATTCTTAATTTTAAATAAAATACTTTAAACAATAAACTAAAAGACATAATGAAGACAGTTTATATTTACAATGTGAACAGGATTTTTCTGTGAAAATTGATATTGTTTAAACTCCAAGTTTGAGAAGTCACATTCTAACATTTTTTTTAAAGAATGTGAACCCAGCTTTGCTATACAATAAGCGATCATCCTTCTGACAGAGAGAGAATAAAACTCTTATTAGAATGTTTATGCCAGAAATTTTGAAATAAAATGTTTCATTTCTGAGGATAGACACTGCTTCTTTCAGAAAATGTTAAAATTTCAGAATATTAGAACTTAAAATTCTTCAGGAAATTCTGTCATATCAGATTTTTAATTTTAATTTTTTTTTTTTTTTTTTTTTTGTGATACGCTGGCCTCTCACTGTTGTGGCCTCTCCCATTGCGGAGCACAGGCTCCAGACGTGCAGGCTCAGTGGCCATGGCTCACGGGTCCAGCCGCTCCGCGGCACATGGGATCTTCCCGGACCGGGGCATGAACCCGTGTCCCCTGCATCGGCAGGTGGACCCTCAACCACTGCGCCACCAGGGAAGCCCCCAGATTTTTTTTTTTTTAATGTTCATTAGAATGATTTCACCCATGTACTACACGGGTCCACATGTTTCGATGACCTGGGGCGGTTGAAATTTCTGCTTAAAGTGATGAAAATGGAGGAAATAGAGATTTCCGGCAAGCTTCAGCAACTGAGACCTTACCCATTGTGATATTTTCAGTTTGAATTTATTTCTCACACTTCTGTCAAATACCTACTCTATGCAATGCCACTTACAGGGAGTTAGGAAATAAGCAATATATAATAAGATATTGTCCATGCTCTTCAGAAACTCACACTCTAGAAGAGGAGAATAAAAGAAACTGCATTGATCCAGCCATGATGCACTGTACATTTCCTAAATAGTAATAAATCAGTATAAAATCAAAACATATTTAAGATTGATCAAGAGGAAGAAAAGGACGATAATTTCTACGCATCTCTAGAATTTGTTCACCCTTAAAAGCACCAAAGTTAAATTCCTTAATGAAAATGAATAATGGCTTGATACAAATGTATAATATGGCAAATCCTGTTTTTTTTTAAGTTTTTATTTGTGACCTCGGGCAAGTTAGTTAACCTCTGTTTGCCTCAATTTTTTCATCTGAAGATGGAGATAATATCACTCTTAATTGTATTCCATTGATCTGCATGTCTCTTCTTACTCCAATATCACATTGTCCTGATTACTATAGGTTTGCAGTTAAGTTTTAAACAAGGGAAGTGTGTGCCCTCCAACTTTGTTATTTTTTCAATACTGTTGTGGCTATTCTGGGTCTCTTACATTTCCATACAAAAATTAGGATCAGCCTCACAATTTCTGCAGAAGGTGCCAGCTGGAATTTTGACATGGATCATTTTGAATCTGTGATCATTTGGGGGATTATTGCCATCTTAATGATATTGTTTCCCCACCCACAAACATGGGATACATTTTTATTATTTATATCTCCTTTGATTTCTTTCAACAGTGTTGTATAATTTCACTTCTTTTGTTAACTTTACTCCTAGTTTTTCCATCATTTTGATGCTATTATAAATGTAATTGTTTTATTAAATTCATGTTCATATTGTTTATGGCTAGTGTATAGAAATAAAATGGATTATATATATTCATGCTGTGCAACCTTGCCAACTTGTTTATTAGTTCTTATAAATTTTTAGAGGATTTCTCAGGATTTTCTATATTCAAGATTATGCCCTTTATATTGTAAATATAGATAGTTTTAATTCCCCAATTCCAATCTGGATGTTGTTTATTTCATTTTCTTATCTAATTGCTCTGGCTAGAACTAACAGTACCTGTACACAGAAGTGGTGCAAGTGGACATCCTTGTCTTGTTCCTAATCTTAAATGGAAGTATTCAGTCTTTCATCATTAGATATAACATTATTTGTGGGATTTTTATTGATGCCACTTGGCAGTTTGAGGACTTTTCCTTCTGTTTCTAGTTGGTTGTTGTTTTTATTATGGAGGTGTGCTGGATTTTGTCAAATGCCTCTTGTGCATCTATTAAAATTACCATGTAGCTTTTGTCATTTATTCCATTGATATGTTGTATGACACTAATTGATTTTCAAACGCCAAACCACCCACGAGTTTGTGGAATAAATCCCCTTTGGTTATGCTGTATCATTATTTTTATATGTTGCAAGATTTGGTTTGCTAGTGTTTTGTTGAGGAATTTTGCATCTACATTCATAAGAGATATCCATCTGTAATTTTTATTTCTTGTGATATTTTTGTCTTCTTTTGGTATGAAGATAATACTGACCTAACAGAATAAGCTGGGGAGTATTACTTCCTCTTCTATTTTTTGGAAGAGTTCATAAATGTTGGTATTAATTCGTTTTAAAATGTTTGGTAGAATTCACCACAGACGCCATCAGGTCTTGGCTCTGTGTGTGTGTGTGTGTGTGTGTGTGTGTGTGTGTGTGTGTGAAATTTAGAATTACTAATTCAATCTCTTTACTCTTTATAGCTCTTTACTCTTTATATCTCTACTTAGATTTTCTATTTCTGCTTCGGCTCACTTTCAGTAGTTTATATCTTTTTTAGGAAGGTGTCCTTTTCTTCTAAGTTTTGTAATCTGTTGGCAGAGTAGCTGTACACAGTAGTCCCTTATGATTCTTTTTATTTCTGGAAGCCCAGTAGTGATGGCCCCCATTTTGTTCTTGATTTTATTAATTTGAGCCTTCTCTCTCTTCTTTTTCTTGTTCACTATAAAGGTTTTTCAATTTTGTTGATTTTTTCAAAGAAACTACCTTTGGTTTTCCTTCTTGTTTTTCTATTCTCTATTTCATTAATTCCCACTCTAATCTTTATTATTTCCTTTATCTGCTTGCTTTAGGTTTAGTGTGTCCTTCTTTTTCTAGTGTCTTAAGGTAGAAGGTAGGCTACTGACTTGAAATATTTCTTATTTGTAGATGTTACATCTATAAATTTCTTTATACCTATTGATTTCACTGCATCCCATAAGTTTTGGTATGTTGTGTCTTCATTTTCATTCATTTCACAGTATTTTCTATCTTCCTTTGTGATTTCTTCTTTGACCCATTGCTTATGTTGGAGTATATTGTATAATTTCTTCATATTTGGGAATTTCCTGAATTTGTTATTGATTTCTAATTTAATTCCATTTTGTTTGGAAAAATACTTTGCATGATTTAAATAGTTTTGAATTTATTGAGGCTTGCCTTATAGTGTAGCATGTGGTATATCCTAGAGAATACTCCAAGTACACTTGAGAGTATATATACTCTACTGTAGCTGGGAAGAATATTCTGTAGATGTATCTTAGGTCTAGTTGGTTTATAGTGGTGCTCTAGTTTCTTAGTTCTTTGTTGATTTTCTGACTAGCCTAATTGTTCTGACAATTATCGAAAGTGGGGCATCAAAGTGTCCAGCTAGTATTATTAATTCCCTATTTCTCTTAAAGTACATTTTGACTCATATTACTATAGCCATTCTTATTATTCTTATTATTCCTGTTTGCATAATTTCCTTTCAACCAATTTTATCTTTGAATGTAAGGTATATCTCCTGCAGAGAGCCTGTGGTTAGATCTTGTCTTATCTATCTCATCTTGTCTAGTCTCCCCTCCACTGCCTTCCCTTTCCCTCTCCTCCCCTCCCCTTTTCTTTTGTTTCCTTTTGTCTCTTCCTTTTCCTTTATTTTCTTTTCCTTTCCTGTCCTTTCTTTTTTTCTTTTTTCTCTTTTCTCTTCTGTTGTTTTCTTTCTCCTTTTCTTTCCTTTCCTTTCCTTTTCTTTTTTCTTTTCTTTTCTTTTCTTTTCTTTTATTTTCCTTTTCTTTCCCTTTCTTTCCTCCAGTCTGGCACTTTCTCTCTTTTGATTTAGTTCTTGAATCCACTCACAGTTAGTGTTATCATTCATATATTAGATTTACATCTACCATTTTACTTTCTGTTTTCTATATGTCTCCTGTATTTTTATTATCTCTTCCTTTATTACTGCTCTTTTAAAAATTATTTTAATATTTTCTAGTGTAACATTTTAATTTGTTTTATGATTTTTAACTATTTTTTGAGTTATTTTCATATAGGTTGACTAAAGCTTACCACATACACAATTTATGAGAATGTAATTCAGATTTATACTAAGTTAATTCTAATGAGGTATTGAAATGTTACTCCTCTGTAACTCTATTCTTTCTTCCCAGATTTGCTATTATTGTACACATATTACAGCTATATATGTTGCAACAGCAGTAGTACATTAATTATTACTTTGTGTAATTATATGTCTCTTATAGAAGTTTAGAGTAGAAAAGAGAGCAAGTATATATTTACAGAGTTTGTTATGTTAACTTTATTGTTTACTGTGTCTAGTCCTCAATTTGTTCCTGTGGATTTTGAGTTCCCACCTGGTGTCATTTCCTTACTTCAATACAGCTTTGCTCCCACCTGCCTCCTGCTATTATTGTCAAATATATCATATTTCCATATCTTACAGGCCCAACAATAAAATTATATGCATATTATTTTATACAGTTGCTTTTTAGATCAGTTAAAAGAAGCAAGGAGAAGAAATATGCACTTAAACTGTCTTTTATAATTACATAATTACCTTTACCTTTATTTTTTCATGTGGATTCAAATTACTGCCTGGGTTCACTTTCTTTCAGCCTGAAGAAATCTCTTTAGTAGTTTTTGTAAGTCAGATCTGCTATCAACAAATTCTCTCAGTTTTTGTTCATGTGGGAATATCTTTATTTCACTTTCATTTTTGAAAGATAATTTTCCTGTGTCAGTGATTCTTGGTTGACAGTTTTTGCTTTGAATATATCATCTCACTGGCTTTTGGACTTCATTGTCTCTGATGGGAAGTCCACTGTTCACCTCATTCAAATTTCTTTGTACAGATTAGTCATTTTTCTCTTTCAGATTTAAGATTTTTCTCTGCCTTTGGCTTTCAACATTTTTACTATGATGTGTCTGGGTATAGATCTCTTGGAATTTATTCTCTTTGGAGTTTGTGGAGCTTTTTGAATGAGTAGATAACTGTTTTTCATCACATTTGAGAATTTTCAGCTGTTATTTGTTTAAATATTTTTCTGTCTTCTTTTTCTAACTCTTATCATTTTGGTACTCTCATTACATATTTGCTAATGTGTTTAAAAGTACCTTACCGTTCTCCAAGCCTCTGTTCATTATTCCTCATTCTTTTTTCTCTTTGTTCTTCGGATTGCATAATCTCTACCTATATTTCAGTTCCCAGTTTCTATTTTCTGCCAGCTCAGATCTAGTCTTGAGTCTTTCTAGTGTAACTTTCATTTCAGCTTTTGTACTTTGAAACTTGAGAAATTCCAATTAGTTCCTTCTTAGAATTTCTATAACTTTATCAGTTTTCTTTGTTTATTAAGGTATTATCATCACACCTTCCTTTACTTCTTTAAATATTATTTCCTTTAGTTCTTTGAACGTATTTATAATAGCTCCTTGAAGTCTCTGTCAGTTAAGTCCACCATCTGAACTCCATCAATGTCAGTTTATAGTATCTACTATTTTTTTTCTTAGGTAAGGGTCTCACATTCTTGTTTCTTTGTCTGTCTAGTACTTTTTTGTTGTTGAAAACTGTACATTTTAGAAAATATATTGTAGAAACTTTGATCCCTACCTTTGGAATCTTGTTTTTATTGTTACTTACTTCTTTATTTGTTTAGTGACTCAGCTGAACCATTTTAGTGAAGATTATTTCCCCTACTGTGCACAGCCTCTGAGGTCACCCTGCAGATGGTACAGCCTTGTAACACACACATTCTCTCTGGGATGATAGTGTTTTAGCAGGATCCTCTTTGACTGTCTCTTTCCCCAGTTTCTCTGTTAAGCTGTCTGCCTTTGTTGATACCACACCAGCTATTAGCCTCCATTTATTGCCTGCTGATTATTGTATTGTTTTCAACAATGCTGCAGAGCCTAAATCACTTCAGTGTCTGATCCAATTAAATTCAGTCCTCTTGTGGGAGTAATCTTTGGCTCAGACCTTAAGGCTTGCTCCAACCCCAAGAGAAATCTTCTTAGATTCTTCTTCTGGTCCTCCCTGGTAAAATTCTATTTCATCTACAATTTAGCTCACCACTCTCCTGGAGCTAGCAGCCTCCTGTTAATTGCTTATCACCAAAATCTCCCTACTTTTTGAAGACACTCTTAGGCTTGAACTTCCCCACACACTATTCTAAATGCAGTTTTCTTGGGGAGAACTTTTAAAGTCTCTGTTCTTAAAACTTGCCTCTCCCCTAGGCAAAATCTCTGCATCACTGTTCTGTAGCAGTGAAAGGGAAAACTGGCCTACCCCAGATTTAGGTGTAAGGCACTAAGTGGAGTTGGTAGCCACTGGTCTTCTCAAATTGCCTTTCCTGGCATCGAATCTTTACCATACCAGTGAGCTGTGGTGAGGGCGACTGGTGCCCCAGTATTCTCAGTCTGCCACTTCTGTAGTAGAGTTTCTGCCCTATGAGTGGGAGCTGGGTAGAGAAAGAAAGCCTCAGACTTCTCAGCTGTTATTGCTTGATATAGAGTTTCTGCAACACAGCACTGGGGAGAATTAAAAATTCTGGAGACCTAACCCTCCCAAAGGGAAGCCATATTTCTAGACTAGAAGCTGAGGAAAAAGGATGTTTTAGCTATGTTCTTAACTATACATCCCCTTCCATTAGGCCAGGCTGGGGTGGGAGTGATATTCTTGGTTGAAATACCACAGACTCTTGCTGTTTTTAAGAAGATTGAATAGATTTTCTTAAATATTTCTTTTTTAATTTACTGTATGCCCTTAGACAATTTTCACAGATTTTATACGGTTGTTGTTGTTGTTTTTAATAGTTTTTGCTAATATGGTTGTGCTGGAAAGATGGTCCACACAACTCCTTGCTCTTTGATTCTTAAAGTCATTCTACACTTTACATTTCAATAAAACATTTTAGCAATGTACAAAATAATCTTAATGCTACACATTTTGGAAGAAAGCAACTAGCTACTCTGCAATCTGCCTTACTCAATTACAACAGGAAATAATGTTTTTGTATGCCTTCTGCAAATAAAGGCAGAGATATCTTACTGGTTTCTCAAGTTTTGTGCATTTCAACCTGACCTGGAATAACCGTGGAACCTTTATGACTTCATAAGGTCGTGACTTCATAAGGTCATTTTTATGACAGACACTGGACTTTTCCCATAAATATTTTCCTGTTTCTAGGCAAAGCTCCTCAGAGTGTGGGTCTTTATTCTGTCCCATCATGCAATTTCATATTTACTTCAGTCCAATGGTAAAGGAGATCAGAAGGTGCCTTTTCCAATCCAAAAAGTCCAAACTATTAGAAGGTTTAGATTGCAGGCATTCAATTTTTGAAGGCTGGCCTGACATAAAATTTTGTTTTTATTCTTATCTGAATGAGTTCCCTGCCCTGTATTTTCAGTTGAATTAAAGAGAAATTATTTGTTGATGACAAGCACTGACTTTTGAGCAGGTGGGTTAATCACAAGATTTCACCAAAGCCAGATTTTTATTTTAACATAATTTTTTCAAAGCCTTAAGCAAAAGCTTTAAAAAAAAAATAAAAAAAACTTAAAATGCTCAAATAGTGTTTTTCAACTAAGGGTGATTTTGTCCCCCAGCTCTCTAGCCCTTGGAGGCACATTTGGTGACGTCTAGAATCAAATCATATTGCTTTCACAATGATAGGAAAGTGCTACTGGCATCTAGTGAGTACAGAGGCAAAGGATGGTGGTAAATAGTGTATAATAAAGAGGAGAGTCCCCATAGCAACAGCAAAATAATAATCCAGCCCAATGTGCCAATAGTGCAAAGTTTAAAAAAGCTTGATTTAGAGAACATCAGAAGTTCTCATATCATACAACACTAAATTTGTTCTCTAATGCTAAGGATGACTAACTAATTCTCAATTTTTACACCTTTGATATATCTTAGAGATATAGACAGTCTAGTTACATTAATTTGTTGAAGTAATTGGTTTCATAACAGTCCCTAAGGATACTTTTCCTTACCTTTCTCCAGGAGATGATACAAATTAACAACCTCACTATGATCTAACAAATCATACCAGTGACTTTCCCTAGAGAAATAATAATTGTCAGCTATACGTGTTAACAAATACTCAGCAGGAAAGTGCAAATGCAAACACTTCTAAACAAAAGCAATGATACTATCCAAAGCCACACTCCTGAGTTTCATACTTGATTTCCTCATTCTTTCTCATATCCAAATTATCAGTAAGCAAGTATCTTCATTTTTTTCCTCTGTTATAACCAGCCTCCAAGATGTCCTCCATGATTTTTTTTCCTGGTATTCATACCTCTGTTTACTTTCCTCACATTGAATTGGGTGGCCTCTGAGAGTCCTAGGCATTGCAGAAATGATGGTGTGTGACTTCCACACCTGGGTCCCCTTTGCTCTCTTGGATCACTTGCTCTGGGAGAAACTAACTACACTGTCATGAGGACACTCAGGTTATCTTCTAGTGAGGTCTAAAAGGTAAGGAACTGAGGCCTTCTGCCCAAAACCAGCACTGAATTGCAAGGTACATGGTGAGCCACTGTTTAAAAAAAAAACTCTCCAGCTTTATTCAAGCCCTCAGATTGAGTGCATTTCTGGTCAGCATCATGATTGCAACTTCTTGAGAGATCTTAAGCCAAAACCACTCAGCTAAAGTGATTCTACATTGGTGTAAACTGTGTGAGATAACAGAAATGTGTGAGATAGTAAATGTTGACTTACATTGCTAAAGTTTGGGGTAATTTGTTATGCAGTAATAGATAACTAATCTAACACTCTGAAAACCATTTAGTTTTCTGAAAACATACAGAATATCTCTTTTTAATATCTCTGAAAAACATGTATTTTTCTCCATCCCTCCTGCCAGTGTGGTTCAGATCACGATCCTATGCAGTCAAAAAACCTGTGAAGATAATTAGTGTTGCTGATCAAACTGCCTGCCCCCTTGGGCCTCAGCATGGGCCTCTGCAGTGCTGTGTAGCATTGTCCCTATGAAGTAAATGTTCCTCAACAAATTTACCTGGGCTCCAGAGCGTTACATCTCTTGGTGGTACACACACATATACCCCTCTCCCCTACACACACACACCACAGTCATTTTTTTCACGGTAAGAAAGGATCCAATTGGAAAAAGCTAAGGTGTGTTCAATAGTCTCTACATTGTTCCAAGAGTCACTGTTGATCTGTGAGACCTTGGTGTTCCAGTGGGAGAGAATATTCAGATTCCAGTTCCTTTGTATTCTGTTCCTCTTTTTTTCCTATCTCGCAAACTTTTTGATCAGAAATGTTTTAGACCTTCATTTTAGTCCCACTCCTCCTTATTTTTTTTTTTTTTTTTTTGTGGTACGCGGGCCTCTCACTGTTGTGGCCTCTCCTGTTGCGGAGCACAGGCTCCAGACGTGCAGGCTCAGCGGCCATGGCTCACAGGCCCAGCCAGTCCTTGGCATGTGGGATCTTCCCGGACCAGGGCACGAACCCGTGTCCCCTGCATCGGCAGGCGGACTCTCAACCACTGCTCCACCAGGGAAGCCCCCTCCTTATTTTTAATGATTAAATTACATGAGATGAAGTTTGTATCAGTGAAAATAGATATGAGTAAAGGTGACCACCTCTACTCTGAGCAGCATCTTAGCCCTAAATATAATGCTGTGAGTTCAAATTAGTATTATTCAGCTCCTATCACCAGCAGTACTGAACCCTATTTTCTTCCTAAACAAAAAATGTCCTTAACTTGGCACTTGTATCACTACACTGTGATGGAATGTTTTCTTATATATCTTTCTTGTTCCACTTTAAAGTCCCTGGGTCCCTGTTAACTGTTATATTCACATTGCCTAACTCAATTTTTGGCACACACTAGATGATGAGTACTTGTACTATTGCATGAATCAATAAATGAATTAATTAATTAAGCACATAGATAAAAACAGTATGACTGATGTTGTTAAAAATCTTACTATCTTCTTTATTTTTTCCTCTTTCCTTTTTCAAAAGTCTCAGATTCTAATGTAGTGACCTAGAAATAATCATGGGATTTTTGTTGAAGTAATTTGTTGCTCAGTGTCCTGTCTATTGATATTTACATATGTCAGAACCTTTTAATGATACTCACTGGGCTCCCACCAGAATCATATTGTAGCTTCCACTGCTCAATAAAGTGAAATTAGAGCACAGTTTTTATAGAACTAACCCCATCTGTAGAATGTGTGGAAATATAGCATTATTCTAGACTGGAACAATATATTTTTTTAAGTTTTCATAAAATAAAGAGCAAAGACTTTTCTCAAGGATCCAACTGCTTTTGTAAGGATAAAACGAATATGGGTGTTAGAGCATCTCCAACTAAATAATGCTGCAAGGAACATAGGCGTGCATATATATATATTTTTTTTTTAATTAGTGTTTTCATTTTCTTTGGATAAATTCCCAGAAGTGGAATGGCTGGATCATATGGTAGTTTCATTTCTTATTTTGGGGGGGACCTCCATACTGTTTTCCATAGTGGCTGCACCAATTTACATTTCTCCCCTTTCTCCACATCTTTTCCAGCACTTGTTATTTCTTGTCTTTTTGATAACGTAGTCATTCTAATAGGTGTGAGGTGATACATTATTGTAGTTTTGATTTGCATTTCCCTAATAGAGATGTTGAACATCTTTTCATGTGCCTGTTGGCCATCTGTATGTCTTCTTTGGAAAAATATCTATGTAGATCTTCTGCCCATTTTTTAGCTAGATTGTTGTGGCTTTTTTTTTTTTTTTTTCTATTGAGTTGTTTGAATTCTTTATATACTTGGGATATTACCCCTTATTTTATATATAATTTGCAAATAATTTCTCTCATTCAGTGGGTTGCTTTTTGATTTTGTTGATAGTTTCCTTTGCTGTGAAGAAGCTTTTTAGTTTGACGTAGTTCCCTTGTTTATTTTTCCTTTACTACCTTTGCACTGGGGATCAGATCCAAAAATTCCATGCCAAGACCAATGTCAAGGAACTTACTAATTCTATGTTTTCTTACAGGTCTGTGTTTTCTTCTAAGAGTTTTATGTTTTCAGGTCTTGCTTTAAGTCTTTAATCCATTTAGAGTTCACTTTTATGTATAATGTAACACAGTGGTCTAGTTTCATTCTTTTGCATATGTCTGTCCAATTTTTCCAACACCATTTACTGAAGAAACTCTCCTTTCGCCATAGGATAATCTTGGCTTTTTTGTTATAGATTAATTGACCACATAATGTGTAGGTTTATTTCTGGCTTTCTATTCTGCTCCATTGACTTACATGTCTGTTTTTCTTCCAATACCATACTCTTTTGATTACTATAGCTTTGCAGTATAGTTTAAATAAAGCATATTTCCAGGTTTGTTCTTCTTTCTCAAGATTGCTTTGGCTATTGGGGGTCTTTTGTAGTTCCACACAAATTTTCGAATTATTTGTTCTAGTTCTGTGAAAAATATCATTGGACTTTTTATAGCAGTTGCATTTCCAGGGTCTTATATGTTGGCTAGAAGTTCTCAAAACAGGAAGTTTATAGATTTTTAAAAATTCAGCTAGCAACTTTTAGAAGTAACTTATCTGTGATTTTTTCTAAGCAGATGATTTTGTTCTTCCTGTATTCTAAGCTAACAGAGTACCATACTTACAGTAAAAATTATTTTGTCAATTAACTTTCCATCATCAATCTAATAAAGTGTTAATGGGCTAATTTTCCATTTCCATTTCATATTAAATTGAGTCTATTTCCTGCCATATTGGGGTCTTCTTAAAAATCTGAATGTATCACCATGATACCCATAACTCACTTCAGGAAAAGAAAATCAGGGTTAATTTTGCAGTGAATATATCTTATTCCTGTGGGGGGAAAAAATAGAATGTCTGTGTTGTTGCTTAGGAAAAAAAGCTGCTTAAGTAGCACCATGCTTTAGATTGTTGAGTACATATTTGAGTAAATGAGTGAATGAATGAACATTGAAATGGTTGGCTTTTCTCTTTAGATGTTCTGCTGCTTAGCCTCGTGGTTATTTGGTACGATTATTACCCTTTCAATAATAAAAGGTGATAGTTGGATCACCAGAAAACATGGATTACCTTTCAGAATTTAGACCCCTAAACTATCCTATGAATTAAATACAAGGAAAAAGTATTCATCAGGTTTTCAGTTCCTTCATTCACATACTCATTGTTTTTTGTTTGTTTGTTTATTCTATTTTATTTATTTATTCTTTAACATTGTTTTTAAAATTAATTAATTAATTTATTTATATTTTTGGCTATGTTGGGTCTTTGTTTCTGTGCGAGGGCTTTCTCTAGTTGTGGCGAACAGGGGCCACTCTTCATCGTGGTGTGTGGGCCTCTCACTGTCGTGACCTCTCTTGTTGCAGAGCACAGGCTCCAGACACGCAGGCTCAGTAGTTGTGGCTCATGGGCCCAGTTGCTCCATGGCATGTGGGATCTTCCCAGACCAGGGCATGAACCTGTATCCCCTGCACTGGCAGGCAGATTCTCAACCACTGCGCCACCAGGGAAGCCCCTAACATCTTTATTGGTGTATAATTGCTTTATAATGGTGTGTTAGTTTCTGCTTTATGACAAAGTGAATCAGCTATACATATACATATGTTCCCATATCTCTTCCCTCTTGCGTCTCCCTCTCACCCTCCCTATCCCCCCCTCTAGGTGGTCAAAAAGCACCGAGCTGATCTCCCTGTGCTATGTAGCTGCTTCCCACTAGCTATCTATTTTACATTTGGTTGTGTATATATGTCAGTGCCACTCTCTCACTTTGTCCCAGCTTACCCTTCTCCCTCCCCGTGTCTTCAAGTCCATTCTCTACGTCTGCATCTTTATTCCTGTCCTGCCCCTAGGTTCTTCAGGTCCTGCCCCTAGGTTCTTCAGATCCTGTCCCTAGTTTCTTCAGAACCATTTGTTTTTAGATGCCATATATATATATGTGTGTGTGTGTGTGTGTGTGTGTATATATATATATATATATATATATATATATATATATATATATATATATATATTAGCATACAGTATTTGTTTTTCTCTTTCTGACTTACTTTACTTTGTATGACAGTCTCTAGAGCCATCCACCTCGCTACAGATAACTCAATTTTGTTTCTTTTTATGGCTGAGTAATATTCCATTGTATATATGTGCCACATCTTCTTTATCCATTCATCTGTCGGTGGACACTTAGTTGTTTTCTGAGGGAGGACTTTGTTATTAGACCAAATGAGTCTGTCTCCTTTATTTCCAACTGTGGGAAGCTGGACATGTTACTGTATGCCCTGAACTTCGGTTATTTCATTTGTTAAATGGAAATAATTATACCCAATTTAGAGAGTTTGTGTGAGAGTTAAATATAATTAAATTAAATAATGTATTCATGTAAATAGTATGAATACTCAGTAACTAATATTTTTATTATTATTAACAACTTTAAAATTTAAATAATTTTGCTTAGAAATAGATTAGTTCTAGATAATTAATTTTCTTAAAATCTCTATAGTTCTTTGATAGAGAATAAAACTTTTCAGAATGTTTCTTCTTCTCTGAATAGACTACCTCAATTACAATAGATTTATGGATTTGCCAGTGTGTACAGCTTGCGTGGCACACCTTGGCTTTGCTGATTGACTCCATTCTGGGTTAGTGTCTTTTCTTCTGACCAGGGGAATTAGTGAAATGGATTTGGTGCCTGCTGAGTTGTAGTTCATCCTGTGCCCATCAATATTGTGTTAGGGACTTTGTGTATATTTTCCATAAAGAGTGCTTTCAGCTGGTAGTTCAGCCAATAGTCCTTTCCACTCTGATAGTTTCTGTTTGTGACTTAAATTACCCCCATCCAAATGCTGGCTTCAGATACTATGCTTATCTCCCAGACCAACAACGTTGTTTAGTCCAGTCTCCCAACAAAGTAAAGGAGAAACTCAGTGTAAAATTTTTCTGTTCACACTTTCTGAATCCATCTCCCACCACTGAGGTACTATGTTTAACCATTACATGTCTTTTGCATGGAGAAAATTTTTTAAAAACCTCCCAAATCTGTAATTTCAAAGATATAATTTTATTTTGTGTAGCACAACTCCATTTACATGAATTTAATTAACCTTACCAGGAGAAATAACTCCTAATTGCTTTAGTGCTTTAAAACATAATGAAAAGTATATGGTCATTGAAGCCACAGAGTTCTGAGATTCAAATTAGTTCCCCAGTACAGAAAATGTATACAAATACACAAAAACAAAGTGTGTTTAGAATCTCTATTAATTTCTAGCAATTTGAAGACTGACCAGTGAGAGTTCAGATTATCAGTCAAAACCATCTCAGATTCCACCTCATACCTTTTACTTTAATATGAAGTAAAGAAATAAATATGAAACACATTTTTTTGTTTTCAGTAGTACCACAGAAAATGGTGACCTCAGTTTGAAGTGCAAAGAATGTTTCAGCTGTACTCCATGCATAGGTTGGTTGTCAAATGGCCAACAAACAACTCAGAACGAACATGCATATGGAGGGAATTTAGGCACCCTGGAGAGTTTAGGCATTGTTGTAGTGCTTGCTTTTTTCTTGGCAATTGATTTATCTCAAGATAGATATGTTACTGGAGTTTTTACCTGGATGTGATGATCATTTCTCCTTCTCTTTTTGTTTTTTTGTGGAACAAGACTTAGACAGCAATGGGGTCAGTCAGTCAAGGGAGGGAGAGTACAGTAGATATTCAGAAATAGAGAGTCATAGTTTTGAGTAAAGACTGATCAGAATAGGAAAGTGGATTTAAAGAGTGATTAACCAAAGCAATAAATGAGAAAGCAGACCCATATTCAGAAAAGCCTTCTAAAAGGAAAAACAGGATGCCTATATATATATATATATATATATATATATATATATATATATTTTTTTTTTTTTTTTTTTTTTTTTTTTTTTTTTTGCGGTATGCGGGCCTCTCACTGTTGTGGCCTCTCCCGTTGCGGAGCACAGGCTCCGGACACGCAGGCTCAGCGGCCATGGCTCACGGGCCCAGCCGCTCCAAGGCATGTGGGATCCTCCCGGACCGGGACACGAATGCATCAGCAGGCGGACTCTCAACCACTGCGCCACCAGGGAAGCCCGGAATTCAATATTTTTAATGACGTGTTCAATTAAGCGTCATGCCTATATTGTATGGAAAGTCTAAAGGGCAAAGAGAGAGTTTCAGTCTCAGCAAAGCCAGAGAGCGGGCAGCAGGAATTGAATCCCTTAACTACAAAAGGAGAATAATAATGGCCATAAGGCTTTTATTGGTAGAAAAATCATAAAACTACATATCACATACATGCATAATACAATAACATCCCAAATTCTATAAGCATATAAAGACAAAGAAATAACATGTATGCCTTTACTCCATGGTGAAATGAACAAAAGATGAGTTACCGAGGAATAAGGATGTCTTTGCTGATACTATAAGCTTTATTTAGTGAGGGGGATGGACTTGTTAGAAAGGAACTAATGAGCTTCATTTTTTATCCCTTCTTTCTGTCCCTTATTTTTATTCTTTCTTCTCTGACCAAGATTTCCAAGGGAATCCATCTCAGTCACCAAACTGGGGCACCACATTGGTTCTCTAAAGATAACTCAATCCTCAGTTTTTTTCTGTATTTCATAGTTGTGGAATCACCTATTCCACTCCCAGCTCCTGAAAACCCAGATGGTATTTTTCAAAATAGTAATTGCTGAAAAACTAAGGATGGATTTTTAAAAAATCTATTATCTGATAAAAAATATATATATAATTTTATGGAATCCAGATTCCTCTAATTTCCCAAATGTCTCATCACAGACAACTTCCATTCACACAGTTTCTAGCTTTTAGTTACTTCTCATCATTTCAACATCATGTGAGATGGTTTGCTAAATAATAATTGCTGTGTTAGCCTGAAGTAAATTTCACTTGTACCAACTTTCAGAATTGGAGAGCTGCTGGGCTCCCTCATATCTTCCAGTACCTACATTAAGAAATGGTCCCTGAGAATTGGATCCCAAGAGAGAGCAGTCAGCATGTGTTAGTCCATACTTCCAAGTTCTTGTTGAAAAATTTGACCATTCTGCAGAACAGCATCCTGTATAAAAATCCTGAGCACCTGAAAAATCTAACTTTTTAGCTCCTGATATTGACACCCTGCCACTAATCTCTCAGATTCCCTGTGGTGGTGAATCTTTTCTCTTGTGCATCACGAAAGGATTGGCATTCTCCTCCAGATCCCTTTAATTATTTCCTTTAATATGTAACACTTCCAGTCCCAAAGCTGTATAACAAGTAATTTCTAACAGAATTCCTAGTCTTCTAAAGCAAGTCCTTTACCATATTTCTTAATGAAAACGTGTTCAGCCTGAATTCAGTTTTCACTATAGAGAAATTTTTTTTTTTTCTCAAAGCTTTCTTCTTCTCAATCACCCCAATAACAATTTAGCGGTTCAGGTATGTTCTACTGGGCTGCTTCTTTCTCTTTTTCTCTGTGGATTTATTCTTATACAATCAGGAAAAATCTTGAAGGTAAACTTTGGCCCTCAGTGTTCTTATAAGAAAACTCCTACCTGAAATCTTTGCACAAGGGTTGACTGTTCCCCAAAAACAAAGATTTATTTTTCTATTATATATATTTAAGTATTTATTTATTTCATTATTTTGTTTGGTCATTTGTTTTGGTCTTGTGTACATGTGGGTTTTAAAATTTTTTAATGTTTATTATTTTGGGGATTACAGGAAAAAAATAGCTCATAGTTTCAAAGAGCTTATTTCCTAGCAGTTCTGAAAAGATGTATGCAAAAATGAGAGTATGTGGAACTTTAAAAGAGATACATTTGAGTTGAACCTATTAATTCCTTAAGTTGTCACAGGGAAAAAATAATCTGTCAAGTTATTTTTGACATTCTTTACAGTTTACTTTTATAATTAGTGCTGCTATATTCAGATTGCCGAATTAGGTCCATTTCTGAGTATTTTATTCTTACAGAACATGAGTGATTACAGTGGAAACTAGCTAGGAAGGAGTATTATAATTGGATAAAAAATTTAAAAGAGTGAATTAATTATTGGGAACTATAATTAATCAGGGTTATTCTTCTCAAGGTTAGCACTTAAAAATGTATTTTGCAGGTAATATAAATGCCTCACTTAGTTAAAACCTTTTTATAATGATGATAATACACCTTATCACAAAGGCGAGGAGAAATCCCTTTTACATAAAATCCCTGTTTTGTTTAATTTTGTTACCTTTGCTCTATCATCAATCCAATGGTCAGCCAGCAGAACAGAAGGCAGGATAATTGGGTTTGGAGTATTACCACCCGCTTATGGAAATTTAGAGAGCTGCGGTCACAAGTGACACTGGTTTCAGTGCTGTTATACCAATTCCTAATGGACATCCGTCCACTTTCTCAAAGCCTTCACCTTACATTTTAGCCACCTGTCCAGCATGAGTTCAAGAGAGACCCTTTAGTGGGCTGCCCAGGTTGTTTTAAATAGACTTACATTTTAGAATCTAGAGTGTCTTTTTTAAATTGTAATTT
Organism: Delphinus delphis; assembly: GCF_949987515.2. NCBI lineage: Eukaryota > Metazoa > Chordata > Mammalia > Artiodactyla > Delphinidae > Delphinus > Delphinus delphis. The sequence continues at coordinate 30,811,579 of NC_082685.1, read as the reverse complement.
TATGTTACAGAGAATTGCAGATATACATAAAAATTGATAAACTATATATGTATAGAAGCAGGGAGTATATTGGAAATCTCTGTCAATTTCCTCATCCCCTCAATTTTGCTATGAAACTAAAACTGCTCTAAAAAGAGAATAAAGTCTTAGGGAAAAAGTTGACAGTTATAATGAATCCACCTATACTCCTTCATCTAAAACCATCCACCTATGGGCAATTCTAACTCCTCTACTCTTCATCCATATTCTTTTTCAAATTAATTTGAGTAATAGCAGACATGGTATAATTTAACCCTTCATCACTTCACTATGTAAGCCTAAGACATAAAACCCCTTTTTTGTTAGTATAACCATATATACCATTCATAACTAAAAATTAATTTTTCTTTAATATCTTCAAATGTATTCAGTTAGCTCAAAAGGGAATTAGAATCTCTGGTAAAATTTTTTTTTTTTCTAACAGTCAACAATTTTTTTTAAATTTTTAAAGCTTTTTTCCATATTTCAATTTCATTTTTTTGTTTTATATTCAAGCACACTCATATGTAATGCTTTCTGTAATATCGTTTGAAATTATTTATGTATATGTTTTTATCTGTTTATCTTTCCATTTGTAAATATGAATAAAGAGATACTTCAAATTACATTTACATCAAGCTAATGTAAGCTGTTTCTGGGTAATGGGATCCAAGATGATCTATTTCAAAAATGTTTTGTGTGAGTGTGTATATACTTACACACATGCTTTTGGGTATTTGATTTTTTTTTAATTAAAAAAATATATACATACATACATTTTTAAAAATTCATTTTATAAAATATAGTGGGGTCACATGTCATTGCTAAGTTCAAGGGTATAATTTAGAATTTTAAAAATGTAGCTCATATAGCTAAATGTACTACATGTAATCAGGATAGTCTAAGTTATCCTACAGTAGCAAACAACTTCAAAATATCAGTGGCTTAATATAACAAAGATTTCTTTCTTTTTTTTTTAAATCTGGCATTTCTTTTCTCATTTCAGTTTGCATTACATAAATAGAATGGGGATATATTCATGTTGTGAAAGATTCAAACATCCAAAATGACATAATTTAAAACATGAATGATTCCTTCCCTTATTTCTTGACAGGTAACCTTCATATCATTTTTGCATGGATTTACTTACATATATGAACACTTTGTTAACACAAAGACTTGGGATGATATGATCTCTAGGACGTGTTGTTAAAGTGAAGAAAGCAAGTCACAGGATGAATAGCAGAGTCTAATCCCCTTTGTGTTAACAAAGATTTATTTCTTGATCACAGTATACATTTGTTGAAAATCTGCTCACTGTAGTCATTTAGGGATCCAAGATGACTTAGCAACCAATCCCTTGAAAGATGTTGATAACCATCCCAAAGGGAAGAGAGAGAGAGAGAGCTTTGGAGAGCTTTGTACATGTAACTAAATGTGGGTTTCTTTGGTTTTTCTTAATTTTTATTTATTCATTTATTTTTGACTGCTTTGGGTCTTCATTGCTGTGCGTGGGCTTTCTCTAATTATGGCGAGTCGGGGCTACTCTTCGTTGTGGTGCATGCGGGCTTCTCATTGCGGTGGCTTCTCTTCTTGTGGAGCACGTGCTCCAGGTGCACGGGCTTTAGTAATCGTGGAGTATGGGCTCAGTAGTTGTGGCTCGTGGGCTCTAGAGTGCAGACTCAGTAGTTGTGGCTCACAGGCTTAGTTGCTGTGTGGCATGTGGGATCTTCCCAGACCAAGGCTCAAACCCGTGTCCCCTGCATTGGCAGGCAGATTCTTAACCACCTGGGGAAGTCCCTGTAACTAAACGTTTAGCCAGCAAGTCACTTCAGCTCATAACTTCTTGCCCAACTAATCACATGGCCCCACCCAACAATAAAAGTCCCAGGAAGTGCTTTCCTATCGGGCATCCAGAACTAGTTTAGAACTAGAAATATCTGTCAAACTGCACTAATGCCTACCATAATAGTTCAATACTTTCCTACATAGGTGGGTTACCCAATTCATATATATAATTTTTAAACTTATGTTTTACTTTTCAAGTTTTATCTACCAAAGTTTTTGTGGGGTGGATCAGAAATAAGAAAATTTTCCTTAAAAGGACATAACAGAGTAAGAGCATAGCAACATCTTGGGACCGAAAGAAGGTGGATACGAGTGCATACAAAATCAACTCTCATGTGCCAGACATTGGGGATAAAGACTGAGGGAGACACTAATTACTTTCTCGAGGGTTTCATAGGTAAAGTGAGGCATCAAGTCATATCTCATTTTCAATAAGAGCGTATCTATCATAGCCACATGCTGTCCATGTGGAACGGTAAGGTAGTGTAACGGCACTGTATAAATACCTGCCAAAAGGAAGTCAAAGAATTTGTCTTTATTCCATGAAGAAACTTTTCAAATTTCTCCTTCTCAGTTATACTGACAAGAACTGAGGCAGCTTACATATTGATTAGGAATTTTTAGAAGAATCACAGTGACTTCAGTTCTCTAACCTAGCTTTTTGTAGTCATGCTCAATATCAGTAAATCAAACCCTTTAATTCATTTCCCAATATAGTTTTCTCAATATATGAGGGATATATGTTTATTATGAAAACAAATTTTTTAAGTTAAACTCAAATATAAACTACTTAGTGCTTGAACAACCAGAGATAACTGTCAAATTTTGGGCATATGTCCATAGAGATTATTTTCTTTGTGATTTTTTATGGATTACATTGTATCATAGTGTACATTTTATACACTTCAGGTACTTAAATGTATGATGCCACATTAAAATAGTTCACTATGTTTTAAATACTTCATGTCACAATATTGCACACCTCATTCTTAGTGTCTGAATTGTGTACAATTTTACTGTGATTTATTTAATCATTTCTATTTTTATTGAGCATTTATGTTGGTACAACTATTCCAACAGATATAAGCAATTTTGGGTTGAACATCAGTATAAGTTCATATTATGTTCAACTTTATTTCCTTTAGATAAATTGCTAGTTGTGAAATTGCTATGTCAAAATGTATGTTTATAGATTTTTGATGTTGCGTGCCGATTCATCTTCCAAATTATATAGCAGTGTATTCTTCCACAAGAAATGCATAAGAACATCCCTTATCTTAGGTACCTTATTTTTCACTTAGGCTATTATAATTATTTACTACAAATAAATAATAAAATTAAAATCCTTAATACAAAAAAAAGAAAATTTGTATGTTAACTAGGGAATTGTGTGTGGCTGTTAGTAAAAGAGCTGAAATTACAGCAACTTCTCTTTCTCACAAACAACAAATTCAGACAGGCAGTTTGGGGATATATGGCAGCTTCTCATATTATCAATGGCCTATGATTTGTCAATCTGCTTTGTTCCTTTTAGAATATGTCTCTATTTCTTAAGTTTGCCTTACCATCCACAATATGGATGTTGTAGATCCAGCCATCATATCTCCATCCAAGTCAATGAGTCAATGAAAGAAGGAGGAAAATAGATTTGTAAAAGTGTAGAAACCCGCCACCTGAGTAAGCGCTCCTAAAAGAGGTCATTTTATGAAGCCCCATCAAATGTTTGTTTACACATCATTGGTCATCCTTATCTGTATAGGAGTGTTGAAACTATTATCTTCAGCTGTATATATTACTGATTCTGGCAATATAGGTACTCCCTAGTAAGGAAGCCGTGGAAAATTGATACTACCAAGGAAATTAGCAGCTTCTGTCAAAACATTCTATATACATATACATTTAAGTTTTATCAATAGGTCAAAGTTATATGCCTTTTTTAGTTTACATTTTAATCAAGAATTATCAATAGTTTATAACTATTTTTTGGCAAGTTTAAAAACCCCAAGAGATAAAGTAAATTCAGGCTGCGGGAATAGATTTCTAAAGTAAGAAGAGTTGAGTATCCAATAACTTCATAAAGATAAATTTTAGAAATGTTGTAAATTCAAATAGTACATGTATAACTAGATTAATTATTAAATGTACCTTTATTTTCTCTACTGAAAAAGCAGCACAATTTGTCTATTTAGCAATCCGAAGAAGATTTTTAGAGTATTTTGAAAAATCACCCAGAGAAACGAACTGAAAGTCATGATTGAAAATGATAAAGGATCTTTCAAATTACAAAGTCACTTGTGGCAGGTTCCTTAATAGTTTAATCTACTCTCATAGTACCTTTCATTATACTTTTTAATAATAAAATATCCCTGAAGGTAATTATACCTTCCAGTTGGTTTTATAGAGCCCTATCTCTGATAAACTTGTGTTAAACACAACAAAAACACATGGCCACACATAAGTGTGATAATTTTTTTAACATTGTTAATTTTAAGATTTTTAACATAGTTGGGCCATCATGAGATCCCATGTTTGACAACAGTCTTTCTATGGAACAGACAAGCCAACAATAATGGAACAAAGTATTTCCTGGATAGAAAGTTCTGAGGTTTAAGTATAAGATCACGTTCCACCTTTTAGTCTAGAGCCTTTGGCAGATTTTTAAATTCTTCTGAGTTTAAGATTCTCTAAGGAAAAATGTAGGGAATATCTGATTTATAGTCTTGGATAAGGGAATTCCCTGGTGGTCCAGTGGTTAGGACTTTGTGCTTTCACTGCTGAGGGCCCAGGTTCAATTCCTGGTTGGGGAACTAAGATCCACAAGCTATGTGGCATGGCAAAAAAAAAAAAAAGAAATACAAAAGTACTTGGTGCTTAATAAAACTCCATTCAAACATAAAGTAATGCTATCATATTGGCAAAACACTTATAAAAAGAGAGTCATTTGCCATACATCATTTGTTTTCCTGGAGGTAAAGGGCAAACAAATATAGCTTTAGCCGTTATTGATTTTATAAAGATATTTCCGGAAGGCCTCAAATATTATTGGTCCTCTGCAAGATGCAGGAATATGAAGAAATAATTTACCTTAAATCTCTCCCTTTGGAGCCACTTGGGATCAATTTAGGAATCTATGGACAAGTTACAAGATTTTTGCATAAAATTTGATGTTTCAAGAACACATTGTTTAATGAATAACAGTACCATATTGTCTTTTAAAAACACTCTTAAAAATATAGAAATATATAGTAAATTGAGATTTCCACATAACAGTTTAAACTGCCTTCATCTGAACTCAGAAAAATCAGAACATACAGTGTTTCTCCTCCACATATAGAATATGAAATTTTTCCAGTAACAGTCCAGTGATTTACACTTTAGCATTCTAGCCTTGCCTCAATCCAGCTCCAGTTAGGAAACCAGAAACCACATTAAGTATTTCTACAGGAGGAAATTAACATAGGGAATTAATTATGCAGATGTTAAAGGGCTAAACCAACACAAAAGGACCACTGAGGCAATCCAGACATAGTAGCTATAGGATATAGCCACCACCTCATGAGCTAGGGGAACAAAGAAAGTGGTTGGGGTGTCAAAACTGGGAAAACTGACACAGGGCTCCCCCAAACTGGGACTCACACATGTGAGGGAGTTCTGCCCACCTGGTGCAATTTTTTTGGGTCCCATAGAGGTAAGTCAGACCTTCAGGTAGGAATGGATGCTGCCAAGATGGTGCTGGTAACTCTGGGGGACACAGCAAAGTTGATTTAGGGAACTTTGTAAAAAGCTGGAGGCTCGGAACCAGTTGCTACCTCAAGACCAAGAGTAACTTATCAGGAAAGTTCATGACCCCTGCCCTTATTACTGATGCAATGAATTAGGATGAATTATTGTTGAATAGTAACTGTCTTCCCCTCTCCTCTTGATGTCTCCACCTCGAACAAAAGCAAAGTGTTCCTTAGCATGGTTCCAGAATATTTTGATTCAAAATTAAGAGAATGGGGAGGTAGAAAGAAATTTCAGAACATGAGGTGAGAGGGGGAAGATGAATCTAGAAATATTAATTCTAACTACAAAGGAGAACAAAGGGGGGGAAATGCCAGTAGACTGGAGTAGAGAGAAGAGGGTTTGAGATTTCACGATTTGAAGGACTTTAGAATAGACATGAGGTAAGAAAGTATTAGACTTTGGAGGGAAGGGTTTCTAGAAGTACTGGTGTGGGAACTTCAGTGTTCTCTGAGAAATGCATATAAATGTTGGAGTTTCTTTTTAGTTACTATCTGCTGGACAGAGTCTGCTGCATGCAGAAAGTGTACCATGTGGGTTTCAACACTTATTCAGTTTTCACAGAATAGAAACTTAGTACCTGTTAGAATGCTGTAAAAAATACCTTTATATATTCCTCCCTATGTAATGTTTACTGGTGTTTCACACTTACATGAATCACAGACAGAACACTACCCAAATGAAACCTCTTCTTCATGTTAAGGAAAATAAAATAAAATCATGGAATGGAGAGGATGATGTTCACTAATCAAAAATTAAACATTATTAAAGTTCCGTAACAACTGTGTTTATGTGTTTCCTTTAATTAATGAAATGTTAGCACAATTAAAAAGAATAAATGATAATATCTAAATGTTAGTAAATGTCATAATGATTAATTATATTATCTCCTACTGACAGCTCAAAAAAAAAACATTTTTTTCTCTTGACATCTCAATAAAAGAAAACACTCGACTTCATCATGTTACTTAGAAATAACAAACACCTTAAAATCTTATATTAAAAAAAACACAGAGTTAACAAGGAGCTTTCAAACTTTGGAAAAGCAATTGAATGGAAAATAAACATTTGGGGCTAGCTCATTTTGCCACTGTAGCATCCTTTTCCAACTCGTTTTGCTTTTGGATTGATTTTTTAAGTATATCTGTGACTGACAAGTCTTTCATCTCTGCACTGTTGCACAAATATACATTAAAAGTAAAAGTGAGCAGCCAAACAATGGTTGTAATTTACTTTCAATCATAAAATTTGCCTGGCTTAAGCCATTCTAGGTTTTCTTGGCGCCTCAAACAAGATCTTCTCCTAAGAGGAAGCTTGCCATGTCTAGACAGCAAAGCCTATGACAAATTATAGTAAATTTGGCAAGTGTTTAGAACATCTTTGTATAAAAGATATCACTTGCATGCTCTAGCTTTACCTTACTAAATGCATGACCTTGGGATTGATATTGACCTTTCCTAAGCCTGCATTTCTTCACCTGCTCAATGGGGAAACTAAAGTGTCTATGTCATGGATTTGCTAAAAGAATGAAGTGAAATCATGCTTCTATATCGCTGGCACATAATTACCAATACTTAGTAGTTTTATTATTAGCAATTTTGTATGGCACCTAGCCTATGTATCAGGAGAACGGCTGGGATTCCACAAGATTTTGCAGTTATTTTACCCATTGATCAATTCTGGTTTTAAGAAATACCTTCCCAGCAAAGATTAATTGATGGCATTTATTTCTTTCTTAACATTTAAAATGTGTTTGAATAGATCTGTTTTTATATTTGATGTTACTTCTCAAAGAATAGTTTCTCTGCTCATGATAATGCTATGGTTAGAAATTACTTGTATATCTCCAAACAAGACTTCTTAGCCTAAATATTTTAAGTATCACTATTATTAGGAGATAATCATATGCCCAGAATAACTTTACTAGTCATAATATAAAAGCTGTTAAATATGAAAACATTCCATATTCCTACTCCATAGAGGAAACCAGCTTTACAAAGTCTCCCATCATATTTTCCTCTTATTTTAGCTCTCTTTATGACAGACTTTTATTCTCTCAACCAAGTCAGATATTTTACCTGCACTATTTCATTTTGCCTTTTGTCTTCTGCCCCTTCAGCCTACAATACTTTCTTTATTTTAAAAATGCATAGTATCACTTTCTTTCTGAATTTTCAGAAGCACACACAGACTCATACATTCACACATGAACATCCCTGGACACTTTCAGATAACCATCCATGGTAGAATCTGAAAACATAACTGGAAGAGACCTTAGTGACTAACAACTCCCACCTCCTTGTTTAGAAGACTTTGAAACCCCAGAGTGGTTAATAACAAGCCCTTTGTCACTCAAAGACAAGACATGAGCTCGTTTTGCTTCATCAGGCTTGGTCTACATATATTTTCAAGGTAGCATGTTCAACACTTATCGAATAAATATTGACTGAGCACCTTCTATTTGCCTGGCACCATCCCAGGCACTGGGGATAGAGCTGAAAGGAAAAAAATGGCAAAAATCCACCTTCACATTGTTTACTAGTAGGGAACAAATAAGCAAATAATGTTTAATATCATGTCAATGAAAGACAAATTCTATAAGGAAAAATAAATCATGTAAGATGACACAGAAGGCCACTCTTACATCCCCTTCTATCTACTCTGCACTTGCATTAGGTTTCATGCTATATAGGCCTGTCTTCTTGTTCCTTTAAAACAAACAATCCTTTAGATTATCCTTTTATTAGGTCACTGATCTGGCCCAGTCTTGGATTCCCCCCCGACCCACCCATACCCATTTTGCTCTACAGGCCTATTGGCCTGCTTTGTTTTCATCATTAACATGTGGTTCCCTAATCTGTAGTGGACTGGCCTTTAAATCATAGTACAAGAAGATTGTCTGGAGATCACATAGGCATGGATAGCTTTATAGCAATTTATTTCCTTAACTGTTCTGCTTTTCAAAGTTGCCTTCTTAAGCACCTGTCTGTCTGTGGTCTGCCAGTTCTTCCCTTGCTCCCCTTCCACAGTGTTCATCTCTTGCTGCAATAAGAAACTAAACTCTCTCCCAGTCCAAATCTCATTTTGATGCATTGCCCCAGGTTATAAAGACTCCCAGGGATAATCTGAGAATGGAAAGATTCAGTGTGGTGATTGAGACATTTTATTTCATCCCGGCTATAAACTTGTGACAGAGCTCAGCACCTCTATCTATCTATCTATCTATCTACCTATCTACCTATTATCTCTTCTTCCATCCAGTATTAAATACTTATAAAACATCTACAGTGAGATTGCTTCAAGATGGCAGAGTAGAAGGACATGCGCTCACTCCCTCTTGTGAGAACACTGGAATCACAACTAACTGCTGAACTATCATCGACAGGAAGACACTGGAACTCACCAAAAAAGGTACCCCACATCCAAAGAAAAAGGAGAAGCCACAATGAGATGGTAGGAGGGGTGCAACCACAATAAAATCAAATCCCATAACTGCTGGGTGGGTAACTCACAAACTGGAGAACAGTTATACCACAGGAGTCCACCCACTGGAGTTAAGGTTCGGAGCCCCACATCATGCTTCCCAACCTGGGGGTCTGGCAACGGGAGGAGGAATTCCTAGAGAATCAGACTTTGACGGCTAGCGGGATTTGACTGCAGGACTTCGACAAGACTGGGGGAAACAATGACTCCACTCTTGGAGGGCACACACAATGTAGTGTGTGCATCAGGACCCAGGGGAAGAAGCAGTGACCCCATAGGAGACTGAATCAGAGCTACCTGCTAGTGTTGGAGGGTCTCCTTCAGAGGCAGGGGGTGGCTGTGGCTCACCATGAGGACAAGGACACTGGCAGCAGAAGTTCTGGGAAATACTCCTTGGCGTGAGCCCTCCCAGAGTCCACCATTAGCCCCAGCAAAGAGCCCTGGTAGGCTCCAGTGTTGGGTTGCCTCAGGCCAAAAAACCAACAGGGAGGGAACTCAGCCCCACCCATCAGCAGACAAGCAGATTAAAGTTTTACTGAGCTCTGCCCACCAGAGCAACAACTAGCTCTACCCACCACCAGTCCCTCCCATCAAGAAACTTGCACAAGCCTCTTAGATAGCCTCGTCCACCAGAAGGGCAGACAGCAGAAGCAAGAAGAACTATAATCCTGCATCCTGTGGAACACAACCCACATTCACAGAAAGATAGGCAAGATGAAAAGTCAGAGAGCTATGTACCAGATGAAGGAACAAGGTAAAACCCCAGAAAAAACAACTAAATGAAGTGGAGATAGGCAACCTTCCAGAAAAAGAATTCAGAATAAAGATAGTGAAGATGATCCAGGACCTCGGAAAAAGAATGGAGGCAAAGATCAAGAAGAGGCAAGAAATGTTTACCAAAGACCTAGAAGAATTAAAGAACAAACAACTAGAAGAATTAAAGAACAAACAAACAGAGATGAGCAATACAATAACTGAAATGAAAAATACACTAGAAGGAATCAGTAGCAGAATAACTGAGGCAGAAGAACGGATAAGTGACCTGGAAGACAGAATGTTGGAATTCACTGCTGTGAAACAGAAAACAAAAAAAAGAAAGAAAATGAAGACAGCCTAAGAGACCTCTGGGACAACATTAAACGTACCAACATTCACGTTATAGGGGTCCCAGAAGGAGAAGAGAGAGAGAAAGGACCCGAAGAAATATTTGAAGAGATTATAGTAGAAAACTTCCGTAACATGGGAAAGGAAATAGCCACCCAAATCTGGGAAGTGCAGAGAGTCCTAGGCAGGATAAACCCAAGGAGAAACATGCCGAGACACATAGTAATCAAATTGACAACATTTAAAGACAAAGAAAAATTATTCAGAGCAACAAGGGAAAAACAATAAATAACATACAAGAGAACTCCCATAACGTTAACAGCTGATTTCTCAGCAGAAACTCTACAAGCCAGAAGGGAGTGGTATGATGTATTTAAAGTGATGAAAGGGAAGAACCTACAACCAAGATTACTCTACCCAGCAAGGATCTCATTCAGATTCAACGGAGAAATCAAAAGCTTTACAGACAAGCAAAAGCTAAGAGAACTCAACACCACCAAACCAGCTCTACAACAAATGCTAAAGGAACTTCTCTAGGCAGGAAACACAAGAGAAGAAAAGGACCTACAAAAACAAACCCATAACAATTAAGAAAATGGTAATAGGAGCATACATATCCATAATTACCTTAAACCTGAATGGATTAAATGCTCCAACCAAAAGAGACAGGCTTGCTGAATGGATACAAAAACAGACCCATACATATGCTGTCTACAACAGACCCGCTTCAGACCTAGGGACACATACAGACTGAAAGTGAGGGGATGGAAAACGATATTCCATGCAAATGGAAATCAAAAGAAAGCTGGAGTAGCAATACTCATATCAGATAAAATAGACTTTAAAATAAAGACTATTACAAGAGATAAAGAAGGACACTACATAATGATCAAGGGGTCAATCCAAGAAGAAGATATAACAATTATAAATACATACGCACCCAACATAGGAGCACCTCCATACATAAGGCAACTGCTAACAACTATAAAAGAGGAAATTAACCGTTAACACAATAATAGTGGGGGACTTTAACACCTCACTTACACCAATGGACAGGTCATCCAAACAAAATTAATAAGGAAACACAAGCTTTAAATGACACAATAGACCAGATAGATTTAATTGATATTCATAGGACATTCCATCTAAAAACAGTAGATTACACTTTTTTCTCAAGTGCACATGGAACATTCTCCAGGATAGATCACATCTTGGGTCACAAATCAAGCCTTAGTAAATTTAAGAAAATTGCAATCATGTCAAGTATCTTTTCTGACCACAATGCTATGAGATTAGAAATCAATTACAGGGGAAAAAAATGTAAAAAACACAAACACATGGAGGCTAAACAATACGTTATTAAATAAGCAAGAGATCACTGAAGAAATCAAAGAGGGAATCAAAAAATACCTAGAGACAGATTACAACAGAAACACAATGATCTAAAACCTGTGGGATGCCGCAAAAGCAGTTCTAAGAGGGAAGTTTATAGCAATACAATGCTACCTCAATAAACAAGAAAAATCTCCAATAAACAATCTAACATTACACCTAAAGGAACAAGAGAAAGAAGAACAAACAAAACCCAAAATTAGTAAAAGGAAAGAAATCATACAGATCAGAGCAGAAATAAATGAAATACAAACAAAGAAAACAATAGCACAAATCAATAAAACTAAAAGCTGCTTCTTTGAGAAGATATACAAAATTGATAACCATTAACCAGACTCATCAAGAAAAAGAGGGAGAGGACTCAAATCAATAAAATTAGAAATGAAAAAGGAGAAGTTACAACAGACAACGCAGAAATGCAAAGCATCCTAAGAGACTGCTAGAAGCAACTCTATGCCAATAAAATGGACAACCTGGAAGAAATGGACAAATTCTTCGGTATAATCTTCCTGACTCAACCAGGAAGAAATACAAAATATGAACAGACCAATCACAAGTAGTGAAATTGAAACTGTGATTTAAAATCTTCCAACAAACAAAAGTCCAGGACCAGAAGACTTCACTGGTGAATTCTATCAAATGTTTAGAGAAGAGCTAACACCCATCCTTCTCAAACTCTTCCAAAAAATTGCAGAGGAAGGAACACTCCAAAACTCATTCTCTGAGGCCACCATCATCCTGATACCAAAACCAGACAAAGATACTACATAAAAAGAAAATTACTAACCAATATCACTGATGAATATAGATGCAATAATCCTCAACAAAATACTAGCAAACAGAATCCAGCAACACATTAATAGGATCCTACACCATGATCAAGAGGGATTTATCCCAGGGATGCAAGGATTCTTCAATATACGCAAATCAAACAATGTGATACACCATATTGACAAATTGAAGAATAAAAACCATATGATCATCTCAATAGATGCAGAAAAATCTTTTGACAAAATTCAACACCCATTTATGATAAAAACTCTCCAGAAAGTGGGCACAGAGGGATCCTACCTCAACATAATAAAGGCCATATACAACAAACCCACAGCAAACATCATTCTCAATGGTGAAAAACTGAAAGCATTTCCTCTAAGATCAGGAACAAGACAAGGATATCCACTCTCACCACTATTATTCAACATAGTTTTGGAAGTCCTAGCCACGGCAATCAGAGAAGAAAGAGAAACAGAAGGAATACAAATTGGAAAAGAAGTAAAACTGTCCCTGTTTACAGATGACATGATACTATACATAGAGAATACTAAAGATGCCACCATAAAACTACTAGAGCTAATCAGTGAAGTTGGTAAAGTTGCAGGATACAAAATCAATGCACGGAAATCTCTTGCATTCCTATACACTAATGATGAAAAATCTGGAAGAGAAATTAAGGAAGCATTCCCATTTACCATTGTGACAAAAAGAATAAAATATCTAGGAATAAACCTACCTAGGAAGACAAAAGGCCTGTATGCAGAAAACTATAAGACACTGATGAAAGAAATTAAAGATGATACAAACAGATGGAGAGATATACCATGTTCTTGGATTGGAAGAATCAATATTGTGAAAATGACTATACTACCCAAAGCAATCTATACATTCAATGAAATCCCTATCAAACTACCAATGGCATTTTTTACAGAACTAGAACAAAAAATCTTATAATTTCTATGGAGACACAAGAGACCCCAAATAGCCAGAGCAGTCTTGAGGGAAAAAAGCGGAGCTGGAGGAATCAGACTCCCTGACTTCAGAATACTAGGAAGCTACAGTAATCAAGATGGTATGGTACTGGCACAAAAACAGAAATATAGATCAATGGAACAGGATAGAAAGCCCAGAGAGAAACCTACGCACCTATGGTCAAGTGATCTATGAGAAAGGAGGCAAGGATATACAATGGAGAAAAGAAAGTCTCTTCAATAAGTGGTGCGGGGAAAACTGGACAGCTACATGTAAAAGAATGAGATTAGAACACTCCCTAACACCATACACAAAAATAAACTCAAAATGGATTAAAGACCTAAATGTAAGACCAGACACTATAAAACTCTTAGAGGGAAACATAGGAAGAACACTCTTTGACGTAAATCACAGTAAGATTTTTTTTTTGATCTGCCTCCTAGATTAATGGAAATAAAAACAAAAATAAACAAATGGGACCTATGAAATTTAAAAGCTTTTGCACAGTGAAGGAAACTACAAACAAAACGAAAAGACAACCCTCAGAATGAGAGAAAATATTTGCAAATGAATCAATGGACAAAGGATTAATCTCCAAAATATATAAACAGATCATGCTGCTCAATATTAAAAATCAAACAACCCAATCAGAAAATGGGCAGAAAACTTAAATAAACATTTCTCCAAAGAAGACATACAGATGGCCAAGAAACACATGAAAAGCTGCTCAACATCCCTAATTATTAGAGACATGCAAATCAAAGCTACAATGAGGTATCACCTCACACCAGTTAGAATGGGCATCATCAGAAAATCTACAAACAACAAATGCTGGAGAAGGTGTGGAGAAAAGGGAACCCTCTTGCACTGTTGGTGGGAATGTAAATTGATACAGCCCCTATGGAGAACAGTATGGAGGTTCTTTTAAAAACTAAAAATAGGGGCTTCCCTGGTGGCGCAGTGGTTGAGAGTCCGCCTGCCGATGCAGGGGACACGGGTTCGTGCCCTGGTCTGGGAAGATCCCACATGCCGCGGAGCGGCTGGACCCGTGAGCCATGGCCGCTGAGCCTGCCCGTCCGGAGCCTGTGCTCCGCAACGGGAGAGGCCGCAACAGTGAGAGGCCTGCGTACCACAAAACAAACAAACAAACAAAAAAAAAACCTAAAAATAGAATTACCATATGATCCAGCAATCACACTACGGGGCGTATACCTAGAGAAAACCATAATTCAAAAAGACACATGTACCCCAATGTTCATGCAGCACTGTTTACAATAGCCAGGTCATGGAAGCAACCTAAATGACCACTGACAGTCGAATGGATAAAGAAGAGGTGGTACATACATATGATGGAATATTACTCAGCCATAAAAAGGAACAAAATTGGGTCACTTGTAGAGACGTGGATGGATCTACCGACTGTCATACAGAGTGAAGTAAGTCAGAAAGAGAAAAAACAATATCGTATATTAACGCGTATATGTGGAACTTAGAAAAATGGTACAGATGAACTGGTTTGCAGGGCAGAAATAGAGCACAGATGTAGAGAACAAACGTATGGACACCAAGGGGTGAAAGTGGCAGCAGGGGGAGGTGGTGTGGTGAATTGGGAGATTGGGATTGACATATATACACTAATATGTATAAAATGGATAACTAAGAAGAACTTGCTGTATAAAAAAATAAATAAAATAAAATTCAAAAAAAAGGAACAAAAAACCAAAAAAGAAACCATCTTCAATATGTTCTTTTGT
Organism: Delphinus delphis; assembly: GCF_949987515.2. Classification (NCBI taxonomy): domain Eukaryota; kingdom Metazoa; phylum Chordata; class Mammalia; order Artiodactyla; family Delphinidae; genus Delphinus; species Delphinus delphis. The sequence goes on along the minus strand of NC_082685.1, from coordinate 30,796,451 downwards.
TCAGAAAATATATTAGTAAGCAACAGTAAAAAAAATATTGCCTTTTTGGTGCATACATTCTAGTGGTACACTAACTTCCTTCCTTCCTATCTTTTTCCAATCTATGTTAAATAAGAATTAATAAGTGAGAAAAGTTGTCACCAGGACATACATTATCATTCTTTTAAATTAACAATTAAAACAGACATTTTTCCGATTGAAGTTACATTTGATGTGAAGGGCTGGTTTGACAATGAGGACTGTTTTGCCAATTAGCTTATCCAGTTGAATTAACTAAGTCTGAAGCTGTGAACTTTTGTTGTATGTATATTTAAAACACATATGTAGTCCTCACTTCTGGAAAATACATAATTTGCAACTCTAAACAAATGATAATTAAAAATATAGATATCAATTTTATAATGTGTGAAGACATAGATGTTTTTTCTAAATTATTTTGGGGAATACCCAGTCTACCATTTTGAAACTCACTGTGCTAGGGTTCTTCCACTTTAAAACTGATTATAGGGAGGGGTAGGGGCCCTTGAATTTACTTTCTTACTTACTAGGAGATCAGCTCACACTGCAAAGTTCTCTCCTAATCGAATAAATGGAAGAAAGAAAGGTGGTAAAAATGTTTGAAAATTACAAAAAAGTTTATATTCATTACCCTTTGTTTACAGTTGATGGTAATCTTCCCTATGGGAAGCTGGGCTTCTCAACCTCAACACTGTTGACATTTTACACGAGATCATTCTTGGTTTCAGGAGCTATCCTGGGCATTGGGACTTGTTTAGCAGCATCCCCGGCCCCTACCCATGAAACACCAGCAACCCTTCCTCTTCTAGTTATGATAAAAATGTCTCCAGTTATTGCCAGATTGTCCCCTAGGGTGCAAAATCATCCCTTATTGAGGACCACTGTGCTATTGTAACCAGATGTGTTGACTTCCTTCCTGATTTAGTATCCAGGCATCCCCTCGGATTTGCTTATCCCTGAAACTAAAATCTCACCAAACTTCTCTGTGTACATCTAGTCAGTAAGAGGAAAAAAAAAAAAAAGAAACTTTACCAAATCTATTCCCTGGGGTTATTGGTGGAGTGCCTCACCCTAAGAGGTACATATGTCATGGAACTATTTCTTTAGAAGATTTCCTCACATTCTACAGTGAGTTAGTACATTTATTCTTTAAGAGACACGTAATTCTACTCAGCATGTAACTGTCAAGCAGAGTCGTTGATTGAAAATTAACTCTAAACATTAAATATATACAAGCAAGGTAAAAACAACTACTCAGTTATTCCTAACTATGGTATGTATAGATAACTGTGGATTGACTTAACTATAGAATATGATTTTAAAAACGAACAATGCTGTGATATTTGGTGAAACTTCTTTGAGTGGAAAGGATTCACATTGATGGGCTCTTTCATGTGACTCAGTTTTAACCAGAACTCTAAGAAAGTAGGTGCCAACTGTGTAAATTCCAAAGAGAGGAACTATACAGGCAGGACTTACAGAGAGAGAGGTGGATTAAAACCAGTTTTGCCAATCTTACAAAGAGTTTTAATTTGGAGGGGCCAACAGGTCGGAAATAAAAGAATTTCTTCAAGGAGTTATTCATGATAGAGGACGGATTGATGGTTTTCACTTCCCCGCAAACCTAATTTTAAAAGCTACACGGAGAACCCTTGAAGATCCTAGAGACGTGACTCTTGGATATTAGTGGACATGGTGCATGGTGTCTGATTAACTCCCGAACAAAAAGGCTACAGCCGAGGCTGCCCAAAAGGTCACAGCAGCAGAGAACAGAGCTGCATTTGGAAGAAACCACCTTCTCCCTAAATGCAAGTCAAAGATAACTACACGCATCCCACAGTGGAAAGGTTGGCTGAAGGCTGCTTCCCCGGAGAGCTTCTGCCCAATGACAAGTGACCTCAGCAGAAGAGGCTGGAAGTACACAGTGACATGCAGAACTGAGGAGGAAAGGTAAATGGCCAGCTGAAGGAGAGGCACCACCCAAGTAAGAGGAACACTGAGGACATCCCCCAGGAGTAAAAGGGGGCACATGTGAGAAAAAGGATCACCTTTAAACATCTGCCACCTCCAGAGAGCACCAGCACCCCATTACTTAATGTCAGCCGGGAAGGACCTATCCTGTCAGCATCCTCTCCTCCCTCCTCTATTTCAGTCCTGGAGAAGGCACAGGCAGCCTAATGAGTGAGAGAAGGGCAACAGCAGTCAAGGCAGAAAAATAAAGACACCAACCCTATAATTCCCTTCCTGCTAGACGAGGCAGCCAGAGGAAAGCAGGAGCTGGTGGAAGAAGGGTCCATTGGGAGAAACTTTTAACTTTGAATCACCTTCTGAGTTTGTGATCAATACAACACAGTAGACAAGTAATTACTAAAAGGAGATAATTTCTTTGTGGCTGAGATTGACTGAAGAGTGGTTGATTGGGTAAAGGGAAGAAGCTAAGCTGTGAGACTTGCCCAAGATTTCTAGGTAAAGAAGAACCAGTTGCATGAAAAGCATTTGGAGAAGCAGTGAGGAGGAAAAAATAAAGTTGTTTCCTGATTGCATTCTACAAGTCCTGCTTGTTCAACATATCAGTTACATACAAGTAAACACTGAACAGCTTATTCAGTGATAATCCAATTGACAGCTTTATAGTGATAATATAGTATCACTTTTATTTTGCTATAAATTACATAGTGCCTGCCTCTTCATCACTCAGACAAAAATGTTCTCACTTCTCTTTCATCATAATATAGTGAATTCCTGCTGTAGTACAGGATTTATCAGTCTCTAGTTTGAAAGAATAAGAAAAGAAAACCCCACACAGAAACAATTCAGACATGCTTGTTTTTGCTTGTAAATCTTCCCTAAACATAATAAAAATAATTGATTAAGGGAGACATTGGTGAGTGATGTTATAATTCAATCTCTGGGCTTTGATTATAGCATAAACCAACTGGATTTCTTCAACAGAGAAATAGCACTCACATCAATCTTGTCTTATTGGTGTCCTTTATACTACATATGTAATTACATAGCTTAGAAAAATGTTAGATTCCAAAAGCATTTATTCTTTCGATGGATATTCAAGACAGAAAATTCTCTACAGAAGCAAACTTGGAATGAATGTATGGGTTAAAAGTATATCTCAGCCAAAGGGGAAACAAGTGCTTATTTCTAAAGAGGTAGCTTGCCTAGTAAAGGAATTTTATATGCTGTATTGATATACCTAAGTTCCAGACTTACAGTTAAGACTTGGAAACTTGGATGGGTATTATTATTCAGTATTATTATTATTAAGCTTTTGACTGCAAAGCTTAGTTAGAGGTGAGGAAAGGAGGGAAGTGGAAGGGAAGAAGGTAGGAGTGATGGAGGTGGATAGAGAAAGAGAGAATTGATTTTAAAAGTAACTGAAAAAATCTAAGGTGCCTTCAAGTATAGCTGGAGCCAGGTGCTCAAGTAACATGAAACTGTCACTGTGCATACCACCTTTTCTTACCTTCTGTGTTGACTTCAAGCTCGTTCTTCACTCTGTGCTGACCTATGCAACAAGAAGCTTACATTCTTTTAGCTCCAAGTTCAGCGGAAGAGGATGCTCCCTTCATGGTTTTCCTTCTGAGCTTAGCCCTAAATAAATTGACATGGGTCGCATGTCCATTTTGAACACAACATTGTGACTGAATGCATAATACATGATGATTTCCCAAGCCAGCATAATACGCCCTCTGCTAGTTATGATGGTGGAACCAGCCCCAGGCAAATAATAAGAACTGAAAATAGTGTGGCAAAAGGAGTCTTCAAGCAAAATCTGCTCTTATAAAATAAAGGGAGAAAGGAAGCTAAATAGATGAAAACAACAGATTCCACTTAAGATGATTTATGTAATCTCTTAGGATTTAATCTTCTCATCTATAAAATAAATGTTGATAACACAAGTTCTACATATTTCCTAGATTCACTATTGTAAAGCTTAAATGAGATCACAGATGCACAAGTGCATCAAAAGAAGTACTGAGTTAAAAAAAATCTTTTTTAATATGTTGAAAAGGTCTGCAGATCAGAAAAAGTGTTTATATTGAGACTAACTAAATAGCTCTTTAATGGAGGATTATGTGATATTTCTCACTGTGCATGTCAGCAGTTATTGTTATTTCCTTTTCTAGGAATAAGGACTTCATAAAAAGGTTAAAATGGATCTAGTTGTTGTAGTTTTTTTAATTGAAGTATAGTTGATTTACAGTGTTGTGTTAGTTTCAGATATTCAGCAAAGTGATTCAGTTACATATATATATATATATATATATATATATATATATATATATATATACACATAAATATATACACACACCCATATATGCTTTTTCAGATTCTTTTCCATTATAGGTTATTACAAGATATTGAATATCCCCTGTGCTATACAGTAGGTCCTTGTTGTTTATCATTTTATATATAGTAGTGTGTGTCTGTTTATCCCAAATGCCTAATTTTTCCCTCCTTCCCTTCCCCTTTGGTAATGATATTTTTTTTTCTATGTCTGTAAGTCTGTTTCTGTTTTATAAATAAGTTCATTCATATCATCTTTTTTAGATTCCACATATAAGTGGTGTAAGATATTTATCTTTCTCTGTCTGATTACTTCACTTAGTATGATAATGATAATCTGTAGGTCCATCCATGTTGCTGCAAATGGCGTTATTTCTTTCTTTTTTATGGCCGAGTAATATTCCATTCTGTGTGTGTGTGTGTGTGTGTGTGTGTGTGTGTGTGCGTACATACATACATATACGTATACCACATCTTCTTGTTTTAAATTAATTTTTATTGGAGTATAGTTGATTTACAATGTTGTGTTACTTTTTGCTGTACAGCAAAGTGAATCAGTTATACATACACATATATCCACTCTTGTTTAGAATCTATTCCCATATAGGTCATTATAGAGTATTGAATAGAGTTCATTGTGCTATACAGTAGTTTCTTGTTAGTTATCTATTTTATATATAGTAGTGTATATATGTGAATCCCAATCTCCTGATTTATCCCACCACGACCCACTTTCCCCCTTGGTAACCGTAAGTTTGTTTTCTACATCTGTGACTCTATTTCTGTTTGTAAATAGGTTTATTTGTACCATTTTTTTAGATTCCACATATAAGTGATATCATATATTTGTCTTTCTCTGTTTAACCTACTTCACTCAGTGTGACAATCTCTAGGTCCATCCATGTTGCTGCAAATGGCATTATTTTGTTCTTTTTTATGGCTGAGTAATACTCCATTGTATATATGTACCACATCTTCTTTATCCATTCCTCCATTGATGGCCATTTAGGTTGCTTCCATGTCCTGGCTATTGTAAATAGTGCTGCAGTGAACATTGGGGTGCATGTATCCTTTCAAATTATACCACATCTTCTTTATCTATTCATCTGTCAATGGGCATTTAGGTTGCTTCCATGTCTTGGCTGTTGAAAATAGTGCTGCTATGAACATTGAGGTACATGTATCTTTTCGAATTACAGTTTTCTTTTTTTTTTGGATGTATGCCCAGGAGTGGGATTGCTGTATCATATGGTAACTCTATTTTTAGTTTTTTAAGGAACTTCCATACTATTCTCCATAGTGGCTGCACCAATTTATATTCCCACCAACAGTGTAGGAGGGCTCCCGTTTTTCTGCATCCTCTCCAGCATTTATTATTTATAGACTTTTTGATGACGCCTATTCTGACCAGTGTGAAGTGATACCTCACTGTAGTTTTCATTTGCATTTCTCTAATAATTAGCAGTGTGTACCTGTTGGCCAACTATATGACTTCTTTGAAGAAATGTCCATTTAGGTCTTCTGCCCATTTTATGATTGGGTTGTTTGTTTTTTTGTAGTTCTTCAAATATATAATAACCCTATGATATGAATAAGCAAGAATGAAATATTGAGATTCAATAAATATCCTCTTAAGGTTGAGAAGGCTATTTCTTTTTCCTAAGATGACAGCTTGGTGCATAAAAAAAAAAAGAACTTAAAAAATGTGATCTTGAGAGTGTAACGGAGCTGCATTTGAGTTTCTGCTTCTGCTTTACCATTACTTGGGTGTGAGATGTTGGACAAGTGACTTAACCTCTCTGACTCTCAGTTTCTCATCTGTAAAAGTAAGGATGATAACTAGCTTGTGGGGCATTAGTGAGTTTTAGAGCTGAAGTGTGCCATAGGATTTTTCACATAGTAGGCACTCAGATGGTGATTTGATTCATCTTTGTTATTTTGCAGTCCTCAGTACACTCTCCTAATAGTTCTAGATAATGAGGTACTTTCAAAGGATAAAGTAATGAAGTGGAACTTAAGATGAACAGGTCAAGTGCTTGCTAAATGACCTTTGCTGTATTTCAGGAAGCCAAGGGTATGAGTCAGACTTTGACTTGGAGGAACAGAGCCACTGTAAGTGATATAGAATAGGGGATTTTTAAAATAGGGATTATGGGAATTTCCTGGTGGTCCAGAGGTTAGGACTCTGCACTCAACACTGCCCAGGGCCCAGGTTCAATCCCTGGTTGAGGAACTAAGATCCCACAGACTTCACAGCCAAAAAAATAAAAATAGTAAAATAAATTAAGGATTACACCCTATGCAACTCTGGGAGCTGGTGGAGACAGTCACAGAGGAGATCTGGGTGTGGAGGAGAGAAAGGACACGCCAGAGTCCTCGTCTGTCTCTCATTGCCTACAAATGCCACCAGGGTGACCTGCAGAAGGAGCTGTGCTCTAATCTTCACCACCAAGTTGTAACACATTTGATCCAGGACTAGCTGACACTCAAGGGAGGAGATCTGGTGAGCACTGAAGACTGGTCGATGTCTGGGTGATGTCCCATACCAGCAAAGTAAGCCACCAGATCAGTGACAGCATGTGTGAACTGCCTGAAAGCCTGGAGACTGCACTAACTTTCAAGGAAAGAATAATGGCTGCTCTTTCCCTTCTACCTTCCATTCCTCTTGTGTCCAGCACTGACTCTAAACCATGCAGGTATGGCAATCTGGGAAAGGTAGTTCCAGATGAGTTACGATGATACAGTACAAAGCCACCACACCGAGTAACAACTCAGAACCCAAATACCACTGATAAGGAGAAGCTGAAGAAGTGACCGTTTGTGGTTCACATTTAGGAGGGGGAAAAGCAGCTAGAAGTGCTTTCATCCTATTTTTTAAACTTTTTACTTTTAAATAATTTCAGACTTATCAAAAAGTTGTGCTGTACAAACAACTCCATTATATCCTTTACCCAGATTTCCCCATTTTGCCACATTTACATATTCTTCTCTATCTCTCTCTCTCTGTAGATAGACAGGTAGATAGGTAGTTAGTTAGGTAGATAGATAGATAGATAGACAGACAGACACATTTACATTTTTTTTTTTTTTTCCTGAAACATTTGGGACTAAGTGGTATGCTTGGAGCCCCTCTATCCCCAAATAATTCTGTGTGTATTTCCTAAGATCAAATAAATGACCACATTACAATTATCAGAAATAGAGAACTAGCTTTGATTCAGTACTATTATCTAATCTCCAAAGCTTATTTAAATTTTACCCTATTATTACAATAATATCCTTTATGGCCCAAAATTTAAAAAATAAAAAGGTCTGGTCCACATTTCAATCCAGGATCACATGCTGAATTTGGTCGTCGCATCTCTCTCGTCTCCTTTATCCTGGACCAGTTCTTTGGTCTTTGTCTTTCATAACCTTGTCATTTTTTAAGAGTATAGTATGTTATATACTTTGGTATTTTGTCTTTCCATTTTGGGTTGTCTGATTTTTTTTTCTCAAAATTTGACCGAGGAATTTGGCAGGAAGAGCAAGAAGTGATGCTGTGTTCTTTCTAGTGCCTCACATGAGATGGTGTCTGCTTTCTTCTCCAGTTTTTAAAATACATTCTTATACCATATATGCACTTGTCCTATCATAGCAGAGGATTTTTGTTTCCTCGAGACTGGAGTTGGCAAATTTTTCCTGTAAAGAGCCAGAGAGTAAATATTTTTGACTTTGCAGGCCAAGTCTCTGTCACAACTACTCAACCTGCTGTTGTAGCATAAAAGTTAGCTCAGGCAATATATAACGAACATGTGTGACTCTGTCCCAGCCTTATTTATGGACTTGAAATTTGAATTTCATGTAATTTTCATGTCACAAAATATTCTTCTTCTTTTGGTTTCTGTCAACCATTTAAAAATGTAAAAACATGTAAAAACAATGATTTGCTCCTCAGTCGTACAAAAAATGGATTGCAATCCATACTTTGCTAACCTCTCCTCTAGCCCTGCAGGTATTGTTACTCAAAGCTGCTTTCTTCCTCATCATAGCTTCTCTATTACACAGCTATCTCAGCTGTGAAGTCCATCTTTGTATGTTCTCTTTGCCTTGAATGGCCTGAAATGTGTGGTGAGAAAGCAGAGCTGTTTAACTTGTAGAAACTGATTTTTCTTTATTACTCCATATTTTTTCCTCCAGTCCTTTTCTTGTATGTGAGTATTGTACTTAGAACTAATTTTCATCTATTGCACATTATACAATACTATTAGTTTGATTAATTAATGCATAATACATCCTGGAGACTAATTTGTTTACTCCAGTGGACTCATTAAGGCTTGCCGTATGAATGTGGGATTAGGTTTAAAAAGGGAATCACCTTCGAATGATTGACTCCCATGTCTGTTTAAAAAGAAAAAAAATCTGACAAGTGAAAATCAAGTAATCTATATCCCTCTCATTAGCCGTAAAAGAACATTAAAGGATTTCTAAAGCTATGTGCATATAACTTGATTTCCTATGGTGTTATTGTAGAGTTGCATGATTTACTTTCAATAATTGATCATAGAAAAAGCCAATTAAAGCAGTGTGCTAATATCTTCCTCCATAGGTGAATAGAGCAATGAGGACTTGCATCCCTGCTTAATTCTGTATGTCGATGCATATTTTAAGTTTACCATCTTGCCACCCATGATAACGTTATTGCCTGTCATGCAGGAATAAAAGAACTTCTAATAAACAAGACTACTGTTAGGTGGGCCCCCACGAGCAAGCATTGTCAGAGGCAGGAGAACACATTTCTTGATGTTATATTTGTACTGTATTCTGCCCTTTAGGGATGGTTTATACACCTTGGTAGGATGAGATGGTGGGCCTAATATATCATAATCCTCCCCTGTTTCTGTTTCTGTTGCACTGTTTTTAGCTGAATACTTAGATATTCTGACAGAGCTGCCATTCGAAAATTCAGAAATGTGTAGATGTATGCACCTGTCCTGTGCCTGTTTTCTGCAAACCCTTATCTGTCACCCAGTGCCTTTTCCAAGGTCTCGGCCTTAGAAAAGAGCTGAAATCCAGTTATCAGCGGGAGTTTCTGCTGCAGATGTGTACCTGAGGGCTATTTTAGAAAGAACAGGTTTGTAATTAGAAATCTTGGTGCTGTGAGTGTACTACAGGGCTAAATATGCAGACACTTCCCTTTTCATTGAGAAATCTCTGTAGAAGGTTTGAGGCAGATCTTCACAGCTTAATTTGCAAGAGAGCAAAGTGTATTGTGTTTTTATTGCTTGTGCAGCTCCGGGTCATCTCAGAGAGTGGCAGTGACTAGTTTATAAAGAGTTGTCATTATTGCCCGGCTTTGGGTATTTATGCTTTCAAAAAATGTGGCGTAAACAGTTTGTGATAAATTCTCTCTGAGCCAAGGTTACTGGAACTCCTTTACTGGAGATATTTAGGTATTGGATAGGAACCCAGCTGTCCTATGCTGTTTCCAAATCAATCAAGTCTGCAGACCTGAGGTTGAAGAAGATGACCTCCATTGATAGGCTGGCCTTGGGCGAAATTGTAAAGTAGGCAAAGTTCCCATTCCATTTGTCATTTCACCAGAATGCCCTCAGGCTCTTCCATGCCTCCCTCGGAGTTATTCCCCCGTCACTTCATCAGGCAATCTCTCCAGTGTTTTTTGTTGTTGTTTGTTTGTTTGTTTTAATCTAATTTAATTAATTTATTTTTTATACAGCAGGTTCCTATTCGTTATCTATTTTATACATATTAGTGTATATATGTCAGGCCCAATCTCCCAATTCATCCCACCACCACCACCATCCCCCCCAACTTTCCCCCCTTGGTGTCCATACATTTGTTCTCTACATCTGTGTCTCTGTTTCTGCCTTGTAAACCGGTTCATCTGTACCATTTTTCTAGATTCCACAAATATGTATTAATATACGATATTTGTTTTTCTCTTTCTGACTTACTTCACTCTGTATGACAGTCTCTAGGTCCATCCACGTCTCTACAAATGACCCAATTTTGTTTCTTTTTACGCATAAGTAATACTCCATTGTATACATGTACCACATCTTCTTTATCCATTCGTCTGTCAGTGGGCATTTAGGTTGCTTCCATGACCTGGCTATTGTGAATAGTGCTGCAATGAACATTGGGGTACATGTCTCTTTTTGAATTATGGTTTTCTCTGGGTATTTGCCCAGTAGTGGGTTTGCTGGGTCATATGGTAGTTCTATTTGTAGTTTTTTAAAGAACCTCCATACTGTTCTCCATAGTGGCTGTATCAATTTACATTCCCACCAACAGTGCAAGAGGGTTCCCTTTTCTCCACACCCTCTCCAGCATTTGTTGTTTGTAGATTTTCTGATGATGCCCATTCTAACTGGTGTGAGGTGATACCTCATTGCAGTTTTGATTTGCATTTCTCTAATAATTAGTGATGTTGAACAGCTTTTCATGTCCTTCTTGGCCATTTGTATGTCTTCTTTGGAGAAATGTCTATTTAGGTCATCTGCCCATTTTCTGATTGGGTTGTTTGTTTTTTTTTTTAATATTGAGCTGCGTGAGCTGTTTATATATTTTGGAGATTAATCCTTTGTCCGTTGATTCGTTTGCAAATATTTTCTCCCATTCTGAGGGTTGTCTTTTCCTCTGGTTTATAGTTTCCTTTGCTGTGTAAAAGAAAAGCGTTTAAGCTTTATTAGGTCCCATTTGTCACTCAAAATTTACATGGTCAGTGCCCTGTTCCCCTAGGAGCTCCATGATTGTATGAAGTAGTTATTTGAGTAAAATCATTTTAATAACTTAGTAAGTGATTCTAGGGCTTCCCTGATGGCGCAGTGGTTAAGAATCTGCCTGCCAGTGCAGGGGACATGGGCTCGAGCACTGGTCCAGGAATATCCCACATGCTGCGGAGCAAATAAGCCCGTTTGCTACAACTACTGAGCCTGCGCTCTAGAGCCCGTGTGCCACAACTACTGAATGCCTAGAGCTCATGCTCCGCAACAAGAGAGGCCACCACAGTGAGAAGCCCGCACACCGCAATGAAGAGTTTCCCCCACTCGCCACAATTAGAGAAAGCCCACGCACAGCCACAAAGATCCAACGCAGCCAAATATTAAATAAATAAATTTATTTTAAAAAAAAGTGATTCTAGCTTAGTCTCCTATTCCTCCACATACTGTTCCCTCACCCTTCATTCATTCAACATATGTGCATTTTAGGACGAGCCTACCAGAACCTGTGTCATCATGTAAGAGGATAACTCTAATAGCACATATTTCTGATGTTATGGCAGAAAAGTGAGGAAGGTATTTTGGAGACCTTTTCACTCTTTCAAAATCATTTCATAAGAAAATAGTCCCCCTGAGAAACCAATGACTTCTCTAATAGTATGAGCCTTCCTTTCCTGCAAAGGCTAACAATTATTAAAGCTGACTTTTAGAATAATTGTTTGGCAGACCTTCTTGACTCTTTGCAAACTAGTGACCAGTAAAGAGGCAAGAATTGTAAAAATAAATAAAGAAGCAGCTTATAAAAGGCAAAGTTGGGAAGAGAAATGAGTGGCAAAAAGAAAGAGGGAGAATAAAGTGTCAACTGAATTTAGTTAGGAGAAGCTGCTTTTACCAGCCAGAAAGGATACAATTTGCAGATTGGGTTTGTTGTTTTAATAATTGCTTTCTGTGAAATGCTTTCCCTAAGCTATAGACTAAAGAAGTTGTAGAACCATAGAGCTTTAGTGCTGGAAGGAAACCTCAAAATTGATCAAATCACATATCTGACTAAACCATGTATTTTAGAGGAATTTGAAATACACAGTATAAAACTGCTTCCTTCAAACTCAAGGTGAAGAGGTATTGTCTATAATACAGGGAATATTAGAGCCCCTAAGGTATGGAAGAACAAAGTTTTAACCATGCAACCATAGCAGCACAGTGCAATGATTAGTAGCACAAAAAGTAAAGTCGGATGTATACAGAATTCTGTTTTACTAGTTGTGTGACTTTGGACAAGAAATACTATTTAGCTAAACCAAGCTTGTTACCCTCACTTGTGAAATTCAGATTATTAAAACAAATGAGGACCGAATGATATAATCTCAGTACAACGTGTGACATAATGTGGGCAATCAATAAATACCTCTTGTTAACATTGCCATTATTTAAGAAGCAATGTTTCTCTTGCCACAGGTAATAAATTAGGTAGCATTAGAGTGAAAAGCAAAGTGAAATTATGAAAGTTCAGTGACTACTATATGAAATATCTATAATCTGCTCACACGTAGGTATACTCCAGAATATTCTTGCAAGTGAGATTTACGTTTGTTTGATTGTGAATAACTACATTCTAAAGAGGAATAACAACTGAAGGGAGGGAAGAGGAAAGATATGAGGTGGCGAGAATGCCTGTGATCCAATTACATTTGGGTAATTTACGGAGTAGTCTTCAATCTGGGTCCATGAACTTCTAGTCTACATCAAGGTTGTCCAAAAGGTCTACAAGCCTGGAAAATTTAAAGGGCTGTGATTCACAAATCCCAACTTTTCTATGGATCCCTTCCTAAAACTGATCTGCCCAAGAACTCTGCTGTGACCTCTCTCTGTCCTAGTTACCTTATCGTGAAGTCACAAAAGAAAGCCAGATATCTTACCCATCCCAGTCCTAAATCTTTGAATTCTTCTACCTCAAAGGAAAAACAAAACAAAACAAAAACCTCTGGGGTGACAAACGAAGGATATTTCAAGACGTTCTTGTAATTGATGTTGAGAATCAAAATGCAGCCTACCCTCGCCATCCACTTCGTTGACAGAAAGATTTTCAATATAAGTTTACTCTCTGTATTTAATAACTATTTTTCAATAATTCATAATATGTGTGTTTTAAAAAATTACATACAAATGATAATGAGATGCTGACTAAATCCTAAAGAATGTGTTTAACCCTTAAAGCCATATATTCATGACTGTATATGATATTCTTAATATAAAATTACTATTATAGGATTTTTTCTTCTTTAATTTTGTATTTGGTTCTTTTTTTTCTCTTACATTGAAGTGCTTGGTTCATATTATTACCTTATATATTTATTTAATTTATTCTGCCATTCATAATTATATCATCAATACACTAAAAATTAAACCACTAAGTGAAGTTTGAGACATTTTTGTAGTTCTTTTGGTCCTACGATATATATACTATTATGGATATATTATCTGAGTAATGTACTTACTATATATTTAAACTCTATATAGCGATGAAACCAAATTTTACATAAAATTTTATCCATGTGTTTTACTTTGTTTTTAATTTTAGAGTCATTTTCCATGATTCATTTATATTCTAATATATAAATAAAATCATATAAATGGTTTAAAAGGGAAAAATATTTTAAATTCTTCTCAGAGAAATCTTGCTTTCATTCTAATTTTTATTCTCCTTGTAAGTAAGCATTTTCATTATTTCTTGTTTCTTTTCCAGTGTTTCTTTTTTATGATAATATACAAGTACATGCATTTGCATATTCGTATTTCCACTTCTTTAAAAATTTCATTTAATATAACCTGGAGATCACTTACTACCAGTGCATAAATACTGGTCTTCACTCTTCTTTACAGCAGCATAATATACTCTTTTGGTAGAAATACAGTAATTCATTGAACCTGTCCTCTAATGCTGAACATCTGAATTATTTCCAACTTTCTGCTGTTTTAAATAATTCTGCTATGAATAACTATTGCCTTAATATTTTATACCTGGGATGGTTTTCTTGCTCCCCTGGATGAAATCCTTACAGTTAGATTGCGAAGTCAAGGGCTTAATAATATGTAATTTTGTTTGATATTGCCAAATTCTCTTCTATAGAAGTTATGCCATTTTGCAATCACTCCAGCAACGTTATAGTGGGTCCCTTTCTCCATAGCATTGCCAACAGGGTATATTGTAAAACTTTTGGATTTGTGTCATAGGTGAGAAGTTGCTTTTCTTTGTAGTTTAATTTGTATGTATCTTACTAAGAATGAGACATCATTTTTTCCATATATTTAAGTATCATTTGCTTAACTTTTCCTGGAACTCTCTTCACAATTTTTGCCCAATTTTGTATTAGGATTTTTTTTTACCATTTTCTTCTTGATTTTTTTTAGCCCCTTTTTATCTGATAGGAGGATAAACCATGTGCCTGCAATATAATTTACTTATGATGTTTAAGTTTTCTTTGAAAGCTTAATATATCAGTCTTTTGTTGCTTTTGGATTTTGAATGTTAAAAAGCCTATCTCCATTCCTTGATTATAAAATAATCCATTCATGTTTTCATTTACTACTTGTAGTTTTTTTAAATCTTTAATCCATTTAGAAATAGTCTGGTGTAAACTGTGGGATTTATCATTTTGTAAATGACTATCCAGTTGTCCCAACATTACTGATTAAAAGTTTACTTCTCTCAGTGATTTCAGATGGCACTGAAAACCTACATCAAGATTCTGGACTTTACTATTCTAAAACATTGTTATCTGACTATTCATGTGCCAATACCTACACATTTTGAAAAACAGTACATTATAGAGAGTTTTTAGTATGTTTCAATTTCTGGTAGGTCTAGCCTGCCCTCCCCCCACCCAGTTGCTTGTCTTTTTCAGGTTTTTTCTTCTATCATTCTTAGTTGCTATTTTTTTTTTTTTTAACAAAGACATTTTAATAAACTTGTCTAGCTCCAGATAATAACTTCAAAATTTTATTGTGATTATATTAAATTTACTAACTTGGAGATCATTGACATTTTTATGACACTGAGTTATCCCATCTAAGAATGATTTGTCCTTCCATTTGTCTAATTCTACTTTTGATCTTCCAAAAAACTTAAAAATTGTCTTTATACAGACTTTACTCATTTTTATCAACTTAGTTCTAGCTATTTAATCTTTAAATTTGCTACTAGAAATGGGGTTTTTCCTCTTTTATTACCTCTTCTAACTCATTACTGATTGAAGATATATAAAATCTATTGGTATTTTATATTAATTATATATTCTTCTACTTTACTGAATTCTTACTGTATTATGCAGTATTTTAAAATCAATTATTTTGGATTTTTCAGACATATTATGATTTATACCTAGAGAATAATTTTACTTCGGCTTTTCAATTTTATGCCTCTGTTTGTTTTCTCTTGTTTGATTGCACTGAAAACATCTCTAGCCAAGTATTAAATAAGGGTAGAGATAATGGACATTTTTGTAATGTTCTTGTCTTTAGTGGGAAATCAGTTATTGTCTTCCCATTAAGTAAGATGCTGGTGTTTGGCTAAAGTATCTATTGATCTATTTATTCATACAGATAAATAAATAGATTATTGATTAATAGATATGTATAGGTTTACATAGATTAATACAGATACTGTGTTACTGAAGCATCCATACATTTCTGTTCTATTATGTAATTTTGAGAATTCGTCCTTTCTGAGTGTATGGAAATAATATGATTTATCTCTTCAGACCCACTAACATGGTTATCTAATGGTTTTTGGATATTTCCTCCCACTTACATGCAATTTGAAGGTGGTTGGCTATATTCATGGGCAATAGATAGTTTCTTTTACTCTTCTTGCTCACTGTTTTTATTTATTTATTTTCTAAATTAAATGTAGGCAGCAATCATTATGCTATGGTTATCTGGAACTCTAAATAGACTTCTTTTTGTTAAGTAATATATTGGATTTATTTTAAGAAAGTAATTCTTTCAATTTGTTCTCTAGAGTTTAAACTTATAAAGAGATAAATCACCCAAGCGGGTCAATATATAAGAACATTGTGGTGTTGTCTTACTAGAATTGCGGAGGCATGGTCTTTGTCCCATAGTGAGTCCCAAACATTTTACATTTGCCTTTGAGATATCTCTGCCTTGCAATATCTCTAAAGAGTTTGCAACACAAAGTCTGAAAATGAGTAGGTTATCTCCTCCAGGAGAAATCTTCTCTAAGCTTCCTTAGTGACTATCTCTCTCCTGTGTATTTACAGTATCTTAGACTTTTTTTTAGTTCCAGTAGATAAATATCCTCTTGAGAAATACATTGAAAACTTTTAAAAAGGTCAGAGTCAAAATATTAATTTCTTCTTTACCTAAGGACTGTGTTTTAAAACCTGTAATACACAGATATTTCTATATGTAATTATTAACCGTGTTTGTTTTTTTTTAATGAAAAAACTAGCTCTTCCTTCTTTTAAAGTGTTTTGCAAACAAGTCTTTGGTTAAGTATGAAAATAAAAGTTTCAAGAAATTCACATACTATTTAAAACTATCCAAATATCCCTCTATTAAAATGATTGCTATTTCAATCAATTATTACATAATTTTAAGCCAAATAATTCCATATTCCCATAAAATCAGTTTTTTTACTTATACAGACAGTTCGAAAAGTGTATTTAAATTTTAGAACCACTGAATTATATCCCTTATAAAAAATTTATCACTGATGAGTTTTGAAAAATTGCTAGAAAACTATTCAGTGTTACTGGAACATTGCTTTATTCTCACTAATAGTCAGGCTTTTGTGTTTTTTGTTTTCTGGAAAAGGCAACATGTTTTTCATTTCTTTAAGAAGTTAACCTCTGTGACCCACCTTCTAAATAGCCATTGGAAAATGAGACGTCAATTCCCATCTTTCAAAAAAACAAAACTACGGAGAACAGATTTTAAAAGATTTTGAAATGTGTGGGTGTTTCCTTTAAACTATGAATCTAAAAATCTTCTGAGAATAAATTCTCTTTTCAAGGACTAATAGAGGTCATCTGTGGGGGTGAAAAAGAGTAGGTGAGAGTGGGGAGAAAGGAAAACATTTGTGGACCTAAGTCTACCTATAAACACCACTATGTTTATTATTTTATCAGATGAATGAAGAAAGAGAAGTAAAATTTATTAGCTACCTATTTTGGGCCCTATCACACAGCCATGTTGTTAATGCTCACTTTTGAGAAAGGGATTCTATGTTTTTGGATTAAGAATCTGAAGAAGAGCACAGGAATTAAAGTAATTTTGTCCAAGGTGACCAAACTAGTGAGTCATCTCACTCCAAAGTCTGAATGTGTGTTTCTTGCTTTTAATGAGTATCTTAATCTTTTAAGACAATGTTTTGCAGATATCTTTCATCCACATAGTACTGTCACACATTTTGCCATTACTGTGTACCACTTATGTAATTATTTAGTGATTTTCCCCTTTAAATTGACTTTAGGTCTACTCACTTTGTTAACTTTGCCTTGTTCTAAGAAGTAATAACCCAACCCAAATATGCTAGACCAGTTATGGTTTTTTTTGCTCTATATTATAACTAACACACAATTTTTAATTTGTGTAATGCTCATCTGTGCATTACCTAAAATGTTGTCAGTGGTTTTGTGATTACCACCATTTTGGAAATAACGTACTGGAAAGAAATGTACTGTCATGTCACCAAGATGCGTTTCTCCTTACCTCATTTTCAAGAAACTGATCTTTCTTCGTTTTGGAGCCACCAGCCTCCCTTGGGCTCTTCCTCCTCTAAAGAATCTATTAAGCAAAATAAAGTCAGAGCAGACATATCAGTAATTTAGTAGACCCTCAAAAGAATAGAGTTACAAAGGTAAAACTTAGGAAAGTGGACTAAAAGAAGCCTAAGGCTGCAGCTAACTCAACTGTAGACAATTCCTGAGGTCCCCACAGAAGGAGCACTGACCTCTGGCTTCCCTGAGGTGGGGGAAACATGCAGACCATGCACTTCTCTCCCAGATTTAAGTGAGTAAAATGGCAGAGATTCTAAGGTTTGCTCTAGGGATACTAAAACAAGGCTCTGGCTTTGAGCGTTCCTCAGATTTTAATAAGCAGATCCTCAAAGGATTAAAAACTAAGCAAAACATTTTCAAACATCAATGAATTTAACTTTATTCAAGCCAGACTGCTCTGATCATTGCAGTTCTGGGAAGCCAGTTCCAACAATCCTTTAAATTAAATGATTTTTAGATATGGTTTAAGGCTTCCATGAAGAAAAGTCCAGAAAAAAAGAAGAGATAAGTGTTCATGAAATCTTATAAATTTCCTGTTTGTTACTATTCTGTTTCTCCATCTGAGAATAGTAACAAAACCTTGACAACAAAAAAGTGCACTCCTGTATTTTTCATTTAGGTGGTGTTATGGACTGAATGTATGCATACACCCCACCCCCAAATTCATATGTTGAAACCCTTAGGGTTTCCCCATGTGATAGTATTAGGAGATGGGGCCTTCAGGAGATAATTAGATGGGATCATGAGGGTGAGGTCCCCATGATAGGACACCAGAGCATCTACTCTCTGCCCTGTGAGAAGGTAGCTGTCTGCAAGCCAGGGAGAGAGCCCTCACCAAGAACTGAATTTGTCAGCACCTTTATCTTAGACTTCTGTCCTCCAAAACTGTCAGAAATAAATGTCTGTTGTTTAAGCCACCTATGGTATTTTGTAACACCAGCCTGAGCTGAGTAAGACAGGTGGCAAGGAAATAGCTTCTGGGAGAGGGAGACTTAGAGATTGTTGATTAAGAAACTAGAACTGGATACAAGACTACAGTCCTGGAAGAGAGATAGCAAAGGATAACTGGCTTTAAAAGGAAAACAAATCTAGCTGAATAATTGGTGATGGTGTAACATGACAAAAGGCCAAGGGCATAGAAACACTGTTTCTACAAGGTTTAAGATGAGGGAAGTTCCTGGGGGTTCCTGGCAGCTTGTATATTAGTTTGAAATTTAAGAGAGTATTAGATAAAGTATGGCATACTGGTAAAGTACATGGTCTCAAACTGTTTGGTTTTATATCTCAGGTCCTTCACTCACTAGGCTTGTGACCTTGGAGAGTTTAGTTTATCTCCTTACCCTCGATTTTCTTATCCTTAAAATGAGGAGAATTAAAGTTCCTGATTCAATGGTGTTTTTTTTTCTCCATCAAGTGAGATAATACATGTAAAATGTTTAGCGTTTATGTTAGCTCTTTATAATCAGTATATTTCTGATAGATAATGCAATTCATGTGGAAATATTCTTACCACCATACTTGAACTGCAAAATCAAACGGTCATGAACACATATGATTCAGCAATCCCACTCCTGGGCATATATCTGGACAAAACTATAATTCAGAAGGATACATGCACCCCTATGTTTATAGCAGCACTATTTACAATAGCTAAGACATGGAAATAACCTAAATGTCCATCAACAGATGAATGGATAAATAAGATGTAGTATATATACACAATGGAATACTACTCAGCCATAAAAAAGAATGAAATAATGCCATTTGCAAGCACATGGATGGACCTAGAGATTATCATACTAAGTGAAGCAAGTCAGAAAGAGAAAGACAATTACCATATGATATCACTTACTTGTGAAACCTAAAATATGACACAAATGAACATGTCTACAAAAAAGAAGACTCACAGACATAGAGAACAGACTTGTGGTTGCCAAGGGGGAAGGGAGAAGGGACAGGGTTGGATTGGGAGTTTGGGACTAGCAGATGCAAACTATTATATATAGAATGGATAAACAACAATGTCCTTTTGTAAAGCACAGGGAACTATATTCAATATCCTGTAATAAACCATAATGGAAAAGGAAAAAAAATGAATAAATTAATGGAGAAGAATGTCATGAATAGAAAATTGCCTGGAAAGAATACTTATTTGTGACATTTAATAAATAGGAGACTACCAAATCTCTTTAGGCATATCAGTTGTTTATATTTATTCTAAAGGACCATAATTAATGGGAACTGAAAAAGAAAACATAGTTTACAGATGGTCCTGGTCCTCTACCAACTTGGAGTTGGTGTTTATAAAGGCAACTTCTTTCACCCATCTGTAGCAGATGTTGTATTACTTTTTCAGTTAGTGGTGTTAGGTTTAGATTTATTCATTTTCCATTCTTTCTAAGGGCTGGCATTTTGTCAGTAGCTGCCCAAAGTCCATGGTATTGTGAAATACTGAAGGCATTTTGAGTTTCGAACATTATACTCTCTAACTACCTGGGTCAACCAGCACCAGATATTGTAACAATAGCCCTCCTTGACTGGTAGGCAAACCCTTAGATAACCACAAACTGAATAAGTAATTTTATTTTTTTCCATTGTGTGTAAGGGTTCCTGAAGAATCAAAATACACTATTGCTTCTTTTTTCTCTCCTTTAGTTAGATAAAAGAATAAGGAGGGCTGTTTTAGAATCACAGCATTGGAAACTGTAGTTGGTTGAATACTCCCGAAGTGTATGTCCACCCAAATAACTTATTTGGAAATAGGGTCTTAGCAGATATAATTAGTTAAGATGAGGCCACTGGATTAGGGTGGGCCCTATATCCACTGGTGCATTTATAAAAGGAGAGGACACAGAAAGACCCACAGTCTCAGAGGAGACAGAGACACAGAGATGAAAGTAATGGAAGCAAAGTTTGGAGTGATGTATCTACAAGCCAGGGAACAGTAAGGATTGCCAGGAGCTACCAGAAGCTTAGAAAGAGGCAAGGAAGGATTCTTCCCTAGAGCCTTCAGAAATACCGTGGCTGAGTTGATACATTGATTTTGGACTTGTAGTTGCCAGAACTGTGAGAGAATAAATCTCTGTTGTTTTAATCCAATAAATTTTTTTGTAATTTATTATGGTAGCCCTGGGAAACAAATACAGAAACCATTTTCCCTCAGTCCCTCATTTTACAGGTACAGAATGAAAAATACAGCAAAATAACATAAATTGACAGATAAGAGTCAAAATATATTCATAATAGATTTGTTATCTAGGCCTGGTGACTTCCTGTATGACTTGCTGATTTTCAGCTATCTATTAAATTCTTTTAACACCTGTGAGAAACACTGAAGTTCTGGGGGGGGGGGACGCTTAACACATTTTTGTTTCATTGCCTTAAAGTGTTTCTTGTATCTAAATTATGGCTTTCACTGCTATGCTCCTATTATTATTTTAAAACAATTTATGTTCCTTTTCCTTTATGTTATGTGTCATTAGAGTCAGTGAAAAGAAAACTTCAAAATATTTGTTAACGTTGAAAATTTTTTTTTCTCCCAGCTATCCCCAATCAACTGTAATACTCTGATATTTTGACATTGTGAATCTTTCGCAAGGACAACTTCACAAGGTAAGGAATAGTCTTAAAGGAGTTTGATCTTAAAACATAAGTCTGTTTAAAAATTCTGTTTGATGAATTAAGAGATTCTTAGAACATTATCTTTAGTAATCTTATTTTTAAGGGATTGAGGTTGTTTGTTACTGCCTTTGCAAATTAGAGATAAATTGTTTTTTTTTTTTATTTGTTCCACAGTTTTATTTAAGGAACAGAACAATAAATCTTTAAGTAGTAAAAGATAAATATGAAAAGTGCTATCAGGGTAATTGAGTTATGCTGAGCCATAAGTATGCATTTTGACAGTAATTTAGTGGTATTCTTTCAAAGAAGCCCTAGGAATGGAAGTTCTGGGAAACAGTAACATATGTTATTTGGATGGTAGGAACTTGCCTTAGGAAAGTTATCAGACATTATGGTGACACTAATCAGGGAAATACAAAGGCAGACTGATTTCATGTGTAAATGTACATTGTTTTTGGGGAAAAAATGTTGCATTTCCATAATCGGAGTAAGCCACAGTGCTGACATATACACGGGAGAACATTTGTACCTCTATTGTTGCTTTGGTGTATATGAAATGCAGTGACATTTTTGCTTTGGTGTATATGAAATGCAGTGACATCTTTATACTTGTATCATGTTGTCCATAGACTCTCTCAAGATTCTGCCAAGATTACCCTCATGAATTTTCTGAAATCTCTCATTTTTATCATGGCCCTCAAAAAACAATCCCTTCAGTTTCTAAGCATTCTCTCTAACATATCTTGGCAAAGGAAGGGAAGGAGTGAAGGAGTAAAAAACGTGAAATATAAGGGACGGGGGTGAAGCCACTTAGTTTTACTTAGCAGCCAATTTCTTCTGAACACCAAGGAATCTCTTTTTCCTAAGCTCACAAGAAGATTCTCAGAAAATTGAATTTAGTAGTAAGTATCCCTGTAGTAGATTTTTAGATCTGTATCAAACCAACAAACTGGGAGCGGAGGTGGGGGTGGGGAATAGCAGGGGAAAGGACAACAGAAATATATTCTTTCACAGATCTGGAGGTCAGAGGTCCAAAACCGTAGTGTCTGCAAGGTTGGTTCCTTTTAGAAGCTCTGAAGGTCAATCTAGTCCATGTTTCTTCCTAGCTTCTGATGTCTGTCAACAATTGCTGGCATTCTTTGGCTTGTAGATGCATCACTCTAATCTCTGCCTCCATCTTCATATGCCTCAAATACCAGGAGTAAGGATTCAGATATACACTGGGGGGGAATACTGTTCAACCCACACTAACCTCCTCTGTTACAAGGCAGTCATTCCTCTGTGGCCAGATGTGTCTTCTAAAGCAGTGGTCCTCAACCTTTTTGGCACCAGGGACAGGTTTCGTGGAAGACAGGTTTTCCATGGACAGGGTGGGGAGGGGAGGGATGGTGCATGCAGTAATGCAAACGATGGGGAGCGATGGGGAGCGGCAGATGAAGCTTCACTCACTAGCCCACCGCTCACCTCCAGCTGTGCGGCCCAGTTCCTAACAGGCTGTGTACCGGTACCGGTCCATGGCCTGGGGGTTGGGGGCCCATGTTATAAAGCATCACTGGTTTATTCTCGGTTCCCACACAATCTAAGTAACTTGATGTGATGTGCCCTATTCAACAGAGCACAATATTCAGTAGGGCAAAATAAAACAAATTAAATTAGAGATGCCTTACTTAATTTTAGGATATTATTAGAAACCAGAATGCACAACTTTCTTTTTATTTTATATTAAGAACAGTCCCCCTGTCTTCATCTCTTTATCCCTAATCTAAATTGCATATCTATATGGCAAAATAAGTAGGTTTAAGTGTCTACCTTCAAAGACTCATCTGAGCACACAACTGAAAGTTCTTCTGTCCCCTGCCTGAATAGAGCTCTCTAGTTAGATAATAATATTTTCTACCATTTGGTTGGCTTTTCAGGGTTGAAGAAGGAACCTCAGCTGTCCACTCTGCTATTCATTAAAAATAAATGGTTCTTATAAAAAATATTAATTATAATAAACTTTAAAACTCACAATTTCAAGATGGGACTTTGGGTGAAATTGGAGAGCAGGGTTGAAGGGCATATCGAGTGAGCAGCCTATAACTCTAATGCTTCATGGAGAGCAGATGGCATTCAGAGTCAGTCCGCTTATGATTACTCCATGATAAAGATTAAAGTTACATGTCCCCTTGCAGAGGTACGCTTGGCAGGCTGCCAATGTTCTGAACAAGTTCTTGGCCCACCTTGTTCCATGTCAGATTTTTTCTTTCCATTTATCTGAATCACTTCATATTTCCACGAATAAATCTATCCATTAAAAAGTTAAGATTTTTTAAATGCTAATTTTATGTCATCATTATTATTCTGTTATATGAACCCATTAACAGTGACTGGAAATTTTTTTTTATTGTTCCAGATCTTAATCTTACAGTAATGTTTTGAATCCTACGTGTTTGAGCTATAGTCTGTCTCCAAGGTATGTGAGTTTGATAATTAGACAATGAATACAGGGCATTTTTTCTGTGAAGCTGGCCTTGTGACTGAAGAAATGTAGGTGTTATAACAAGGTAGCAGCTGTAACTGAAATTCTAATGCACAGCAGAGAGCCTGACACAAGGCAGTTTCATTCTTCTCATGAGTTGGCTGGAAGCCATTAATTCCAGGGAATAAAGTAGTGTATTGTTCTAACCCATGATCACTTGTGAGTTTCCATGGACAGCCCACATAAGACCTTGGAATGAGTATATATACACAAAATGTAACCAGCGGACAATGTTTTGATGCAGTTTGCAAAAGCTTAAACTCTTGAAAGCATGTAAGTGACTACCAAGTCAAAAGAATACATGTTTGAAGAATCACTTAAAACCAGTGATGCAATTAACCCTAAGAGAACCTGATTTGTTTCTTTGTGTTAGTATATATGGTATTACACAGAGGTAGGTATAAGAATAATTCTGAGAGGTCTATTTGTATTTACACTCAGTGACAGTCCATTTTCTTGGGACAATTTATTCTCTTAACTAATTATAATTTTTGAAAATTTTTTTTTTGTTAAACTACAATATAAATACAGAGAACTGTACCACGTAATTATTATAAAGGGACAGCTAGATGAATTTTCTCAAGCTAATCGCACTGAGGTAACACAGATGGAACATCACCGGAACCCCATGATTCTTCTTCATGTCTCCTAGTCACTATCTTCCCCCAAATAGCAACTATGCTAATTTCTGACATCATAGTTTTTTTTCCTTTGTATTATTAGAATCCATATAGTATATACTCTTTTGTCTTTGGCTTATTTCATTCACCCTTATGTTTATGAGATTTATCTGTATTTTCCTGTGCAATTATAATTTGTTTATTTTCATTGATGCATAGTATTCCACCATGAGAATACACTATACATTTTGGTCACCTCCACTGATGGTAGGTTTTTGATGGTTTTTATTTTGAGGCTATTATGAGTAGAGTTTCTAAAAATATTCTAGTATATGGATTTTGATGACTACCCAGTTTCACTGTATATCTTAAAGTGAAATTTCAAGAGCGTAGGCAATGCTCTGTTCAGCTTTTGTAGACGTCAGGTATCATTTTAATATGGTTTCTTCTCCTGCCTGTATTTCTATGAATATATGATTTTTGTTCTTATCGATTCTTACACTTACTTGGAAAGCTGATGTTTTTCATGGTGGCATTTAAAATTATCATTCACAAGGATGATTGCCCCAAGAGTTATTGAGTAGATGAAATTTTATCTTTCTATTGAACACCAATTATCACAGTTATGATTACTAGTTTTATCTTCCTAATTTCTCCCAAACTTTTCCTTCTCTGTTACCGCATACCATGCCTTTAGTTCAGACTCTTATCTCTCACCTATACTGAACATTAGTTACTTAGCTAGTTCAACTGCTTTTACCACTGACACTCCCATCAAAGCTCCACTGATACCCCCCATCATAGATTTAATGGCAAATATTAAATAATCTGCCCCACTTCTGTAAGAGTTAGGCTTATTAAAATTGAATTATAATTTTACTGTTTCAAAATCTTCAGTGTTAGGTCATATCCAAGATTTTTTTTCCATCAAGCTCCTGCCTTCATAGGTAGTCTATAATCTATTGATCTATCCCTTTCCCAACAGTTTTACTATCTAGGCTCCAGCTTTAACACTGTTCCTTAGGTTGGGTACAGTAGATACTAATCATTCTCTCCTCTATGATACTTTTTAAAAGTGTAATACATTATTACTTTACTATGTAAGATATCATGAATTTGATTTGTTTTCTCTATTAGACTAGAAAAATATATTGAAGGCTAGGGCTAACTTTGTTTTAGACCCCAGATCCATTGCACAGTCTTGGACACATGGTACATACCCATGGACAAAGCTAAAAAAGATGTTGACTGATACTTGCTTTTTGTGTGCTGCTATTACCAAGTATTTGGACACTAGAGTTGGTTGTTCCTTATTCTTCCT
Source organism: Delphinus delphis (assembly GCF_949987515.2). Taxonomy (NCBI): domain Eukaryota; kingdom Metazoa; phylum Chordata; class Mammalia; order Artiodactyla; family Delphinidae; genus Delphinus; species Delphinus delphis. Next base: position 30,770,526 of record NC_082685.1, on the reverse strand, counting down.
TACTATAAATGTAATGTGTATTCAACTCAGCTGCTGATGTTCAAAATAAAATTCTTAACCAGGATTGATTCTTGATGATTTCTCATGCTATCTGGCATTAAGTGTGGTGTGCTTCTGCTCTTAAAAATTAACTAAGCTGGAAATAGTGTCCTTAACCAGAAGAATGAGACATTAACCAGTTTTTTACAGGGCACAAAGTTATGTTTATATAATATTCTAATCCTCTAAATGTCCAAATTTAGTCATGGTAAAAAATACCAGCTTTATATTACTGATCAAAATCTTTACAAAAGTTCAAGGTCTCCCTGCTACAAGCTGGTCAGTGACCTCACCTTCCTCCGGGCTGATTGCCAATGCATAGCACTTTGCTGACTCTGCATAGAGGCCTCTAGAATGCTCTTGTAACTGCAAGATAAATTATGTTTCAATTCTAGATGTGCATTTTCAAAATGCTCAGCATCCAGTCATATGCCATGTTCATTTCCTTCAGCTTTCTTTTTACTTTTTGAAAACTGAACAGCACATGTATCAAATGTGTTAAATTGGTGATTTCACTTGCTGTTATAAAGTACCTGTAGTGCTTATCCCTTCAAGCCCCAGGGCCTGAATTTACTTCACAGGATTGTAAGTGCTGGAGGTTTAACTGGTGCATGTGCAAAGTGTTTGTCTTAAACTTGAAAAATCCTGAACTCTTGTTCTTTTTTGTACCTATCAATCCTAAATTACAACTTCAGTTTTATGACCCTGAGAAAGGGCTGTTGTAAAATACAATTGTTGTACGGGTTTTATCCTTCCTACAATGAAAAGGAAAAATGTGTGTACTAACCTTCAATAAACATTTAGAAAATTATATTGAAGCCTCTCCAGAATTGATGGAAATCTGTCAGAAGTATTGCTTAGTCCGTAACCTACAGGAGAGAACTAATATGACTGGCACACTTTGTTTCTTAGTTTCTAAATCCAGGCAAAGATTTCTTGAAAAAGACAAATACACTACTGCAAATGTAAAGGAAACACAAAGAGATTTTCAACTTACAGTACAAAGATGTAAGAAGTAATATAAGAGATACTGTCATCACATTATGATTCAGAAAATATATATCATCTCTACTCAGGCATTTGAAACCCAGGGCTTCACAAAAGCCATTTGTCTCTGCTCTAGGGTGCCATGAGATTCTCACTGACCAAGTGATGTTTGTTTGCCAAGACTAAGTTTTGTTGGCCAAGTCTTACTTTTCCTTTGTGGTTCACAGAGCAAGTTTTTTTGTCACTTATTGGAGAGTCTCATGTTCCTTCTTAGAAGTGCATAGGAAACCCCCACCAAGTAAAGAAGGAATAAGGACCAGCCAAAAATTTCAAATAAATTACTAATTGTGAGTGTGCATCTTGAGGACTCTTATTGGTGAGTCTAAAATAGTAAAATATAATACTATTGTACAAAGCTATGCCAGAATTGTAGAGCTGCTGTTGCTGTCCGTGGTGCTGAAATATAGCCTTTAATGTCCATGGCAATTCTTATTCTAGCTTTGGTCCATGAGAGCTGTCTGCCCAGCATTTCCAGAGTTCAGAAACAAATGAATCAAGAAGTAGTAGACTATGGAAGGGAGAAAGTAAAAAAAAAAAAAAAAAAAAAAGAGAGAGAGAGAGAGACAAACGTATGAGGCCATTGGAAAGACCCAATTTCTGAGAAAAGAAAGGGATAAAAATATTTTTCTTTTGAAATGGTATTTAAGCAGTCAGTGTCAGGGAAGCAAGCTATCATGACTTTGGCCAAACTGAAGTGGCTCAAGAAAGATAATAAAAGGGTATAATGAATAACACCATTTTAAAAAATATATCATTAGGAGAGAAAGTTCTAGAGTGCAGAGAAAGGACATTTTCTCTAGGGATAAAGATATCATTATTGAAGTGCCAGTTGAATACTATTTTTTTTTTATCTTTCATATAATGAAAACATATTTTCAACTGTCATACTGTAGTAAGAAATTATTTATGTTCCAAACTGGGCACAGTTAATTTCATGTACCTTTTGACAGTTTCATCATATGTCTGATTGTTACAGGTGTTTTTTCTCCCTCTGGTAGTTTTAATGAGCAGCATGCTCTCCTCTGCTGACAGTATACTTATGTTTGTGGAGCCCATAAACCTGACAAATATTTAGAATTACCATGACAACTCAGGGGGGGATTGTGTAAACTTTCACTTTGCCAAAGGAATATAGAAAAATTAGAATAAAAGTGTTTATAGTTGCAAATTTCTGGAGATTGTAGATGTTTTGAGATATGGTTTGGGTAACTAGAGGATTGTTTCTTATACATGAAGAGTCAATGAATTATTTTTCTCTTTAAAGCTAGCCTCTTTAGGTCCAGGCTCGACCTTAGAAAAGATAGGTGTACCTCATTCTTTGAAGCAGCTGTCTCTGAAATACCCCTACTTTTGTATGTTGAAAAACAGCTGTAGTAACATGCCTTGGTTTAGTGTTGCACTTTATACTTTTAAGTGTTACCACTTACATTATCTCACTGAGTCTCTCAAACTAGATTACACGTTAGTTAAATCAATTTACTTACCATTGAACAGATAAAGGCAATGGAATTCAGAAAGATCCTGGTTTAGGATCACTAAGCTAATCCTTAACAGATCTGAAATTAGAAATTAGCTCAGCTGGGTACAATATTTGTTTTACAATTCCAGAAGAGCAGGACTTTCTTGTTGTACATCAGATTGTTTGCAAGTGGAATGAACTCCCATGTCTCACTTACTGCATAGAAGACTAACAACTTTCAGGTGATCAAAAAGCTCCATTAAAGTTACCAGATTTTCTTTCATGGCAATTTTGTTTTTTGTTTTGTTTTGTTTTAACTGAAGTATAGTTGATTTACAGTATTATTTCAGTTTCAGGTGTACTACATAGTGATTCAGTATTTTTTTAAGTGATTCAATATTTTTTGTAGATTATACTCCATTTAAAGTTATTATAAAGTTACTGACTATATTCCCTGTGTTGCAAAATATATCCTTGTAATTATTTATTTTATACATAGTTTGTACATCTTTATTCCCTACTCCTATCTTGCCCCTCCTCCCTTCCCTCTCCCCACTGGTAACCACCAGTTTGTTCTCTAAATCTGTGAATCTGATTCTGTTTTGTTATAGTTATTTGTTTTATTTTTTAGATTCCAAATACAAGTGATATCATACAGTATTTGTCTTTTCTCTGTCTGACTAATTTCACTAAGCATAATACCGTCCAGGTCCATCCGTGTTCTTGCAAATGGCAAAATTTCATTCTTTTTTTTGTGACTGAGTAAATATATATACATATATATATATATGTACACACACACCACAACTCCTTTATCCATTCATCTGTTGATGGACACCACTGAGGTTTGCCTGGCAGTTTTAAGCAGTCTCCTCAGCTGTTATGTGTTAGCACTCCTATGTCTATGATTTCTGATATTTTGGGGGGAACCAGTAATATTCCTTAAAATGATCTAAATTTCTATTTTCTGATTTTTATTTTTTTTCCACAAACAAGTAATAATAATGTCCCTTTATATTGGATAGTACTTTTACATGTCTAAATTAATTCCACATTGTCTCACATTTATTTGGGGATATTCTAATTATTATAGTTTTCTCAGTTTTTATATGTAAGATTTCTGAGTCTCAGATAAATTCAAGAATTTCTGAAATTCATGATTGAAGTGGGACTGCAATATGGGTGTCTTGAGTCCAGACCCTGAGCTTTACCCCCTAGCCCTATAGAACAGTGATTCTTATAGTGAAGGAGAGGGGGTATTTGGCTTTGCAGATGACAACTGGCAATGACTGGAGACATTAGTGGCTGTCAAAATTGGGGGTATAGTGCAACTGTCATTTAGTCAGTAGAGGCCAGGGTTGCTGCTAAATGTCTACAGTGCACAAGACAGCCCTCCACTACAAAGTATGATCCCACTCGAAATGTCAGTAGTACCCAATGTTGAAAAACCCTGCCTTAAAGAAATCCCTTTCAATATTCCCTCTCTTTCCTATTTTCCTACATATACTAAAGAGTAAAATGCTGATTTAAGGATAATAAATTTAATGTTTGAATCTAATCAGTTATAGACCAAAAATTATCAGATAGCAAAATGAAAAGCACCCACACTTTGGAGATAGGTAAAACTGCTTTAAAATTCCAATTCTTCTACTAAATAATATGTTCCCTTTGGATAGTCCACTTAACATCTCTGTGCATTAGTTTCTTCTGGGATAAAATAAAGATGATAATTCTGACTTTGTAAGATTTTCTTTACAGGATTAGGAATTACTATTATTACTATTATTTTCCTTCCTTCCCTTCTAAGAAGCTATCTCACTATTATCTTTTGTAGCATAATGCCTGTAAGGTGTTTCCTGAATGTCCAATGTCCATCACTTCGGTACCCTATAGATTTGACCCATTGTCTGGACATTGGTACCATCAACATGACTTGTCTACTAATATACCTTTTACTGGTAGATACATAACACCAGTAGGAGCCTGCCTCTTTCAGTCAGTGCCCAGTTTTCAGAGTTTCACAGGGATCCCCTTGGATGAATAGCATAATTGACAGAAATTATGATTTATTGATTTGCTTCACTCTTATTTGTCTCTGGCAGAATAAGAATGAGCTCAGGGTGTGTCATGCAGTCTTCACTAAAGTCCCAAAAGGAGAGAGAAAAACTATACAGGGAAAGAATAGATGTGACAATTAGTTAGATTTGAATACAATCCCATTTGCATCTCTTCCAGCTGTTTATTTCTGTAACTCACTCGTGTTTCTGAGTCTCAGTTATCTTTTCCATAAAATAGGGCTGTCCTGGGAATGAAAACAAACAATACACATAACGTAGACCTAGCTATATGCTTAACAAATGATAGCTGTTTATTGAAACTAGTAAGTATCATGTACATGTTTCAACTGTAAATTCCAACTAGGCATCATGAAGGTTACTCTAAAGTCATTCCCATTAAAAAAAAAATACCTATAAGTAGATTTTTCCAAGATATTTTTGAACTTACTTTTGTATGTTCAATCTCTTTTTTTCCTAAAACCTCTAAATTAACATGATCATATCATTTGTTAGAATGTTTGTTTTTTTTAAAAAAATCTTAACTTGCATCTGCCTATTACAATGTAAAATTCAGTAGTTTACTTTAATGCTAGAGCAGCTCTCTTCCTTTTAGTAGCTCTGGTCCTTGGGGGTTTTGAAGTGATGAACATTTAGCACATTATAGTGGTGTGACTATCAGAATAAACTAGGACCATTCCAAAAAGGGAGATATAAGAAACAAACAAATTCCTTCTCTCATTTCAAAGTCTCCTTTTAGTTGTATCCTCTCTCAACTTCATCAAACTCTGCTTTCTATGTGAGAGTGTGAAGGAAAACATCAGTAGAAATGAGAAAAGTGAGTTTGCCTCTAAGATCTTTATTCTTAATTCAATAATGTGTGTCCTGAGGGACTCCATTTTCTTAATATAGAGACATTTAGTTGTGCACCTTCACAGTTGAATCCAGCATAAGCAATGACATCAATACTGCATATTCTAGAGGAAAAGGAGAGACAAAATATCTCATTGCAAAGATATTCCAAAATATTCCATCTAATGCCTTAATTCATAGGAAGTACAGGAGTTGAGAAGGAATATTAGCTAAACAATTTCAAAATCACACATTTGCTGCTTTAGTGGAGAGGCCAGAAGCCATTCCACACTCTAATTCACTATTTCTTGTTTTAAAACACCCGAATGCTTGTGTTATTTAGAGTACTTTGGCCACTGGATCTCCAATTTAGGATTCTGTTCATTTATTTATCCTTCCATTGGCATACTCATTCATTCATTCAGCAATTATTTATTGAGCAGTTAGGAATTCTGGGTACAAGAATATGTTTTAAAAGTGATCATGTGAATATGACACTTAAAATCTAGTGAGAGAGTCATTTAAAAACACAAGTAGGGCTTCCCTGGTGGCGCAGTGGTTGAGAGTCCGCCTGCCAATGCAGGGGACACGGGTTCGTGCCCCAGTCCGGGAGGATCCCACATGCCGCGGAGCGGAAGGGCCGCTGAGCCGTGGCCGCTGAGCCTGTGCCTCCGGAGCCTGTGCTCCACAACAGGAGAGGCCACAACACTGAGAGGCCCGCGTACTGCAAAAAAAAAAAAAAAAAAAAAAAAAAACACAAGTAGATAAATAAAATAAATTATAAGTGGATGTATTGCTTATAACGGTAACTGAAATATAAAACAATAGGGACATACTTTAAATGGAGCAATAACGCAGACTGTTCTAAAGAGGCAATAATTATGCTGGTGTGTGTGTGTGTGTGTGTGTGTGTGTGTGTGTGTGTGTTGGGATATGCAGAGGAGGAGAGTGCAAGAATATTTCAAATCAAACAAAAGCATGTGAAAAGTTCAAGCCTCCTCCAAGACTGTAATGCGTCATTGACTCAAAACCTTGCTAGATGCCTTCCGAGTTAATATGATAACTTGAAAGCCACAGTTTTGTTATATAACACATTGAAGCTGCAGTTAATACACCTAAGAAGGCCTGTTTTCTAATGTTATCACTTGATACAATGATTTTTGGGTCAGTTGTAGCCTCTTTGGCAAATAGGTAGGAGGCATTGTTTGGATGGGTTTTTAATGTTAATAATGCCCGAGTTTCCTTCAAACAGCCCTACAAAGACAGCGGCCAACTGCACTTAGAACACAGTTAACAATGTAGCTTATGGAATATCAACTTATTTTAAAAGATAAATATAAACGTGTATCCTTTGTTTCGCATATCATCCTCTCTTTAGGGAAGAATAAACAGACATCTATTTCTTCTTTGACCTTGCCAGGTAATCTCTTCACTTCACCCACAACACTCTCTACCCCCTCCCCTCCACCACTCCTTCTCCGTTACCCCCCAGCCCTCCCCCTCCCCCGCTCCCTCTCCCGTGCGCGCACACACATGCACACACACACGCTCACTCACACACACTTTGTACAGTCTCTTATAAAAGTGCTTGGTAATTGCATTCCTTAGTTGTTTAATTGTTCACCTCTAGACTGTGAGCTCCTTGCAGGCAACCACTATGCCAACTTTGTATCTCCAAAGTCTAGCATGGTGTCTGCATTAGAATGGGGTTCAGTAGATGTTTGTTTAATAAGTGAATGCATGAATAACCAAGGGAAAGCTAAAGTAATAGACACTGGCAAGGGCTCTTAGGAAACCATTCTAAATAGCCAAATATCTGAATATTTTTCTAAACCAAATCAAATAAAATATACACATGAGAAGCATATGGCAAATTTAAATTGAAAAACAAACGTTGACTTTACTTCACTAACAACTACATCAAAAAAAGACTTTGGTCAGAAACTTGCAAACTTTCAAATATTGCTCTATACCTTACCTCCCACTTTTCCTAAATTAAAGAAGATCTGTCTTCTCTCTTTGATTTTCTGTTCCGTCTCTGGGATCATATATCCCACGCTGGCAAAGGATCTCTTGTTTATTCATCTGAAGATGTAGAATATTGCAAGAAACTGAAGTAGGTTAGGAATATTTAGCAATCGCTTTCACAAAGCAGCCCTAAAGGCAGAGGAGAATGAGAAGGAAAGATGGAGAGGGAACTGAGGATGGGAAAGGAGGAGAAGGGAGAAGGTCTGCTACAAATGCCGAATTTATTTTGGAATCCCTTTTTTTCATGTATGGAAATGTTAATATAATCAATATGTATCCATCTTTCTTTTATACAAATAACTTTTTTTTTACAAATCTTCAAGTAAAACTGACTTTCTAGAAATATGTAATATCTTATTCCATGGTTTTACACTCTCCGGCACCCTGACTCATTCCACCCCCTTTCTACTGCTTTGAGAAAATGTGCTCGTGAATGCAAGTACACGTGTACACTTTTGCTAGAGGGAGGGTATCTCGCAGTCTCAAGAAGGTCTTTCCTAGAAAATAAAATGGAAGATAAAGAAGACATATGGTGAGGGCATGAAGCAGTAAAAAAGTGCAGATGTGGGGGACAAACTCTATAAATAACCATATTGTCTTTAACAGGGTTTCTCTTCTGTCCAGAAGCTTCCAGATATTTCCAGATATTGCACTTGAATAGAATGTTTTCTCCAAGAGCTGAAATGTAGACATTAAGAGTATTATCAATGAAGGCTATTTTTCATTGGTTTTGATTGCTGTAGAAGAACATACAAGCCTACAGCTGAGATTCATTGAAGCACTGTTCTTTCCTCAGGGAGCTATTTCAATAAAAACAATGGAATCAGTTAGCATAGGTAATAAAATAATTACAGTAATTTATTTTGGCTATTAAATGTTGCATCCCCTTAGCTAATCATCCACTTCAAGCTATTATTCAAAGTGTTCTGCTCTTTTTGCCTTTAAGTTAAATATCATGAATTTCTATGCACTGATAAATCCAAATCTAATAAATTCCTGGTGTGTTTCCTTGCACTGTGACTACTAACAACTCTCTCTATCTTGTTAATTCAGTGTTACTCAACACCAGTAAAAGATGTTTTCTAATACAATATAAAAGCAAAGAATTACTTGTTACCTAACTTTGTACCAATATACAAGTATATTTAGCCTTCAGTGCTTTACGGCTATAGAGCACTCTGTGTTATAAACAAAGGAAGTATCTGAGAAGATTTGAGTCATGGTATCTTAGAGTACAGTACTTTCTAAAACAACCCCAAACATCTCCTACCAGTGTTTAGTCCATGAAAGGATATCTTTCAGGATTCAAAGAGCTTAATGTGTGTTTCACCATATGAGTGAGTAGGTAGGTTTCTAATTAATTTCAGCTCTATTCAGTGTCACATCCATTTCATTTTGATAAGATCTAAACCAGGCATACTAAATAATCTGAAAGTACAGAGTTGTTTTCCTGTTTTGCAGGCATGTTATGTGAATTTTTCAGAGAGAAAACAAACTGGCATTCCTCATTCTCAGACTTCAGATCATTAAACAGTAGAAGCAGCAGAAATAATTTCAAATGATTCCTGTAGAGATTGCATATTCAGTTTAAAACTCAATCTTTCTTTGTACTACTGTCAGTGCACTTTAAAGGAAACAATTCATTCTTTAACCTCCCCCATCCTTTCCATGCTTCTGAACTCACCAAATAAATCAATACAAGTTTGACTTTAATTTAAGAATTGGTGGAAAACCTTGTCCTTTATTATGAGTACTAAGAATAATTTCCAAACTGAAAATATAATGTAACTAAGAACTTTTTTTTATTAACCATATTTCGGTTCTCAAAATTGTTTTGAGTTTTTGTTTGTTTGTTTTGCGGTACGCGAGCCTCTCACTGCTGGGGCCTCTCCCGTTGCGGAGCACAGGCTCCGGACGCACAGGCTCAGCGGCCATGGCTCACAGGCCCAGCCGCTCCGCGGCATGTGGGATCCTCCCAGACCGGGGCACGAACCGCGTCCCCTGCATAGGCAGGCGGACTCTCAACCACTGCGCCACCAGGGAAGCCCTGTTTTGAGTTTTTGAGGAGTATCAGGCAGTTGAAAAGCACATTAAAAACTAATGACATTTTTAGTTCTAAAGTTGTAAAATCAGAAACTTCAAGAAACTTGTTCTCAAATGGATAGTTTTTCATTGACATTCTACTTCCGAAAAAAAATTTTTGAACATATTGATTTTTAAAAACCTTTCTATTGAACAATATGGTTTTCAGTTGAAACTGAAACATGTTTATAGGTTTTTACTGCGGTATAAATCTCAATTATACACCAACTACTTGTCAACACCTGAAACTTTATTTAGGTGAGGAGGTAGGATTTTTCTAAAAACTTGGGCGTAGTGTCCTCGAATTAATGGGGCTTTTCAATAACGTAATATATAAACACACTTCATAAAGTACCCATTGAAATGAATTGATTCTACTTCCTGAGTTGTGTTGATATTTGCAGTATATTAGAGCACATTGCACTTGGTATTATCTGTAATTCATTATAGCAGGAAGAAAGCACCCAGCAAATGTTGAATAACTGTACTTTCTCAGTCAAACTTACTACAGAGTCACAATATCCTGTCTAGCTCTGAACCCTTTGTTTTCCTTATAAGGAACATTATTCATGGTGATGAAAATCAGAACTTACAAAAAAAAAAGAAAAAAAGCTTATATGCATACATCCAACCATAAGACATAAAAACTCCTCCAAATCAGCACCAGAGTTAAGGGTGCAGAGAATGTTTTCTAGGCCCTGCTAATTTCATACCCCATCCCCTTTCCACCTTTTAAAAAAAAAATACTTCAACTTGCTCTGTCTGATTTCTCTCAAGTCCCTCAGTCTGTTATGAATAGCTTTGATATTAGTTATTAACCATGCCAGAAAATATTATTTACTATGTTGAAAGTGATCTTGAGTAAATGATCTTTCCCAATCCATGAATATATTCCACTAGAGAGGAATATATTTTAAGGTTTTATGGACCAATTGCTGAATTAGAATTAGGTTTATTGGAAAAATCATTTAAATTAGTTTCTTCTGTTTAAAAAGTTATGTGTTGAATAGCTGGCAGCCAGGAAGTGATTTCACAAGGGAAATCTAAATGTATTATGATGAATTTAAGCAGTACAAAGAATACAAAAAGCTTTGCATGTAAATTGAGTTTATAAATTAGATACCATAAGTTGGTAATAGAACATAATAATACCTATGGACAAATTCCAGTCAACATAAAATTTGAGCTCTTTGAAGATATGGCCAAATCCGTTCTTTTAGAAGTAATAGAAAATTTCTGCCAGTGATGGACTTAACACAGTGGATAACCTTTTCATTAGGCAATTATGTGTTTCAGTTCACAGGATATTCAATATATATTTTTATTGTACGTTTTCAGATGTCAGTGACCCCATTTCATAAAATTTAAGTCACACTGAGGTTTTAAACATCTGAGGAAAATCAATAGATGAGACATTGAAGACTATTATATATCTGCTGAAAATATTTTTTATTCTCTTTTAAAAAAAAATTTTATTGCTCAAAGCTCCACCTTAACATCAAAAAAATCATTGAAAACCTGGATGATAATTACCCGTGTCTTGAATTTTACAGTAAAGTGCTTTTGTATCTCTGCAGCATTTGAAGTTCTAATCCACTTGGTACAATACCCTAGGAAAGAAGGCAAGGAATGTAAAACCACACTAATCCATTGAGAAATGTTTTAAAAAAAGGGGGGAAAAAAGGTATTACTCTAAGTCAGGCTTTATTACCATCACAATCAATAGAAACAAATTTGTAGTCACAGTTCACCTTAACTGACACTAATTAAAAAGAAAATGGTGTGTAATTAATGTGTAATTAAATTGCAGTTCCTAATTAGTTTATTTGGGCTATTAGGAACTTACCATTTAGGCTTTGGAGAGAAGCTAGTAGATTTCACGCAAGTCTAACATAAAATATGTTCAAACAGTACAGAGAGTATTGTGTTGCTTTAGAAAGTAGATCCGAAACCCCTGAGTAAGAATTATAAAGGACTTATACGTTAAATTAGAACATTAAAAAATGGACCCATCTAAAAGTGAAATAAATTGCCTGCTGTAGATGGGTGACCCCGCCACTGGAAGTAAGCAAGGAAAAGTGAGGTGACTAATAGACTGACCTAGAGTGCATAGGTGGAAATTTAGACCAGGAGGCTTTAAGACTGTGTAAATCATAAGCTGCTATAATTGCATGGTCCTAGTAACTATCTCAGGGACACAAGTATTGGACTGAGAGTTCCCAGGCATGTTCTGTATTGCCTGAACTTGCCTCTCACAATCCTGGCTAAAGTTATAAATGAAGATGTTTGTGAGTCCCTCTCTAACTTAAAGTAGTCCCTGTGTCTCTTCCCACTATCTTCACTGAAAAGCTAGAGAAGAAAAAGAAAACAAAAAGGATTATAAGGATAACCATTTGTGCTTCATTGTATAAATCGATGAAGATCTCATCCCCCTTCTTTGGAAACTTCCAACAGCAGATAGGGACATGGGTTTGTCACATTATAGGAGATGCTTAAGCAATTGTCTCAGACCTGGCCCTAGATTTTAGAAAGAGGGTTTAAGCAGCTTTCCAACATCACTCTGTAACTCAGAGAAAACCATGTGGTGTCTTAATAAATTAAGTATCAGAATTTTATTTCACTTAGTTAATTGAAGATGCCTACACCGTGGGCACCCAGTAACAGAATATCTAAATTATAGAGAGGCAGAGGTGAGAAAGTGCTAGCAAACCCCAGATCTCCTAAGGGAGAACGACCCTGTGGTCTTGGGAAGGGTGATTAGAATAAGAGCTTTTAGGGACCCCACGTGAGCAAAGTGTGGAACTCTGGCTCAAGTGGTAAAGCACAGCCATCACAAATTGTCACAGTCCGTCCCCAAGATATTTCAAATAGCTCTGCCTCAGAAGTCCATCTGTTAGGCTTTTTTGTTTGTAAGGAAATTGAGAATAAAAAGATGAGGTGTTGCTCTTGTTCTGTTTTGTTGGTAACCATGGGGTAGAATTAAAAGAAGAGCTGGAAAATGCCAAGCAATTGCACACTGTGAAATCCAAGGAACCAGAATGATTCTGATGTATCTAGAAAACAGGATTTAATGGATTGCCACACAGGGCAACAGCACATGAGAGAATCGGCTTCTCTAATTTTCCTTTTGTGTTCTTCTACTTTGAATTCGAATGTCCAGGAGACACAGTGTGAGTAGTCTTGGGTTGCATGTTTATCCTCTGGCCTGGTGGGGTCAGGGCTCTTCAGTGTCAAGATCAAGAACACCTTTGAAGCCAGCTCCCCTAGAAAATCTTTATACTTTTAATAAATGAGGAGGAACTGGATGCTGGGCAGGGAAAATAATCAACTACCAAGTAAATAGGAAACAAAATAAAAACAAGAACACTTGTCTACAAATAGGAGCAGAAAAATAGGCTTTCAGCATTCATTCCACGGTTATTGATTGAGTGTCTGCAGAGTGTGGGACACTCTGCTCACATTAAAACAAACTTTTCTTTCACACAGCTGCCTATCAATGAGGGATCCATTATGAAAAGAGACCCTTTGCTTTTGGTGGTCATTTCATGTTGACTAAGCGTCCATGTCTATGTTCCCGTGTTACTTTTCTCCAGTTGAAAATCTTCCTTTTCTCATTTGAAATTTCTTTTTTAGAAGAAGTTTTTTATGTTTAAATGACTGTAAATTATAGGAGACAGAAGGCTTCTATCTCATCCTCAGTGACCAGTATCACGATGCGCACTATATTCACACGCACGCGCGCACACACACACACACACACACACACACAATCATGATAATATCATGGCAGGCATTAGAATACCTACAATCTAGTTTTCTAGTCTTGATCACCATTCTTCATTTGCAAGAAATAAAAGAATAGGCTAAGTTATGATGCTAGAAATAAAACTCATTCAAATTAGAGTGAGCACAAGAAGAGAAAATATTGGAAGGCTACAAGATATCTTACAGCAGTTAGGGTCAGGAACACAACTGAGCCTCATAATTGACAACTAAGGACCGAGAAGAAAAACTCAAGTCACCACCACCCAACACCCACGTATACTCATTTCCTCAGCTCCTTTGAGTCTTAGATGAAATGACACTTCAGCATGGGCTTCTCTGATTTTTATAGTAAAACCTACCTCTCTCCCACTGCAGTGCTCTCTCTTCCCTACTTTCTTTTTCTTCTAAAGCACTTAACATCCATATCAGTTATGATAGACTAGGATTTGCTGCTATACGAAATAAACTCAAATATAATAATGGCTTGTAACAACAATAGTTTGTTTCTCATTCAAACCACATGGCCATCATAGCCCACTACACCTCTGCTCTAGGTGGATACACACACATACATATGTATATGTACATATAGATATACGTAAGTATGTGAATACAAAATTACTTTCAACTTAATTAATTTAAAATTAAGAGACTTCCCTGGTGGCACAGTGGTTAAGAATCCGCCTGCCAATGTAGGGTACATGGGTTTGAGCCCTGGTCCAGGAAGATCCCACATGCTGCGGAGCAACTAAGCCCATGTGCTACAACTACTGAGCCTGCGCTCCAGAGTCCACAAGCCATAACTACTGAGCCCACCCACCACAACTACTGAAGCCCATGCACCTCGGGCCTGTGCTCCGCAACAAGAGAAGCCACTGCAATGAGAAGCCTGAACACCACAATGAAGAGTAGCCCCCGCTCGCTGCAACCAGAGCAAGCCCGTGCGTAGCAACGAAGACCCAACACAACCAAAAATAAATTATTTTAAAAATAATAAAATTTAAAATTTTGGCATTTGTAGCACAATATTTACTAGGACCTCCTGGATTGTGGTTGAGGACAGAGACTCAGTGGGAATTCAAAGAATTGTGCACTTTGTACTAAGAAAGAGCTGATAAGGTGCCCCTAGCCTCTGGGGCTAGAAAACCCAGGGTTAACCAACCATAAACATAACTTGTACTTTTTCTATCAATAACCCCACCCCAGCCCCTTTCTTACTCTCACTGGATATAAAAAGTGGATAGGAGGGCTTCCCTGGTGGCGCAGTGGTTAAGAGTCTGCCTGCAGATGCAGGGGACACGGGTTCGTGCCCCGGTCTGGGAAGATCCCACATACCGCGGAGGGGCTGGGCCTGTGAGCCATGGCCGCTGAGCCTGCGCGTCCGGAGCCTGTGCTCTGCAACGGGAGAGGCCACAACAGTGAGAGGCCTGCTTACCACAAAAAAAAAAAAAAAAAAGTGGATAGGAGAAAAGAAAGGGAGCATCAGTGTCACAGGCCTTGTTGGGAGTAGAGGATTGGTGATGTGATGTTTTCTTCTCATCCCCACAGGATGTTTCTTCCCTAAAGAGCCAAGCAGGTATGTGCTTGAGGTGAGGAAAGGTGACTCCAGGTGAATAAATAGTGAAAGCTTCAGTGAGAAGGAGAAACTAGCATTCCTTCTGTTCCATGGTTGGATCTCTTCTTTAGTAATATGCTTACTGGTCTGTGCCCATGCTAATCTGAATGGAGGAAAGATAATTGGTAAGATATTTCAGGTGAAATACACTTGAACAGCCCCTGCACGGCTACTGTCTTAGCAAGGATGCAAACTTCCAATAGGTCAAGTAGGAACTAGGGAAGTAACTGGCTTAAGCCATCCTATTGGTTCCCCACCCTGAAGAGGCAGAGCAACTTGAGTTTTGTAGGGAGGTGGAGGAAAGAAATGGCCTGGAGCTGAAGCTCCCATGGCAAGGGATTAGGTAAATGTTGAGACTGTGTGGAACCTCGGAAGAATCTACATCCATGTACTTATGAGAGCCAAAGGATGCCTGCTACACAGGAGCACTGATGGTCAGTATTAGCCAATAAAATGATGGGGCTCTAGCCTCAAGGAATTAAAAGAAAAGTTGACTTTTTCTCTCTTTTCCCACCCTCACACACTAAATACATATGAAACCTTACAAGAAGACAGAGGGCATGTCAAGCTTTGACTCAGTTAAGAGCTTAGAATTTTGAGCTGGACAGCCCAAATCTGTAATATCAAAACTTATCCAGAATATTATAGAACCTACCGAAGATATTGTTAAATCACCAGATTGGGGGACTTTGACAGGGATGAAATCAACAGTTGGAGATAAAGTCACTTCATTTGTACCCACCAATGATTTGAAGACTTCTCAATAAACTTGTTATACATGAAACCAAATAAATGCCACTATTGTGCTCAAAGTCTCTTAAAGCTTTTCCATTGTCTTTGGAAGAGTATTCTCCAAATTATTTTTCTAAATGGGTATACCACAAGAAAATGTTCTGTGGTATGTTAGAACAAGCCCTTGTGTACTGCATCCTCAATCCAATGCAAACTGGCTTTTTAAAGGCTATGAAAAGTCCTATGGCTAAGACATCTGTTGACTTTGTTTAATCCAGCCTCTCCCCAATTACCACAGATGCTATTTTAGCAGTATTGCTCTTAACGTCCTAGAAAAAGGTCTGTGTTACAAACATCAGCTACTTTAAAATAACAATTCAGTGTTTAGTGTCTTATATATGTTCCTGCAATATTTGGTCACTACCTAAATTCACAGCCTTGTCCACATCCCCATGTCCTGCTCAGATCAGACGATTTCACTCTTCTATGCACACATCCGTCATTTTTATTTCCACAACTTATTTTTTTTGTTTGACATTTTCATCATCAATATTATTTATTTCTATTCAGATCCATCCACTGTCATAGTCTTGTTTCAAGCACTATTTTCTAATTCATAAAGACTTCCCTAATCTAGTTAAGAATTGCTCCTTGCTTTTCTTTACACTCACAGCACCTTACTTACAATGCCTTATTTAACCTACTATTTAACCCAGGCTACCTTTTATTATTATTACTGCTGTTACTTCTAACAATATTATTACAAGATTACAGAGTGATTATATGAATCAGACACCATGCTCAGTCCATGTCAAAACAGCCCTATAAGTTTATATTATTGCCATTATTTAAATAAGGCAACTGATGCTTAGAAAGGATAAACAACTTGACCAAGGTCTCAAAGCTAATAAAAGGCAGAGCCAGTACACTACTCCAAGTCTATCAGAAGCCAAGTCCTTGCTCTGAACCACTGTATAATAATTATTATGCCCCTTTGTGTGCATGTCTTTCTCCTCCACTTGATTATCAGCCCTCAGAGGGCAAGGATCCTCTTCAGTTCATGTTTATACACACTCTGTGCTTAATAAAGTACCTTTTAGATACCCAGGAAACATTTCTAGAATTAAATCAACCCATATGCAATCAGCATCATGAGGTAATGGAAAGGTATCTCCATGAGAATCATTTGTCTGCAATGAGTTCTTTGCACTCTACCTGCTTTCGAAATCTACCTGCTTTTGATTTCTCCTCCTAGGGTTTCTCATTATGATGCATCACCTAAGTTCCTTTTAGTTACAACATGTAATGCAACATGACTAGCGCAACATGAGCACATAAGCCCCAGAGAATGAAGAGCAGGAAGGTTGTTTTCTCCACACTGTGGATTTAAGAGAAGTTATAAAAAATATATGTTAGAGGTCAGCAGTGAACCTCCCAGTTAAGAGCACTGCTATGGAAGGGTTCCATCCTTGTTCATAGTGCACCAAACTGCTGTATTCCCATCGAAATTGAGTTGAATAAGCCATGCAAGCAGCCCCGCTTATTTTTCCAAGAAGATTGCCTTATTAATGTGCATTATGTAAATAGTGCTCCAGGTCAGACCTAACAAGAGGAATTTGGACTGCATGGGCACGTGAAAAATTGCCTCCTGTGCTTTTCATCCCAGTGGATCTCTGGAAATTTTCTGAAACTCACTTTCAGGCTCTGCCTGCTTCCTCAACTATCCCTTCCTTTGAAAACAATCCCCTCTGAAATGACCTCCTTCCAAAACACCCCAGATGCCAACCAGACATGGCAACCAGCTCAGCAGTTCAGTGACCCCAAACTTATATTTCATGGGGACTGGGTCTCCAGTCCAGGAAGAAATCAACCTAAAATAACAGGAAAGTCAGTTCACTGTGGTGGTTAGCTTAGCCACATGAATTGTGGAGCCCTGCAGACCTGGGCTCAGATTCTGGCTCTGTCCCTTAGTAACTATGTCACGTGGGGGATTAATACGTGCTCTCTAAGCCTCACTGTGTAAATAAATAGAAACATTAGTAGTACAATTCTCTCTTCCTCTTCTTAGACTTATTGTGAAATTAAATTAGATAATATTTGTGAATGTATGTCTAACGAAATAAGCCTCAGCAAATAATGGCTAATAGATTTAGTAACAATAAAATTTTATATTAAAATTTGTGGTACTTAATATATTACCTGCAGAAATATTTCCCTTTTAAAAAAGCAATGGGAGAAGTTACCTTAAAGATGAAGCCTAACAAATAAATCTAAAATGGCAGAATTTCATACATTGGGGGCACCACCCGCATTTTCATGTTAAGGGAGGGGGTGATTTTTCAGTTTACAGAAAGCAGACTGTGAACCACCTCTTCATTCACCAAATATATCATAGTTACCTTGTCAGTTGCTAAGGCACAGTGGTTCAGAATTAAAGACTGACTTGATGTTGCAAAGTGAAGAAAACATTTCTCCAGCAAAGCACTTTATTACTACCTTTGGTGTCCTTAGGGCAGGCTGACAGAAACAGCCTTGTAGATTTCTAATTCCATTGGCTATAGACCTTTTGCTCTTTTTCTTAGCAAATCTTCTTTGCCCATTTCTTATGTGAAAGCAAGAAAGTCATTACTCACACTTTCATATAAAATACACTAACATAAACATCTTTTAAATATCCCAATTTTATACTCAATTTTATACATCTGGATTCATAGGCTTCCTCCCAGGTAGTCTAGATTTTGTGTACAATTTTTTTAATGTTTTTACTGATGTGCTCTGAAATTGTGAAACTGTGATAATCTCCACAATAGTGGTAATCTATTATTCTAGGTTGTCCAACTTATATTTAAAATTTAAAGGTAGATCTTAGAGGAAACATCATACAAGATAATTTCAAAATTACTTATACTATTAATTATTGTACTTTCTGTATTCTCTCCATTTTCTTGTCAGTTTACTATTGAAAAAATAATGAAGGGAAAAAGGACAAGGAAAAGGGAATAAAAATGCAAAGATTTTAAAAAGAAAAAGAAATAATCTAAATCACAGTGTGTGGGATATAAAAAGGAGAAAAAACATGAGAAAAGAGAATTGTACTAAATAAATTGTCATTCAGATTTCTGGTTCCTGGTAGTAAAGAACCTTTACATGGTCCTATGAAAAAGTTTCTTAAGCCCCCTTTTCTCAAAGATTTTGCTTGTGCTTTTTCAGTGGATTTAAGAAATAGGATGCTTTTGAGATATTGATTAGTGCAAATGTGGCTTAATAGCAGAATCATTACTTTTTAAATCTTGGAAATGCCAGTCCCTACTATTTCAACTGAACTTCAAGTTGTTTGATTATAGGCTGCCATTACTGATTGTATTTAAATTTTGTGGGACATATCTAGTTCAGGAAGTTTTGTTCTTCAGCAATAGATTTTTTTTTTTTTTTTTAAGGTCACAATTTTTAGAGCTTTATCTGCTCAGACTTCTGGGCATCTCATTTTGGATGTCTTAATCTTGAAACAGATTGAACTTGGATCACAGAAAAAATGTGGTCTCATTGACTCCTGAATAAAATATAATTTGGGTCACAATCCCCACTTGCTCAGAAGCATTAAAATGATGCATTTCTGTAGGTTTACTTGGGCTGGTATCCCTGTCTGTCCTACAGTTCTTTACTGGAATTGAGCAGAAAAGGTCAAATGGGGGGTAATATGTCAAAAGGCTGTAATTAAGATTTAGAAAGATTAATACCGATGGTATTTAATGAAATTGGCTTTTAGAGGAAAGCTCATCTATTACTTTGATATTTAACATTTTTTTCTTATTAAAATGTTAGTGCTGAATAGAAGCACACAATCAGTGGCAGGAATATGAGTTTATACAGCCATCAGTGAAGGGGGCCACAACTAGTAAACAATCAGAGGGTTTGTATGTGTGTGGTACTGATGATAAAATTACTCAGCTTTTCCACTTGAGATATATTTTTTTTTTTTCCCAGAGCTGGCAAAAAAAATTTTTTATTGCCATAAGCAGCAGACTGACATAGCTGTATCACTTCACTGCACTGATGCAGTTTTTTTTTTTTTAATTAGTAATTTCAGATATTTATAGCAATCTCAAATACACATAGAAAAAAAAAAAAATCTGTCAATTTTTTACAGACGGGGGTTAATTTTTCCTCTAAAGGGAATACTGCGGTTAAATCCAGCATATCACATGGAAAAAAGACTCTGTAGTCTAAAGTAGCGGCTGATGCCTTTTGGTGTTTTGAAGAAGGAGCTGTTTCAAATTGCAAGGAAATTTCCATTTCAAAAATAGCTACTGAACTATCACAATGACTGCTTTGCATATATTTTTGGTCACAAAAATACCATTGTTATTTTTTACTATGGATATGCAAATGAGATGTTGATAGGATTAAGTTCTGTCACCTTCTGAGACAGTCTTATGCTTGCACTATTGAAGTTTTCCTTTTCCGCCCACTATTTCCTTTACATTTAATTAAAGACATCAAACTCATTTTGTTTTCCATTCTGCATGAGGTTTTCCTTTCCCTTCTCCTTTTAGCTTTTTCCCTAGTGATTTTTTCCCTGAGTCCTATTCAGTCTTCATATTTGCTCCAGGTGTTGCCTTATTTCACTGCATGAAATCTTCTATTTTCAGTTAAGGAAACTATTTTTCTACCTTATACTTAAAATACAAGAAAAATGTAATAGTTTATCATCATAATCTTATTTTGACTGGTTATATCCCCATTAGATTTGCTGGGTGCTTTGATATCATGTAAACTGTTTATTGCATTTGTTTATGAATGAAAACTAAAATATGCAGTTGGGAAAGCTCATGACGGTATCAAATATATGTGTGTTGGGGGGGGGTGAAAAACAACTAATTCTGAAAGTTGTTATATCTTTGCCTGTTTCTAAATCCTGCCAACTATCCAACTTTTATAAAATACACATACACACACATATATTCATACATACACTCTCCAGTAATCAGTGTTCAGATTTAAAGTGTTGCATACTATATTCCATTCTGTAAGCTGGCTAAACATATATTTATAATAAAGTCTTGAATAACCAGCATTTTTTTTAAAGTGTTGTTTTTGTTGCTTTTTAAGAAAACCAATTTGAGTGTGAATGGAATTAGAAAGACTCACTGAATTAGACAGAATGAGAACTACCTCCTTTACAGCGGGAAGAACTTTCACAGCTGAAGCATATCAAAACAAATTTCATGGTGGGGCAAAGAAAGGGATAACCCACATCCTGGGAATATGAACACACTTCCTGTGCGGGTTATTCTCAAGTTTAAATAGCTGATAATTAAATGAGTTGCTACACTGCATATTTTTTATATGCATGCATGTGTATACATACACATGCACATGTATTATTATAGTCCAGTCAATGCAAATATATATTTTTATGTTAAAAGCTATTTCATACACCTTCTTAAAACTATGCCATAAACATCCCTACCCTTACATTTGTTTTCTCTTAATCCAATTAATATCAAAATTATCATTAAAATAGTTCTTTGTATTCAAATGTTATATGAATATATACTTTGATTAAATCACTAACTGTTGAAGTTTCACTGATCTTGGCAAAGTGTGTGGTAAACATTCATTTTTCCATTCATATTCTTTCTTTGGAAATGGAATTTGGTAGATGCTTCTAAAATTTATTTGCTTTTGAAACCTCTAATCTGCTCCCAAGGCTTGGAATTATGTGTAGATTATTTTAAAAGTTAAAATATATACATATGCAATTTTTAAATATTAAAATATCTGTGTCAAACTAGGATATTGTGACCATTGGGAGCAAATGTTCTTAAACTAAAGAATGAATAAGAGTGTTTGTAAAAACTTGCCAATTCAACTGAATGTTCTGTCTGGAGATGAAGAAATTGTAAACACTCATTCTCAATTAACATTTTTCCAATTTTGAATATTCAAGGACTATCAAATAATCTGTTTAAAATGTAAAGTTAAAGGTCAGGTTGGTTGACAAAGTTACCCTCAATACTCAGTATTTTTACCATCAAGCATTTCATTGTGAGATATACAATCTTTTTGGAATTTTCTCTTTGTTCAATATCCATATCAATTTTTTTGTTGTACTTGTGGAGAAAACATAAGGAAGTTTCTCTCTTTTGGTTTAGTTCTCTTTGGAGATAGATGAACTATGTTATAGAAAAGGTATAATTTCAAAACATTGAAATATAATGTAAGGAAGTGCATTGAAAAACTAGAATGTAGTCAAATAAGCTATTTTGAGAATTACTGAATTGTAGTGAAATCTTTACCATTCACATGTTATCATTTATCTTTTTATTCCTTCCTTCCTTCCTCTCTTTCTTCCTTCCTCTCTTTCTTCCTTCCTTCCTTCCTCTCTTTTTTTTTCCTTCCTTCCTTCCTTCCTTCCTCTCTTCCTTTCTCCTTTCTTTCTTTCTTTCTTTCTCTTTCTTTCTCTCTTTCTTTCTTTCTTTCTTTCTTTCTTTCTTTCTTTCTTTCTTTCTTTCTTTCTTTCTTTCTTTCTTTCTTTCTTTCTCTTTCTTTCTTTCTTTCTTCCCTCTCCCCTCCTCTCTCTCTTGCTTGAAAGTTTTTATATGTGGGTGTGGCATAGTATAGGCCACTGGTTTAACTTGGAGCAAAGACAGTAGTCAATTTAAGCTATGTTACAGAACTGAACTCAGGCCTGCTCACCCAAAGTGCAGCAAAGGAAATCTACTGACACCAGGTTGCAGTGAAGGAAAGTACAGTGTTTACCGCAGCGTGCCAAGCAGGGGAATGAGAGACAAGTCTCAGATCCACTCCAAATTGGTCTTTGATTTATGGGATTTTTTAAAGGGGAAGAACAAAGAGGCTAGGATTAATCATCATCTTGCAATTCTGTGACATTTCTTAATTGTAGTTTCGGTAGCTGGAATGTGTCTGGTTTATAATTTTCTAGCCAGGTGTTCCATGGCTTGGGGGTCAGTTAACTCATCTTGCCCTAGGGAAACAACCTGAGTTTGTATGTTAATGACAACATCTATAATAGCAATTTTAGTACATTAACAATGTTATCAACAACAGCAATTTTGGTCATCTGACTCTGGTTGATTAGGGTTCAGGTAGCACAGGACTGAGGTCAGAAGGGACAAGAAAGGGAATAAAGTTTTGGTTAGAGAGATTAATCAAAAACTTGGTAAGGGAAATCAGTTTTAGGCTGACTCAGTTTTCACTGATGTATGAGCACTATTAATTTTAAATTGGACTCATAAACTATTCAGTTATATATGATTATGTAAAGAATCAGGTCACAAAATAGTACATATGGCATATCACTTTTGTTTTAAAATATATAGAATTATATAGAATATGTGTGTATACACATGTATGCCTGCACACATGTGTATCTTGCAGATGAAAAGAGATTAAAGAAAACATTAATATATTATTACCTATGTTTGTTGCATTACTGATTTTTATTTTCTTCTCTGTGTTTTTCCATGTTTTTTTAAATTTCTACAATGAATGTGTATAATTTTTATATTAAGGGAATAACACATTTAAAAATGAAGAAAATAAAAAGGAAGATAGAGAGGGAGGTAGGAAGGGAGAGATGGAGAAAGGAAGGAAAGAAGGAAGTCTAACGTAGCAGGAATGTCTTTGCCTTTGTGAAGCTGAGTAGGGCACTGTTTACTTCCCGGCTTATCAGCTGTCCTCTTTGGTATCTGGATATTGTAAAGAGCTAGGAATTTTAAATTATAGAATTACATGTGCTAAAAAAGAAAAGTCATTATTAGCACAGATCTACCAAAAGAGAGAATAACTAAGTATAAGAGTATATGTGTGAGTACACATATTCAGATATGGCTTTCTGACATATTTTTCTTTAATATGGTCTAGTTTAGCATTAACTATAGTTTGCTTCCTCTAATTCTCTATAAACTCTTACAGGCAAGAAGGGAAATACATCTGAAACCGTGACCTTACTGTGCGAGAAGATGGCATATGATTGCCTTTTAGCCCAAGACTATCCAGGTTTCAGCAAGTAAATAGTTATGAGTCAGATAAAAAGACCTGAAAGAGATTTCCCTGTACATTCATGGGTCAGGGACCATGTATTGCATGATGTATGTTTTGCAATTACAGCGTTTGGCACACAGGAGGTTTTGGTAAATCTTTGCATTGTTAAAAAAAAAATTGAACGATGTCTTAATCTAAATCATTTTTTTTTCTGATCAGTTAGAAGCTCACTAGCTCTTACTTTAGAAGTATAAACCATGCAAACATTGTTCTCAGACAGTAGAGAAATGTTCAGGTGAATGCAGAGGCAGCCACTTCCAGCACAAGGATGTCAGAGATGCCAGATGAAAGACTTCCACTGTCAAAGCCTGCCTTGTGTCTCTGGGCCACAGTACCTGTGTTGTCCATGTGGAATATTCATTTTCCTGCTTAAAGTCAGTACTTCTGGAAGGGTAACCTATGTTTAGATTACCTACATCATAATCATCTAAAGTGTTTATAAGTATGCAGATTCTTAGAACTTACTCTAAACTTATTAGTTTGAGAAAATTGGGTAATGGTAATATTCCCAAATTCAGACTCTCAAATACAATATTAGCAAAGTCTCAAAGTAAGAATTATACCAGCTCTCTTACCCCCATATCACAAAATCTATATTTCGAATAGATTTTCATATGTGGCAAAGAGAGTTTGTGCTCTACAGTGGAAGAATGGTCTGGAACAGCTGGGGTAAACCTGGAAAAAATTTAAAAGTTAGACAAGTATATTTATTGATCAGCAAAATCATAAGGGAAGGTTTTTTTCTTTTCTTTTTTAAGCTTCTTATCATAATTTAACAAATAAAAGTACACAAATCATAACTGTGCAGCTTGGTGAATTTGCACAAATCTAACCTATTGGTGCACTCAGCAGTCAGATGTGGAATCAGAGCATCTCCAGCATCCAAGAAGCCCCTGTGCCCCTCTTCCTTTTATCACCCTCCCCCTTACCAAGGGTAACCACTATCCTGACTTCTAATACCATAGATTGATTGTGCATGTTTTGGAACTTTACATAAATGTCATCAAACAGAATAAATTCTTTCGTAATTGACTTACTTCACTCCACATTGTGTTTGATTCATCCATATTATTGTTGTAGTAATAGCTCTTTCATTCTCATTAAGGCATGCTATCTTTTTTGGTGAAATATGCCAAGATGTGCTTGACCGTAGATGGGTATGGATGAGTGTTTTAGTAGTTTTCCATTTTAGGCTATTACAGAGAGTGCCGCTATGAACATTTTAGTACATGTCTTTTAGTAAACATGTACACATTTCAGCCGAATACGTACACAGGAGTAGAATTATTGGGTCACAGGGTATGCATAACACCAGTTTTAGCAGACACAGTCAAATAGTTTTCCAAAGTGATTGTATCAAATTGTGCTCTAGCAGTGCTGAGTGTTCTACTTGTTCCACATCCTTGCCAGCACTTGGCATTCTTCTGTTCTTTCATTTAAGCCACTCTGGTGAGTATATAAACATCATATACTAATTTTAATGTGTATTCTACATGGGAAGTTGGTGTTATTGTAGTTGTTGTTTGTTTAAATATCTATTTTCTACACTTCAGCCTCAGAATTCTGATTCAAAAGGGCGACAGAGGGTTTTGGGATGCGATATACAGCTCTCTAAAGTAATACTGGTACCCATTCAGGTATTTGAACCACTGACCTAAGATCCTGGCTTTCAAGGACAAGTAAGGGAATGGGTTCCTTGATGGACTCATTCAAAACGTTCCCACTGGGAGGTGAACATAAAGAACTCCTGGATAATTGTCTTAATGAGGGAAGATTGTTTTCAAATTTGTGTCAACCATTTTAATGGTCAGAGGTTTTTAGATATTCTACCAAGATATCCATCAAAGCAAGTTTGTACCCAAAGTGTACATTCAGTTTTTCAAAGGTGATTTAAAGTGTGGCATGGGGCTCTGTATTAGGAGAGAAAAAAGCCAATAGATGTGTGTGTGTGTGTGTGTGTGTGTGTATACATATATGTGGGGGGGAGAGGGAGGGAGAGACAGAGGCAGAGAAATTCTAGGAATTGGCTTAAGTAAAGTTGACACAAAAAATTTACCATCGCAGGCTTTGAATATAATATTTAATTTTATCTTTGTAATTCTGAGGACAAAATCTTTAAATGATTCCAGGTATCTTTCCTTTAGTGAGTTCTTATCAAGCTTTACAGGATCTACCAAGATTAAGTTGACAAAGGAAAATAACCACACCCACAAGCTTTTTAGTAGTCTGCATGATATCTGTATATTAATACCAAATTAATTGGTTGGGGACTAGGCAGTAAGAATCTAAGCTTCCATACCAGAAGCTACTGCTGAAACCCTGAATGGGCAATGGATAATTTTTTTTTTTTTTTTTGCGGTACGCGGGCCCCTCACGGTTGCATCCTCTCCCGTTGCGGAGCACAGGCTCCGGAGGCGCAGGTTCAGCGGCCATGGCTCACGGGCCCAGCTGCTCCGCGGAATGTGGGATCTTCCCGGACCGGGGCACGAATCCGTGTCTCCTGCATCGGCAGGCGGACTCTCAACCACTGCGCCACCAGGGAAGCCTGGCAATGGATAATTTTTGCTTTCTGATTTTAGAACTCAAGAGAGAAATGTTAGGGATATCAAATTATGTATGTCATCAGATCACAATGTTTTACCTGACAAGGAATCAATTTTAAATCTCATCCAGAGAGTGAATGAGAGTGTTGCAGTTGCTCTAAGTTTTTCCTTTGTATCATTCTTTGATACATGTTGAGTGATTTCAGTGGGCTTTATTAGAGATATTTACTTTAGCCTCAGTTTAAGGCAGTAAATGTGTATTTCTTCTATTACAGCACACCACACTTATGTGAGTGTAATAAAACAGCAGAGTTTGGCACCATCCATTTCTTGTTATGAATTGCTGAAATGATGCTGGGGAGTGTATTTATAAGTAGTGCATACTAGTGTTTCCAAGTATTGACTTTGCTTGTGCTAACTCCATCCCATAAAACTTCTGACGACAACCTAAGTAAAGTTCAGTTGAAGATTAAATATTGCAAAATAAATGCCATAAATGGAAACCATTTTTCAAAACACTAAATTAGGAAGTTAAGGAATCAAGGCAATTAATCAATATTTCAAAATGATAAATATATTTTACAAAACACCACTTAAACTGAAAAGCTCAAAAAGGAGTTTTTTTGTGTGTGTTTAAAACAATGTTTATTTTAGTCTTTTGTGGGAGATTTCTGATGAGGCTTTTGAAAAACACTTTACCCAAAATTTTTGCTACAATTATATACTTCATCAAAGTGATCTGAAGGAATACAGGTAAATCATTTAGGTTTTGGTGCTAATAATTACGCTTGTCATTTATTGAGAACATATGTTCCAGGTGCTTTACCTAAATGTATTCAATTCTCTTTACAAGCCTATATCATTATAATCCTGATTTTAGAAAATACACTAATGTTAAAACAACATTTGTTCAGTCAGTCATTCCAGTAAGTTTCATTTGGTGCCAAACAATTCCAGAGTTTAACAGGGAGTCCAAGTCTCCCAGGCTTGTGGGCTTACATTCATTCAGGAGAGAGGTGGTGAGGAAAAGGTAATAAACAAATAAGGAAAAAAAGAAAATGATGAGTTAAGAGAGAAGACAGGGAAGTGTGGTCATCTGGCAGATAGGCGGGGGCAAAGAAGGGAGGAGGTGAGGCAGCATATCACTGTGTGCATGCAGAAATCCACATGGAGGCAAACTTGGCATATCTAAAATAACCAAAGGAAACAAATATATGGTCACAGCTGAATTTAACATTTAGTTGGGAAGATATGTGAATATAAAATATTAAATAAGAAGACTTAATAGTAGCTTTAAATACCACCTATATGCTGATGACACCTATATGTCTATCTCCATCCCAGTCTGATTCCTAGACTTATAAATCCAAGTGCCTATGGGGTGTTTTGATTTAGGTGCCACCTAGCCATCTCAACCTTTCACATACTAGTTTATATATCTGCATCTTATAATTTTAATTAACATGAGTCATTACTCCTAGATCCTGGCTAAGTATGGCCCCATTGAGAGGATTAAATTTCTGGGCTTGCCAGAGGATAACCATAAACAAGTACTACTAATAATTGTTCAGGAAACTTACAGGGAACGCTCTGATTTCCTTACTAATGCTCCAGATCATTGGGGCCCTCTGAGAGCCAGTCTTGAGTTTACAGTGGAAGAAATCAAATACCTGCCTCCTAGGAGCTTATATTTTAATGTGGAGTAGAGTGGAGCAAAGACAGTGAACAAAAACAAAAACAAAAACCTACATATACATGTCTCACGTTATGCCAGGTAGTGATGAGTGCTATAAAGGAGGAAAAGAAGAAAAAAAAAAGAGCAAGATATAGCACATACTTATCCCAGCTCAGGGAAAAGACACTGGGAGTTGCTGTAGTCAGGAAAGACTTCATGAAGAAGAATGCTTGATATAAATTATAAAAGAGGAAAAAAGCATTATCTCTATTGTTTGATAGATGGGGAGCTAAAATTACATTTTTAAAAGCCCTAAACATCACAAATTAAGTTTAACATGAGCCACTACATATCACTGTCTTTCAAACTTTATGCTACAACAAGTTGTTTTTGCCCACCTCTCCTTCTGCCATGTGGAATTTTGTGTTGCAAACTAAGGTATAACAAGCTACCAGTACGTTTTCTTTAAAATTTTAGGAATCTCTTTAATCGGCCAGCAATAAAGTGGTTAAGAGGATTACTAATTTAGATATTAAACCCATCACTGTCATCTTATTCTTCCCCTTCCAGTAATCATCCACACATTTTTTTTAACAGTAATTAGCCAACTTTTATTATTTAGCGCTTTGTAATTACAAAATAGCTTGCAGTCATCGTTTAGTTATTCTTAACGGCATTCCAATTAAGTTATTGGGATCTGTGTCTTGCATACTATCTGGAAAAATATTAAATTTCTTCCATACAATTTTGCTGTTTTCCATGGATATCTTTAGCTGTATTTCACTTCACTTGCTTTATATCTCACATCTCCTAACTTGAAGGTGCAAATTTTCTTGATGCAAGAATACCAGTGTTGAGGCTCAAGGCAGGCCACCCCAAAAAATGCCAAAATGGAATACTGATTATTTTTGAATTAAAGTTACTTGAGAAACAGCTGGTGCAAGAAGGACATTCTGACCCTCTCCTCTGTCTCCTTGAAAACAGGAAATAAATCTCCCCTATGAAAGTTACCCTCACTGTACCAGGAGGTAGAGAGACATCCTTACCATCAGCGACGGGAAATTCAGGGCTGAGAAGGCTGTAGAGATGAATCTGGTTACTCCTTTATTAATTTACTACGCCAAGCCCAAGCTCTGTTTAGATTCTACACTACTTAAGCACCCAAGCCTAAGTTTCTTCATCCTGTTCATTCCTCACAAATTCATTTCTTTGTCTAGAAAATATAAAAGCTGCCTCCCCTGGTCACTGCTTAGGTTCTATTTCTATGAAACCTCTGTACACACAAATTAAATGTTTTTCCCCTCCTGTTAATCTGTTTTCTGTCAATTTAATTATTAGGCCAGCCAAAAGAATTGAAGGGGAGTAGGGAGGAAATTTCCCTCTCCACGTCACCAGTTTGTAGCTTAACCTCTGATTAGAAAAACAGAACTTTTAAAAACATTTAAATCATTCATTTTGATGGGATTCAACATTTTGATGATTGTAGTATTCTAGTATGATTATACATGCTGATTTTATGGCACAAAATTTTGGAAAAATAAAAGTTTCCTATTTCTTAATTTTTGTTTTCACTTTAAGTTATACCATTTCAAAATACATGATTTATAATGATTTAATTGAAATCAAGAAACTCAGCTATAAAGTGAAATCAATTGGTGCACTTCAAGTTCACAGGAAATAATTCTAATTAAAAATTGGGCAAAGAAAAAGTTTAATATAAATGGAATAATTAGAGACATATTTTGTGTTACCTTGGGTGCATGTTTGATTAAGTTCTTGTGATTTGGAATCAGCTTATTTGAATCCCACTTTACCAAGTGCCAGTTGACTCGGGCTGTGCCCTTTTTAAGTCTCAGGGTCAGGATCTGTACAGTGGTATTAAATAGAGTAGTTAATGCAAAGGATTGCCGTGAGGATGTTCATGACTGCTCAGTAAATGTCCCTTTTATGCTTGCAGAAGTAAAATTTCTCCAGAAATAAGGAAGACCTTTTTCCTGATATAGGATTACATATACAGACTGTATTTTAGGAGTATATATTGATACGATGATGATGTTGTTACTTAGAGAAATTAGCAGATTTTACTTAGACACTATGAGATTCACAGCCCAAGAAAGCCAGTGCTCAATCCTTAAACAAGTCACAGAATTTCCAATTCAGTAACACACACTCTGTTTGACACTTATTATAGAAGAAAAGGATTTTAAAAGCTGAATCCACCAGTTCATTGGATCAGTTAAGTCTTTATTATATCCATACACCCTTAAAGCTCTCTTTGTAATCAGCCTGTTCTATCATTTAACAGCCTTATTTTGTGTTTTGGCAACGGACCCCAAGTGAATGGGTCTATCTGGGGATGAGAAGAAAGGAAGCCACCCAAAGGCCCTTTTTTGCCTTTGCAAACTGATGGTTTCCAAGCAGTTTTCTGGTGTTTGGAAACACTGCATAGTAACTGGGGGAAGAGGCAGCTGTGCTTTGGCCCACATGAGGTAATTTGCAGACACATTTTAATTGCCTTTTAGGGAGCATGAAGGAGTTCCAAATAGTCTAATGAGTTCCAGCAAACACCTGTGAAATGCTTTTAGACGGCCATGTAATAACTGAAATTAAGAATGTAACGCAGCAATTGGAGGCATGGTGATTTTTTTTTTTTTCCCCTCCACTGAAAAGGATAGCTAGAGATGTTTGAAAGACCCCTTGCCTATATATAGTAGGTTTTCCACTCACCAAATGACCTTTGGGAGTAATCTAATGAATTCAATAATGTTTGATAGAACCTTCACATCAAACTTTATATTAAAAAAAAAATAAAAAATCTTGATCAGACAGTAATACTTAAATGAGAGGGATATCAGATAGTTATAAATCTAAAACTATACATCTATTAGTCAATAAACAATATTAAATGAATAGATCTGAAATATGCAAAAAAATTCTAACAATATGGTGATAGATGGAGATTGTGAAATACTTTATGGTTTCTCTCCCTCCCTCCTTTCTTTCCCTCTCTGCTGCCTCGCTTCCTCCCTTCCTTCCTTCCTACATTTTTTTTAATGGTTCATCAGTGATTTAAATGAAGATAGTTTTGAGAGATGGATGACATTTTAATCTTCCTGGTATGCATTTGGGAGCTGCAACAGAGGAAAGATTCGTATAATTTGGAGATTAAGAAAAGAAAAAATTAAGAAATTATATCCTCATTCTAACTTTAGACTAACGTTATTATTTTGTGAGTGTATTTGTGTGTGTACCATTATGTAAGTGCATTATGTAAGTGCATACTTCTAAGTAACAACAATACTGAAATGTGTGTTCACATTCCAAAATTCTCCTTATACTTTTAATATATGTGGTATATGATATCACATATGCATACATACACACACACGTACTCCAACAAAATGAAGTAAAAAGCTCTAAAATCAAATCACACTGCATTGTTCCTCTGCAGGGCTATTTTTTTTTAACATAGTTATAGGATACCTTAATAGATGTAGCTATAATTCATTTATTTTCATGATTGTATAATGTGCCACTGTAAAAATATTCACACTTTATTCCTTTGTGATAGACATTTAGGTTGTTTTCACTTTGTCACTATCACAGGCAATGCTTCCCTCATCTATGGCTGTAAAAGTATTTCTTTAGACTCCCTAGAAATGTAATTGATAGGTGACAAATTATAAACATTTTCAGCTTGACTAGCTTCTGCCACCTTTCTCTTAAAAGCGGTTATAATAATTTTCTTTCCTACCAGTGTTGCCTAAGAATTACTATGGATTTATATGCCTGCCAGTTCATGAAATTGTCAGTCAGTTTTAAGTTTGTCCATTTGATTGATAGGAAATTCCAATTTGGTTTATCTTGTATTTCCTAATGATTGGCAAGTTTCCGTATCTTTCGTATACATATTGATACTTCACATAGAATCTTCTGTGAATTGCCTTTTTCCTTTGTGTTGTTTCTTTAATTTTTTTTAAGTGGATTTTATGAGTCTTTATTTGGGACACAAAAACTTTCTTGGTTATATGGGCTACAAATACCATGTCTCTGTCTATGGTTTATCTTTTGTCATTGGGCTTATGGTAACTTTTGACACACACAAGGTTTAAAATGTAATTCATTATGGTTTGTCTTTTTATATCTTTTTAAATATTTATTTATTTGGCTGTGCCAGGTCTTAGTTGCAGCATGTGAGATCTAGTTCCCTGACCAGATCAAACTGCAGCCCCCTTCATTGGGATCACAGAGTCTTAACTGCTGGACCACCAGGGAAGTCCCTATATCTTATTTTAGAAAGCCTTTCCTACATTGGGGAAATAATAAAGTTCCTATCTTAGAGTTTCTTCTGTATATAATACTGTTTTTCCTGTTTTTTAAATTTAATACATGTGAAATTTGGGCTGTATTTTGTGAGGTAGGGATCCATGTGGCTAATCCATACTTTTAGCACCTATCCTGTTTATCTGCAATGACCTTAAATATTGTTTCCACATATGCGTGCTTCTAGAGCTTCGCTGACTAATATGGGAGCCAGTAGTTAAAGCAGCTATTTACATTTACATTTAATTAAAATTAAGCAAAATTTAAAAATTCAGTTTCCTAGTTTCCCTAGCCACATTTCAAGTACTCACTAGCCATATATGATTAGTCTCTATTTTATTGGACATTGCAGATGTAGAATATTTTCATTATCACAGAAAGATCTGTTGGATAGTGCTATTAAGGAATTCAGCTCTCTTAGCCTTAATTCACCTCTGTCTGCCCCTGTCCCTGCCACTGCTCTAATGCAACAGTGTTTCTATAATCTTAGTATTTCATGGGGCAAGGCGTTCTCCCTTATTCTTATGTTTCAGAAGTGTCTTCTCTATTCTTGGTTTTTTGTTCCTCTATACATTTTTAATATCACCTTTAGGGAATTTGATTGAACTTTCATGTGTTTATACAGAAATCTGGATATAATTTATACATATATATCATTGCATTTCTAAACCTTGGTCAGTATACACCTTTCTGTTAATTTATAATTTATTTTTTAATTCATAAAGTTTTCTCTACGTATATCATCTACATTTTGAATAGCTTTAATCATAAGTACATTAAAGGTTTTGTTACTATTGTAAATTGTATTTTTCTTTTACATCATCTGCTTCTTGTTGGTGCGTAGTAATACTATTAATTTTTATGTATTGCTCTTATACCCAACTACCTCACTGAATTCTAAATAAACTTATTTTGTTCTATAAACTCTCTTAAGTTTACAAGGTAGACAAACAATATTTGTGAGTAAGATCAATTTTGTATCTTCCATTTCAATTTCCCATTTCAATTTCTCTCTCACTTTCTTTTTTTTTTCTTTAGTAGTACCATGTGGACTAGATTTTTTGGGGGGAAATGAGGTGCTAAAATTGGATGTAGTTTTTTGTTGTTGTATTTTTTTAGTATTTTCTGTACAATTACCTTTCTTCATTTTCCTTTGGATTTATTCTGTTTGTTTTCTAATTTCTTGAGTCGGATAAATTCTTAGATCATTAGTGTTTGGCATTTCTTCATTCTTAACATAAATGTTAAGGCTGTTTTTTTTTTTTTTTTCTAATAGCTACCTAACTTCATCCCATAATTATTTACAACACTATTCACTTGTAACTATTTTATAATTCTTATTTTCATTTCCCCCCTAATGCATGAAGTATTTAGAAAAACGTGTTTAAATTTCCAAATGTTTTTGGAAGTTTAGTTCTTTTTTTTCTATCTTAATTTTCATTCAATTATAGAATGTTGTCAGTGTGATTCTGATGCTTTTAATTGGATGGAGATTTGTATTATAGCTTAGAAAACTTTTGCTTTTCTAAAAATAGCATTCTATGTATGTTTGGGCAGAATGTCTGTTGTATAACTGTTGAGGACAATTTTCCATTATATATCCATTTGATCAAGCTAGATAAACAGGCCATTAAAATTTTATCTGTCCTTACTATTACTAGATTTTTAAAATTTATTTATTTTTGTTCTGTTTGGTAAAGGAATTAATAATAGAGGTGGGTTAAAATCCCCCAGTATGATTGTGGATTTGTCAAATTCTATACATTTTTATTACATTTTGAGGCTTAGTTATTAGGTTCATGAAATTTAGCATTCTTTTACCTTTCTAGTGAATTGAGTCTTTTATTGTTAGACAGTAACTCTCTTTATTTATAAAGATGTTTTTAACCTTATGATTTATTGGTCTAATGTTAAAATATTTACAACGTTTCTTTTAACTAGTATTTGCATGGTAAAACTTTTCTCATTTCTCTTCAATCTTTGCATATCCCTGTTCACATTATATAAATTGGATACTACAAAGCTTGTGTGTGTATGTGTTTATTTTAGTTCATTTTGACAATCTCTTTATTTCATCCAGATTATTGAAGTTCCATTTATAATTATTGCTTATAAAGGTAAATTCTCTTTTACCATTACAGTTTATGCTATCTTTTCTCCTTTTTAATTCTCTTTCCCTATGTTTTATTTAATTGATTCACTCTTTCATTTATTCATTCATTCCAAATGATTTATTAAGTGCTAAGTGAATGCCAAACAGTACCTTAGCTGTTCAGAAAATAGCAGTGAAACCCCTGCCTTCAGGAAGCTTACAATATAGGATGATGATAGACAATAAACATAAACAATTATAAATTGCGGTTTGTTAAATGTGACAAGCAGTAAGGAGGAAAATAAAGCAGGAAGTTGTCAATAAATAAAAGGATTATTAGCCATCTAATTCAAGACCTTAAAGGAAAAAAAAGCAGTACTTCCTTTCAGTGAAAATAGCAAAATTCTAGGCTAATGCGTAGACAAAGACTTGGCAATTTACATTGCTTAATATGAGAAAGAAGATATTCTCTTATTCTTATCCCCCTTTCCCCTAATCTTACTCATTTTAATAATAACATGACAAAGTCCATCTATTCAGTCCTTGTTTTCTCTTGAGCATTTCATATGGGAAGATGATGACTGCCCCCTCTGTCAGTTCTTCAAGAATGATTGTGAATGTGTCCTGGACATCACTATCTATCCTTTAGTCAGGCTCTATAATTTCAGAAATTACAAATTAGATTTTATAAAATATGCTCCAAATCTGTATCATTGGAAAACTGAGTGTTACTGGGATTATACTGATAATTGCAATGAATCATTTGAAGTGCTAGTATTCAGTCATTTTGACTTTAAAACATGGACATTTCTTATAGGTTGGCCCTATTCAGGCCCTAATAATATACTTGTAATGTTCAGATCTATTGCTTGCTGTGATTATTCTACATATTGTTATTGTTTAAAAAATTTAGCTTGATTTTCTGAAAAAAAATAATGCTTATGTCTTAAAATGTGTTTTCTGCTTTATTTGTGCAATATGACTTTCCCCCCATCAAGCATCAAGCATTTTTTCTTATTGGTAAGTTAGAAAAAATAAATAGGTACATTAAATATACAGTGAATACTATCATTTTAACAGAAGTATGTATTTGACTTTTCATATTTTGTCACTTGATCTTCCCAGATTGATTTATGACAGACAGTAAAGTTGTCAGAGGCCTTTTGTTGTTGGCAATGTTTTAGTTCTCAAATTATGAGAACATGGAGTTTTGCTATACAGGGAGAAGAAAGTAGTTCTTTGACTGATATAGATGAAATGACAGTTCATCCTGAGAATAAAGCTTAGTGCTGTGAAACTGGGGTATTGCTACTTCCTTAGCAGTGAAAAATCTTATTAAAAAATCACCTCTATCACATAGTTGGACATACTGTGCTGTCAGCTTGGCTACCAGGGTTAAAGCTGTTTAGAAAATTGAAAATGAGGAAGGGAGTAGTTCAACATAGCTTCCATATAATAAAAACTATTTGCCCTTGGAAAATGTTTAATATCTTGTTTCTCTGGTCTGAATAATCTAGAACATTGTTTTACTTTTATCTCTGGTATCTTGAACACACATAGAAGCTCTGCCATTTAATTTTCTTTCTCTGAAATTATTTTGCTTTTGAACAAAGTAGACATTTTATCTCTGCCTCATTTACAAATAAATAAAAAATAAATAAATAAGGTCCCATCAAATTCTTTTTGCCAGATCTTTTATCAGAATCAGAATATTCTAATATAAGTAGTGAGGATCTCTACTAGATATTTAGGAAAATCAGAACATGTTGACAGCCCACAGAATAACTGGACTAATACCAATTTATTAGAAGCTGTCAGATTGCATAGCATAGGTAACATAAAGGCTGAAGCAATATGATAAAAAAAGACCCTTAAATTCTTCAGGATGAAGAAGAGGAGGACCAGAAGCCATCATAGTGGGGAATCTGAAGACAATTAGCTTTTTCTTATTATGAAAGTTAACAATATGTTAAAATTTCTTGTATATCTTATTTTACTAAAATTAGATTCCTCCCTCTCAAACTACAGTACCATTAGAAAATTCCTCTGACCCCACCATCAAAAAAAAAAGGAGTGGGGATTAAGGAGATGAAGAGGGAAGATTACTTTTGTTTTTGTATGTAGGGAATATAATAAGGGAGGTAGTGATTATGAAGAAAAGAAATTCAGTTATTTTACCAACTCCAGAAGAAACTGAATCTTGACAATCCTGGAACAGTCCCGTGATACCTTGTAAAAGAACCAAAATTGAGAATATCAATTCTTATATCCTGGCTAGTTCTTATTCATTTATTACATTCTGCCCTCATAAATTTTTGTTTAGAATTTTCAAAAGTATGATGTTTTTCCTCACTTAAACCAAACTTTCTCCTGTGATTCTTGAACCAAAACAGGCCGAGTTTAAATTGTCTCAGGTATCATTTACTTCTCACAATAGTTTTGCATAGCACTTGAGATAGGACACTGCATCATGACAGTGTCTGAACACTCTCACCATGCTAGTATAAAAGTGCTATTGTCAGTCTTCCCTGGTTGCGCAGTGGTTGGGAGTCCACCTGCTGATGCAGGGGACACGGGTTCTTTCCCCGGTTCGGGAGGATCCTGCGTGCCGCAGAGCGGCTGGGCCCGTGTGCCATGGCTGCTGGGCCTGCACATCCGGAGCCTGTGCTCCGTAACGGGAGAGGCCACAGCAGTGAAAAAAAAAAAAAAAAAGTGCTATTGTCTTCTAAAAGCATAGCATATTTGCCTTTGCCATAGAAGTTAATATTATCGCCAAACTCAGAGTTTGATAGAGTAGATGACATTCGTTCCTTGACTGTTGATATGTCATATATAACTACTTCCTGCTACAGTTCATTGTAGGCCTAGATGGGAGGGTTTGTGTCAAACTTATTCACTCTATGAACATTTATTAAGTGTATCATAAACTCTAGACCAGGTAGTTACATTTTACTTTTTCCCCATCTGACAATCTTGGTTTTTAACTGACATACTTTATTCACTTATATTTTGTGTACTTACTAATATATTTGTGTTTAAATCTAATAATTTGCTCTTTGATTTCTTTTTTTCCAACTGTTTTTCTTCATTTTTTGCTCCCAACTTTCTTTCTCTTGGAATAATCAAACATTTTTATTAATTCATTTTATTTTAAAATATTTTAGCAATTACCCTAGAAATTACAACATGCATTTTTAAAATTATTAGCATCTACCTTAAAATAATAATTTTATAACTCTCTGTACTTTAGGACCCTATAATACTTTAACTCCATGTATATTCCCACCTCCTTTTGTACTGTTTTTTGTCATGTATTTTAATAATAAGTATGTTTTAAACACACAAGAACTACTTATTTTTGTTTTAAGAAGTCAGTATTCGTTTACATTGAACACATATATATCCTTTAATGTTCTTCATCTCTTCCTGAATTAGTCTCTCCATCTGGAATCAGTATTTAGTATTTTTTGAATATGGGTCTGTTGGTGACAAATTCTTATTTTTGTTTGTGTAGCAATGTTTATATTTTACCATAATTATTAAAGAATTTTTTGTTGTTGTTGTTATGGAGTACTAGCATGATAGATATTTTCTGTTATTAAGTAGTTGTTCCATTGTCACCTAACTTGTATAGTTTCTTTTGAAAAGTAACCCATAAGGCTTATTTCTTCTTTGAAAAGAATAGTGCATCCTTTTTCCCTATGGCTGCTTTAAATATTTTTTTCTTTGTGTTAGATTTCAGAATTTTTTTTTAAAAAAATTCTGCTTGGGGTTTATTGAGCTCCTTCAAACTATGACTTTATATTTGTTAATGTTGGAATAATTTTAGCCAGTATCTATGTTAGTATAGGTCTTACAAGAAGGAAATACCAAGATGAAATTTTGTGCAAGAAGAAATTTATTAGAAGAAATGTCTGTGAGAGAAAATAGTAAGGATCCAGAAGAAAGTAGAAGATCTATTGGACTAAAGTTCATGTCTGATTCTGAATAAAGGAGAAGGAAGAGAAAGTTTGAGTGAAAGTATCTTAGACTTACAGTGAAGTCCTAAGGAAAGCTTGCCAAGGTCATTGGACAGTCCTTGAGCCACAGTCACCCATCAGAGACTTGTCTCTTCCAGAAACATGTCTGTCTTAGTATTCATGCAGGATATAGTCATTGTCTGGGATCAGGCTATTGAACTTGTGGCCTCGATGTGAACAGGGTGTTACTTTCAGATGAATTGTATGTCTCTTATGTTCCCTGCAGTCAGAGATCTGAGAAGCATTTTTCTCATGTTCACTGTGGTATCTCTTCATATACTACTTATGCTTTATTCTATCTGTGGTGGGTAACCTCTAGGATGGCTTCCAATGGTACCTTCCTTTGGTAATTCATCATGTTATATATTTACCTTCCTTTGAGTGTGGGAAGGACATAGTGAGTTGCTTCTAATGAGTAGAATATTGTCAACCTAATCGTAGGTCACTTTGCAGACTGGATTATAAATAGACTGTGGCTTTGGTCTACTGTTTCTTTCTTTCTTACTTCCTCTTTAAGAAGTCAGCTGCCATGGTATGAGGTATAATTTTCCCAATGAAGAGACCCACATGGTAAGGAACTGAGTGATTCCCAGCCAATAACAAACATGCTTGGAAGCAGACTCTCCATCAAACTTTCGGATGAGGTTGCAGCTCTAGTTGTTAATGTGACTGGAATCTAACTAGGGATGTTGAAATAAGGGCATCCAGATAATCCTCGCCCAGATTCCTGATATGTAGAAATTTTGACATCATAAATACTTTTTGTTATTAAGCCACTAAGTATTGTAGTAATTTATTACACAGCAATAGGAAACTAATACATCCTCTTTCTTCTCCTTTTGGAATTTAACTTATAGATAGGATAGGCCTTTCAAGCATGTCTTATGTATTTCCTACTCCTTTAAAAAAAATTTGTTCAGTGTGCTTCAGTATATTTTCTATTGATTTATAGTTCAGTTTACTAATCCTCTTTTCTGCTATATCTAATCTAGAGCTAGATAATTCACATTTGACTTCTACAATTTCTGTTTGACTATTTCATACTGATTCTACTCACCATGTAAATATCTCCATTTTTCCATCTATTTTTGATACATATTTATTTTAGCAACTTAAAACTCTATATCTGATATTCCAATATCTGGGACACTTGTGGTTCCATTTCTATTGTCTGCTCCCACTCCCTCTTGATCACTTGGTTCTATACATGATATTCTTTGTGATTTTTTATTGAATTCTAATATTTCATGAATAAAATGCTTCTTCAGACTGTCCATTACACATAAGTTAAATATTAAATGAAACTTTTTAATATTAAAAATACACAGTAATTTGTAAAAGCTCATCTTCCTATGTAAAATAACCAAAATCATAGTACGTCTAGATTGACATAAATATATCAATCACTACCTAGGTAAATGTAATCAATTGCTATAATCTTTATGCACAAGATGGAATATAATTGAGGTTTATGTGAACTGTAATGGGCAACATTTAGTTATTATTAGTAATGGTAAAAATAAAATGCATAGAACTTTAAGTGCTCTGTATTATTTTATCAAATTTCCCAGTGTACCAGATGAATGCCATGCATCAAAAGATCTACATCCTTATTATACCTCTAACACTATTTGGCTTGTGTCCTTGAACATTATATATAACTTGGTTTTCCTTTTTTAATCTATCACATTGCATATTCTCTACCATGCCTTTCATAAATGTTAGAGTGAGAAACTGACTTTATAAGAGAAAATGAGATTTAAAAAAAACAATACATCACAGAAAACAAACTTATGGTTACCAGAAGGGATATTAGGGATAGAAGGGAGATAAATTACAAGTTTGGGATTGACATATGCACACTACTATGTATAAAGTAGAAAAACAACAAGGGCCTACTGTATAGCACAAGGAACTATATTGAGTGTCTTGTAATAACCTATAATGGAAAAGAATCTGAAAAAGAAAAAAAAAATACATATATGTGTGTGTGTGTATGTATGTGTATAAATGAATCACATTTCTGTATACCTGAAGCTAACACAAAATTGTAAATCAACTATACTTCAGTTTAAAAAATTGGTTAAAAAAAAAAAGAGATATCATTTGGTAGAACTGGAGCTGTAAGTAAATGGTGAGCCCAAGTAGTGGGAAAAAACAAAAATCAAAACAAAACAAAACAGGGCTTCCCTGGTGGCGCAGTGGTTGAGAGTCTGCCTGCCGATGCAGGGGACACGGGTTCATGCCCCGGTCTGGGAAGATCCCACATGCCGCGGAGCGGCTGGGCCCGTGAGCCATGGCCGCTGAGCCTGCGCGTCCAGAGCCTGTGCTCCGCAACGGGAGAGGCCACAACAGTGAGAGGCCCGCGTACCGCAAAAACAAAACAAAACAAAACAAAACAAAACGAAAAAAAAACCCAGAAAAACATTACATTAATGGATTTCAGCCAGCCCCAAAAGATATTAAGGGAGTATAGCTGTAAGTATGGATTTTAAAGTTATACAGTTACTTTTGAGTGCTGATTTAGCCATTTACTACATCATGGTATTGGCAAGTCATTAGATTAATATATGCTTTAGTCTCTAAATCTGTATAATGGGGATAATAATAATAATATCTATCTACCAGGATTGTTTTGAATAAATAAGATAATTCATGAGAAGCAATCAGAAAATTCTGAACTTCAAATAATTCAGTAATTGTATATAATAATATAGTGATTATTATCAACATTATTATTGTCATCATTATTATTATGTGCTTAAGTATCTCTTAGACCTGAAAAAAATCTTGAATATAGTTAATTATAAAAGAAAAGGAGATTTTTCTAAGTGGAACATCATGGAATAAGAGTATCTCTGTACTTATGCATTGATTTCATTATTCTAAAGCAAGAAAAATGACCCTGCCCAGGCTATGATGCAAAGGTAATATAAGAGCTGTGCTGCATATTCTTATTAAAACCAAACTAGGCTCATGTC
Organism: Delphinus delphis; assembly: GCF_949987515.2. Taxonomy (NCBI): domain Eukaryota; kingdom Metazoa; phylum Chordata; class Mammalia; order Artiodactyla; family Delphinidae; genus Delphinus; species Delphinus delphis. Next base: position 30,729,153 of record NC_082685.1, on the reverse strand, counting down.
TGCATATTTGTCTTTCCATCCCAAGACATTTGTACTGCAGTGGTGAACAATAACTATATGCTCAGTCCCAAGTTAAGTCTGGTCTTTCTAAACTATGTTGAATTAAAGGTGACTGGTCCACTCATATACCCTTTCCATTTACAGAGTGAGATGCCCACAAACAGCACAGTACCCATCATTGATTACCTAATTACACAATCACTCCATCAGTAAATTAGTGCAACATCTATGACCCTATGTGTCACTACCACAACCCACTCTGTCAATTCCCCTGGAGCTTCACTGAGACAGTTCTACTGACATAATATATTCATTATCCATTAGATCTGGCACACGCTCTGCAGTGCTCAAGTATGATACAATTGAGCGAAGGGTCTGGTGTCAGCCAATCTAATGACTTTCTGATTATCTGTCTTTAAATGATGAATGAAATGAAAATGTACTGGTCAAACCAAATATAAGATTGATAGGATGCCAAATGAAAATTATACGTAGCCTTATTTATGGGAAAATGGCAGAGACCTGCTTTTATTCAGCAATAGCTCCCTAAAGAGAGTTTTCCAAGTCATTCCCACATTTCAGTTATAAGATTACTATGAATCCACTGAATTTAAGTCCTAAATTGACATTTTGGGGTTATGGCAATACCCTTTGACTAGGGATTTAATTCACAAGAACTTTCAAATACTTTTGCATTTGCCTAGTCTTTCAGCTTTACTTGTGTAATCTGACCTCCCACTAATATTCTTCTTGCTTCTAGTTTGTCACCTGGATGAGATTATTTTTTGAGCTGTTTTTGTCTCGTGGAGAGCTGTAAAATAATTAAGCAGATTGATACATAGACAGGCATTTAAAAAAACGTGCCAGGATTATAAATAAGTGGGAAGCTCAAAAACATTTTGTTGTTCAAATAATTATGAAGTAGGTGTTTGATAGTACCGTCATTTCTGTTTCTGTTTAAATCTTTAGTTATTATTCTGTTAATTATAATTGAAAACCCAATAAAGCTTCATATTTGAGCACTCGCAAATCTGACTTAAATTACAGCTTCTTAGTTTATTCCCTTAAATAGAACATATTGGACTTTGGTTATAAAACAATTTTTAAAATCCAATAACCTTCCCAACTCTTTAAATCTTATATAAAAATTGAGCCTTTTGAAATATACAGACAAGAAAGAAACATAAATGTCTTCATTTTCCGTGTCACAATTAGGCTTACAGAATGTTTTTTTTTGTTTTTTGTTTTTTTTTGGTATCAGGAAAGTTCCCATAGCGGCCCCACCATGATATAGCTATACAGGCTCAGGGCAAATCCCTGCCACACTCTGTGCTTCAGTTATGTAAAGAAATTACAGAAAATACGAGACATTCCGAATTAGAATGTCTGAATTAGAATGTCTAAAATAAATCTCAAATTTATCTTCTTACTTTAGTTTCCCTATTTGAGAAGCTGATCTGAAATTCAGACTTGATATTAAAATAGAATTTGTTTGGATCACATTTAATTAGAGCAAAGAGATAGTCTTTGTGCTTGTGGGAGACTGAACTCTAGGCGTAAGGGATTGATAGCTCAATGACCACTGAGAATAATTTGAGAGGTGATGTCCTTTATATTTGTTTTCATTTGCAACAGAATTAAATCTACTCTAGGGTGAAGAAATGTGCATGTGTGTACAAGATGTTCCCATTCCTAGGATTATAACTGCCTTCTTATCTTTTACTGTAAAGAATGACTACACTAGGTATTGGTTAAATGTCTTGAGAACTTTTAGGTAAAGTAAAAAACAAGGAAAAATTGTCCCTAAGCACACTGGTTAAAGGAGCTCACTAATTGATTAAGTACATCTCAGCATTCTTGATTTGGAAACCCTTAACAAGAATCTTATGAGCTTATATTTTGTAAAAATAGATAGGGTAGGTAAATATTGTTTTTTCCTTTTGATTCCAGGCAGAATGTAAAATATTTAAATGGAGACATATTAGAATCCCTAGAGAAATGTGAATTAATTTTAAGGTCTTTGACTGCTTTATTTTTATTTAATATTTGTTTATTTATTCAAAATAATAATACTAATTTGAAGGATTTACTGATTTTTATTTACATAACTGATATAGTAGCAAGAAGGTCAAAATTTCCTTTTACTTTGTAAAGACAGAATTTTCTTGGCATATGTTTTTTAAAGGTCTAATTCAGCATCCTCTTCACTGCCTCTCAATATATTGTTGGCTAGGAAGTAAATACAAAACATACAAAAATCAGAATCTTGAATGTGTTTTTCTTTTAATCACAAGACACAAATATGTTGGAAAGAGATAATTTAATTATATCAATAGAATGTCCAAGGTCATGTGAACTCTTAACTTTCTGTCTCTAGGCTAGACTAAACACAATTTATTCCAGAAAGATACCTGTCTAGTGTCAATAAATGTCAATTTAGACTTCATGTAAAACTGGATCAGAGAAAAATAATTTTATTTATCATAGAAATAGCAGGAGCCAGAGTATCAGCATTTTTATGCCACTTCTAGAGCTCCAAGTTCCACAGGGTGATGCCTGGCAACACCTGCATACACAGTGGGTTGTGTTATAGGTGTTATAGGAGAGGAACCCTGGTCTTAGGGAGCCCAAATCTTTTATAATGGAAAGTAAGCATGCCTATCCCTTATTCCAAAGGGAGACACTATCTCTCTCTTCCAAGGTCCTAAGGAATTCTGCCCTTTCCAGAAGAAAATATTGTTTCTATAGTCCAAGGCTGTTTGCTATACAAACACCCTTGAAAAGATACTACAGAACAATAGCTTGCTCCAAGACATGCCAAAATATGACAGATCCATGAAGAATTGTCTCCAAACACCTATATTTTATATTTTCTAGAAAATAATAATATTGTCTTTATATTGGCTTAAAAGTTCATGGTTTAAAGAGCACATTCACAAACATTTTATATTTCTCTGTCAGCACACCTCTGGGCCAGGTTTTACTAGGTCCATTTTACAGATGAACACACTGAGCCTGGTAGACTAAGTAAATTGTTCCAGATGCCATGGCAATAGCTGATGAAGCAGAGACCTCATTCTATATCTTCTGCCTCCAAATGCACTATATTTTCCACAAGACCAGAGTGCTCTCTTCATCTACCATACTTATTCACAACTGCATGTAAAGGGAATCAGTTAATTATGTGATATGAGTTGAGAAATGTTTTGGGAGGCCCTTCATCAAAGAAACAAAAAATTCCCCTGACTGCCCTTTGTATGTGCCATAAAATATATTCTTGAATTTTTTTTTTTTTTTTTCCATTTGAAATACTATCCCAGGGCTCTCAAACTTTGAAGATTTGGGGTATCCACTGGAGTTCATCCAGCAACGCTCTCAGTATAAAAAAGGTATGAGGGAGAAGAGGCTGAGGATCAGCTTCTTAGCTATTCTACTCAGGAGCTGATAGTAGAAATGTTTCATTCTCATGTCTAACTGAGAACCCAGGGACATGGAGAGAACCAAATTGGAGAAGAAGATACAAGTGTACACATACTTTGCCCCGTTTATAACCTTTCTCAGTCTTGACTTGCATCTCACTCTTGACTTAAGCAGTTTCCTCGAGAGTCCCACTTTTTTTTTTATCATCAGGAAGGCTTTTGTCTACTATCTTTAATACAATCACTTTATGCAATGTCAACTTTCCCACTTGTCCTCAAAAGTTAGAGAAAACTTTGCTATTATACTACCACTACTAAACACACCTAAAGAAGTATTTTCCAAACCTCAAAATGGTAATGAGTGAAGCATCAAAGTAAGCCCTTGATCAAGTAAATGTGGAAAAAGTGAGATTAAAAGAGTTATTCATGTCTTCGCGTGAGGGCTTCTCAGAGGGTTTAATATGCTGATGTAAATTGCGACCCTCCGAGGGAAGGAGGAGGTAGCTTGCAGGGTTTTCCAAATTTATTCCATACTGGAGCCCCTCTTTCATGCAGTGTACTTGGGAAATGCTGTCTTAATCAATGTGTATAGGAACAAAACCACAACGTATTAGTCAAAATATTTTTTTGGCACTTCATAATACCAATGTGCACCAGCATAATGGAAAATAAGAAGTTGCGTCTGTTTTCAGGTTGCCTCATGCAGCATAGACAAATATATAGTCTGGAGATATATGTGTATTTGTATAAATGTATGTATATATATACATATATAATTTATAATATATAATTTGACTATATATATATGTAATTCTGTATATTTTTTTCAATTTAATCACAAGTCCAATATATTAGAAGGAGGTAATTTAATATCAATTATATATCTAAGGTGAGCTACATAACATCTGATACTTTATTTTGCTATATGTAGACACTTAAGATTTTTTTCCGTGTTTATTTTGAAAAAAAGTCTAATGGATCTGGGGAAGTCCCTATAAATGTTTATACAATCAGACATTATAAATGTGAGTCTCTCTCATAAATTATTATGCTGCTTTTAAAGCAGAATTTGGAGGCCTTGACAATCTATACTTAGGAGTAATTCCTGTGTGTCTCATTGTAATGCAAAATATTCATTTAAATATTTTTAATAAAGTTTCACTTCCAGCACGATGGAGTAACCATTATGCCCTCATGCCAACTATAAAAATGAACAAAGTATATAAAGCAAGTGATTTCAAATTCCACAATAGGAACACAGGACTGTAATCCCTCAGAGCAGAGAAAAATGAGGCAAGCTCCATAGTCATCCCAGATTTCTGCCTGGAGTCAGTCTCCACACTGCAGCATAGGCAGGTAAAGTCCATGGCAGTCCTCACTGAGCTGAGGAGGTAGAGATGAGTTTGGGACTGCTGGAATAACTGGAATTATGGGACAATATAAGAGAGGAAGAAGCTGTGTAGAGAATGAGCGCAAAATATCTGCGTTTATACCCCTCAGTATCTTTGTCCCGATATTAAACTATGCATGCTGAGGCAAGACGCCAAGAGGGCTGTTAGATAAGAGAGACTGAAGAGTTTTGAGCTGAACAAATATTCCAGGGGCTGCACAGTGCTTGTGGACTTTGGCACTCTAACCAAATGGTTTGGGGTTTCTAACCAAAAAGGAGAGATTTTCCTGATCACCCCAGTCATTCAAACCAGGTCATTCACCCTCGTCATTCAACACACTCAAATGGACATGCCTTAGTTGTAGTGCACTCTAGATAACATTACACCAAGTCTTAATATAATCAGGAAAAATCATCAATAAATTAACTGGCTATTCATATAAAACTCAAAACTACTTAAAGAAATACCACTCAATCCAGACTCTTAACAATATAGCATCCAACTGTCTAACAGTTAATAAAAAATTACCAGGCATACAAAAAGGCAAGATAAAGTGACCCATAAAGAGAGGTGGGGGCAAGAGGAGAGAGTTGAGTGTAGTAAAATAGTCAGTAGAAATAGACCCAGTGATAAGAGATGTTTGAGCTACCTGACAAGAACTTTGAATGGTCTTTATAAATAGATTCAAGAATTTAAAGGAAAAAATGATGGGTTCAATAGGGCATAACAAGTGAGCAGATGAGGGACCTCAGTATGTAAAAAGACAGGGCAATAGAAACTATCTAATCTGAGCACAGAAAGAGAAAAGGCTGGAGAAAAAATGAACAGTTATCTCTGATATGCTATGATAAAATGTCAAGCAATATAACATACGTGTAGAGTCCTAAATGAAAAAAGAAACTCGGGAACACACGTGAAAAAAAAAAAGAAAATGACAAAAATATTTCCTAAATCTGTTGAAAAAATATCAACACAAGATGCTGGAAGCTCAACAAGTTCCAATAAGAATAAGTGGACAGAAAATCACCCATGTAAAGCATAGTCAAATTTTTGAAAATCAATGATAAAGAAAAAGAAATACTAAAATTATCCAGATTGGGGGTGGGGTGACTTCAGTACTTACAGGGGGAAATATCAGCTAGAAAATGATGAAATGACTTGAAGTGCTGTTGACCTTGAATTCTATGTCCAATAAAAACACTCTTTAAAAATGAAGGCAAAATTAAGACATTTTCAGCTAAATAAGAGCTAAGATTGTTTATCACCACAGACTTGTTCCAAAAGAAATGTTAAAAGTCCTTTAGCCTGAAGGAAAAGAATTTACCTCTAGGAATGAAAAGCTGTGAAATTGTAAATATGTGGGTAAATGTAAGATTTATATCCCTCAGTTTTATGTGTATTTAACTAATAATTTATTGTTTTCAAAGCATAAATAATAGCAGTATATCTTGTGGTTTATAATTATGTGTAAATAAAATGTATTACAAAAATATTACAAAATATGGGAGGGTATAAGTTGAATTACATAATTGTGAGGTTCTTATATTGTACATACAAGTGATATACGGGTTGTGTAATATTAATATATGGTAAACTGCAATAAGTTAAGGATGCACATTGTGGTCCCTAGAGCATCCACTAAAAAAGAAAATCACGGGTATATCTAAAAGCTAACAGACAAGCTAAAAGTAAATTACTAGATTTCTCTAATGAAAAGTTTTTACTCTCTAGGGGAATATTAAATACAAGAACAGCAAGGTAGACATCTTCAACTTTAATCTTGGTTTATATATAAATTTGCTGTTGTTTATTTCAGAGCCAGGGAGTGGTTTGAGGTTATGGGAATTTTATTTCTTATCTAACCTTATTCTCTTTTGCTTTTCTGTGAAATACATTTTACAGAACTAATCTAATCATAATCCTGGAACCTACTCTTAGTAGTGAACCAATCAATCAGTCAGGTTGGGTATAAAGGGAAAGTTTGAGGACAAATGGACACAATTTATAGAAGGATGTTGACTTCAAATCTTAATCACATATTCCAATTTTCAGTGACCCATTGTGCTGAATGCAACTTAATTTTTATCTTTTAATTTTGTTAAAACAAATAACACTAACACATCTTTCTTTAGATGATTAATATGATCAGATATCTCAAACATTTGTTTGTTCAATTGAAGGACTGGAATCATTAATTTTTGGCCATTGCATCAAACACACACAAAATCACATGAGTCACCCATGTGTAATGTTTACTTGGTTATGAATTCCCAGATGTGGAAATTGGCTATCTTTGCCATTTTGTCTCCTGAATTACATTTTCATTACATGCTTTCTTTATCCCCACCATTCTTTTCTTTCCCACTCCCCGTAGACTCTATTTTTTATTATTGTTATATTCATTAGACATAAAATCACTGTCAACTTACTATATGTCTCTAAGCCTTTACTCTCAAATTTTTAACTTCTTTTACTATAAATCAGAGCAAACAGCTTGTGGACTGGCACTGATTCATGCACTATATACTTGGAGTAGAAATGGTATAAACTTTATGAGATGACACTGACGTGTTTCTAAAGAAAAAATGATCAGCTATAGGATATTAACGTCTGTCTGCTGTAGACACTAACTCAGTGTGCTTGCATCATTATATTTTTCTCTGAATTTCACTACTGACGCAGTCACTTTGGAAGCCCATGATGAGTAGAAATTAATTCATATACGAGCAGCAACGTATTCTTCGGTTTGAAACTACAAAGAGAGTAAAAAGGAAGATGGTTTACATACGTGAAAGCAAAGATAAATGAAGGGTTTCACCCTGTAAAGTCCTGTAGGTCTGAATGACAAGCACACCTCTTGAGCCAGGAGGATTAAGCCTTCAAAGACCGTAGATTCCTATAAGAACAAACCACTGTTTTCTCCATAAATCAAGTTTATTTATCTTAGCACCAGCGTACAGAATCAGGTAATAGTCCTAAAATAGTAGGAGCAGGAACAATGCAAAGGCCCTTCCTGAGAGAAGAAAGGGACCCATATGCACTGACATATGATTAAGCTAACATCCCATTGCAATGATGGTTTGTTCATCTTCACATTAAAAAAAAAAAAAAAAAATCAGGGTCCACAAAAGATTTCAGAGGTGATGAACTGGACAAGAGAATCTTCATGAGATGCTGTCCAATTCGGAAAGGAGAGCTTTTTGCAGAGTTCCATGGCCAGGACCATCAAGAAAAGATTAAGGACCAAACAGCTAAAATTTTATAATATCTCTAATTGCATAATCACTTGATTAGTGTAGGGTGAATTACATAATTGCACAGTGAGACTTGACATTTCAAGACAGAGCATGCTATTCAAAAAGGGAAGGAGGGAGGGGGTTGGAGATGGAGTTAACAGGGAAACGTCACTGCCTGGCCAAACACTGTATACCAGGGAAAGCTGCTGAACACCATCAGAGTTTTCATCACACCTTCTGACTTCCTTTTTTGCCAGGTGAACAGATCACCATGGCAAGATGTTTCTCCACTTAGTGAACTTCAGAAAAGTTAGTTCACTTTGGGTATGGGGAAGTTCTGTGCTGTTACAGAAAGGACAAATATCTATCTTTGTCTATGTATCTATTTATCTATCACCTATACCGGTCTTCTTACCACAGCTTAACTTCTTAGTGTTGAGTATAATTGATAAGGCATTTAACACTTTACACACTTTAGAAAATAAGCTCATTGGTCTTCTCTTTTTTCCTTTTCGTTTACTTTCTCTCTCTTCACTTTTTTTCTGTCTTCCTAATGGCTCTCTCTTCTGAACCCAACACACTTCCATAAGTTGAAATGAACCACAGTATGTGAGTGTTTGAAATTTTAGAGTCATATTTGTTCTTATTCAGGGTCTTTGATTTTAATAGTTTTTCACCTTTTACTCAATGAATATTTTTTACCACATTATATGTGTTTTAATTATTTGATATGCTCCCAACAAGGTATTGTGATTCTTAAAGATATGAATTATTAGTCCCTAAGAGAGAATTCAATTAAAAAATACCACTTTTGCTTTTTAATTAACACTAAAACACAACTCTTCTTAATTTATTCTTACTTCCACTAGAAGAAACCTGAACAAGCATTTGCATCTATTATTGCTGAATAATACCTGTACAATATATTTTTTTCTCCTCAATTTCTGTGTTTTATGAGATTCAGGTTTTTAGATTTTTCCTAACTATATATTTTATATCCCATAAAAATGATTAGTTGAGCAAAACCCATATTTTAATGGGAACTCATAGTTATTGCCCTTTAAAAAAGAAACTGTTGGAGTCTTTTCAAGTCACTAACATGGGAATCTCACCTGCTTTCAGCAGTTTGTGAGCCACACACCCTCAAACGTGCACACATACACCCCTAAGGCATCACAGGTATGTCAATTAAGTTGCTTTTGCTTGCAGGAGAAAATCTCAACTCAGACTTCCTTAAACAATAAAGGTGTTTATAGCTGGAATACAGTGCTGGATATGGGCATAGTTCCTCAGCCTTGAAACTCTCCTTCTCTGTGATTTTCTTGACTTTGTTCTTCTTCTTGTGATGACATCATGCTTAGGTCATTAGTTAAATGACTGCCTCAGTACTATTAATCACATTCAGACATGAGAATGTCTAGAGGGGAAAAAAGTGATCATTTCTTCTTGTTTTTATTTCTTAGTAGTGGGAACCCTTTTCTAGAACCCCATTTCTACACCCAGATGACTATACTTCATGCCTCACTGGCTGAAGTTAGTTCACGTGCTCATTCCTAAACCCTTCACTACCGAAAGGGGTGGGGTTATAATATTTGGCCTAGACATGTCAGGATTTATTCCTGGCCCAAGAATAAGCTCACTGTCCCCTGAATCACATGGAGGAATAAATGTTTTAACAAATTCAAGGTTCATCTAAGAGTTGGGCAAAGGAAAGGAACAAATTTTAGTTAGATAACTAACAGTGTTGTACAAACAAAGCAAGAAAAATCAATAAGTGAATTTCATTCTGTACGACAAAGCAGTAATGAACTTTGGCCCAAAATATTCCAAATGAGAGTCAATCTTGGGTTTTTTTAGTGGGAAATATTTAGATATATAAATTCTCTACCTAAACCCATTATGAATAAAACAGTAGGCAATACAAAGAAATACAGGGAAGGGGAAAGTCATGTTGACATTATTTGAGTTCTAAATGCATCCAGGCATGAAGCCAGATTTAAATCTGGACTTCCAGGTATTTGAAACAATCATCTTTTGTACATGACCCTGTTTGAATTGGGTTTCTGCCATCTGAATTCCCTCCCACCCAAATTATTTCTAATACATACAAGGTTTCAAAATAAAAAGAAATTATATCCTCCTTCAGACTGGGTCTTTGCACCTTGAACCATTCATAATAGGAATCGTATCATGGCAAATTCAAGTTTCTGCTGTACTATCGAGAGCTTTGATGTAATCTTCTGGAACTAGAGTAGACATAAGGCCTCTGTACTGTTGTGTGAGAGAATAACTGGGAAAATTTACCGCCAGTTTAGAAACAAGAGTTGAGTTTTCAAACTCAAGTGGGGAAAAGTGATGATGGTGGACCCAAGACAGAAAGCCAAATTAGATGAGACCTGACAGGAGAAAATGTTTAAATTTTATTTCAAAGGACACATCGAAAGTGAACGAAAAGAAGACAAAGTCTAGAAGGATTCTAAGGCAGAATTCTGCTGCTGACTTGTTCTGAATTTGGATAGTGACAGTTTTGAATGGAGGCATGATAGAAACATTTAAAGCATCCTCGACTAATTGGACAGTAGAGAGTTGCCAACATGATCCAAGTTGGGTTTAAGAGAAATCATTCTACAAAGTTGCTTGAGATTAATTACTGTAGGAGGAGGCTAGAGATAGGGAAGCAAATTAGGACACTTGCATTCTTCCAGCTAAGAATAATAAAGGCTGACCTACATACTAACAAAAAGAAAGAGAAAATGTTATAAGGGTAAAATGTATTGAATTTATTGTAATAGGAAAAACATTAAAATTATTGTCAGATGATTTGGTTTATACTTCTGGCTCTAATAAAAGCTGTACAATCATGATCAAATGTATAAGGACAAGAAATAGTTTATAAATACCCATTAAGCTACCAAAATTATCAGTTCTTACATCGTGTTTTTTTCTACTTATTATGGTCTTCCAATTAAAGAACAATTGTTATATTTCTTGCACAGAAAATATAGCAAGTAATTCAAATATAATGGCCGTACCCACTTCCATCTACAGTAGAATAGCAGAACAATTAGGGCCATTTAATGTTAGAGTGTCAAGTATAACTCTTCAAAAACTTTCAGTGTACTAAGAGTAAATGTTGCTAAAATAAAAATACTTAAAAGAAAAATATACCTTTAAATGAGTTCATTGGTACTACCGTATTAATTTACATCTGTCAGATCTACAATCAGACGCATTCCACAGAAGCCAAATATAATGTGACTCCATGGAGACTGTTATTTTTTAAAATATTTATTGTCTTCTTTTTCTGTTCACATGTGAAGTGAATAAACTGGCAAAAAGCAATCTTGCCAAAATTAACTGAATAACAATATGAGAAATGTTCCTTTTCTTGGCTTCTCATAAAACAAAAGCTATCATCTGATCTCTAGAAACTTAGATATAATCAAATATGTGGTAGGAAATAGGGAGGGTTCTCCCAAATAAAATGGAAAATCTTAAAAGACAATGAAGACATAGGGCATAATTAAACTTATGAAAAAACAAACAAAAATATAAGCCAAGGGTCAAAGCACTCCATTGACACACTGCACATTAAATGAAGATCATTTGTGTAAAGTAATTTTGCCCATTTAAAGTAACTTATTAATATACCACCATTGTCTTCTTCGGAATAGTCATGTTTATTCCAATGAAGATGCTGTTGGTCACACATATCGGAATTCTTCTTTTTTAATTGTTTGCAAAGACTTCATCATATCCTTTTGAATGTCCATAGGAATGGTAAATGAACTCAATACCTTATTTAAAGAGAAGGATTACCAGAATTATAAAGCAAAACCCAACCATATGCTGTCTATAATATATGCATTTAAAATGCAAAGATATAGATAGATTGAAAGTAAAATAATGGAAAAATTATACTGGGCAAGCCATAAGCATAAGAAAGCTGACACAGCTAAATTAATATCCAACAAAATAAATTTCAAAAATAGAATATTACAAGACATAAAAGGGGACATTAAATAATGATAAAAGAAACATTTCATCTGAAAGGCATAACAATACTCAATATATCTGCACCTAATAAGTGAGTATTAGAATACAAGAAGCAAAACTGATAGAGCCAATAAGAAGGAAAGAAAAATTTAGTCAGAAATTATAACATCCATTTCTCAATAATTTATAGTAAACATACAGAAAAATCAGTGGGGTATATAAACAACACAGTCAATCAGCTGGATCTAGTTGACACTTATAAATCCCCAAACCCATATTAACACATATTAAGCCCCAAAACTACAGAATATACTTTATTTTCAAAAGACTTCACATAGATATTTCACAAAGGTTGACTACATGCTAGTTCATAAAATAAGTCTCAATAAACAATTCCATTTACCATTGCATCAAAAAGAATAAAATACCTAGGAATAAATCAACCTAAGGAGGTAAAAGACCTGCACTTGAAAAACAATAAGGCATCCATGAAAGAAATTGAAAATGACATAAATAGATGGAAAGATATACTGTGCTCTTGAACTGGAAGAATCAATATTTTCTACAGTATTTTTTTTAGCTTTTTTTCCTTTCTTTTAAATGAAATGTTGATTTACAATGTTGTGTTAGTTTCAGGTATATAGCAAAGTGATTCAGATATATATATATTCTTTTTTACATTATCTTCCATTATGGGTTATTACAAGATATTGAGTATAGTTCCGTGTGTTATATAGTAGGTCCTTGTTCATTTCTATTGTATATATATAGTAGTATATATATTTGAATCCCAAACTCCTAATTTATCCCTCCCCCACCCCCTTCCCCCTTTGGTAACCATAAGTTTGTTTTCTGCATCTGTGAGTCTATTTCTGTTTTGTAAATAAGCTCATTTGTATCATTTTTTTAGATTCCACGTATAAGTGATATCATATGTTATTTGTCTTTCTCTGACTTACTTCACTTAGTAAGATAATCTCTAGTTCCATCCATGTTGCTGCAAATGGCATTGTTTCATTCTTTTTTATGGCTGAGCAATGTTCCATTGTGTATATATAACACATGTATAGTATTCTTAAAACATATCCTTTCTTTTGGTCCTGTAACTTCCTTAACTTCTCTCTCTGCTCTCCCTTGTATTATCAGACTTTGAAAATTAGTTGTAACAGACGTATTCATTAATAGAAAGGATATGCATTCATGGACTACAGATGTATTTTTCTTTGCCATCCTAGTAATGTTTTTTTTTTAAAATGGAATGACTTTATGGAGTATGACGTCTTCTGCTTGTCACAGTCTTCACCACTTGTTCTTATCATACAATCCAGTATTTCAAGTACTTTAGTTCGTAGGTATTTAAATTTAAATATGCGTCTTCTCACACCACTACACTGAAACTGACCCCTCAGAGATCACTAATCAGTTCTAATTATCAAAGAAGATAGGATTTGCTCAGTCTTTATACTCAACGATATCTCTGCAGTATTTAGACTATTGACCATTTCCATTCATAATTTTGAAACAGTCTGGTTGTGTGTGTGTGTGTGTGTGTGTGTGTGCATGTATGTTTTCCAGTAAAATCTCTTGGTTTGCGTTCTGAATTAGTTTCCTAGGGATGCTGTCACAAAGTACCAAAAACTAGGTGGCTTAAAGCCACTTCTTTTTACAGTTCTGGAGGCTTGAAGTACAAAATCAAGGCTCTGGCAGGACCATGCTCTCTCTGAAAGCTCTAGGGAGAAATACTTACTTCTTCTAGCTTCTGATATTTGCTGGCAATCTTTCACATTTTTGGCTTGGAGATGCTTCACATCCAGTTACACAAGTGGCTTTTTCCTGTGTCTTCTTTTTTTTATATATATAAATTTATTTATTTTATTTATTTATTTTGGGCTGTGTTGGGTCTTCGTTGCTGTGTGTGGGCTTTAGTTGTGGTGAGTGGGGGCTACTCTTCGTTGCAGTGTGTTGGCTTCTCATTGCAGTGGCTTCTCTTGCTGCGGAGCACAGGCTCTAGGCACACGGGCTTCAGTAGTTGTGGCACACAGGCTCAGTAGTTGTGGCTTACGGGCTCTAGAGCACAGGTTCAGTAGTTGTGGTGCACGGGCTTGGTTGCTCCGTGGCATGTGGTATCTTCCTGGACCAGGGTTCGAACCCGTGTCCCCTGCATTGGCAGGCAGATTCTTAACCACTGTGCCACCAGGGAAGCCCTCCTGTGTGTCTTCTAATCGTCTTCCCTTTGTGGGTGCCTGTCTCCAAATCTCCCCTTTTTATAATGACATCATTCATATTGAATTAAAGTCCACCGTAATCTTAACCTGGTTAAATCCATAAAGACCTCGTTCCAAAAAATTCACATTCTGAAATATTAAGAGTTAGGATTTTAACATGTCTTTTTTATGTGGACACAATTCAACCCATAACACCTTCTGTCTCTTTTGATACTCCTTGTTTCATTCTGTTTGCCCTTTCTCCTCCCATCCTGTGAAACATTCTCAAAGATTGGTCCCTGGCCCTCTGTCCTGGTTTCGTATACTCTCTATCATGGCAATAGTGTGATTTCAAATATTTCCTCTGTGCTAACATTTCTAAATCTCCGTTCCCAGACTCTCTTTTGAACTTTAGTCTTACATTATAAATTGCCTACTAGAACTCTCCATTGGATACCCTGGAGGCATCATGAACCAAATATATACTAAATATAAACTTTCCTTCTATTACTATTATAAATTTGAAATCTTACAGGTAAAATAGGAGAAACCCCCCACTCTTTTGACTCCACATCTAGAGAATTACTTAGGACCTTGGATTTAACTTTTAAATAACTAAGAGTTGCTTTGAGCTTAGGTTCAGGAATCACATTATCTGTTTCAAGTTCTGGCTCTACCAATTGCTAAGTGTGCCCTGGGTGCTTCACGTTCTCAAGTGCAAAATAGGGTTAATATTGTACACCTGATGAGGTTGCTTTGTGGAAAAAAAATGATGCAATAGTGGTCTTAGTCTAGTGCCTAGAACAATAAATGATCGTTGTAGCTGTAATAGTCGTTAATAATAAGAATAATTACTATACGCCACTGTATCTCCCTCCTCCCTTCCTGTACCCTGTTTTCAGGCTTCGTTGTTATTCACTTGTAATTTATAGCTAACCTGTCCCCTTACCTCCAATCTCTCCGCATTCTAATCCAGTCGGCAGACATCTCCCAGATTAATCATCCTGTACCACAGCTCTGTTCATTCCTCAGGGCACCATCCTTCACCGACTCCCCTTGTCTACAAAATAAAAGTAAAATTTCTTAGATTGAAATAAAAGGCCCTCTGGTCCCAAACCTCCTTTCCAACCTCATTTTCCATAACTCAGCTTCATATATCAAATACTTCAACCAAACTGTTTTTTGACATTCTTCATACCTGCTTCGTATTTCAGCACCTGTGTGCTCATGTTTATGCTGCTCCCTTCCTCAAACCCAATCTCATTCAAACCCTGATTAGTCTTGCAGACCTAGGTAGAATGCTGTCTGCTATTAAAAGAAAAAAAACCTTCCTTAATCATCCCGGCTAGAAGTAACCTTGCTCTCTCTTAACACCGAGTAGTGCCTCTCATTTATGCATTCACTGCTCAAGTATTTATTGAATGATAATTATATATCAGCCACTAAAATAGGGACTCAGAAACAGTGGTAAAGAAAATGAACATGGCTCCTATCTTCATAAAGCTTGTGATCAGAGAGACGTATATTGAGCAAACTTAGAAATGGGAAAATAATTTCAATCTGTGGCAACTACTATGAAGTATTATTTATTTTTTTATTGTATTAATTCATTTATATTATTTCCCTAAACTAGAATATAACTCATTTGAGGATGGGCACACATACTAATAGTATCTAGATCAAAGGCAATATTTTTCCCCCTTTGGCCAAAATCAAATGAATGAAGGCAACATGGAAGCTTAATATTAGAACCATCCTTTAGTATTTCTATCTAATGAAATATTTTGTTTTGTTTAGAATTTAAATTACTAAATCATTGTTGACAGACTAACTTTTGGTGTATTTCAATAACTGCAAAGTGAGATACAAAACAGAGTCACATTGGAATTCTATGGTAAACAAGAGAATAATGTAGACAAGTTATCTATGAATAAAGATACTTGGTAGAGCAAACAGAGAACAAATTACCAGATCAACTAATGAAACATATGTTTTTAGTATTCTGGCAACAATTTATGTAATCTAGGTCATATTGTTTAAGTCTTTTGTATCATAATTTCCTCATCTGTAGAAGGAGGGTGATGACAATGATTCCAAAGTCCTTCAAAAGTATGGTTAAGTGAAGTGGTTCTGTAACAGTACTATAAAATTCCTAAATGTGGTTATTTCCTTTATTTTATTTTATTTTTTTTTGCGGTACGTGGGCCTCCCACCGTTGCGGCCTCTCCCGCCGCGGAGCACAGACTCCGGACGCGCAGGCTCAGCGGCCATGGCCCACGGGCCCAGCCGCTCCGCGGCACGCGGGATCCTCCCAGACCGGGGCACGAACCCGCGTCCCCTGCATCGGCAGGCGGACTCTCAACCACTGCGCCACCAGGGAAGCCCATATATATATATATATATATATATGTATATATTTTTTTTTTCGGTATGCGGGCCTCTCACTGTTGTGGCCTCTCCTGTTGCGGAGCACAGGCTCCGGATGCGCAGGCCCAGCGGCCATGGCTCACGGGCCCAGCCGCTCCGCAGCATGTGGGATCTTCCCAGACCAGGTCACGAACCCATGTCCCCTGCATTGGCAGGCAGACTCTCAATCACTGCGCCACCAGGGAAGCCCCCTCCTTTATCTTTGCATTGGTTTTAGAAATCATGAGTTGAGAAGAATTCTCTGGAACCAATGTAATGAGCCAATTTGATAGTTATAATAGAGTAACTAAAATCTAGATATTTTATTATAGATAAAGAAAGAGAGTCTAGTCTAAACAATCACAGGACTTGAGATTGCCAAGTGACAGAACCTAGCTCAGAGCAGTTGAAGAAAAAAGCCTTACAAAACAGAGAGAGAGAGAGAGAGAGAGAGAGAGAGAGAGAGAGATGGGGGTAGAGCTAGCCTGCAGGTCATCTGTCCTCTGGCTCTGCTCCAGTTAGGCTTCACCACACATGGGAAATTTGGCTTTTCTCCTCTTTCTTCTTGTCAGTGTATGTAGAGTCCAGGAAAGAACACCAACTAGCTTGACATGGCTCTTATAACTGCATTATTGACTAAAAAATGGGGTATGATTTTTATCTAGGCTGAGTTCCTATGCCTCTCTCTGTACAACCCCATCAAAATAATATAATTGGATTAGGTGAGGAACACCTCCCCAGATGGAAACTGAGAATATTTTCTAGAATGAGGAATGGGATACCATGTTGTCAAAACCAATAGATAACTCCAGCAACGTTTCCTCATTTTCTACAATTCACCTTCATATTCCAAATTCTTTAACCAAACTGAACTAGTTAATATTCTCCATACATGCTGCCTATTTTGGCATCTGTGTTTTGTTTATTCCCCCTTCATATATGGTTGAATTCTTCCCTCAAATGTGGTTGAATTTCTTACCTAAGAATTAATAAATAGAAGAGATTGCTATTTCAGATGATTGTAGAAAGTTTCAAAATATGACCTACTGATCCTAACAGTGATAACTGTCCAGATGAGCTACAAAAATCCCAGAGTTTTAGAAGTACATCTGAGAGCAGAGGACACAAAGATGATTAAATGAACTAAAATCTGAACAGTAACAAGTCATTCCTAAGAGAGAAGGACTTACAACTGAAAGAGATGCCCCCTCCCCTCCCAGAGGATCACAGGCCTTTAAGGAGTGTAAGACGGTGACTAGTCGACTCAAAGTTGGGGCAGGGTGTGAGAGCCAGGAGGAAACTTCTTAGAGCCTCACGTTCTTACTGAGTGTGATCCAGTGGCTTCAAAGACTGGGGAGGGGGCAAGAGAACTGAGAGGAAACCCCACTGAGGCATTCTAGGCCTTCATCAATGGTACTGCAATGACCCTTCAAAGGTTGACGAGGGGAACAGGGTAAAGAAAGTTTTCCCCAGTCACAGAAGTCCGGGTGTGAGAATGGAGAGAAAAAAGTACTAACTCCCCAGTGATCCTCCAGACATTTGAAACCAATAGTGAATTGCATCTGTTTAAAGCTGCAACCAAACCTAGATCCAGCCCCACTAATGTTTAGATTGATCCACCCTCCTCCTCCCCAACACTGTTGCCTGACAGAAGAAGAGACATGCCATGTTCTAGGGGTAAATATCATTTAATTTAATCTCTACTGTCTGCATATATATACAATCTATAGCATACAAACCAAAAAGTATGAAACATGTGAAGAAGAAAGAAAATGTTGACTGATTGTCCAAAGAGGAAATACTCAAGAAGCAGATCCAGAAATGACACAGACATTGGGATTATCCAACAAGGATTTTACAATAACTATGATAAATATGTTAAAGGATTTAGTGGAAAAAGCAGACAACATGTGAGAAATACAATATGGGAAAGAAAATGTTTTGATAGAGTTAGCAGACTGTACACAGAATAAAAAAGATTCAGTTAACTAATAGATCAATATGTTATTCAAACTGAAAACACATGGAAACACTGTATTAGTTTCTTAGGGCTATCATATCAAAGTTCAACAGACTAGGTGGCTTAAACCACATAAATTAATTTTCACATGTTCCTGGAGGCAAGAGGCCCATGTCAGCACAGTTGGTTTCTTCTGAGGCCTCTCTCCTTGGATTGGAATGGCCATTGTCTCCCTGTGTTTTCCCATGATCTTCCTTCTGTACATGTACATGTGCAAATTTCCTCTTCTTAGAAGAATACCAGGCACAGTGGATTACGGCCTACCCTAATAACCTCATTTTAACTTAATTATCTCTTTAAGACCATGCCTGCAAATTTGGTTGCATTCTGAGATACTGTGGGTTACAATTTCAACATATGAACTTTGGAGGAACACAAGTCAGCTCATAGCAGATACATAGGAAAAACACCAAATGGTTTAATATACATGTCATTACAGTCTTAGGAGTGGAGACAGATAGTGGTGCAGAAGAAATAATTAAAGAGATTACAGAGGAGAATTTTCCAGAATTGATAAAAAACATCAACACTAAAACCCAACTGCAGAAGATCCCCAAGCTGGATAAATATACCCAGATACATCATAGTCAAACTACTGAAAAGATAAAAAGAAAATTTTAAAAGCATCCATAACATGGGGAGAGATGCATTGAATAAAGGGGAACATCTACAAGAGTGACAAATGATGGCTAAATTCTCATCACAATGGAATTCCAGGAGACAATGAAACAATATCATTTAAGAGGTGAAATGTGGGTGGGGGGAGGGGTGACTGTCAACTGGAAATCCCATACTGAGGAAAATTAGCTTTCAGAAATGAAGGTGAAATAAAATATTTTTAGACATCCAAAGGTGAGTGAATTTGTTTCTGTAAACCTGCACTACAGGAAATACTAAAATAAATTCTTCAGGCTGAAGTGAAATGATAGCCAATGGAGCCCTTGATCTGTAGAAATGAATGAAGAATGTCAGAAATAGTGAATGTGTGGGTAGGTCTACAAGACTACTATTAAAAGCAAAACTGATAACAGTGCATTGTGGGGCTTATAACACATGTAGAAACAAGCAAAAAAAGAAGTTTTCTAATATCAAGATGGGTAATGCCTTAAATACCTAACCATCATAGTTTCTATGAGGAAATTTTTATTACAAACTCTGAAGTACTATTTAGCATCTATCAAGAGGGAATTTCTTCTTACAAATTAACCAAGAAAAAAAAAGAAAAGTATTCATCTTTCACTTCTTTTACTTTTTTCTTAAATGTCTCTCCTTTCTTAAGGTCTGTAAATAATATATAACAATACATATTATACATTAGAATATTATGTATACAAACATATATATATATGTATATGTATATAGATAGATAGATAGATAGATAGATATATCTCATGATTTGATACCAACCAATACTGTACAAAATTCTCTGCTCAATAGGAAATTGACAACAAAGTTTGGAAGCAACATCCACACCAGCTAGAGAGCAGAATTTGAGCACACACAATTTGCTATAGAAGTCTTCAGTGGAAGCGCTAAATTTCTTTGGATAAATTATCTCTCCCCAAGCCACGGGCTTTGCCTTGCCTTGGTGCAACAGAGGCCTCATCATCCTTCCTCTTACACTGGGCACTGATTATCAAACATCCTCTGTTGTGCTGCTTGAACTACCATCCAATTCCCCTGCAGTCAATCTCAAGTAAAACTGAAAGGCTATGTTAAAAGAGCACCAACCTTCAAAGTTGCATGTGGAAAATATTCATTTTCACACTCTGTGATTGAAGTCAGAGATGTCTTACTGTCAGAATTCTCAAATGTCACTCCTTCTATGAGAGAGTAGAGGCCATAGGAAGTGTATGAAACTTTCCTTTTAAAAGAACTCCGAGTGAATACTTAGTGGCAACAGAAGGTGCCAGGTTGAGAAATGAAAAGCAACCGGGTCCTGTGAAAACACAGAGCTCTAGGATCTCAGCTGTCTTGGTTCCGATAATGATGATATCACTGTATAATGTGGCATTAATTTCCTGATCCTCATTTCAAAATTGGAGGTTCAAATGATGACCTGGTTTCAGGAATCAAATGTTGAAAGCCTTGATGGGTTAAGCACTATGAATTAGAGATGATGACTGGGGCTGGTACCCAGGAGACTCGGCTCCCTGTCTCAGTTCTTTCATGATTTGTCTCTGTGCCCACAGGTATTTTACATCTCTGAGGTTCCATTCCCTTGTCACAAAATGAGGCGTTGGAATTGAAGTGCCGAGATTCCTTTCAAGGCTGAAATTTTATGAGTAAATGTTCTGAATTTTCTTCGTAGAGAATTATTTTTACATGGGGAGTTTTACACAAAGCAAAAACTGGCTTAGAGTCAAAATTAACCTTGAAAATTCCATGTTGGAGACTAATTTGACACCTATCATTTTTATATAATTTCAAGACAACCTCCATATTAGATTTTTTTCTTTTTTGTCTATGAACACAAGTTGGAATGGTTGGCTTCTGTTCAAGAGTTTATGTGAAAAATACTAATTCTTATACACTTAGTCCAGAAATGTCAATTTTTTTCCTTGTCTACTGTGTAGATTTGGACTACACAAAAGGTATTCAGGTATTTATTTAAATTAAAATTCAATGCATTAATAACAAATTCATAAACATGGTTCTTCCTTAAGCTTTTCAATTCAGTGTGCAAAAGTTACTATTCTATTTATAAGTATAACAAATTTTAGCAACTACCTTTAAGGAAGCCTTTGATTACTATTTGATCCCATTTACACATTTAGTTAATTAAACAAATTCACACTTTTAAATTGCATGTATAAATTTAATATACTTGATTTCCTTTTAATTATTTCAATTGTTTGATGAGCCTTAACAAGAAGTTAAATAATACATATTCTATAAATAAAACTTATAAATATAGTAATTTTTACAAAAAATTGCTGCATATAAGAACAGTAAGATTTTAGCTTAAAACATATTTAAACTAATTCCTCCATTTCCCATTTTACATTGGAATTGCAAGAATGTCCAGTTACTTTATAAGGTAAAAATCTTGTATATATTGTAAATACATGAAAAAAGTCAAATAGACATAATTTTCTTAACACAAAAATATTAATATTATAGTTTTATTCTCTTAAGAATTTTTTTCTGTATTTCATTGTAAATGTACCCGGGTTTAAAAATATTACCCACTAAGAAAACAATTATGTCAATTTAGGCAATTTAAGGGATCTCTTCATAGCCAGTTGAAATCAAATAATGAAAAAGATATTAAGTAATAGAGATATCTAGGTGTGAAGACATCCAGGGTAATTTATCTTGACCTCAGTTGCTGGGCTGAGCCCATTCCTACAGTCACCATACCTTAAACTATGTAACTTAGTAAAGAAGATGGTCAGAAACCCCACTTCCTTCCGTTTGAGACATAGTACTACCCAATTAACTAATTGTCTCACAGAAATCTGCTATTCCACCAAGACTACCACATTACCTGATTGAATTTGCATCTTTATGCTTCTTAAGATTTTGAAATATTTTTCTATATAGTTTCAAAAATACATTTGGAATGATTTGCACAGAAATATTCTTCCTGTCTGGTGGAACTACATAACTTGTAAAGATATTACAAAAACTTCTGACCGATTCTGTGGGTCACACACCTTTATGGTCTTACCCAAGATAGAGAAGGCATTCTCACTATGAAAGTCTTGTAGAGACTAAGACTGACCAAAGAAACATCCAATTCTTATCACACTTACTCTGGGTACTGGGGTACACATCCATTGCAGAGATCGAAAACAAAATCACCTGCTTTATTTATTCATTTTTATTTTCTCTTATTTCTCCTTCATTCACATAAAGGTGAATTCTCATAAGATAAAACCACTGTGATGCAATCCCTCTGTATTTTCTTGTACTTAGTGTTATAGTTCCCAAATACTGCTCTAGGAACTTTCGGGCTTTAGAAGAAGACACATCCCTAGGATCTTTCCCCAGAGATTCAGCTTTCCAAGATCTCAGTTCAACCAAAGATTCTGTACATTAAAAAAAAAAGATGTTTAAGAACAGTTAAGATATACATTTAGAATCTGGCCTGTTGGGCCAGGAGCCAGGAATTCTTAATACTCACATTTGGCAATGATATAGATATATGACCCTGAGCAACTGGCTTGGGCTCTCCAGGTATAACACCTTCATATTACACATGAAGAAACTGAGGAGAAGGTGCCATTATGATCTGAGCCTATTGTCTTCCCCCAGTGTTTAAGCAACAAGCTGATTGTAAGCAAGTATATCAGTAATACATTTCAAGCAGAGAGAAATTAAAATCAAGGGATTGAATACAGAGGTATGAAAAGAGCAGGAAGAGTAAAGGACGGTTTAAAGGGAGCAAAGAGGTGAAGAAGGTTGTTAAAGCATGACTAGGAAGCTGCCGTTACTCCAGAGCCAAAGATAACACACTCCCTCGAGGAGTCAGAGGGTCAGAGTGGGGCTCTGGAAGTTATTCAGTATGTCTATTCCAACTGGAATCTAAGAACTGGGTAAACAATGCCAGAGTGGTCTCTGGCCTCGCTAGGCTAATTGCAAGATGGAAATGTGCTAAATTCCATTTATCGTCTAACCTCTCATCTTATTGATGATCATAGCATTTGGGGTCCTCAAGGATTAGCAACAACTCAGAGCCCATATCTAGTAATGCCCCAAAGATCTGAGTTTCATTTTCCTCAGTGCACAGTTATCTGGCCAAATAGATGCAGGCTACTTTATAGAAGGTCTAGAGGAATATTTTCAGTATATATAGCAGGGTCACTTGGAGCATGTGTTGGGGGGCGGGGTGTGGTCTTTCTGCAAAAACCCAGGCTTCCTTCATTCAAAGGGTTCCAGATCTGCTAACCTGTTCAGGTCTAGGAATTGGTTAAGAGGCCATTATCTACATTATAACGACTCAAGTAAAGTCCCTGTATTCCAGACCTAGATGTTTGATTGATATTATACGCAGTAATCAATACAACAGTCAGTTAACCATCTAATTTAATGTTAGCAAATACTTTTTCTGTAATGGACCAGATAGTAATTTTCTTAGGCATTGCAGGCCATATGATCTCTGTTGCCATTGTGATGTGAAAGCAGCCATAGAAATGTGTATATATGTGAAAGGGCAAGACAGAGTTCCAGTAAAACTGTTTACAAAATGGCTAACATGCTAGATTTGGTCCATGGTCCATAGTTTCTCAACCTCTAAAATTGAATTCCTTCCAAAGGACCTTTGATTTATTAGCCACTACCAAAAATCCCTTCTTAAAGGGATCTAACAGTCACTCCAACCCTGCTGCCCATTTTTGTAACTGCATTCTCCTTGCCCTTTGACCTCTGCCACCTTATTATTCTCCCTGAAATCAGGGAGCTCCTTCAGTGATGTCAGCTCTTATAATAATCACCTGAAGAGGTCAGCCAACTAAGCTTTTCAGGGATCCTAGCAGTCCTGTCATACAGACTTTCTCAATGCCATGGTCAAGATGAAGAATTGTCTGGACTCTGGCAGGGGACATGAAAGGCAGTGGGCAAGGCAGTAGGAAGCAGGTAGCATATGATAAATATACTGCAGCATTCCTATCTCCTAAATCATTGGATTCCTCTTAAACATTATTTCAGGCAAGTTCTGTCATCACAACCTCATTAAGTGTTTATCACTATTGACTCAATGCTTCAGTCAACCAACGAAGCAAACTGTTAGAGCTACTACTGCCTGATCAGTCTAACACATTGAATTCATTATTGTGTTTTGTCCTCCTTGGCCTAACAATCTCAGAAACCTTTCCTATACATATTACCCAGATTCTGCCAATATAAATTAAATGGGTCTTACAATTCCTTCAGTGTATAAACTATTTCCTTCGAGGCCAAGCTTTTGCTTTCATAATCGTGGGCCCATTGGAATATGACTCTAGTTTTGAGCATGAAAGCAATAAGTCGGGAAGAGGGTGTATCCTGAAAATAACGGGCACCATCTTGCAAAGTGACTGCCTCAGTTGAGTTTACTCTAGGATCATAAAGCAAGTGAAGGCTTGCTTTCCTCTTCCTGGGGAAATAAGAACTGCTCCCTCAGAAAAGGAGGCTCAGAGGACTTGGAATTCCAAAGCTTTCAGATTAATCTGAATCCACCCCAGATCATCATTACAATTTTCAGAGTTCTACTCCTTGTTAACCAATGCCCTGACATTTACATAAGAGATATCCTGAAGCTGTCAATTCAACTTATGTTTTTCTACAACTTACAGGATCAAATTTTGGGTCTGATTTTCAGTGACTTAATTCTATGACCTCATGACTTAGAGACTCTATTAGGACCATCACATAACCTCTCTGTCCATATTTTGAGCTGAGAGAATTTAAAGCCGGGAGATTGCCATTTTCTTCCTTGAAGCTTTCCAGTATAGTCAGAAGCTACTTAACTGCCCCTCAGTCCTGTAATCATATCCACACAGACGCAGCCACTTGGAATTTTCAAGCTCAGCATTACCAGGCACATCATCCTGGGTGATGACAGGGAATAATTCCAGTTACCACGTTGCCACTACATGGTATGAACTACCAGTTTCCCATTTTCTGTTGGCAATAAGATCATGACAATATTTAGGTCCAATCAGATTACATAACCAGTTCCAATTGTTTTTTTTTTTGTTTCTGAGAACATTCTCAGTATAATGCAGCATCAGTTAGGGTCCAGTAAAGAAAACAGAAACCATTATAGACATTTCGAGAAGAGAGAGGTTTAACACAAAGAACTGGAGATGTTGAGGAGCTAGGAAAGCAACAGAGCAAAGAAAGGAGGGCTAGAGGAGCAAGGGAGAGATTGGTACTGCTTAAAATTCAAGGAGTTGCTCCACATCTGTGATTGCTTCTAAGGTGCTGGAGGTGGTGCTGATGGTGCTTTTGGAGCCCCAGCATTGTTGCTCAGAGAGCCTGCACTGCGTGATGTTGCTAAACCTGCCACCTATTGCTGCCTCTGGTCACAGTCCTTTGCTCACTGCTTTTGCTTTACTGCCAGAGGCACTGAAAATAAGCATCAAACAAGAAAGAAAGAAAGAAAAGAAAAAAGTAGAATAAACTCTCTTTTTTTGCTGTAATCTTCTAATCTCCAGCTGGTACCTCCTATTGGCAGAACCTAACAAGAAACCAGTTGGCAAAGGGACCTGAAAACAAGAGTTTTCTGGCTTCCAGCCCCAAGGATAGAAAGGATAGTACCAAAAGGTAAGTGTGAAGCCAAGGGACAACAGACAATATCTAGAATTACAAAGAATCCTTAGGGGTTGTGTAGACTATCTCTGGCTGCCTAAGGTACTAGAACAACCTGTACTATTTTACATATGTAACTATCACTGGATTTAGTTGTCTCATCATTTTTGCTTTCCACATGATATTACCAGTGATCTTTGTTTTATATATGGGAACTAAACTTTTTGGTATTTCGTTTCTGTTGTAACTGAAGCAATGAATTCATTATACATACACTAGTTGGCTCTGTGGAATTCATTTTCCTATTGTAACCAATCACTACAAATCTTCACATGACAGAGTCTTTCACCATTTCAATCCCCTGAGTCATTCATTATGGCTGCAAATGAATAAATTGCTTGGGGCCCAATTCTGCTGGTGATATGTGAGAGTTAGACTAGTGAATATAAATCCCCCACATATTGACTAAAAGAAAAAAAGAAAGAAAGAAAAAAGGAGATGGATCCTGTTTTCGTTTAGCTCTTTGCACTGTTAATCAAAGCTAATTAAAACGCAGTGGGAAAAAAATAGCACCAAGTTAGTCTTTTGTAATGGAGAGTGCATAGCTGCCTAGTCAGAAGGGTTTATGTGTATGTGACCCCCCAAATAATCTTGTACCATTCTGATATTTTTACTTTACTCTGAATTCATTACATACCTACTGTGTACAATGAAATTTCCCATTTTCTAGAGGATTTTACAAACTGTAGAACATGTTCTCTGATCCCAAAAACCTATCATTAATTTGTGAAGGCAAAAATGTACAAAAAGGGGTAATAATACTAAAAAAAAATATACAAAGAGGTGACATTTGATACTAGCTGTATGAAGCTTAATGTGTTACCATCATTTGACTCCTGTGCCTTAGCAAACTCCACTTTTGTCGTTATGACCCCTAGAAGCCCTGAGATACTACTGGAGCAGAAAGAAACACACGTAGTGCGCAGAATCTCAAGATTTTTTTTTTTTTTTTTTGCGGTACGCGGGCCTCTCACTACTGTGGCCTATCCCATTGTGGAGCACAGGCTCCGGACGCGCAGGCTCAGTGGCCATGGCTCACGGACCCAGCCGCTCCGCGGCACGTGGGATCCCCCTGGACCGGGGCACAAGCCCACGTCCCCTGAACCGGCAGGCGGATTCCCAACCACTGTGCCACCAGGGAAGCCCCAAGATGTGTTATTGAATATATGTTGTGCTTCCCCTGGCCCTACTCAAGAAGTAAACTTTCCTCCAAATTTATATAAGCTAGCTTCTTTCTCTGGAATTGTTACATCTTCTCTGAACCCTATCTTTAATTCATGTTCTTCCAGCGACCCAGTAACCCACTCTATTAGTTTGCTAGGGCTGCCATAACAAAGTACCAAAAAATGGATTGCTCAAAACAATGGAAATTTATTCTTTCACGGTTTTGGAAGCTAAAAGTTTGAAATCAGGGTGTCTGCAGGGATATGCTTTATTTTCTAGGGGAGAAGACGTTTCTAGGGGAGAATCTTTCTTTATCTCTTCTGGCTTCTGGTCTTTGCTGGAAATCCTTGCTATTTCTTGGCTTGTAGATGCATTGCTCCAATCACCTGGACCATCTTCTCCCAACTGTCTTTACTTTGCATTCTCCCTCTACATGAGAACGTCCAAATGTCTGTCTCTGTGTCCAAGTTTTCCCTTGTTATAAGGGCCCCAGTCATATTGGATTAGGCCTACCCTAATGAGCTCTTTTAACTTGATTACCTCTATACAGAACCTATTTACAAATAAGGTTACATTTTGAGGTACTGGGGGTTAGAACAACATATTATTTTGGGAGGGATACAATTCAACCCATAACATCCATCTTCCAAAGTAAATATTCAGAGATGTAGTTTTGTCATGTGTTTTGGCATATCTGATTTACTGTACCACCAATAAGGCTGAAAACATTCTAGATTCCTCCAGGAGCTACTTTCTTGGCATTTGCTACAGCACTAAAATTCAAGGTGTCCTTGCTCCTGAACCCAGATTGCATTAAAATATTAAGTTACAAAAAGCATACCTTACAAATAAGGGAGGTAAATATAATGTATTTATCTGTGCTTTTTATATGTCTTAATCATAAAATAGTCTTTAAAAACTCTAAGTTAAAAGTCAAATAGCTAGAATGTTTTTTTGAGATAATGTCCATCATAAAATTATGCACAAAAAATACTGGGAGAACTGTTAGAGAGAGGGCATGTGCATGGAGAACTGTGGCTGGAACACAAAGAGAAGAAGAATCTAAGCAGGTTTTAAAATTTTGTTTCTACTCTACAAGCTGGATGCTCAGAAAGATTAACCAAATTCTAATCATTCCCTTTGTAAGCACCTTTACCAACCAGGTGAGTGTTATTAAATAGAAGGAAAGTCAAAAGATAGGGGAGTGATCCCTCTCTCCCATCTATTCCACCTGTTCTAGCTGCCCCAATTACTAGCATCCAACCACAACCGACAAAAGTGTCTACAAGAAACAGCACCACCAACTGCTAGCCAGCAGACTGCCCCCCCCGCCCCCCCCCCCCCCCCCCCGCCATCTCCCATGGAACAATGACAAGTAGGAAAGGTGAAGTAAAAATACATGTGTAGACTCGAATGAGATCAGGTCAGTGAACAAACTAGATTTGTAATCATATAGCAATTTTATATTTGAAACTTGTGTTATCTTTACGTCTGTTTAACGGGTTTATTTCTTTCCCAGCTCCTCTACGAAAACTTAGGCAGGCACCATAACTTTTCTGCTTATTCTGGGTTCATAAAATAAATAAGTTTATAAGTAAAAAACCTGTGGTCGCTTCGGGGTCACTAAGTCACAAATGCAGTTTTTATTTGGAAATTAGAATGTATATCCTCTTACAATAACAAAAGCACTACATTTGATTAAAGTTAAATCTTCTCTCCTCCAGGTTGAGTCTTTTACAGCTGGAAATGGCTTTCAGTAAGGGGTGTTGGGGGAGGAGTGGGAAGGGGAAAGGAGGGAAGACAACAGACAAAATTCTCACTTCATTGATAAATTTGGGAGGTGGCTTCACATTCCCTGGTTCTGGCAGGAATTTAAAATTGCCTTTTCCCTGATGAGGTGCTTTCGTGAACTCTTCATAGAAACCCTCCTCTCCCCCACTACTGACCTCTCTCACCCGCAGATCTCTTGATGCTGGAAATGTCCTCTTACCCAGTTTGTCCTTTATAGCTTCTTCCTACAGCTTCTATCAAGGAGCAACACATGCCACCCTAGATGGTCCCCTGGACAAGACATAAACACATCCATGATGATTCTCTCACACGTGTGGATCACTTCTGATCTATAGGACTAATCACACATCTTTCACTCCGACAATCTGAGAAGGCAGGTTGTCCTATGCCAGTCCTGTCCTATGCCACTTCCTCTTCCTAACCCACCATTTGGCAGTAGCCATCCCATTTCTTCACTTTTAGATTTTTCAGGTGCAAGTCGGATGCCAGTCCTCACAGAGCCTAAGCATGGAGGGCATATATCAAGTTCCCTGAAATGGTCTCATTGAAGTATCTCCCAACCCAGCATGAAATGAGAGTCATTTAAATAGGATTAACAAACAATAACTCAAGTCACAAATCCCCTCTTCTCCAGGCGCTTTCAGATCCTTGACACAGATAAGGGTGTTCTGGGTGATCTCATAGATTCACATAAATTTACTCTGAAAAATATGCATCTTTACTTAGCATCTCGCTTGGGAATTTGTTATTGATTTTCTTCCCTTCTTGGCGGAAACTTTCATCTTCAGACACCATGGGCGCTGGTGTATTGCCCCAGGTGTAAGCAATAAAGGGCTGCACTTTCTATAGAAAATTTAAAAACATATTTTATGCTGTAGAAACTGTACCAATAGGAGAAGGAAGACACAGAAACAGTGGCCAAGCAGTTCTTGAGCTTGTAGTCTCTTCATTTTCATTTTCTTTACCATCCACAACTGCTCCATGTGATTTCGTGCTTTGCCGCGCAAACTCAAACTCCTCCCAAACCCTTCGGCGTCTCTCGCAGAAGGTGAAGCTCACAAGAGCGCATGTCTCTCCCAGCAGAGGGTGGGGCGGCGCGGGGTGGGGCGGCGCGGCGCGGCGTGGCGCGGCGTGGCGCAGCGTGGCGCGGGGCGGGACGGCGCGGGGCGCGGGCCGACGAGGGTGGTGTCCGCCAGTCTCTGTCCTGAAGAGCACCTCAACAGTCCCCAAATATGAGTCAAAGCAGATACCTGCGTCTCAGGCTGATGCTGCAAGACAAGCAAACGAGCCTCTTCCAAACACAGTCCGGGAGCCCCTTGCCGGGCCACTTCCCTCCTGGCCCCTGAGGCAGGTGAGTCTGTGCTCGCGAGCTCGCGAGCTCTTTACTCAGATGGTCTTGTGGACGTGAGCCTTGTTGGTTTTCAAAGCTACACTGTTTTGGGGGCTTGTCCCTCAGGTGCAGGTTTTAAAAGTCCGAGGTGCTCCATGTGGGGTTCAAGACCTTTTCTCCTCAGGAAGAAGTTCGAGGTTTTGACCGTGAGTCACTGCCAGGGCTGGGGTTTACGGCTCGATTGTGTCCCAACCTCTCCTACCAGGTTCCACCTGGGCCTTCTCTCCTCCCCCCACATGTAGGAGTCATGTAGCCAGTTTTTTGTTTGTTTGTTTGTTTTTCCAGATAAAGTTGTTCCATATGTAACTGTAGATTCGGTGTGTTCATGGAAGGGGATGGGTTCAGGATCCTTTTGTGTTGCCATCTTGAATGTAATATATCAATATTTATTTGAATGTGGACATATGCTTTATGTTATCAACAGAATGGAGGGTAAGTCCTTTAATAAAGAGCAACGGGGAGATTCTCTTCTTTCTTGGTTGATAGATTTATCACTCTGTCTTTGCCTAATTCTATTCATATGATGATAAAAATTTAGTTCCATTACAGTCTCCTCCTCATATATTTCCTGTGTCTTAATATGTCTTTTGACCATGTCAAGGCAGTGGGTATTATGATAGGGCGCTGGTGTATTGCCCCAGGTGTAGGCAATAAAGAGCTGCACTTTTAAAAACAATTTAAAATTTAAAACTTTAAAATTTAAAAACAATTATAAGACCAGCTAAAAGTCAATCTGCTTTTCATTATTACCATGTGCTAACAATTCTATGCTATGCTGTTACAAATGGAATTGTATTCCCCCGAAAGAGAGATAGTTTAAAAGATATTTATTTATTTATTTTATTTTTAATTTATTTTTTGACTGCGTCGGGTCTCAAGGGATCTTCGTTGAGGCATGCGGGATCTTTTTTTTTGTTGCGGTGCCTGGGCTCTTCGTTGCAGCGCGCCGGCTTCTCTCTAGGTGTGGCCTGCAGGTTTTTTTTTTCTCTCTCTCTAGTTGAGGCAAGCGAGCTCAGTAGTTGTGGGGCCCACGGGCTTAGTTGCCCCAGGCATGTGGGATCTTAGTTCCCCGACCAGGGATGTAACCCGCATCCCCTGCATTGGAAGGTGGATTCTTTACCTCTGGACCACTGGGGAAGTCCCCCCAAAAGAGATATTTTGAAGTCCTAACCTTTAGTACCTCAGAATGCAACCTTAATTGGAAATAGGATTGTTGCAGATGTAATTAATTAAGATGAGGTTATACTAGAGTAGGGTGAGCCCACCCCAATATAAGGAGTGGTGTCCTTACAAGAGGACAGCCGTGTGAGAACATGAAGACACAGGGAGAATGCCCCGTGGATATTGTATGCAGGGCTTGGAGCGATGCATTAACAAGGCAATGAGCACAAAGACGGCATTCCTGCACCAGAAGCTGGGAGAGAACTGTGGAACTTACTGTCCCCCAGAGCACTCAGAAGGTACCAACCCTGTAGCACCTTGACTTCAGACTTCTGGCCTCTAGAACTGTGAGAACATACATTTCTGTTGTTTTAATCCACTCAATTTGTGGTACTTTGTTACAGCAGCATTAGGAAACTAATACAAATAGTAGTGATAGAGTACTCCTCTGTCTCTTATAATCACTAATTTAGTTACTGATGTCACAAAAATAAAATAATAAATATTAGTAAATAGCTACAAATTCTTCAGCCAAATGCATTTCATTTCCAAACCTAACGCTCTATTGCAATATAATAGATTTCCCTTTTGATTGAAACTTCACCTTGGATTTGGACAGGAAGTCTAAAGGTAGGAGGAGGAATTTGACAAGCAGGAACAGTGGGTAGATGAGTGGAAAGCCATGTCTGCCATGTATTGACAGTGCCTAAAAGAAGTAGGTGTGCTGACAATATCTGTTAGTCACAATATAAATGCCAAAATAATAAATACCCTGGCATTTGTATTATGATGTCCTTCCCTCACCAACCAAAACCATGATAAGAATATTTGTAGTGTCTTGTTATCCATTTTTTTTCTTTGCCTTAGCACCCACTTCTGTACTGTGTAACTTCCAAACCCAGCTCTGTACTTTACAAAATTCTGGATAAAATCTGTTTTGTTTTGTTTTTTTGGCCTTAACTGACTGTCCTCATGTCTAAAAATCTATGAACAGCCATTCTAGAACAATGTAGAAGGATGCCCACATGACCCAAAATGTCACGTGACATCTTTTGAAGCCAGAGAGGATGATTTCCCAAGTAAATTACTAAAATTTATAAATTGCTGGTTTGCAAAATTAACAGAACAATTTTAAAAATAAAAAGAGGAAATAACTGTAAGTAATTTTTGTGGTTTTATTTTAGGTCTTCCCTTTTATCCCAGTGGCCTGTTTTGACCAGCAAATACTGCTTGCCCCATACTTTCCCCCACATTCTAAATACCTAGGATGGATATTATGCATTCCCAACCTGTCAGCTTTGGCTGAATTACAGAGTGCTCAATTATACTCTAATCGAATAGCTGCCCAATGCAGGCCACGTAATGACTTCCTGATTATCTGCCTTTAAATGATGAATGAAATGAATATGTAACATTCTGTTCAAATATAGCATACTTAACATGCCAAATGAAAACTGATTTTGTGCTCCTCTCTCTGAAAAATGTATATTTTATTGTAATTCAGTTCAATGGTTGTTCTGCTGCTTGTTTCCCAGTCATCAAGATAAACGTTGAATGAGCTATCTAGGAGAACATTAGTCTTCATTTTTGCTTTCCAATAGATGCTAAAGGTGTTAAACATTGTTTAGATTATTTGAGTTCCTCTCTTTACATCATCTCATTGGGAGAAAAATGAGGAAGGTCATATTTTTAAGAACACTTCTTGTTGGCAGTGTTCCAATACGCACTGGCCAAAAAAACAAGTCTGTTATGATGAATGTGTTGCAAAGACGACAACATTAAAATATGAATAAATTATTTATTGGCAAGAGTATTTTTTTTATAAACCAGTAGTTTACAATATTAGCACCATAAAAGAGTACATGCTTTGAAACCCAATTGTATGTCTGGTCTATAATAATAGTAGTTTGCATGACTACAGTAGTTCATTTTATTATCTTTTAAATGATGTAAATCATTTGTAAAAATTTTTAAATGCACTCCTTCCTGAGAATTTGCAAATACAATAGTAAAACTTTTCACATAAATGGTAGATTAGATTATCTTATAAATATATGTTCAGTATACCAATTTCCAAAAACCAACTCAAGAAACTGCATGGGGGAACTGATTATATGAATAATAACTTTTAAGAGACAAAGTTTCCCACTCACTAGAAACAGAGAGAGGACACTCAAGTAAGTAAGGAGAGAATAAACTATAGAGGGAAGGAAAGAGAGGAGGAAGGGAGAAATTTTGTTACCTATTTTCCCTAATATATGGTTAATAATTGCACAATTAAATGGTGCTTCCATGACGGTCTTAGAAAAGGTTTTGCATGATCGAGATCAGCTTTCACTAAAATGCTGTCTGAGTTAAAGAAGACAGCATCCTCTAACAGCCTTTTGAAAATTTCCCGTAATTTTATTTGTATAAGGGGAATTTTTTAATTAAAATGGGGAAAAAACCCTTTTACATATGATATTTATTTCAAGATGTTAAAATAATTGATTTAGGACTCTCCTCAGATTATATTTGTTCTCCTTTTTTCCCCTCCTCATTCTCCTCCTTTTTCATGTTTTTTTTTTCTTTTTTGCTCTTTAAATTTTTTTTCTATATATCCTCTTTTTTTCTAGTTATAAGAAATGAACTGGAAGACCCATGGGTAAATTCAGCCCATAAATGCTTTTGGTTTGGTCCATTAGAATTTTATAAAAGCTTTTCACTTATTTTTAGCATTTCCAAATGGACAGATTTTATATAAATATGTGGCTATCCAGTTTCTCAGTAAAATTCAGATCTAGGAATACTAGGCCTATATTAATTGTCTCCTTAGATAAGCCATGTACTGTCTAGTTTGCCAAAAACCCAGCCTATTTTTCTCATTTACATTGTAAAACTGGCACCCACAGGCTTTTGGGTTTGCAACTTCTAGGACCCATTTCACAATCCCTTGTTGGTCCAGTGGTATCCAACAAGGGATGTATCCATCCCAGGGGCACATAGGGCCATTCACTAGGTTCCAGAAGACAGTATTAGAACTTTTGCTTACAATTATTTTTATATTAAAATGAGAAAGAAATTGTGCTTTGTTAAGGTTTAATACACCTGTTGACATGGTGCCCACATTCACTGCATGTATCAGATGGCGATGTGTCTTATGTGGCTCATGGACTATTTGGAGAATAGTAAGCTTTCCACATTGTGGAGCACTTGACAGTTGCAACATCAATTTTAGGTCACTTTCAACATGGTATGATGTTAGAGTTTAATTAAAAATAAGAATTATATGATAAACTCTCAGAGAATGGATAGCTGACATTAAAAGGTTCCTGTAAAGAAATAGAGGTAATAAATAACATTGGTAGTTTGGAGCAAGTGAACATGACAGAGCTGGATGTATTCCTAGTGCAGTCTTCATCAGCCACATTATGAGCTAAAACATTATGATCTGATAAGGTCTGATAAGAAGTTGTCCACTAAAAATGAATTTTTCAAGGTAAAGGTGACATTTTAACACTGAGCATGAAAAGTGACTGTTTTTGTATTATGAAAAAAAAATTTGAAAAAGGATGCTTAAAAAGGCTTTCATTGTTCCATTCTGAAAGCCATAAATGTGTTAGCTTTAAAAGAAAAATGTCTAGTATCTCTCTCTCTCTCTCTCTCTCTCTCTCTCACACCCACACACACACACACACACACACACACACACACACACACACTTAGATGCAGAATCATTGAACCTGTTTTAAAATCTTCCAGATACAAAGCTTCAGAGCATTTTTAAGTCATGTAATTTTTTTTTTTTAAATGTACTCCTTCCTGAGAATTTGCAAGTACAACAGTAAAACTTTTCACATAAATGGTAGATTGGATTGAAAAGTTTTATTACTGAAAAATGATCCACTGTTTTATTTCTTATATTTGGATCCATAAATATATCTGTGAAGTATCTTTTACCTTGCTATGACAGTTTTGAAACCTAAGATAAGAATCCAAATAACTTTATAACAAGGAAGTTTAAGAGTTGTGTCATGGTTTTAAAACATAATTTTCAAAACTAATGAACTATATTCAATTTGATTTTCCCTTAAAAAAATTGCTTCATTTATTTGGTTGTAAGGTGTGTATTTTAACATCTCTTAAATGTAGAGGAACACCTTAGGATCGATGGGTACCGTGTAATAGTTAAATTGGCGGTATTTTTCCTTCCTTAGCGGTGCATGAAATAATAGTATATTTTACATTTAAAAGAAGGTTGCGGGCTTCCCTGGTGGTGCAGTGGTTGAGAATCCGCCTGCTGATGCAGGGGACACGGGTTCGTGCCCGGGTCTGGGAAGATCCCACATGCCGCGGAGCGGCTGGGCCCGTGAGCCATGGCCGCTGAGCCTGCGCGTCCGGAGCCTGCGCTCTGCAACGGGAGAGGCCACAACAGTGAGAGCCCCGTGTACCACAAAAAAAAAAAAAAAAAAAGAAGGTTGCACTAATAATGCTAATGGTAATACCCTTAATGAGAAAAAAATCAATTTTATGCAATTAATATATTAATACAATTTCTGAAATATTTTAATTTCACATTTTTATAAAAGTACACTTTGTACATTTCATTATCTTAAAGGTTCTATAGTGTGTAAAATATATTGCTTACAGTAAGTGTGTATAGTTCATAAGTATTTACATAATGAATATGTATCACAAAAAAGATTTATGGTTGGGGCAAAGAATCAAAACATTTGGATCCATAGCTATAGCCGGTATACCACATTGTTTAGTACTTTTTCTCTTTTGAAAATCTGGTCAATCAGGATAAAAGCAAAGAAAGGAAAACTGCAGTATTTGTAGAAGAGGATCTGTGTCCCTTTTATGGACTGGACCTGTTTTTGTGGAAGAGAGCTTCAAAGATAACAGTAATGGTCTATTTCTTAAGACAACTGTAGCTATATGGGTTTTCATTTTATTATTATTCAAACCACACATATACATTACCTAGACTTTTGATGTATAGTATACTAAAATGTATGCTTATTAATATATAGTTATTTAACATATACTGTAGTAGACTGCTCACTGAAATATGCCATACCATTTAAGATATAGTTGTTTCTATGTTGTTTCTATATTCTGCTTATTGCCTAATAGTGCCAAGCATTGTTCTTTGGTACTAAGACATAGGAGTGAAAAATCCAGAATTCTCTTGTCTAAGAGCTTACATTCTAGTGGGAGAGACAAACAAGGAAGAAATAAACAAGATATTTTTTATAACTGATAAAGGCTAGGAGGAAGGTAGAATCCGGGTAGTATAATAAGAGTTGACTGGGTTTAGGCTGCAATAAATACTAGTTAGGGTGACTGTAGAAGGCCTAAGTTTGCAGAGTTTCTAAAGTGAGATTGATTGGTTCTTTAAAATACATCCCAAATCTGTCTACTGTCCCTCTCCCAAGCGGGATAATCTCTGTCTTCAAGATCAACAGCAGCTTCCTCCCTGGCAGCCTTGCTACCAGTACATCTATAACTATGATTTGTCCTTCTCCACCCAGAGCCTTTGAGTCAGGAGATTTCAGGTTTCCTGGGACTTTGTACCTTCATTGTTTTCAGATTCACTATATTCTGTCTTCTCAACTGTGCTTGGTGAGATTCAGGTGTAACATGTTCTATTAAACCAAATGAAGCGTGTCCCATACACATTCTCACTACATAGAACAAGAAAGGACAATGACTTCCCTCATGGAGCCAGGAGCTACAGCTGGGAGATTCACTCCCTTCAAAGGCAGATCTCCATGACCTGTTAAGAATTTGTTGTGTTCTTTAGACTCCACCTTTAGAATTTTCTAATACAATAACACCTACATACTGGGAACAAGAATGGACTCCTCTTACATTTGCTCTGGCATTTTGGCTTCAGTAATGTTATTTATTTTTTGAAATGATTGTTAATGAAAAATATACATATATAATTTTTAATCAACTAGTTTCCTTTGACATCCTGCTTCCTGATGTGAGCCAGTACAGTAAATAGTGATGGGTTTTCTACAACATATTCCCTGGAAGAAAAGGGCAGGTTGAGACTGCTCAGCCATAATGTTTCCTGTTTCAATCTATGGCTTGTTTTGTTTGTTTGTATTAAAGTTCTCAGTGTTCCTGGCCTCTGTATAGGTAATAAACTCTCTGGCTATAAGCTTTCCTTTTGAGTAGATAAATCATCATCTTTTGTTTAGCAAAGGTAAATGGAGGGGAAAAAATGAAGGGAAAATATTTCCTAACGATATTTAGCAGTAAACTTACAACTGAAGATATATACATTTCTGGGTGGAGTCAAGATGGCGGTGTGGGAAGATGCAGAGTTTGCATCTCCCCACAACTAGGGCACCAGCTGGATGCTGGTGGGGGACCTTGATGCCCAAGGAGATGGGAGGAACCCCCAAGTGAACCAGTAGGACATGGGGGCACTGATGGGGGAGGAGAAGTGGAGGCCGGACAGGACCGGTGCCCCTGAGGGGTTCTCATGCCTGGAGGGACCCTCAGGGGCTCGGATCAGGGGGGAGCATGCCCAGAATTTCCCCTGCCCAATCGGCTGGGGATGTCTGCCTGGCTCTCGGGGCTGGGTCCTACACCCTCAGAGGCCACCTCCAGGCCACGTTGATCCTGGGGGCATAGGAGGGAGGCCTGGGGAGGATAGGAGAGGCAGGCAGGAGGGGCCCTCCAGGACCAGAGGGGTAGGAGAAGGAGCAGAGGGTGTTTGCCCCACCCACTTGGGCCCAGGAAGCCTGCTGGGCTCCCAGGCTGGGTGCCCCACCCTCCAAAGCCCCCTCCAGGCTATGTGGGTCCTGGGAGCATAAGAGGGAGGCCAAGGGGAGAACTAGAGAGGCAGGCAGAGGGGTCCTCCAGGACAGGAGGAGCAGGAGTGGAGGGTGTTTTCCCCACACACTGAGCCTGCTGGGCTCCCAGGTGGGTCCCCTGCCCTCTGAGACCAGAGGTGGGAGGCACACCTGGGCTTCTTCTGTTCTGTTGAGCCTAAACCCCACCCCCCCACGCACCCCAGGGCCTTTTCCAGCCCTGTGGGTCCTAAGCACAGGCCCCGCCTACTGCCCAAACCCTGCCCCTGCTTAGGCCCCGCTCTCTGCAACCAAGGCCTTTTCCACTTTGTTTTTCTTCTCTTTTTTATTATTGTGGTTCTGTTTTACCTTCCAGTTGTCTCATCTATATTTTTATATTATTTCTAAGATACCTGTTAGTTTCCTAGTCTAATTTTATTTTTTACTTTGTTATTGTACTCTTTTTTTTTTTTTTTTTTTTTTTGCCGCCCCACGCAACTTGTGGGATCTTGGTTCATGAGCTGGGGGTTGGGCTGAAGCTCCTGTGGTGGGAGCTCCAAGTCTGAACCACAGTGTTAACAGAGAACCTCAGACCCCAGGGAGTATTCATTGGAGTAAGGTCTCCCAGAGGTCCTCATCTCGGCAAGAAGACCCAGCACTACCCAACAGCCTACAAACTCCAGTGTTGGAAGCCTCAGGCCAAACAACCAGTAAAACAGGAACACAATCCCACTCATCCAAAAAAAAAGGACGGGAAATAATGTCACAGACGAAGGAGCAAGGGAAAAACTGACAAGACCAAATAAATGAAGAGGAAATAGGCAATCTACCTGAACAAGAATTCAGAGTAATGATAATAAAGATGGTCAAGAACCTCGGAAATAGAATGGAAGCACAGATTGAGAAAATACAAGAAATGTTTAACAAAGATCTAGAAGTATTAAAGAACAAACAAGATGAACAGCACAATAACTGAAATGACACTAGAGGGACTCGATAACAGAATAACTGAGGGAGAAGAATGAATAAGTGAGCTGGAAGATAAAATGGTGGAAATAACTGCCAAGGAGCAGAGTAAAGAAAGAAGAATGAAAATAATCGAAGACAACCTCAGAGAGCTTTGGGACAGCACTAAATGCACCAACATTCAAATTATAGGGGTCCCAGAGAAGAAGACAAAAAGAAAGGGTCTAAGAAAATATTGGAAAAGATTATAGTGGAAAACTTCCCTAGCATGGGAAACGAAATAGTCACCCAAGTCCAGGAAGCACGGAGAGTCCCATACAGGAAAAACCCAAGGAGAAACACACCAAGACACATATTAATCAAACTAACAAAAATTAAATTCAATGAAAAAATATTTAAAGCAGCAAGGGAAAAACAAAAAATAACATACAAAGGAATCTCCATAAAGTTATCAGCTGATTTTCCAGCAGAAACTCTGCAAGCAGGAAGGGAGTGGCAGGATGTAATTAAAGTGATGAAAGAGACAAACCTACAACCAAGAGTACTCTACCCAGCAAGGATCTCATTCAGATTTGATGGAGAAATCAAAAACTTTTCAGACAAGCAAAAGCTAAGGTAATTTAGAACCACCAAATCAGCTTTACAACAAGTGCTAAAGAAACTTCTCTAGGTGGGAAACACAAGAGAAGAACAAGACCCCAAAAACAAACCCCCCAAAATTAAGAAAATGGTAATAGGAACATACATATAGATAGTAATCTTGAATGTAAATGGATTAAATACCCCAACCAAAAGACACAGACTGGCTGAATGGATGCAAAAAGAAGACGCGTATATATGCTGTCTACAAGAGACCCACTTCAGACCTAGAGACACATACAGACTGAAAGTGAAGGGATGGAGAAAGATATTCCATGCAAATGTAAATCAAAAGAAAGCTGGAATAGCAATACTCGTATCAGATAAAATAGACTTTAAAATGAAGACTGTTACAAGAGATACGGAAGGGCACTACGTAATGATCAAAGGATCAGTCCAAGAAGAAGATACAACAATTATAAATGTTTATGCACCCAACATAGGAGCACTCATTACATAAGGCAAATGCTAACAACCATGAAAGGCGAAATTGACAGTAACACAATAATAATAGGGGACTTTAACACCCCACTTACACCAATGGACAGATCATCCAAACAGGAAATAAATAAGGAAACGCAAGCTTTAAATGACAGACCAGATAGATTTAATTGATATTTATAGAACATTCCACCTGAAAGTGGCAGAATACACTTTCTTCTCAAGTACACATGGAACATTCTCTAGGATAGATTACATCTTGCATCACAAATCAAGCCTCAGAAAGTTTAAGAAAATTGAAATTGTATCAAGCATCTTTTCTGACCACAACGCTATGAGATTGGAAATCAATTACAGGAAAAAAAAAAAACTGTAAAAGTCACAAATACATGGAGGCTAAACAGTGTGCTACTAAATAACCGAGAGATCACTGAAGAAAACAAAGAAGAAATTTAAAAAATACATGGAAACAGATGAAACAGATGACAACAAAAATACAACAACCCAAAACCTATGGGACAGAACAAAAGCAATTCTAACAGGGAAGTTTATAGCAATTCAACCTCACCTCAAGAAACAAGAAAAATATCAAATAAACAATCTAACCCTACAGCTAAAGCAACTAGAGAAAGAAAAACAAAGAAAACCCAAAATCAGTAGAAGGAAAGAAATAATAAAGATCTGAGCAGAAATAAATGAAATAGAAACTAAGAAAACAGTAGGAAATACCAATAAAACTAAAAGCTGGTTCTTTGAGAAGATAAACAAAATGGATAAACCCTTAGCCAGACTCGTCAAGAAAAAAAGGGAGAGGATGCAAATCAATAAAATTAGAAATGAAAAAGGAGAAAGCACAACTGACACTGCAGAAATACAAAGGATTATAAGAGCCTACTACAAACAGCTGTATGCCAATAAAATGGGCAACCACGAAGAAATGGACAAATTCTTAGAAAGGTACAATTTTCCAAGACTGAACCAGGAAGAATTAGAAAGTATAAACAGACCTATCACAAGTAATGAAATTGAAACGGTAATTTAAAATCTTCCAACAAAGAAATGTCCAGGACCAGATGGCTTCACAGGAATTCTATCAAACATTTAGAGAAGAGCTAATGCCAGTCCTTCTCAAACTCTTCCAAAAAATTGCAGATAGAGGAACACTCCAGATTCATTCTATGAAGCCACCATCACCCTGATACCAAAACCAGAGAAAGATACCACACACACAAAAATTATAGACCAATGTCACTGATGAACATAGATGCAAAAATCCTGAACAAGATACTAGCAAACAGAATCCAACACCGTATTGAAAGGATCCAACACCATGATCAAATGGGATTTATCCCAGGGATGCAAGGATGCTTCAATATGTGCAAATCAATCAGTGTGATACACCACATTAACAAATTAAGGAATAAAAATCATATGATCATCTCAATAGATGCACAAAAAACTTGACAAAATTCAACATCTATTTATGATAAAAACTCTGAAGAAAATGGGCATAGAGGGAGACTACCTCAACATAATAAAGGTCGTATATGACAAACCCACATCAAGCATCATACTGAATGCTGAAAAACTGAAAGCATCTCCACTAAGGTCAGGAACAAGACAAGGATGTCCACTCTTGCCACTCTTCTTCAACATAGTTGTGGAAGTCCTAGCCATGGCAATCAGAGAAGAAAAAGAAATGAAAGGAATACAAGTTGGAAAAGAAGAAGTAAAACTGTTGCTGGTTGCAGATGATATGATACTATACATAGAAAATCCTAAAGATGCCACCAGAAAATTACTAGAACTAATCAATGAATTTGGTAAGGTTGCAGGATACCAAATTAATGCACAGAAATCTCTTGCATTCCTATACACTAACAACAAAAGATCAGAAAGAGAAATTAAGGAAACAATCCCATTTACCATCGGAACGAAAAGAATGAAATACCTAGGAATAAACCTACCTAAGGAGGCGAAAGACTTGTATTCAGAAAAATATAAAACACTGAAGGAAGAAGTCTAAAATGACATAAACAGCTGGAGAAATATACCATGTTCTTGGAATGAAAGAATCAATATTGTGAAAATGACTATACTACCCAAAGCAATCTACACATTCAATGCAATCCCTATCAAACTACCAATGGCATTCTTCACAGAATTAGAACAAAATTTTTTGCAATTTGTATGGAAACACAAAAGACCCTGAATAGCCAAAGGAATCTTGAGAAAGAACAACGGAGCTTGAGGAATCAGGGTCCCTAACTTCAAACTATACTACAAAGCTATAGTAATCAAGACAGTATGGTACTGGCACAAAAACAGAAATATAGATTAGTGGAGCAGGATATGGTCAACTAATCTATGACAAAGGAGGCAAGGACATACAATGGAGAAAAGACAGCCTGTTCAATAAGTGGTGCTGGGAAAACTGGACAGGTACATGTAAAAGAATGAAACTAGGACACTTCCTAACACCATACACAAAAATAGATTCAAAATGGATTAGAGACCTAAATATAAGACTGGACACTATAAAACTCTTAGAGGAAAACATAGTAAAAATGCTCTTTGACATAAACCACAGCAGGATCTTTTTTGACCAACCTCCTAGAGTAATGAAAATAAAAGCAAAAATAAATGGGACCTAATTAAACTTAAAAGCTTTTGTACAGCAAAGGAAACCATAAGCAAGATAAAAAGACAACCCGCAGAATGGGAGAAAATATTTGCAAATGAATCATCGGACAAAGGATTAATCTCCAAAATATACAAACAGCTCATACAGCTC
The DNA here is from genome assembly GCF_949987515.2 of Delphinus delphis. Taxonomy (NCBI): domain Eukaryota; kingdom Metazoa; phylum Chordata; class Mammalia; order Artiodactyla; family Delphinidae; genus Delphinus; species Delphinus delphis. The sequence goes on along the minus strand of NC_082685.1, from coordinate 30,686,048 downwards.
AATATCAAAAAAAAAACAATCCCATTAAAAAATGGGTGGAAGACCTAAATAGACATTTCACCAAAGAAGACGTACTGATGGCCAAGAGGCACATGAAAGGATGCTCAACATCACTAATTATTGGAGAAATGCAAATCAGTATTACAATGAGGTATCACCTCACACTGGTCAGAATGGCCATTATCAAAAAATCTAGAAACAGTAAATGCTGGAAAGGGTGTGGTGAACAGGGAACCCTCCTGCACTGTTGGTGGGACTGTAAATTGATACAAGCACTATGGAGAACAGTATGGAGGTTCCTTAAAAAAATTAAAAGTAGAACTCCCATATGACCCAGCAATCCCACTGCTGGGCATGTACCCTGAGAAAACCAAAATTCAAAAAGAGTCATGTACCACAATGTTCATTGCAGCACTGTTTACAATAGCCAGGACATGGAAGCAACCTAAGAGTCCATCGACAGATGAGTGGATTAAGAAGATGTGGCACATGTGTACAATGGAATATTACTCAGCCATATAAAGAAACGAAATTGAGTTATTTGTAGTGAGGTGGATGGACTTAGAGTCTGTCATACAGAGTGAAGTAAGTCAGAAAGAGAAAAACAAATACCGTACGCTAACACATATATATGGAATAAAAAAAAATAATGGTACTGATGAACCTAGTGGCAGGGCAGGAATAAAGATGTAGACATAGAGAATGGACTTGAGGACATGGGGTCGGGGGAGAAGCTGGGGCGAAGTTAGTGTAGCATCGACATATATACACTACCAAATGTAAAATATCTAGTGGGAAGCAGCAGCATAGCACAGGGAGATCAGCTCGGTGTTTTGTGACCACCTAGAGGGGTGGGATAGGGAGGGTGGGAGGGAGGCCTAAGAGGGAGGGGATATGGGGATATATGTATGCATATGGCCGATTCACTGTTGTACAACAGAAACACAGTATTGTGAACCAATTATACTCCAATAAAGATCTATTTTTAAAAAGTTATATACATTTTGACCTTGATAAAATATAAAAATTCAATGCAAAACAAAACAAAACAACTTACACCTGAAACCTGAAACTCCTACAGTATAAAATTATTAACTGCAGGTATCTGTATTATACAACCACTGACAGCACTTGGCGGATTTTGTTTCTGTTTGTCAACTCACAACCTCCCAAGAAATTTATTGGTTCCAACAAAGATGGTTGTCGAGTCCCAGTGTTCATCTTAACTCCTCAGTCTGTTTTCTAACCCTGTCCCTGCAATCTAGGTTTGCCACCAGCAAGAGCAGGTGCCTTGGCTTTGTCAGTGTGACCACTAAGCTTCTTAGCATTTCATTTGTATTGTTGTGAAAATCCACCGCCTCCAATTTCTCCCTTTCTTACCCTTTGTATCTTAACGCCAGTGATGTTCTGTTTTTATAAGTGTCAGTGAATTCATTGGGACTTCCAAAGCCTCAATTCTAGTCATACGTTTTGGGGAAGATTGGTGACAATGCTTATTGCTCCTCTTTTGCTAATTCTTTTCACATTGATGGAAGAATGTCTGGAAAAAGATAAACTAATACATTAAGATGAGCCAAATAAGAAATTTTAAAAACTTTTGCTTATATTAAAATAGGATTCAGTAAATAGACTGTTAATTTACCACCATAAGAACAACGCTTTCTGGAGTTTCCACAACTTGATGCCTCACTAAGAGCTTTATATACATACACAGACACACGTATACATACATATGTGTATATATATGTATATATATAAAATAATGTATTATATTATCATTATGCTGTGTGTGTGTGTGTGTGTGTGTTTATAATGTAATGCATTATGTTATCATCAGAATTTCCTTTTTGGTAAATAGGAACAATATCTGTCTCCCAGGGCTTTGCCACAGTACTGACATAATGCTTATTCAAAGAGCTTGGCACATGGGTAATACTCCAGTAGGTTACTATTGCTATGATTTTGATTTACTGTTGTTTCTCTCATTCTTACTTGATAGATGAGGAACCTGTTTCACAGAAATTAACTCCCTTCAAAAAGTTCACCTAATATGACAAGATTCAGATTTGAATCAAAGAGTGAAATCCTGGTTTCTGGAACCATTTCCCTTCCACCTTCCACCTAGGCATTTTGATTGTTTTACTTTTTGTTTTGTTTCAGTGAGTCAGTCATATGCCTTCTTAAGTTCTGTGCCTTATGCATGCTGTGTTTCTTTCTTTTTTACTTTTCTTTCTTCCCCAAATCTACTCGTTTTTTTCCCTAGCACAACTGACTGCTTCTGTCCAGTGCACCTCCTGCAAGGGCGGGGAATGGGGAATGAGGTTAGGAAATAGCCTGCGAAGCATTCTCTTTTCACACCTTGCCTCATTTCTCACCCCTTCTACTTATTGTAGATCTCTGCATTGATTTTCTCTATCATATGTGTCAAAAAGTATGTTTTCTTATTTAAGTTGCAATTGTGGAGAACATACTGTCTTAGAATTCTCTCAAATACATGATACATATTTTTATTGTTATTTTCATGTATATCAGTAAAACTGGAAAATTAAATCCCATCGTCACAAGTGCCAGAGGACTTAGGGCCAGGACCTGGCTAAAGTGAATGAGGTGCCCAGGTTTCAAAATTTAAGGAGACCTGTCCTGTGAATGTCATGCAAGTAGAGAATCTCAGCACCTCTGAGCAAGGGCCTGCTTCCGATTTGCACCATAGCAGCTTCACTTGCTTCCCCTAAGCCCAGGCCCTAGAAGTATCTAGGCATTTTTTCTTAGAATCAGTTTCCTTAGATCATTCCTAGATTGAGAAGGAGGGCACTTTGTTACTTTGGCTTTTTCATAATAATGGGCTTAATTTACAGCCCTCTTGGAATTTGCTATGGCAGGATAACAAGTTTAAAATCAGACAGCGTGCTACCAAAGGCCAGGTGTTCAAAGTATAATAAACACCTCCCTAAAGATTAGAAGATGAATATTTAACTAGATGACTCCATTTGATTTCCTTCTTCATTTTTTATTATTTCAGTGAAAACCTTCTTGATAGAAATTACATTGACAGGATTTTAATATTTTCTGGTAAATGAAACCTGTCATTCTTATGAGCTTCTCTCTTGACAGTAGTATTTGGTAAACTCTGGTGGCCAGTGATTTTCTCCCTAAATTAAGACTAAAGGAATTCCTTGCACCTTGAACATCAAGAGTACAAAATTTGTCCTGAGAGGTTGATGATTATGAGGAAACCAGTTGTATTAATTAGATCCTGTTTGCAAAGAGCCTGATGATTTTTTATTTTTTAATAGGAAAACAAAATAACCTCATCCATGGAAGCTTTAAGTGATTAATTATTGTTATCTTCCTTTCAAAGGCAAGGAAAACTATCATGCCCATCAAAACAGTTTTATGCAGAGAGTTTCAGTTTCCTTCTTGAAAAACTAGGCCCAAGAAGCAAAGCTATCTAGAACTGACATTCATTAAACATTAGCGGTTAGGACGGTTACTTTGGAAATAGGGGCCAACATATCTGTCTTTTTCCCCTGGGTTTATTTTACGATTATAGTTCCAGAAATGTAGTGAGAAGCATTTTAGAGCTCCAGTGTCAGATTTTGCTAAGTATTTTCCAATGATCACAATTGACAATTTTCATTTGATTGCCTATCAGAACTCAGAGAAAAGTCCCAAAGTTATGCAAAAGCCTGGTAAAATCATCAGGTTTCTCTACACTTGTGCATATCCCTAAATGTCGTCACCTTCATTTTCATGCTTACGCTTGGGGAGGGCCCAAATGTAATTCTGTTGTTGCTATTGTTTCTAACTTGTGTTACCAACATTAGGGAGATTCACAAGTATGTTACTGTTGTTTGTTGTAAATTCTCTAAGATTCTCATGTAAGATTGAACGCAATATAAAGGCGTACTTGGGATATCGACACAAAATAAGGTGTCCTGTTTTGCAGCTTTCATAATGCTTGTTTCATTGCGTTCCTTTGCGCTAGATTGAATTAAGTCTGAACCTAAGATAAATAATGACTTAATGATTATCTCTCTATAAATGATGAAATGTATACAGTCACCCAACAGAGAGACAAATAAATAGCTTGGGAGGAAAGCAAAACTATTAAAAGCTAGAGATGTGGTTTAAAAAAAAAAAATGTTTGTTTTTTTTAAGACATTTTTTTCTTTACTTTCCATATCATGTTTGTTAATGGTTATAGTGACAGGCATTGCATTTCAGAATCTGCTCAAATTCTCATGGAAGCAGCAACTGAGACAGAAGAAAACTGGCTCTATCGGGTTAATCTAGTATTTCCAAACTGAGTTTAGATCAAAAAAGAAACCCAAGATTTCCCAGTGAATCGGGATCTTGGTTTTATTAATGCAAAGCTCTTCCATCACCCACTCCGGCATGATGCTTCTGAAATGCAGAAACCTGTCAGTTCTGAGATAAACCTGTAATCCACATCTGTCCTTGGTGTTAGGTGGGCAGATCTTTTTGGTGTGGATATTTCCTGTCACTTATTCTCAGCACTACCTTTGTGTCTGAGGTAAGCTGATAGCTTTAGTCGATGCTCTTCGTGTCTTCCAGATTCAACGAGGACATCCAGACGGCTCTGTATGGTGTTTTGAGAGCAGCCCCCGTTGAAGCTCTTCTCCAGGTAATCCCCTGGAATGACAGCACGTGTGTCATAAACCAAAAGCCCACTTCTGGGTTCACGCAATCGAAGCATCTGTGAATGCTTGTTCCTAAGTGAATATGCAAATCAGCAGTAGCCTCATTTGGTATTTTTCTTGTTCACGGTCAGGATTCTAACCTTTCTTGCTGCTCACGTATATGGGGGGGAAAAGGCATGCCAAGAGCTGCTCCTCCCTCCTCCCAGGCTAAGTTAGTTATCCAGGGCCTCATTATGCTCTCAGTTTATCACTTATCATAATTCTCCTACTCCTTGATTTCATCTCTAGGCCAGGAGCTTCTTACTGATAAAGATGGTGCCTTAATCATTTTGTAACCCCCAGGGCCTGACATGTAGGTGCTTAAAGAAAGTTGGTTAAGTGATTGAATGAACTGATAACAAAAAACTTGAAAAAAATTATACTGCTATCCATACACATCATAAAGTCCACCGTCTATGCCTCCATCAAGTTTCGATTTTATATGTTTACATTTTTCATTGGTGTGGTCTTGCTTTCCAGCTAAGCAACCATCCTGACTTGGCTATTCTGTTAAATGCGCACATGACCATGTGCCCTTTTCATTTGTTGTATATATTATTACACCTTTGCACAGGAGAAAGAATGTTCATATTGGAGGGGAGACTTGACGTGTTCTAATGAGGCTGTCTCAGAGCTGGTGGTTCTTACCCTGAGAGTTCTTCCTGTCACCCAGTGTGTTTCAATCGAAGTGTTAGCCAGTTGGTGAATGAGATTTTGGAAAAGTTCCAAGCTGTAGTTCATTTTGTGCTTTTTCGAAGCTCAACTGTCTTTGCTGTCTTCATGGATGCCTTTTCTCTCTTTAGTACGTGGTTTGTTTTGCTTTTTTGAATATCTAACCTTATTTACAGTTTTCTTTCATAAAATAGAAATGTAATATAATATCGAGGCACATTACACTAGACTTGTTCAAAGGTTTTAAAAAGGCAATGAGATAACATATGTAACAACACTCTGAAAACTAAAGAATCCTACAACTAAAAGGAATTTATCATTGTTTATTGTCATTCATTTTACTTTTTAAAAAACATGGGAATGTCTGACTTTTGAACCTGTGACATGAGACAATTTTGTATTTTTTTTGTGGAGTTTTTGGTCTTTTTTGTTTTTCTTATAAGATGGCTTGTTTGTGTGTATGTATATATGTGTGCTTTCTAGAGATTTCCAGGGTTTTTTCTTTCTTTTCATTTCTTTCACTTTGGTTTTGCTTTTTCATGCCTACAGAGAATAAACTCTATGATAAAGCTGATACTTCAACTCTAAAACTGACAAGTCTGTGGGATTTGGGGAGGAGGGGTTAGGAAAAAGAACAAGCTGAGGAGAAATTAAATAGTTCCCAAAGAGAGTTTTACTTACTGCAATATAATCCCAAAGGAAATTGCTATAATGTAAAAGACTTGGAATAAGAACCCTTGATATTAGGTACATGTAAGCTATGGTCAGAGGAGCTAAGAAATTTATGAGTTGCAGATCATCTCAGTTGCTGTGTTTGAAGACATTTCATTGGTGAATTCTGAAATGGAGTCTTCTGTTGGGTAGATACTTTGGCAGCCTCAGTAGTATTGATCCATTGAAGACAAAGAGGAAAATGTTCTGATCGGTATGCTAAGAGTTTGCTTCCTGGGGAAGGTAGGCAGTCTTATGCTTCCTAACTTTTCATTGCAATTGCAAAGCCCACCTAGGAAGACAGAGGTTTGAATTATTAAAGAAACTGAGTTTTCTAGCCATGAAGCAGAATTTCCAATATTCTGCAAATTTTATAACACATTGTTTGAAAATAAACATTTTCCCATCATGTTTAGAGACAGAATGAAAGATAATTCACTCGAGTGAGAAAAGTTAGCCATGATGCTAAAATTCAGTTGAATATATTAAAGGTGTAACTTGGGTTTTAGACACTTTTCTTAAGAATTGGTGATTTATAATTTGAACAGCTGGCCTGCTGTTTGACATTATGTCAATCCCAAAATAATCTGTGGGGAAAATTAATGTTGTTATTAATACTTTAAATCTTTTTGTCTAGATAAGCTGGTATAATAATAATTAAGCTTTCAACTCATACATGATTTTTTTTTCCTTAAAACATCCTATTTTTGTTTTATGGCATAAATTAAATCTTTTTTTAAACAAAAGAATAAAGCATGGTATATAGCATGGGGGAATAAGCATTTCACTTCTTTCCTGGATGACAGTCTAGCTAGTAGCTAAGTAAGGGTGAGTGTTTTAGAGCAATACAGGCTTGAGATGAAATCTGTGTTGACCATTTTTCTAACTGTAAAACACTGCCCAGCCATTTAACATAGTCAGGTTATAGTTTCTTAACCTGTAAAGTGAGAAGTATAATAGAAACCATCTTTTGACCTTGTTATCATGATTAAATCAGGAAATAGATGGTAAACGGAGTAGTGTCTAGAACGCAATAGATACTTTAAATATGTTGGATGTTCATTTATTCCAGTAACTCTATGAAAGATACAGTGAAAAAAGGTAGAAATTTGTTTGACTCAAATGCTGTGGGCTTCTGCTGAGTTCGTAAGATATATCCAAAGTAGAACCTTTTATTTGTGTGATGACAAGTCTGTAAATATATTTTGATCCCAATGTTCTTTGGATTTGTAGTGAGGCCTGGCAGTACATAAGTTCCGAGAGAAGTAGAAGTGTGACGAGGTCTTCTTTCTGCTTTGACTGAAGTGCTCATTAGTGCCTGCTAATGAGAAAAGCTTAGGTCAGAAGCCAAAAGAGTACTACTCTTTTGGTAAGAAATGGGAGAGGTCAAAAAGCCAAGGTCAAAAATCAGGGATCAGGGTGAAATCGTGACTGTGGATAACCTAGTGTCAAGAATCAGGTGGCCACAAGCAGAAGGTACACTCTCTGATGGGGAAAAGAAATGAACACAAATTGTCACAGTTGGAATGAATTAAAACAGTGTGTTCCTTGACATCAATCAGAATATCATTAGAAGAATTTCCTTTGTAGTTCCAGTAAAAAGTTAATCTGAAGCATGCACTTTTTTTTGATGCCAGATAATAGACAAATATTGCTTTCAAAGCAATATGCCTATATATAAATATGAAAATATTTGCCTGATGGAATGGGAATTAAGGATAGGATCATGTTACAAGTTATAGTTAGTATTTAAAGCACCTTTGTGAAGCTAGGTATTCTACTTGTGACGCCTTGTATGAACAAATGCCTCAGTTCATGTTTGGGTTTGATTTGCTCATTTATTCATTCACTCATTTATTCATACATTTTTTACTTATTTTGTTTCTGTTAGATAACTTGATCATGCCATAATATTTTTCTGGCAAATGTTTCATTTTCACCTCAGTATGTTGACATGTTTGTTCTGCTTTCTTTCATTTATCCCTTGCAGCCAAAACAGAGACACTTTCTCTGTTTACAGAGCCATGTGATCACTGGTGATCAGGGTATATTTTCCTGCTCTCATGCTTGCCCCCTTGCAGTGCAGTTCTTCTACATCAAACATTTGGAGTGATCCTTGTGAAATATGTCATTCCCCTGCCTGAAACTCTTTATTCACTTCCCCTTGGTCTCAGAAGAAAATCTAACCTCTTCACCTGGACCTAAACAGCCCTGCATAACTTGCTTAGCCCTCCAGCCCCCTGACACACCTCTCTCCTGCTCGCTCACCACTCTCCAGCCAATGTGAGCTGCTTCTTTTCCTGGAATATCCCAGCCCTTCTTCACCCTGAGATTTCTATGTCTGTCATCTCTTTGTCTATGCCTCACCAGAGGGCACTTGTCCTCATCCTTCAGGTCTCAGTTCAAATATTACCTAATTAGAGAGGGCTTTTTTTTTTTTTTTTTTTTTTTTTTTTTTTGCGGTACGCCGGCCTCTCACTGTTGTGGCCTCTCCCGTTGTGGAGCACAGGCTCCGGACGTGCAGGCTCAGCGGCCATGGCTCACAGGCCTAGCCGTTCCGCGGCATGTGGGATCTTCCTGGACCGGGGCACGAACCTGTGTCCCCTGGATCGGCAGGCGGACTCTCAATCACTGCGCCACCAGGGAAGCCCGAGAGGGCTTTTTTGACCAACATATGTTGTTCTGTCATCAATCCATTTATTATCCTTAGAGCATTTACACAATCTACCATTTTTGTTTATTGATTTAATTACATTACTGTGATCTCTTTTGACCCCATTAACATATATATCCTTCGTAAGATTAAAGACTTTTTCTGTCTTGATTGTGATTCTATCCCCTTTTATCTGTCTTGATTGTGATTCTATCCACTGGAACCAGGAAACAAAAAAAAGTTTAGCAGTTGGTAGCTGCTCAATAATATTTTTTAACAAATAATACGTCATAGCTTATGATCTTGTCACTGTCATAGTTCATGATCTTCCTTTGTGCTTTGAGTTACTCAATGTTTATTGAGGACTTAGCATATGAAAGGCACTTAGACCTTGGGGAACTACAGATTAGTAAAGACTCGTTTCCTTCCTTCTGTGATAGGGCTAGCAAATAGGATGTTGCTTGCTTTGGTGAATTCCTGGATTGCTATGTGTAGAAAGATTCTGGAGCTATGTCTCAACACAGTAAAGGATGCCAGCAGCACAGTATAGAGAAGAGGAAATACTCATGTCATAGATTGACCATTCCTGATTAACAGAATCAGCACACTTTCAAAACACCTTTGTTATGGGAAAAAAAGTGGCTTTTTTAAGTCCCTCTTACGTGCCATGTTACCTTTAGCCGTGGAACTTTTTTGCACAGGCTGAAATCACCCGACTCCTGTCCACCTCCTGCCCCTCTTCATGGCCCCTTTACCTAGTAGTCATGTTACATATCTCAGCAAAGAGCTCTCCTTCAGGGATTCGTCCTCTGACTGCCTCTGCCTTCCGCTGACTAGGCTAATTCTTCTGCCCTACATTTTTCTGGCCCCCTGGACTTCTGTGTGTAGCACTTAGCGTTGTCATTGTATGTGGATCAGTGTCCTTAGTAGATTAATGTCTGTCTCTCACACTGGACTGTGAACTCCAAGAGGACAAGACTTTGTTTTGCTCACTATTTCCAATACCAGCCACCTGAGATTACCCTGTGTTTCCTTTGGAAACTCCCTGTTAATACAATATTATTGCTGATTCCAAAACACTGTATCTAATACGACATTTTTTTTTTTTTTAACATCACCCTTAATGATTTTGATACATTCTCACTGCTAGGGTTTTGTGCTTGTATCTAGAGATGATAATTTCATCAAGTATACAGTTTTTAAAAATATGACAATAAATGATTATGAAACAGAGAACTACAACCGTAGGTATTTGTACCACACAGAAACGGGTAGAACTTTCTCAGCCTAATCAAATCTCACCTCTTCAGCTTAGCATCATTCAACTACTTTTGCCTACATTATTCATCACCATTTCCAAATTTCTTTCATGTGTTATATCATGGAGGTTAGCAATTAGAACATTCCTTATCCAGATAGAGAACACAGTGTAAACAAACTTTTCTTCCCCCCTCAGGATGCCTTGTGTCCTCTCTCCCCAAAACCTCTTAGGAAAAAAAAAAAAAATGAGTGACTTGCTTCACTTGTTAGCTGATTTTGCTCATTTTTTAAAAACAAGCTCCAAAAGCCCCTTACCACTTGCTTTTTAAAAGGTAAAGATGTGGAATGAACTAGATACTTAACACGTTCAGAGCCGGCGACTTAATGTTTATAACCTTGAGGTTGCCTTTGATCCTCAATCAGCTTTTAATTACTATTGTAGTTACATTGGTGAAAAAAATAATTCTATTATTTCCAGAACACAGCAAGGATATGACCAATACTATCTCACGAGTACAGTTATTTTAAGGCTTTTATTACTAATTATAGTTGGTTTATTTTAATTCATTGTTCACTGGCCTCCTAGGCTATTAAGGTTCTATTCAGCATTACAGCTGCCACTGCAGCTGCTATTCCTCTGAGATTCCATGACTCCAGGAGAGTAGCAGGGTTCCTGTTTGCAAGAGGGTGTAATTGGACTCAAGGGAGATACTTAACTTGGTGTCCTGTGGAATGTGTTACAAGAGGATGCATTATTCCCAACTCTAAGAAGAGGATAGGAATGTAAAGAGAATGGTACATGAACTCTTTAACCATTACAAACTGACAGAAGCAACAATGAAACCAACCATTCAATTATCTATCTACTTATTCAGCTAGCTAGCTACAGCCAATTGTCACTTTGTACTAGATTTCACTTTATAATTTTTTCCTAACTGCTCAATTCTCAGACCACCCTCATTTCCCTTTTGCAAACAAAAAAAGTAGTAGGTATTTTAACATTCCTATGCAATTCATTTATTCAACAAACATTATTGAGCACCTACTATGTGCCTGGGACAACTTTTGCAACTCATGCAAACTTTATTAGCAAGCAAAGATAGTCATACGTCCTTTTCTGTAAGCTTGAGGAATTCCCACTATATTAGGTATTTTGACAAGTGGTTGCATGAAGAATTTGCAACAGCGCTCTGATGGCATGATCACCTAGTGTTCTAATTGAATCAAGTTAACAATCCTTCCATGGGTTTGAAATGGGGGAAGGGCAGGAGGGAATATAGGGTTATGGACTAAAGATATTTCTCTAATTATGTTAGGCTGTGAGGGTGGCCGTATTCTTTCTGTTTCACCCTGTTTATGCAAGGGCAGACATTTTAGCCACCCCCAGAGTTAAACTTTACTCTTTTCATAAGTAAAAACTTATTTTCAAACACTTTATCCTAGTTAAAAAATCCTCTAGTGAAGATTTATGCAGGGATATTTACAATACTTGTCTTAGCCATCCATGGATCTCTGATTGAAGTCTTCAGATGGTAGCTAGTCTTCAGTGGACTGTGCATTTCTGATTAAAGTGCATAAAATGTAGACTGTTTCCAAGAGAATGAATTCAGTACACAAGTCATTATATCCCACGGTCTATACTGAAATATTTTGAAGTAAATTACAGGCAACATTAAAGAGAGGTTGGCATCTCACTCCCTGCCTGGATACTTGCTGAGTTACAGAATTAGCAGTCTTGCTACAGGACTGCAGTGAGAGCAGAGCCAAGCAGAGTGAGAGAAATCTTGGAAGAGCACACCACACCTGGAAACCAAATCCCAGCAGAGGCCACCACACGCAGTCAGATCAGACCAAGCCAGAACAAGACATGAAACATCCCTGCCAGAATTGACTGGCTTATTCCGTTGAAATTGGCCCTTATGCCTCTCTCCTCCCTTTTAGACTTGAACCCTGGACAGCTAGAACTAGAAGAGGATAGGAGAAGATGAAAAAAAACAAATACAAACAACAGCAAACACAACTTGCTTTCTTCACCCAACCTGTCCCCACTCTAGGACCCTAAGTTTGAGATCTACTTAGTGACCCAGAGAAGATCATTGTTCCAATGGATGAATCCTAGGATTTAAACTGGTCTGGAATCAGGTGTTTGCTTATACGGTGTGTGTTTATTTTATTGTGGTAATACGCGCATAACATGAAGTTTACCATTTTAACCAAGTGCTGGTAACTAAGCATGGAATTCAGTATATTTCTGTCACTGTGCAGCCATCACTGTCATCCGTCTCCCTAACTTTTTAATCTTCCCAAACTGAAACTTTGTACTCATTAAATACTAACCCCCCATTACCCTCATCCCCAGTCCCTGGCAGCCACCATTCTATTTTCTGCCCCTATGAATTTGACTACTTTAGGTATTTCATTTAAGTGGAATCACACAATATTTCTCCCTTTATGACTGGCATATTTCACTTAGCATAGTGTTTTCATCCATGCCGTTCTTTTATGCGTTGGAATTTCCTTCCTTTCGAATAATACTCCTCTGTGCGTGTGTGTGTGTGCACATTTTGTTTATCCATTCATCTATCAATGGATACTTTGTCTCCACATTTTGGCTATTGTGAATAATGTTACTGTAAACAGAGACGTTCAGATATCTAATTTCTCTACCTTCTCACCAACACTCGGTTTCTGTTTTTTTTATTTTTATTTTTGACAGTGGCCATTCCAGTGGGTCTAAAGTAGTATCTCATTATGATTTTGATTTTCATTCCCCTAATAATTACTGATTTTGGTCATCTTTTCATGTGTTTATTAGCCATTTGTGTATCTTCTTTGGAGATACGTCTATTGAGGTTCTTTGCCTTATTTTTTTTTTTTTTTTTTGTGCGGTACGCGGGCCTCTCACTGCTGTGGCCTCTCCCTCTGCGGAGCACAGGTTCTGGACGCGCAGGCTCTCAGGGCCATGGCTCATGGGCCCAGCCGCTCTGCGGCATGTGGGATCCTCCCGGACCGGGGCGCGAACCCGCGTCCCCTGCATCAGCAGGCGGACGCTCAACCACTGGGCCACCAGGGAAGCCCTGCCCATTTTTCAAAATACTGTTTTTGTTGTTGCAGAGTTCTAAGAGTTCTATATATATTCTGGATATTAATCCATTATCCGATATATGATTTACAAATATTTTCTCCCATGTTGTGGGTTGCCTTTTCACTTTGTTGACAGTATGCTTTATATACAAAGCCTTTGGAGTACAGTTTGTCTAATTTTTTCTTCTGTTGCCTATGCTTGTGGTGTTTAATCTAAGAAATCTTTACCAAATCCAATATCATGAAGTTTTCCCCTTATATCATCTTCTAAGAAATGTAAAATTTTGCTCTTACACTTATGTCTTTGATCCATTTTGACTTAATACTTATATATAGTGTAAGGAAAGCATCCATTTTCATTCTTTCATATGTGCAGACCTAGTTTCCCAACATTATTTGTAAAAAAAAAAAAAAAAAAAAAAGACTGTCCTTTCCCTACTGAATGGTCTTGACAACCTTGTTAAAAACCATATGACCATTTATGTGAGGGTTTATTTCTGGGTTCTGTATCAAATTCATTGATTAGCTCTAGTAATTTTCTGGTGGCATCTTTAGGATTCTCTATGTATGGTATCATGTCATCTGCAAACAGTGACAGTTTTACTTCTTCTTTTCCCATTTGTATTCCTTTTATTTCTTTTTCTTCTGTGATTGCCGAGGCCAGGATTTCTATAACTATGTTGAATAATAGCGGTGAGAGTGGACAGCCTTGTCTTGTTCCTGATCTTAGAGGAAATGGTTTCAGTTTTTTGCCATTGAGAATGATGTTTGCTGTGGGTTTGTTGTATATGGCCTTTATTATGTTGAGGTAGGTTCCCTTTCTGCCCACTATCTGGAGAGTTTTTATCATAAATGGGTGCTGAATTTTGTCAAAAAGCTTTTTCTGCATCTATTGAGATGATCATATGGTTTTTATTCTTCAATTTGTTAATATGGTATATCACAGTGATTGACCTGCATATATTGAAGAATCCTTGCATCCCTGGGATAAATCCCACTTGATCATGGTATATGATCTTTTTACTGTGTTGGTGGATTCTGTTTGCTAGTATTTTGTTGAGGATTTTTGCATCTATATTCATGAGTGATATTGGTGTGTAATTTTCTTTTTTTGTAGTATCTTTGTCTGGTTTTGGTATCAGGGTGATGGTGGCCTCATAGAATGAGTTTGGGAGTGTCCCTTCCTCTGCAGTTTTTTGGAAGAATGTGAAAAGGATGGGTGTTAGCTCTTCTGTAAATGTTTGATAGAATTTTCCTGTGAAGCCATCTGGTCCTGGACTTTTGTTTGTTGGAAGATTTTAAATCACAGTTTCAATTTCATTACTTGTGATTGATCTGTTCCTATTTTCTATTTCTTCCTGGTTCAGTCTTGGAAGGTTATGCCTTTCTAAGAATTTGTCCATTTTTTCCAGGTTGTCCATTTTATTGGCATAGTGTTGCTTGTAGTAGTATGTTAGGATGCTTTGTATTTCTGCGGTGTCTGTTGTAACTTCTCCTTTTTCATTTCTAATTTTATTGTTTTGAGTCCTCTCCCTCTTTTTCTTGATGAGTCTGGTTAATGGTTTATCCATTTTGTTTATCTTCTCAGAGAACCAGCTTTTAGTTTTATTGATCTTTCCTTTTGTTTTCTTTGTTTCTATTTCATTTACTTCTGCTCTGATCTTTATGATTTCTTTCCTTCTGCTAACTTTGGGTTTTGTTTGTTCTTCTTTCTCTAGTTCCTTTAGGTGTAAGTTTAGATTATTTATATGAGATTTTTCTTGTTTCTTGAGGTAGGCTTGCATAGCTATAAACTTCCCTCTTAGAACTGCTTTTGCAGCATCCCATAGGTTTTGGATTGTTGTGTTTTCATTGTCATTTGTCTCTAGGTGTTTTTTGATTTTCTCTTTGTTTTCTTCAGTGATCGCTTGGTTTTTTAGTAACGTAGTGTTTAGCCTCCACGTGTTTGTGTTTTTTACGTTATCCCCCTTGTAATTCATTTCTAATCTCATAGCGTTGTGGTCCAAAAAGATGTTTGATATGATTTCACTTTTCTTAAATTTACTGAGGCTTGATTTGTGACCGAAGATGTGATCTATCCTGGCGAATGTTCCATGCGCACTTGAGAAGAAAGTGTAATCTGCTGTTTTTGGATGGAATGTCCTATAAGTATCAATTAAATCTATCTGGTCTGTTGTGTCATTTAAAGCTTCTGTTTCCTTATTTATTTTCATTTTGGGTGATCTGTCCATTGGTGTGAGTGAGGTGTTAATGCCCCCCACTGTGATTGGGTTACTGTCGATTTCCTCTTTTACGGCTGTTCGCAGTTGCCTTATGTATTGAGGTGCTCCTATGTTGGGTGCATATATATTTATACTTGTTATATCTTGTTCTTGGATTGCTCCCTTGATCATTATGTAGTGTCCTTCCTTGTTTCTTGTAACATTCTTTATTTTAAAGTCTATTTTATCTGATACGAGTATTGCTACTCCAGCTTTCTTTTGATTTCCATTTGCATGGAATATCTTTTTCCATCCCCTCACTTTCAGTCTGTTTGTGTCCCTAGGTCTGAAGTGGGTCTCTTGTAGACAGCATATATATGGGTCTTGTTTTTGTATCCATTCAGTAAGCCTGTGTCTTTTGGTTGAAGCATTTAATTCATTCATGTTTAAGGTAATTATCAATATGTATGTTCCTGTGACCATTTTCTTAATTGTTTTGGGTTTGTTTTTGTAGGTCCTTTTCTTCTCTTGTGTTTCCCACTTAGAGAAGTTCCTTTAGCATTTGTTGTAGAGCTGGTTTGGTGGAGCTGAATTCTCTTAGCTTTTGCTTGTCTGTAAAGGTTTTGATTTCTCCATTGAATCTGAGTGAGATCCTTGCCAGGTAGAGTAATCTTGGTTGAAGTTTCTTCCCTTTCATCACTTTAAGCGTATCATGCCACTCCCTTCTGGCTTGTAGAGTTTCTGCTGAGAAATCAGCTGTTAACCTTATGGGAGTTCCCTTGTATGTTATTTGTTGTTTGTTTCTTGCTGCTTTCAATAATTTGTCTTTACTTTTTGCCTGTTTGATTACTGTGTGTCTCTTCTTGGGTTTATCTTGTATGGGACTCGCTGCGCTTCCTGGACTTGCCTGGCTATTTCCTTTCCCATGTTAGGGAAGTTTTCGACTATAATCTCTTCAGATATTTTGTCAGGTCCTTTCTCTCTCTCTTCTCCATCTGGGACCGCTATAACGTGAATGTTGTTGTGTTTAATATTGTCCCTGATGACTCAGGCTGTCTTCATTTCTTTTCTTTCTTTTTTCTTTACTCTGTTCTGCAGCAGTGAATTTCACCATTCTGTCTTCCAGGTTACTTTTCTGTTCTTCTGCCTCAGTTATTCTGCTATTGATTCCTTCTAGTGTAGTTTTCATTTCAGTTATTGTATTGCTCATCTCTGTTTGTTTGTTCTTTAATTCTTCTAGGTCTTTGTTAAACATTTCTTGCATCTTCTCGATATTTGCCTCCATTCTTTTACCAAGGTCCTGGATCATCTTCACTATCATTATTTTGAATTCTTTTTCTGGAAGGTTGCCTATCTCCACTTCATTTAGTGGTTTTTCTGGGGTTTTATCTTTTTCCTTCATCTGGTATATAGTCCTCTGCCTTTTCATGTTGTCTATCTTTCTGTGAATGTGGTTTTTGTTCCATAGGCTGCAGGATTGTAGTTCTTTGTGCTTCTGCTGTCTGCTCTCTGGTGGATGAGGCTATCTAAGAGGCTTGTGGAGTTTTCCTGATGGGAGGGACTGGTGGTGGGTAGAGCTGAGTGTTGCTCTGGTGGGCAGAGCTAGGTAAAACTTTAATCCATTTGACTGCTGATGGGTTGGGCTGGGTTCCCTCCCTGTTGGTTTTTTGGCCTGAGGCAACCCAACACTGGAGCCTACCTGGGCTCTTTGGTGGGGCTAATGGAAGACTCTTGGAGTCTGGAGTACTAGGAGTACTTCCTAGAACTTCTGCTGCCAGTACTAGGAGTACTTCCCAGAACTTCTCCTGCCAGTGTCCTTTCCCCATGGTGAGCCACAGCCACCCCCTGCCTCTGCAGGAGACCCTCCAACACTAGCATGTAGGTCTGGTTTAGTCTCCCCTGGGTTCACTGCTCCTTCCCCTGGTTCCTGATGCACACACTACTTTGTGTGTGCCCTCCAAGAGTGGAGTCTCTGTTTCTCCTAGTACTGTCGAAGTCCTGCAGTCAAATCCCGCTAGCCTTCAAAGTCTGATTCTCTAGGAATTCTTCCTCCCTTTGCCAGACCCCCAGGTTGGGAAGCCTGACGTGGGGCTCAGAACCTTCACTCCGGTGGGTGGACTTCTGTGGTATAAGTGTTCTCCAGTCTGTGAGTCACCCACCTAGCAGTTATGGGATTTGATTTTGCTGTGATTGCTCCCCTCCTACCATCTCATTGTGGCTTCTCCTTTGTTTTTGGATGTTGGGTATCTTTTTTGGTCAGTTCCGGTGTCTTCCTGTCGATGATTGTCTAGCAGCTAGCTGTGATTCTGGTGTTCTCACAAGAGGGAGTGAGAGCACATCCTTCTACTCTGCCATCTTGGTTCCAGTGTGTTTGTTTTTTAATATATGACTGAAGAGAGTTTATAGAATTTGCCCAAGATGCCTGGTAAGTAATGGGATCATGGAAGGAAGACATTGAGCAGTATGATTAGAGGCAGTGATTTGAAAAAATGAAAAGTTATTTTAAAAAAGTAAAACTTAATTTTAATACCCCCACAAGTTGGAACCCTTTGTATTGATCAGCTTTTCTACATTGAAACTGCAAAGCAAACAAACATAAACTTCAGTGGCATATGATGTTAAGCACATAATTGACACATAACTCTGCAGGTTGGACACTGGCTTGTTCTAGGCTGGGCGACGCTGCTCAGCTGTGGTCACTCTGTTCCACGTGTCTCTTTTTTCTTCTCTTAAGACCAGAACGCTAAAGTGATCTTCTTATGGAGAAGACAAAACCTTAAGAGGGCAAATAGAATGAAGGAGCCTCTTAGGCCTCAGGCTTGTAACTGTCACACTGCCGGGTTTTATCTCATTCTGTTGTCTAAAGCAAATCCTATGGCTGGATCCATTGCTGGGAATAGATAATTATGGTCCATCCCTTTAGCTGGAAGAGTGAAAGGTTACATGGCAAAGGGGAAAAACTTAAGTCACCTAGACCAAGGTCCTTGATAGGTTTTAAAATAAAAAATTAACTTCTCTTATTATTTTATCTATGATTTCCTTTAGGGGAGAATGGAAACTAAAGTTTAATTTAAAGGAGGGAGGGGAAGTGGTAGAGTTAAATAAGAAGTCTCTACCTCCTGTGGTATGTGTTTGAATTTGTCTTCACTAAATGTACAAGTGTTGCTACTTCACTGCGCACATGTCTGGTTTCCTTACAAATGGTGAACTACTTGAGGCCAGATGCCTTATTATCATAAAAATACAATTACTAGTAAGTAATGTTTATAAAGCACTTACCATGTGCCAGACTCTGTGCTATATGCAGTACAGATAGTATTCTATTTCATTGTTAAAACAACAGTTTTAAGTAAATGATAGAATCCTCATTTCACACATAGAAAATTAACGCACAGAGAAATTTCATTACTGGGCAAATGATACAACTTCTTTATCTGGTAGATACTCCTGAGTAGTAAATCCATAAGTGTACATGGGGGCAGAACTACCATAATGCAGGGGAATGGGACGCTATTTTTAACAACTGTCCCAAAGTAAGTTTTCCAAAGGGAGAAAAATTATATTTGTCAGAAATACTATAAAGCAAAAAAAGTACATCAAAGCAATGATAAACAAAGTGAAATAGTCCATCATATTTGATGTTCAATATTGTAAATAATTCACAACTGCCCATTGGTATAAAAGTAATCCATTGGCATACAAGTAAAGGCAGGCTATTTCTGCCTTTATACAAGTAAAGGCAGGTCTCTTTCTCTTGGAAAGAGACCTACTGCTGCTATATACGTGTGTGTGTATATCTATATATATATTTTTTTCTTCTGCTTCTCAGGTTTTCTTTCACATATATTTTGTTTTGTTTTGTTTGTTCTTTTCACCTAAGCTTTGCATGCTTAGTAAATCTTGACTGAATGAATAATTGTCATATATAATTTAAATGACTAAGACACGCTCTTATATTAAGATATATATAAAACATCTCTTATGAGCTAAAGTCCTTACATTTTCTTTCATTAAAACAAAGTTACAGTAGCTTCACATTGAGTTATAATAAAATCTTTGGATCCAGACATGTCCTGTTTTGCTTGATCCATTAACTTATGCTTAAAGACTTAAAAAAAAAAGGTTCTGTGACCATTTTTATACATCCTACACTTACTTGGATTCAGAATAAGATATAAGAATTTTAACATTTATTATGAAAATTATTTGGTGGAATAGAATAAGATGGTCTGAATGATTAATTTTGTATGGCCAGAACACTGTGCGAATTTAAATGATATTAAATTAATGCTTTCATTTTTCATAGTCAATATTTGCATTTCTTAATAGTGAAAATCTGTTTTAAAAAATCAAATGAATCATGATCCTGAAGCCATGAGCAACAGGGAATTATTTTAAAAGAATTTCAGGCTTAGCTACACATCTCTTGATCGAGGTCAAAATTCTAACATTGAGATGTTAGAGGTCTAATTCAGCTGTCCATGCTTTCTAACATGGTTGAATGTTAGCAATCATTATATTCGGAACCAATAAGCATCTAGAGCTGTTCTTTTTTTAGAATTGCCTTTGGTCTGCAGAGGAGAAACAGCCTCAGTTAAGCTTTTAGCAGTGCTATTTTTATGATGTGAATTATTTAGATAGTGATTCTTTCGATCTGGTATTCTTCCACCTCTAAAAAAATAGTTCCTCTTTAAAAAAATTCAATAGGATAGAAGTAGAAACCCTTTAAACATTATTAAAGCCTGAACAAAAGCATATTGGTATCATCAAATATTATCATTTTGGGAGGTGATCATATTCAGAATTCTTCCTGAGACCCTATTTTCTGTTGCAAAGGAGTGGAGTACCACCAGAAAACAGTACCCTGAGCTAAATACAAACCAACTAGTTCATATTTTTCTGTCTACTGGAAATAAAATTAATTTATTCAAGAAGAAAATTGTTCTTTTAATAATTTTTCTTTGGAGCATAGGTAAAGCTAATTTCTCCCCACATCAAAGATTTTTAAGATTCCTCCTTATAGAATAAAATGCAAAGCCTTTGAAAATCGACAGTAGCATTGTTTGAAAGGCACAATATGGTCCTCACTTTCCCTAGTTTAGGAAAGAAAACAAGAAAGCTTATTAGAATTGTGTGTAAAACAAGGCTAAATAGTCTCTAAAAGAGACCTAAGAAACAGACCCCATAAACAGATACAGCATAAACTATGTGATATTTATTTTGACCTTGTTTCTGTGGTCATTCTGTTCCCAGCATTTGCAATGTTATAAATAGGGGAGTGAAGGAGAAGGGTGTTAACTCTTTTAACAGTAGTGGAACCATTCTGACTGGGCTGCAGAGCAGCATGATTTATACAGTGGCGTGTTAGTGCTTGATTTAGGACTATCCTTTGAAAAATATATAAAGCCCTGCTTGGACTCCTCCCACCTAGGTAGTTATTGTCATTTCAATCCATTTGGTTAGCTTAAGTTTTCTACTTCAGTCCTATCTTAGAAAATAACCAAAATAATAGGACTAATTCTTCATCTCACCATACCGCTACTCCTTTGGAACTTATCTGACTTGTCACTGATCTGTATTCTGTTTGTGCTGGTCGTGCTCATTTCACACAACTCAGTTTGTGTTTCAGGGATAAAACTTTATGTTGGGCTTCCCTGGTGGTGCAGTGGTTGGGAGTCTACCTGCCGATGCAGGGGACACGGGTTCGTTCCCCAGTCCGGGAAGATCCCACATGCCGCAGAGCGGCTGGGCCCGTGAGCCATGGCTGCTGAGCCTGCGCGTCCGGAGCCTGTGCTGCGCAATGGGAGAGGCCACAACAGTGAGAGGCCCGCATACCACAAAAACAAAAAACAAAAAAAAAAAACTTTATGTTACAATCCTGTTTCAAACAAAAAATTTCAATAATTTGAATTTCCTCAAAGCCCAAATTCCTCAGCAAGACCTAAAAACGTGTCACAAGGTACATGTAAAGTTCTTCACCCCTGGAGATAGTTTGCAGACCCCTCCCCACCCTCAGGTTTCACATAAGATGTCACCTCTTCTCTGAAGCCCTCCCTCAATTCCCTGGGTAGAGTTTACTACCCTATGCTATATCTTTTGTTTTCTTTATACCAAGTACATAATTATCGTGGAATACTTATTTATATTCTAATATTATAGTTCTCATTAGATATTGTAGCTCTTCAAAATATGGATTGTATAATGTTCATCTTATTTGTTACATGATTAGCCTCTCAAATAAATACATGTTCATTATTTGAAAGAGTCCTTAATAAATATTTATTGAGTAACTGTAAATATATATTTGGCTCTTTATTTCTTTTTATGTTCCTCCCCAACCCTCAGACTTTAAGTTCCAAGGGATGAGTGTTCATATATATTTTGTTCACCACTGTGAATCAATGCCAAGTACAGTACCTGCTGTATAGTTGGCATGCAACAAATGTTATAAAGTGAGCAAATACACTGATAAGTAAGAATGTCAGTGGCTGATAACGGCTTTTAATGTTTAAGAGAGTTTTTGTATGTGAAATTCTTTGACTCAAAAGAATGAACCTCTACTGATAAATATTTTGGCATCATGGAAAGATGGTTTTAAGATACAGCTGTGGTTTTCAGAATGTGGATCATGGCCCATATATTTGACATGCTGTCAACTTAGGTGACTGTGACCAGCATTTTTAAAAAAGAAAAGAAGTTGGATTTTATTAGTTTTCTGCTACTGTGTAACAAATTACCACAAACTTAGCAGCTTAAGACAACATTAATTATCTCATAGTTTCCGTTGGTTGGGTGTTGGGGCACAGGTTAGCTGGATCCTCTGCTCAGGGTCTCACAGGCTGCAATAAAGGTGTGGGAATGGGTGTCTGGCTCTTATCTTAGTCTCACTGTTCTTTTCTGTGACATTGTGATTTATAGTAAGAAACAGATATTGAAATAGGTATTTGCTCTTCATCGCATTTCTGGCAGAGATCTCCTAAAACCCTGGAATTCCCGAAGTGATGACGAAAGATGCCTTTTGTTATATTAATGGTGACTTGCGAACCACCTAAGGATGAGGTGAGGGCTGGTTGCCAGGAGAGCCAAACATGTGATTAGAGGGTTGGAACTTTCAGTCCTACCTCCTGACCTTCTGGAATGGGAGATGGGCTGGAGGTGAATCACTTACCAATGGCCAGTGATTTAATCAGTCATGGCTAGGTAATGAAGTCTTCATAAACCCCCCAGAGGTCTAGGTATGGAAAACTTATGGGTTGGCAAACATGTGGAGATTCCAGGAGTATGGCACACCTGGAGAGAAGTGTGCCTTTCCCTGCCCCCCCATTCATCTCTTCCATCTGGCTGTTGCTGAGTTGTATCCTTTCTTTTTTTTTTTGTTGCGGTACGCGGGCCTCTCACTGCTGTGGCCTCTCCCGTTGTGGAGCGCAGGCTCAGCGGCCATGGCTCACAGGCCCAGCTGCTCCACGGCATGTGGGATCCTCCCGGACTGGGGCACGAACCCGTGTCCCCTGCATCGGCAGGCGGACTCCCAACCACTGCACCACCAGGGAAGCCCCCTGAGTTGTATCCTTTAATAGACAGCAATCTAATGAGTAAATGGGTTTCTTGAGTTATGTGAATCATTCTAGAAAATTAATTGAACCCAAGGAAGGAGTTGTGGGAACCTCTGATTTATAGCCATTGGGTCAGACACATAGATGACAACCTCGGCTTGTGATTGGCATCTGAAATGTGTGTGTGTACGTGTGTTTGGGGGGGGGGTAGTCTTGTAAGATTGAACCCTTAACCTGTGAAATCTGATGTCAGAACTGAATTGAATTGTAGGACATAAAGCTGGTGTCTACAGAGTTGCTTGGTAGTATGGGGGACCCCCCCACCCTGCATGCTGGAATTGGTACCAGAACCCATTTATGTTCCAAGATCAGGTAGTTGGTGGAAGAATTCATTTCCTTTCAGATACAGAAAATCCGGCTTCTTTAAGGCTAGCAGGAGAGAGTCTGCTTCAAGTCTCTGACCTCTATACTCAGTTTAAAGGGATCACCTGATTAGGCCAGGCCCACCCAGGATGATCTCCCTTTTGCTTAACTTAAATTTAACTGATTAGGGGCTAGAGACTTTAACTATATCTGAAAATTTTCTTTACCTCTTCATATAATATTACCTAATCAGCACGTAGCATCTTGTCATTCACAGGCATTGTCCTTACTAAGGGGGAGTAGGGATTATACAAAAGCATGATTCATTGGAGCCATTTTAGAGTTTTGCCTACCATATTGCCCTAATAATATGTGTGCGTGTACATTTACAGGCTCATGTGTTGAGTTATGTGTGTATAGCTGTATAAGTAGTGGGTCATAATGCAAAATCTATTTTGCAAATGTGAGTCACGTTCAAAAAACTTGAAAATCACTGAGTAGAGGATAAATTTACAGTGCTTCTCATATTCCCCAAAGTAAGGAAATATTCCAGTCACAGCCAGTGCTAAGCAGCTTTAGAAGTTTATTTCCTGATATTCATTACTGACTATTGCAATTTTTGCATTCATTTGTTCCATCAATCCATGGTTATTGAATGCACACTGTATGCAAGCCTTTTGCGTTAGGCAGCAAAGACCATGGATTCCTTGAGATCAGCAGTCATGATATAAGATACTATGTGTACGTAAATAAATGACCAGTATAATTCCAGGGTAGTAATGGGGGGGAAGTGGTAGAGAATTTTGAAAAGAAAACAAAGGTAAAGTTGATATTTTGAAAGAGGTTTTAATATTACTGTATCTGCTAAAAGACCACATTTCTTTCCCAGCTTCCTAAAACTCAGCTTCATAGTTCAATAATAGCAGAAATAAGGCAAGTAATTAAAAAGAGAAGAAAGGAAAAGATTAAAGAACTTATAAAGGAGCCAGTGACTAGAATATGCTTCTCACACATTTTAAAGAAATAATATCACTCTACTCGGCAATTAAAACAGAAATTAAAGTGCATTTCTAATATCATATCTTTTATTTTTTATAGTTTTATTACTTGCCTCAAGTCACTTCAAGTCTCAGGAATGGGGGTGAGCACCCACTCAAGTTGCTATCAATAAGACTTGTGAGTCTTTGCATTTGCTGTGCTGACCATTGGTCTGGCACAAGCTGTGAAAACCCCCCATATCTAGCACAAACCCTGCTCTCACCTGTCTCTGCCACCAAGCGGAAGCCAGTGGCAATGAGGAGATCATACATATTATACTTTGATTGTTATCTGGACACGCAGACTTCCCAAAGTGCTCATAAATGAATGTCAGTTTCCCTAAACCAAAGCATATTTTGATTAGCTCATTTTATTGTTACACCCTATCCATTGTTAATGCACTGGAATACTGTTGTATTTCAAAGCTTAGGTCGAAATTTTAAAGCCTCTATCTCATCTTCGAATATGCCACCTATGGAAAGGGCTGCTCTGTCTTTAATGTTGAGGTATATTGTGTGCTGTGCAGAGAAATGTTTTTCCTTAGTATCTTGTGACTTTCTATTTCCAAATGAACTGAGATTCAAGGCTATCACACAGTAATCACTTCCTTGGCAGTTAGATGAGGACACTCCAGTTCAGTGATTGTGAACCAATTGTCAGAGGACTGGCTGTCTGCAATTGTCATAAAGTGCCCTTTAGTTCCTTATTGCCTTAATATTTCTATCAGAGTCATTGTCTTTCATGATCCATTGATATTTCTCCCATAATATTGATAGATTTTTCTTTTAAGGATCTCAAAGAACTTAATGTGTCACAGACTCCTTTATTAATTTTGTCGATTAAATTTATGGATTTATGGATTCATAGTTTAGACTCATGAAGGATTTGTTCCCATTGAGCTACAAAGCCTGAGAGATTAATTACCACTCCCCCCATCCTCATTCTTCCGTCATGTTCCACCTCTATTAGAAAAAGTAAGCATGGAACGCAAAACAAAAGAATTATAGTTGTCGCTAATTGATTGTTTTTCAGCAATCATTTGCAGTATGTAATTATCCAAAATTATGTTAAAATTCATAATTTTATATGAAACTGAAAAAAGAAATAGACGTTCCATCTAGAAGGTAGTCTAAATATTATAAACCCAATTAAATCTAACAAAGTTAGATTTAGGTTGTCTAGAATGACAACCTTGAAATACTTGAGTCAGCCCTTTATCTCCTGCCCATGAGTTCTGTAAAGATAGCTAAAAATAAATTGTTTACTCATTTTTCTGTAATAGAGATCGCAATTCTCTTTGCACAGCTTTTCTTAGTGATGTTGCAGCTATTTCCACCTCTGTGTGTATTAATGCAAAAAGAGTTCAAGGGTAGATGTCCTTCAGATAATTCAAAATACATGTTATAGTTGTAAAAGTTCAGTTTCAAATGAATAACCTGCACTTAGTACAGAGTGACATTTAATTTAGATGTTCAGTAGTATAGATTATTGGTTCTGGGGGTTATACCTTGGCCGGTAATGAGTGCAAAAGTGACATATGACTGATGTTATTGTTTGCAAATTATTGTACTGCCAGGGAAGGTAACTATTAAAGATAATCAAATAGAACCCAGCTGTATAGTGAAATCAGTAGTTTCAGCAAATATCTTGTGATTTATTCAAAAGCTTTTGCATTATGAAATGCTGAAGAATTTGAGAGACTACTCACCGTCATCCAAGGAGGTTGTAACCTCATAGATTAAATGGAATGATGAGTTTCTGTTGTCACAGTGACACTGACTTGAAGACACAGCCTTGGCAGCATAAGGTTAACTTGGTGGGATTAAAACAATGAATGGATTTAGATAACATTTGAAATGCTGGTATAGGGTTTTGTTTGTCACATAAAATATTGACTTACCAGAGGTTGATTTGCTGTTAAAAACATTCATTTCTGGTGTAGAATAAAATTCTGAAAAACATTTATCTTATTAATAGCTCTTACTCTCCAGATATTTTTTAAGAAAAATTTCTATTTGGCTGGACTACAGATCCATCAATCTCTGGACTCTTACTATATTCAAATTCCTTACCATGATAATATTCTCTTACTACTCCCACTTTTCTCTCCCTGAGATCCACAGAATAACTTAGCAAAGATGGTGATTGGCAACTTTAAAAATGATCTCAGGTTTTCATATATTTTTTTACTCATATATAATTGAGCTCTTACCTGAGGTTCATCAAGACTGAGTAGCTTGACTCATCAAGAGAACCCCCCCCAAAATCAAATGCCTTCAATTCTCCAGTCCACCATTTCACTAGAAGGATTAATGGCATGTTTAAATTTTCGGTTTTCCAAAGAAGCTCTTTCATTGTTCTTCATCCTACCACAGTGCTGAGTTAGTATTTAAATGTTTCCTTTTGTGCATTTCAAACTGTCAGACTGAAGAAATACCAATAAGTGTGTTAGGTTTAGATAATCGAAAATTCCCTTTACTCAGCCTCTCAGTCTATATTTATCTGTCTGGCTGTGAAATCTATTCCAAGAGTATTCATCTACCACCCAAATCTATTCACCAAGCATCAAGACTCATCAGTGAGATGGAATAATGCCATTTAATTAGTCTTTGATATACAGCTTAATTAGGTCTTAATAAGGGGTAGTGCATCCTAAAATCAATTATCTTGCTCTTTTTAATAAGAGCAACTAATTAGTTGGAAAATCACCACAGTTCTCTTTTGATCCTGAAGCTTTCCATGGTGCTAGGAAGAAGGTTATGAAGAAAAAAAAAAATTCTCTAAAATATTTGGGAGAAATGTCATATTGAACCTAAAAGGATATATTCAAAACTATTGCAATACATTAGAAATATTTTACAGAAAATGCAATGCCACCAATTCAGCATCTTTGCGTGGTATTTCATAGTGTTTTAGTTTATGCGATAAAGAAAAGTCAAGTGCTTTTCTACCTGTGTGTCTAGCTTTTCCCTTTGCATTGTCCTAGATGTAGTTCCACCGCAACTTTGTCTACAGTGGTCAGGGTGCCACATTTACAAGGAGTCATCTTCATTAACTGGCGCCTCTTTTAGCTCTAACCTAGGAAATGCCCCCATGAGCTGCTGAAGGCAGTTACTATATGAACGGCTATGTGTTCCAGGTCTTAGGGTTCTTCTGTTTGGATTTTGTTTGTTTTCCCCAACGCAGTAGATTCTACTTAGCTGTGCAAAACAAGGATTGTCTTTTCATGATACTCATAAGTTCACTCTACATATATTTATTCAACCCGTACTATGAACTAGGTCCTACTCAAGCCACTGAGATTTGGTTGTGAGTAAAAGAGCCAATGACCTTGGTCTTGTATAGCTCACATTTTAATGAAATGAGATAGAGGGGGTATGAACACAAAAACCCATTAACATTAACAGACATGCCTGCTCGTCAAGTTTGTCAGGAGTTGAAACGGTACTTCGTGGGGATCAGACTGAGTCTGTGGAGTGTACTCTGTATTATGCTCCACTGCTTATGAAATGAAGCCGCGCTGCACTGTCTGCCCAGGTGTATGTGACTTGTTTTAGTTCGGCGCTGCTTAAGGATACAATAAGGAACTTGGAAGCCACGTTCAGGCTTAGCCTAGCTCCCTTTGGTAAAGTCACTCTTCTCAGCAGGCAACCGGCTTCCAGAAAAGTTCTTCAGAGAATCCATTAATAATGGCTGCTTGCTGCTAACTACTTCCTGGAAATACACACTTCATAGAAGGGACAATAAATGAGGGACTTTTTTGAAGAGCTTAGTAATCAAGCTCAAGAAGGTATGGGTCATGGGCTTTCTGCTTGGCTCCAAAGAGAGTCATGTATAATTGGTACTTAATAAAAACAACTTTATGATGATAAGGGCTCCCTGTACCAGGGAGAGCAAACACATTGAAAGGTTTCTTTGGTACCCAAAGCTGTAAGCATCCTCTCCCTCTTGCTGGCCTCAATAGTACAGCATCAAAAGATGCACGGATACCCACACAGCTTGGGCATCCGTCACATTCACGGAGTCCTTACTGGACTAAGGCCTTCAATAACTTTAACCTACACTTCTACCTTGAATAATTTTGGAGCGCATACTGAATCCTCTTATAGAACTCATTAGGTCTTACCTGGGAGATTTAAGAAAGCAAAAAGCCTAAGAGTCAAGTTATGCCATCAAGGAACTGCAGTAGTTTTAGTTACTCAGAATTGAAGAGACTATGTTAAGGACAGATGTGTTCCTGCTTCAGTCTCCATCACATAATACTACACCTTTTGGTCTTTGTCTTCCAATAATAGTCATTGATCACAGCACACCACTACTATTAAACAAGCATTGCATGCCTCTTTGTTTCTCCCCACCAATGTGTTCACCATGCTTTTCTGAGGAAAGAATTATTCTGAAAGGCTGTTCACTCTCATGAGGTCTTGTAAATTGTTGCCTTCCATTGATAGCTAATCCTGATTCAAATGTTGAACTTAACATCCTTGTGAGTAGTAACTGCTGAATGGGAAAAGCCAGTGAGCTCCTGTGAGACAAACTGCATCACAGGTGCCACAGAACAGAAGAGTAGATGTTCTGGCCTCATTTAATCCAAACACAGTGGGATTTGGGGAGAGAAAGTGAGTAGGGGTGAAAGGCGAGCCTAATGTTGGAAGAAGTGGGTAAACAGCTCCAAGTCTTTCTAAGAGAAAGATTGGATTGAACATGGCATTTATACATTATAAGGAACTAGATATCTAACCTAAGTAAGAACAAGGGGTTTAGGGAGAATTCTTGGTTTAAAAATTAGAAGATTATCAGAACGAAGTTTACTAAACTAAAATGCTTAGGTTTATTAGTGTTCTGCCAACATGCACACACAAGCCACACTCAAGTGTAGGGCCTCAGTACAGACCTCAGCTCCATAAAGGACTGACTATTGAAAAGATGGATTGATAAATACACAGGGGAAGGGAGGCCTTCATAATAGAATGAGTGAACACAGTTTCTGACCTTAAAATCCATTATTGTTACAGTTTAGAGATGAAAGTCAGAATTCTACTTCATTATTGTAGCCATATGCAGGAAACAAAGATTTCTGCCAGAACCTAATCTCTTCCCAGGCATTTTGGTGAAATGTCACATTTGCTTTGTCCAGAGTATGCGAAGGAACTTCTGATACTGGAAACTCTGGATAATCAACACATATCAACCACCTAGAGGAACTTGGCTCCAATTGTAAGCTCGTAGAGGCCTTCAGTTGACTAAGGCCTTAGCCGTTGGCTTGGGCTCATTGTGGCCTCTGTTTCTAAAGATTCAACATTCACTCTCTATGGAAGCCTCAGTAATTGCCTGTTCCATGCCAGTTAGCACTTTATTATAAGCTTTCATACTCATTGTTTGTATAGTGGATTATTGTCATGTCTGCATGTCTTATCTTTGATAACAGACAGTTAGAAGATACAGTTAAGTATGAAGAGTTGTCTGCAGTGTTTCAGATTCAGGCTGTTCATTTTCTTTGCTTTGTGACAGTGAGTGAGGAAGTTAAGTTCTCTGAGTCTCATGGATTGCGGTGAGGAAGGAAAAGATGCTTGTAGAATTCTTAGTGTAATTATTTGGCAATAGTAAGCCCTCAAATGGTGGTTCTTATTTTAAGGTTTTAAAGGCTATTTTCCCTCTTTCCACATTATTGTATTATGTAACTGAGCATAATGTTAAATACTTAGGTGCTCTGGCCCTTTTTGTGTTTTCTAGAGAAAGCATTTTGTTCTTCTTCCTATTATCTTTCTTTATAAATTATACACTTGATATATATATATATATATATATATATATATTTTTAATGTCCACACATAAACCTTGAAAGTTAATACATAACAGTAGGTTCGCTATAACCTTCTCTTCCTACTCCCACACTGGGTTGTTACAGCCAAGCCTGTTAGTGTTATTTCCTTATAATCTGTCACTTAACACACCATGATGGCATTCAAGTCCAAAGGACTTCGCCATATGACCAATAACTAAATAGTCTTAGGTATCTGTTTGGCCTGTGTGGATTTTCAAATAACACAATTTTATTGAAAAGTAAAATACCTGTAGATTACAATGAAGATAGGAAGCACAAGAATTCCTCTGTCATTGTTTCATTTCCTCCTTTTTAGAGATCTAGGAAGAACGGAAGCCAAGGGGAGCCTGTTTCTCTACATGGCTCACTTCTGTTTAGTTCATGTAGCCATTTATGGCTTCTTTTGCTTTTCTCTTTAATTGATTCCTTATTCAGCAAATAGAAGCAAGATGCAATTAACCTTGTGAATAGTTCTTTATGGGGGTACATATTCAGATTTGATTGGGTCTCAGTTGGGTCACTCTCATTGACCTCAAGGTTAAAAAAAGAGCATGCTGGCTGCTTTTGGGTAAGTAATATTGAATTAAATCTCTTCAGAGACTAGTTTAAAGCCTGGTGGAAAAGTCTTCTGGCTTAAACAGAGAGAGATAATTGGAGTGTCTTGTGTCATCGTTTGAGTACAAATTAATATTTTGGTGTGATTGCTTGCTATATGTTTTTGAAGGATTCCCAATGAAAGTGAGTTTAGTATACACACAAGCCTCACAGTTGTCTATTGAGAACAGTTGCAAGTAGTAGTTACAGCACTAATTACTGGACAGCCATTCTTTTAGGATACAAAGATCAGGTCATGTTTTCATGACACCTTAAACAAGTATCTACATAAGCCAGAGTGTTTCAAAAGTTAAATGCCTTCTGGAGACATATAGTTAATTGAAATGCCATAGGGCAATATTTCTGTTTTTCTCTTGTTTTGAGATAAAGATTTCCTTCTTCTGTCACTGAAGAATGAGTTGTGAAATCTGGGGCTTCAAGGGTAGATAAATTAAGGGCAGACGGGATCCCTGTGAAATCCTGGCATACAGTCTGTGAAACTACCCCAAAATGGAATGGCTTTTTTGAAGGTTTTTAGCCCCATGGAGCCACCAACTTTGTCTTTTCTGCACTCTGATTCTTCTAACTTGATGAAAGGTTTCAATTTAATAAAACAGTTTCTCAGTTCATTTTCTTGACCCCAACGTATATTTTAACTTTAAAACATTTCTATTCCTCAGGGTAACACTAGACACACAACAGTAAGGAAGGACCACTTCTAAATCCTTTCATTTTCTCATATCCCATATTAAAACCTAGAGTCTTAGTTTTTACCTAGTTTTAGAGGTGGGATATTTGGTCCTCAAGGTGTATCCTATCCATTAAATACTGGCTGCATATGGACTATGACCTTATCAAAAGACCTAAAGTATGTTTGCAACATGAACAAAATGTATTGCCTCAAATATGGGAAAAAAAACCCAAAACCTGAATTGGAAATCAATACACATTAATTCAGGGTCCATAACACAGTATATTAGTTCCATTAATTGTTAGGTTTAAGGATACAAGCTACTAGTTATAAAATAAAAAAGTCACAGGGATGCAAAGTACAGCACAGGGAATATAGTCAATAATATTATAATAACTTTGTATTGAATGTAATCTGTAAAAATATTGAATCACTGTGTTATATGCCTGAAGCTAATATAATGTTGCAAGTCAACTATCCGTCAATAAAAAAGATAATAATAATAAAAAATACTAAGTTTAGTATCATCAAAATTTCATAGCATTCAGAAATAACTTGCATGTTAGGTACCCTTGTTTTATAAGAATTCTTGGGTATGCACAATGACTGTTGAGGAATCATGGCCAGTCATAAATTAAGTTACTGACATATAGCCAAATAACTTCCAAAACAGTGTTATAAACAATAATTATTCACCAGTTTAAAACCATTTTAAACATGGATGCATGTTAATATTTTCAATATGATGTCAGGTAGTACCTCCAAATATGAGTACCTTGAATATCTAAAGAGTGACCTCTTGACCCTCAGCACATGGAGGTGTTTTCTACTTACCTCTTATCATAAAATGTTTGTATTAAGAATTGAGGGCTTCCCTGGTGGTGCAGTGGTTAAGAGTACACCTGCCAATGCAGGGGACATGGATTTGGGTCCTGGTCTGGGAAGATACCACATGCTGCCCACGCGCAGCAACGAAGACCCAATGCAGCCAAAAATAATAAAATAAATAAATGTAAAAAAGAATTGAAAGCAGGATCTTGAAGAGATATTTGCTCACTCATGTTCATAATAGTATTATTAACAATAAGCAAGAGATGGGAGCAACTCAAATACCTACCATGGCTGAATGGATAAACAAAATGGGACATACTAATACGATGGGATATTATTCAGCCTTAAAAAAAGGAAATTCTGTTATATGCTACAACATGGATGAATCTTGAGGACATTTTGCTAAGTGAAATAAGCCAGGCACAAAGGGACAAATATTGTATGAGTCAACTTATATGAGATATCTAAAGTAGTCAGCTTCATAGGAAAGGAAAATAAAATGATTATTCTAAGGGACTGATGGGAGGGGGAAATGGGGACTTAATTGTTTTATGGAGTTTCAGTTTTGCAAGATGAAAAAGTTAGAGCTCTGTTCCACAACAATGTGAATATATCTGACACAATTCAACTGTATAGTTACAAATGGCTAAAATGATAAATTTTACATGTTTTTTACCAAAATTTTAAAACATGTATTATAAGAAGATACTGAGTCTTTTTTTTAATTTAATTTTTTATACAGCAGGTTCTTATTAGTCATCGGTTTTATACACATCATTGTATACATGTCAGTCCCAATCGCCTAATTCATCATACCGCCATCCCCACCCCACCGTGGCTTTCACCCCTTGGTGTCCCTCTGTTTGTTCTCTACATCTGTGTCTCAACTTCTGCCCTGCAGACCGGTTCATCTGTACAATTTTTCTAGGTTCCACATACATGCATTAATATACGATATTTGCTTTCCTCTTTCTGACTTACTTCACTCTGTATGACAGTCTCTAGATCTATCCACATCTCAGAAAATGACTCAATTTTGTTCCTTTTTATGGCTGAGTAATATTCCATTGTATATATGTACCACTTCTTCTTTATCCATTTGTCTGTCATGGGCATTTAGGTTCCTTCCATGACATGGCTATTGTGAATAGTGCTGCAATGAACATTGCAGTGAATGTGTCTTTGAATTATGGTGTTCTCTGGGTATATGTGGGATTGCTGGGTCATATGGTAATTCTATTATTAGTTTTTTAAGGAACCTCCATACTGTGCTCCATAGTGGCTGTATCAATTTACATTCCCACCAACAGTGCAAGAGGGTTCCCTTTTCTCCACACCCTCTCCGGCATTTGTTGTTTGTAGATTTTCTGATGATGCCCATTCTAACCGGTGTAAGATGATACCTCATTGTAGTTTTGATTTGCATTTCTCTAATAATTAGTGATGTTGAGCCACTTTTCATGTGCTTCTTGGCCATCTGTAGATCTTCTTTGGAGAAATGTCTATTTAGGTCTTCTGCCCATTTTTGGATTGGGTTGTTTGTTTCTTTAATATTGAGCTGCATGAGCTGTCTATATATTTTGGAGATTAATCCTTTGTCCATTAATTTGTCTGCAAATATTTTCTCCCATTCTGAGGGTTGTCTTTCCGTCTTGTTTATGGTTTCCTTTGCTGTGCAGAAGCTTTTAAGATTAATTAGGTCCCATTTGTTTATTTTTGTTTTTATTTTCATTACTCTAGGAGGTGGATCATAAAAGCTCTTGCTGTGATTTATGTCAAAGAGTGTTCTTCCTATGTTTTCATCTAAGAGTTTTATAGTGTCCAGTCCCAGTCTTACATTTAGGTCTCCAATCCATTTTGAGTTTATTTTTGTGTATGGTGTTAGGGAGGGTTCTAACTTCATTCTTTTACATGTAGCTGTCCAGTTTTCCCAGCACCACATATTGAAGAGACTGTCTTTTCTCCATTGTATATCTTTGCCTCCTTTGTCATAGATTAGTTGACCATAGGTACATGGGTTTACCTCTTGACTTTCTGTCTTGTTCCATTGATCTATGTTTCTGTTTTCGTGCCACTACCATATTGTCTTCATTACTGT
Organism: Delphinus delphis; assembly: GCF_949987515.2. Lineage (NCBI taxonomy): Eukaryota > Metazoa > Chordata > Mammalia > Artiodactyla > Delphinidae > Delphinus > Delphinus delphis. The sequence continues at coordinate 30,651,775 of NC_082685.1, read as the reverse complement.
AGCTTTGTAGTATAGTGTCAAGTCAGGGAGTCCCATTCCTCCAGCTCCGTTTTTTTCCCTGAGGACTGCTTTGGCTATTCGGGGTCTTTTGTGTCTCCATACAAATTTTAAGATTTTTTGTTCCAGTGCTGTAAAAAATGCCATTGGAATTTGATAGGGATTGCATTGAATCTGTAGATTGCTTCGGGTAGTACAGTCATTTTCACAGTATTGATTCTTCCAATCCAAGCACATGGTATATCTCTCCATCTGTTGCTATCTATAATTTCTTTCATCAGTGTCTTATAGTTTTCTGAGTACAGGTCTTTTGTCTCCCTAGGTAGGTTTATTCCTAGGTATTTTATTCTTTATGTTGCAGTGGTAAATGGGAGTGTTTCATTAATTTCTCTTTCAGATTTTTCATCATTAGTGTATAGGAATGCAAGAGATTTCTGTGCATTAATTTTGTATCCTGCAACTTTATCAAATTCATTGATTAGCTCTAGTAATTTTCTGGTGGCATCTTTAGGATTCTCTGTGTATGGTATCATGTCATCTGCAAACAGTGACAGTTTTACTTCTTCTTTTCCAATTTGTATTCCTTTTATTTCTTTTTCTTCTGTGATTGGTGAGGCTAGGACTTCCATAACTATGTTGAATAATAGCGGTGAGAGTGGACATCCTTGTCTTGTTCCTGATCTTAGAGGAAATGGTTTCGGTTTTTCACCATTGAGAATGATGTTTGCTGTGGGTTTGTTGTATATGGCCTTTATTATGTTGAGGTAGGGTCCCTCTATGCCCACTAACTGGAGAGTTTTTATCATAAATGGGTGCTGAATTTTGTCAAAAGCTTCTTCTGCATCTATTGAGATGATCATATGGTTTTTATTCTTCAATTTGTTAATATGGTGTATCACATTGATTGACCTGCATATATTGAAGAATCCTTGCATCCCTGGGATAAATCCCACTTGATCATGGTATATGATCCTTTTACTGTGTTGGTGGATTCTGTTTGCTAGTATTTTGTTGAGGATTTTTGCATCTATATTCATGAGTGATATTGGTGTGTAATTTTCTTTTTTTGTAGTATCTTTGTCTGGTTTTGGTATCAGGGTGATGGTGGCCTCATAGAATGAGTTTGGCAGTGTCCCTTCCTCTGCAGTTTTTGGAAGAGTGTGAAAAGGATGGGTGTTAGCTCTTCTCTAAATGTTTGATAGAATTCTCCTGTGAAGCCATCTGGTCCTGGACTTTTGTTTGTTGGAAGATTTTAAATCACAGTTTCAATTTCATTTCTTGTGATTGGTCTGTTCCTATTTTCTATTTCTTCCTGGTTTTGTCCATTTTTTCCAGGTTGTCCATTTTATTGGCATGGAGTTGCTTGTAGTAGTCTCTTAGGATGCTTTGAACTTCTGTGGTGTCTGTTGTAACTTCTCCTTTTTCATTTCTAATTTTGTTTTGAGTCCTCTCCCTCTTTTTCTTGGCTAATGGTTTATCCATTTTGTTTATCTTCTCAAAGAACCAGCTTTTAGTTTTATTAATCTTTGCTATTGTTTTCTTTGTTTCTATTTCATTTACTTCTGCTCTGATCTTCATGATTTCTTTCCTTCTGCTAACTTTGGGTTTTGTTTGTTCTTCTTTCTCTAGTTCTTTTAGGTGTAAGGTTAGATTATTTATTAGAGATTTTTCTTGTTTCTTGAGGTAGGCTTGTGTAGCTCTAAACTTCTCTCTCAGAACTGCTATTGCTGCATCCCCATAGGTTTTGGATCATCGTGTTTTCATTGTCATTTGTCTCTAGGTATTTTTTGATTTCCTCTTTGATTTCTTCAGTGATCTGTTGGTTATTTAGTAATGTAGTGTTTAGCCTCCACGTGTTTGTGTTTTTTTACGTTTTCCCCCCTGTAATTCATTTCTAATCTCATAGCATTGTGGTCAGGAAAGATGCTTGGTATGATTTCAATTTTCTTAAATTTACTGAGGCTTGATTTGTGACCCAAGATGTGATTATCCTGTAGAATGTTCTGTGCACACTTGAGAAGAAAGTGTAATCTTCTGTTTTTGGATGGAATGTCCTGTAAATATCAACTAAATCTATCCTGTCTGATGTGTCATTTAAAGCTTCTGTTTCCTTATTTATTTTCATTTTGGAAGATCTGTCCATTGGTGTAAGTGAGGTGTGAAATTCCCCCACTATGATTGTGTTACTGTCAATTTCCTCTTTTACAGCTGTTAGCAGTTGCCTTATGTATTGAGGTGCTCCTATGTTGGGTGCATATATATTTATAATTGTTATATCTTCTTCTTGGATTGCTCCCTTGATCATTATGTAGTGTCCTTCCTTGTTTCTTGTAACATTCTTTATTTTAAAGTCTATTTTATCTGATACGAGTATTACTACTCCAGCTTTCTTTTGATTTCCATTTGCATGTTATATCTTTTTCCATCCCCTCACTTTCAGTCTGTTTGTGTCCCTAGGTCTGAAGTGGGTCTTTTGTAGACAGCATATATATGGGTCTTGTTTTTGTATCCATTCAGCAAGCCTGTCTCTTTTGGTTGGAGCATTTAATCCATTCACGTTTAAGGTAATTATTGATATGTATGTTCCTGATACCATTTTCTTAATTGTTTTGGGTTTGTTTTTGAAGGTCCTTATCTTTTCTTGTGTTTCCACTTAGAGAAGTTCCTTTAGCATTTGTTGTAGAGCTGGTTTGGTGGTGCTGAATTCTCTTTGCTTTTGCTTGTCTGTAAAGGTTTTGACTTCTCCATCGACCCTGAATGAGATCATTGCTGGATAGAGTAATCTTGGTTGTAGGTTCTTCCCTTTCATCACTTTACCATGCCACTCCCTTCTGGCTTGTAGAGTTTCTGCTGAGAAATCAGCTGTTAACCTTAATGGAGTTCCTTTGTATGTTATTTGTTGTTTTTCCCTTGCTGCTTTCAATAATTTTTCTTTGTCTTTACTTTTTGCCAATTTGATTACTGTGTGTCTCAGCGTGTTTCTCCTTGGGTTTATCCTGTATGGGACTTGCTGTGCTTCCTGGACTTGAGTGGCTATTTCCTTTCCCATGTTAGGGAAGTTTTTGACTATAATCTCTTCAAATATTTTGTCAGGTCCTTTCTCTCTCTCTTCTCCTTCTGGGACCCCTATAATGTGAGTGTTGTTGTGTTCACTGTTTTCCCAGAGGTCTCTTAGGCTGTCTTCATTTCTTTTCATTTTTTTTTTTCTTTACTCTGTTCTGCAGCTGTGAATTTCACCATTCTGTCTTCCAGGTTACTTTTCTGTTCTTCTGCCTCAGTTATTCTGCTATTGATTCCTTTTAGTGTAGTTTTCATTTCAGTTATTTTATTGTTTATGTCTGTTTGTTTTTTTCTTTAATTCTTCTAGGTCTTTGTTAAACATTTCTTGCATCTTCTCGATCTTTGCCTCCATTCTTTTTCCAAGGTCCTGGATCATCTTCTCTATCATTATTCTGAATTCTTTTTCTGGAAGGTTGCCTATATCCACTTCACTTAGTGTTTTTTCTGGGATTTTATCTTCTTCCTTCATCTGGTACATAGTCGTCTGTCTTTCTGTGAATGTGGTTTTTGTTCCACAGGCTGCAGGATTGTAGTTCTTGCTCTGCTCGTTACTGAATCTTTAATCCTAGGATTGCCCTATATATGGAATACTTTGTTAAACACAAAGAGTTTTCTTTTCTTATTCATTTCACTTTTCCCAATATAGTAGAAAAGAACACCATTAAAAAGCTTTAATATTTTTCCTCAACCTTGAGTAATATAAATTCCATGTTAAGTTAAAAAGAAAAATAAAAGTTATGACATCTATTAATTTTGTTATAAAGTTAATCCAATACATACATAAGTAAAACCTAAATTGACAAATAATATTTAACATTTGGACAATTATAAGGCAATCAAAAGTTATAAATGACAGTATTCTCGTATTACCTTTGTTTGCTTTAAATACCTGAACTCTTCTTTGTATGGCAATGTTGATACATTTATTAGGCCTTCACTTGGGAGAAATAATTTCTACATTGCTTCATTTTTACATTTCTGCCTCATGTTCTGTTCTTGTTAACACACAACAATAAAAATAGTATGATGTCTTGAACATCATTAAAAATGTAAATGCAGGTTACCTTATGTTTGATAAAGGAGGCAGGAATGTACAGTGGAGAAAGGACAGCCTCTTCAATAAGTGGTGCTGGGAAAACTGGACAGCTACATGTAATATTATGAGATTAGATCACTCCCTAACACCATACACAAAAATAAGCTCAAAATAGATTAAAGACCTAAATGTAAGGCCAGAAGCTGTCAAACTCTTAGAGGAATACATAGGCAGAACACTATGACATAAATCACAAGATCCTTTTTGACCCACCTCCTAGAGAAATGGAAATAAAAAAAAAATAAACAAATGGGACCTAATGAAACTTCAAAGCTTTTGCAGAGCAAAGGAAACCATAAACAAGACCAAAAGACAACCCTCAGAATGGGAGAAAATATTTGCAAATGAAGCAACTGACAAAGGATTAATCTCCAAAATTTATAAGCAGCTCATGCAGCTCAATAACAAAAAAAAAAAAAACCAATCCAAAAATGGGCAGAAGACCTAAATAGACATTTCTCCAAAGAAGATATACAGATTGCCAAGAAACACATGAAAGAATGTTCACCATCACTAATCATTAGAGAAATGCAAATCAAAACTACAATGAGATATCATCTCACACCGGTCAGAATGGCCATCATCAAAAAATCTAGAAACAGTAAATGCTGGAGAGGGTGTGGAGAAAAGGGAACCCTCTTGCACTGTTGGTGGGAATGTGAATTGGTACAGCCACTATGGAGAACAGTATGGAGGTTCCTTAAAAAACTACAAATAGAACTACCATATGACCCAGCAATACCACTACTGGGCATATACCCTGAGAAAATCATAATTCAAAAAGAGTCATGTACCAAAATGTTCATTGCAGCTCTATTTACAATAACCCGGAGATGGAAACAACCTAAGTGTCCATCGTCGGACGAGTGGATAAAGAAGATGTGGCACGTATATACAATGGAATATTACTCAGCCATAAAAAGAAATGAAATTGAACTATTTGTAATGAGGTGGATGGACCTAGAGTCTGTCATACAGAGTGAAGTAAGTCAGAAAGAGAAAGACAAATACCACATGCTTACACATATATATGGAATTTAAGAAAAAAAAAACATGTCATGAAGAACCTAGGAGTAAGACAGGAATAAAGACACAGACCTACTAGAGAATGTACTTGGGGATATTGGGAGGGGGAAGGGTAAGCTGTGACAACGCAAGAGAGTGGCATGGACATATATACACTACCAAACATAAAATAGATAGCTAGTGGGAAGCCGCCGCATAGCACAGGGAGATCAGCTCGGTGCTTTGTGACCACCTAGAGGGGTGGGAGGGAGGGAGATGCAAGAGGGAAGAGATGTGGGAACATATGTATATGTACAAGTGATTCACTTTGTTATAAAGCAGAAACTAACACACCATTGTAAAGCAATTATACTCCAATAAAGATGTAAAAAAAAATAAATAAATAAATGCAAACTTCAGCATTTAAATAGTACTTCGTCATAAATACTCAACCTGATTTAGAAATGCTTATATTTATTTTTTTTTAGATTATTATTGAAAGGAAAACATAAACTGTTTGAAAAAGAATTCCAAGACACATTCTGAGAATACAAGTTTCCCAGTTTGGGAAAACCTAAGTTATAATCCAGTGAGAGAAGAGGTATTATAGAGGTATATACAAAATGACATTGGAATATAAGAGGAAGCAATTAATTCTCCTAAAGGGACCCATGGAAGGCTTCAGAGAGAAAGTGTCAATATTTAAATTGGACCTTGTTAGCAAAGTATGAGAAATGCCAGTGGGCTAAGTTTTGGTGTATTGACAGAGCAGAAAATTCCAACAGAGGAAGTAAGTTTAGCAGAAGCCCGGACATGAAAACAAGTGGTACATACGAGGCAGCAACATGTAGTATGTTTGGAATAGTAGCTGGAGGTATAAATAGAGAGGTACAGAGGGCCAATTTATGAGGGACTTCGGTACCATACTTAAGGATTCTGAACTTTAATGGCATATGGCATATGGCATAATCAAAGACGATTGCATTATAGGGAAAGGTTGATCATATTTCTGTCTTAGAAATATACTAAAAAAGAACTACATAAAGACAGGTATTATAGCAAAGAAAATCATAGTTGCCACCAGGAGTTTCCAGTATACCTAAGAGATTTGTCAAGGCTGAAGGTAAATTAATGGCAGTTACTTCATTTATTGTTGAGGAAATAATTTTTTTTTTTCTTAAGGCGGGACCAAAATTACAAAAGAAACTTGTGTATTGCTCTTATCTGGTTTTTGAAATATAGTGAATACCCCATAAAACTCTTTAAATAAATAAACTGAAATTTCAAACTAAAAGGACTGAGAGGACGTCTTCTCATATTTATAAATATTTTTCAAGTGAAAGCAGGTCACTGAATTACAGATGTGAAAGAGATGAAGTGCCCAACATTTTTATGACTCCCAATGCTGTGTTTTTACCACTGAGTATGATTCATGCTTCCTTCAAGAGAAGTGAGAAGATCTATCTTTTTGTGATAAGCCAAGTTGAGAAAAGTGCAGGTATGGGCATTTAGGTGGGGGTCATAATACACTGATTTTGGTTACTACTTGAATTGGAAAGAGAACAGATGAAAGAAAGATTCTCACTCATTCTTGGTGTGATAAGCCATCACTTAGTGAGAAGTTAGAACAGTCATTAAAAACACATTGCTAGCCTAACGTCCTGGATGTCCACAGATGATTTTAATTCATTATTTCAAATATTGAACTCCTAAACTTCCCCCTCTCAAACACTGTTCCTTTTTCTGTGTTTTCTGAATTTTACTTTTGGTTAATAGGATGGCTATTCCTCATGGACAGTCCCTCCTGCTTGATGAAAATATAACCCTGGGAGTCATGCTAGAAGCTTCCCTCTCCCAAATTCCCTTGCTTCTATGTTTATAGAATTTATTCATTCTGCTTTGTACTCACTGCAAGCAGCTTCCTGTATGTAATTCCTTATTATCTCCAGTCTCTGTTCTTGGAATATTTTTGTCTTTGGTCTTGCCTCCTCCTTAATTCATCTTTCACAATCTACCAGAATAATATCCACCTAAAATGTAATCATTCCTTTGTAGTATATTGGGACAATATGGTTTCATTCTCCTGCAGTCATCTAATGTGTGTAAATATCGAGCACAGCCCTTTCTGGCTGAGAATCATGAGACAGTATTAGTTACCTTTTGTGTCTCAGTTTTTCTCAGAAAAGTTGTGAGGATTAAATAACACTTAGAACAATGCCTCATACATAATAAATGCTCAACAGTGTTGTGATTATCTTCATTAAATTCCTTCTGGCTCTCCATCTTCATATCAAGAATATCCAATGTGATAATCAAGGTCATTTATAATCTGGCCACTGCTTACATTCTCCTGTGAGGTTAGGAACTATGGGCTAAAAACATACGGAGAGCTTTGTATGTTCCTGAATGAACCATGGGTTCTCAACCCTCCAGGACTTTGCACATACTGTTCTTTTTGAGTTAAATGCCTTTTCCCCTGTCAAAAACAATTTAATCTCTAGTTTCCTTCTTTGTTCATATTAAGGGGAGCTTTCTTAGAAGTTCCTGAGCCCTATCAGAGCATAGTAGTCCTAATGCCATACTCCTGCAGCTCCCAATACATATACCTCTACCATGACCATTACTATGTTGTCTGGTTTCTTTTCTATCACATCAACCAAGCTGGACCCCCAAAAGATAGGATTCTAGGCCTTACTCATTTCTAAAATCTCAGGATGTAGGTCATTTGTATCTTGAATGAAAGTGACGTGGATTATGTTAAAAACAGTCCAAAATTTCATGAGATCCTCAGAAGTCTTTCTGTGGAGAATAAACCCATTTCAGTAATAAACTGTTATTTATTTACATAATTCAACATTATGAAATTGATGAACATGTATGAGCTATTAAAAATTAGCCTCATTATTTTTATATTTTGCCTGTTTTCCAATTTAATGCTCTAAATTGCTCACTGAATATAGTTTGAACAAGTTAAATATAATTGACAAAGTATATTTTTTTTAAATGAGAAAAGATGGACGTATATTTTAAAAGGATAGTGGCCACAAAATATATGAACACAAAGGAAATTTGGATCAGAGGTCTCTTGGAGGCTAGCTAAAGAAACTGAAATGATCTGGTAACTGGAACAATTGAGATTAGGTAAACTAATTCCACGGTTCTCCTTTCTCAAAATGGTCTATTATTGCTTTAGTTCAGTTTACAAAATAATTTTTCAGTTTCAGAGAAAGCATTGTATTGATATTGGCAGGGGAAATAGCTGGGAATTGTAATTAGATTGTGGAGAAGAAATTATTATGATGATGCATCTCCTCTTATGCAGTATGTTAGATTTCTGTTTTCCATTTTTCTTTCATTCTTTTTGGATTATTGATTTGTTTTCCTTAGCTCCCTTTTCCTGTTTTTTTTAAACTCCAGGGTTCAATGAAATCCCCCAAATAGTCTATGTTCTGGTTAACTTATTTTCTTCTGAAAGAAAAGGTCCTAAGAACAAACTGGAACACTGGCATTGCTCCACAGCCCCAAACTAATTCCCAAAGTAATACTGAAATCATTTGTGACCTCCTAAAGACTATGTGGTATAAATGTGGACTCATTCCTTACTCTAGGGAAAAAGTTTAGCATGGAACCCTTTACATTTATTATATGTGTGTATATATATATATGTATATATATATATGTGTGTGTGTGTGTGTGTGTGTATACACACACAATATCTATATAGATACAGATGTATACACACAAGTATATATTTTGTATATATATGTGTGTGTGTGTATATGTAACATTATATATATATATCCAGATATGTATATAGAAAGGGGGGGGGGAAGAGGAAGGAAGGAAAAAAAGGGAGGAAATTAATTTATCTCTCCCTGCAGGAGGGCTGGGCAGGTGATTCATGCCTGTCCATGTAGAGCATCAAAATCCACTAACTCCTGTGACTGGTTTAGAGCCAAAGAGAGTAAATGAGCATGTGGGATTTTTAACCACTCCTCTTAGTAACAATATGATCAATCTTGAGAAGATTCATCCAACTTGCCACCACAGGGCAAGAGTCAGATTGAAAAGAGAACAAGTTGAATATTAGGAGAACTGAGTCAGAAAGACAGAAACCAGGATCTATTTGAGCCCCTCCATCACTTTGTCCTGCAGCAGGCACAGCCTGAACCTTGAACTGAATTTTCAGTTATATGTGCCAACATATATATTGGATTTTCTGTTGCTTACAGAGAAAGGAATCTACACCATTACATGAGTATTAGGTAGTTACTCATAGGTTCTAGAGTTTTGCAGCATGTAAAAAGCCCTCAAGGAACTTGATTAAAACAGATTCTCAGTCCATAACCACAGAGTCTTTGATTCATTTGGGAGCGGGGAGAGATGGGGGAAAAAGCACTGGATTCTACATTTTAAGAAGCATATCCTATTATTCTAATGCTGATAGTCTATACCCTACCTGCTGGAAAAACTAATGTAGTGATGACCTCTTTCCTTTTTCAGAATTGTTCAAAAGCTCTGTTGAGGGAATGTTTTAGACTAATATTAAAACCAGAATGAAAAGTAAATTGTATTTATGTCCCATAATTACTTACCTTTCAAATGTCCACTCTTTTTGGAGATAACATCATCATGCTCATAAGGGGCTTGGAAAAATTAAAAAATATCATTAGCTCTACTGTAAGTTATGAAAATCACCTGTACTTTTAATTTAAATTAAAATAATCTAAGACTCAAAGATTATTTTTTTCTTTGCAGTTTTGAAGAGCAATTTATTAATTTACTATCACATTTAAAACCTTAAGTGAACCATCATAATCAGGACAGTTGACTAGCACATTTCTTGTTCAGCCAACAGAGCAAAAGAAAATTTTACTACCCAAGGTTCAGATAAAAGAGTTTGAAAAGCTGTCATGGTTTTTTTTTTCAATTCAGAGGAAAAAAAAAAAAAAAGAGAGAGAAAATGGAAGGTAGGCAGGAGGGAAGAAATTAATTGAGGAAGAATTAAGACAGCTATTGAGAATTCATTATATTGACTATGGAGTCTGTCAAGAAGGGTAGATAACTATTTTTCTAGTAATTACATTCTACTAATTTCATTTAATTTATTGACTTGGTCAGTGAATATTTACAGAGTGCTAGCTATGTTCCAAGCATTGCCCTAGGAATTAAACGATGAATACACACTGTGCTGCCTTCAAGTAGTTCAGTCTAATAGAGAAGTCCAAATATATTCAATGACTAGCATATATGGATTCCATAGGGCTAGACATGGTGGGGTTACAAAATGGAACTTTACATTTATAGGAGATATGCACTACTTCTTATAAAGATGCTTAGAGATAAATAAGTGCTTAAAATAGTTACTAATTGGGCACACATCAAAGAATAAAGGAATTAATCAGTGAAAAGATAAATAACTACATAAATTATGAATCATCTCACACGCTGGGGTTGGCTCCCAGAAATGATCATTTCAAAGGATAACAGCAAAGAAAGCAATTTCTCTACATTGTTTTTTAAAAGGAGGGCAAGCTGACACATGCTTAGCATAATCCATTGACCCACTTCTGTATCTTGGAAAAGCTGTGTGAGTTCTAATAGTGGTGCTGTTGTTTACTAGTGGTCACTGAACCTTTCTAAACCTCAGTTTCCTCATTTGTAAAAGAGCTGTGAAGTTTATTGCATTGGGCATTTCAAATGCTCTTCATTCCTCTGTGTAGATCCATATTTTCGTCTGGTTTTGTTTTCCTTTTGCCTGAGGACTTTCTTTAGCATTTCTTGTAGTGTAGGTCTGCTGGTGATTAATTATTTCAGTATTAGTGTGTGCAGAAGTCTTTATTTCATCTTCATAGAGGTGTATTTGCTGGGTATAGAATTCTAGCTTAACATTGTTATTCACTTCTTTAATGATACTGTTCCATTATCTTCTTGCTTGCATTGTTTCCAACAAGAAATCTTCTGTCTTCTTTATTTTTGTTCCTCTGTAGGTGGGGGGTGTGTGTGTGTTTTCTTTGCTGGTTTTAAGGGTTCTCTTTATCACTGGATGTTGTAAATTTTATTATGACATACTTTGATGTAATTTTCTTCATGTTTTTTTTGTATTTGGAGTTTGTTGAGCTTTTTGGGCCTGTGGGCTCAGTTTTAATCAAATTCGGAAATTTTAGTAATTATTTCTTCAAATATTTTTCTGCCCAATCAGAGTCTGGAACTCTGATTGCATTATATTAGGCCCCATAAAGTTGTTTCACAACTCATTGTTTTCTAGTTCACTTTCAAAATTATTTTTACTCTATGTAGTTTTATAGAGCCTTATTGTTCTGTTTTCAAGTTCACTAATCATTTTTTTCTCTAATATCCATTTTGCCATCAAAACCATTCAGTGCAATTTGATCTCAGACATTGTTGTTTTCAGCTTTAGAATTTTGATGTAGGTCTGTTTTTGTATCTTTCATGTCTCTACTTTTGGGGTATAGAGTGTATAGTAACTCTTTTAATGTCCTCATCTGCTAATTCTGACATCTGTGTAAGTTCTGAATCAGTTTCAATTGATTGATTTTTCTTCTCCTTAGGGTTTATATTTTCTGCTTCTTTTCTTACCTATTTTTTTTTTTTTTTTGGATGTCAAACATTTTGAATTTTACTGTGTTTAGTGCTGGATATTTTTGTATTCCAGAAATATTTTTAGGTTTGTTCTGAGTGGAGTTGAGTTACTCAGGAACAGCTTGATCCTTCAGGTCTTGTTTTTAAGATTTAAGGAGACTAACAAGGCTATAGTCTTGTTAGCCTAGAGCTAATTATTCTGCACTATAGAAGTAAATTCTTCTGGGTCCTTGACCTAATTCTCTGTGACTTTTGAGGTTTTTCCAGTTTGCCTCTTGGGAAGAGGTACTTTCCTGTCCCTGTCTGAGCACTGGATATTATTCCCTCTAATAATAGGCTATTCTTTTCCTGGCCTCAGCTAGTTTTGTTGCATGCACGCACTGATCATCACCTGCCAAATACTTGAGGGGGTACTTGCTACAGATTTATGGAGTTTTCTCTCTGTGTAGCTCTCTGTAGAACTCTGACTTGCAGACTCTGACTTCCTTAGTCTCCCTACACTCTCATCACAAACTCCTTTAACTCAAGGGTTCTGCAAGTTCTGGTCTGGTTTTCCCTTGCTGTGCTACAGTTGGGAAACGTTCTCAAAGCAGAAAGCTGGGCAACTGTTGGGCTCACCTTGCTTTCAGGAAGCATTGTCCTTTATTACCTGGTGTCTTAAAAATCATTGTTTAATGTATCGTGTCCATTTTTGGGTGTTTTTAAAGGGAGGACAATTCTCGTCTTCATTACTCCATCTTAAATAGAAGTAAACATTCCCTAAGGGTAATTTTTAAATACCAAAACATGTTTACTCTCAGGGCAAGATAGGATACAGTTTCATATTTCATATTCCTAGAAGGGCAGACAGTATTCCCCTGTTCATTTTCTCAGGAAAGGTACACTTGCAGAGGGAGATCTCATTATTTTGATAGACTCTGGAGAAGGTCGCAACAGCACAATATTTGGTGACTTGTTTGAGCTTGCTTCTTACCAAGAATAGCACACACTTTGGGAATCTTAGCCAAGGCTTTAGTGTTGTTTTGCACAGTGCCCTGCTGATTGCTGGAATCAGCTGAATTGTCTTCTGACTTCTCATATGATTCTTTCAAGATACATATGAGGAGTGTTTGTTTTGGTTTTACATTGCTCTTCTAGGTACTGGAAGGATACTGAGAGAATGGAAATATCAGCTGTTGATTCCAGGAGATGAAAGTATGGTGGACAATGGAATATATTTCACTGAAGAATAATAGAAAATGAAGATAAAGGCTACATTACAGTTTGCCAGAAACTTCATTTTAAAAGTCGTATTAAAATACCTTACTTTTGGGCTTCCCTGGTGGCCCAGGGAAGTGGTTGAGGGTCCGCCTGCCAATGCAGGGCATGCGGGTTCGTGCCCCGGTCCGGGAAGACCCCACATACCACAGAGCGGCTAGGCCCGTGAGCCGTGGCCGCTGAGCCTGCGCGTCCAGAGCCTGTGCTCTGCAATGGGAGAGGCCACAACACTGAGAGGCCCGCGTACAGCAAAAAAAACCAAAACAACAACAAAAAAAAACCCCTTTTATTAATGTCTTTCTTTGAATATATTAACTTAAACTGGTAGGACTTAGGGTAAAATTATTGTAGTTTTAATGTTTTATATTTATATCTGAATGAATATATGTATATACAGACACATTTGTGTGTATATATGTATCGATAAATATGGATTATTATTAAGATAAAAATGTATGTGTATAAATTTTAAAGTTTAAGGACCTCCATGCATTCACCCCCACATCACACAGTGCTGTATAGTCTAGATGGCCCGTAATTTATTTCCCAGTACTCTTACTGATGACATTCGTGTGTCTCTACTCTTTATCTTCTACAGTTAATGCTTTGACACACATCCTTGGTCATATATCTTTATGAAGATATCTTTATGAAATTGAATGAATATTATACTAAATATTTCTATGAATTAGATTTTTAGAAGACATAGAATATATACAATTTTTCTCTGATTGTAACTGCCAGACTGCCTTCCCCAAATAATTGTTCTTGGTTTATATTACAGTGGATATAATAATAATAGTGCTTGCCACCTGGATCTTGGTATGAAAATATTTACTTGAGATATAATCATTGTACAACATAATCCACTATAATCTTTAGTTTATTATTATTATTATTAAATATATAAGGATAAGGTGTCAATTACTAATTTAGAACTACTACACTGAGTTGGCAGTCTAAATAATCACTATCCGTTATGAATCCATAATCACATGTAATCAGTTTATTACAAAATAGATGTATGAATCTTTGGTGTCAGTGTCTTAAGAGACCAAATGAAAATATTAACCTTTATAAATAGATTTGTATGCTAATGATTTATATTAGCACACAAATACTTACTATAATGATTTATAGTAAGTATTCCATTGCTTCTTGTTTTGTGCTAAGAACTAATATCATACACGATTCTTTCCATTTTGAGAGGTCTGTCCTATAAGTAGGTGCATTCCTGTATACAGCCGTTTCCATATTTGTGTCAGGAGAAATATTCAGAATTAGATAAAATTATATTGTAAACTCACAAGAAAGGAAGCTTGTAGGAACAAAATGAGAAGTTGTAATGTAATAAAAGCAGAGTTTCCAGACTAGCCTTTTAGGGTGTGTGAGAAGAATCCAGACCATATTTCTTTTCAGTTTAAGTGTGGAGAACTAGACATTACTGACCGTAATGTGGACAAAACATGCCACTAGAATCCATAATACTGCTACAAATCCTTCTGGAATTGTTACCCAAGAAGCATTTTTCATTAGTATTACTAAGTTACCTTAACTATTGTGCAGACAGCACCCTCAGGGACCATGTCTTTATTTACATCTGTTGTTCTTATTGCTAATCACGGAAATAGCAAATGGAGAAAGATAAGAATAGACCCATTTACTCTCTTTACCAACGGTAATACAGATAATAATCTGAGAAATATAGGGTTATTGCAATTTATTGGACATTCTGCTTCCTATGGGCACAGAATGAAATAAACCAACAGCCTGCATTTTAAACGCTGAGTTTTCCTAGTAAGGCAGATGTGGGTAAATAGATCATATCCTCTTAATGAGGACATATTAAACTTCAGCCTTCTGCCTGACCTACACTATTGTGAGCCCATATTTTTTTTAGCATTGACAAGTGCTACTTATGAGGAAACCAGTTGTGAAATCATCGAAAAGATCTTTTGTTTGGAAGCTAACATGAGATACATAAACACTGAGAATTAACATGGAAACTTGAGGAAACCTATACTGTATATGTTAAAATCTACCTCTCTTGAACAGTTTTTACACTGGAACTGCCTTAAAAGAAGGTAGCATAAAATGTTAAGGTTACTGTTTTTCCTCTCTGCATGGAACAGTTGTCGTTTGGTATTATGTCCGAATTTCAGTAGGTAAGAATTCTGTTGAAGTTGAATCCCCATCAGGAAGTAGTCTGAAACCCAATTTTATATACACGTTCTAATCATGATAGCGGAAACTTGTGATGACAGTAAACTCTTGAAGCAAAAATCATTCGTATGCATTCAACTGCCATTGTGATATTTACGTTGCTATTTATTCAGGGTACTGGAGAACAGACTGCCTACCTATAATTCAATCAGGAAAAAAATAGCCAATCCAGGAATTATCAAGCACGCCCACACTTCCAGTACTAATTTGTGATGTAAAATAATCTCTGCCTTTTCCTTTGAATAAACTTAAGAGAAAAATTTTAACATACTTTATACCAAGTAAGATACAGATATCATCATGGGATGCCTGGAAATTGGTCAGCACCAGTACATTTGGTTAAACGGAAGCTTTTAGATGCAGACTTGGGTGCGCTGTTTCCACTATGCAGCATGAAATCATCCGTTTATATTCATTAATAATTAATGAATCCTCCCCTGGATTTTTTTTCCCCAAGGCTCTCTTTTGGCTTCTGTATTTTAGTGTTTTATAATAGTAAACTATTACATGTATACATCCCTAAATCCATTCAGACATCAACGCACTTGGCTAGGAAAAAATCAAGGGAGAGAATCCATTGAACTGGGAGACTATGGGAGCTTTGTTTTAAGTATTTTCCTTGGAATAATTGAAAACACCATTTTTTTTTTTTCATTAACTTTCACTTAGTGGTGATTTTTTTAATGAAAAGTCTGATTTCCACTTTCTGAGATGTATGTTTGGATGTAAGCACTAGGAAAACAGTAAGGTGTTTCCCAAACATCCAGTACTGTGTATTCTTTTCAAGAAGCCTGAATCCATGAGACCCAGGCATGATATACTTGGTAGGTAAATACATTGCAGCCTAAGAATTGAAATTAAGCTGACCAAAAGTTATGGACACATTAATAGACAAGTTGATGAGGAAAAAGCATTCTGAAAATTATTTTAAGTCAGGGAGGAAGGAATATGAACAACTTTAGAAATATGTGGCAATCTCTGTCATCAGCAAACCAGTGAGCAAATACTGGTATCAAGAAAGCAAAGTTACCACCACTGCCCCAAGTTGGGAGAATGGAACTTAGCATTTATTTAAAACCACATTAATTAAACTTTTAGAGACATGTTATGCTTTCTTTTCATAAATGATCTCGATTTAGATTCTGTGGTCTGTAGTCCTCTGAAAAATATCAGGAAAATAATTGACAGAAACTAAGTGGTGTTGGATCATATGAATTTGCCTTTAGAAATAAAATCATATTTATAAATCTTAAGAAAGGCACTGAAAGCTCGGTTTCACCTTTCAACAGAAATTTGAGGGGAATCTCACTTAGGATAGTGGGGGGACTGTTGATTGACTTAAAATTGATCTCTGCCCATATAGGTTGACAATATTTATGGTGCTATACATTAATTATAAGATGGATTGCTAGGGTCAGACTGTGATGGGTCTGTATGTCTATCAGAATGAGGGCTGATGAGGTAGACTTAGATGAAAAATAGAAAGCAGTTTTTAAAAACATTTTCTTGGGTTGTAAGTTGCCTGTACTTTTTCATCTTTAAATGTCCTGTGTAAATATCTTCCAAAGAATGACTCCTTTTATTTCCTTTGAGATGGGCAATGAATACATATAGAAACATGAACTTTAGACACTTACAGGACACTCTCCATTACTCAACTGCCATTTTGATTTTCTACCTATATAGGGTTTTGTTTTCCCTAATTCTCATTTTTGATGGTAAGTAGATAACCAAAATAATTTTGACCTACCAAGGCATGTCTTTGCAATATGCTGATGTTTCCATGAATATAAAAAGACATTCTCCTACAGGCATTGGTTTTAAAATGCCAGAACTATCCATTTTGAATGTAATTATGCAAAATAAATGAAAGAAATCTACCCTGCTGATATTTATGTAACAACTTCTAGAATAAATCTTCTGATTTACAAATATACTGGGACCATTAGCTAGAAGCCACACCACATCATTATTTAACAGAACTTTAGGCAATTGTGTTGACTTTTTTCAAATCAGCATTATTTTGCCAAGTAAAATAAAACAGAGAAAACCAATTGACTTTTTCCCCAGCATTTTTCAAGAAGAAATAAAGCTGCTTAAAAATCAATGAAGGTTGCACTTTCAGAAATATTTTTAGAAGTGCATTTTTTTTTGAAACTAGGATTCTTTTTCCACAATTCATCTTATTTTTATCGCCACTTAATATTCTTGAACCGTATTTAACTTCCCTGGTAAACTGTAAAGAGTGGGTTGAAATCCATAATTGTATTAGAGCCGTGGGTCCCAGTAACAATAGCTATTCCACAAGTGCTGGCAAATGCCTGTCATAAGAATATAAAAGCAGAAAGAAAGTGAGATTTTTCTCTACTTACTTTTAAGTAGTACTGATCCAGAAAAGGAGGTTGAAGGATTTTGGAAAAGAGATAGATGGAAAGGAGGGGTTTCATCTAGAGAAGAATTGTCAGTAGTCAAGTTTGTCTGTAGTCACAAACATCTAGACGTGCACACACTTAATATACTATATCAGCATTCCTGGGGAGCTTTCATGTTTGTCTGCCCATTGCACACATATCTGATGCCCTGCCCACTTCACAAATGAACCTTTCTTTTTTCAAAAATAGAATTTTGCCTTCTGAATAAAATGGGTTCATGTCTCTATATCTGTTTTGATATCCCAGAGTTTCAAAATAGCACAAAAAAACAGTCAAAACATTAAGGCTAATGTAGAAAGGGAATCGAAGAAATTATTATTTACTTCAAGTATCCAAGTTCTCCTAAGTCATAACAAAGAATATGTAGAAATAATAATGATTGTCAACTACGTTAAATGAATTCTCCAGGCTGCAAAGGTAATGGGAATAAGTAATTTGAAAATTAGAGACTTACTTGTTTGAGTAACTCTTTAGTTATTATTATATGTGCTTCCTATATGCCAGGTTTTATTTTGTGCACTTCACAAATGCCATTTTATTTAGTTTCCGAAATAACTTTCAGAGCAACATTCATGACACACTGAGATCAGTACTATTATTGTCCTTTTTTTTTTTTTTTTTTTTTGAACAAATGAGAAATCTGAGATACAAAGAGGTTAAATAACTTGGCAAAGACCACACAGCTGATAAGTAGTGGAGCTGAGCTGGGGTTCAAATCCAGACAGTCCTGCTTCAAAATTCTTCCTTTTACGCACCACAGGGTGAGGTCTAAGGTCTAAGGCAATGGTTATCAAACTTTTGTGTGCTTAAGAATGGCCCAGGAAACTTGTTAAAACACGAATTCCCCAGACATTGTGATTCTGTAGGTCTGGCTGGGCCTGAAGATTTATAGTTCTATCAGATTCTCAGGTGATGCTGATGTTGCCCACCTGCAGACCACATTTTGGATACCACTGACCTAAAGAACTATGCAAATAAACAAGATAGAGAAGGTTTGCTAGTGGGTTATAAGTATCCAGGCTTAGATTCTTTACAGAGTCTTGTAGTTTTGGCTTTAGCTACAAAATACAACCATGCTTCCCTTTATAAACCCAAGTGATTGTGGCATGAGTCTCTACTAGTCTAACTCCTGGCAATGGTCCCCTACATTTCCTACCTCAAATCTTAGCTATGATGAAATAAAAGTTTTCTATGACAAGTGTACACAAATGCTTAGGAAAAAGTTCTTCACTATGTCCCACTAGGCCAGTTTACCTTGCTGTTAGGCCACTGGTTCTGTTGCAGATAGCTTGGCTTCCTTGGACATAGCTAGCATCTTCAAGGAGCCCTGATGGCACCACACCTCAGGCTCCTGGGAAGCCCCAACTGCCCTTTCCTGTCTCCCTTTGCTCAGAGTGGATGCTCAGCCCTTTTAAGTACAACATATGGGTCTCTGCCCACTAGCTCTCACAGTCCCTTGCTGGCTTGCACACACAGGACCAGATACAGTTTCCCTCGAGCCACAACGATGGCTCCATATACCTGCATGGTCAGGCTGGCTTACTTCCCCACTATTGTTTTAGGTCCAACACTTTTTCATTGGTTTCATTTGGAGTTGAGTTTTCCTGAGATGATTGATGGTGGGGAATCTTTTCCTTTCAAGAGAAAATGTTCTCTTACCCTCAGGAGTGTTGTGTGACCCTAATGGCCTTAACAAGACAAGCTTAAAATACTCTAACGTTTATATATCTCCCCTAACCTGAGTTACTCAGCCATGTTCACGATAACCTTATTAGAAAAAGAACTACCTCCTGAAATATGAGATGGCTTTCTTCCCTACACCCCACATCTGGTAGAAATTTCTGATGATTTGCTGTGATTTCTAATCTCCCACCTCTAGGATTCTTCAACCAGTTTAGGAAGTAGAAATTAAAAAAAAAAAAAAAAAAAAGAAAAAGAAGAAAACCAGAAGAGCTCCCTAAAGTGAAGAAAGTAACTTCTTGAGCACAAAGAGAAGAAAAACAAAACAAAACAACACTATAATACCTTTAACATTTTTAGAAAAAAAAATAGATGTTATTGTTTAAAGCAATTTTAAAAATTACACTTTAAATCTCTGTAGCAACAGACTTACTAAACAGATTGATTTACAGATTCTATCCCAGGGAGAGTTTACTTATTGTGTTTGTTTTATTTCTGATATACAGCCATAATAATAAGACATGCATAATGTTAGATTATTAAAATATCACAATGTCTTTGTACCCAGTCCTGAAGCATTAGATAGAACTATGATGATATCTAATCCACCCATTTACTGATTAATTGCATAAAGACAAATGTCATTTTCTCTTGAAAAATTAAAAATCTCATCTAAAAATCTTTTTTGGGGGATTTATGTAATCAGTGGTATTTAAAGGTGTTTTCAGAATTGTCATAGTATTAAAGAACACAAAAACAGACAATAATTAAGCCCTCTAAATCTAAAGAACACATGGTTGTGGAAGATACCTGTGGATCCTGTTAACATATACATTCTACCTGAGCTGTTTTCTCCTAAGATTTTTTTTAACATATTTTTTCTATGGAACAGAATGAGAGTATACAATGGATCTATTCTGTATTCAGAGGATGTTTTTTGTAGCTCCTCCATTAAAATACCTAGCTTCACCTCTCCAGGGCTGGTTCTTAGCCTTGGTAAATAATACAGGTCAGACAACTTGATTCACATCTAGCGAAAATGGTTGCTACAAAAACCACCTTCAGAGTTATCCGATTTGCCTGCTTCTCAGGATGGTGTCTGAGGATTAGTGTAAGATTTGCAGTGGACCATCCTTAAAAATTCTGCCTTGTGTCATAACAAAGAAGAAAAAAAAACTTAGTTTATTTCTTTCTCTGGCTGCCCATTGGAATTCATCATTTTAAATGTCTTGATATATCCATGTATTCATCTGTCCACTTGTACAACAAACTTCAAGTATCTGCCATCTTACCTAACCAATTATGGCTCATATTGCAAAACCCAGAGGAAATATGTGGCCCACATCTTCCATTTCCTCTATATTCTAGCTGCAGGCTCTATTACCTGAATCTTAAAACATCACCTTCCCTCCCCTATCCCAATCCAAATATAATTTTAAACTGTCTCTGTTAATGATGCCATCATTCTGTGTGGGTATACAAGTTCTTGACCTACAACTGTCCTTGACAATTCCTAAATACAATCCAACATGTGAACATAAAGCCTGTGTGTGTATATATATATAGAAATCCTCCAGATGTCCAGAGAGGTAATTTGGGAACCTGTTCCTGAATGTTTGCAAAATTATTAATACGGAGCAAGGCTTTCTTTTTACATCAGAAGCTACATTCTGTGCTAGCTGATTAAACTAGTTGTTCTTTCACTTTGCATTCCTCTTCTACCAATGACTATAGGGGAGGGGGAAAAAACCCTCATATAAAACAAATTCAATATACGAGTACTAATGGACTCAGTAACATTTAGTATTGGAAAATTGCTGAAAATTTTTCAGGTAATGTGATTTTGTTTTCAATTTATGCCACTGAAAAGTAATGTAATGTCTAATGCCAAGAAGAAGAAAAAAAAAACCTACACTCCATAAAACTGTGTTACTGTATATGGGTTTGACATTTGAGAAGCAAATGAGAGCAAGTTGTCCTTTTCTCTATTTCTTAAACAGTGTGTAAAGTTGTTAGATTATACTGTAACATTTTAAGAAATCCTTTGTGCTATGAGAAAATTGCTTTCGAGAGCGTGGCGATGTGTACCAAATGTAAAGCATGTGAGTGAGAACTCAAATGGCAATACGAGGAGGGAAAGACCTGGAGCTGAGTGCAGAGAATAGGGGCCCCAGCATTCAATAATTATGTCAACGTGAGATTTTAGTTTCTTGACCAAGAAAGAAAAATCGTTCGCCTCCGGATCCCTCAATGAAATTCTTACTAATGTAGATCTAAATCAAGTACCTAGTTAGGGCAATTTTCTATTTAAAAAAAATACTACAAATGCAAATGATTCAGACTGAGATGTTAAATGTTTTGTTTAATAATCGAATATGCTGCTTTGAGAGAGAGAAATGAGTACATATTGGGAGTCCATTGTTTGGCGATAGCATGTATGGAAGTTCTAGAAAAAAAAAAAATCTAGGTTTTAGTTTCTACTGCCATGTACTTTATTAACTCAAACAGCTTTCTTACTTCCTAAACCTGTTTCCTCTTTGGAGATGCTGGGATAATAAGATCTTCTCTACTCACAAAGTTGTTATGAGGATCAAATTAAATGTATGTGAGAATGAATGCCTTAAAAATAAGGTATTAGAGTCCTCTATTTCTAAAATGTCATTTCTTGATATACACAGTTGTCTAGACTTAGGGCTTAAGGGGTGATCTTCACACTTATTGCCTGACTTCATATGTGTTAAAGCAGAGGAAGGCCTGGAATGAGCGTCAGCCCACTTGGATTCTAGTCCCAACTCTGTCCTAAGTTCATCGTGCCAAAATGACCTAGTGGGCATTGAGAATAACTCTGATTAAATGATAATAAAAATATGGTTTGACTCAACTCCTCAGGCAAATTTTGGAAGGTAAATCCTGTGTTCACTTAATAAAGATTTCTTCAAGGCTTGTAAAATTCAAAGATGGCTTTTAGCAGTTTCTACCAACTCTTGATACTTGGTAAAAATGGTGAACTCATCCCATTGAGGAACTCTAGACAGGCCATATAAACGTGTGAAAAATGATTCCAAATGATGCTTGTGTACTTAGAGATATAGCCCAGCATCATCTCAGGCATGGTTTCAAACCATCCTTTACTTGCCCATTATCACCCTTTCTTATTATCAAACTAATATACCACATTTCTTTTGATCTTCTGCTTTTCTTTTCCTTCCTATCTTTTGTGCTCTTTCCTTAGGCAGTTTTTTTTTTTTTTTTTTTTCGGTACGCGGGCCTCTCACAGTTGTGGCCTCTCCCGTTGCGGAGCACAGGCTCTGGACGCGCAGGCTCAGTGGCCATGGCTCATGGGCCCAGCCGCTCCACGGCATGTGGGATCCTCCAGACCGGGGCACGAACCCGCGTCCCCTGCATCAGCAGGCGGACTCTCAACCACTGCGCCACCAGGGAAGCCCTTTAGGCAGTTTTTGAATGTTTGATTTCCAGGATCTCAAAAAGTTAACTTTCCAAACTGACTTCAGTATTTTCTAAGCTATATCTAAAAGAACTGTCTTGAATCTAACAACTTTGTTAACAAGTTTTGAATTTAACAAAATTTAGCAAAGTTTGAAAGGTAGCTTTGCTATTCAGCTTTTTTCCTATTTTTTTTCTCTATAATATCTCTCAGGTTTATTTTCTCCTCTTATTTAGCAAAGCTTTTTTGGTGAATATTTCATCAAATAAAAATAATTTATTCATGTGTTTCTTTCTTTAGTTTCCCAATTTTTAAAATGCTGTCCATGTTAGTTTATATAAATTTCCTATATTTTACTATCTCTATATTGCCTCATAGTATAATCATAACAGTAAAGGAGTTTAAAGTTCAGTCCTGTGTACTAGAGTGGGTTTGTGAAGTAGATTAGCGTGCCCCATCCCTCACAGTACCAGCAATTCATTTTATTTTATATTTTAAATATCCAGTGTTGAGTAGATGTATCAGGTATGACCAGTGACTGGTCCAAATTTCTACTTGTCTCAAATTGTGACACAGTAATATTTTAGCATTCTGTATACATAGAATTCTCTTTAGCATCTGATTCTCTTTGCACTTGTTCATTGCTCATATTAAAAAAATTCTTAAACTTTTTAATCATGTTTTATGTTGTTTCCTATTTAGTACCAGTGTCTTTGTACCAGCATCTCATAACAAGTTACTTCAGAAAGCCAATAAATAATTGAGAAAGGTGCCCTTCTCTGCAGTTCCTTCTCTCAGTAAGCTTTTTTATTCCCCTAGTTCCTTTCAGCTTTCTCTTGGCCTTTTATCTTTTCAAAAGCATTTCTGCAATTTCTCTGTTGCTCTTTGACCTACCCATTAAAGCAAGCATTTGTTTCCATGTGTTTCTTTTTGGTTTTTGAGCAAGATGTTTATCTCATCTTATTCAGTTAAAAAAAAAAAAAATCTTCCTGAAGCTTTTCATTACTCATATTCTTTGTAGAGTTCAATCATTTGTTCTCATTTGTGTGTTTCAACTTATACCAGTGCATTGTTAACTTAATTCTTCAGAATCACCCACAATCTTTTCATCTTTGCCTTGTTTTTAACCATTTTGGGGTTTTTTGTCCTTTTGTCATTTGCCTTTTCAGAATTTCATATTAACCTTTTGCCATGTTTCAATTTCATGCTACACTGAAGTTGTGACTCTTCTCAAGTCCATTTTCTTTTTGTCATTATTTACTTTCTTTTATCTGTTCCTGTTCTATTTTCAGCTTTTCATCTTATACCATTCCAAAATTACATGGACATTTTCACCATTGTATAAGTTTTTGTTACCTTTTTCACCTTCTTTGTTCTTGATATGAGTTCTGCTGCCACTTTAGTTACCACACTTATAATTTAGAGTTTTTATGGAATTATACTTAATAGTTACTAGTTATAACTTCACTTACTTGCACTTTAAATTCCCACTTATGTCTTAGAATCAAATTTTATATTTTTTTCTAAGACTGTTTGAAACTAATTTTACTGTCCTGAAAATTCCCATTTCATTTATATCTCTTCTTTTGTTTAAAATGGAAACTTAGTCCCTGATCTTAATGTTATTTTAAATATTTCTGCATTGATTCCATCTATTTCTGTCTTTCAGATGACACACAATATTAACAAGCGTAAACACATTTTAGGTTTGAATCTGCCTAGATCTTTTATATTTACAGTATAGAACAATAAAGACAAAAGAACTGTTTATACTACCAATGCATTAAAAATGTTTCCACAATATAGCCCCTTCCATTGCATGTTATGTTTTATATGTATCTCTGATCCCTTTACCTCTAACAAGAGTAATTCTACTAACCACTTAGCCTTCCTGTAACAAGCTACTAGAGCAAACCTGTTGTAGAAGAACTAACATTTGTAGCATCATTGATATTTTCCTCATGAGTATCTTTAAATTAATTGTACTCCCCATGAATGTTTTGATGGGGAGGATCATCTTTTCCTGAAACCTTGAGATAACAAGGTTGGTTTTCAAAACCACTTTATTGACCACATAATTCATATCTGGGCTGTGATGACATATATGGAGGAGGAATCAAAAGTTTAAGAAATTCAGGTGGTTCCACATTTGTGTCTTAAGTCTTAGCCCTGTAGATGTTTCTTCTTTGAGTACCTTTCCTTCTCCTAAGATCTAATTATTATTTTCTATATATATATATATATATATATATATATATATATATATTTTTTTTTTTTTTTTTTTTTTTTTGCGGTACACGGGCCTCTCACTGTTGTGGCCTCTCCCGTTGCGGAGCACAGGCCACGGATGCTCAGGCTCAGCGGCCATGGCTCACAGGCTCAGCCGCTCCGGGGCATGTGGGATCTTCCCAGACCGGGGCACGAACCCGTGTCCCCTGCATCGGCAGTCGGACTCTCAACCACTGCGCCACCAGCGAAGCCCTCAATATTGTTTTTAATGATTTTTCACTTTCATTTATAATTTTGTCATCTAGCTATCCCTATTGTTTGGTTTTGTCTGCTTTTGAGTTTTATTTAAAAAAAAGAATAATCCTGTATGTAGTCTTCTATGACTTGCCTTTTTCTCAGAGTAGTATGTCCAAGATTGATACATGCTCAGGTACGTAGCAGTAGTTGATTTGTCATCACTACTGTGTAGTATTCCAGTGGATGGAAATATATATGTCTGAGTGCTTTTCTGATTTCTGTCTTTAGGATACATTCCTAGAAATGAGTTTGTTAGATCAAAGATCAACTTATTTTAAAGATTTTTGATGTGTATTAAAAACTTGTCCTCCAAATATTGTACTCTAGTTAAAATCATTTGAGCTGCCTCTCAGAACCCCCGTGTCTCTGCCATCTCACCAACACTGATTTTGCAATCTTTCTATTTTTTTTCAGTTAAAATTCCATGGCCATTCCCTTAAGAATTAGTTCATTACACCGTGAATGAAATTTTATTCAAGAAAATGGTGCATTTAGGCATGAAGATAGAATGTTAAGGTTGTTTGATAATGTGTGCCTCTGGGAAATACTATTTAGATGTGACCAATAAGTCTACAGTATCTAGCATATCGTCATCAAAAGGAGAAAATCAGACCTTGGGCTTTTATTGGAAGGAAATTGCTGCCACAAATCTAGTTTTGAGAGATACCAATTTTGTTCAGTTTTAAATCCGTGCATATAAAGCTCAACTGCAGTGTGTGACTGGCATCTATTTTCTGGTTAGACCTGCCTTCTGCTTTCCCTTATCACACTGTGACCCTTGTTAAGTAAATGGCATCTTTCCAGAGGAAATTATTATATCAAAAGGCTGCTTAGCCATCAGAATCATTCAAAATAAAAGCTTAACACTCCTGTTACAAGCTAAAAGAAAGGGTAAAAAAAAAAAAAAAGAAAAACCCTGTTGATGATAAACTAATATTTTGGGGGACTTTTTTCTCAAAAACTTGGATTGATAAAATGTATCTACCAACCTTATATTTCAAGACTTAAATATGTTTCCTCTTCAGTTCCCCTTCCTCCATGTAAAATTTAGTTATATCCTAAATTTTGCATTTATTAATCCTTTCCTTGTAACTTTGAGCCTGATAGTCAGAAGAGGATTCAATGATAAATTTTCTGAGGAAAGAGAATTTGAGATGTCAGTTTTTTTCTCACCCTTCTTAGAAATCTTACAAAAAAACAAAAAAGGTTGTATGACAGCAGCAAACAGCTTAGACCTTTCTCTAGGTAAGGATGAAAATGATGTTACAGATCTTAATCTGCTTCGACTATTAGATTTAAATTTTCCCTTAATCTGTTGTTGACATGACTGAAAAAAAAAAGCCCTCTATGGATAGCTCTATCATTGACTCCATCTGGCAAGTAGGAAAGAAAAATGGCGAGTGATTCTACCTCTAACCTCTGCAAATTACTTCTCTCAAATTAATGCAAAGAAGTTTACATAAAACTGCCTTTTAATTGATATTTTTATTTTAGACAAACAGAGGCTTCAAAAATTTAAAATTATATTCATATTTTTAAATTTATTAACTTTGGATAAAATAGCATTTTATGTGTGGAGAAATCTCCAACAACCCTGTATTGACCAAATTATGTTGGAGAATATATATAAATTCTCCAACATATATATATATATATATATAGAGAGAGAGAGAGAGAGAGAGAGAGGGGTGTTTCCAAGCACCTAGAATATAGCATGCCACATAAAAGGCACTGAATAAATATTTGTTTAATAAATGAAAGTAGGATAGAAGTTCAAACTATATTCTTCCTTTAGGGCAATTCCTTCAGGGAAATTAATCGATTTCCTCCCTTAAACTTTTAGTTATTTAAACCAGACTCTGTTAAACTACAGAGGACTGCATAATATTAAACATTATTTCACACTGATATTTGGACTAAATGAACCAATTCAGCCAAGGCTGGAATTTTTGTAGTATATATATGCCCACTTAGTTATCTTATCCCATGGCAAACTTTGATTCTTAATTCTGGTTCTGGCCTCTTCACTCACATACTTTGTGATTTTAGGCAAGTTACTTATCTTTCTAAGTCCCAGTTTCCTGATCTGTAAAATAGGGATAAGAATTCCAAGTCTATGATGAAAATTAAATGATACAACTTATGAATATGTAAAACCGTATAACATGGATGTCCAAAATATGTTAATTCATCATTATCAACAAATAGATCCACTGTTAATATATTTTCCTCTAAATATGTAGCCAAAGCATCTGGTTTGATTAAAATCAGTAGGGTTATTGAATGTAAGCCTTGTGCTAGGTTCAGTGGTGAGACATAAAGACCAACATGACATCAACTCTACCTATAAGTGACTGACAATCTGCAAGTGGGGCAAAACAGAGATGGAAAGATACAAATCATTACATTTGTCGCATATTCCAAAAATTTATGAAAAGATTGCAAGTGGGAGTATATTTGGACTGGAATTGGAAAAATGAGTAGAATAAAGGAGGAAAGAATTGTTCATGCAAGGAACTATTTCAAAAAGTATTCAGAGGCATTCATGTGTGCGAGGTCTTTGGGACTCGCAAGCCAGCAAGTATAGCTGGACCATAATGTTTATGAAAGATCTAGAAGCACCTTACTCTAGAAAACTAGTTGGTTCATATATGAGTTCAGAAACTTTGACTGCAAGTAAAAGTATGCTCAAATTAACTAAAAAGTAATGTATTGGCTAAGTACACTGTAAGTAAGGGTTGATTCACGGATTCAACAGTATCAACAACAAAAAAGTTTTATATCTCTGTTCCCTGCCACATAGGGTATCAGCTCCCATGAGGAAATTTTTTTTTTTGTCAGAGAATGATTGTCAAGAGCAACAAGATTCAATGCTTTTTCATTTTTGCCTTCTGAGAGAGAGATCCTCTTAATTCAGTGATCAAAGTTACATGTTTTGTCTTGATTTAGCTGACTTGTATCACACAGTCATCCCTGAAACTAGCAGGGTAGCTTGGGAATTCCATTCTTATTGGCCTAATTGCCACTCCCATCCTTAAGCCAAAGCTGTGTTGAGGGAGGTAGAATGACACTGGCCAACAAAGGCCTCGTCCGGAGTTGGGGGTGGAGGCAAACCTGCCAAATGTCCAGGCTGCTATACAACTGGGAAGTTGACCTGAGATGCTGCTGAAGCAAGCATCATATGCTTTCCAGTCTTAGCAATGAGGGCCTTGAATGCTGTATTAAAGAGCTTAGAATTTATTCCATATGTAAAGAGAAAGTATCATGTCAAGTGAGATTTTTATCTGGGACTGTATATAGCCTGCTGTGGTGGGCTGTAAGGATAGAAGTAGACATCAATGAGCTGTTGTCCCTGCTTTCAAGGAAACAACATTCTCACGTTCCTCATGTGACCCAAACTATGTAGTTTGAGGTGATATTAAGTCTAAACTATAGAGCAAGTGTACGCATTCATCTAGTTTTTCATATATTGACATTAGTGAGATTTTTGCTTGACATTTTTGGAAATGATAAGAGTAGTAACTAACATTTATAGCTATGTTCCAGATGTTAAATTCTGTCCATAGGTTATGTCATTTAATTTTCCTAACAACCTTATAGGCTGGTATTTTTCCTTTGCAAATAAGAAAACTGAGGCTTAGGGAAGTTAAATAATTTGTCCAAACAGGTGGCAGATTCAGGATTCAAAGAGAAGCTTTCTGATGATCTAAAATCTATACACTTAACCTCTAAATATGGTGATATTTGATGAAAAATAATGCATACTAGCTGCTGTGAATGATTATCAGACTCACATTTTGGGGAAAAAAAGATAAAATGAACCATGAATCTCTCTCAATATGCTTTTGAAGGCTCATGCCTTCAAATGTGTCTGTAATCTGTGTGAAATTTTCAAAGGTATAGATGAGCAGTGGCTAGTTAGGTTAGTTCTCAAGCATAAAGAAATTTCTGATATTTTCTCCAAATATTAAAAAATACAATTATTTGGATTGAATAAGTCCTGGAAAACTGGGGGAGGAGTCAGGCATGGGACAGAGTGAGGAGCTAGGAAGTAGTTTTCTTTTCATTAGTCATTGCTTTCTTGAAAGAGGCCAAGGAAAGCTAACAAGTGATGTTGGCGTACTCTACCAAATTATTTTGGTTGATAGAAACTTGGAATTCTGGGAAAATTCCAAGTGGATGTAAGCACTTTAGGGAATTGGATAGTACGTGAAATATAACCTAGAATAATGTGAAAAAATAATGGATATTGGCCAAAATAGTCTCAAAACCCTTCTCTTCTCTGATAGGCTCTGATTTTGATAGCTCCTTTGAGAAAAAATATTTAGGAGTCATTCTGTCTAGAGAGAGCTCTTTGCACTTGATGCCCAGTCCATGTCAGCAGTTAAAGCCAGAAATAAGATGCCAGGTACATTAAGAAATGAATAGAAAATACTTAAAATATTATAAATTAATGACATGATCGAACAAATGCAAACTGTAGTATCTGGAATAGAGTATTCCATTCTAGTCACTTTGGTTTATAGTTGCCTAAGATTATATATATATACTTTATAAGCACATAATCTTTCAGACAAAAGAAAAACTTTAGAATTTGCCTCTGGTATTTAAAGTCGGTAAGGCATAATATATCAGTCCAATTCTCTTAGCTTTTAGAAAGAGAGTGTTATTTCAAACAAAAGACCCTTATGTTATATTTTTAAAAAACAGATTTACATTTTCTGAAGCTTTGATTTTTCAGACCAGAAATCCCAAGTTTATATGTAAAAGGGGTCTATTAGTGTTCAACTGTGCTTCACTTTTCAGGCCAGAAATACTATGAGTGATTACCCTTATTTTGTATAATGTATATCTTAGTGGAAGATCTTTTTTTCTTTACTTCTTAGGGGTTGCTTTCTTTTTCTTTTAAGATTTAAAATATTTCAGTCACCAAGTTTTGAGTGATTTCAACTCTACATTCCCAAATTTGAGTGTGTCTGTAAGCATAGCCTCTAATAAAATTGCCCTTAGTCCAAATTAGAATCAAATTGAGCAGTATTTTCAGAGTCATTTAAAGGTTTTGGATTTCATTTTAAACAGTTCCTAGTCTCAGATACATGTCTAAATGATGTGCATGTATCAAGACAAAATGGTAAACATTTATTGCATGTCTTAAGATTTTGTTGACCTGACATTCTGACATTCAGATAATTGAATGAATTTCTCTGATTTCATTGGCATACTTGGCATTAAGCATCCATAGCCTTGCTCTATTACGTAAAGACAATGACTTCACCATTATCAGGTGTCAATCTGGTGCTTTTTCATGAGGAATAAATTATGTACTGTTAGAGGTCAATATGACGAATTGTGTTGCTTTATTTTTAATGAGTGTAATTCTAAGACCACTAGCAAAACTAGTAATCTTGAAAGTTGATATAATGCTAAGTGTAATCAGATCTTACATTTATGGTAGATCATAGCACTAATATCTCAGTTCATATCCTTGCTTCCACATATAGCTACTATGGCAACAGAAAACTAAAAATATCCAACTATGTAACAGACCTATATTGTAGAGTTGGATTATTGTTTTCAATGGAGTTTTTCAGACTCATTAATGGATACTGTCATAGACTAAAGGTACTGGTATCTACTGGCTATAGTCATAAATGTGTCTTAAAGACAGAGATCACAGCACCAGAGTTCAAAAGTCCACTGAGTTAACAATTACCCACCTTGTGCATTTACCCAGTTACTGGTTTCTTAGCCCGGAAATCAGTCAAAAGGACACAGCACTCTGGTGTGTACGTACATGGCCAGAGACAGAAAACAGGGTTCCCCTTCATTCAGGTTTTTTACTCTTTGGTATGTGTTTTGTTTCTCTCAGGTTTGAGGTCATACCCCAATAATAAAAAAAAATAACAATAAAAACAAACAGAAACAAAGATCTATCACTTGTTAAGCACTTGTTTCTGTGGAAAAATGAAAAGCTTCATAGCATGGTGGTTGAGAGTAATGGCTAGTTTTGTAATCTAAAGATGTTCTCCTAACCTCTCTGTGCCTCAGTAAAATTGTAAAATGGGGATATTAACAGTTTGGGTTGTTGGGATAATAAATGATAAGGTCTGAAGTGTCGAGCATATGCTAAGTTCTTCATCTATATAATTATTATGCTTTGATGATAGTTTTAAATCTAGTAAACCTTGAAAGTTAGATATTATTAGAAAGGGGGTTAGTTGACTTAATGAAGACCCGTAGCTGGAATGCAGCTCAAATGCAGACCTAGCTGATGTATGAGCACACCTGTTGCTCCTACATCACATGCAACCAAAGCCCAGAAAACAGGGCACCTGTCAGCACCATTCCACAAGTTGACATTTAGGTGCTTACTGGAGGAAATAATTGGTAACTAGCTTGACTTTTTTCACCCCTGTTTTATTTTCTTTAAACAAATATTACATATCTTTATTCTAAAGGAAAATTTAAAAGGACTTTAACAGGGTGTTTGCAATGTGCTATCCATTTTTCTCAAAGATTTATATGGATTAAATTGTTGAATCCTCACCCCACTGAGTGGTTAAGTAAATATCCCCAAATCATATAGGAATAAAAAGACAGCTTGCATTCTGTTCTACTACACTTTAAATAAATGAAAGGGCATTATATCTCTGGATATGAAGAGTCAGTATTAATATGAATCTATAAATTCAGTAGTCTCAATCTATATCCCAACTCTATCAGTATGTAAGTAGAACTTGAGAAGATGATTTTAGAATTTATCCAAAAAAAAAAAATGTTCAAGAATTGAAAACAACCAAAAAGAAAATGGGGAAACTTGGTATTAAGATAGGAAAACATACTATAAAAATGGTCATAATTAAAACATCTCTGACCTGGCATGATAACAGACAATAGTTAACAATGGCAGACTAGAGAGTTAGACATGTATAATTTTGAAAATCTACCATATAATCAGTGTAACATTTTAAATCACTTCAACTTGCAAGAAAAGGGAATGGTGAGTTCTTCAATAAATAGCGTTGGTTAAATAGCTGTGTTTTGGGAAAAATGTTCAATTGCTCATTCACAAGATATAAAACCAAACTCCTTATGAAATCTAAACATAGGAAACTATGAACATACTAGAAGGAAAATTGGGATAATATTTATACAATTTTGGTGTAAGAAAGACTACCTTATGCAAAATATAGAGACTATTAAAGAAAAACTAATAAATTTAGCTATATATTTTCCATTATATGATTTATAATTTTAACAAAGTGTACATTTACAGTGCTTACACTGAATTCATTATATTGAATTATTCAGCCACCTCATACAGAGACTACTTTTATATTTATCCTATTTGTTCAAATATAATTATATTCACAGTAATAAGGAATTAAAAAAGTAGCTAATTCTTGGGTGTAAAACATAGAAGTTCCCTCTTTTTATACTTACCTGGATAAACAACATAATGAAATTGATTCTCTCTGTCACAGGGTACATGGACTTACTTGGGGAGAATGAGGAATTATTAGAATCATAATATGTTAAATATCTTTATGATCATCTAGTCTAGCCATTTTTCTAGGAAGTTTAGCTTCTATGTAGTTACCTTTTTCAGAGTTCTTTATTTCTTATGGCTTTGAGTTCCTGTCTAGTGGCCTTTCATTTCAGCCTGAAGGATTCATTTTAGCATTTCTTGTAGGGCAGGTTTACTACCAATGATACTCTTTCAACTTTTGTTTACCTGGGAGTGTTTTCATTTCTTCTTCTTTCTTTGAAAGATAGTTTTACTGGATATAGTATTGTTGGCTAACAGTTATTATTTTGTTTTTTTCATTAAAAAAATATCGTATTCCCTCTGGCCTCCATGGCTTCTGATGAGAAACCTGGTATTAATTTTATTGAGGATACCTTGTACATGATGAGCTGCTTCTCTCCTACTGCTTTCAAGATCTTTTTTTTTTTTTTTGGCCTTGGCTTTCAACAAATTGACTATAATGTGTGTCCATGTGGATCTCTGCATTTATCCTTCTTGGAGCTCATTGAGCTTCTTGAATGCGTAGATTTGTGCTCTTCTCTAATTTGGGGGGTTTGGGTCCATTATTCTTTCAGTCTTTCTATCTCTTTCTCTTTTTCCTCTCCTTCTGGGATTCCCATTTTAAGTATGCTGTAGTTTTCTTAATAGTGTCTCATAGGTCTCTTAGGCTTTGTTCATTTTTGTTCTTTCATTTATCTTTCTGCTCCTTGGACTGGATAACTTCAATTGACCTACCTTCAGCTTTGCAGATTCTGTATTTGGCCTGATCAAATCTGCTATTTGAAACCCTGTAGTGATTTTTTTCATTTTGATTATTTTGGTTTTCAGAATTTCTATTTAGTTCCATTTTATAATTTTTAATCTCTTTATTGGTATTCTCTGTTTGTTCATACTTTATTCTCCTGTTTTCTTTTTCTTTTTTTGCTGAAAACTGAGCATCGTGAATATTATAATGTAGTAACTCTGGAAATCACATTCTTCCCCATCCTCACCATTTGTTTTTGTTTTTGTGTTTTTTACAGCTCTAGGCTGTATCTTTTAGTTTAATGACTTTTCTAAAATATTTTGTTAAGTAAGTATCCCTTGTCTATAATCTATAACACATTTTGTAAAAACTGTATTCTTTATATGAAATCTGCATTCCTTTTGCTCGTAGCCAGGTAGGTTTTGACCTATGTACTTGGAGGGCAGAAGTTGAGTGAGAGAAAGAGAGGGAGAGAATAAAAAGACAGGGAAAAGTTTCCTAGTCATTGCAGGTTGTGTATCTGTGCTGGGGTACTCCTTTAATGTTTAGCCATGCCATGGACAACTCTGTCATGACCTTCCCCTCCAGCTTGTGTTGAGTCTAGATATTCAGTAGAGGTGAAAGTTCAGGGTCTTCTCAGGTCTTTTCTGAGCATATATCCTATCCAGTGGATGTGAATGGCTTTTTAAATTCCAAAGTATACACAGGAGGCTATCAAACACTGTAATTTCTCAAAAACACCCTCTCTTCCCAGATTTTCCTCCCAGGTTTTCAGTGCTCTGTTGTGTAGCTCAGTCAGTCTTTTGCTTCATTCAGGTGGCTGTGGGTTGTTTCATTTGCCTTACAAATTTTCGAAGATTGCTGCTTTGCTGCCCTGAGTGAGTTTTGATTTAGGTGACACAAAATCAAGCTGCTTGTACCAGTCCTTCAAGCAGTCTCCAAACATCTGCAACAAACACAATTATTTGTTTATATGGTCTTCTCTGCTTCTCCTGGAATCAGAGACGGGGGTCCACACTGGGAATATTGGCTGCCATCTTTAATACCACCACCGAGCCAAAGAAGGAGGTAAGGCAAGACCCAATAAAAATGCCACCAAACTTTTCTACCAATTTTTATTTGCCATTTTCTTGATTAGGGATTCACTTGGTTGTTGTACACTTTTGAATTCTTTACAGAGATCTAAGTTGAGTTCCTAACAGAAACTTTCGGCTTGATTTTTGTGGTCTCTCTCTGGAGGGATGGAGCTTCCTGCACTGCTATTTTTACTGACGTCACTCTGATTATATAGATTTCTAAACTTACATATGATGGAGTACAGTATAAAGAATATTACAAGGTGAGAACACACTGAACGTATTTGTAAAATATTTGATAGACAAAAGATTAATATCTAAATTCATAAATTAGCTCCAGTTAGAAAAAGACAAACCAATAGAAAAATTAGGCAATGGATGTGAACATGTAGCTTACAGAAAAAAAAAAAAACACAAAAGGTTAGAAGCATATACAATCTTAATAGATTAGAGGGTAATTCACTAGTTTATGGGATATCCATTCTCTAGAATCCTCTCTGTAAATACTACATACTGAGAAGGAATATCAGAGAGCAATACATACAATGCGACCCCATCTTTGTCAGTCAAGTGTTTGTTTTACAACAACTTTAAAAAATATTTTAAAAATTAGCAATATAAGAAACCAAAATTTTAAAAGCCATCTGTATACTATGCTAAACTTATCTCATGCCCATAGAAAAGAAGTGGTGTTTAGATTGGCCCAGTGGCCTTAATAATTATTTAATTGATATTTATGAGCACCTTGATGGGTCAGTTACTTAGGAAACCTATTGAAAGTGGTAAGACTTCACCCATGCCCCTACACTGTTTTTCACACTTCTCTGTGCAAAACTTTCTTTTAACTTTCACCTTACACAGCTTAAATGTCAGATGTCATACCATGGCTACAGGGCCCTAGCCATGATGCCTCTCTGACCTTCTGTTCTTTCTTGCCTCTCTCCCGCTCTGCCCCAGCCATACAAGGGCTCCTGGCAATTCCTTGAGCACTTCAAGTATTCTCCAGCCTTAGGGCTCTCATACTTCTTTCCTCTGCTTAGGATACTTTTGCCCCAGATATCAAAGAGCTTGGTCCTCTCTTTTCCTTGAAAAGTCACTTTATTACAGAGGCCTTCCCTGTTCACCATATATAACATTCCAACATCCCACCTGCACTAACATGCATACTCCCTAAACTCATTATCCTGTTTTATTTTATTGTCCTAAAGTCATTATCCTGCTTTATTCTCCTTCTTACCATCTGATATTCTATATATTTGCAAGTATACTTGTTTGCTCTCTATGTCTTTCACTAAGATGTATGCTTCTTGAGGACAGGAATTTTGTCTGTCTTGTTAACTGCTGTATCCCCAACGTCTACAATAGTCACTGACATACAATAAAAAAAAATTACTCAATACATACTTCTAAATAGCTGCATTAATATTTAAATAAATTGAAATAGTAATAAGACAGGCACTCTCTAGGAAACCAGAGATTGGTAGAGTATACCTGCATGAACAAACACAATATAAAACATGATAAGATGTCTAAAGAGTTATACAGAGGAAATGATGCAAGGCAGAGAGAAGCAGGGAAGGCTTGACTTTAAGGAAGGTTTTAGAGTCAACATACCTTCTCTTTTAGATGGTAGAAATGTCCGGGCGTAGGGAGTTAGTGTGAGAAAAAGCCAGTCAAAGCATAGAGAAAAGTATGTGCAAAGGCCCTAGAATGAGAAACAGCTAGTAGATAGTTCATTTTGACTGAGTTATGGAAAGTGATAGGAAAGGCTAGAAAAGTAGGTACTGACCAGATTATAAAGTCTTTGATCACTTATGCTTTTAGATTAATTCTATCCTGAAGGCAGTAGAGAGTTCCAAAGGAACCTTAAGCAAGGGAATGATGTGTTCAGAATTCTGTGTTATAAGAGGAGCATAAGATATGTTGCATTTATGCTTTGGAAATTTGAGTGGCCAGCAGTGTACTTAGGCAAGATATACCAAGCCCTTTAGAGAGAAGATTTGGATGCAGATGATAAATAAGGTGTTTAATTCTGATCCTGTGAGTTTGAGATACTTTTAGGCCATTAGAAAGATCTGAGCAAGAGGCAGTCAGAAATACCTGTGTACAGTGTAAGGGACCTCAGTATAATAAAGGCTGGAGGCTTGTGGGTGGGATAACCCAGAAAGAAGTTCTAGATTGAGAAAACAGAGCAGAAGACCAAAGGCCTGAAGGGATTGAGAATGTTTTACCTGACAAGAAACAGAAAGATTTACTATCATCTAGAATTTGCCATCATATGAAAAGGGAATTTCATTGATTTCTTAAGTCTTCAGTGGGTGAGTGAGGAATAACAAAGAGCAATCTGTGTCAGCCATCTATTAATACATATTCTTTATAAAAATGATCTCAAACTTAATAGCTTAAAACAATAATAAACATTTGTTATCAACAATTTCTGTGGGTCGGGGAGTTGGGAGTAGCTTAGCTGGGTAGTTCTGGCTTGAAATCTCACAAAATTGTTGTCAAGT
The DNA here is from genome assembly GCF_949987515.2 of Delphinus delphis. NCBI lineage: Eukaryota > Metazoa > Chordata > Mammalia > Artiodactyla > Delphinidae > Delphinus > Delphinus delphis. The sequence continues at coordinate 30,614,592 of NC_082685.1, read as the reverse complement.
TGTTGGCCAAGGTTGTAGTCATCTGAGTGCTTAAGCAAGGATGGATGACCAACCCCCAAAGCTGTCAGCTTACATGACTGGCGAGTGGCTACTGGTTGTTGACAGGAGGCTTCAGTATCTCTTCACAGGTGCTTCCCCACATGTGGGCCTCTCCTCAGAGCTGTTTGAGTGTTCTCATGTCTTGGAAGCTGGCTTTCCAAAGAGCTATTGATCCAAGAGATAGCAAGTCAGAAACTGTAGTATCTTTTATGACTCAGCCTCAGAAGTCAAATCTCATCACTTCCACAGTATCCTGTATGTTACTAGGTAAGCCTTATTCAGTGCCAGGAGGTGGAGACTACTAGGCAAGAACACACATACCAAGAGGCGAGGATCATTGGGGGCTGTCTTGGAGGTCAGCCACCATGATGGAACTGTCCCATGACAAAATGATAAGTCCCTGGGTACTGGAGGTGCAGAAGCAAAACCTGGGCCAAAACTGAGTAAATGAGGAAAGGGGGTGGAGGAATTCTAGAACATGTAATGATTAGACTAGACAAGCTTCCTCCTTTCAGAACTCACGGTTCTGTTAGGAGTATTTAAACTGACTTGGAAAAAGGAAAAGAGAGAGAGAAATGAAGTGAGTTGAAAACACCAAAACAGTTTTCATTTTTATAGTGAAAATATTTGATAAATTATTTGAGGGTTACATGTATTAAGTGAGCCTGGAGGTGAGGGCAAAGCAGAGCAATCCCCCAAGATGACATGATTGGCAGTATACTCTGGAGAAGGTAGCAAGAATTTAAACACTGAGAGTTATTTAATTAGCCTAACTTCATTCAATACCTCTCAGCCTAATTTTCATTGTTTGTCTTACATACCATAACATCCTTTGGTATCAGCCCATCTTTTTGCAGCATCAAGCCCCAAGACTCCGAAACAGTGTTTTAGATAACCTACTAGGCATTTCATTCTGTAAAGAAACCAATTATATATGAAATTAATAATTAAAAATTATAAATAGAAAGAACAAGAAAACATGCATACTATATGTCCTGCGGGTAGATTTTTGCATGGTGAATAGGGAATTAGGTGCAAAAAAATCCATTTATGTTAATGGGCATTGCATGTCTAATTTCTCATGCACCACACTGCCAGTTTCCCCTGTGCCTTTGTCAGTACATGGGACCGATGGAGGGGGAAAGAGAAGTGAATGATTTATTTGATGGTCTGTCAATCATAACGGCAACCAGAGAAATTCCAAAGCCATTTTTAACCTCTTTAGAAACAGTTAGTTAGACCATATGCTTTTTTCTTCTTGCCAGATGCTGTCATTCATCAATTTCCTATTAAGAAAATGGGATTCTGCAAAAACCACTGAGGTTCTTTCTCATTTGTACTAGATATGCCACAAAATCAGATTGCAAACATATTCTGCAGCTTCCACAAAATAACTTCTGACACTTGCTAATCTCCATATTAATTCTGACTGACCTTTAATGGTGTTTCTTATGTGTGGTCAGAACAGCATCCAAAAATATTATTTTAAAATTACCCTTACCCTGAGTTTAAGCCTAGAGGTTAAATAGATTTGTTTGTGATTATCCAGTCTATAAAAAAGATAGAAATTAAATGGTCATTTAAAAATACCAGCAACCTCATAAAATACTCTTTAGACAGTAAAGAGAGATAATAAAATGTTTGAGAATTAAAGGAAGCAGCATGAGTCGAACGTTGATTACCCAATAGGGAGGGGGAAGGGAGACGCAAGAGGGAGGGGATATGGGGATATCCCATATATCCCCCCATAGGGGATATGTATACGTATAGCTGATTCACTTTGTTATAAAGCAGAAACTAACACACCATTGTAAAGCAATTATACTCCAATAAAGATGTTAAAAAAAAAAGTTGATTACCAAAAGATGTCAAAGAAAGTGAAAAAATTAAAAAAAAAAAAAGCTATATTGACCCTCTCCCACTACACCAAGTAGAAAGATCATTTTGTTTAGAGCAGGTGGATACTTAATTGCTATAAAATCCTGGGTGGATTTGTTTGCTTGTTTGTTTGTTGTCAAGGATGAAGACACCTAGGAAACCTAAGGGCTCCTTTTCTTAGGGACAGTAAAATCCTTTCATCCTGTACAGGCAGCAGTCTGTCTTCCGGCTTCGGCACATGGCTCTAACAGCAGTTGGATTTGGGGTTTTAAATTTGAATGCTCTAGGTTGTTGGAATGTATTGACACTTGCCATGATTTCTAACACAGATTTTCTTGAAGTATTCTTATGATAACACTGGTGGCTTTAAATGTTTGCTTGTCATGCTGAATTCACTTAGCAAACCAACTAACACGGAAGTTTAAGGGAGAAGAATATCATTGCATAACTTTCGATCTGCAGCATTTTGCATTTCTTATTAATAGGAACTGACTCTTTGACACCCCCTGCAAATAGCTTATAGGAGAGAGGAATGCTCTGAAATTCAAGGCAAATTTCTTTCAAGAGTTAGGCACTGATCGAAATTCTGAATTTTCTCTGGCTGTCAGCCAGCGAGAAACATGCAGGGTCTGCTTATTATTTAAGATTTTGGTAGAAAGCCATTCAGAAAAAAGAAAAAAAAAAATCCATGACTTTACAGACTTTGTTGTATCCACTTCAGCCTAATATTCTCAAGTCTAATTTTTTTTAAAAGGTCACAAACGAGCTGAAATATAGTTTTTTAACATTTTAATTTTCCCTTTTCTTCCCCTGCTGTTTTTTTTTCCCCTGCTGGGACTCTCCATTCATGAAGGTCAAGGGAATGATAATGCTGAGGTAGCTCTGTCTTTTTATTCATAGACCAGGTGTAGAGAGTGCATAGAGCCATAAACGTGTGCCACCATCACACGGTGCTGCTATTGACCCCTGCCCTGAGCTGAAGATTCTACCTTCTCAGGGGATAACAAATGATTCACTTCGCAGGTAGGCAGAGGCCTGGAGCTCCCTCCACCAGACACTGCCAGTTTTCCTGAATGATCTCTTGTGATTGGTTTCCTCATAGGAATAGACTGTGAGTCCACCACTGAACTCTGTGTATTTAGGAATATGTCTTTGACAAGAACAGCTGTCCTAGAGTTAAAACGATTAGTACTTTATCTGCTAATGCAGGTTCCCATTCGGCTGTTGGCTAAAAACACATTTTCATCCTGGGAAAACATCGCTGTCCCTTTTGGGCACCAAAACAGATTTTTGGTGTTTGATCAAGTTGAGTCATTAAAAAAAAAAAATTCTGTTCAAGGTCACTTTGGCTTGACCTCTACTTGCCAACTAAGGTTCCAGTTCTGTACGGTGACCTAGAAAAATGAGCTAGCTCTATACATATAAATAGTAGCCAAGTTTCCTCTTTCTTATCCAGTCTCAACTGGGAGCATGGTTCTAATAAGGAGAGAAGTGAGCACAAAGAGCGACCACACTTTGATTCTGACCTTGACTTAGAGAGAAAGGCCTTTGACAGGTCCATGGGGAATGAGAGTAGATGGAACTAGAGGCCCACCGCCAGAGGATTATTTAACCTGCAGCCAATATTCTTTAGAACTTCATATTTAGGAGTATTGTTATTTTTAAATGCAGTTTTACAAATACATATACATTGTTAGATACAAATATACTTAGTCTGTTAAATGAAATATTCAAAAAACACTACTTTTTGAAATATTCTGTCATTTCTTTATTTTTTAACATCTTTGAGTGCCTTAATTTTTTTAATGGCATCTGCCTGAGCCCACTTAAAGACATTGGTCTTTAAGATTGGTTTAAAATAAAGCTAAAATAACCCACTAATAGCATAGCTCTTAACAAATTAACCAATTGTCACAAACTGGGTGGCTTAAAACAACAGAAATATATTCTCTCACTGTTCTGGAGACTAGCAGTCTATAATTAAACTGTCAGCAGGGCCGTATTCTCTCTGAAGGCTCTAGGCAAGAATCCTTCCTTGCTTTTCCTTTCTTCTGGTAGCTCCCAGCAGTCCTTGGTATTCCTTGGCTTGTATTCAATAGATGCATCACTCTAGTCACTACCTCTGTCCTTACATCATCTTCTTCTCTGAGGGTCTGTCTCCTCTGTGTCTCTCTCTGCATGTCCTCTGCTCTCTTATACATCAGTCATTGGATGTAGGGTCCACCCTAATCCAGTAGGATCTCATCGTAGGTACATCTTCAAAGATCCTATTTTCAAATAAGGTCATATTCCCAGGTTCTGGGTAGACTTGAATGTTGAGAAAACACTTCAACCCAAATGTCTCTTTGTCTAATTGACCTACTGGGATAACTGACATAGCTAGAAAAACAGCAGGAGCAGTGTCCTGCCTTTTTCTTTTCAAGGTATTTGATGACTTGACAGTTGTGGAGACCATAACAAAGGCACGTAGAATAAATAATGTGAAAATGAGACTGAGAGACACAGAGACAAAGTGGTCTCTGCATGCTTTCCTTGTAGATTCCACATATTCCCCAACCAAAGTTTTGGCTGCACTTCACACTTGCCCCCAACAGAGAAACTGCCTTCACCATGACCCAAGGCACAGGAAAGTGCCATGCAGGGGCTGGAAGCCATTGTAGATGTGCCACATCTTGGAGCATCAGTTGTATTAATTCGTAAGTTACTGAAAACCATATTTTTAGGTTAAAATACACATGACAACTTTTAAGCATTTCTTAATTTTAATTTTTAATTACCAGGGCTTCACATTTTTTAAAAATTATTCAGGGAGCCCATTCACTGTCTTCTGACACGAGGATGATTTCATTGGAAAATTCTCTCTTTATTCTGTATGACCACAATCAGCTTAATCTCAAAATGATGGTCATGTAGTAAAACTTCAACAAAGACTTGTTAGGTTAGTAAAGCACTCTAAGAAATTGCTCTGATTCTGCCAGTCCTAAACCAAGAAACTGTTCCAGAGTGTCTCATTTTTTGTAGAGACCCACGTCTCTTTCTTGACATCTGAACCTCTTTGTAATTGGCATCTTCCATCATTTCCCCTGAACTCTGAACCGTTATTCCACTGCCTAAATCAAGCAGGAATGAGGTACTTCTGCTTGAAAGAAGTCCTATCTACCTAGAACTTGAACACACTCCATTGTTGAGTCTGATGGTAGAAGTACCTTAGAGAACTACCAGGTAAGAATGATTTTATCATTTACTGTTTTGTCCAAAATCTAGTAACTTCCCCTCTGCAAATTCAGACTATAAATAGAATAAGTTGCACACAGTGGTCTCCTCAGTAATTCTCTGTTACTACCACCACCTCCTCCCCCTGTTCTTTTCTTCTCTCCACTTCCTCCACTTCTTTGTTCTCTCTCTTACTTTTTCTTCTTCCAAGCCAGAAGTCTATATAGATCCCCTGGCCAATTCATTTTGTCCTATTTACTAGTTTCTTGTGGTATTGAGTTTGTATTTCAGCTTGAATTAATGAATTAATCATTTCACTAACTCCTTACTCTTTCCTTATCTAAATACAAACCAGGGAGTGTTAGCTGAGTGCCTCATCCCTTTATCACTTATGGTGCAACCAGAGTGAAGATAAACCAGAGGTATACCAATGCACTCTAACAATACAGGAGTTGTATTTATCTCTCCTGTAGCAATCTGGAGATGGGAGAGTGGTTCAGGAAGTTGCAGTTCTGTGAGATCATTTATTCAGGGACCAGGGTTACCCCCATCTGATACCCCACTACCTCCTAGAGGTATTGTCTTTTCTGCCCAGTCAAACCAGCTTATCAGCACCAGATCCACATTCCATCCTATTGGATGGAGAAAGAGAGGAAGTGGTGGACAAATAATATCCTTTTAAAGCTCAGCCTGGTGAGAGTTCCCTGGTGGCCTAGTGGTTAGGATTCTGGGCTTTCACTGCTGTGGCCTGGGTTCAGTTTCTGGGCAGGGAACTGAGGTCAAATAAATAAAAATAAATAAATAAAGCTCAAGTTGAAAGTTGTGCGTACCTCTTCTCAGTAACCAAAATATAATCATGTGACCTAGCTTTTAAGGGAAAGTAGGTCTCTAACTAGGAATTTTCTTTCTAAAGGAAAAGGGAGCTATTGGATCCAGGGAGCATTTAGCAGTGCCCACCTATTCCCTACTCACTTTGACAGTCACAATCTGGTCTCATCCCCATCAAGAATTCTCCTTGATGATTTCAGCAATAGTGTATACCCTTCACTTGACACTTACTGTACCATGCATTAATTGCTAATTAAAATATTGTTCCTAATTCTTAACCCTAAATGAAATTTTAAATATTAGGGAAGGAATTATTATTCATTTCTTATACTGCACTGCGATTAGCACACAGTAGGCACTCATCAGATATTTCCTGGTTCAGACAATGTATTGCAATACAGTTAGGGATCCTTAGGCATCCTTGATCACTTTTTATGACACTTACCCTAATGTGTTTCAAACTTGAGCTTCTTCATTAATATTCAAGAGAGAGAACTGTTGTCTTAAAGCAAACTAAACTTTTCTGGCTTCAGAAGAAGAGATAGGGCTTCCCTGGTGGCGCAGTGGTTGCGAGTCCGCCTGCCGATGCAGGGGACACGGGTTCGTGCCCCGGTCCGGGAAGATCCCACATGCCGCGGAGTGGCTAGGCCCGTGAGCCATGGCCACTGAGCCTGCGCGTCCGGAGACTGTGCTCCGCGACGGGAGAGGCCACAACAGTGAGAGGCCTGTGTACCGCAAAAAAAAAAAAAAAAAAAGAAGAAGAGATAATAAACTATGGAAAACACTAAGGGTGAGTGTCTTTGAAATGATTATACAGGAAATGGGAATTAATGGCCAGCATTAAGTGTTTCTTGGAGGGTTAGAGAAAGCACTATATTTGCAGAAAAGAGTCATTCAGTTAGGAGAATGATAGAGAGATTGGTTAAGAGAACCGTAGAGGTCAGTAGCGTGTGCAGTGAGCTCTGGATAGTGAGGTTTAAGAAGGTGTGACCCAGAAGACCTAGAGACTGGGAAGTTGAAGGGCCACTGCACAGGAAATGACGAATATGAATCTGGAGGTTATGAGCCTTCATCTGTGTGAATGATGAGAGCTGGGTCATGCGGTAAGAGGTGCTTTTTTAGACTCTATTTTTTTCTCTATACACTTAAGACTTCTTAGAGTCTGCTTTATTCAGCTTCCCTATGTTGTGCTGGTAGCACATGGACAGTACCCCACATTGTAGCCATCATAGCGGCTGGTGTATCTAAAGATCAAATGTGTTTCCTGACCTAAAAGATCAGGCTACCCTTTGTCTCTGACAAAGAGAACCTTCTGTGAAAGCGGAGTAAATCAGAGAAGCAATTTCTGCTCATTTGCAATTGTTTTAGGTTGACTTATTAACCGATAAATGGGAATAATGTTCTAATAGCACTGTTAACTCCTGTCACCTGGAAGATGCAAAGACTAATGCTATGGCCACATTCTCCTTTTCTGGTTTGATGGTATTCTCAGCAAAAGAGGGAGTCCAAGAAGTAGAAATGGTTCTCTCCATGCTCGACTATGGGAGACAATGTAGTTTACATAAGAGCCAAGGTTCTGGAGTCAGACTGATGAGGTTCTGATCAGGGTTCCCCACCCTCATAGCTGTGGAACTTTGGGAAAATCACTCTAAAGTCTCAGTTTCCTCTTATAAAGTGGGTCTAGCAATAGGATTTACTTCCAAGGTATTGCCCTCAAACAAGTCATCATCCTCTCATGGAAATCCATTCTTTTGGATTCCCTCCTCTACCCAGCTCTCATTTTTGCAGCCCTCCTTTTCCTCAGCACGGGGAACTATTGAACAGCTAGAATGATTTTTTTGAAATGGTAAATAATTTCACTTATTTAATGACACTCACCTGCACAGGACTTTCTCTTGATTTCCCATTTACTCAGAATAAACTAAATCCCCATCCAGGTCTGTAAGGCTATAGAATGATTTGTCCCTGGTCCCCTCCCTGACCCAGCTTCAACTGCACTGGCTTTCCGCCTGTTTTCTAACACATTAAAATTATACTCCCCTTATGGCTCTGTGCCAGGAACCCTCTTCTCTCTTCTTTCTGTGGTTGGCTCCTTATAACTTTCAGACTTGAGCTCAGATGTCACCACACCTTACTCAGACCATCCATCTAAACAGTTCCCTCACATGGACTGTCTAGCGCATCACCTTATTTAATTTCTCCCAGAGCATATATCACTATCTTAAATTATCTGGTTTACCTATTTGTTTACTTGTTTATTTTCTGCCTCCCCCATGTAGAAAGAAAGCAAGAACCCTCTCTACCTTGTTCACTCCTGTTTTCCGAACACTTAGAGTGCCAGGAACATACTAGTCACTCAATAAATATTTGTTCAATTAAGGAATGAGTGAATGGCTAAATTGACCTCAGATTTGTATTACAAATTAACTGAGATAGTGCATAAAAGGCATTTTTATTGGTGTCAGACACGCAGTGCTCAAGAAATACGAGTGACTCTTACATTATGGACTGTCAGTACTCTACCACTTACCAGCCCCCACCTGCAGGCGCTTCCCACCCATAGTTCCTTCCAATCCTCCTGACAACATTCTTTCCCTGATAAGGATCCACAAAGCAAAACAGAGTCCTGGCTTTTTGAAATTAAGTAGCAGTGATAGTTATCCACCCTTATTAAACCAGTCATGGTGGTGGTGGTGGGTAGGGGGTGCATGTGTAAAATCATTGCCTTGGGGGTGAGGCATTGGTGTGAAGTAGGGAGATACGAGCTTTGGAGTAACTTAGACATAGATTCTAATCCCTGCTGTTTCAACACTGGCATTTTCTATCTGTGTGGGCTCCAGAAATGTACTGAACTTTTCTAGTCTTTATGATGTTCTCCTTTAGGCTTGCTTTTAAAGGATTAAATTTAAACAGCTATTACGTATAGATTATCAGTGGCACACAGTAGGAATCCAATAACTAGAGCTATTAAGAATACTAAATACTGACCTTGATGTGTGTAACCAAATGTCCAAATCTCAGGCATGGTTATTGTTCCAAATACCTTTCCAGCTTCAAGCAGCTTCAGGGTCATTCTCCCCAGAGTAAGTGACGGGTGGAATTAAGTGAAGGTGAAAAGACTCCCACCCTCTCCCCACCCCCCCGCCCCCAAAGGATATTGCTTACTTGTGACAGTCTTACTGACTGTGAGGCTAAACCACCAAGCTGGTAAAGAATGAGTTTTCCCCTGAATCGCAGTTGATGCAATCCAGCATTATGGTCCAACATGTTTATAAGTCATGGGAGATAAAGACATGGCCATTTTCATGTCAGAAAACTGTCCCCCTGACTGGGAAAGATAGTAATTGAGATAGTGCATAAAATGAAATAATCACCTCTTTAGGTCTCCTTTGTGCACAGTTTACTACAGGCTTAGTTTTGCCTCCATGATGTAGAATGTGCTGAATGGGAATTAGACGCTAAGATCCCCCTAGACCATGTTGTAGGGAGTGTGATCTGATTTTAAACAATATTCTTGGCTGTGCTGATGTACTTGGGAATATTTTAAGACTAGCTCTGTATTGAGGAAGCAAGTGCTGAGTTCAGACCAGTGTTTACACAATCCAGGATTTAAAAACTCAACCCTACTCTTGAGGATAATTGGGACTTTAAAAACATTCTGTTTAAGGATCCATAAAGAACACAGTCCATCTATAGGATGTGAAGAATGGCCGTGTTGGGGAAGAAAAAATTTCCCCTCTACCCTTTCTAGGTTATTCTGGCTGGTCTAAGAATAAAACTGACATGAGACAGAATAATAAGAGAAAATCAAATTTAATTACATATGTGCAAGGACTCCATAAGAATATGAGGCCCACGGACAAGTTAGGCAATTGAGGCATATAATATAGCCACCTGAGAGAAGGAGAAAGGGGGTAGGGATTTGAACTGCAGAGCGGGGAGGAAGGCAACTCACATAGAGATGGAAAAACAAATGTTTGATAAATGTATGTTTTCTGAGCCCTGCAGAGACAATGGGACACACAAATGACTTTGGTGTCCAGCTGCTGCAGAGTTCCCCCCACCACACATAGCCCATATTCTTGTAGATATCTCTGTTGGTAGTGCTCTTCCGGGACCAGGCCCTTTGTGTAAATTCTTTGAGGCAGTTAAGGGAGAGGTAAAGAGAAAGACTTCTGAAGTGTTCTGTTTTTTAAAAATAATCATCCTCATGCCAAAGACACACATTTTGGGGTAGTGAATTTTGTTTCCCTACAGCTGTTCCAAACATATTTATGAGGGTTCACCCTGGGCCAAGATAAAAAGATGAAAAAGACATGGAGAATGCAGTCAGTGGTGGTGATGGTGACTGGGAGAAAAGGGTTACGTGTTAGACAGACATCTCAGTAAAAAAAATAAACAGTAGAAAGCAGAGGTTGTGTAAGCATCCATTAGATTGATTCACAGCATTCATGGAACAGTTCCTTGAGTGCCTCCTTTACTGGGGCTAGGTGGTAAGACGTCCATCCCAAATGGAAACAGATGGACTAACAATGAATTCCGTCATGGAAGTTGTGTTAAGGAAGTTCTGTGAAGGAAAAGCAGGTGAGCTGTGAGGACCTAGGCAAGCCACACAGTATTCAGCTGCTTACCTTTCCTTCTGTCAGTGATGACCATAGAGCCATCCAAGTAAAGAGCATGCATTCTTTAGGCAAAGGAAAAGAAAAATTGGTGATGTTCTGGCTCAGACAGGAAAACCTACCTCCTAGATCCTCCCTCCACCCTCCTATTTTGTACAAGAAAGGTGTAATCTGGCCCCAGGTGGGTTTTTTTTTCTCTCGATGCCAAAAATTGATGAGCTTTTTTTTCTTTTTCATAAAAATTCATGCTTAATACAATTAGGCACATTTATATTTTTTAAAAGATTTTAAAAAGATCTTCACTATCACCTACATACCTAAGTATTCTCTAGCTATTCAATTTTAAATTTATCCTTTTTTTTTTTCTTTTCAATTGAGTCTTTTCATAGATAGGCAATTAAGGAATGGTTCAAAGTGGCATTTGAAACCCACTGTACTTTTTTCAAAATAGAATTCATCGTTCCCTCAGCTAATGTGTATGAGACATTTAAATTTTAAAAGATGGCCTCGCTGGTTGTACATGACACTAAGAACAGGCAGAAGCTGAAATCCTGTAAGGTAGCATACCATGTTATCAAATGCTCTTTTCCCTTCTGGTTAGTATTACTTACATTGTGCAAATGTGTTATGCAAAATAATTTAAAAACTGATTCTGCATCTTCGCCTCAGGTTCATACAATATTCATTGAAAGCTTTACAAAAAAGAAATTAATTTAGTATAAAAATCAAGCACTTAAAAATGCCCATGTATATCAGTGCAACAACATTCCAAAGGGAAGCTTGGAAAAAGGAAGAGCAGCTCAAGTCAGAATTTCATACATCTTATTTAATTACCTGTGCGTATATATCTATATTTATGTTTCTAGCACAGTAAAACCCCATGGAAACCTGAACATGAGAAATTCTCACTCATGCTGGTTTCATGGGCTTGGACAAGTCACTGTACATCAACCAAATTCGTTTCCCTCAGTCATTTAAATGGTGCTGCTAATGTTAATCCCAGTTATTTTATAAGGTTGTTTTAAATATAAAATCAAATTGTATCAAAATTAAACATGTTTTACACACTGAGGAAGTGCTGTGTAATTCTAACTCTCCTAAATTATCATGAGTCTTCCTTTCTGACCTGTGGATGGAAGTTTGGAACTTCTGATAAACATATTTTTGTTATTACATCTAAAGGCAAAAGCAAATCATCGAAAATTTTGGTCTCTCTGTATGTGTAGAGTGTAGGATTTTTGTCATTTGGCTGGGCCAGAGAATTAAGTTAATGTTTTCATTTGTGCAGAGTAATGTATATTTACCAAAGTTTCTGCAACTTTAGGAGTTTTTATTCTAATATTTATTAGATAGGTATATAGTAGGCCCCTGAATCTTCTATAATTTTAGTATTTGAGACCTGTAAGCTTAGTATTTCTAAAATTGCAATTATATGGGTTGCAAAATATTACATGATTGTGAATCACCCTGTGTACATAGCAAATTTTTAGATGAATTTTCATTGTGTATTATATCTTATAATCCTGAGATACAGAATTACATCAGATGCCTCATCTTTTGGAAGGAGATTTTTTTTTATTATTAATCCCTTGTGCAAATCATAAAATGAAATTCTCTTTTTTTTTTCTTTTTTTTAAATTTTCAACTAAAGCTGCTTTGCTCGTTGACTTTTGTGCTTTACAAGTTAGTTTCTATATGGTTTCTTTCTTTTTTTTCTTTTTTGCGGTACACGGGCCTCTCACTGTTGTGGCCTCTCCCACTGCGGAGCACAGGCTCCGGACGCGCAGGTTCAGCGGCCATGGTTCACGGGCCCAGCCGCTCCGCAGCATGTGGGATCTTCCCAGACCCGGGCACAAACCCGTGTCCCCTGCATCGGCAGGCGGACTCTCAACACTGCGCCACCAGGGAAGCCCTGTATATGGTTTCTTTTTATCAGTTAGTGAATTTATGTTCTTTGTCCAAAGTATCATTGAGCGATCATTCCACTGGGAAGTCTTGCAGGCCCTGTTGATTCTTTCTCTCTTGGGACCTGATTTTATACGAATAGATTATTCTTCCCTTTGGCAATTAGACATATTTTGGTCTGAAGGCAAAATTGTCACTACATAAGTAAACATTATTTATCAACCACCATTACACCCCATTTATGTGGGGAGAAAAAAACAAAACAAAACACTTTACCCTTCTAGATTCTTCCGGCTGGTCTAAGAATTAAATGACATGAGGCAGATTAAGAAGAGAAAATCAAATCTTATTAAGGACTTATGAGGGTTCCATAAGAATATGGATCCCAAAGACAAGTTAGGCAATTGAAGTTTATATGCTGGCTGAGAGAAGGAGAAGGGGGTGGGGGCTGGAGATTTCAAAGGGAAGGAGGGCAACTGACTGGAAGATGCAAAGAGCAAATATTTGGTAAACAAATGTTTGCTGGCCCAGAGGCAATGGGACAGAGAGGACTTTGATAAACAGGCCTTGCTAAGTTTCCCCCAGTCTACCACACCTACTTCATATTATACTTTAGTTATCTATGGTGGTAGTTCTTTTTTTTTTAGAGTTAGCCCTTTATCTAAATTCTTTTAGGTAGTTAAGGGCAAGAGGTATAAGCTCCTCCTGAATCTTTTATTTCTTAAAAGCAATCAGCCCCCAAAATCCTGAAGGCTGAAGAGATACATTTTGGGGTGGACAGTTTTGTTTGCCTACATTTGCATCAACATTTTGTGATGACAGCTAGTGACTTTGCTAATATAAGTATTTCATAATAGGTTTCTTGTTTCTGACCTACATGAGCAGCAGAATAAAGCAGATTTAATTTACACAATGGGGGTGAAGAGAAGTTACACGGGGAAAATTAAATATTTTGGATTTTTCATAAGACTGCCAGAATCTAAGGGAAAAAGTTATTTATCCATATAATTTGCTTTCTTAAAGACCACTCTTTTATATACGTTTATTTGTATCACTAATTGATACTCATATGCAGATGACTCAACAGTTTTAGGATTCATTGGCAAAAGGAAATGCAGTAATCCTCATGCCTCAGGTACCAAAGTACCTAATTGAAATGCACTATGAGGAAAATTCAAGTTTATTAGACTTGCCTACAACGTGCAGTGTGACATTTTGCTTTATAGCGTTTGGAATCTCTCACCTCCCAAGAACAATGAACTTCAAAAACATAATACAAGTGGGAAAATTGCCTTAAAAATGTAATTTTAGAAATGATTATCTGAAAATACTGTTAAATGAAAAAGTTTGGTGAAAAGATGAAACTAATATTTCATTCATCTTCTGTTGATTCATATTTAAGCCCAATGTAAAGTTCAGATGTTTAGGGGAAAGAGAAGAAAAAATAAGCTGATTGAATAAGTCAGGATGACTCCTTAAAGTTTAACTCAGATATTGTTATTTGATAGTCTATGGTGTGTGGCTTATGACTTTTTTCTTTGTTGTTGTTGTTGTTTCTATAGGTAAAACATCTTTTCAAGGAAAATATACAATTGTTAAATCTATAATTTCTTTGGGGGATTCCATTTTCATTTAATGTGGACAATTTACCCATAAACAGCACAAAAATAATCAAAAAAACTCTGTCATGAAGGAGGGGTAACCTGATTGAGCATATGAGTAGTGGTAATCCTGTTAGTCTGGGGCTGCAGATGGATCTTTCATCATACAGTAGTTATAATAGATAATAGTTCTTAACAGTGCCAGGCACTAAGGACTTTACACACATTAAATCATTTCATCCCTGCATTAATATTAGGAGATGGATGTATTTATTATATTCATTTTACACATGAAGAAATCGACGTTTGCACCTGTGACTGTGCTCCATGTTTCAGCACAGACTTCCTCCCATAGGGTCCATCAATTTATACCCCAAGTAAGCTTCCAACAAACGACCTCAAATAAATATACAATCTAAATAAAAACAGCCTGTTCTCCATGCAGGCACTATTTTCAAACTCCCACACTCCTTGTGGCTCCCACCTACCCCCTCCTCCAACTTCCAATCAACTTTTATTTACTTCCTTCCCATATTCACATGATGGAGCCAACACTAAAGAGGTGTTGGTCTAATGTTTCTCATTACCACAGCAACCTGCAAGTTCTATAATTTATGCAGGGTCGGCTTCCAAGTTTTTTTAAATAACCTGTGAGAATTTTAGTCTTTCTTTTTGCTTCTTCTACTGAGAACAAAAGAGAGAAATCAGAATTCTGAAGCTCACCTCCAAACAGCCTAAAAAAGATTGACCCAAGCTGTGGCACTAGGTCTAAGTTCTAAGAAGCACAGGGATTAAGAGAGTGCCACCCGGCCAACACCAAAACCCCAGACAATTTTCATAAATTGATTATGTGAAAACAAAACAAATAAATGCTCAGGGAATCTGTCAAATTACTTCAAACAACATTTATAGCTTCCCGCCTTCGCCTGCTACTTTATTTTTATATGTGAAATTTTAAAATAAACTGAATTCTGAAAATGCCTAAGGGCCAAAGATTCAAAATGGAATTGATTCAGAGAGGCCACCCTCTCCTGCTGTTTAAAGAAATTGTTAATGGTGGAGCCACTTAAAAGTTTCGTGAAATGAAAGACCAAAGAAATGTTATCAAGAAATCAAGACTGAATAATCTCACCATTTTCATTGTTTAAAATCTCAAAACTATAAGCCAGAAGTCATAATCAAGTCCATAAAGAAGCTTATGGATTATAGGGAAGTCATCCAGAATTTGAATTCAACTGTTAGCTAGTCCCCAGGAGACAAGTTGCCTAGGACTGTCTGATAATTAAAGGGATCCTTTACTTCTATAAAGATTGGAAATACCAAGCTGTTTAACTGTGAAGTAAATAATATCCCCAATCTAGCATTTTATGTATTCTTCATACAAAACCAATATAAGTATCTCTACAATTCATGGAGTACCTAGACACGATTTCAGGAGGAAAAGTATTTTGTCTGAATTATGTTTCAAGGAGAATGTTTTATTTAGTGAAGAACTGACACACATGGATCTGTGGGAATGATAGAACTTAGAAAGTTAGAAGAGCTATAGAATATTTTAATGGGTACCATAAAAATCTTTTCAAAGCCAGACATGCATTTCTATAAAGAAATGAACTGTGCAAATAATGTGACCCATCACAAGCCTGCTGCTTAAAGCCCCAGATGCCATATTCCAGAGAGAATAGACATCAGCCACTGAATTGGATGCCTGGACTCAACTTGGATGTGCATGTTTCATAGCAAAAAGCGTTGGTTTGTTTAAGAGTCAGCTGTCTTAAAAGTTCATGAAATGTGCGCATGATTATTATTATGTACCAGCCACTTCCCAGGCACTGTATTAGACTGAGGGGACAGATTGATATGGAAGAGAGCCATGGCTGTGGCTCTCAAGGAGTTTCCATGATAATGAGAGAAATGAACAACAGTGAAGTAATAATTCAGTTAGTAAGTGTTGTGAAGAGAATCAAATAAGGCTTACCCACTGGGGACCTACTTGAGATGGAGTGATAACTTTCTGAGAGGGGACATTTGAGCTGTGACTTGGGTGACAGGAAGTGAGAGCATGGAAAGATCTAGGGAAGAGACTGTTGGGCAAAGTGATCTGCAGTAAAAAAAATTCACACAGAAAGACACTTCTCTTTAGAAACAGGAGATAGAGACATCCCTCTCCCTGCCACCCCCATCTTTGACCAACAATGAAATGGAGGTGCATATTTGTGGGTAAGACGATAAGAAAGACCAGCTCCAGATTTAGCCTGGAAGGGGGTTGCTTTCTTTTGCTTTGGAAAAAAAAAAAACGTGGGTTAACAATGATAATGCCCTCCTCAACTTTCTCTGGAGCGTTGCTAGGGTGACACTGTAATTCAAAGGACAGAATATCAATAAAGCCAGGATGTACAGGAATGTAAACAAGCTTTAAAAAAAAATAGTCCAAAAAAAAAAAAAAAATAGTCCAAGTGTTTGTTAAATAGACCACAACGGGACAGGTCCATTATCATTGCAGAAAGCTCTGTACTTAGTATGTCCAATTATCTAAATAGCTCAAAAACATAATCAATCCATCAGTAGTATTCAGCTTTCTAGCTCTGATATCTGATTCTGAATTCTCTGTGTTTATTCATACTTCTGCCAAATGTCGATCCAGAAATGTATTAGCATCTGCCAGTGATGAATAAACATAAGATTGTGCCCCTCCTGGAGTTCTTAGTCGGGCTGATGAACAAAGGCTAGTCCCATCCATATCCCATGGATGTTTCTTCACATCACAGAACTGTGTCCTTTTCTGTAATAGTCAGCATAGTCAAGGATGAGTCTGACCTCGAATCCTTGGCCTTTAGTGGCAGCACCTCTCTTTTTTCCCTTGCTCAGCCTACCCAGAGTTATGCATTTTAAAAGACCAGCTCTGCTGGCTTCCTTGTCCTTCAGTTTTCTTAACAGGCACATACTTGTGGGATTCCAAAGGTACTGGGTCTGAAAACCCTGGGGAGCTGAGAGCAATCCACCGGTGCTTGGGCAGAGAGGAGCATGAAGGCAAAGGGTGAGGCCAGCAGCATTCCCCAGCCACCCAGGCTTCTGAGTGTGAACGTGTTCAACATCTCTGGGAGTCTTTCTTTTCTTGGGTGACATGCAATGTGGTGTGCTGAATGCCTGTTAATTAGTCCCTTATGTCTGTAAGTTGTGGGATCCGATTGTCCTGGTGATAATTAAAGGGATCCTTTACTTCTATAAAGATTGGAAATACCAAGCTGTTTAACTTTGAAGTAAATAATATCCCTAATCTAGCATTTAATGTGTTCTTCATACAAAACCAATATAAGTATCTCTACAATTCACGGAGTACCTGGATACGATTTCAAGAGGCAGACGACTATGGTAGAGATGAATGAGTCACACACAGCCCTGTGTGGACATACCTCATCATTCATTTTCTTGAAGCTCTTTGCATGGCGAGTATCAGCAAGTCTTCACATCGCCTCCAGCCCATGCCATTTGCTGGGCTAAAGCGAGCCATGCACCCTTCTTAATCTCAATAACATTGTTTTTATGGTGTACGTCCTGCAGTCCAGATTAAAATGTCACTGAGGAGAATTGAATCAGAAGCTCCATCTCTCAGCCTGTTTTTTGCTAGTCTGAGTGGCCAAACGCTTTTTCAAAATCAGTGTCAAAATAGGTGCTTATAGCGGTGCTGGGGCCCTGACTCTGTAAACATTGAGGTCTCCAGCTTATGTAGAAAGACCTGACATAGTCATGGTGGTCATCCAGCATATTCGAGAAAAGGGCATTCTTAGTGGCATTTCCTCATCCATGGGTGTGTGTGTGTGTGTGTGTGTGTGTGTGTTAGGAGGGAAGGGTTTTCACTTCACCAGTGCACCAACTTGCCCATTGTTACTTACCTATTAATGTCTATGATACTGAGCTACCTGCTCCCACCTATTAAGAGAGTGTGAAAACCCATCATTACCATGATAGCCCTTTCACTATGGTCATAGGTTAGTAGTGAATTCTCACTACTGAGCATTCTAACTTCTTTTGTATCTTCTCATTTGCTTTTCCATCTACTAGTTAGCCCTTTTCCAAATAATGAACTTCTTCTCCTTGTCTTTTCAGGCCAGTTTAAATGCCATGACTTTAGGAAAGCCTTCCAGATCCCCAGACCCAGATGATTTCCTTTTCCTAGGAGTCCCTGGTAGTTTTTATATACCACTACCAAAGTGCTTAATACTGAACTTCGTAACTATTTGTTTACATATCTGCCTCATTTATAGACTGCAGCCTCCAGAGTCAGTCAGCAGGCAAGTTTGTGAAAGGATTAGGTAGGAACTGTCTAACATTTGATGCTATTTAGCAAGAAAGCTTATTTATGAAGAATCAGAAAATGTTGTTTGGCTAAATTGTTTTCCATTAAACTTTCATATCCTCAAGTGCACGCATTGTATCTTTTTCATCTCGTACACTCAGAGACCTAGCACCATATCTGAACAGTGCTTGGGAACTGTTTGGTCAATGAATAAATGGTTGTCACTTTCTAGCTGCAAATATTCCAATGACACTATACTATGTGCCAGAAGATATTCAAATGCATTAGGCCCCTTATAGTCAGAGGTTAAAGAAAGTAAAAAATTTGTTAACCTGGAAGGAGAGAATGCAGTCTTTGCATTTTCACATATTTGCAGAGCTGTGTCTTCTAAAAATGATAAAGTCTGCTCTTTCTCAAAGACCCAGCTCAGGGTTGCCCTCTCTGCACCTTCACTAAATTCCTGCAGGCAGAAGTGTTCATGAGCATGTTCTCTCTCTCTCCCTCTCCCTCTCCCTGTACCCTCCACTCCTCCCTTCTCCTTCTCTCTCTCCCTCTGTCCCCCCTTGCTCCCTCACTGTCACTCTTTCTTCTCTCTCCATTGTGTTACTACCATTTCTTAAATGTTTCTTAATTATCAACATTTTTACATTGTATTACAAATATTTGGGAGCACATTTGCCTTCTCTGCTAAACCAGTGATTCTCAACCAGGATTGTTTTTTCTCCCAGGGACATTTAACAGTGTTTGGAGACATTTTTGGTTGTTAAATCTGGAGGATGTGTAGAGCTTTTGCAATCTAGTGAGTAGAGGCCAGGGATGCTGCTAAACATCTTACAATGCACAAGACTGCCTTCCACAACTAAGAATTATGCATCTCATAATGTCAGTGGTGCTGAGATTGAAAAATTCTGCACTAGACTACCAACTCTTTGAAGGCAGGGAATGTGTCTGAATTCACTGCTAAATTTTTTGGATCTCCAGAGTTTAACATGGCTTGACCTATCTGTGTTCAGATAATGTTTGATAAATTAATAATTGAATAAATGAATGAATGGTTGGTGGATGGATGAATGGGCAAGCAGATGGATGAATCAGTTGATCAATCTAGGACCATCTTTCAGCCCTTTAAATTCTTGGCATCCTTTTCTTTCCAAGTCAGAATTGCTATTTATTATCCAAATTACAGAGTAATCAAGTCACCAACCAAGATCCTGACCAGCTCTAATTTTGAGCAAGTAAGTACTTGACTACAGATCTTGAGACATTCATTCTCAGCAAATATTATGTGTCTGGTTGTTTGGTAACTGGGTCATTTGTATGCTGTCCTTTTGTGCTGATCATGTGTTTCCCCTATTTTATCATCTGTATTACTTTTGTAATGCTTCTTATAACTGCTTTATTCTCTGAGGCTGTTGAAGAATCTGATGTGACTCTCACTTTAAAAACCCTCTGAAAGGTCTGCTCTCTGGGTTTCTCTTAGGCAGTAGGACTTGGTCACAATCTTCGCTGTAGAAAACAAATGCATTTTCTTTTGGTCAGTCTCAACAACTTATCTTTCAGTCAATTGCTCTGTGTGTGTGTGTGTGTGTGTGTGTGTGTGTGTGTGTGTGTGTGTGATTTTTAAAATAATCAAGCATATCTACAGATGAGAAAATATTACTTCACTGAGAAGGTCCCCAAACAAAAGCGATCCACGTATTCTGAAGTCTTTACACCTTTCTTTCACTTGTATTATTTTTGCATTTGCTACAGCTAGCCCCCTATGGATTTTAGGTAAAAGAGTATGTGAGTTGCATGTGATTTTTCTTTTGGGCTTCTGAAGTGGTTTTCATCTGTGCACATGCTCACTGCATTATGAGCTGGCTCTGGACAGTGAATACAGAGACATTATCCAACACATTCACATCAGTCAATACAGAGACATCATCCAATACTTGAGTCACTACCCTTCCTTTCAGGTTGGTTCTACTTAAAACAACAAAAAGCATCTTTATTTATTTTTGGATTTAAACTTTAAGTAAAAACAATACTGTGTACACACACACACACACACACACACACACACACACACACACACACACACACACACACACACACACACACACACACACACATCCCCACACACCCCTTCTGTGAAAATAAAGAAGTCACCAGGAATTATTTGGATTGATTGAAATTTTTACTACGGAGTAAAAATGCTGGGGAAAATTCTCCTCCAAGGGAAGCTATGTTTAGATTGACAAAATATGAATTAATTACATTGAACATATTTTTTTTTTAAAAAAAGATGAAGGAAAAGATTGGAGTTTAGATATCTTGGCAGATTTATACTTCCTTTATCCGGCATGCTTTACCTCATTTTTTTTTTTTTTTTCCGTTTTGAGATACAGTACACATGAACTGTTGCATGAAAATGCAAGCATATTATTTAAAGGACAAAATTAAATGATCACTTTGTACCCACTACAAGGCTAGAAAATAAACATTATCATATCTGAAACATCATTATGTGCTTCTTGAATTGACATTTTTCTTCTCCCTGTCTCCTGTAGTAAGTGCTACCCTGAGTTTTGTATCATTTCTTTGCTTTTATTTGTAGTTTTTACCCCCATGTATGTATGTTTCAATAAACAGTACATTGTTTAGTTTTACCTGCTTTTAAAAAAACACATGGAACCATACAGGATATTTTCTTCTGTCTTAATTCCTTCACTCACTGTTATATCTTTGAGACCTGTCAGTGTTGAGGTGTAGTTCTAGGTCATTATCCCATTGTGTGAAAATACCACAACTTACTCATTTCACTCTGAATGAAGATTTGAATTGATGATTCTTTTTTTTCCCTTTTACAAACAGTGCTATTGATACTGTAAATATTTTGAACAATATATCCTGGTGTACCTTCGCAACAGTTTCTTGAGGATGTATGTTTAGTAATTAAATAGTTGAGTTGTAGAGCATATACACATGTTATAAGTCAGAATATGTTGGATGTGCCAGACTGGTAATTAAATAGCAACCAGAGCAGCAAATCTCAGAGGCTCACGCTAACAGAGGCTGATTGCACTGTCCTGTTGCACATGCATCATTTGTGAGCTGGGGGTTTGCTCTGTGTCCTCTTCAGTCCAGGACCAGCTTCGAAGAGAAGCCCCAGATGGTAACACTGCCAGAGTTGTGCCAGAGAGAAAAGACCAGAGCACACAACAGCTTGGAAGTAAAATCTTCTACTCAGACGTGATACACGTCCTTCCCATTTATATTTTATATGCTAAAGTAAGTCAGGTAGCCTAGTCTGAATTCTACAGGATGGGGTTTAAAATGCAGGGAGGGGCACTGCAGAGAAATGTGCCAGTACATTTGGTGACAGTAATACAGTCTACCACAATGTGTGTTTAACTTTACGAGTAATATCAAACTATTTTCAGAGTGGTTGCATAATATTGCTTTTCCACCAACAGGATCAGAATTCTTTTGTCCACATCGTCACCAGTGTTCCCTATTATCTGACTTTTAAATTTTTATCAGTCTAACGGGAGTGAGTGATATCTCATTGTTGTTTTAATTTGCACTTCTCTGATTTTTAATGAGGTTGAACATCTTTTCATATGTTATAGGCCATTTAAAAAATTCTCTGAAGTTTCTGATTAATCATTTGCCTATTTGTTAAATTGGACGAGTATCTATCATTCTTTTTCTTTTTTTTTCTTAATATTTATTTATTGTGACTTCGCTGGTGGCACAAGAATCTGCCTGCCAATGCAGGGAACACGGGTTCAAACCCTGGTCCAGGAAGATCCCACATGCCATGGAGTAACTAAACCCACGCACCGCAACTGCTGAGCCTGTGTGCTGCAGCTACTGAAGCCTGCGTGCCTAGAGCCTGTGCTCGGCAACAAGAGAAGCCACGGCAATGAGAAGCCCGTGCACCACAACGAAGAGTGGTCCCCACTCACCGCAACTAGAGAAAGCCTGCGCAGCAACAAAGACCCAGTGCAGCCAAAAATAAATTAAAAATTTTAAAATCTTTTATTTATTTATTTATTTATTTGACTGTGTCGGGTCTTAGTTACGGCACATGGGATCTTCGTTGCAGCATGTGAGATCGTTCGTTGTGACGCACGGGCTTCTCTCTAGTTGTGTTGCAAGGGCTAAGTAGTTGCAGCCCGTGGGTTCTTTAGTTGTACTATGCCAGCTGCAGAGCACACGGGCTCCGTAGCTGTGGTGTGCATACTTAGTTGCCCTGTGACATGTGGGATCCTAGTTCTCTGACCAGGAATCAAACCCATATCCCTTGTATTGGAAGGCAGATTCTTAACCACAGGACCACCAGGGAAGTCCCTCTGTCATTCTTTTTCTTACTCACTCATCAGAATTCCTTTTCTGGTTGTTAATCCTTTCTCAGTTGTGTGGTGCAAATATCTTCTCCCAAACTGTAGCTACAATTATGTCTTGTGATAAGAGAAGAACCTAATGTTTTTCAATTATTTTAAAATAAGTTTAAATTTAAACTTAAAAGTTGTAGAAAATATGTATAAAGATCCAATATACTCTTTGCTCAGAATTCATTTTTCTTTCTTCTGAAGCATTTGAGAGTAAGTTGGGACACGTTGCCTCATTGCCTCTCAATACTTCAGTGTGTATTTCTTATTTAAAAGAATAATCACAGTACATCCATCAAGATCAAGAAGTTAACATTGATTCAATATTGCTATTCATCCAAAGATACTATTCAGGTTTGGCTATTTGTCTTATTCATACTTTTTATAGACCCAGGATCCAGTCCAGCAACACATTTAATTCTAACATCTCTAGTTTTCTTTAATCCAAGAACAGTGTCTCTGTCTGCATTTCTGTCATACCTTGACATTTCTGAAGAGTACAGATTAGTTACTTGGCAGACCATCCCTTAATTTGGAATCTGATGTTTTGTCATGGCTCATGCTTTTTGCTAGGAATTCCACAGGAGTCATATAGTGCTATTCTCAGTGCATCATATCAGGAGGTACACGACACTGACTTGTCCCATTACGTGTGATGTTAACTTTTATCACTTGGTTGGGATGTTGAATAACAGGACCCACACTCTTACATTAATTAATTAGGATGTTGTATGTCAATTGATAAGTAATTCATAAGTATAATTGGAGGAGATTCTTAGAAGTTATGTACGTGTCCTGTTCCCCCGTTACCAACCAGATTTATCATCCACTAATGATTCTTGCCTGGCTTAATTGTGACAAAAGTGCTTGCCAAAGGGTGATTTTCTAATTCCATCTAGATTTGCTGGTTGGTATTCCATTGGAAGGTAGAGCTTTTCCCTCCTTTCCAATTAAGTAATTAATTAATGCATTTATTTACTTATATCAGTATGGACTTGTGTACTCCTATTTTACTCAAAGGTTTACAATTCTATCATCACACCATCCAAGATGTGGCCAATGGAAGCCCCTTCAAACTGGCTTCTGTGACTTTTGACATTTCCCTGATTCTTTGAGAACTTTCTTACTTTCTGGCTCAATTATTTGTAGGCTCATCTTATATTTCTTCTGTCGAGTCAGACATTTCTCTAGAGAGTCCAAGTTCTTTTAGTGGAAAATGGTATTCAGAAACCAAGAGCAAGTACATCACTGCTACTGAGGTGTCATTGCTTCTAGTTCACTCAGAAAACACAGATAGAAGATGTTAAGTCTATATGCACATACAGACACACAGACACACCTGTATGTTTCTGTATGTAGATAGACAAGTTAAAAACCATGGGTTCACACTAATGATTTTTGAAGCTAATCAAATACCCCAGAGTTTATTCAAGTCTTTTCTGCTCCATGTTCCTAACTCCCTTCTGCAACAGTGAGAAATCTGGCTCCATTACTCTGTCTGTTTACTTCTTAGATCAGCCTCCCCTGTATGTAAACAAAGTTGTGGATGAGTCAGACCAAAGGTGAGCCCTAACAACCTGCTAACTATTCTCCTCCACTGACACCCACTCCTTTCAGGCTTGCAGACCAAGAAAGGAATAAGGAGGAAAGGCCTCTCAGAAAGTTCAGCCCTGGACATGAGCCCTGCCTGTCTGGAGTGCCAGCTGAAGGCCTGGCCCCAGTCATAGGCACTGTTCAAAATCTCAGCTCCCCATAAAGGAGGAGAACATGGAAAAGAAGTACTTAATTATAATGTAGACAAATGAATCAAACTTTTCCTTTATAGTTTCTACTCTTTTTTTTAACATTTTGTTCAAGAAATCTCCTACACACAAGAACATTAATATATTCTCAAATACTGTCTTTTTTTTTTTTTTTTTTGCGGTACATGGGCCTCTCACTGTTGTGGCCTCTCCTGTTGCGGAGCACAGGCTCTGGACGCGCAGGCTCAGCGGCCATGGCTCACGGGCCTAGCCGCTCCGCGGCATGTGGGATCATCCCAGACCAGGGCACGAACCTGTGTCCCCTGCATCGACAGGCAGACTCTCAACCACTGTGCCACCAGGGAAGCCCCTGTCTTCTTAATGTTATATATTTTTGCCTTCACGTTTAGGTCATTTAATGTTCCTGGAGTTGATTTTTTATTGATTGTTGTGAATTTGGTTCCCAAATTATTTCTCTTTTTCCATATGGATAACCAGTTGTCTCAGCAGCATTTATGCAACTGTCCATCCTTTCCCCACTGATCTAAAATACTATCTCTGTCATATTTTTAGGATCTATGTACTGTTTTATTAGTGTATTCACCAATTTTTGTACTAGTACCAATGTTGTCTATTTATTGCCAGATCCAGGACAAGCTACATAATTTGAAGGCCCACAGTGAAATGAAAATGCAGGGACCTTGTTCAAAAATTCTCAAGAATTTCACAACAGTGACAGCAGAGTGTTAGCCCAAGCACAGGGCACTTCGAAGAACAGGCCTGTGTGCTGCACAGGTCACACACCCATGATGCCACTCCTCTCTAGAGCTTTATAATATGTCTTCTTGTTTCTGTTAGAGAATTGTGTTCCCAGAGTGTCTTTCTTCTTTGAAATCACTGCAAATTTATTCCCTTTCTCTAGGAATCCACTAAGTCTCAGATGTGAAGATTTTACTCCTTAAAATAAGTCTACCTCTCATATTATGCTCTTCCAGAAAATCTTTTTTTTTTCCTTTTCCAAGGGCTACCTTAGCAAAGTATCACAAACTCGGTGGCTGAAAATGACAGAAATGTATTGTCTCACAGTTCTGGAGGCCAGAAGTTCAAAATCAAGATGTCAGAAGGGCCATGCTGCTTGTGAAATCTTCAGGGAAGATAAACCCCTTGAACTTTCTGAGCCTCCACAGGTGGCTGTTCGTTCTTGGCATTCCGTGGCCTACAGATGCTTCTCTCCAACCTCTGCCTCCATCTTTGCACAGTGCTCTCCCTACATGTCTCCTGTCTTCACAGAGCTGTCTGCTTATAAGGACACCAGTCACATTCAATTAAGAGCTCAGCCTACTCTAGTTTGACTTCATTTTTACTAATTACATCTGCAAAGACACTATTTCCAAAGAAAGTCACATTCTGTAGTGCTGGGGCATTAAGATTTCAATGTACCTTTAGTTTTGTGGATGAGGCACAATTCAACCCATGTCAGATACCAGGAAATTCAGAGCTAAATATCAAGCTCAGTGACAACAACTTTGATTTCCATAGCTGTATTTTGTCCTTCATCCTTATTTACTAGTTCTTACTTATATTTTACCCAGACCTAATTATTTATATCCATTTCTGTCTATCATATATCTTTTGTGTATATCTTTGTAAGAACTATCCTCAGTCTTTTGTGGAATGATACAGGTGGTGAGTGGATATTTAAAATTTTACAGTTAAATCTCATGGTATGGTTCAGTCACCACACAAACCTACCAGTCTATCCACAAGTTTCATTTTGAGGAGGAAGACTATGTGATGGTTACCTGCAGACTGCTTGATTATGCACATGTTTAAACTTTTTAAAGTTTATAACCTTCTTAGTTCTCAGGTTTCCTAAACTTACAGTGAGAATAAAAGTTGTAAGTACTTCAGGTGCCCACCACGACATAAGTACTCAATAAACATTAGCCTTCATTTGATGTTTTTGTATACTTGCTGTGCTTAACAAGAATGAATATATAAATTGCACAGAGTGTCACCATAATTCTGCTCCAACTGGCTTAGGGGAACTCATTCATTTATTTATTCAACAGGTATTCATT
Source organism: Delphinus delphis (assembly GCF_949987515.2). Taxonomy (NCBI): domain Eukaryota; kingdom Metazoa; phylum Chordata; class Mammalia; order Artiodactyla; family Delphinidae; genus Delphinus; species Delphinus delphis. The sequence goes on along the minus strand of NC_082685.1, from coordinate 30,588,010 downwards.
GAATGTCTAGTATATGAAAGGCATTTTCCTGAGTAAACTCATTTGTCTTCTAATCCTAGAACAGTACCTAGCAAGCACATAGTAGGTGCTTGATAAATCACTGTTGAATGAGTCCCTGATATCACAGAATTTATATTTAGTTAAAAGAAAGATGCATGAAATAAATACATAATGCAAAGTGCTATTACATTCTGTGAAGAAAAATAAAGCAAGATGAGCGAAGAGCGATGGAGTGGAGATAAAAAGTAATTTTACAAAGCGTTAGGGAGAAAAAGTGTTTCCTCTACCCTTGTAGGCTCTTCAGATTGGTCTAAGAATCCAGTTGACTTGAGAGAGATTGAAAATCAAATTTAATTTCATAAGTTTGGGGGCTCCATAAGAATCTGAGGCCCCTGGGCAAGTCAGGCAGTTGAGGCTTATATGTCATCCAGAGTTAATGAGAAAGGGTGTAAGGCTCTGGGACTTCAAAGGGGAGGAAGAAATTCACAAGGAGATGGGAAGAGAAAATGTTTGATAAACAAATGTTTGCTGTGCCACATGGGTAAGTCTTTCCTGTGAAACAAAGTTATCTTTAGTTATAGCTCTTTCTGGTGCAAGTTCCCTATCTAAATTATTTCAGGCAGTTAAGGTGGAGGTAAAAGAAAAGCTTCCTGAGTCTAATGTTTCTTAAAAATAATCAGCCTAAAATAATCCCCATGCCAAAGAGATATATTTTGGGGTGGTAAATTTTTCTCCCCTCCAAAAGTGAGGTCAGGGGATGTATTGTTAAAGAGGGAATATCTAAGGAAAGCCGCGAATGACATAACTGCTTGCTGGTCAGCAGGAACAAAATGCAAAAGCTCTGAGGTGGGAATGTGCTTGTGCAAGAGCTCTGAGGTAGGAATGTGCTTGTGCAAGAGCTCTGAGGTAGGAATGTGCTTAGGGAACTGCAAGAGGCCATTAAGTAAGATAGCAGTTGAGATATTTAATAATGTCAAATGCTATTACATAAATGTAAAATTAGCACTGTTTGTATTATAGTATAGGAGGTCAAAGAAGGGAGGGAGAATTTATTGTGGTCAGTGAAAACCTTGCAAAGGAGGGAGGATTTAAACGTGGGTGGAAGAGAATCCCCTAGTGTCTTTCAAAGTGTGATCAGGAAAGAGCAGTATCAGTATCTCCTGGGTGCTTATTGGAAATTCAGACTTGGTCAGAATGACCATCATCAAAAGGTCTACAAGTAATAAATGCTAGAGATGGTGTGGAGAAAAGGGAACCATTCTACACTGTTGTTGGGAATGTAAATTGCTGCAGCCACTATGGAAAACAGTATGGAAGTTCCTTAAAAAACTAAAATAGAGTTACCTTCTGATCCAGCAGTCCTACTCCGGGCATATATCTAGAAAAGATGAAAACTCTAATTCGAAAAGATACGGGTACCCCTGTGTGCATAGCAGCACTATTTACAATAGCTAAGACCTGGAAGCAACCTAACCATCATCAGATGAATGGATAGAGAAGATGTGAGATATGTGTGTGTGTGTGTGTGTGTGTGTGTGTGTGTGTGTGTGTGTATATATAAAATACATGTACCCATGCACACAGTATACATGCATACAGTATTAATCAGACACAAAAAAAGAATGAAATAATGCCATTTGCAGCAACATGGATGGACTAGAGATTATCCTACCAAGTGAAATAAGTCAGAAAGAGAAAGACAAATATCATATGATATCACTTAAATGTGGAATCTAAAAAAATGATACAAATTAATTTATTTACAAAACAGAAATAGACTCACAGACATAGAAAACAAATTTATGGTTACCAAAGGGCAAAGGGGGGAAGGGATAAATTAGGAGTTTGGGATTAACAGGTACACACTACCATATATAATATAGATATTCAAGAAGGACCTACTATATAGCACAGAGAACTATATTCAATATCTTGTAATAACCTATAATGGAAAAGAATCTGAAAAAGTATATATATATATATATATATATATAAAACTGAATCACTTTGCTGTATACCTGAAACTAACACAACATTGTAAATCAACTATACTTCAATTTTTTTAAAAAAAGAGAGAAATGGAGACTCTCAGGCCTTACTCAGTTTATTTCCTTGAGATGGGACTCGGGAATTGGTACATCCACAGACTCTCAGGGGGATTCTTCTTCATGCAAAACTTGAGAAGCACTTCTCCAGCTTCTCACGCCTGCACATCACCTGGGGATCAGTTAAAATGTAGATTCTCATTCCGTGGGTCTAGAGTGGAGCCAGAGGTTCTACATTCTCTCTCTGCTCCCAGGTGAAGCAGACACTATCAGTCCACACACCACACACCAGTGCCTGAGAGTTGAAGTTGAACAACGTTTTCTGTGAAGGGCCGGACAGTAAATAGTTTATTAGGCTTTGCCAACAATACAGTTTTTGTTGCAACATGAAAGGTGTCATAGACAATATGTAAACGGATGGACATGTTCCTATAAAACTGTATTTAAGGACACTGAAATTAGAATTTCATAAAATTATTATGCATCTCAAAATAATCTTCTTTTGATTTTTTTCAACCATTTAAAAATGTGAAAACCATTCTTAGCTCCCAGGCCGCAGTATGCTGACCCCAGCCTAGAATAATGTTACATAGGGCAGAGCGATTCTGTTTTCTTGTCCCCCAGTTGTATAATGAGTGCCTAGTGTTTATACAGGAGAAAGTTTTAAAAACTACATTTTTCCAAGTAGAAAAAAAGCTTTCAGGAAAAAAATATGTTCCTATTGCTAATGGCATGTAAGGATCAGTAAATGCTAATTATTTATTAAAATATAATACATACTCGATACAACCATGTAAAATATATGGGTTAAAGGAACTGGAGGAGTGTTAACCTACATATGACAAATGATAAAAATAATAGTTGGTTTCGAATGTATGAAAGGTTGACTTTGTATTAGAGGAAGGTTACGTAGTTTGCTTTTTTCAGAAGGTAAAACTAGCATCAGTGGGTCCTAGTTACAGGGAAGCAGATTCCAATTCAACCTACAAAAGAACTTTCTTAAATAGTTGAAGTTGTGCAGCAGCAGAATTGGTTTCCCCAGGAGGTAATGTTTTTCCTGTCTCTAGAGGTAGTTTAGAGAAACTCCATCATCTGATGAGCCATGTGGAAAAGGAAATTCTATTTTGGATAAATGATAGATTCCATGTATAAGATTTTTCTCAACCGTATTCTCTTTTACATCCTCTCCAGTAGTCCCTTTGTTATGTCCACTCTGCGTAACTGTTTTAAAAGCCTCTAACTAGCCTCTTCACCTCCAGTCTTACCAACACAATTCAATTCAGCAGTGAAGTGTCAGAGAAATCCTTTGAAATCTCAGCTCTGATTATTTCCCTGTCCCCAAACCTTCAGTGGTTCCAGATGAACTATTCAATAGTTTTCTTGTTCTGACGTTCAGTCCCATTCACAGCTCTCACAAGCTTCACATTTCCCAATTGTTGCTCACCCACTTACAATGGACCACTTGTTACTCACAGAACTGCCTTATACACTGTCACCTATTTGCCCTTACACAGGCTGTTCCTGCTAGCTGCTGTACTCTTTTACCACTCCTACTCCTATTTTTCATCTATCTATGTCCTACCCACCTTTCAAAGCCCATCTCAAATATTACTTCCTCCATGAAGATGGGTGGTATTTTTCACACAGACACACATGTTTATTCTCCCATAGCATTATAGCATTTTGAACTATCCTCATAGTAATTAAAAAACATTAGTTTTCTGATCTATTTCTTTGGTAACTTGTCATAATCTGGCTCCTTTCCATCTCAAGAGCTTCATCTCTTATAACTCCTGCCTTTCCTATTATATAGTCTTTCCATTCTGGCCTCTGTTGGTTCCTCAAATGCTCTCAGCTCATTTCTAACTCAGAGCCTCTCTGCCTCTAATGCTCTTCTTCAAGTCTAGACCTCAACATGGCCAATTCTTCTTCTCACTCAGCTCTTCATTCAAATTATCTCCTTTGACTAGGCCATCTGCTCTCTATACCATTATTCTGTTTTTATGTTCTTATTAAGAGCATTATTACTCTCTGACACTATCTTATTTATATGTTTATTTATGATCAGCTTTGCTGCAACATTACTAGAAAGTAAGGCTCATAAAAGCAGATACTTTTTCTAATGTGTAGCTACAGAAAAGTGCTGGGAACATGGTAGGTATTGAATTGAAGGGATGGTTAAATAAATTAACGATTAGACTCTATGTGATTTAAGAGCAGGTGAATTACCTGTGCATCTTTTCCTTCTCACTCAGTCAGTATTAGCTGAGAGTGGGCCAAGGGAGCTAGCAGAATGTCATGAATAAACTCTACCATCTGGAATATTGCCATCAGTTTTTACCTGTCTAAGCAATGAACACCCATGATAAGGAGCCCAAGAACAAGTGAGGTGAGAGATACTTAAAAATAAGTAGTAAAATTGTGTGAATGAGGAAATAAAGCAAGATGCAGAGCAATGTGGAAGAATATGATATCTTTTTTTTTTTTGTGAAGTAAGCAATGATTAAAACTTACGTGACAGAGGACAATGTGGAAAGATACATGTCAGATTACTTTGGCAGGATGGGGGATAGAACATAGTATGGGAAAAAAAAGGAATAAAAGGACAAGTAAAACAGTTAAAAAAAACAAACCTTGGAAACGAAAAGCACTGTTGAACAGCACACATGGAAAAATAAGTTTTTTTTTTAATTTCCATAACACATGGGTAAAGGTTAGGGGATGTAAAGGCTGGAAGATTAATGTAAATCTAACTTCAGGAGTATAGGTCAAGCAGAGAGGCTGGGAATAGGCTCTAATTTTTCTAGTACTCATCTGATTTGATGTTTCCTCAATAATATATCAGTGACACTTGGGCAGAAATTACACTGCTGGACATCTGCTTCTGCTGAACTTAAATTCTTTGGCAAGGAGAATAGTTCTCTTTCGGTCTTTGCCTTCTGAAAAGTTATGATGAAAGTCATAGCAAGAGAATAAATAAGGAAAGCTAGTCGGCCACAGTTTCAGGAGTCACTTCCCTGATTACTATGGCAATTTTAAGTACAGGGAAGAAGTCTAAGACAAGAAGGAAATACTGTCAGAAGCAAAAAAACTATATTTAAAATATAATAAAGACAAATCCTTGTAAGGTCTCCATTCCAAGTCATTTGAGGGCATGTGTCACTGCCAGAATCCTGCGGGCTCTCCAACTTGAGAGGCAGCTGAAATGTCCACATCAGTTTTTGTGGCGCACACATCAAGCGCTCTCAGCGAATGCCCAGTGGATGGTACACGCCTGGAAGACAACGAGCCATCCACATTATCTCTAATTGCACACCATGTGCTTTGAAAACCACCCACAAAAATCTCACACTGGAATTACAAAGGAGCAGTCCTCATTATCCCTATTATCTTCCTTTTATGGAATTAAAGAAATAACAGCATGCACAGTAATTTACAATTTTTCTTAGCCTTATAAACACATCAAAACCACACTTTGTTGAATCAAGGCAAGTTCAAGAAACAAAGGCAATGTAGACAAACTCTCAGGTACTTATATTTCCACTCTGCCTTAATGTACTTGGTGTTTAAGAGCGGCGGCTCTGGACTTGGAGAACCTACGTTTGAAACTGTGTGATCTTGGGCAATAATATCAACCCTCTGAACTTTGTAAAAATCACTATAAAATATGCATAGTACAGTAGACATATCAGTGAATGATTATTAGGAATTATATGAAAGAGTGGGTATCAAGTCTTAGCATATGTTAAGTACATGGTAAGCAATAGATGTCAGCTATTCTTACTGTTTTCTCATTGTGCAGAATAGCACTCAAGTACATCTTTGTTGAATGGGCTTAATAGTGACTTTCAGAAGAAATGAAATGCTGGTGTAGGGCAGTCTCATTTTATGCCAAAGGTATATTCCTGAAAAGGTCTCATAATTCAAAACTGACATAAGTCAACATCCATTTTGCCATTGTGACAAACAGAATGTAATTGGAGTGAATTTGCAAGGTGTTTATATCTGTAATCGCTATAGCTTAGGGGTTGATTTTGTGACCATGTCACCAGCATTTTTTTCTACCTTATTTACCGTGTTACATAAGACAGTTTTTGCAAACTCAACCTGTAGCTAGATTAGAGTTGCTTTTTATTTTGTCACCATCATCTCCAATAATTTGCACAGTATCTTCCCCTAAATTCATAACATTTTGTATCATGGTAGTTCTTTGGCCTTCGTAGCTTTCATCACACGTAAAGTCTTTCTGAAGTTACTACTTTTCAGCTGAAGCACTATCACTGGTAGAAAATGAACATTTCCTTGACATTATTAAGGTAGTTTAAAAATACAATAAGAATGAATGCTAAAATAATAGTGCCGTAAGCTGCCAGATCTTTCAGAAGTTCTGTTACTCATAAATAACAGCTTGGTTCACCTGATGTTGAAAAAGGATAGTAGGTATTTCCCTTTATCAGCCAAAGTGAAGCCAACATGAGTCAACAGCAGTAATGCAATTTATAACCCACTTGATCTAAAATTTCTAAAAGATAAAATGATTGACAATTTAAAAACATTGGTGAAATATTTGTTTCAAAATGTATATATATGATATGATTTATTTAAAGTATATATCTTATTCAAATGTTTATAAAAAATGATCAAACTCTAATAGCTCCACCAAGCCCAGTTAAGTACCATGACTACTGCGACCTGTTACATGATTATAAGCCAACATGGTCCGAGTTGCCTGTAACTGAGTCTAGTAAAGTCTCCCAACTCAATAAATCCTTACCGTAATGTTAATGTGCCAGCAGCTCTCAGGGCTTAATTGTTTTACAACATTCATAAATGTGTCTGTTGTCCTAGCTATGTTCAGAATAGAGGTATCACTGTGTTTCCTAGCCTATGAATAGTCATGAGGTAAAGTAGTTGACAAATCTCTTTCCTTCTGCAGTGACATGTGGGTGAGTCAGTGAAACTTCCTTCTAGTGACTGAGTTCTACAGCTCTTCACACTTAAGGATAGAGGCACACATTCCTTGCCATGTGTTCTTTCCATACTCTCTCAAATAATAACAGGAGACCTCTTCCCATAAGATTCCTTTGGTACCAACCTAGGGCCTAAAAATCTTCTAACAGGGTAGGCTGCCTGTCTCCTGAATATCATTGGATATAGTAATTTTGAAATGAGGTGGAAAATCACATAATTATGTAGCCACATTTTTTTTTAATAAACCTGTAATGTGTTAGTGGGAAGATGCTTGTTTGTCTAGCAGTTGACGAGGAAACCTCTAGAACCTTTCAAGTTTGTTGGTAAATTTCCATCTTAAACTGTAGTGCCGAAAGGTTAAAAGTAGGCAAATTGAACATTTCCGTGAGGGGTGGGTTTTCCACTTTTCTCTTCCACCATCTTTTTTCTGAGTCCTCTAAAAGCCAGTCTCTTTCAGAGGGGTCAAGATGGCCTGCAGAAAACTCCATGCTTTGATTCTCTCCATTCTCACTCAAAATGAATTGTTCTACAATGGCCTTCCATTTGAACCTTAATTTCTATTAGTTGACAATGGTTGCTAAAGTGATTATTCAGATAAAATAGCATATCTCCCCAAAATGTTCCCCCAAACCCTAATTATACAAGATACTCTGCAGAAAAAGAAAATGAAGAAAAAAAGAAGCTTTTCTTTGTGGTTTCTTCACTGTGGGAAATGCCTTATACTGCATCCTCTCTCTTGGAGATTAAAAGTTGACATTCTCATATTAAAAGTTCTAATCAGTATGGAAGCTGTCTTAACTTTGCTTAACCTAATATTTCCCAGAATTTCACCTTGCCACTACCCCTCGCTGCCACCTTTCTTTTTGTTAAATGTGACACCTTTAGAAACACTGAGATAACAATCCTTGCTGAGACTCTGGCTCAGGAAGATAGAATAAGCAAGGTGGCACTTGCAAATAATGGGTAATTGATAACTGTCATTATTTTTAGTCCCAGATTAACAGTTATCAAATCAAACCTTGAGTGTGTTCCTTTGTATCCACCCATATATTTTTATTTAAGACAGGTGTGTCAGATTCTCTACACGCAAGGTTTTATTGTTTTAATTGCCTGGTCAGTGTTGAAGCACCATCTCCGTAGCTGCTAAAATTGCAAGTGTTTGTCTTTATTTTTACCTTTCCTATCCTGTACTTATTTTATGTTTTGTTATCTTAATTTTCTAGAGACTTCTTTGTGGTTTCATGGCTAGCTGCCAACATTCTGGGAGTGTGTGTTTTAAAATTATTTTTCAAAGATCCACACACTAAAAACACTGTTCCCAGTAAGAAAAGCCACCTCCAAAGCTGGCATTATTTTACTTTGCAAGAGCAAGTTCGAGTTGAAGGAAGCAGCACTGTTTATTTCTCATGGGCCTGTCTTTAGTCCTGTCTTTGGCTCACCCTTGGGGGAAAATCCTCATCCCTTCAGATCAAAAAAGAACTGCCTCCCAATGAATTAGAATACAATCTACATTTGACCGCCATATCACACAGTGATTTCCTAAATCTGGGCTTGTTCACGTCTGGGGAATGATGGCAGGATGGCCCTAGTTAGGAGGGCTTTCAGAATCTACATGGGTGATTTTGATTCCCTAAGCCTCATTTTTTCATCTTTGCCTGACTTGATTTCTTGTTCTGTTTTGTGCTTTACTCTTGCAAAAGTGTCCTTCCTCTGCCCAGCCCTAACTGATTCACGTGCACACACACACACAAATACACACTCACTCAGACAAGTCGCCAAGGCCAGGGGGGAAAAAGTGAAAGGTCATCTTCACAATGGGTTTTACAGGATTCTTTAGATGTAATGAATAAAATTGCAAATTCTATTGAGGCTTTTAGAACTAATGAAAATTATCAATGTGTTACACAGCTGCATTTCAGTTTTGTTTGTCTGAGCCTGGAACAGAATAGATTTTATAAATAGAACTTAAATGTGACCACAGAGCATGCATACTAATCAGTTCATTTTAAGACATTGTTTTTGCAATACTTTTAAGATGCACACATGCTGGGAAAAATTACTTGTCAGAGGAACAATGTGGAGCAATTTCTTACCAAAGTTGCTAATGGAACTACTTTTTTCTTTTTTGCTTTTATTATTACTATTTTTTTAAAAAAACACGAAGCATCTCTCCTTATCCATCTTTTCTTTTAGGTAGATGATAAAATAGGAAGGATTTAGAGAGAAGGAAGCCTTTGTTGCAGGGAATTTCTATGAGAAATGTGACTTACTTGTGGGAAAGCATCCACTAATTTGGGAAGGTTAAGATGAACATAATCAAAATATATTGGGTAGCACATGCTGAGTCGTGTTATCCATTACACACTTTCTTGGCTCATGTAAATGCGGAGGGTCTTTTTTCTTCCTGACTGGCTCTAAAGAGGTTGGAAGCCTGTGGGATGGAGTGCTAAGTGGTCCCCCACTGAAAGTATTCTCTATCAGCCACCGATTTCCTCTAAGGAGGCAATCCTATCTGAATACTTCTGATATCTGGATCGCTTCCCTCCCCTTTGACAGCACGCCCCCCTGCGGGAATGCATTTGTTTCACTTGTTTGAAGGTGGAAATCCCAGGGGTGAGTTTTGATGTGGGATGAGGCAGTCAGCCCAGAGCTTCCCATAAAGGTGAAATGCAGACACTCTTTTAGAAAAGGAAAGGTGACTCAAAGGAAAGCTTCACTTCCCCAGTCATTAGCAGAGATGAATGTGAGGTTGTTAAAACTCAAATATATTTTCAAAGCCAACGGTGGCCTCAGTAAAGGTGTGCCTCCTCCAATTCTACACTGGGCCTCGTGAAGGGATTCTCAGCTTCTGAGCACCAGTAGAGGCCACGAACCACTAAGAGTTTTTAGGGACTTGTTATACTGGTGGTGAGGTGGGGTGGGTGAGATACATGACCTGGATCATTAAAATCCGTGGAAAAGCGAGGCATTTCCTGTAAGCCATTCCCCACCACTCAAACTCTCACTAAAGCTGTTGACAACGAGAAGAAAATAGACTTATGAATGCCAATTCCTCTCCAAATCAAACCAACAAATATCTATCGCATGCCCACTATGCCTGAAGTATTATATTTTTACCAAACTCTGCTGGACAAGTCGTTGTACCATCCCAGTCATCAGCAACTGTGGCCAGGGGGTCAAATCCAGCCCACAGCCTCTGTTTGGACAGCTTAGGAGCTGAGAGTGGTTTTTACCTTTATAAAGCATTGTAGAAGAAGACAAAGACTAACATGAAGATAAGGGAGGGAAAGGGGACCCCCCCCACCAAAGTCTAAAATATTGACTGTCTGATCCTTGACAAAAAAAAAAAAAAAAAATAAGCTGTCCCTGCACTGAACAATATTCAGTAATCAAGAAAATCGTCTGGAAAATTGCACAGTCCCTGAATAATTAAATGCAACATGAAGAACTGAGCAAGTAGGAAAAGTTTGTTCGATAAAAAGCACCAGGGTGACTAATGTTTTCTTTCCAGAACTTGTAGAATCTTAGGATTGAAAGGAATCTTGGGGGTCCACCAATCAAAGTTTTCCAAAACGCAGCTCCCATATGAGATTGTGCAAAATAATTGCAGCGGTGCCTGGAAGGACAGGTATTTATTTTAGTATAACTAGAATTTCCAACACATCATTTCCCAGATTTTATTGCTTGGGATGAAGCTAAAATATTAAGTAAACAATTATACAAATGGCAGTAGATATGTTAGTCAGCATTAAGGTGGTTTGTGGATGAGTACGGCCTTCAAAACACAAAATTTAGTCTAATCTCTTTCCTATTTTTGAATGGTGAGGGGTAGGATAAGAAAATATCTTCATCTTAAAAAAAAACCCCAAACATACTTAAGTATACCCTGATTATAAAGCAATGCATGCTCTCTATTTTAAAGATCAAATATTGTTAAAAATATATAGTATAGAAAAAGAGAGTTTCCAATTATCCCTTTGCCAGAATCACCCACTATTAATTTGGTCTATACCTATCCAGATCAAATTTTCTAGGCACAAAATTAGATACTTAATAGCTATTATATCTAGACCATGTTTTTTTTTTTTTTTTTTTTAGTTTCTGACATTGCTGAGCTATAAATTATTATTATGATTGACTCTTGAATCATGTTTAGATTTTTAATGGAATGTAAAAGGGGCTTTACTATGGTATTGGTTTGCAATCCAAGTAGGTGCATATTGGGAAGCAGAGTGCAAATTGGGAAGAATTTTATCCATTAATTCCAGACACAGAAAAGGTTGGGAAGCTAAATGAGTGATCCTGAGTGGCTCATGCAGGTCTTCCCTACATTCTTCATTTCTGCCTAGGCTGCAAGTTAACCTGAAAGGTTAATATCATTGCTGACAGCTTGTGGGCCCCCGCTGATGATGAAATATACCACCTCTTCCTCAGCGGGGTTCCTACTTCTCTTCAAGGTCTCCTCACTTCGCATTCACATTAGCAATTCTCCAGTTTTTTAGATTACAGTCCATTTTTAGACAGGGCAAAGAATATGAAGAGCCAGCTGCCCCCACTACCACCCAAGGGTGTTTTTCAATGGAAGAGAAACTTGTGATAAAAAGTTAGTTCAAAAGGACAAAAACAATGACAATACAGTTTTGCCAGTGATATAGAAGAATTGATATCATGTACTTGATAAAAAAAGTACAAGCTTATTTACAAATGCAGTGTCCTAGGGGTGTAAGCTGATGTCCTGTAAACTTAAAATACGCACTCATCTCTTATAGTCCTTCACAAGTGTCACAAAGGTATGAGTGACACCTCACCACTGTAACACACCTTCTTTAACAATAGGAAGGTGAAATGTTAGTTATTTGGTAAACTGTAACAAAGAAAAAAAAAGGACACCATTCATTTCTCTGTCTAGATTTCCTGCAACACTAGTAGCTGCCCTACATCCTATACAGAAGGCTTGATTACTTGGTCACTTTACCCAGAACAGATAGATTGCAGATAATATGTTGAATATTACTGACCTTGACAATTTCAGAATCTGGTCACTAGGTCTCCTCCCCCATTACCGTCCCCTTCATATGTCCAAATCAAATTGTCGTTTTTTGGATTAGAACCATATAATAGAGCATTCCCTCTGCCCACATGACAAAGCATAAACCCCTTACTGGGATAAATGGGCCTCACTATGAACATGCATATTTCTCCTGACTTACTTTCCCGATGATACCTCTGGGGAAGCTGTGTTTAAAAACATAACTTGCAAGTTTTCAAATGCTCGGAGCTCCTTCAGCCAGACTCTAGTTCTGTCCTGAGTCCACCTGTGCTGAGTTAACTTGCTCTGTGTTCCCGTGATATACTGTGCATACCTCATGTAAAGTACTTTCCAGAGTGTATTTTATTTATTTATTTTTAAACAATTTATTTTTATTTTATTTATTTTTGGCTGCATTGGGTCTTCGTTACTGCACGTGAGCTTTCTCTAGTTGCAGCGAGTGGAGGCTACTCTTAGTTGTGGTGCGCAGGCTTCTCATTGCGGTGGCTTCTCTTGTTGCAGAGCATGGGCTCTAGGCATGCGGGCTTCAGTAGTTGTGGCTCACGGGCTCTAGAGCGCAGGCTCAGTAGTTGTGGCACACGGGCTTAGTTGCTCTGTGCATGTGGGATCTTCCCGGACCAGGGAACAAACCCATGTTCCCTGCATTAGCAGGCAGATTCTTATGCACTGCGCCACCAGTGAAGCCCCCAGAGTGTATTTTAATGTTGAGTTTATTTATCTGCGTTCCTCACAAGACCCTGAACTCTTAAATGTAGTGACTATATCTTGTTCACTGCTATATCGCTCAAATTTAGCACGGCCCTGGTGCCTAACAGATAAGCAAAAACCATTACATTTAAAAAATGATTCTTTTTAGATGGCAATTTAAAGAATTATGAGTACTAGAAGGTACTAGATAGAGCAATAGAAATCATACTAATATTTATTGTTACATGTACTATCTCAGTTAAATCCTCCAACCACATTTCTTTAAAAAGCTGATGTAGGGGCTTCCCTGGTGGCGCAGTGGTTGGGAGTCCGCCTGCCGATGCAGGGGACATGGGTTCGTGCCCCGGTCCGGGAAGATCCCACGTGCCGCGGAGCGGCTGGGCCCGTGAGCCATGGCTGCTGAGCCTGCGCGTGCAGAGCCTGTGCTCCGCAATGGGAGAGACCACAACAGTGAGAGGCCTGCGTACCGCAAAAAAAAAAAAAAAAAAAAAGCTGATGTTACTCAGAGGTGACATAATTGGCCCAAAGTCACAAAGTAGTGAAAACCAAGCTGGATTTTATCCTATGTTTATCTGACTCAAAAACTGTGTTCCTAACCTCTCTACTACCCTAGGCAAGTGCTAGAGACTGCTTCTCTGCAAATTATTTTAACTGTTAATTTTGATCCCTAACACCCTGACAAATAAATTTGCAGTGCCCAGTGATACAGCAAAACAGATGACGAGAATGAACACTTAACTTCTTCACAAGTATCCCTCCTATGGGCAGTTTTTTGGTTGAAGGACTGTATATTCATGTTTGGCCCTCAGCTCTTCAAGCCCCCAAATAGTTGACTCCTTTATCTAAAACGGATTCAAATCACAGTTATTTTAAAGTGGGAAAAGACACGCAAACTGAAGAATCTGTTTGAGAGGTGAGCTGGGTGTTCTAGGAAAGATGACCATTTGTCAGTCTTCTTGGTGGCCAAGTATTCATTGAAAATAGAATGTTTTCCAGGAGTTTTAGTCCAACTTCAAAGCCTGATTAAAACTTTAAATAAATAATGATTGGGGAGACAATTATTATTTCAGAACACTATAATCGTCACCCACCCCATGCTGTTCAAAGCAATGACCTCACCCCTTAACTTCAAAATTTATCCAGGAGGTTCAAAAACAGAAGAGAAATTTTATGTAGCTTCTGTTAGAATCTGTTCCCCAGGACTACATCATGGCTGTGCATATTATGATAAAACTTTATTCCATGTGCTCTTAAACCGTTTTCCGTGAAGGAGGTGTTCCATGGGAAAATCCAGTTTGGAAATGGGAGTGTTTAAGAAGTTAAGCAGTGTTTTTTACTGAAAAGCTTCTCAGACCTTTCATATGCTAGGCATTGTGACTATCCAAGAAGATGATGTGATTTGGGAAAACCCTAATCTGGCTGTATAACTTTTATTTTTGGTTTCATTGGTGCTTACTAGAGGAGTGTAGGGATCACGGAATTAAATTTTTCAGTTAACAAAGTACTTCTGTTCTTTCTCAGAACCCTCGCAGCATGTATAGCATATAAGGATGGTTTTGAATTGTTTAAAATGAGGTTCTTTAGCGGCCCCTTAATTGCCATACTTGTCTGTTTTCACATCAAGTTGGGAAGATTTTAACAGTCACATTTTATCCAATTCTAAACCGTCCATATACGGTCTATCAATGTGGACTACACGGTTGGGACAAAGGGAGGATCTCTTGGGATGAGGGTAGAGTAATTTGTCACAGAAGAATCAGGATGTGAGCTTGGGCTAAAAGTTAACTTAGTTTGGGGTGAGTAGCAAGGAGGTAGAGGAGGAAGATGAGGATCCCCTGGTGCGTGGGGGGAACAGCATAAGCACAGGTACCGGAGCAAGTGTCAGGAGTGTCCAGGTAAAAAAACAGCTCTGATGTGGCTAAAGTGTTCATTTGGGATTCAAAGACAAAGTGAGATAGGAAAGGTAGATTGGAGTTAAACAGGAGAGGTTAGCTTCAGGCTAATGTCAGAATACTCTGAATATCTGAAGGTTGGGTATGTCACTGAGAGGTATTCTGACATTTCACTAAGTTTTTAGTGCCAGTGCCTAAGGGACTCCTAGTTTCCATTGCTGTTCTTAACAGAGAAAAGCAATACAGACCACCAAAAGGTGATGTGAAACACAACTAGTTTTTGTTTGCTTAAGTAGCACTCAGGTGTGGGTCTTCTAAGTGGGAATCAAAAGACCTAGATTTAAGGCAACAAGGAAGAAACACAGCAAAGACAAGATTCTGAGCGCAGACTGGTTCGTGAAGCAGATCATGTCTTTCTTTGCCATTTAATCACCTTCTAGTCATATGTCACCAGTGCTGAGAAGCCTGATTCAAAATGGGCTGCATATGATGCCAGCCAGTTCTGGGTCACTCAGCAGACCCCCTGCAATGTGCTCACTCATGGCTTACTGTGATTTTCCTTTAACACCGAATAGTGCAGTGATGAAGACTACAGATACTAGGCTTGGATTGCTTAGATTTGGATCCTAGTTTCTCTGATACGATTTCATCATCTTGGGCAAGTCAGCTGACATCTTCTAACCTCAGATCTTTCGTTTGGAAAATGGGCATATTCCTGTTCTCAGCCTTTAGGGTTGCTGGAAGGATTCAGGAAGCCCTTAGTACAGCTCCTGGCCTAGGGTAAGGGCTGAGTACATTTCAACGGTGGTTTTGTTTTTGTTGTTACCCCTAGCTGCTTGAAATAATCCAAGAATCTTGTTCCTACTCTTAAAACCCCAGAAGAGGGAATCTTACAGAAGTATGAAAAATGACATGAATGGAATTGTTTTATCCCAGGCAAATTAGTACATTTTTTTTTTTTACATATTTTGCCATGGCCCGAAGTCTTAAAAAATAATCATAGGATCAGCACCTCCAAGTTCAGTAAAAAAAGTTATTATTTCCTTTAAATCTCATGTTGCATCAATCCTGTTAGTAGCCAGCACATATTTAACATGTTCAAACAAAATGCAATCCATAAGTATATTAATATATGTTAGGGTAATTTTTAGAATCTGAGCACAAAGTGACATTGATGGAGATTTTTACTTATTATCAATATATCTGTTTCCCTATTTCTACTCTATGACCATAGTAGTTATTAATCCCAGTATTCCTAATGTTATTTTATTCTTGGCTACTTTTCTGACATATTAGTGCTTAGCAAGAAAAAAAATGACTCCGTAATAGTAGACATGAATTCCACTATCTCTTCACAGCTCACTACGTCCGGTAATAGTTAATGGCGTAATTACTTTTTGAGTTTAAAAAAAATCCATTGGAATGCCTGCAGGTATATGTACATTTATTTGGTTTGGAACTTATTTTTTTAGCATTCATTTACTGTATTTGGTATGACGGGTCCAAATGAAATCAAGCATCCAGAGGAAATTATTTTTTAATATAGACTCATAACCCAGGTATTAATGATACTTTTTTTTTTCTCACTCAAAGGCAGTAAGGCCGTTTTTCTCCTCAAATCCATCATCACCATCTATCAGAAATATTTATTATTTTTCTTTGTTCCTATGAGGGTGGTCTGTGAATTGAGGCAAGGCAGAAAAAGGCTATCTGTACCCATCATTCATTTATTCATATACCTCTGTGTACAAGGCACTGCTCTAGGCACTAAGGATACAGCAGTGAATGTGAAACAGACAAAAATCCCCACCCTCTTGGAGCTGTCATTCTAGTGGCATCACATTACAACACTACCACCACGTGATGGCTAAAGAAGGACACTCACATTGTCCCTCTCATACTTAAGCTTAAAAAAACGGATGCTATGAAGCATTACAACTTGGCCAGATCTTTTCTGGCCATTCAGTCGAAAACGTGCTAACTTGTTTCTTATGTGTGTTAAATCAGGAAGCGTGAAGAGTCCAAGAAACTAGGAGATCCCAGGATCAGAGATAAAGACAGTTTATTATTTGCAACAAAAGCAGCGATCAGAGCGACATTATGGAAGCAGTTCCCTGAGACGCAATCGCTCAGAGTGATTCAGTGAGGGCTGGGTGGTACCTGTACGTGCCATGGGGTACGTTACAAGAGGGGAGACTCTGATCTAATTTAGCAGACTCTAAGCTCATGTAAGGATTGTTTGCAAATCTGCCCATTCTCTCTCCAAATAGAGATATCATTTTTATTATCATGGAATGTAAGTGTCTTCAAGGAGAGATGTCTTATGCCTCTAAATCTTTCAGGAGAAAAATCACTCTTTTGACTTTGCTTATCCAAGGATGTATATACATATGTTCCACAGGGGATCTTGTTCTCCTTCTTTGCAGAGCTACCTGCTTGTATAGGCATCCCTGAAAAGATAGGCCCAGAGCATACTGTGGCATGTAGGAATGCCACCGATTGATGGAGAAATATCTCCCAACAGTGGTACACTCCAGTAAGATTGTATGCCCCATGAGAACAGGGCTGGTGTTCTATCCCATATGCCTACAATAGTGTCAGACATGTGGTAGGTACTCAGTAAATATTTATTGAATAAATGAATAGGATTTATTTTAAGATGATGATGATTATGATGGTCATGATTTTGTCCCATTTCAATTTTCAGAAGGAAATTATTCCTTTTGTGGCCAAGACAAAAACACCACAGGGACACCTTAGACAGAATGAAGCAGAAGTCTGCTAGCCATGTTTGGTCGAAAATATGTCTGAGCAGGGTAAATTAACGTCATCTGTACATCAAGGAAACAGTGGTTCCCAAATCTGTAGAGGTTTTTTTTCCTTATTTTGTGGTTTTATTTTGTTCTTCTGATGAGCACTACACCTATAAAATGCTCAAGATAAATATAGGAATTTCAGAATAATTACAAAACATTAAAATTGCATCTTCCTACTGGAGATGTACAATGTGTGTTGACATCTTCAAAATTCTGAGAATTTCTACAATAAAAAATCAATAAAATCAACAATAACAAAAATACAGAAAAATAAGAGTGACCCGATTAACTTTTTTACACCTACCCTTTCCGATGTCCTTCTTTTAAATGTTAGTTTAAAATTGACTAACCTTTTACAGGATATGTACGCAACAGAATGTATTTGAAGAAATACAGCTACCTTTTAGGTGCCACACATGTTTTAATGATCAGATTTCTAGTTGCTCCTTCATCTTGGTTATGGAAATGTGAAATGCCTAGGAGCTCTAAGCCAGGAAATAGTGGACTTTATTGTGTGCAATAATGCAAAACAGCAAAAGGGGATAAAAGTGGCTTTTATCACAAACCATGGCTTGTGACTTGGCCAGCTATATGGTCTCCGAAGAAAATCAGAGAACGTCATCATAGTTGTAGGATTCCACATCCCAGGGACGGTGGTGTCATTACCACGGCTCCTCATTGCCTTCTTCCCGTTCTTTTCTGGTTCCTGCAAGATTTCTTTGCTGTCAGACACCGTTTGCAGTTGACAGTGGCTGGTTGCAGAAGGAGTGAATTTTCATCTTAAAGGTCTCTATAAGATGAGGGAAAACACTTCCTAGAAGCCTTAAGAAGATTCCCATCAGTCAGCTGGAAGAGATGGTATTTCATGTTTAAAGGAATTGTTAGCGAAATGGGGAGGTCACATGATTAGATCAGACCAATTCCCTATTATCCTCTAGGGCCAGGACTCCCTCCCTTGAAGACATGCCCCCCACTCAGAGCATACAGCAAAATAACAGGGTTCTACTGGCAGAGAAGAAGACAGAAAGACTACTGGTCAAGCTGATACTTAAGTTGTATGACTAGTGTCCTATGAAAAGGCAGTTGAGGTTGAAGTGTTGGAATTTTCAGTTTAATTCACAAAATATCTCAATACCCAAACATGGAAGCTCTACCTGACAACCTAATATTTCATTTAGTGCTTACAAGGCAGGTCAAGTAAGTATTTTTACTGACATTTGATAAGCGAGGAAGCTAAGCCAATACCTCCAATCCTTTATCCAAAAATCCCATAACTAGCTGATAGTGCGGAATGACTAAATACCCTGGCTTCTAGATACCTTAACCTCATTCTTAATGAACTCTTCTCCGAGATTTGGAACTTTGGTTGTATCTACTAGAGAAGAGGTGAGGTGTAGGGGTGGAGGTGGGGTGGGGGGGTCCCTTGTCTCTTTCAGTAGTAATCACGTTTATAAATAGGTACCTGCATCTGCTCAGGGAATCACGCAACGGCTTCAGCCAAAGAGCACAAGTTGATGGCAGCCTGTGTTAGTGGGGTGAGCCCCTGGCACAGTGCCAGCCCTTCCAGCTTGCAAGCCAGTGTGAAATGAAAGCAACTCTGCGTCGACAGCTTTGACAGAAGGCGCCACACACGAATTAGAGTTAGTTCAAAAATTAGCTGCCAGATTATTAATTTGAGAGAAAACAAGCAGAGCAGAGTTTCTCCCTTCTAGATGTCTGGCTGAGCTTTCTCTTCTGTTGGTATTGATCTCCCTGCTTCCTCCTGCTCTCCATCACAGCACAGGAGCCTCTGAACGTCCTTGCCAGGAAAGATTCAGAAAACAGCCAGGCAGGTTTTTGCTCTTTTGAAGTTTCCAGCAGGTCTCGGCAATTTATGTGGCTTTCTCAACAGTTAACTTGCTTGTGGAATTCAGGCCAGTCATCTTTTTTACAGATGAGCCCAGATTGCTTATCTGTTAAAAAAAAAAAAAAAAAAAAAGAAAAGAGGGAGTGGAGTAAATAGGATAGGACTATAATCTCTCAGGATACTTTACAAAATCTTTTTTGTTTTCTGATGTTTCTGTTTAAAACAAAAAAAAGAGGGATTGGAATAAATAGGATAGGACTATAATCTCTCAGGATACTTTACAAAATCTTTTTTGTTTTCTGATGTTCAAAATAATACATAATTGTTAAATAAGTTAATTCAAAAGTATACAATTTTCAATATGAAAATTGCCCATGATTCTCGCTAACTCAGAGATAGCTCTTATGGATGTTTTGTTGTATATTCTTTGAGGTTTTATTTCTTGTTCACATACTAAATTTTTATATATTATGGTTCTGCAGCTTGCTTTTTTTTTTTTTTTTTTTTTTTGCGGTACGCATGCCTCTCACTGTTGTGGCCTCTCCCGTTGCGTAGCATAGGCTCTGGACGCACAGGCTCAGCGGCCATGGCTCATGGGCCTAGCCACTCCGCGGCATGTGGGATCTTCCCAGACCAGGACACGAACCCGTGTCCCCTGCATCGTCAGGCGGACTCTCAACCACTGCGCCACCAGGGAAGCCCTGGAGCTTGCTTTTTTGCTTAGTAATTAGGCATACTTTCATTAAAACAATCTAGATTTTTCTTTTTAATGGCTGTATAGTATTCCATCCCAAACTTTTATCAATGTATGCTTGTGTGGTTTCCAGTTATTTACCAGTGCAAGTAAAACTGTGGTAAACACCCCTCTAGATGCATCTTTGCACTCTTGTCTGTGTATTCCTGCAGGATAAATCCTTTGAAAAGGAACTGCTGAACCAAAATCCTTTTCAATACTACTAAAGATGCAGTCACCCAGGACGCCACCTCAAACCAGATCTTGTCTTCACGTGAGAACTCCCTTTTTCTGTGATGGCCTGCAAATTAGCAGAGTTTTAGACCTGCACTTCTGACGGGGCTTTTCACTTCCTATCCAACGAGCAGGCCCCAAAATGATTCCTTTCTTACTCATTCTTATGGGTGATAATGTGTTCCTCCCACTCGGCACTTCTTTTTATTTCACTACAGCTGTAACAAGCACTTATAAAAGCAGCAATCTAGGTTACCTGAAAACCTTTTCCTTGTTAACTTGGGTTCCAAAAACTAAGACTAGAGATAGAATTGGAAGGCAGTAGCTCAACCCTGGTTACATAAAGCTGCTCTTGGACATATCATTAACGTTTCTCTTTGGTTTATCTCTTAAAAAAAAAAATAGGGATGCAATTCATTTGTTAGGCTTGAGAGGATGAACTCATAGACCCTGTTAGAGCAGACACACTCTCTCACCCTCCCTTCACACGAATGCAAAGCAGTTTACTTTAGAAAAATGCTAAGTGAATGAGATGCTTAATAACAATGAACAAGTATCTTACTACTTTGTGATTAGCACTCAGAAATGACTAATGTTTAGACCTCCTTGTTTCCATCAAAAATCTATTTTATTAGACACAGAAATGGCCTAAATTACTTGGTATGCATTAGGTATGAAGAAGACCTCTTGCAGCACTAGATATTCAAATCTCTGACCCTTCTGAGCTGGAGCAGCAATTAGGATAGGTGTCTATTCCATTCAGGCCCAAAAAAGAAAGTATTCAGTGCCAGCAACACCAAAGCACAGTAGTTTTAAACTTGAGATACTCTCATTTCAGTATTGACTCCTCTACCCTCCCCCATCACCTCTTGCCTCCAAATTGCTCTTATTACCCTCCAACTATCTGGTATTTTTCAAAGACTTCTCAGGACCCCTGCAAAATGACTGCCTACTCTCGTTAAATGGCAGATTAGTGGGCCCTACCCCACTCTAAAGAAAGGAGGCTTGGAAATATGTAATCTTTAACAAGCACCACATCACACACACACACACCAGGTAGCTTAGATCCACTCTTAATATCTGAGGACCTCTCCATGCTAGACCATGCATCTGAAACATTGTCATGCGTAGGGGGCATCTAATTAAGATATAACTCTGATTTCAGAAGATTTGGGCTAGGGCCTGGGAGTCTGCATTTCTAACAAGATCTCAGATGATGCTGATTCTGCTGGTCTGTGGACTGCTGTTTGAGTAGTGAAGCCCTACTATGGGACATTTAAAGGGCAAGTCTCTGTCATTCATCTCTATAACCCCAGTGTGTTGTACAGGGCTTGAGTATAATGCATGCTTGTTTGAATGAACAAATGAATGGATGTCAGTATCAGTGGAGGTGAGAACACTGGAAATGTTATCTAGACTGTAGCTAACTTTGAAAAAAATTCAGCACAGATGGTATGATACGTATGTTTGTGTTCCTTTGCCTATAGGACCCGAGAGTGGTTAGTTCCCCTAATCAGGTGTACCCATTCCACATGAAAGGCCACTTTCCAGAGGCAGCTATTACAGGAACAGCTATCTTTATCTGTGAACAACCCTGGAGTTTTGTTAAATAACAAAAGAAATGTTAGTAAGATGTCATTGGGAAATCTGTGATGTTCAAGACAAGTGCATTGATAAAATATTGTAGAGGTCTTCCTGCTCTTGCAGGAAATTAAGAATTGAGAGAAAACAGGAGTCTATGTTCTCAGGTTACTAGGCTACTGATTAGTTAGGTCTTCTAACTCTGTGGTTAGCCACATCCTTCTAAAAGCACCTGCCTTAATGATACAGTTTATGCAAGGCAGTCTTGGAGCACCTAGAAGGATGGAGATCTGGCATTCGGATATATGATTTCCCTGTGCCTGCATGCTACTAAATGCCTGTTTGTGGGGCTAAATTTGCCCTGACACTTATTTTCACTGTCACCTATTACTGAATGTATAAGAAGGAGGTCTGTAGCTCACATGTCAGTCTAACAATGGTGAATAACCAAATTGGCTAAGGCCAGTAGGCAATAGGAAGTAACTGGGTTCAGATCCACTGACATCTTTAAATTTGATCTGTTCATGTACACTTAAAATAATTAAAATGACTCACAAAGAGTTATGTAAACATTGGCAACATTAATTGGAATCCGTGTAATGCTGTTTCTCTCTTTAGCAAAACCTTGACACAGAAAGGCACATGATTTATAAAGACTAAGAGTTTACATTTAGAATGTCCTTTCTCAGGACATTTCAAATCTGGACGGGTTGAAGCAACAAGATCCAAAAGCTGGCTCTGAGCCAGTTATACTAGTGATGTATCCTCCTAGGGTTGGAAATTTACTGTGGCACCAGGACCATGATCCTCATCCTACCTCTCAGAGAAGAAAGGCAGAGATAAGAGGCAATGAGTTGGACTTCCCTGGTGGCGCAGTGGTTAAGAATCCGCCTGCCAATGCAGGGGACATGGGTTCGATCCCTGGTCCGGGAAGATCCCACATCCCACGTGCCACATAGCAACTAAGCCCGTGCGCCACGACTACTGAGCCCGCGAGCCACAACTACTGAGCCCGCGTGCTACAACTACTGAAGCCCGCACGACTAGAGCCCATGCTCTGCAACAAGAGAAGCCACTGCAATGAGAAGGCCGCGCACGGCAACAGAGAGTGGCCCCTGATTGCCGCAGCTAGAGAAAGCCCGCGCAGAGCAACGAAGACCCAATGCAGCCAAAAAGAAAGAAAGAAAGAAAGAAAAGGCAGTGAGTTGATGTAGAGGAGTGAGCTTGGCTCTAACTTGTCCTACTGTCTCCATCCAATTGACAAATGCAAATGTCTCCTTTAACGAAAGAGGAAAGTCTGGGAAAGTGCATTTGGGGAATCCTCAGGGTGAAGTAGCAGTGTATTCAAAGCAAACAAATAGTAATAATAATGATGATGATAACTTAAGTACTAAAATATGAGGTGAAGTGTCACAAACACATTTTATTAAATATTAGATATTATATATCCACTCTTCTGATCAAACCCTGAGTGATGCATGAGTGATCATTGGGCAGTGTATACAAAGGTAAGAAAATGTAAAATAAATTTCAGTTATGTTGAAGGGGCAAAGGTCTCTAATATCAGTGAAATATTATGTTTTGCCTTGTGAGATGGTACAAGGCATTTTGAATGACTGTTAAGAGTACAGAGTCTAATTTAAGCAGAGCTTGAGGGAGAAGTCCCACAGAGGGTTTTTCCTTCCTTCTGGGGCTTCAGAAGATACGTGGGTGCACACAGGAAGGCAGAACAGTGAGGAGATGGGGGGATTTTGAGGTTAACAGAACAAGTTGCATGAATGCTTTCCCAGATTTACTCAATTACACATAGTTTAAACAAGAAGGCGGAGAAAAGTGTGTTTTGATCATCAAAGTGTAAGTTAAACTTTGGTCCTACTCAAAATTGTATTAAATGTTCTATGAAAGGGAGTCAGGGCTTGAAAGACCAGGAAGGAGACCCACTGCTGGTTTCTTTTGCTTCTCCTGAAAGGCCTTTTCATTCCTCAGGTAATTCCTGGCCTTGTGCAATTTAGGCTATTCTTTCTGAGTTAACCAGCCCATGGAGGTCAGCAGTGGTACCATGTATAAGTGAGCGTAGAGGGCTTTAAGGACCCACTTTAGTCATTATGGGCCATCATCAAGTTTCTGTCACAGCTACCCAGGTGTACCATTGTAATGCAAAAGCAGCCATACCTAGATAATATGTAAGCATGTAAGTATGATTGTGCGCCAATAAAACATTATTTACAAAAGCAGGTGGACAGCTATAGTTTACCATCCCCTGCTGTATGTCAGTGAAGTGTGTGTCTTTGCCTTGATCTATTTCCTGTGAGTAAAATATCTTTTATAGTAGACTTGTCTTTATTGATTCTTTAGCAAACTTTTCTTTAGCATCAAGTATGTGGTCTGTCTGTACCATATTAGTACTAGGGACTAGGGTGTCGGGAAGTTGGGGATGAGAAGAAAGGAAACTGGATAAAAACTACCTAGAGTGGCTTAAACCTCCCTAGGAAACATGCGTATGTAGGTAAATAGGCAAGTACTGAAAGTAGGTTTAATGTATAAGCAGCCAGGTACAGGTTACAAACTGTGTGGTTGGTTTTGCTTGTTGGTTTGGTTTGGTTTGGTTTGGTTTGGTATGTTCCGTTGACCCAGTGGTATATGGATGGTAAAGAATTCTCCCAAAGCCCAGGGGACATAGCATTGACTGAAGTGACTGTGTGTCCATCTATGAAATTCAGCTCATGTGATTTGATGTTATCTACCCTTCTTTGGGTAGATCTTATCTACTCTTATCTACTCTTGCCTACATCTTATCTACTCTTCTTTGGAAAGACATGATTACTAAGGCTTTCATCTGTGTGACACATCACTTCTTAAATGTTAATGTTCCTAAGTATCATAAGCAGGGGCTCTTGTTAAAGTGCAGATTCTGGTTTAGTAGGACCAGGATGGGGCCCAAGATTCTGCATTTCCAACAGTGTCACTGCTGCTGGTCACCAGGACATACTCTGAATGGCAAGGTCTAAGGATACTTCATCAAGTATACAAACAGCATCCTCATTAGATGAGGAGACCAGCCTCCCAAACTAAAAAATTTTCTACTAGAGGAATTTCAGAGTTTAAACATTGAATAGGTAAATGATCCCACTTCCTTAAAATATCTTTCCAACTTCCTTCCCCAACAGTAAATATATAAATTCCTCATTTATTTATTACTCATTTATTTTATTGAAGTATAGTTGGCATACAATATTATATGTTACAGGAGTACTACATAGAGATTCACAATTCTTAAAGGCTATACTCCATTTACAGTAATTATAAAATATTGGTGATAATTCCCAATGTTGTACAATATATCCTTGTAGCTTATTTTATACATTTTAGTTTGTACTCATTTTTATAATGTGAAGGCTGGTGTGGAAATGCAAGGGGATCACCTGAGTTGGCCAACACTTTATGCTAAACTTCAATGTTACACTTTAGGTGGAAATGGCTTCTCAGATAAGTGTGAGTCCCCAAGCAGAAACATCAGAGAATGGGATAAAGGGAAGGGGAAGTTTGATAAGGAGTTAAAGGATCACAGATGCTTATAGGTCATAAAATCTGCCTAAAACAGGCTAAAGGCAAGACTGAACCTACTGGAATAGCTGTGCATACACAACAGGACTCCAGACTCAGGGCTAAAAGAGCAAGATGAGGAGAAAAAAGTCCAGAGGAAATACGGGCTGGGAAAAGACCCTGGAATTTCCTCCACTTCACAGCTGAAAGGGATCTGAGGGATGATCTAGTTCTCTGTTTCCCACCTTTCTGGTCCCTAAGGCATACTTGCCATCAGTAACAGTGACCCATCAAGAGGGTCACTATGAACCCCTGGACCCAACATCATGCCTTCTATCTCTTCCCCACACTTAACCCACAGACAGACATATCAGGATCTCAGGGAGGAAGCTGGGGATTCTGATGGCTGATAGATCCCACTATTTTGAGAATCCATAAAGCTCCCTTATTTTATAGATGACAAAACCAAGGTGTAGGGACAATTGATTTGCCAAAGCTTAGCCAAGTCATTTTTTGACAGTTGGTCTTCGAAGTTGGAGCTCTCGACCTCAAGCTAGTACCACTCTACTGTTGATACGCTCTCTACTCTTCAGTTGGTTGAGCATTGCGTGGACCACTTATCGATTATTTATTAGCTCATTTTCCCCCCCAACATTATATAGTAATTCATCACAGCTTTTTAAAAGGAGAGGTAACAAATAAAATTTGCATTTTTAATTTATAAGGTGCTCACCCTCATAACTGCCTGAACTATTGATTTTATGAACTTAAGAAAAGCTAGGTGTATTCATTGTTACTACCTTACCTACTTAGTAGCAAGATTAATTTATTCAAAAATGTTTATTTGACAAATAGGGTGTGATAATAATACAGGAAGCATGCTAGGAAATACTATGTATGTCAACACAGGCTCTGTCCTTAAAAGGCTTGCATTTTTAGTGGTGAGACATATATTCATGAAAATCTTTTAAGAAATGCTCCATGATTTGCCAAGAAGAATTTTATAGAATTTCCCATAAAACCTTATTAAAAAATGTGTACCATATTAGAATAGTTTATTACACTGAATTTTAATTGTTTGCTGTTTGCATCTCTCACCACATTAAAAAAAGGAAGAAAGCAGAGGTTAACCATTGCCTAGCATAATAAGTATGTGTATTAGTCATTGAACAATTATTTGTTGATTGAATATGCATGAGTACATAATCATATGCTTTCTATATATGGTATATGGTGTGTATATATAAAGTATACATCTAAGTATACATAATTTATTTAGTATATTTTTATAGTTTATGCCTTATGTATAAGATCAGACTCATTAGGACATAATGTTCTTTTCCATTTTGGAAAAATAATTTATCAGTATGGATAATTTGCTTCAACAACTAAACCAATGCTTCTGAAACATCAGCATGTGCAAAATTATGCTATCAAAATTTGAAAACTAATGTTGAATACCAAATATTTTGCATATACATGCTATATATATCTGTAAACACCAATTTATTCCTCCTACAAAGAAGACATACTCTGTTATAGTAAGTGCTTTGCATAAACTATTTCATTTTTTTCCTCACAACAACCTTGTGAGATAGGAAATAGTTATTCCAGGAAATAGTTATTCCTGCCATTTTACAAGCGAGAGAACTAAAGTAGGTTAGCTGCGGTCACAAAGTTACTACATGGTGAAAGCAAGATACAAACAGAGAGGACAAACTCCAGAATCCATTCTTTCAGCTCCTCAGTTCACTGCTGGGCTAGGTATACTACGCTCCCCTCCCAAGCCAAATCCAGCAGCTGCCTGTTTTTGTAAGTAAAGTTCTATTAGAACAGAGCCACGTTCATTCCTTTTAGTATATGGCTTCTCTAGAGCTCCAGCAGCAGAGTTGAATTCCTGTAATAGAGCCCATCTAGCCCTCTTAACTTAAAATATTCGCTATCTGATTCTTTACAGAAAAGAAAAAAATTGCTGGTCTTCTTATAATGTATCAAATATATCATTCACCTTTACAAATTAAATGAAGAGTTGGGTCCAACATTTTGAAATATATGTTGTACTTAATATAGTGTATGAAGTGCCTAGGTGTACCCCCCAGCTTTTATCATCATATTTCTGGTTAGTATGTAGGTAAAAATTCACCATAATTTGTTAACATTTTCTATCATTTTGATCAGTGACTTGTAAGACACATTAGGACTATATTGTATTAACTCTTGCTAGACATTCTAAATGTTCAGAATTTGGTTCAGGATGCATTGGAAATGTGTGGTTACTGTTAAGATGTGCTCTTCTTAAAGAGGTTGCAATATGTTTATAGTTTTGAAATCTAATGAATGTTTGGTGGTGTTCTTTTAGGGTAATAACTTCAAAATGTATTTATTTTTAATTATATTTTCTTACCAAGTTCTCTTCTAGAAGCTACAGAAAAACATACATTGTAAAATTGCTAATAAATTTTGGAGGGGTTGAGCAGCGTATTTTTCTTACTAATTTTAAGGAGGAGTTTTTCAACATTATTGTGAATCATAATTATGTCATTATATGTTATAAATATATTACATGTATTTACACTACATAATTAGACCTAATTCTAATTATGTAGATTCATGGTAATCAGCTAGAATTTGCTTTAAAAAACCAAGATAATTCCTCTAACAGATGCTACCTTAATAGAATATTAAGTTTGAGACAATCTCATGAAAATAGGAAAATTAATAAGTAATGATTAACATTACTCTAACATGCAAGCAGAATAAGATACCATATCATCACTCTCCTAAAGCTTCATTATAAGAAAAAGTGTTTGTTCTGAGATACCCTCAAAAATTTTATAAATAGTGTTTTGGAGAAATCATTTCTTAAATTGAAAAAGAAAGCAATCCAATAAAAAGACCTCAAAGTTTTAAACACTTGTTTTGGTTATAACATAAATACTCTCTTTTCAAAGCTCTCTATATGAAAAATATTTTAAATTGTTCTAGTAACAAAGAGGTAAATAAAAACACTATTTCCCTCTGGAATCTTGTTCTCTAGATGCTAAATCTAGCATCATTGCTGTAAATTGCTAGTTGTAGTCTTTGATTGACATGTTTACCCAGATAATGTAACAGTTTTTGTGAAAGAAATCTACTTAGTGTCTGGATGACATGAAACATGTTTCCTGTGGAAGGAAAAGCCCCAAAGTTTTCTTTCAAATGAGAGTCTTCTCTCTCCAAATCTTTCGAGCTGATAATGAATTGTGTAATTTGTTTTACTCCCTCATTTACCCAACATTAGTTCAACTGCAGTGTGCATCTAAATATACTTTAAAAAAATCCCTCAGTGGCTCTGTCCTTGACTTTATTTCAGATTAATTTTTGGCACTAAATTGCAGAGAAGCCCGTTGTGCACCACATGATGTTTGACCAAGGAACCCATGTGGTTCTCTTGAGCGTGCTCTGTCTTTTTCTACTGGGTTTTAACCCTTTCTGTGTTTTCTGGATACCCAAACAACTTGCCAGCATACTCCAAATGAAAGAAATCATCCTCTGTTATTAATGTTTTTTCCCAGTAAGTGTAAAGTACATTTTTTTTTCTTTCTCTGTAAAGTATATACTTTCTTTTGAAGCTGCTGCAGATATCAAATTAACATGAGGATGATAAAGGATATTTCCCAAGCTTCTTGAACTTGCAGTCAAACTTGATCTTCACATGACCTTGAGCCTTAAGGGTGTAAAATAACAAGTGATAAGGACAGGGGGAGGAAGTAAAACAACTGCTTCTCAAAGAATTGGCCAGAGTGGGCAGAAAACAGCTTCATAGTCAACTTGAAACTACTCAGCTGATGGACTTGAGGGTTAGTGATTGGTCTGTGCTGAACTCCTCTACAACCATTCCACCTTGAACTGATAAGCCACTGACTTTAAACTGGCCAGTCACATTTCCCCGTGAACTTTTTTGGCCTTTACCTTTAGAAGCCCAACTTGCCTCTGTTTGGGGAGGCAAGGGGCTATTCTTACCCTTTTATGATCCAGATGCAAGTCAATTCCCAAGGCTTTAACCTGCTTTGAGTTAATAGCCCTTTGACAATCTTAAAACCCAACCCATAAAGCCTAATCTCTGCACTGAATCAGGTTTTCCTAGCCTTAGGGGCAGGAAGCTTGGGTTCACATTACTCTGCTTAAGATTTTGTTTTCCTTTTACCAGGGAAATTAAATCAACCCTGATACACAGAAATCAACAAAGCTTTATGTCAACCCCTGTCTATAGCACACCCTTAGCAGTTAAGGATTTATTCTCTGTGGTTTCACTTATTCATATGTTACTTGCTCTTTTCTGTGCTAAGATACAAATTTGATTGGGCCCTTCAAAGTTGGGTTACCGTAGAGTCATTCCATTGGTCAGGGAGCCTAGAATCCTCATCTCAGAATAGTTTATTAATTTGATTCTCATTTTATGTGTAACAACTGAGGAAAAGTGATTAAAACTTTTCTCTTTTATGAACACTGGCTACTAATCTAACATCTGCTAGTCCTAGCCATAGCAATGGGAAGGTTAAGAAAAGGAATGATTTGTAAGTAGAAAATCATTTTGTAAATTATTATGATTATTACGTACCTAGTATTAATCTAAAGGAGTTGTTTACAACTATTTGGTTATCCCTTATTTAATTTTATGGGAGAAATAATAATGACACACAGTGTTATTTGGAGGGGAACCTCCCAAAGGATCATTGATAAATCCTTTTGCATGGCTGACTACTTCCTGTATGCATTCCACGAGAATTATCATATGTATAGCCATTGTTACCCCTAAAGAAGTAGAGAAGTTGCCTTGTCCTCTCCTTAAAAGCCTTCCCAAAATCTAAATCCATACCACCATCTAGATAAAAAGGGAAATTGGCCTGATATTTATTCTTCGCAACTCAGAAAGTGAGAGAAATACTAGAAAAATACTAAAAAAAAGAACTGTACAGATTTTAGAAGAAACGATATGTTCCTAGGAACTCAATACTCTGCGTGACTGTTTTTAAATTACGAGAATGGCTTTTTTTTCTTATTCCACTGGAGAGCAGACCACTACACCATTCGTTTTGATATAAAAGACTATCTTTTTATTATTATTCAATAGCCTGTCCACACAGCCAGAAATAGTGCCTAAGGAAGAGGAGATGCTTCATCAATACTTAAAAGTAATCTTTATTTCATTCAATGTTTTTTTCTTTTATGTACTTACTTATGCAACACAAAAACAACAGCATACCACAGTCTCATCAGGTACTCAAAATAATCTGGAGAGCAAGTTGGTTAAAATGACTAGAAAGGGACGAGGCAGTGTGTGAAATATGTGCCATTATTCCCCTTTGCGTTGTCCAAGGCAGACATCGTTAATCCATCACAGCCCTCTTTCCCACTGAGCCTGGACGCATCATCAGAATCGTTCTCAATGCAGGGCTGCCATCAGCCACTGCAATCAGCTGGAGTTGGCAACTAGTTCCAAACTATTTGCTATTGTTGGACTATACTGTATTTCCCTAAAACCTTAAACAGAAGGTAGCATCTTATAATCATGACACTTTTTTGCCTTTCAAACTACCATTGTGATTAATTTCTATTACCTGTTTCTCATAGTCAGTTAATCTCATGATTTTAAAATTTTGACCTAGGTGCCGGTGTTTTGTAAATACAGTATACTTAATCAGCAGCTTTTCAGACTTCAGATCTATAATGCAAAATTCATTGTTCTGTTCATGCATTTTTGCAGTGAAATGGAAATTGTGTACAGAAAAATTTGGGTTGCCTCATTATCAAGAGAACTAAAGTATCCCTTTCTACTAATCCCGTGGTTCTCAATCAGGAGCAGTTTTACCTACCAGGAGACATTTGGCAGTATCTGGAGTCATTTTTGGTTGTCCAAGGTGGGGAGAAAGTACTACTGGCATCTAGTGGATGGAGGCCAGGGATGCTGCCAAACATCCTGCAATGTACAAAACAGCCTCCACAGCAAAGAATTATCCAGACCAAAATGTCAATATTGTTGAAGCTGACAAATCCTTCACTGAGTTATTGAATGCTTAGTTCTAGAATAGATGTTGAAGGAGATAATTTTGTAACTGAAATCTTTATGCTGTGAACTTGATTTAAAAGAGAAACTACTTAAATACTCTTTTTAAAAAAGTGTAGTCATGCTCATATTTGAAATTTGTCTTTGGGTCCACTGTTACCA
Organism: Delphinus delphis; assembly: GCF_949987515.2. Classification (NCBI taxonomy): domain Eukaryota; kingdom Metazoa; phylum Chordata; class Mammalia; order Artiodactyla; family Delphinidae; genus Delphinus; species Delphinus delphis. The sequence goes on along the minus strand of NC_082685.1, from coordinate 30,556,383 downwards.
ATTTGATGAATAAGACATTCTCCAAAGGCAGTGGAATTCCATGGGACTTGCCTAGAGATGACAACTACAACTCAGCATTGTATTCCTTTTCTATCAGCTGTGAATGACCCAAGTGTGAGTTCTTCATTGTTTCATGCTATATTGAATCTCACACTAAGAAACTACTCTTGTAAAAGCAAGATGCATTTCAGGGGTCCTCCATTTTCTTTTAAGTGTTAAGTTTAGTCTAGCAGGATTTTTTTTTTTTTTTTTTCCATATGAAAACTCAGTTCTGTTTCTCAAACAGACCAGTTGTTCATTTATCAAATATTACCATTACCAGATGTGGTTAAATTCTGCTAACGAAGTGATGGGAATAACAAGGTTTTTACTTATACCCATCTCAAAACACAACTTTACATTCTGAGAATTCAGTCCCGTGTCCCTCCCCCTGTTGTCAACCAGAGATAGAGAATGTCTTTTAGACTAAAAGATTTTCAAGCCACAGCGGCTGAGAACATTTCATGTTAACTCAAATATATAAGCCTTAATAAGCCAATTTCCCATTCAGTTTAATCTATTTTCAGCAGATCAAAATAATTAAAAATGCTAACAGTTATGGTAATTTTCAATACACTGTGAGAGAAGCAATTTAGATAGCACCTTCCTGACGAATCTATATTTGTATAAATGCTGATCAAGAATATTTGTTCAATTTTATACAAATCAAACATGAATGATTTCTTCCATATTACTCCTTCTATTGTGTTTTGCCTCTATCTAGTTATCCATTTGCCACTGGCGTGCTGCTCTAGGAAGATTTGATTAAAATCAATAAGTTATTGGGAAGATGGCAATTAGCAGTCTTTCACCTATAATAGCATTGTCTGTTAAGCTTCCTTTGTGTTAATCACAATATTTTAGCAAGACTCTCCTATCCAGCCATGCAGTTTAATGAAATGGAAGACTTAAAAACATCCTTAATTTGGGACACTTGGAAATACACTTCTCTGTTTTTTCACTATTTCGATAGGAATACCCAGCATTTCTGCAGTACATCAGAATCTTTGTCTCTTTTGAGAGTTTCTCAATTATGAGATCTCAGAAATACCTGCACAGAAGTTAACATTGCATAAACCTCAAGTCAGTTCAATGTAGCATAAAAAGATACCAGCAAATATCAATGTATAGATTTGTTTAACTATTTCAGAGTGACTTGATAGTTTGTTTGTAATAGATAATTGACATGGAGAAGTTCTTCACTTTGGCTGTATGATCTTGAGTGCTGAATGCCTAGCTAAAGACTGAACCTTGACTAATGCCCCTCGACAGCAAGTAATGATTGTCAAAGTCATTAATCAGAATGAAGTCATGGTACCCTTTTTTTTTACATCTGTTATTTACTTCTTTGTTCTGAAGACTCCTTCATTTCATTTTAGTTTTTCTTTAGAGGCAACATACACACAATTAATGTGCTTGCTATTTAACTGTGCTTATTAGAAGGGCCACTTTTATTCAGAATTTTTACGTAATGACAGTTGCTCTGAAAACACAGACACTTAAGCTAGTAAGTAAATGTTGTTCATTTTAGACCTGTAGCCAAGATCCTAATTCATAAATTTACTACTATTCTCTATTTAGAGAATTAGTACCCCGAAAAACATCAAAATGGAGACATTCAGATAAATAGTGGCAGTTTGGAAATATTTTGATTTCTTAGAGCATTGCCTATTCAATTTTTGCCTAATAATATAAGACTTGGTGTGTTTGTCAGCTAGAACGTCTAAAAATGCAAAGTCCCAAGCTTGGATATGTAAATTATACAAAAGAAATGTGGAAGTGGGTTTTACCCTCAAGAAATTGTTTATCTAAAAACCCAAAGAAGTAAAGGGATAATGCAATTACACGGGTCATTCAAAGCAACTCATTTCTGGAGGAAAAGAGAAACTATTAATAATAATTAATCAGATTTTTTCCAATCTATAATGTTCAAGTTCTCTAAATAACTGTGCAGTGCCCCGTTATATTTGCCCTTGTAGACACAACCTAAAATAAATGAAGCAATTTAAGACACTCAACATTGCCTTAGCTCTTTTTTTTTTTTTTTAATAATTTTATCTCTACATCAAGGAAGATTTCAGGTAGTTGGTGTCATTTTTGTGTACTGGTAAGTTCAAGTGACCCTTTAATAATAATGGGTCTCTTATTAGACTCAAAAGAAAGATGCTAACATCTGAAATTCTTACTGCAAAATCAGTGTACAGGTGATGTTGACATCTAAGTAACATTTATTACAATATGAAAACTCTGCAAAAAGATTTTGCAATAAGAAGACCGTGACAGTGGCTAGGTATCCAAAGAGATGAAAGGACTTGAAATAAAACTTAAGAAACACTGGCCTAGGGACAAAGAAAATTCATGTTCTTTATATAACTTAACCCATGTTACAATTAACCACCGCCCAGTCAATGTTATTGCTGCTGAATCAGATGTAAGTGAAAAATTTGCTCAGTGTGATTTGTTATACTAGAGGCCTCACTGGAAATAGTGTAAGTTTTGCCCATTTCTTCAAAGTTCTTGAATACACCATAGGGTATTTTTGATGGGAGCCTATTATTGAACATTCAAGACATTATCAGATCCAGGGTCAGCTTCACGGACAGCTACTTGGGCAGTTGTCCAGAGCATCTCTCTATAAGGGACACTAGGGTAGTACGGCAAGTATAATTAGATAGAGGAAATTGTATTTTCCGGAACTCTTCTTTGGTTGAAAGGATTAACATGATTAACTGCTTGGGGGATGTTGAGTGTGGGAGCAGGTGAGATCCTCAAAGTAAAAGCATGAGTAACTTCAGTTTCATTCAAAGAAAGAAAAGTGTGGGTAACTGAAAGGAATTTATTTTGTTGAGTGGGTGATGAGAGTTTGGCAGGGGCAGAGCTATGTCTCTGGGGACAGTAGAGAGATCATTTCTTATTTGTTACATACCTTGTAATAGAGCAGAAGTTGTTTCCAGAGTGCTTTGAGTTCCTCAAGAGCAGTATATATTAACGGTTTTGGTCATTCATCAAATATATTTTAATCATCTCTGGAAGATGGTTCTTTGGGACACCAGTCTTCCGTCTCTCTGGTGGCTTTCAGAATAAAGTCGCTATTCCTTCTTGCCTCCCCCTCGACCCCCACCAAAAAAAAAAAAAGATTATCTCTGATATGTTGTTGGTGAATTTCAAGATTAAAGACAGTTTCTTGCTCTCAAGGATTTACAGTCTGTTTGGAAAAAGGATACACACACAAGTGTCTTCTGTGACATGAGTGTTATTTTAAACGTATAGAGCATAGCAGAAGCCTAGAGAAAGCCAAAGCTTGCTGTACCCGAGGGTATCAGAGAAGGCTTCACACAATAATATGTGAACTAAGATGTAGAGAACAAACGTTATGGACACCAAGGGGGGAAAGTGGCGGGGGGCGGGTGGTTGTGGTGGGATGAACTGGGAGATTGGGATTGACATGTATACACAAATATGTATAAAATGGATAACTAATAAGAACCTGCTGTATAAAAAATAAAATAAAATTCAAAAAAAATAGTAATATGTGAACTAACAAGACAGTACAAGTTTGACAAGGGAAGGCAGGACATTCTGAGTAGTAGGATCAGCATATGCAAAGGCAAGGACGTAAAAAGAGAGAATGTGGACTTCCCTGGTGGCGCAGTGGTTGATAGTCTACCTGCCGATGCAGGGGACACGGGTTTGTGCCCCAGTCCGGGAGGAGCGGCTGGGCCCGTGAGTCATCGCCACTGAGCCTGCGTGTCTGGAGCCTGTGCTCCACAACGGGAGAGGCCACAGCAGTGAGAGGCCCGCGAACCACAAAAAAAAAAAAAAAAAAAAGAGAATGTTCAGTAAATGGCTCAGGTTTCAAAGAACAGAAGAGAATGTGAAGGGAGAGCTGGACAGCTGAGCAGCAACCAAAGTAAATCCTAGTCTTCATGCTAAGAAATTGAGGTTTTTATATAGTGGATATATAGAGGGACATTAAATTTTTCAGGTGAGTTTTACTAAAATTGATATATATTGATGCTGGATGCTTGGAAACACAAGGTACTTTGAGCTGGATGCTTATATTGTCGTGATGGCATGCAAGTTCTTTCTGAGAAGGAGTAGAAGATAAATTGAAGGTGGCAAGACTGGAGGGAGAAAAGTTAAGAAACTACTGGGACAAACTAGAAAGAGATGATATGATTCTCAACGAGGCTAGTAGTAAAGAGGATTGAAAGAAAGGTGTGAAAAAGGGAATAGGTTGGAGAGAAAGAAAAGGAAGTATGTTCTAAATGACAGCAACTAATGTGATGTGAGGGGTGAGAAGTGAAGAGGCTACAGTAACACTTAGATTGAGAACTGTGTCGATTTAAGTACCACTTCCTCAGATAAAGAAGAAAAGCCATTTCTTTTTGGTTGGCAGTGTAGTTTTGAAAGAGGTAAGATAAGATTACTTTTCAGAACATTGAATAGAATAAGCACTCCTAAAATCAATTAGGTCTTCATTAGAGCATTAAATATATGTTTAATAGCTTCTGAATGTTAAATTCTAAGTGAAAAAATGACTTATCATCATCTGTTTTAGTTCTGTCCCCAAGAGTCACTGAGCAAGAAAAGACACCAGATAAAAGACAGTTTAAGGAGATCCTTTCTTGAATCATAGAAGCAAATAATTTTAGAGACCACCATGTCTCGTGGATTAAACGTCTCATTCTCCTCAAGGGGACAAAGCAGGCTTCAGTAGCCCAAGAGCAGTCCTCCAAATAAGAGTTGCTATTTCTGGAAACAAAGGTACACAAAAACCAGGGGGCATTTACAAAAGAGATCAAATGGGGTCCAAGGGCATCTGGGTGGAATAGAACACATTCTCAGCTCCAAAATCCTTCTGAGAATCTCTCCAGATGACCCCGGCTTAAAGGATCTCCTGTCACTCTGAATTTTTGTTCACAGGATTTTTCATAGTTGTAATGAATTAACTGTGATATAATATTTTGGAAAGGCATTCCTCCCTATCTATATTTTAAACTCCATTAGGGCAGAAATTATATTTATATTATTTCTGGCTATATCAGTCAGGGTTCAACCAGAGAGCCACTAGGAGATATATCCATATAGTATTAAATGATTTGCTGCTGGAATTTGACCTTATGCATGTGGGAATTGGTGAAGCATTCTCTGTGAGGCTTTGTCTTCATGTCTCATGCTGAAGTTCAAAGTCCACAAGCAGGCAGGCAAGAATGGAAGATGGATGTAAACTGAGGGAGATCAGGAGTAGGCTGGAACCCACAAACATGAGCTGGAACCCCACAAGGATGGACTGAAACCCGTGTCAATTCTTGTTTCCTCTGACGATGGTGGTGTGGATGTCTTGCATGCATCAGGGCCCATTTTGATGTAGGAAACATATTCCTGGCCCATGAGTCAAAGAAGCTTGAGGAAGATGCAGGGCAAGGTGGAGCATCACAGGTCCAGTTGCTAACTCACATCAACAAGGTGAGCCAGCAGATCATTGACAATGTGTGTGAAATTCAAAATGGCTCTTGCTTTGCTTCTCCCCTCCAAATCTTCCATAAGAAATGTCTCTTCTGGCCCACTCTACCCAGAAATATACAGGAAAGGGAATTCTGGGAAATGTCATTCAGCCTAGCTAAGTTGATACATTACAAAGGTACTACAATAGCTACATCTTCAGCACCTTCAGAGTGCCTGTCACAGAGTGGGTGCTAAATTAACATTCATGGAATGAACAAATACATGAATGACTGGTGGAAGGGGCAGGGTTTACCATAGACTGATGGGAGTTCAAAGAGCAAGAATGAAATAAATGTTTAATCAGTCCTTTATCATGTTGCAGAACGCAGTCCAGTGCCAATGAGAAAACACATACAATTCTCTGTGTCTCTTTCTCTGTCTCTCGCTCACGCACACACAGTCACACGCACACACACGCACACACATGCACACACTCTTTTTTCCTCTTGAAAATGTGTAAAGTGTAGGTAATGAATTAGTTGAAACAGCGTTGTCCTACTTTCCACGCTGTAAACTCATCACTGTAATAACTACAAAGCCTTTACAGTAATGGCACATGAGTAGGAATTTGTGAAATGAATTTTTTGGCAGTTCATTAGTAAATTTGGGTTTTGCCACAGCCTTAGGGAACAGAAGGGATCCCAGAAGGTATAACAATCAGCAGATGAACTAAACCTCCCCTCAATAATATGAAATGCTATTTTAAAAGAATTAAGCAATGAGAAATAAAGCCTGGAAAATGAAATAATAGCTCATTAAAATTAATCTTTTTGAGTTACGTGGGTTGGGACAAAATACATTCTAATCACCACTGTAATTCAGATAACTAATGTGGTAGTTTCAAAGGATTTTTATCATGTGTTCCCAAAAAGTCCTTTTACACTGGGTTAGCTAAATGCTTCAAGGTCTGTATCATGCTTTAATTCATTTTATGTCCCTGGAACCTATCAGAGTGCCAGCATGTCTTAATGCTCAGTAATATTTGTTGGAAGAATAAATGAGAGAATGAGTTAAGGGCATCTAATAGGAACAGACTGAAGTCAGTTAATGATATAGACTTGACTTGTAGGCAAGATGCAGCTTAGAATACTAAATAATGCATTCTTGTTGAGATGACAAACTGGCCTGGGATATTGGTTCCTCCCCCGAAGTCAACCCTAAGGAAACTACAGAAGCTGCAGAAAAGCTTGGATTTGAGGAATGAAAAGTGAAAAAACACAGAACCCCCAAGGAGTCTGAGGTCTGCCTTAGCCGTTTGGGAATTTTGGGTGGATAATGGTGAAAGTACAGATCAGAGGAGAAAAGGAGGCAACTGTGAGGATACAGGTTGTAGGATCCTATTAAGCTTTGCTTCTGCTCTTTTACAACAGAAATTGTACGCAATACTCTAGACCTCCAGTGTCAGACAAGAGCACGGCTAAGTTCAGGCTATGTAAAAGACATTACATTGACATTCCTTCAATATCAGGTGTGAGTGAAATTGCATCTTGCCCTCCGTCTCCTGTTGCTGACGATCCTTCAGCTCTACCATCTCCCACCTCCTCTCCCTCCTCCAGTCAGTAACTCTCCTTGCCTGTTCACTCGATGCCAGCCCCTGTATGCCAGCTGTTGTACTGTACTACTGTACTTTTCAAGGTGCTGTACTGTAAGATTAAAAGTGTTTATTTTTTGTTTGTTTTTTATGTATTATTTGTGTGAAAAGTATTATAAACCTATTACAGTACAGTATTACATGGCCGATTGTGTTAGTTGGGTACCTAGGCTAACTCTGTTGGACTTATGAACAAATTGGACTTACGAACGCGCTCTCAGAATGGAACTCATTTGTATGTAGGGGACTTACTGAATGAAAACTTGCAGGGTGGCCAGACACGCTCAGGTATTCACATCTCTGTTCCCCTAAACCCAGCAATAAAAGATTAGGAGGCCCTACCTCCTGTTAGGGCCACTGCTTCCTAAGTGTTTAAAGGTGAAACAATGAGCAGAAGAGTCGCCTGGTGGATTGGAAATAAATGGGAGTGCCTAGCAGACTTTCCATAGTTCCTGGAGTTCTGTGCTCCGGAGCTTTTCTCTTTCTAACTCCTTATATTCACCTGAAGGTGTTCCAGCCCTGTCTTTCAGCCCTTTCTATTGTCGATTTCACACAGATCATCAGGTACCCGTGACACGAATTAACAGGCAAAATAACCTGACACTTGCAAAATAACCAGCTACTAGCAAAGAAAGATCACAGAAGAACAATATAACCCATCTGAGGCAGAATAATTGAAATATACAGAGAAAACTTAAAATAAGCATGGTAAATTTACTAAAAGATAAAGGAAGGTGTTTACAATATGAAGAAAGAACAAGAAATCATACAAAGAGCCAAGTGGAAAAACAGGAATAAAAATGATAGAAATAGAGAACTCAGTAGTCAGGATAAATAGCAGGACATAGAGAGTTAAGAGAAAATCAGATGGATGGACTTTGAAGAAATTTGAAAAAAACATGGAAAATAGAAAAAGAGATTCAATGGATGAAAATGTTGAAAATAAAAATACCAATATGTAGGCAACAGAAAGTACAAAATGAGGGAGAAAAAGAGAAAACAGGAAAAAGGAAATATCTGAAGCAATAATGAATATTCCTAAAATTAAAGATGAAAATGTCATATTAAAGGGGCTCAAATTGGGAGAGACAAGGGCAAGGTGAACAGGAGGGATAAGAGAATGTCACAGTTAAGTATTTTAGTGAAATTTAAGGGAAAAGAAAAAAATTCCAGAGAGAAAGAATGTCACCTACAAACATTGTCAGTTATTCATTTATATGTTTATTTATTTTTGAGATATAATTGACATATAACATTATATTAGTTTCAGGTGTACAACAGAATGACTCAATTTTTGTATCTATTGTGAAAGGTTCACCACAGTAAATATAGCCAACCTCTGTCACTGTACATAGTTACAAGTTTTTTCCCCTTGAGATAAGCACTCTTAAGGTCTACTATCTTGGCAGCTTTTAAATATGCAATACAGTGTTATTAACTGTAGTCAGCGTGCTGCACATTATATCCCCATGAGTTATTTATTTCACAGCTGGAGGTTTGTACCTTGTGACCCTCTTCACCCATTTTGAACACCCCCTTTCAAACCCTACCCCGACCCCCTCCACCCCTTCCTCTGGCAACCAGCAATCTGTTCTCTGAATCTATGAGCTTGGGTTTTTTTTTTGTATTTTGTTTTTCTGTTTTTTTAGATTCACACAGTATTTGTCATTCTCTGTCTGACTTATTTCACTTAGGATAATGCCCTGTACGTCCATCCATGTTGTCACAAACGGCAACATTCCATTGTGTGTGTGTGTTTGTGTTTGTGTATATCACCTTTTCTTTATCTATTCACCCCTCAATGGGCACTTATAGGTTGCTTCCACATCTTGGCTGTTGTGAATATGCTGCAATTAGCAGTTACTGTTTTTGTTTCCTTCGAGTAAATACCCAGAAGTGGAACTGCTGGATCATATGGTAGTTCTATTTTTAATTCTTTGAGTAACCTCCATACTGTTTCCCATGGTGGTTGCACCAATTTACATTCGCACCAACAATACACAAGGGTTCTCTTTGCTTCACATTCTTGCCAACAATTGTTATTTCTTGTCTTTTTAATAATAGCCATTTTGACAGATATGAGGTGATATCTCATTTTGGTTTTGATTTACATTTCCCTAATGATTAGTGATGTTGAGCATCTTTTTATGTACCTGTTGGCTATCTGTATGTCTTCTTTGCAAAACTATCTATTTAGATCTTCTGCCCATTTTTTTTTTTTTTTTTTTTTTTTTGCGGTACACGGGCGTCTCACTGTTGTGGCCTCTCCTGTTGCAGAGCACAGGCTCCGGACGCGCAGGCTCAGCAGCCATGGCTCACGGGCCCAGCCGCTCCGCGGCATGTGGGATCTTCCCAGACCAGGGCATGAACCTGCGTCCCCTGCATCGGCAGTTGGACTCTCAACCACTGTGCCACCAGGGAAGCCCTTTCTGCCCATTTTTTAATCAGACTTTTTTTTGAAATTGAGTTGTATGTGTTCTTTATGTATTTTGTATATTAACCCCTTATCACATATAGGATTTGTAAATGTTTTCTCCCATTTAGTAGGTTGCCTTTTTATTCTGTTGATGGTTTCCTTTTCTGTGCAGAAGCTTTTTAGTTTGATGTAGTCTCACTTGTTTATTTTTGCTTTTGTTGCCTTATGTTGTCATAAATTAATTGACCAAACATGCTTGGGTTTATTTCTGGGCTCTCTACTTTGTTCCATTGATCCATGTGTCTGTTTTTTTTTTCTTTTTTAATGCCCATACTATACTGTTTTGTTTACTGTAACTTTGTAGTATAGTTTGAAATTGGGAAGTGGTATGTCTCTAGCTCTGTTCTTCTTTTTCAAGGTTGCTTTGGCTATTTGGGGTCTTTTGTGGTTCCATACAAATTTTAGGATTGTTTGTTCTATTTCTGTTTTCATTCCAAAAATGCCTTTGGAATTTTGATAGGGCTGCATTGAGTCTGTAGATTCCTTTAGGTAGTATGAACATTTTAACAATATTAATTCTTCCAACCCATGAGCATGGAATATCTTTCCATTTATGTGTGTCTTGTTCAATTTCTTTCAACAGTGTCTTACAGATTTCAGTGTACAGGTCTTTCACCTCCTTGGTTAAATTTATTCCTAGGTATTTTATTCTTTTTGATGCAATTGTAAATAGGATTATTTTCCTAATTTCTCTTTCCGATAGTTCAGTTTTAGTGTATAGAAACACAACAGATTTTTGCATATTGATTTGTACTCTGCAACTTTACTGAATTTATTAGTTCAAACAGTTTTTTGGTAAAGTCTTTAGCATTTTCTGTGTATAATATCATGTCATAGAAGAAGAAAAAAATTCCAGGAGAATTTTTTAAGGAGGTAGGGGAAATCAAATAACTTGGTTATGGTTAGGTTTTGTTAAAAAGAGAGAGAGGGAGAGAGAGAGAGAGATAAATGTATTCTTAACAATTCAGAGCAATCCAGAATGCAAATATAGACAATACAGAAGGAGATATAGATATTGATAAATTTAAGAAATTAATGAGTGAATAGACGTAACCTTGGTCTTATATTAAAGGCAAAAACTTGAGTACAAATGTGTAACATATAATTTCAAATATGAAGAACAAAACTTGTTTATACAGGGGAAAGTAAGAAGAGAGAAGGTGAAGGAGAAAAGTGCAGAATATGAAATATATCAAATGAAACAGCAGAAATGTTCTACTATAAAAATAATTAAAATATTTATAATAGAGAAACTCCAGACAACCTCAGGCTGTATTTTTAAACATAGCAAATATGATCTAAAAAAATTGTCTTTTAAAAAGAGATATTTAACACAAAAAAATTTCAAAAATGTTAAAAATAAAAGATAGAAACTTACAGACCAGGTAAATATGAGTGTGAAAACGAAAATGGAATAGTACTCTTAATATCTGACAAATTATAATTTGAAGGGGGAAAATGTGGTATAATGAACATATTTGTTCAGGATTTTGCTCTGGGTTACCTGAAAAAAGGAACAAGCTGGATTCAGTCTCACATTTCTCTTTTCTATCAGTAAGAAAGAATGCATCTGAACTCAGTTTGCCATGAGATTAATGGCCCTTCCCCTGCAACTGGAAGAGAAATAATTACAGACAACTCCTATAAAGAGCCATTATCTGTATTCAAAATACCTAGCACCCACAGGATTTTTCATTGATAAATTTCCTCTATAAAAGAGCTCAAAAAGGGTTTCAGTTCTGACCCTTGAAAAATAGACTCATGCTATGGGTCCATGGTCCTATTCCACCTCTCCGTGGGATGTTGGGAAGATGTGGGTATCTTCTCTCCTTTTTCTCTTTTGACTCTTGTCTTCATAAGATGCCCCTTTTCCTTAACATGTGCAAGATAATATTGTAGAATTCATCCTGAGCACTGGTGTACTGCCGGGGAGAAACCACTCAGCAATCTAACCTCTACAAGAATATTGTAAGGGTCAAAAAAGGAGGTTGCCTACTTGTACAAAGAACATTAGAGCAAGATGATATCACACCTATGCATCTAACACATTAAAGGTTAGTAAAACGCAAAAGTCGGTTCCTTGAAAAGATTTTCAGACTTTTGCCAAGACTGCCTCAAGAGTGAGAGAAGGACAGAGGATTAATATTCTAGAATTCACAAAGAACTCCTACAAGTCAACAAAAAGAATACAACTCAAAAAAAAAAAAATGGCAAAGGATAAGAACAGGCAATTTCTGTAAGAGGAATCCCCAGAGGATCACAAGTATATCAAAAGTTTCTGAAATTTATTAGTGATTAAACTAAGACAAACATGAGCTATTACTTTATACCTAGTAAATAAGCAAAAAATTAAAATATAGAAAAACACCAAATGGTGGTAGGATTGGAGATTATTGCCATTGCTCTGAAAATCACTTGGTGGGTCTTATTCAAATGCAGTGTATAGGAGTATATATACACAGTATGCATACTAAACATATATACATAAATATATATTTATGTTTTTTATATACACACACACACTGAACACACGCACACAGACGCATGATCAAGCAGTTGTGACCCTGAGTTTAGAGTCTAAAGGTTTTCTCACACAGATGATAAAGGACATCTAGGAGCATGCTCATCATAATATTGCTCATGGTGATTGGAAATTAGGGTCTATCCCAACCTGAGTATCTAGCGGTGGGGTACTAGATAGGTCCCCAGTGGCAGATATATCCCAGGAAGTACAAGGAAGCCCTCATAGAAACAGAAGTAAAACTGGATGACCCAAAGGCAGATAGGTGGATTGTAAAAATAGTGTAATGAGTATAAAAATGAGAGAGACAGAGAATTATCTGTTTATTATTAAAATATACTAAGATACATACAGCAAAATAAGAAACATTGTACAGATTGTACCAATAGATGATTACCTGACTTAGCAAATAAAAATGCAGGATACCGAGTTAATTGTGAATTTCAGATAAAATATGAATTTTTTTTAGTATAAGTTTGGGACAAATATTTAGTATAAGTATGCCCCATACAATGTTTGAGACTTACTCATACTAAAAAGTTATTTGTAGTTTATTGGATATTCATATCTAACTGGGGGTCCTGTGTTTTATCTGTTAACCCTATACCAAACAAATGATACACAAACACATGAGAACGGTTGCCTTTTGAGGGTGGGGAGGTGTAGGAAAATGCAGATAAAATGAAATAAAACAGACAAGAAGAATAAAAGCAAAAAAGGGCAATGCATAGATCAATGATGATAAAATGCCATGCTCTGACCGTAACTGGCTAGCTGATTCTAAGAATAAAAAGAAAAAGGGGACATTTTTGGAGAAAAAAGGAATCTTCTGCCATGATTTATGAGAGCTTGGTTATAAAAGAGATGTGAAGATCGTGGTGTGGAACTGACTTGTAAGTGAGAAGTGAGATTCCATGGTAAATTAACAATTGTCCTTTTGGTTTGGGGAATAACTAATTATTTTTAGATAAGCAAAAAACCTATTTTCCTTCTTTCTGAAAGTTTCATCTTTAGTGAATAAAACTGTTTAATGAAAGTTCAGCACATTAAAATGATAAGTTCAGGGCTATTGTGTGATAAAAACATAGTTTGAAACACCATACCATATTTTAACACACACGGGTAAAATGCACATGCAAAGTAATTACTTGAGCAGCAAAGAGAGTTAGCTCTAAGATACTTTGGTCTCCTCCTGCCATTGTACCTTAGAGAAAATGCCCTCCGCCAAGCCAAACAAGACTCTTGGGTCCCAAAGTCCCCAACTCATCCTAAGCCCAGGTATTTCAGCAGCAATGCCATCCTTATCACCTCTTTTGTCCTAAGACAAACATAGTTTCCTCAGACCCGGCCATCGAAATACTGATGTTATTACCTTGCAAATTTGAAACAACGTGCAAATCAAAATGTTGGATTAATAAACCCTTAAAAGCAGCCAAATTCCAACAAGTGAGTTCACTCACAGGGTTACCCGCGAGCAAATGGCAGGATTCCTTGCTAGAGTCTTGTTTTCATAATTAAATCAGTATCTGGGTGTGGTAATTCTCTGCTCCTTTGCAACAACTTGAGATGTTGGCATCAGTTAGAGATAAGAGAAAAATTCATAGACCTAAAACCCCAATCCCTCTAAACCCCTCATGCTCTTGCACAGGGAGCACCGGTTTCCTTTCTCTTACTTACCTATTTCCCTCTACTCTTTATCTTACTAATTGTTCTTCCTTTATGCTCTATCTTGCCGTCCTAGGTCAGATCAGCCAAGGTTGGTACCCTCCTCTATGCTGCTTTTGGATAGAGTTTCACCAGTTCCTCACGGTTTACCTGTGTTCCTGCCTCTCCCAAGGTTTCTTTCTATAACTCAAGAGTCTTTCCTGAATTTATCACTAAAGTGCTTGACTAAGCAGCTGATGCCAACTAGCAGTTTATTTCTGAGATCAAAGATCTTTGAGCCAATTTCATACTTTCACAATAAACAATTAAATGGCCCTCTGCAATCTGGCTCATATCATTCAGTTTTCGGAGTCTAGTAGCCAGAGGGTGGGGTCTGAAGTTATACCGAGTGCTTTGAAATCCGAGCTCTGGTGGCCAATGGCTATGTAAATACAGCAGGTCTTAGAACTTCTCTAAACCGTATGTTTAATGTTCCAACCAAATACATTCTTTATTTTTTAATGCACATAAAGGAATGGTCACTGCCATTTCTTCTCTAACTTTTCCGTTAAAGTTCTTCAAAGAAAAAGCAGAACAGAAAACACATTTCTAGCAGAAAATATTTGTCCTCTTTGTCACTTAATTTGTCTGTGATCCTAGGCAGATAATTTCCTATTTTTATTTTATGTATAGATATGAATAATAATCATAACTACCTCATGATATTATTATGAACGTCAAAAATTCAGCAAATATTTATTGACTGTCTGTAATGTGTGTCTTCAGTAAACAGGGTGGTGTCTTGAAACTTGTTTCTAGTGTGAAGAGAGAAAATAAGCAAATATTAAATATAAATATCACCAAATGGTTATGAAATGTAGTATACATACAGTTTCTGAAATACTTGGTTGTTTGCTTTTAGTTCATTTAATCATATGCATATATATAAAGAAATTGACTTACATGCTCACTGTCCTAGGTACCCTGCCAGATGAACCAGCGTTGCAAACTTTTTTTGTAAAGGGCAGAAAATAAATGTTTTAGGCTCTGTAGGCTGTAACGTCTCTGTCACAATTGCTCAACTCTGTCACTGCAGCACCAAAGCAGCCACAGACAATACATTAACAAACAGGCATGGCTATGTTCAATTAAACTTTATGGACACTGAACTTTGAATTTTATATAATTTTCTTATGTCACAAAATAGCGATCTTCTTTTGATTTGTTTTCAACCATTTGAAAATATAAAAAGTACTCATATTTGGCATGCTATACAAAAGAGGCAGCAGCCTGGATTTGGCTCCAAAGCTCTCTGATGCAGACCAGCTTAATATGTGTACAAATTACTTGAGATGTTGTTGAAATGCAGAGTTGGTTTAGTGGGTCTGGGATGGGATCTGAGATTCTCTGCTTCCAGTAATCTCCAAGAGAATGCTGATGTTACAGATCTTGAGTAGTGAGAATATAGAAATTATTTTTGTGAATGTACAGAAAAACTTCTGCAAGCATACAGAGAACGTGCTATAGAATATATCTTGCAGGACAACGGGGAGTAAATAGAATCTTCAGTATTTTTACTTTAGACTTCTGTTTTGCTGATTTTTTTAAACTGAGATTTCACTTCCAATATAATCTTTTTAAGAAAGTGAAATTCAGGGCAGGCAAAAGCACACTTGGCAAAGTCATATTATGACATTTTAAGGAGCTATAAACTCATGTTTTGTAAGAATAGCAACAAACATGGAAAACATGTATAATAGCATGTTATGAGAAAAAAAATAATACACACAGTATGTATTGTACCATACGTAAACATGTATACATACCCACTAGAAAGAAATACCACAAAACGTTGGCAGTGATTATACATGGGGAATGAATAAGAGAGAGTTTTACTTTTTTCTTTGTACTTCCATATTTTCCAAATTTTCCATGGCAGACACATGTTATTTTAAAATCAGAAAAAATGAGATACTTTTTTTATAGAAGATAAAGAAGCAAAAAGTAGGCCATGCTAAAGTCATGAGTTATTCTTCACTCACAGTCAAGCATGGGCTTGCTTATTCAGCAAACGCTCCCAAAGCACAGACCTACAACCTTGAGAGAGTAGTAGCAGTAGTTTTGTTCTCCAAGTCTGGAAACTTCCAGTCAGATCCAACAACTGACAAGTGGCCCAACCTAGACTCCCACAGAGGCCTTCTAATTCCAAGACCCATGTTCCTTTTCCTCCTCTTTACTGTTTCTCCTTGAGCAAAGATGGGGTTGTGCAAAGCGGCTCACTATTCATTCAGATCTACAGATCTAAGATCACCCTAGGAAGAACTATAAATTTACGAATGTTTGGCTTAGACAGTGCTATAAACTAAGATATATATGAGGGGTACTTAAATTTTAACAGACATAATCAAAAGGGGTGTACTTCACATATTAACATTTGAGGATGCCCAGAGTTTGGGAAGGAGGAAGACTTCTTCTAAGAACTGGGTAACTACACAAAACAGAGGCTTAATTATTCTTCTTTGGAGAACAGAAATGACACCTGTTTTTGTTCAATCTGAGGCAGATATAAGGAAATAGATACTTATGAAATGAACCTTAGAAAATAAATCATGCAATCTCTGGAAGCCTCCTGACTACCTCCCTAGGTAGCCCATGCTTTATTTTGACAACATTTACTCTTACAAAGTTCTTATGTTGTGCTTCAATTAGAGAACTGCCACCCTCTGGCCTTTCTTGTCCTTCCTGGAACCATGTGGAAAAGTCATGAGATGTACAAGGCTCTTCTGTGAGGGAGCAGAGTTCCAGAATATCACTAGCTCCTGCTTAGGAAGCTGACGTCATGATTTAGCCCTGTTCAGTACAATACCTTACACCTGAGTCACTCTGTAAATTTCAAAGCCTTTGGTACCTTTATCTCATTTAATCCTTACAGCATGACAATATCACCTGATGTAGGCTGGGCAGGGTCTTAAAAGACATAACTCAAAAGAGTGTTTCCATGACTTGCCTAAGGACACACAGCACAAAGATGGTAGAGTTTACAATAGAAGTTGAAGTCTTCTGATTCTTGGCCCAATTCCCTTTTCATTAAACTTCCCTGTTGATTTTACAAATGGGATAAACACAGAGCCAGATGACAGACAGCTAGATTTGTTAGGACTTTTCACTTTGTTTCAAGTTACAATTTTCAGTAGTTTTTTGGGTCCTGCATTGAATCCAGTATAAGTAAAGCAGGAACTGAAGTAAACTAGGACACATTTAGCCCTGATGTTATGTGTCAAAATACCACTTGGATTTGTCCATTTTAATCTACATTCTAAGATTTTTCGAAACAAAGAATAAATAAATACATGCATTCTTGAGCACAATGTTTCATGAATTTGGGAGTTTCATTTTGTGATTTTTTTTTTTGGTAGGCTGATTACTGTTCCAAGCTTATCTTTTGATCTTCTAAGATAAATGCTGTTTTTTAAAAGAAATTGCTGTTGAAGTTACTACTGTATTTTGGCTTTGATGTGTTGCTTTATTCACATTTTCTTGTTTTTCCTACTATATATTACCTTTCAGGGTCTTTGAGAAACAACCTCTTCATCTGCAAAATTCCGATTACAGATTTTTAATAAAAAGAGGTATGGTTGGATTTATTTGTTATTATAGATTGAGTTAAAATCCATTAGTAAATTAAACTAAAATTATTTCTTTTACAAAGGAAGAAATTTATAAATCAAGAAACCCAGGGTTACCATAGCAATCCACGGAATCTAAAGATTGGAAACAGAGGACTATATTCTACTTTCTAGAAAACACTTCATTAGAGGAAAGATATATGATGTGTCTTCAGGGCGGAATATGACAATAAGAGTAGATCATTGCTTAACAAAAATACTTCCATTTTTTTCCCTGACTAAAAATAATGCAAGGTAATTTGGAACAATTTTTATCAAAAATATGCATAATACTTCTATCTTTGGCACCATTTGTATTCAATAACAGGAATGGGGTAGAATTGTGTACTTAGCTGACTACGTTTTGGAAATACCCTAGCTGTAGCAAATATGTTATGTGGGAAACTGGGCAGAAGGAGTGAGATTGGAGAGAAGAAGACATTGTTTTTGAAAAGCAAGAAGTGAATCAAAGGGGAATGAAGTCAATCAAATGAGGTGGGCTTTCTCTAGGAATTAACACAGAATTGTGTGTGTGTGTATGTGTGTGTGTGTGTGAGAGAAAGAGAGAGAGAGAGAGAGATGCATGTGTCTTTGCATAGTTTCTGGTCTTTTGGCTCATCAAATATACACCAAATAGACCTGCTGCAGTGGACATCTGTTGTTTTTGCCTGCCCAGCATCCATTCCCCCTTCTTTTAGAAACAGCATTTCATTTTTCCTTTGAAAAACTATACTTTGCCCAACATGTATAGTCTTTGTGTTGTATTCATTCAAGGTGTCTTGTTTTCCTCTGGCCAGAGGGTAGAACCTGACCCCAGTAGGCCAGCCAGACTCTCCTTTGGGCATCTGAATCTTTCATGAATGATATACAGGCAGGAAAGGGTTGGCAGGGCTCCATCTCAGCCATAGAACCATGAAGAGATTCTCCTTTGCTTCCTGAATTTTGACACTCAGACTTGCCCCATTACTGTCTTTTCAGAGGTTTGATTGCTCAGATTTTCTTGTATTTAGATTTTTCTTTTTAAATTAGCTTAAGTTAGCCAGAGTTAGTTTCTGTTACTTATAACCAAACCCTAACTGTTATTCATGATAAATGGGGCATGAGACACACCAACTGCTAGACTGCATATTTTACAATTCTCTATTTTACTGTTGAGTTTCATTTGGGAAGCTCAATGGTCCTAACATTCATCATTTTGTAGGGGCTGAATTCTGTCCTTTCAACAGATCTTCATCCTTAAGGCAACCGCCAGTATTCTACTTGTAACTCGTTAAATTTGAGATTCAGGATGCATGTGAGGAAGAAAAATATGGTGAATTTTACAAACCAGTAGTCCGGTTTGGTTATTCCAGCGAAGCAGCAAAAGGGGAAGCAAGAAGACTAGTCAGTGTTCTGGACGCCTTACACCCATAGGTAGGACTTTGTGTGTCAAGAACGAGAGACTTTAGCCACAGACTGAGGCTGCAGAAGATGAGGAGGCCCAGATGAGATGGAAAAAACCCTCAGTCATCCAAGCATTTTATAGAAATAGGATAATTCATAAAAGTAGTTGCAAAGGGTCTTAGTGGAAAGAAGCGTTCAGCTTTTTTGTGAAGGACATTAGGGCAGGAGCTGTTGCTTTGATTTTGATATATAATGCCATACCCTGAAACTCACAGTTGTTATTTTTTATTATCATTTTTTTTTTCCAAATCCATCTCTGGGTATTCCTTTCCTGAGTTAGGGACATGAGAGCCCAGTTTTTCAGATGAGAAAAAGTTGTATCTTTGGTAAATGACTTATTCAAAATAACAGAGCTAGTAAGTAGAAAAGCCAGTCAAGTCTTTGTTCTCAATAGTAGGAAGTTCTATACTTTTAAAATTTAAATTCCGTAAATTTTATAAGTAATACTATACCTTATGTGTATGGTATTATACATATGTGGATTTCTCTCAACATTGAAAGATTATTTCTTCAATCTCAGAAAGGTTGACAGTGTTTCTCAGGCTCCCAGAGGTTCTGAGGTTTCTAAGCCCCTCTAGAAATAGTAATTAATAGTAATGCTGCTAATAACAACAGTTAAACATTGTAGATCACCTGATATTTCTCAGTCTCTGTGTTATCCTCAGTATATGCATTATTTCATTTAAACTTTACAGAGGAGACATTATTAGTAGTATTACCATTATCTTCCTTTTATAGATGAAGAAGCTGGAGCTTAGAGAGGTAAAAGTGAACCGCCTGAAGTCTCCCAGTTCCTGAGAGATGGAGACAGGACTCAAACACAGGAAGTTTGACTCCAAAGACAGGCTCTCCCAACATCACATTCCTACCTTCTCAAATTGAGCTTTGCTTTTTCTCGGCGGGCTGCATCTTTGAGTTACCATTCCTTAAAAGGTTGTGTTAAAAATTACTGAGAACAGTATACTTGTTACTTTCACAACAGTAAAGAATAGGTCAAATTAAATTCTTTCACAGCAGGTTATCACTGTCTCTCTCTCTCTCTCTCTCTCTCTGTCTCTTGAATTAGTAATAGTATCTACCCCCAAAGGAACTGTGGCAAGCCTCTGTCCCACCCTTTCTCCCAGGCATCTAACTCTTCTCCTATTTGTTCTATTTTAAGCTCCAACTAGAGTCCATCCTTAGTTAACCTTCCTGACAATTGGTTGTTCTCTCCTCGGTCCGCCATAGGACTGATAACAGTGTAAAATACTGTTTTTCGGTTACATAGTCGGCTTCCTCATGAGATTGTGTACTGCTCTAAGTTGAGAACTCAGCTTGTTATATTCCCAGAGTCTTACACAATGCCTGGCACGTGGTGGCACTCACAGTGTCCATGCGTAAATGGTCTAAGGAAGTCTTCCTTTGAAATCCACATTGTCCTCTACCTTGCAAGTATATTTTTAAAAACAGAGCTCCCTGCACTTGATGTCCTCCCTTTCCCTTGATTTCAATTATTTACATCAGAATTACTTAATCATGTGGCAGATAATTAAGGAATACATTATTTATGTTAAATAAATTAACCCGACATCCCTTCTCCTCTCCTTCCCCTTGGCTGCCGAGCCTGGGTTTCAGTCATCTCACAAGGAGCGCTGACATCTTGCGGACCTGCGTGGCACACTGTCGTGGCTGCCTGATCCTCCAGACGCTCTGACAAGCTCATCTCCCGCCTTGTGCCCTCACTTTCCTTTCTCTGTCCTGTTGCTGCCATACCTAGGTTTTTAGCCCTGGAAACTCTGTGACCACGGGCAGCCCCCTAACCTGTGTGAGCCTCAGTTTCCTCATCTCTTATTGACGCACAGAGTTGCGGTAAAGATTTAATGAGGTCATGCCTTGGACCTTTTAGGAAATAAAATGTCCGCTTAAACAATTTTATGCTCCAAAATGCATTAGTATCCTATCATATATCTGTAGGAGACATCTGTATTCACCAGCAATAAATTGGAGTTACACATCTGTGGGATGTTAGAGCTGGAAGCATTTTATCATAATAATCTATTCCAATTTCTCTTTCCACAGATGAGAAGATAGGCTCAGAATGCATAAGGTATTCTCCCAACATTTACTAAACTATTAATAGTAATGATGAACATTTATTAATAATAACTAACATTTAATGAGTCTTCGTCTATACCAGGCATCGTGCTAAGGCTTAACATAGTTTATTACGTTTGATGATCACAATAACGCCTTGGATAAAGTATTACTATCCTCATTTGACTGATGAAGAAACTGAGGCAGAGAGTTCATGTAATATGCCCAAGGCCATGGAGGTAGTAAGTGTTAGGGATCAAGCCCAGGCTCATCTTGTATCTGGAGCCCAAGTTCTCGCTCATTGTTCTAAATTACTTCCCACAATGTCGTCAGTTAGGAGTAGGGCCCAGAGTGGGCACTGGAGCCTGACCTCTTGCTTCTAAGTCAGTGAATCTTTGTGATACTATTTCTTAGGCTACCAAATCCCCAGCTACACACCTCATATGTATATAGCCTATCCCAGCAAGAATGTCTCTTTGTTGCAGAAACAGCTGCACCAGATCTCTAATGACCATTTTTTTGTTTTTTTTTTTGAATTTTATTTAATTTATTTTTTTATACAGCAGGTTCTTATTAGTTATCTATTTTCTAATGACCTCTTGATAGATCTTTATGGCTGGGCTCTCAGTGTCAGCATCCATGCATCTATTTAGATATTCTCTTTATGTCAGCATTTGTGCCTGTGGAGTTTTAGCATTGGTAAGAACATTCTCTCCTTTACCACCAAATGGCAAATGTGCTTTGAAATATCTGTAGAATTTTCATACCTAATGGATCCATCCAAGCACATTGGTCAGTAACATACATTTAATCTCTAGACAATGGCTATTTCCTCTGATTTAGGTGGGCACTTACTTGTGTGGTGTGTGACACTCAAGTGTACTGTCAGACCCCAAATAGAGATTTTTGATTTCAGATGTCGAATATGACTGTTGATTCTGGCTCAGCAGTGTTCCATTTTCTGTCCAGTGTTTACGTGGAAGCAGTTGAAGACTTCAGGGAATTTATGTAGCATGCCGGTACTCCAGTTCACACAAGGGAAGATGCTGTGCCCATATTTGCTGCATGGACTACGTGTTTTATTAAATCTGCCATGATATTTGAACATGCTGTGTTGCACAGAAGACAGTGTTTTCCCCAGAGGAGAGATCCTGTGCTTGATTGACGGGGCTGGTGACCACAGGTCAAGGTTGCTTGGTGTTATCGGCCATCTGTTATCTTGGCAAGTATTTGACTGGAGGGCAATTAATGTGTTCGTAATTTCCCACTTGATCTGAGAATAAGGCTAAAAAGACATTGTCACCAGTGGGAGCTGCAGAGCAGAGCAGAGTAGCACCAGCAGTTCGTCTCCTGGCTTCCTGCTCAGAGTGGCATGGGCTGAAATCAGCCTTTCTTTCTGAGTCCCCCTCCCTGAAAGTCATTGAGAAGGCAGCCCCCTTGTCATGCTGCTTAGAGAGGAAAGCCCAAAGCAGGTCTCATCAGCGGGATTATGTACACAGTTTTAAATCACTCCAAAAGGTCTTGATCATTATAAAACCTTTTTAAAGTAAGACAGCCAATTCTTCAGTTTTGCTAAAAAGCAGTGAAATCTCATATCTATTCATATGTTCATTTCTTGTTGCCCCATTTGGTTGAGAAGTCTGTGCTGAAATGTAGGATTTTGATTAAGCCCTTAATATTCAAGGAGATATTTACCTATTGTTATGCTTGCTGTGTGGATGAGAACAGGAGTGATTGCTGTGGAACTTCTGCGGTTAACCGTCAAGTCACTTTCTTGTACCTTCCTCAATGCAAAATTGGCAACAAGTAAAACATTCCAGAGAAAGATCAGCTATAATAT
The DNA here is from genome assembly GCF_949987515.2 of Delphinus delphis. Classification (NCBI taxonomy): domain Eukaryota; kingdom Metazoa; phylum Chordata; class Mammalia; order Artiodactyla; family Delphinidae; genus Delphinus; species Delphinus delphis. Next base: position 30,533,583 of record NC_082685.1, on the reverse strand, counting down.
GTCCTTAGAGCCAACACGAAAGCCCAGGTGAGCCATACTGACTAACAGGAAATAAGATTTTAACATCCTAATGAATACATTAGTGTATGCTGCTGTTTATTGATCCACTGAGTTTAGGCAGCTCTTCCTTTTAAACTGAAACAAGGAATAAAAGCAGATGGAGAAGAAATTCTTAAACAGACTGTAAATGGATCAAGAAAAATAACATATTTTCAAGCAGGGTATGCTTTAAAAAGTAATATAGTCACCCAAAGAGATAGGAGGATTTGTCAAAAAGACTGTCATTGCTGAAGTTTAGTTTTTGTTTGGGAACTTCAGCTCCCTAGAAATGTAAGTCTAGCAGAGGACCAACATGTATAAGTTCAATTTTCAGAAGATATATTATGAAGATAAATCCCCGTCTCTCTTTCCTCATGCTTTTTATCTTTAGCTGATAAATCATGACTGAAGACACTCAAGCACATGGATAGACCTTATAACTAGTGATATTTGTGCAAGGAAATCATGCCTAGCTCCAAAGATGGATTCTCTAGATTTTCTAATCTCAGAGATATGAAGGGACCAGGGGACTCTGGTGGGGTTCAGAAAGGAGGAGTCTAGCTGTTTTGACTATTGTGATAACACTGCTTTGCTTTTGATTAATAACAAGAAAATCATTCCCCAAAAGTACTACTTTCCTTATATTCCCCCAAATGTATTCAAATCCTTCTCTATGATAATTATTCCAAAAATCTCCTCCAATTTTTTTTTGTTATTATAATAAGAAACTCAAAATTGAGTATTATTAAAAGAAGTCCAGGATCTTCCCTGGTGGCACAATGATTAAGAATCCACCCGCCAATGCAGGGGACATGGGTTCGATCCCTGGTCCAGGAAGATCCCACATGCCATGGAGCAACTAATCCCATGTGCCACAACTACTGAGCCTGTGCTGTAGAGCCCACGAGCCACAACTGCTGAAGCCCGCACACCTAGAACCTGTGCTCCGCAACAAGAGGAGCCACCGCAGTGAGAAGCCCGTGCACCGCTACAAAGAGTAGCCCCTGCTGGCCGCAACTAGAGAAAGCCTGCACACAGCAACGAAGACCCAACGTAGCCAAAATAAAGAAAAAAAAAAGTCCATTCACTTTCCATGCCTATATATAAATAAAGGGGTGTAGATATGTTATTGGCTGAAAGTCCCACCTGAGCAATAAATGCACTTTACTGTTCTTTACCACGTCAGAGTAGTGTTTACTGAGTTCCAAGATATTTATAAGTTATTGCTATCGATGGGCTGAAATATAATTGAGAAAGAAGGAAAGATAATCATCCAGTGATCAAAAACAAGTTGCTTTGTTTTTCTAATATTATTTGCCCAACTTCAGAGCAAATTTGCTGGTAGTGAATTCTTTTAGTTTCTTCATCTGATAATGTTTTGTTTTGTTTAGCTCTTCATTTCTGAAGGATATTTTCACTGGTATTTTCACTGGGTTCATAGTATTTTTTGTTCACATTTTCACGGGGTTCATAGTATTTTTTGTTCAGCTCTTTAAAAATGCTGTGACACTTCCTCTGGCCCCATGGTTTCTGAAAAGAAATCTGCTATCATTCAAATCATTACTTAAACATAGGTAACATTCAAGGTTTTTTTCTTTGTCTTTAGCAGTTTAATTATGTTTGGGGGCATTGATTTTTTTTTTTTTTTTTTTTGCTTGTTTGGGATTTGCTGAACTTCTTAAATCTGTAGGCTTATGTATTTCATCAGACTTGAAAAGTTTCTAGCCATTATTTCTTCAGATTTTCTTAGTACTGTCTCTGAGAGAAGAGAAAGAGTACAGTACAGAATAATAGACATTCTGTTATTGTCCACAAGTTCCTAAGACTGTTGTCTCTTTGTTGTTCAGATTGGATAATTTCTATTGTTCTGTCTTCAGATTCACTGACTATTTTCTCCATTCTGCTAATGAGCCCCTCCAGTGAATTTATAATTTCATTTATTGTAGCTTTTCAATTCATTAGTCTAATTAATTCTTTATATCATCTTTTTCTCTGAAGAGACTTTCTGTTTTTCCATTTGCTTTAAGTGTCTTTGCAACTGTTTGTTAAAGCGTTTTTACGCTTTTAAATTCTTTATCAAATAATTCTAACATTTTTCTTATCTGAGCATCAATATCTGTTAATTGTCTTTTCCCATACAAGTTGAGATTTTTCTGGTTCTTGGTATGTCTGGTAATTTTGTGTTAAGTCCTAGACATTTTGAATATTTTGTTATGAAATTTTGAGTCTGTTGAATTTTAAGGAGAATGTTTATACTTTTGTTTGAGCAGTTTAGGTTCAAGTTGCAAGTTATAATGTGCCTTCTTTGGGCTGTGGCCTCAGTGTCAGTTCAGTGTTCAAATCCTTTGTGGTGCTGTTCAGACCTGTTCCACCTGTGTGCCACATGGTGACCACTGTGGGATCTGGGCAGTGATCTATTTGTTCAGCTCTCAAATTATTCAACATGCTGATTAGAATCAGATCCATGCAATTCATAAACAAGTCCATGGTATTATTATCCCAAACTTCTCTTCAGTCTCCCCAGTATTTAACATTTCTCTTAAGTGCTCCGTTTCAGTTCTCCGTCCAGAATGCTGGGGCTTTGGTTGCACAGTGCCCAGCCTTGCTGTGCACCACTGTGATTGTGTCTGCATCCAAGGCCAAGTTGCAAGAGGACAGAGAGAGAGAGAGTGAGCAAGCGAGAGAGAGAGAAATCTTCTCTTGGAACCATAGTTTCATAAAATAGAGAGGAAGGTGTTCCTCTCTCTCATTTCTGGCTCCTGCAGGCTCCCATTTCTACCACTACTGCTGCTAACACAGGATTTCTTGGGGGCTCCAGTGTGAAGAAATGGAGAAACAGTAAAAGAAAAATGATCATTTCTGCCCTCTCTCTGAGTGTTTGGGAATTCTTTCCACTCTTCCAGCAAAATGAGAAGGAACTCTTTGCCTGTGCCCCAGTTACCACTTTGGGGTCTCAGATTACATTGAGATCGGTTAGGTTGAAAGAAACAAGAAGAAAAAATGTCAGTAAGCTCACTGCCATTTCAGAGGTGTTAGGAATTCTTGTGTTCTTCCCCAATCTGCTCGCTGCTCTTTATTTTTCAGAGTCTTCACCTAGTTGCTCCTTGCATCCTGTCAGGTTTTATAGCTGGGTAGAGGTTATATAGCTGTATAGAGAATGTATACGGTGTGAAGGATGGGGTGGAGTGTGCTTACTCTACCTCATCTGGCCCTGGAGCCAGTTTGCTTAATGTTAAAAGTATTAGTAATGATCAGTCCAGTCTCACCTAGAACTTCTAAAATACTTCACAAAGTTCTTGGAATTTATAATGTTAGTGCCACTAATTCAGCTTTACTATAACGACCAAAAGAAAAGTCTGCAACTTCACATTTGTGACTTTTTAAAATTAATAGGTTATTTTGAATGTTGTCCATTGAGTGTGTAGTAATCATAAAAGATTGTCTCTTCTCTAAGCCCACAAGTTGTCTTAAGTGAAAATTCACAGCTGCTACAGTAAGTACTTCTAGCAAAGAACTAAACTATGATTATGGTGTGTTATTTTTTTGTGTGTGAACCGACAAGTGTTACTTTTAAACAAAACTATAATATGCTATCCACTTAGTTAGAAAAAGGGGCGGGTAGTATCCTCTTTATCAAGATAGAGTCTCAACTCCCAATCAAAGCAAAATAAATAAATCATTTCATAAAACAGTTTATTATTATTTAAATTCTACATAGGTGGATGTCCAATAAAATTTCAAGTTGCTCTGTTCTAGGGGATGCAGACTACATTTGGGCCTCTGGGGACCATGGTCCACTTTAATAGATGTTTTAGGTAATATTTCTTCTTAAGAAGAAACTGAAGCAAAGAGTTTGGGGTATCCAAGATCTAAGTCATTACTGGCAGCCTTCTTATGTTTTCCTAAATGGAAAGGTGGATACAGTTAGAAATATGCTCCCTTATAATATTGCTTGCCTTTCCTGATACCTCTCTCCTCTTCTTACCCATTTCTATAAGGCCACGTTACCTTTTTTCTAAGCCAACAAGATGATAAGTGATTTCATTTTATTAAAGCTTTGGCGGAAGACTCTATTATGTCTCTTAAGATGGTGATTTGTTGAAGAACAGAAGGGCTGAAATGATAAAATCCAGTAGTAGAATTTCGGGCATGTTAGCTGGCAAGAGAGAGAAATTCTACTTAAGAAGCGTCCCATTCCTCTAAAATTAAACCATGTGTATACATGCTCATTTATAACCTTTTGTCCATCCTATGCCTCTTTATTGTCTTTGAAACACATTGTTTTTAGCACTATCGCTCATAGAACTGGAAAAGGTCAATGGAATATAGCATCACCAAATGAAAGAGGAATTTAATTAATCATTTATTAATATATTAGTAAATGAGGGCAGCAGTTCCTTTAACAAACTGTGAATGGTAACTGTGGCTGTTCTTTTTTTCCCCAGTGACTTGGTACTTTTTGTTCTGTGATGGCAGTATTCTACTTCCAAAAGGGATGACTCAGTCTGTAAAACAATGTCTTCTTACTTGCAGAATAAGATTACTAATACTGAAAAATGGATCCCTGCACTTAGATGTTTGCTACTATCTCTTAGGTTTCCAAGTGACAAAAAGTATTTCGTGTTACCCATGAAATAATAATACAAAGAGCCAAAATTCATCAAGTCCTTATATGTGCCAAGCATTGTATTAAACACCACATGCATTAACTAATCACACTTTTGCCACCCAACCTATGTGGGCAGATGCTGTTTTTATTCATATTTTATAGATATATTAAACTGACAAGAGAGGTGAAGTAAATTTCTCAGGATAATTCAGATAGCAAGTGGCAGAGTTGGCATTTAAACCCAGCTTTGTGTAACACCCAGGACAATGTCTTATCTGTTCTGCTGTCAATAAATAGGAAACAGCTGTTCTTAAAAGTGTTATTGAACTCAAAGACCAGTAGGTGTTAGTGTGCTAATTAGTAAATATATATTTTAAGAAGGCACACTTAAACAGTCTCTTTGGTAACATTTTCACAGTGAGTGTGAAAGAAGTGCATATTTTTAAAAAGTTATGCTCTGGGAAAGCATTTTGAAATACAGTGTTTGGAAAAGTTTACATTGAAAGGCAATTTCATTGCCAGAAACAATGTGTGTCACATTAAAAAAAAAACAAAAACAGCAACAACAAGAGTCATGTCTGAGCAGTTAAAAATTTGGAAATGGCATTTTCAAACCTATTTTAAAACCCTCGAAATAGTATTTTTACTTTTATTATTTTTTATATAAATTTATTTTTTATTTATTTATTTTTGGCTTAGTTGGGTCTTTGTTGCTGCGCACGGGCTTTCTCTAGTTGTGATGAGCAGGGGCCACTGTTCATTGCGGTGCGTGGACTTCTCATTGCGGTGGCCTCTCTTGTTGTGGAGCATGGGCTCTAGGCATGTGGGCTCAGTAGTTGTGGCACACGGGCTTTGTTGCTCCGTGGCATGTGGGATCTTCCCGGACGAGAGCTTGAACCTGTGTCCCCTGCATTGGCAGGCGGATTCCCAACTACTGTGCCACCAGGGAAGTCCCTAAATAGTATTTTTAAGCTGGAGTTTTAACTAATCTTTTACATTATAATAAAAATAACGCTTTATGACTAGTTTGCAAGAATAGCTGAATGACATTAAAGAAGATTGAAATTTATGAGCTACATTTAAGCCAAAAAAATACCCTTAACATAATTGGTGGATAAGATTGAAAAATGAATATCATGATTTAGTAAGCAATGTCAGTGATTTGTGAGGTTTCCTTTTTATCAATGACAATGATTAAGAACACATGTTAGGAAAAAAATCAAACTGAACTTGAAATCAGACCTGTGAATCATTATAACACAAAGTACATATTCAATCACTTTGCCCTCACTAAAAATATATTTAAAAACATGATGATGGGCTTCCCTGGTGGCACAGTGATTGAGAGTCCGCCTGCCGATGCAGGGGACACGCATTTGTGCCCCGGTCTGGGAAGATCCCATATGCCGCGGAGCAGCTGGGCCCGTGAGCCATGGCCGCTGAGCCTGCGTGTCCAGAGCTTGTGCTCCACAACAGGAGAGGCCACAATAGTGAGAGGCCCGCGTACCGCAAAAAAAGAAAAAAAAAAGCCAAACAAAAAAAACCATCATGATGATGATGATATTCTTATACTTCCAGACTCAAATACAGGAACAAACAACAAATAGTATAGATATTGGAGTCAATCCACAATGTATACCTTTGTTTTCCTAATGTCATATATAACCATTTCCTCATTCTTTTTTTTTTAAAGAGTTTTTTTATATGGACCATTTTTAAAATCTCTATTGAATTTTGTTACATTATTGCCTCTGTTTTATGGGGTTTTTTGGTTTTCGTTTTTTTTGGCCGTGAGGCATGTGGGATCCCAGCCCACCAACCGGAGATCGAACTCACATCCCCTGCACAGGAAGGCAAAGTCCCAACCACTGGACCGCCAGGGAAGTCCCCACTTCCTCATTTTTAAACTTCTAATCAAACATAAAAGCAATAAACTTCCTAGCTATCAAAATAATACTAATCTATGCAACATAGATAACTATTATTAATATATTTTAGAAAGTACGTAATGTTTTGGACCATTAATAAATAATATAACATTTCATGCTTATCTCACCCTTTTCTGTTTTTCGTGTGTATATCATTTGGTGCAGTTTTAAATACATATAATGCGCATTTGAATAAGAATTTGTTGGATTCATGCTCAACAAATTTCTTTTGGGAAGACTGCTCAATTTAAAAGCTTGGGAGGCCAATGGAATGAGTTTTCTGTTCATGGGCAGCAGTATAGGATGGTGGTGTAGAGCATAGCTTTCAGAGTCAGACAGCTCTGTGTTTGAAGATCAAGCCAGCTCTATGTTTGCCAGTTACTTCCATTCTCTGAATGCCAGTTTCTGTTTCTGTAAAATGGAGATAAAATTACTTACTTCAGGCTATTACAATGAGAGGTATATTATATAAAACACAGAGCACAGTGTTCATACCTAATAAGAGTACAGTACCTTTTAATTTTTTTTAAGGTAACATCATAGCTTGCATAGAATATATGGGAAGGTGACAACATATGTCTTAGACCTATTTGTTCTGAGCAGATAAGAATTTATCTTTATACATGACAAAAAATGATAGCACCAGCATTGCTTATAATTGTATGAAAAATGGAAACTGAGTCTCATAGTTGAAAAGAGTATTTAATTAAATTGTATTTTATTCATTCAGGTAGATAGTATATGAAATGGAAACAATGTACTAACATGGATAAATCACAAAAATGCAATTTGGAGACTTTTTTTAAAAAGAACAAGTTGTAGAATTTAAAAAACCAAGTTGTACCATATAACAATACATAAAAAAATTTGGAAACATGACAAACAATGTTGTTTACAGATAAGTGCATATAGAATGAAGGTATAAAGAAATGCTTGGGAATGATAGGTACCGAATTCTGGGGAATGGTGGTTACCTCTTAGTGTGTGAAAAAGGAATGAACTTCAACAGCATTTGTAAGGTTTTAATCCTCAGTCTTGGTGAGAGAAACATGGAAGTTCATTATGTTTCCCCTTTTACCTTTTTGTTTCCATATTTTTCCCTATTTAAAAAAAAGTCAAAGACAAAAATATTAGTCTATGCAAAAAATAATGAATGGCCAACGATTTGAGACTGCTGTCTTAAAAGAGAGGGAGGGAGAAAGGAAAAATATTTTGAGTAAAAATAATTTGCTTGACATTTTCCTTCGAAAAGCATTTTGAACAAGCAAGCCAAAAAAAAAAAAAAAAAAAGTGGAAGGGGGCACATCTGGTTAAGGGGCTGGCATTGAATGTTTAATTATTCCATTTTGACACAAGGACATGTTTTAACATCTTGAAAAACCAGGTAACTTTCCTTATGTGAAGCCTGAGCAAGAAAAGGAAAAGCGTTGTTAGTCTCTATACCTTTCTTCTTTTTATTTTAATAAGAAATGGTATCATCGTAGGCAGACAATTTGATGTCATATTTTTCTATGATATTTTCACAGTGTGCACTAGGGTGCCTGTACTCTGCACTATATGACATGCAGGAATTTCTTTTTTTTCCCCTTCACATCAGAGCCTCAAAAACAAGCTCCTCGGCATCAGGCACAAAGACTATCAATAAACATTCCATCTTTTCATTTTCTCCCTTGTTATTTAATAAAGAAAAGGCAGAGGGCTTCCCTGGTGGCACAGTGGTTGAGAGTCTGCCTGCCGATGCAGGGGATATGGGTTCGTGCCCCGGTCCGGGAGGATCCCACATGCCGCAAAGCGGCTGGGCCTGCGCGTCTGGAGCCTGTACTCCGCAACGGGAGAGGCCACAACAGTGAGAGGCCCGCGTACAGCAAAAAAAAAAAAAAAAAAAAAAAGAAAAGGCAGAGACATGATTTTTGACTGTCCAACAGCAGTCATTTTCAGAATGATTTCTCTTCTCATGGGTCTTTGATGACCAAGAGTTCTCCCACCTCCAGCCTCTCTGCTTGACCCCTGGGGATGGGCAAGAAGCCTCACTAGGGAATGCAATTGAGAAACTTGCCCAGCACAGTCATTGGCCTCCCTTCTGATCAGACTGCCTGCGACTTGGAGGAATATCTGGCACCTGTGTGTGTCCTCGCCCTGGCTTCACGCATTTGTGTTCCCTCCATGGCTTTGCTATCAGTGGGAGTGACTTGCTGACATACCTGGCAAAATGCAGGCCACTCCTGTTAGCATATCAGCAATGCAGCCCAGGTTGCTAGGGAGCTGCCCTCTGAGCATCCCTTGATCTATTTTTAAATTTCCATGCTTGTTTCCTCTCTGAAAGGAAGCAAAGAATAATATGGCTTGGCTTTCTCCTCTTTTAAGAAACAAAGTAACCAACAAGGCTAGGACCTGTTGTGAAGTTAAAAAGCGTTTGCTAATTAAGCTTCAGAATGTTATGGTATTTGTGCCCATCTAGTTTCTGCTTAATTAATTTCCAGATAAGGCAGCATCTCAGAAGAGGTAGAAGCCAGTGTCTAAAAGAAGTGTAGGTGAAATTTGCTGGTCTTTTTTTTTTTTTTTTTTAATCCGTTATGAAGCTCTTGAAGCACTATTCTTCCAAGTGTTTAACGATAACCCATTGTGGGGCACCCAGGATCCGCCCCCGCCATGGGTAATAAATGAGGAATTTGGAGGGCTATTGAACAGTGAGTTTTCACAGCTGATACACAGAAAAGTATTTAGCACAGGTGTTTTGGTAACTGTGAAATACTGAGGAAATTCAGTCTTCTGTGACACTTAGATTCACTGTCTTGTGTGGGATGGAGTCTTATGGAACTTGCAAAATATCTGTAATATAAATAAAAGAAGAAGAAGGACAAAATTAGCTTTTCACAGAACTCCAGAAATTGTTCCTTGTATGGAAAAGTCTTCCGTTTTGGCCATTGGTAACTAGCAGTTTTCTTAGTATTTTTTTTCCATGTTAAAATGAATCCAATTTCAAATGTTGTTAGTGAATTTTTAAAAGGATGTGTTATATGCATGCAGGTGTGGAGAAATCTGGTGGAATAACAAGTGTGCTAGTCTCCATGTGTCAGGATATTTTTTTTGAGCCTTTAAGAAAAGATTTTTTTTCTCCTTCTCCATGGCCGATTTCAGCCCTCAACAGCAGCTAATCAACAAGGTTAGGAGCTGTTCGCTTTTCCAATTACAAAGCTAGAAGCGAGTTACACTTTCTGGAATCCATAGTAATATTCCAGGGCTACCATTTGGGAAGTCGTGAGCTTGGATATCGCGGTTTTTCTCTGTACATCAGTGAGGGGTTCAGTTAGTCTGAACTTTGAGGGAACAGTCTATATAAATTTCCATGAAATTTCTTGTCTTCTCTTTTACAATTTATCATCTTCGGTCTGATGTAGTTTTACCAGATGAGATAGTGTTTAAAAAAAAAAAAACACGCATCTGTAGGAAAGTTTATATAGAAACCACTAGAATTACAGTGGAATTTCTTCATTTAAAACACACAGTTTAATTCCTAACATCTGTCAATAACTTTCTGAGGAAGAATCGTTTTTCTATATTCTTCATTGTCTTTAATATTCATAGAAACCCTATAAACGAGATGCTATTGTTATTCTCATTTTTTTTTTTTTTTTTTTTTTTTTTTTTTTTGCGTGTTATTCTCATTTTTATAGCTGAAACAACTCCAGTTTCCTGAGAGGAAGTTATTTGCTTTAGGTCATTCAAACACAGGGCTGTCAGATCACAGAAACTATATACACTTTCCTACTATCCCGTGTGATCTCGCTTCTTTGGACAAATAGTACACATGATGGATGTTAACTGAAATTTCTGAAACAGTTTCTTAACTAACAAATTCAAGGCATCTACCAAGATGCACTCCCCAAAGGTTGCATGTGGGTTGGATCACTCTTCAGACATTAGCCAGGGAGAGGCAGTTTGGCCATGGGGATAAGCAAAATATGGGTTTTAATCCTGGCCCCTCTACTGACTATCTGAACTTGGGCAAGTTATCAAAGCTCCATTTCCATCTGTAAAATGTTGATAATATTATCTCCTCCTTTGGTGGTTATGAGGATTAAATGAGATGCTATAGGTGAAAAACTTAATAAATGGTAGCTAAAAATTAAGACTTACACTGTCAAAGTGTAACTTGGAAACTGTAATCACAAATTACCTTAGGACTTAAGGAGTCTCTGTCTTACTCTTCCAAGTTGAAGCATAAATGCTTAGTGTGAAGCTCTGAGCACCAAGGCCCACATCCATATTTTCAGTAACTTGTGTAAGAGCATAGCTCCAGTCTTAGAGGGAAGAAACCAGAAGGGCAGGACATGTAATTACCACAAAAACTGTCAGGAGCATCTTGAAGTGTGCCCTCCTTTGTTCACGTCTTCATTGTTGTGGTGGGTGATTATGTTCTTGGAGAGATAAGAATTGTTCCTTGTTTCCATTTTTTTAATGGCTCTGAAATCTTTTGATATAAAATGCAACATCACTGGCGAGAGACTGATTTTCATGTTTTTTGGGTTTGTTTTGTTTTTTTTTACTATTCTGACATGGCCTGGAAGCCAAAGAGTGTTTGACATTCTGAAATCTCATCCTGATGACTTGCCATTTGTGGAAGAGGAAATGCAGAAAAACATTGCGTCTCCCCAGCTAAAGGTGATCTTCTTGTTCTGCTCTTTGGGTGCAGACCTATCAAGTATTATCCCTCATCTGGAATGGGGCAGACATTCCAGCGTTACTGCTGCAAAGACGAACTAAGAAGGAGCTAGAATCTCTGGGGATTGCTTATGTTCTTTCATTTACTGAGGACCTAACCACATCCTCAAAATAGTACACAGTGCTATGTCCTGTGTAGCAAATACTGCTAGTACTGAGCATACAGACACCAACTGGTTGTACCCCTGGCTCACTTGCATGAAAAATCAGGCAGGTAAACAAGACAGTGAGTGTCCTAATTGTTCTCTAAGAATATTGCTGAGGGAGGTAGGGGAAGCTGGGGTGGATTTTTTTCAGGAAATGCCAGTTATTCACTCCCTTTTCCCCGTTGGCTTCCAAACCAGTTGAGAAGTAAATCTAGGAAGTGAGATAGCAAGAAAATTGTCAACTTCATTACAGTAGAGCTGGATTGGAGAGTGTGACTTAGACTGGGGGGACAACAGGGGTTTCTCCCAGCCCCCAGCCCTGCTTGCCTACCCAAATGAACTCATTATCGCCCTGGTCTGTGGCAGAGAACCCAGACCACAGCCGGCTGGGGCAGCACTCCCCAGGCTGACTCATCTGGCAGAGAAGGATATAGGTGTGGGCAGTAGGTGAGTAGCTTCAGAGAGAGCCACAGAGTTGAGACCCTCTACCTCCCCTGAACAGAAGTGAGAAATGGGGTAGGAAAAATGGGTGCGTACTTACTCCACCCAGCAGGCCAAAAGACATTATGTCCTGGCTCACGAAGGAAACGTGTTTCGAGGGAACAATCTGTTCCCCTTACAATGCTTCTTTGAGCTGAATCATGCAGGACCAAAAGGAGCCTGCAGAAGAACAAAGGGAAAAGTGTTCCAGACAGATGACACAGCACATACAAAGACAGAGATAGAAGGGCCTGGTGTGAGATCCAGGTGAATAAAGAGAGGAAAATAGAAGTACTGTGCATTTATGTTTACAGCTCCCAATGTACTGCACTATCAGTATTTCCTTTTGATCTTCATGATAATGCTGAGAGAGAAAATTCTGATAGCATTTGATATTCTTAGTTTATATGGCATCTGTGATTGAATGAGCTAAGTTATATAAAACACTCCACAGTGTCTAAAGGGCAATTGGTAAGTATTAGCTATTATTAGTTACCACTACAATCCTATCAAGTTACTGTTACTGTGGTTGTTATTGTTATTATTGCTCTTGTTACTGCCAAGGTCCCACAGCTAGGAAGTACCATTATGAGTGACATAGCTAGTATGTGGTATAGCTAGTGAATCTTGTAGCAAGTAAGTGGTAGAACTGGGACTCAGTAACATGGTGTCTAGTAGAGTCCAGGGACTTAATAAGAGCTCTAAAGAGCTGTGCAAATCTGTGAGTTTGCCCTGTTACATGAACAAGTTAGCCTGTGACTATTTCATGGGCCCTGGCTCACAAGACTCCTGGCTCAGAACAAAATAACTTTATGACTTGTGGGACAGCAGGAGGCAAGGGCTTCATGCTCTCATTTCTTCTTCTTGACCCCAAGTCCCATAAGGGTGATGTGGGATGGCCTAGGGGAGATGTCACCCACAGTGTGCTTGCGCCACAGCTGAGAAATCCAAAGCTTCGAAATCCCCCAATTTTATGAAGAGTTGAAACTTCCTAACCTTTACCTGGAGGGGAGATATTATCTTTATTATCCTGGTCAGGAAGCATATCTGCCCTCTGCCCCCTGAGGAAGATAGGATCTCTATCTTCTAATGCTGTTTGCTACACAGATATCTTTGAAAACTATAGTCTAGAAAAAGGATGGATATAAAACGTGCAGAAACAGGGAATAGTCTCTCAACAAGCATGTTGACAGAAAGTCACTCTTTGATTTTTGGGATTAGCCATTTGGTTAATCTAACAGTACCCAGAGAAAGCTAAATTGATGCATATAACGGAGAAGTTTACAGATAAGCTTGGTAAACAGATTTCATTCACTGGAAACTTCCTTACAACTCTTCGCTTAAGGGACTGGCAGAAGAGAAGAGAAATTTGCCAGGAAGAAATCCAGCAGAGTGTCAGATCCCTCAGACCATGGATTGCTCAGGAACCCATAGGAACCAGAGCCCTTCCAGTGCTTGGAAGGAAGCATCATCACCTTGAGCATCGTGTGCTCCAGAAAGTAAGGATGGAGGAGTGTATATTACAAAATGGAGACATGGTCTAAAAGTGAAAAACAGTGACTGACTACAGAGGAGCAGAAGTGAGGTCATATATTCCTTTGGACAGAAGCATAAGTTCAAGCACTGAATTCTCTCTCTCTTTCCCCAAGATGCCTGGGTATATATTTTAATGAATTCTTTACCTTTTAGAAATACCTGTTTCTGGTTCCTAGCCCTAAACTTTCTCATTCAGTATGATCTGAGGAATCTCTTTTGAAAACTCTCCCCAGGTGATGAATGGACAGCAAGGACTGGGGACTGTTCATTTTGGATACATTTTAATATTTGGCTTCATATGCAGCTAAGTGATTTTAAATAATTGTTATAGCAGCTTATAATTTAAGAATTGTCTTTTGTGAAAAACAAAAATCAAAAACTCTCCCAGACAAAGTAAGGAGAATTAAGTAATAATCTCTTAAATCTTGTCTTATATTTGGAATTAAGATGTGTGGTTTCATTAAGTATCTACTCTTGGAAACTCTAATGCTTCCCCATAACAAAATAGGTTATGGTAATAAAGATGCTATGCTAGATAGTAGACTTGGGGTTTTTCAAGTTTGCTTTAGAGAAATCAGGCCTCCGAAATATACTCAAGAAGGGAGATTCATGTTAGCTTTTCTCATTTGTGGTGCCATTCTAATGCACAACTTCATAATTCATCTTGAATCTGTCAATTCCATCATCTAATCTCTAATCAAAAATAGGTGCTAGGTGACTCTAGTTCATATGCTAATGTGACTTTCTGTTTTTTCTGACATTATCATACAATGTCAAGACTCTTCCCAACTCTCTTTAACCATTCAGTTTTTCCAAAGAGCAGGCCTGTCAGTTGGAGACAGTAAAACTGGCTTCACGTTTTCCACACTTACAGATCAAATGCAGTCACGGTGGCTCCAAGACAACTGACTTTGCATAAGTACCTCCAGTTTCACATTGATCTACATAGAGGGTCTTTTCATCTGCCCCCAATATGAATATTAATATTCAATGAACAGACCAAACTGTGTCTGGTCCCAGGAAGGAGCACTCAGCGGCACATTTCAGGGCATTATGAAAGAAAACTGAGTTTTTTGTAGTTATATTGGTATTGTTCATTACCTGTTTTGTTAGGAAGTTTCCGCCTCATGTACTGGAGTTGTTTTGTTATGTGCTAGTTGCTCTAACTAGGATTTCTAAAAAAAAAAAAAAAAAAAGTTGGAACAGTTAAACTTTATTTGCAAGTGGGAGTGAGACTGAAATTTTTGGGAGAGGGATAATCTATATTTAATATTAGATTGTTTTTATTTAACAAATAGTAATTGAATGCCTCTTAGGGCAACACAGTAATTGGCACTAAGACATCCACAAAATAATCCCATCATTTGTAGTTTGAACACCTCTTGGATGCTTATTGTCTTATTTTGTTAAGATGGAGAAAGTATAGTGTTTTTTTTTTTCAAGGAGATTATATAATTTGAGGGTGGGGGGTTGAAGGAGTGGGGTAACATAAATAATAAATTAGCTAATAGGCTACAAATTAAAATGTAATCTCTTAGCAATAAGAGATTATATAAAATAAAGCATGGATACAGAATTTATTTTGACGGATAATTCACAAAGACCCAATCAATCATGATGAGTGGAACCAAATTATGAGCTTAAGATACATAAGGTAGTAGAGTGAAAATGGCGTCTCTTTAAGGTAATACAATTCGATTTGGCAAAAAATTTCCTAAGCAGTTTTACTTTAACTTCTAAAGGGCCTTTGCACTTTCGCTTTTTAAGAGGAAAGAATGCTTCCTCCTCCAAGCTGAATTCAGCTGCTCATTAGCAGTTCTATTGATGGGATCCCTAAGATGAACTGTCACCTTCTTCTGTCACAGGTATGGTAAAGGCCAGAAGAAGGAGTGGGGAGTGTCTGTGATTTTGAGGCAAGCTCAGTATCTATAGTTCATCTCGGCATCTGAAGAGAATGTGGGCTAAAACCAGGAGAACTGGGTTTTCCAAAGGTGATTAAAAATTCAAAATCAGGGTAAATTGTTTTTTAAACTATCAAACTTTACTCTGGATTCATAGGTAACCACAAATGCTCTTTAAACACCTGTTTAAAGAAAAGAACCAGAGAAATAGAAGAAAACATTATCTTTTGTGTGTAGTTATCTTTTTTTGTGTAGCATTACCCCCCAAACTTTACACATTAAAACTACAAGCATATAACACCTTAAAATTCTGTGGGTCAAGAATCCAGGCACATTTAGCTTGTCCTCGGGTTACAGTCTCTCACTAGCCTGCAATCAGGGCTACAGTCATCCCAAGCCTTGACTTTGGCAGGATTCATTTTCAAGTTTACTCACCATGTGGACCTCTTCATAGGGCTCTTCACAACTTCAGAAGTTTCCTTCCAAGAGAGGAAAAGATTGGGGTGAGGATGGGGGGTTAGTGGGGCGGGGGGAGAGAAAGAGATCACAGTCTTTGTACCATAATGTCAGAAGTTTCATCCTATCACTTTCAGTTTATCCTAATTCAGCTTACTCTGTTTATTAGAAGTGAATTACGAGGCACAGCCCATGCTCAAAGAGAGGGAATTAAAGAGAGGGATTTACCCAGGGCATGAATACCAAGAGGGTGGATCCTTAGGAGCCGTTTCAGAGGCTGCCTTCCATATATAGAAATAATCTAATCCAGTCTCTCATTTTACAGCCAAGAAAACTGAGGCACAAAGTGGTTAATCACTTGTTAGTGTTGCATATCCTGTGGCTATTGTTGCAAGAGCCTAGGTATCCTGACATAGTCCCAAACTCTCTGATAAGAGAAGGGCAAGAATGGACCGGGTGGAACCGTAGAAGCTATTATCTTCTGCAATAGTGGTTTTCAAACTGTTGTTCACAGAATAAAGTGGGTGGGCTTCAGATGACTCATCTGGCTCTTCCAACAGTATAAACTGTATTTCAGTTAGTTTTACATATTGGTCTTTCTTTGAATGAAGTAGTTGTGCTGGTCAAAATATCTTGACAGTAATTGTTCTTCATGAATTTTATTTGATAAAGTTTTTTGGGTTTAATTCTGGAGCTGATGACACTTGTGCATCTTTTTCTGACCCTTATATCCTTTTATCTAGAAATTGTTTTTATTACTTACAAGTAGATAAAGGTTTTTAATAATTACTTTTTTTTTGTAAGACTCAGTATGTTGGAAACTGTCAGTTTTTAATCCTTTTATCAATCACTTAATTAAGCCAATTCAAAGTATACCTTCTTGGAATTGTTCTCTCACATCATATTACAATGAATAGAATGGTGAGACTTCTTGGGACCAGTGATATGATATCTTTGAATAAACTTTTGCCATCTAGTAAAAAAGATAGGTACACATCTATCTGAGGACCTATTACATGTAACTAGATCTTTCATATATTTCTGTCAAAATCATTTTATATCCCACCACATACGTTCAGTAAAATAGCTGCAAACCTCAGGAAGACACACACAGAGAAAACCCTTCATGCGAGGTTTATTTATTCTTTTGCCAGATTTCTGAAACTTTTGCTTTTTTAATGTATCACCTCAGCAATCTGTTTTTCAACCTGCTCTTTTCACTTAAAATTTTATAAACCCTGTTAAATTCTCTAAAAACACATTTTAGATCACTTTCACCCCTCGTTGTTTAGAATGTTTCCAACTTTAAAAATTTATTATAAATATCACTATGGGGGGCTTCCCTGGTGACGCAGTGTTTGAGAGTCCGCCTGCCGATGCAGGGGACACGGTTCGTGCCCCGGTCCGGGAAGATCCCACATGCCGCAGAGCGGCTAGCCCTGTGAGCCATGACCACTGAGCCTGCGCGTCTGGAGCCTGTGCTCCACAACGGGAGAGGCCACAGCAGTGAGAGGCCCGCGTACTGCAAAAACTATATAAATAAATAAATAAATAAATATCACTGTGAAGACTGTCTATGTACATTTATCTATATACCATTCTCTGAGTATATATCTCCTTCTGATAATTCTCTGGGAGTCAAATTTCTGAGAGAAAGGGTACTTAAAGATTTTTGGTAAAAATCACCAAATTGCCCTTGAGAAATTTTCCATTCCCAGGAGCAGATTAGGAGAATAGAGGAATGTAAATATAGGTTTCTACAACTTTTGTGACAGACCTTTTGTTTAGCGCACACACACAAACACATACACCTTTTTCTTTCTTTTTTTTTTTTCTGCTAAGGGAACAGTCACTATCTTCTAAGAGGAGGGGAACTTGTGTAGTAGGAAAACATGAATTTAGGTTTGTGTCTCAATGCCCATTAGGTCCAAGTGGATACTCCTCTTGGCCCGATGCACTATTGCGTTCCTAATCGCCAAAGTGTTATACCAGGAAAAGGTAGCGTTCTGTTTTGCTCCCTATCTCTCCCATCCATTCTGACACTGCATCACTTTAGGAAATATTAAAAAATATATCACAGACATTTAGAGGGGAGCAGGGGAACTCATTGATTTTCTGAAAGCAATTTGTTAATTAACATCAAAGGAATGAAATCTGACTTGCATAGCCTAGTGAGTGGCATTTTCCCGTAGTCCTGGTTGCTATGGTGATGAAGGAAACTCGTTTGTTCTGGGTCACTCCTAAATTTGTGCATGAAAGCATAAGAGATTATTCCTGTCTAATCAAGTTATATGGAAAAGTTGAAGGGGAGGTGCTGTATTTTACAGCCATCAACCCTCACCAGAAGAAAACACAATAGCTGAGAAAAGGGGATTATATTTTCCTTTTAAAAACAGAGCAGAGAATTTCTAACTGACCCCAAAGCATCTTCCAGCAGAATATTTTTTTTTCCCCCTGCACTAATGTGAGGAATGTGGAATCACGTTTCTTAAAGGGAATTAGAGCACATATTGAAAAACTCTACAACCCGACTTTGCATAATGAATAAGGAGTAGGGTGTGCATTCATTAAACAGTTTTACTTTTGAACTTAAATTCTACAGTGTGTCAAATGCCTCACTAGCTCTGCTTTGCCAGGAAGCCAAGTTCTGTTACAATTAACATAATTGGGAAAGCTGGAATCGAGAAGGAATGGCTCACCTTTTTTTTGTTTTTTTTACCAGATGTCCTGGCCCCTGTGGTGTATAGATTTAAGCATCTCTTGCACATTCCTCTGCCTGCCCAACACCTTAGTTACTCCTTAAGCAGATGGTAGTTTTGTATGTAATTACTGGAATTTCTGTATCAGCCCAAACATTATTTTTATAAAAGATTGTGGTTTCCTTATGTTTTGATTTTTGTTTATACAAAGCTTACTTTTTTTTTTTTTTTTTCTTCTGAGACACATAGATGTGAATTCAAATCTTTACCCTTCCATTTATTAGCTGTGTGGTTTGGGAAATTTTTTTTTCTTTTTTTTGCGGTACTTGGGCCTCTCACTGTTGTGGCCTCTCCCATTACAGAGCACAGGCTCCGGATACAGAGGCTCAGCGGCCATGGCTCACGGGCCCAGCCGATCTGCGGCATGTGGTATCTTCCCGGACCGGGGCATGAACCCATGTCCCCTGCATCGGCAGACGGACTCTCAACCACTGCGCCACCAGGGAAGCCCTGGGAAATTTTTTATACCTCAGCTGCTTTATCTATAGAATGAGTAGATTTACCTATACAGGATTGCTTTAAGTTTTCCCCTATATTAGTCATCTATTACAGCATAACAAAATACATTCAACATTTCACAGCTTAAAACAATAAATATTTATTATATGACACAGTTTCTGAGAGTCAGGAATCTGGAGCAGCTTAGCTTGTTGATTCTGGCTCAGGGACTTTCATGAGATTGCAGTCAGACATCAGCCACAGCTACAGTCATCTGGAGACTTAACTGAGGATGGAAAACCTGCTTCCAGGCTCACTCATGTGGTTGTTGAAGGTTTCCATTCCATGAGGCGGCTGTTTGTAGCCATGTGGTCCTCTCCATAGCAGCTGTCTTCCCCAGGAATGACCGATCTGAGAAGAAAAGTATGAGAACACAAGAACAAGAAAAATACCCAACACAGAAGCCACAGTCTTTTTTTTTTTTTTTTGCGGTATGCAGGCCTCTCACTGCCGTGGCCTCTCCCGTTGTGGAGCACAGGCTCCGGACGCGCAGGCCCAGCGGCCATGGCTCACAGGCCCAGCTGCTCTGCGGCACGCAGGATCCTCCCGGACCGGGGCATGAACCTGCGTCCCCCGCATCGGCAGGCGGACTCTCAATCACTGCGCCACCAGGGAAGCCTGCGATAGTCTTTTTTATAACCTAATCTCAGAAGTGACAACTCATCATTCTTGCTGTATGTTATTTATTAAAAACAAGCTGCTGACATCCAAAGAGCCCAACAAGCCCACACTCAAGGAGAAGAGAATTAAGCTCCACTTCTTAAAGAGATGAAGTATCAAAAGATTTGTGGATACATTTGTAAAACCACCAAGTCTTCCATAGTATACAATTTACATTCATCTCACGTACAAAATACGTACCCCAAATCAAAGCCTCCCAAAGTCTCATGCTATTGCAGCCTCAGCTGAAAACCTGGAATTTTACCATCTAAATTGAGTCAAGGTGCAGATAAGACTCTTCAGATTTAATTCCCTAATTGTGGCCCCTTGAGTACAGTTTCCCTCTGCTTATGAAACTAAAAGCATATATTATCTGCTGCCAACACACACAGTGTACATACACCTCTATAATGTTGGGACAGACTTAGGATAACCAGTCTGAGCTTTCCTGATCCAAACAAGTAAAAATAGGCACGAAATGTCATTGGTGCATAACTATTGTGAAATCCTGCTGGACAACTGTTTTTATATTTATTGATAAGTTCTCAGAGTTTGGGAATAATTTTCCGTGGCTCTCAGCTTCACCATCTGGGCCCTTGGTTCTCCCTCATCCTTCCTTTTTTCGACACATAGAATGTATTTGCAGCTAAGTAGTTTTCTTAGCCTGCTTTCTGATAGAATTTTGGAGGTCCAAAGCCTTCTTTTCATTTTCTATTGTTTCTGTCCTTTTCAATTCAAGCTGGCAATGTTTTTGCATATATAATTCTTCTATAAATCTTATTTATGTGAATCTTATAGAGGATCAGTCTATTAGAGAATAGCCAAACCTCCAGTTTCCTCAAGATAATCCTTTAGCATAGGATTCTGCTGAGACTCCTGAAGGACAATGCCCTTAAGATTCCTTAGCACTCCTATTGTTTGATTGAGAGGATCTGCAAGACACTCAGTTGATAGCTTTATTGAGTCTTTTGTCTGATTAAAAGGAACTCCAAGGCACTGTTGTAACTTTTTCTGAGGCCTCATGAAATAATTTTACAGTCACACACTTGGCTTCACCTTTAGATTAGTTTTCCTGGCAACAGTCTATATATGTGCTTTGCTGAGAAGCCATTGCTTAATTTTAGAACTGTTTGCTATCTGGAATGTCTTAGATTTCTCAAAACCATCAGGTCCTGCTTCTTTCAAGTTTAATGACCTTTCCTTTATTTTTCTCCTCTCTCATTTTACTGTAAGGAGCAAAAAGAAACCAGGCAGTACTTAGAACAACTTTCTTAGAAATTATGAGGTTGCGGTCATCTGTCAGCTGTAGCTATAGTTATCTCAAAGTTTAAATGGGGCTGGTGAATGCACTTATAGGTTCACTCATATGGTAGTCGGCAGGCTTTAGTACCTCACTGGCTCTTGGTTAGAGGCCTCTGTTCTTCATTATGTGGGTCTCTATGGCAGTTGGCTTCTCCTGGATCAAACAGTCCAAGAGGGTAAGACCTAGAGTGTGAGAGTAAGATACAGCATGCAAGTTGAAGCTGCAGCCTTTTTGTAACCTATTCTTGGAATAATGTCTCATCAGTTCTGCCATATTTTATTCATTAGAAGTAAGTTATGAATCCAGACTGCACTCGAGAAGAGGAGAATTAAATATCACCTCTTAAAAAGAGGAGTATCATGGAGGAATCAGGCTCCCTGACTTCAGTCTATACTACAAAGCTACAGTAATCAAGACAGTATGGTACTGGCACAAAAACAGAAATATAGATCAAAGGAACAGGATGGAAAGCCCAGAGATAAACCCATGCACATATGGTCACTTTATCTTTGACTAAGGAGGCAAGAGTGTACAATGGAGAAAAAACAGCCTCTTCAATAAGTGGAGCTGGGAAAACTGGGCAGCTACATTAGAAGAATGAAATTAGAACACTCCCTAACACCATACACAAAAATAAACTCCAAATGGATTAAAGACCCAAATGTAAGGCCAGACACTATAAAACTCTTAGAGGAAAACATAGGCAGAACACTCTATGACATCAATCATAGCAAGATCCTTTTTGACCCACCTCCTAGAGAAATGGAAATAAATACAAAAATAAACAAATGGGACCTAATGAAACTTCAAAGCTTTTGCACAGCAAAGGAAACCATAAACAAGATGAAAAGACAACTCTCAGAATGGGAGAAAATATTTGCAAACGAAACAACCGACAAAGGATTAATCTCCAGAATATACAAGCAGCTCACGAAGGCTCAATATCCAAAAAACAAACAACCCGATCCAAAAATGGGCAGAAGATACAAATAGACATTTCTCCAAAGAAGATATACAGGCTGCCAACAAACACATGAAAGGATGCTCAACATCACAAATCATTAGAGAAATGCAAATCAAAACTACAATGAGGTATCACCTCACACCAGTTAGAATGGGCATCATCAGAAAATCTACAAACAACAAATGCTGGAGAGGGTGTGGAGAAAAGGGAACCCTCTTGCACTGTTGGTGGGAATGTAAATTGATACAGCCATATGGAGAACAGTATGGAGGTTCCTTAAAAAACTAAAAATAGAATTACCATATGATAAAGCAATCCCACTACTAGGCATATACACAGAGAAAACCATAATTTACAAAGACACATGCACCCCAATGTTCATTGCAGCACTGTTTACAATAGCTAGGTCATGGAAGCAACCTAAATGCCCATCAACAGACGAATGGATAAGATGTTGTACATATATACAATGAAATAATACTCAGCCATAAAAAGAAACAAAATTGAGTTATTTGTAGTGAGGTGGATGAACCTAGAGTCTGTCCTACAGAGTGAAGTAAGTCAGAAAGAGAAAGACAAATACCATATGCTAACACATATATATGGAATCTAAAAAAAAAAATGGTTCTGAAGAACCTAGGAGCAGGACAGGGATAAAGACACAGATGTAGAGAATGGACTTGAGGACGTGGGGAGGGGGAAGGGTAAGCTGGGACAAAGTGAGGGGGTGGCATTGGCATATATATGCACTACCAAATGTAAAACAGATAGCTAGTGGGAAGCAGCTGCAGAGATCAGCTTGGTGCTTTGTGACCACCTAGAGGGGTGGGATAGGGACAATGGGATGGAGGCGCAAGAGGGAGGGGGATATGGGGATATGTGTATGCGTATAGCTGATTCACTTTGTTGTACAACAGAAACTGACACAACATTGTAAAGCAATTATACTCCAATAGATATTTTTTAAAAAGGAGTATCAAAGACTTTTTGGACATATTCAAAAAACCACCATACCTTACTTTTATGGACTGACCTGCGTCCTCCCAAAAATCATACGTTAAAGCCCTAACCCACAATTTAACTGTATTTGGAGATAGGATCTTTAAGGAAGTAATTATGGTTAAATTAAATCATTAGGGCGGGACCCTAATCCTATAGAACTGGTGTCCTTGCAAGAAGAAGAAACACCAGAGATCTTGCTCTCTCTCTCTTTATTGTGTGTACATAAATAAAAGACCAGGTGAGAACATATCAAGAAGCCCAGAAGAGTGGCCTTACCAGAAACCAGTCCTGCTGGTACCTTGACCTTGGTCTTCTAGCCTTTAGAGTTGTGAGAAAATAAATGTCAATTATTTAAGCCATCCAGTCTGTAGTATTTTGTTACAGCAGCCTGAGCAGACTAATACATTCACAAAACACTAATAAAGAAGGAATCAAACTTCTTAAAGTCAGAGAAAATCCAGCCCCGAATTCATCTGCATGTGAAAATTTTCTTTATATATTTTTTTTATTTGTAAAGTTTATGAAAATATTATATAGGA
The DNA here is from genome assembly GCF_949987515.2 of Delphinus delphis. NCBI lineage: Eukaryota > Metazoa > Chordata > Mammalia > Artiodactyla > Delphinidae > Delphinus > Delphinus delphis. The sequence goes on along the minus strand of NC_082685.1, from coordinate 30,510,041 downwards.
TCAAGTAAAATTGACATTTTGGAACAATGTGCTATGATTATACTGTGAGTAATGAGTAGAAGCCTTATTACACAAAGTAGGTGTGCAATAAATAGTAATTTCTAAATTAGAAATAGGTATTTGTCTATATCATTTATTCTAATCTTCATTAAAAACTCCATGAGAACTAATAATCTTATCCCAACTTTCCATATGAGAACTTGGGCTCAATAAAGTCAATGGATTTGTCCCATCTTGGCATTCCCAATAGTAACAGAACGTGCTAGAGTTGTGTTCTTATGACTATACAAAGCTGCCTTTCTAAAGAGTTCACACTGGTATTTTGAAACGATTCACTTCTTGGAAAATTGACATTTTAAGTAGGAAAACTCTAGGATCCTCCAGTGACAAATACCATGAGTAGAGAAACCAGTAAAAATTATTTTATCTTATAGAATCTTTGCTTACATGAGATTCATGTATTTTTAATTGTCAGGCACCAATCCTTACATAGCAGCACACTTTAGGAAATAGAAAAGAAGATATACATTTATTCATTCAACATTGTTTGGACACTCACACCCTGCAAGACATCGTATTAGTTGTTTTGGAGGTCTAAGAGAAGACTGACGAGGACTCTGAACAACTCATATTATCTCATAAAGGAAATTAGGTATGAGCACAAAGAATAATCTTGAGTGTATCAGTTACTATTGCCACAGTAACACTGGGTAACAAACCACTCCACAACTCAGTGACCTATAAACAATAATTTATTCTTGCTTACTTGTCTGTAGATTGCCTAGGCAGGTGTAATCTGACTTAGCTTGCTCTTTGCTTGTCTTGACACAAGGTGATAGATTGCATCAAGATTTGTTCCAAGTGTCTCTCATTCTCCCTGATTCAATGTGCTAGCCAAAGAATGTTCTTCTCCTGCTGATGGCAGATGCATAAGAGGGGCAAGCAAAAACCTCCAGTGCCTCTTAAAGACTAGGCTCTGGACACATTGCCACTTATCCCATATTGCATTGGCAAAAGTGACACAGTCAAGCTCAACATTAATGGGGGTGAGAAAATCGACTCTGCCTTTAATGGAGGACTTACAAAGAACAAAAGACATGGATACAGAGAAGGGTAATGAGTTGAGAACAATAATACAATTTATCACAATAAGTAATAGAATATGATAAATTCCTTAAGAAGCATCAAAGAAGGAAAAGAGTAAGCAATGTAAAAAATGAGTTAAAAAGCTCATTAGAGCTTATTTTAAACCCATCTTCTTCTTTAGTTAAACATACATTAATTGTTTAACTGTTTGGTGCCTCAGTTTCCTCATCTTAAAATGATTTTTGTAAAGATCAAATCTAATCACAACACGGGCATGAGTACCAGTGCCTGGCACATAGCAAGAACTCAATAAAAAAAGAATAAATACAAGACTAAAGTTGTAAGAGTTAATATTCTACTGAAAGAAGCAAGACATCCAGTTGTGAAACAACTGGAGAATGACACAGGCAACCTCTAAGTAAGAATAAATAGCATGTCAAAGTTGATCCATGTGGAGAGAGCTTAGCCAGGAAAGTCTTCTTTATCCACGTAGAATGAAGCTCACTAAATGAATAACTGTAGTTCTGTCTCTCTTTTATTTCTTAACAATTAATTTCGGGAGAGCATGAATATATTTCCATTCATCTTAACTGTTTATAAGATATTCTGGCAGTGAAATGACATGGTTGTCATGGAAGCAATCAAGAATCAGGAATCAGAACTCAGGAGACTATAGGTAGCTGACCATGGCTCATTTTTTACAACACAAAAGATTTTGGGTTCTTTCTTTACAGTAAGTCACTTGTGAAAGAACATGTCTAACAAAATTTTCACTTTGTGATTCCAAATTAAATTTATTAAGCAGATATAGTCCCATGAGTGCTAAATACAGACACATTTATGTATGTGTACTTGATATCTATATGCATCTTACACATATTTGTGCATTTTAGGTATGGCTAATTCTCATTCCCTCATTGCCTTGGCTAAGTTTAGAATTTTCCTACTATCCTGGATACTGAGACCAAAATTCAGCTCAAGGATCTTTTTATTCAGCTGTGTAAAACCTCTCTATTCTCAAGGTGTTTCCAATTTATAGTAGTTCCCCCTTAACCATGGTTTTGCTTTCTCTGGATTCAGTTACTCCCAGTCAATCATGGCCTGGAAATATTATACGAAAACTCTAGAAGTAAACAATTCATAAGTTTTGAATTGCTGGCCGTTCTGAGTAGCATGGTGAAATCCTGTGCCATCCCCTTCCATCCCACCCGGGACATGAACCATGCCTTTGCCCAGCATATCTACTCTGTATGTGTTCTGCGCCTTCTCCCCATTAGTCACTTAGTAGCCCTTTAGGTTATCAGATGGACTGTCATGATATTGAAGTGCTTGTGTTCAAGTAACACTTATTTTACTTAATAATGCCCCCAAAATGCAAGAGTAGTGATGCTGGCGATTTGGTTGTTCTCTTGCTGTGCCTAATTTATAAATTAAACTTTATCATAGGTATGTATGTACAGGAAAAACATAGTACGTATAAGGTTAGGTACGATCCACAGTTTCAGACATCCACTGAAGATCTTGGAATGTATCCCCTGCAAATAAGAGAGGACTACTGTATTTGAGAAAATAAAAAATATTAAAAAATACATGTTCAAGAAAACTGATAAGAATATACAGAAAGAATAATCAGTTTCCCCTAGGTTCTATTCTATACATTCTGGCTACACCCGCTTCATATTTTTGAAGTATTTGAACAGACTCTTTTCCAAGGTGTCATCTTCATTTGTTTTACCCAAAATCTTTATTTCAGTTTAATTTGGCAGTGATCATGAATGTTCTAATTGTAGGAGAACTGTGTTAGGTGCTTTGGAAGGTACAAAATTAAAACAAACAAACAAAGAAAACACCGTAGTTGTCCAGAGAGATCCTAGCAGTGGAACAGCCCAATAAAAAACTGTTTTGTACATTACACAGAAGAATGAAATTTTGTATGTACTTTCCTCTAAGGGAAGAAGAATGCACAAAGTAAGTGACATTTGAGCTGCTCTTAATTGATGAATAGGATTTCATTAAAGAAATACTAAGTAGAGACAAAGTACCCTAGAGATAAAAATATGGAGATGTCTTGCAGGCCTTTGAAACTCTGCAACTTAGACCTAGGCAAAACACCAAAACTGGAAGTGTAGCTATGGAAGTTATAATAATAGTGGTGTTATATAAAACTACATATATAGAGAGAGCCATAAAGAAAGACTATGAACAGAAGGAAAGAAAACATAAAGGATGATAAAGGAAAAAAAAAAAAAAACCACAGAACTGGAGACTAAGAAATGATGACAATGGGCAATAAAGGGAGTGCAGTGTCATGGAAAATGAGGAAGTATCAAATTCAAAAGAAAAATCAATTGGAGTATAAATGAGGATCATGAGGAAGAAGTTCGTGAAAATTATCTTACTGGAGGGAGGATTTTTTTTTTTTTTTTTTGGTAAGTCATGAGAAAATAAGGAAAGGACAAGTCAACAGACAAGTAAAATTTCAAGGAGAATAGGAGAGAAATTGAAGAGGTCCATATTAAAAGATCTTAGTGTTATTGTTTTATTGAATGATCTGGATCTGGGTGAAGTCACGTAGTGAATTTATTCTTTCTTTCACTGCCCCTTAAACTGGATGCCTAGACTCATTCTTTCATAATCTGGATAAAATCTCAGTTGGGTACCACTGCTTTTCTGACCTCTTTAATTCCCAAGAGTAGCCTTATTTTGCTAACTGAATAGTCCAAAACAATATAATATTTAATCTCAAAGGCATTCAATTTATAATCGTCTCTCCTTCCCCAGCTCAAGCTGACTTCAGGCTTAGAAGCTTGCTGTTGGGAGGGATACATATATTCATTCTTCCCTTACCCTTATTTACCTGTTCCCCCACTCCCTATTTATTTTTATCCCTCCAGGGTATAGTAAAGTGGAAAGTGGAGAAAGAGGGAAATTTCTCAATCTATGTGGCTGGAATAGTTATCATCCCTTGTCCTTATCCTCTTGAGGTAGATGTACAGTTTTCAGGCTCCATGTCTCTTTTGTTGAGTTTCTCAGAAAAGAATCTTTTGTTGAGTTTTTCAAAGATACACACACTGGGAAGCACCAGTGGCAACTTCTGTAATCCAAGGCAAGACTTCTTTCAATTCCACCCTCATCCTCTGGCCTCCTGATTGTCCACCTCTCTGCTGAGTCACTTCAGCCCTCCACGCAGTTCCTAAGATGGTCCCAGACTGACACTGTATCTTGAGAACCATTTTATTTCCCAGGAAATGTGCACCTTTTCCAGCTGTTGGTGGAGGGGCAGTTTGCTCCTAGTGCAGGTCACTCTAGGCACAGCTTTTCCCTTCAGACTTTTCCTGGTAAGAACCTCATGACAAACCTTAGGCCCAGCTCCAAGGACATATATTAAGGACTCCTTGGGGTTCTTTTGAAAGGTCTTTCACACAATATAAGGTGAGGAACAAGGACAGGACATAACGGTATTTCAACTCTTCTCCCCAGTGAATTCCCTCATGACCTCTTAAACTTCAATATCTTATACATTCAAAAGGTAGTGATGAGCCTATGCTAGCAGAATTGGTTTTGAGCCATCTCTTTTGCAAGTCCTGTGTAGCTGGTTTAGCAACTGTCTTTAGAATGAGGGAGTGTTTGGCAACTACTGTGTCATTCTCAGCCAAGAACCTATGCAGAAAATTCAAGACAACAGGAAGAGTTGAATTTAACATCCTGATACATTAGTAAAATGGGAGATTAGATCATTTATTGAGCCTCAGTGAGGGCATTTAGGGATTTTTGTGGTTAATAAAAGAGAAATAGGGACTCCGATAAAGGAGGTAGACAGTCAATTAGCAATGAGAAAAATATTTGTTGAATAACAATTGAGGGGGGGTTGATTACATCAACGTGAACTTCAAACCATCAATACAGTTATGGGAATTTTGCTGTCAAAAACCAATAGGAGGGCAGCTAAAGAGAAAAAGAATAGTGAATTTATTTTCCAATCATGACGACTGGCAAAATGTTTTGTAGCCTAAGATGGTACTTATTAATGGTTAAGACGTAGAAGAGAAACCAGACTAGGCAGAAAGGAAACAACAATAATGACCTTAATCATTCATTAAGCATTTCCTGTGTGCCAAGGAGTTGCTAATGTCTTGTAACATACTGTTGTAATATTATCCTTGTTTTACAAAAAAGAAAAAGGAGGTCTTAGGATAGATTAAATAACTTTTTCTTAAAGTCCTGCAGTTCTAAGTAGAGGATGTGGTTTCAACTCAGATCTGTTCCACAGAGTCAGCACTCAAAGGTGAATCAGAAGAGTACAAGCAGACTTGGAGATTAATGATTATACAGATCCAAATGAAAAGAAGAGCGTGGTTAGTGTGAAGTGGAATGATGGGGGCCTGTCAATCAAGAACAGAAATTCCAAGTTACTATCATAGAGTACTAATGAAGTGCAAGTGTGGCTGTGCAAATGGGTTGCCCATGTGGAGTACAGCTGAAGGTCACTGGAGTAGAAATAAATCCAAGAACTGATACACTAGGGTGTTGTTTCCTTGATCCTTGTGAATCATGTATCCATTCAAGCTAAAGGTGGAGGATAAGGTGCAAAATAGAGAATCTACGACTTGGGGAATAAAGATGTCAAAGAATGTAAGGGAAACATCATGGAAGTAGGCAAAATTCGATGGCCAAATGAAAGATGTTTAATGGTATGGGCTTCATGAAAAGCTGGAATTGTTGAATGAAAGGGATTGCAAAATAATTAGGAAGTGGCAATAGGAAGTAAATAGAATTCCAACACTGACTCTTGGCTCCAAGGTGTGAGAAAAGGAGTCACCTCTAAAGGGAACTGAGCAGGATGTATGGTTTTCAGGAAAAGAAAGATCATTCTCCATGCTTTCTACCCAATCTAAAGTAACTCCCTCCTCCAGTATTCTCCATCACATTAGTCTCTTCTTTTTTCCTTGTGGTGTTTATTTTTATATAAAGCTACTCTTGTTTATACTTTATCCATCACTACCACATGAGCAACATGAGGGCAGGGACTTTGATTTCTTGATCACTGTAGTCCCATCATAGAAAATAGAGTTTGGCCCCTAGTAGGTGCTCAGTAAACACGTGTCAGATACATGCATGAGTTAGAGTGAATGTCTGAGGAAAATCTTGAGAATATTTTCAAGCTTTTTAACAGTATAATAGGAGTATCAAAGAGGAGAAGGAGGAAAGGTGGTCAGTTTAGGTCAAGAAGAGCGGCCTGACCTAGATGGAGAAAGTGTTTAGTAAAATAGAAAATACACCTAACTAGAGAAGTTTAACTTTTGTTGGCAAATTGAAATCCCCTGAATGATGGAGGTAGAGAACCAAGGAGCAGCAGGCTGTAGGATCAAGTTCATTATGGGAAGAAGATTGGATTATAGAACTCAGTATTCCAAAGACCTTTTTGGGACTTGGGTGAACTGTAGATTCTTCACCACCTGTGACTCTATTGGACTTCAGTTGTTTGCAACGGCTGAAGAAGGTAATAAGGACACTGAATATGATCCCATTCCTCTCATATGTATCATATTTTTCTTGAAATCATAAAATAATTATTTGATTCTTGGTAAACAGACTTTTTCAGGTAAAATGAAGTGGAATGTTGATGTTATTGCAAAAGTAACTTAAGAAAACTACACTGGAGAAGGATATAGGACTGCAGAGCCCACAAAATAATTTCATTTGCTTTCAGGCTTCAAACGGTAGAGGAGAAGTAAAAAGTGGGCTACTTAAGGTGTGATTATTTCATAGTGTTAAAGCTTAAAACAGGTAGGGAAATAAGAAAGTGGAGGCAAGCAGAAGGGCTGAGAAAGCTTGAGTTTTTCCATTTACATTGAAAACAAACTGGGATTTGGATTAAATAAACAGGATAATTGTCAGACTCTACCACATTTACTTAGGTTTCTACACTGGAGTCAACCAGAAACAACCTCCAAAATGTCTGCCCGGAATGGCTACTTGACCTTTTGTTTCAAGGGAGTGAAGTGGTCTGATGAACCCTCACAAACTCCCTGGCATATAAAACTTTTCAAGAGAGTCTGCTCTTATGTTAGCCTTAAAAAATCAAGGAAAAGGTCCTAGAGTTTGCATTTGAAGCTTATTCAGATCTGAACTGATTCAAGAAAGGAAAATCACCCCAATGCTTCAAAAAATTGATTCTCTAAATTCTGACCAAATAGTTTGGAATGGTTGTTTATCCTAATACATTAGAGCTCATTAGATAAAATACAGGATTTGTCAGAGAGGATTAGTGGGGGTTCTATTTGTTTGTTTATTTACGTTTCCTTATTGGGATTTATAAATTCAGTCATGGATAGATGAGGGATACAGCAGTAACTGATCTTAAAAGAAATTAATTAAAATATTGGAAAACGAGGGATTTGGTAAATGATCCAGATTAAAACGTTGAACAAGCATGGGAGAGATTCAGAGAAAACAGTAAAATTTAAAAACATGGTGAGGCAAGAAGTCTCATTCTGTCTACAGTCTCCTTACAATAACCTGGAAAGAAGTGCTCATGAAGCCCAGGAGGCCAAGGTGCCACCCCTGGGTGCCTGTGTGTCAGAGGCTCTATGTGTAATGGTTAAGGCTGCTGTACTCTGTAGTTAGATTGCTGGGTTTATAACCCACCGAGATCACTTCTTAGCAGATCTTGGGCAAATAACATTGTCTCTCTAAACCCTGTCTTCTCATTTGTGAAATGAGGATGATAATAGAATCGACCTCATAGGGTGGTTATGAGGATCAAATGAGTGCATGAGTAGAGCAACATCTGGCCTTCCATAAGTATTAATTATTATTTTGCCATCATCATCATCATCATTTCTGGTGACTCTTACAGTGTCTGACACATGGCAGACACTCAGTAAATATGTGATGAGTGACTGATGGAATGAATGCTAGCCAAAATAAATCTTTCTACCCCCTGTTATCACACTTAAAGTCGACCATGAGGAGCTAAGGTTGGGCCACACACTTGGTGTCTTGTATGGTTCATTCAAGGCATGTAAATGAGTAAAGCATGTTTGGTGTAAGAAAGCAAAATAAGCCTTTTTGGCCTACATTTTATATTCTCACTTGAGGTAGATCTCTGGGCATTGAGAAATAATTTCTGTAGTCTCAGTAAAATAATAGCTCATACACTGATAAATGGCAGCTGATTACTTCTCTTTGTCAAGGATGCGATAAGGAGTGGTGGGGACTGTGGCAACCTGAAGACCCCACAACCTTGGAAAGCAGATACCTTTTGCGCAGTTCCAGCTGATCATTGCATTTCAGAATGCAAGCGTAGCATTACCAACTCTTTGATTTTTCAGAAGAACCTGGAAAGAGAGCGTAAAAACACTTTTTCACGTGTTGTCTCAATAGTCTTTGTAGTTATTGCTAGTCTTTTCAACACTGGGCAGGCTAAACATGCCCTGACTGCACACTGATGATCCAGTGCAAGGTCCTCTAAGTAGGAGAGTAACCTATTAAAATGCAAATCCCCTGAGAATGCAGAGCTCCTAACAATACTGTTATCTGCAGTTGTCACTGGAGAGAGGACTGGGGGTGAAAACATCTAGGGGAGGAAAGATAAAGGAGAGGTGGGAGGAAGCTACAGGGAAAACCTGCTTACTCCACCGTTTCAGCTAAAACTGGTTGTAATACAGAGAACTGGAGAAAAATGAGAGGCTTTATTTTTTTGAGAGGCGATTTTTGAATGATCATGAAGGAACACTTAAGGGAACTATTTAAAAGTTAGCGTTCTTGAGGGCTTCCCTGGTGGCGCAGTGGTTGAGAGTCCGCCTGACGATGCAGGGGACACGGGTTTGTGCCCCGGTCCGGGAGGATCCCACATGCCGTGGAGCAGCTGGGCCCGTGAGCCATGGCCGCTGAGCCTGCGTGTCCGGAGCCTGTGTTCCGCAACGGGAGAGGCCACAACAGTGAGAGGCCCGCGGCCCGCAAAAAAAAAAAAAGTTTGCGTTCTTGGGAAAGATGAATAAATTAAAAATACTATTTTTCAATCAACGTAAGAAGCGTGCGGCCATTAGTCTTAAAATCACCCATTTAGAAATCGAGTGTTGTTTTCCGTTTATCTCCAACCATCTCATGTTTGCTTCTTAGAGACGCAAATACCTCAGTGTTTTTTAATCTGTGAGACGTTTGGGGAAATTGAGAACTGTCTGTTTGTACCACTGCTGAGCACATTTTTGTTCTATGTAAGCTTGCTGCTCTTGTCATCAATAATGGCCTTGTCATACATTTGCAGAATGTTTGCCTTTGATTTTGGTCATAAACTAAGCTTTTGAAATACATCCAGAAGTTCCCATCACTGCAGAAGTTGACCATGTCCCTGCCTCCAGGTACTGGTGTCCTGCCATTGTCCACATCATTGATTTAGGACCCATTGCATTTAATTCCCTATTCAAGGAAAGTCGGGCAATAAAACAGAAAGAGAAGATAGAATTTTAGGAGCTTAAAATCTAACAGAGAAGACAAAGCGTTAATGGCAATGTAAGATTAGTATACTAGTTATAGTATACATATAGTATACTGTAGTATAGGGTTTATATATAGTATACCATATATAATATATAGCATAACATTGCAATAGAATATATAGTACTGCCTTGCAGTAAAAAAAACAGGGGTTGAATTTTGTTCCTCTGCTGACCAGCTGGTTGACTTTGGGCTTATCTGTAAAAATGGAATAAAGATACCTAATTCCCAGAAGGCTGAGGATGAAAAGAAATACTGTTTGTTCATCACTTAGCATGCAGTCCCTAGCTTATAATGAGGGCTCCAAAAAGACGGATATATAAAATGTTGCTTGCCTTCAGAGAGCTTATTATCTAGTTACAGGCGAAATATATTTCATATAAAAATTTAAATAGCATCCATTGCTACCTAACTCTGGATTATAATAATAAGGTATCTCGAGGCAATAATATAATTCATAAATGATGATAATGAGGGACATTGCTCAGGATTCCTATTTGGAATATTAAGATCTGTTAAATTATGTATACCTAAAAATTGTGGATGAAGGTATAGCATACATGTAGTAAACCACATGGACCTTAACTGTACATCTCAGTGGATTTTTTTCCTGTGTATACACCCATGTCACAATGAAGATATAGAACATTTCCATTATATTAGAACTTTCTTTTTTTCCCCCTTTCCTGTCTATATATCCCTGCCCTCCACCTTCAATTAACTGCTTATTACTACTATTTCCAACCCTTTAATCTGAAGGTGAGAGTTATTAATTACTGAAACAGCTCTAACTTCCAGTGCTGGGTTGCCTACTCAGTGACTCTGGACAGGTCTCAGATACCATATCTACCACCCATGTCAGAGGCACTCTCTGGAGTAACTAGAGACAATTCTGGCTATAGGATACCTCCTTTATTTTTGTTGAATAAATGCATTTACTCAAAAGTGGAATTTGCTCCCAGATGGCTGTATATGACATTATTGAGATTCTGTCCTTTAGTTCCATCCTCCAAAGTTTTCTAAATGTTTGGAGAAGAACATCTGTGACTAAGAGGTGTTCTGCCTGATTTTAATTATTTTTACCAGGACAGAAATAATAGGCCCACTATGAATCTGACTCCAATTTTCTTTTGACTTACATGGAATACGAAGTGGCAAATTTCTCCCTAATCTGTAGAGAATCAAATAACTGTTTAATAAAGAAATCTAAAGTAACTTGTTTGAAGATACTACTTATTCTCCCTTATAGCTTAATTTTCAGTGTTAATGGAGGATTGGGATTTAGATCACCATATTAGTTTTCTAGGGCTGCCATGACAAAATACCACAGACTGAGTGGCTTAAACAAGAGGAATTTATTTTCTCATGGTTTTGAAGGCTGAAGGTCCAGAATCCAAATTATCAGTAGATTTGGTTTCTTCTGAGGCCTCTTTCCTTGGCTTGTAGGTGACTCCCCTCTTACTTCTCCTCACATGGTCCTTGTTCTCCACTTGTGTAGCCCTGGTGTCTCTTTGTGTGTCCATATTTCTTCTTCTGTAAGAACATCAATCAGACTGGATCAGAGCCCATCCTAACAACCTTATTTTAACTTACCATCATTTAAAGGCTCTGTCTGTAAATATAGCCACATTTTGAGGTATTGTGGGTTAAATCTTAAGCTTATGAATTTTAAGGAGGAAACAGTGTAGCCCATAACAATCACTGATGTGTATTTTAGAAGGTCGACAAGGAAAAGTGCCAGATTAGCAAGCAGAGGATATGTCCAACAATCCACAAATATGTGTTTGTCATGGAAGCTGAGAGTTCAAGAAAAGGAATAGGCATGGAAACTCCACAAACCAACATTACCCAGATGTACAAAAGACTAGAAAATAGACTGAAAAGGTAAGTGCTGAGAAGGTCCAGTTAAAGCACACACATTGAACCAAGAGGGATCATGAAGGAAGCCTTTCTAATGGAGAAGAATGGGAGCTGATTTTGAACAGTGTGAATATCATAGGTTTTCAGGAAGATGGAGGACATTATCTCAGAGAAGAAAATTTAGTACAGGGACCAAGGATGTCAGTCAGATAAAAATGGATGGGATATAAATACAAGAAAATGATTTATATTTACTTGATTCCTTTCAGATCTGCATTCATGGAACTCACTTTGATGTAAAAAATCCTGTCATTGTTACGTGAAACATTTATTAAAGCACCTCTTGGAACCAAATTCTCATGAGGAACCAAATTCTCTCTTGTTTCCTGAATGGAAGAGAAAAATCATCTTATTATGCCTTCTAATACCAGTCAAAATCTTACCCTGTATTCTCACCAATGTCTCCAAATCTTAGGACTCATGGAAGATCTTTTGCTCCCTGGGGGCATATCACACCAATAATCTAACATAGCAGTTCATTGCCAAGATCAATGGTAGAGAGAAAGGTAGAACGATAGCCAGCTCCCTCCTGCCAGTGGTCCGGGACCCACAGGATGTCTCATGTCTACAGAGGTCCCAAGTGAGGCAGCCACTGACGTAACCAAGGAGAGAAATATTTGAAAACTACTTGCCTAATAAGCTACATGCCCCAAACATGTTATACTCTTCCGTCCATTGAAAATGCAATTTTCTACTTTTAAAATCACAATTGGACTAGATTTTTACATTTTTCTTCATATAAAACTCTGATCGTTATTTAAGAGAAATCAAACGATACAGTAGAACATAAGGAAGAAAACAAAAATCATCTGACAGTATCCCACCCTGAATTAAAACCTTGTTAGCTTTTTGGTGACTATTATTGTTAACATCTCCCTATAACTGGGTATTTTTAAAATTTTACATAATTGAAATTGTACCATACCAGCTTATTGGCAACCTGCTTTTGTCGTTTAACGATATGTCATGGACTCCTTTTGATCTCAACGTGTTTAGATCTACATCATTATTTTTAATAACTGTGTGGTACTCCTTTGTGTGGATAAACCATCATTCTTAAACCAGTCCCTTTTTGAAGGACCTAGACATCGTTTCCAACTTTTTTGCTCTCATAAGCAGGCTTTAATGAACATCCTTGTGCACTATTGTGCACTGATCCTATTGTGTTCTTTGGATAAAGTCATAGAATCTGGAGACATTCTTAAAATGGCTGCTTATGAATAAGATATACAATTTTCTCCAAATATGCCAGCCCCGTCTTTTATTTTGAATCATTTTGTATTGAATATTTATGGCTTTGTCTTTCATTTTCAAAGATTCTACTGTGCAACCTTATTCTCACACCTTCTATGTTGGTCAGAAGGAGAGAGCACGCATTACTGTTTTTAGTTCTATGTTCACGTTGCCATGGACTATATGTAACTAAAGGGTGGGGATGATAGAAACTCTTATAGTAGTTTGAAATGCAGGATTGTTGTAAGATGGATTGTTTTTGCCTGGGTCTTAAAAGAAAGGTAGAAGTTAGGTAAAGGATTTTAGGGAGGAAAAACTTCAAGAACAGGTAAGGTAATTGTAATGTGCTCGGCGTCTGGTGGGTAAAGGAGGGAAGTAGTGATTAAAACATTTTGGGTCAAGATCTGTCAGTCCCTGTTTACTTCTCCAGATACATCTCTCTTCATTTCCCTCCTTGATCTCTAACCCATCTAAGGCATGTCTTTTAATTCTTTGAACAGGGCAAGCTGTCTCCTATCTCTGCTTACATTATTTCCTCTGCTCTGTGCCTCGGACATTCCCTAGAATATACACCCTTCACTTGATTAAGAAATGGTTACTACAGAGCTCATAATATGCCCAATCTTGGAGGCCAGTCTCATTAGGAAGCCTTCCCTGAATCACCAAGACTGAATTAGATGCCCCTTCTATTTGCATCCTTACTTCCACTAACATTATATTGATTTCATTGGATTTAAATACCCCATCTTAATTATCAGTTTTCCCCCATTCAAGGATGACATGCCTTGAGTGTAGCGGCTTGTGTCTCTCATTTCCATCACTCATAATCTGTAGGTTCCTACAGAACCCTAGAATCTAAACCAAGAAATGACAAAGGTCTTCAGAGCTCGATTAAATATTGTAATTAATCGACTTTTCTTGCAAAATTAATGACAGCCAGTACAAGCTTCAGGCTGGCTACTTGGGAATGAGGTTATCACAGGCAGCTCAGAGATTTGTTGGGAAAATAGGTGCTTCTCCAGAAAGCTGGGAGAAGTGAAAATGAAAAGAAAACTCTGGACAACACAGTTTCTCTCTCAAGTCATGGTTAACTTAAAAGAGCCTCTTCTAAAATGGTATTTTGTGGAAAACAATTTTAGATGATGATAATAATAGATGTGCACAATGACATTTAAGGTTGTGAAACATTGCCTACAAAATCTATTTCTGGGTTATTCACCACATACATTAGCATATTAGATGCTCTGAGAACTCCTACAATAAAGAAAGTTGTTTAGCTACTTTTAACCTCATGTTTCCCAAATGTAATTATGACAGAATACTTTTCAAAGCATACCTATTTATTTGTTGCAGAAAAACAGTATGAGGAAACATTGTCTTCAGAAGTCAGGGGGAGAATTTCTGAGATTATTCAGGGCTAATATATTTGATACCACTTGCAGCTGTCCTTCACAGGGCTTATCAGTCTTGTGTGCTGTGATTATAATTAAATTACTGATTTTAAATTAGTTAAAATGCATCGCATACTCATGACTTTAAGACAAATCTATGGAGACAAAAAGTCTAAGCTAAAGTATACTAATGGTAAAATATATGTTTATCATTCTTGGGTACACATGAGACAAAAATACCTGAGCAGGAGAGCTGCCATTAAGACTACTTTTAATAATCATGTAAAAATCATTTGAGATTGGCATACTGGTTTTTTGAGTCTCCCAAACGTGTTTTCCTAAGGAGGATAAATACTCCCACTGAACTCCTACTTATCCTTCTTATTTGCTCATCTCTAAAATTCTGTAAGTCAGTGAATTTCAAATGGGCAGAGTTTGAATTAATGTGATTTAGATCATAGGTCAAAGACTTAGCATTTTAAATGGAAATATATTTTCTATTGTTCTTCTATGGCAGAGTTTTGTGAAGTGTATAAAAGCACTCTTCATGTGAGCAAGCAACCCTAATAATTATGTTTCATTCACTTTCAGACTCTTTTTTTTTTTTTTTTTTTGAGAGAACATTTTTGCTTGAGAAAGTTTTTCATGTGTAAAGAACCTCAATAAGAGCAGATAAAAGTAGAGTATCTTGTTTGGAGTGGAAGATTATAATCGTTAAACAATAACCACAGGGTAGGACACAGAAAATTTAAAAAAATTTGATATAAATACATTAAGATAGAGACTATGGTATATATTGAAGGTATATTACAGTGGTTGAAAATGTGTAACTGAGTTCAAATTGCAGCTCTACGCTTCCTAATTCTGTAAGCTTGGCAAATCTACATCTGTAAAATCGGAAAAATACCATTACTTCCTCTTGACGATTCTTGTGATAGTTAAAGAGTTAATAAATATAAAATACTTAGCGTGTGTTCAGTACACAGGAAGTGCTTGGTAAATGTTATTTATTAGTAGTAGTAGTAGTATAAAATTATTATAATTTAGTTCTGGTCCTTAAATTTTCTTAGTCTTTTTCAGCTGTTTCAGGAGACAACTATCTTATTTATACCTGAGTTTCAATGTTCTGTGATACATTTTGTACATTGTGGGTATTCAATATTGATTTGCTGTTTATTAGCTGATTTAGTATTATTTACTGATTTGCTAGTATTCAGTTGCTTACATTCTTAAAATCTATTTTCCTGGCTTTTTACCTAGTTTCTGTTTTCCAAGTACTAGGGAGAAGTCCATCACATCTTTTCTTCCCTCATCTTCACATGTCATTGCTAATTTCTCTCCTAGCCCAAGGGATTATTCCTTTTCCTGAAAGACTTTTTTGGAGGGGTTCTTTTCTTTTTTTAAGTTTCAGGTATACAGCAGTATCATTCAACATCTGTATACACTACAGAGTGACCACCACCACAAATCTTGTTACCATTCATCACAGTTGATCCTCTCAACCCATTTCACCCACCCACTGAATACCCTTCCTCTCTGGTAACCACTCATCTGACCTCTGTATCTATGAGTTTATTTTAATTTTGTTTTGTTTGCTCTTTTTAAAAAATTTTGTAGATTCCACATGTGAGTGAAATCGTGTGGTATTTGTCTTTCTCCATCTGACGTATTGCACTTAGCATAATACCTTCAAGGTCTATCATTGTCACAAATGGCAGGATTTCATTCTTTTTTTTTTTTTTTTAATCCATTCATTCATCAGTGGATGAACACTTCAGTTGTTTCCATATCTTGGCTATTATAAACAATGCTGCAGTGAGATAGGGGTGCATATAGCTTTTCAAATTAGTGTTTTTGTGTTGAGTTTTTTTAATACAAATTCTCAGTGGACAATGTCTTTCTTTCTGTTCACTTTGGTCTATTCTCTAGTTACAGTCTTCAGTTAGAGTTTAGCTATCACCCCCTACTGCGTCTTCTTTTTGTTGTTTTGTTTTGTTTGAAAGGAGAGAAGAAAGTATTTTTGCCACCTACAGCAAAATGTAGAATCCAGTGAAGGGTAATGATTAAAAAAAAATGGACTTTGGACACAAAGAGACCTGGAATCATTTTACCTGCTTTTTCCCTTGCTATCTCTATCAGTGTAGTTGGTTATTTCTCCATGGGGGGCCTCAGCTTCCTCATTTGTATAATGAACATACTACTAACATTGGTGAGGATGAGAAAACATGTATGTCTAGGATGGGGGGAATCGGTAAATTTTGACTCTGATCATTATAATTTTCCTGTTTTACTATAATAATTCATCATTCAGTTAGCAAATCAAAGGCAACAATTCATTTCAATATTTAATCTTCAGCAAAATAGGAGTATGCTTAATCATCATGTATAATTTGAAACTGACAGGGGCTAACTTCAGAATCTTCTCACATGTCAGCTGATAAAGCATTATTTAACTTCTTTTCTGCATATTAAACAAATAGTATATTAACTTTGAATTTTAAAAGATCCTGTTTTAAAGATCCCGATCATTGAAGACTTCCTTGTTTGATGGTTTTCCAACATTTTATGTACAGATATTTTGAAGAGTGTGAAGAGCACAAAGCATCTCTCGATATGTTGTATCATTTTAGCCTCCAGTTAGAATCTTATTTGAAATGTGATGCAGTGTACACGAACAAAACCAAATTTTATGGTGTTTTTGTTTATACATCACATATCTCTCCTCCCCCTCTAGGGAGGGGTAGAAATTCTGCAGAAGTTAAAGCTAAAGAAAACAAATTTTGAAAAAACAAGTGATTGATGTGATGCAAGTCAGAATCGTTCAGTCATAGACTCATTCAAAAATGGATCTGCCGGCATACCTTTGCTTTGGGATGTTATGATCCTGAATTCAAACTGTCTCTGCCACACATTGGCTTTGTGACCATTGTTAGCCTCTCTGATCATCATCTTTTTCCATGGAAATACTAATGCCTGCTCTATAGGTGGTTGTTAAAGATAGGGGAGATAACATGCTTAACATATAGCGATGACTCCTGATTACTAGTATACTTTTCCCCAGAGCCCTTCCTTGTATTACAGAAGTAGTTTAAAAAAACAAACAAACAAACAGAAAAAACAACACACAGACAAGCAAAGTATGGCTAAGAAACAGCACCTGCTCACCCAGAGGTCCCAGTCTGTTGCTGGAAGAGTTGACCTAGATTGTTGCTGTATCTGGGGCTTACAGCCATGTGTTAATTTCACACATTGGCAAAGTTTGGATTTTGAACATCGATTTTCCTGGGTAATTCCTAGCTCTACCTCCTACTAACTCTGCAAGTTTAGGCAAGTTGCTTAACCTTTCTGAGCTTGAAGTTCCTTGCCTGTAGGACAAAGCTAATAAGGGTAGTGGAAATTACTTACATCATACATTTATATGCAGAGTTTAAGGACTCAGTGAAAGCTTTTTATTATTGCTATTTAATAATAATTCTTCAGCTGAACAGCAGATATACTTGAATCATTGTTTTAAGAGGAATTTCTTCCAGTTTTCACAAATTATAGGAGAGCTCATAAGGAAGTTAAACAAGTGTAGATAGCAGTGATCTTTATTATATTTCATCTTTTTCAGACACTGAGACACTGGGTTCTCATTGAGCACCACATTGGGAGCACTGAGATTAATATTAATAAGAAGGATGATGGCTCTTTTATAGCCTCAGAGAAAAGAACAAGACAGTTTTTTAATGCTCCTCTCAAGGAGCCTACCATTGCCTTCTCTAAGTGCTCAGAACATTATCTTGCTATGGATATCTCCACCCTCGTGGCAGAGTCTGCATTATTGTGGTATCTCTAATCATAACGCAGTGAGATTCAGATATTTTACTCTAATTAATGTCATCTTAAAGGGTGTGCTGTGATGAATATATGTAAATATCTCATGCATTTGACCAGGCTTTCAGATCTGAACTCTGGCTTCCAGGAGTCAGTGCGAACTAATTGAATAACAGAAAGCTCATAATTTAGCTCCTGTAAAGAAACTGAAATTGTCTTGTACACTATGCAAACTGGGTCAGGGTACGTAATTATCTGTAGAATAAAATATGAAATAATTCCTCAGTTTCCTTGTGTCTTTTGAATTTTAGCTGAAGATATTAAAGTGGAGGAAAGAGCATGTTACAACTTTGGAAGTTGAAGACACATTTTAAATGTAACTCCTGTGGTCTGCGATGTAATACATCGTACTTAGTCCTTAGTGGGTGCTCCACAAATGCTTGTTAACCACAAGAAAAACACCAGAAGGTCACAGAAGAAATGGGTAGGACTCCTCTGTGTTGTTTTTTCAGGTTTTGTCTTGCTATATATCCTCAGGCAGTACCCTGGATTTCTCTCTCTGAGCTGAGAGGGCTAACAGTCCTGTCTTCTCTCTCCCCTACGGCCAGACCTTCATCCAGTCCCATTTCCATTGCTGCAACTGTGTTCTGCACTGTCTGGCCTCTCCCAACCTGCACATAGCTGCCAGACTAGCCTCCCTACTACATGACTTTCAGCATATTATCCTCTTAAAAAGGACTCTGAAATGCTCTGGAATACTCTTGCCTGGTCAAATAATATAGTAGTAGGAAAGATTATAACCAACGATGATAGTTATGAACCATGGCAGTAATAGTTGTTGAAAGTAAGGAAAAATCCAACTTAAACTGACAAACACACAGGCAAGCAGCATTTACTGGACAACTCAACTAAAAAGTCCAGTAACATGTTTGGCTTCACGTGCTCCAGGCTATCATGTTAGGCAGGTCTGGTTTCTTCTGATCTTAGATCTGTTGGTCCCACCCTCCTCCATGGATTGGCTTCATTTGCACACAGGCTCTTCTCCCAGTGGTTGTATCGATGGTTCCTAGTTATCCTGGGTATGTTCCCATCCAGAAGAAACGTGTATGTCCTTTTCCTGATGATATCCACAAATGTCCTGAGGGAATCCACAAATTCCCTCTCATTGGACATCTTTGGTCATATGACCATCCCTGAACCAATGGCTGTGATCGGAGGATTGGAATTTAATAGCAGGCTTGGGTTAAATAGCACACTCCACTCCTGGAGTCCCCTCAGAGGTGGCAGAGACAAAGTGCTGGATGGGTAGATTCTTCAATGATGATCAGGAAGTTTTGCCTGAAGTATGTGTAAATGGTGACTAGGTGGCCCAAACAAGAGATGTGTATCATGCACATCTGTCAATTTTACCTCTTGAACACAGTGTTAACACAGCTTTTAAACTGCTGAACTCTGTGGAATGTGTAGATTTATGTGAATACAAATGTCAGACAATACAAAACATGTCACTTGCTGTAAACGCTTTATAAAAGAGCTTTAAAATATGTATATTCTGGCTACTCGGAGAAAGAGCCAAACACTACCTGAAAATAAATAAAAGGAAACCATACAAGACTCTCTGTCCATATCCCCACCACCACCAAAAAAATCCCAACACCCCAAAAAACTGTAGCTTTGATGTGTTATTTTAGAAGTTAAACATTAATTTAACTAGAAAAGGGTAAGATGAGTAATGTGAAAAGCTAAGTTAAAAGTATAAGATAACTTATTTATCAATTAGTATGTGGTTTGTAAAAATATTTTTAATAAGAGATGTAAAGATTTAATATTTGAAGCATTTTTTAACTTCAAAAATATGAAGTGTTTGCAGCTTCTGATTGCTACTTTTTCATTGCTACTTGCCATTTCTGCTCAATAAGGCTCATGCTTTCAAAATGCCATGCAGGACTTGTAAGGGTGGAAGAAGAAAGAAATCTTTATTCTCTGTTTCTGATGAGAACGATTTCTTTCTTACAAATGGAAGTGCCTGTGGATTCCCCTCTGCTGATTGGTGAGCTGAGCTGCATATATTTCCCACTTAGTTTTTAGTCTCTGAGAATCACACTCCCCATATTCATTCTCCCTAATATGTTTTTTTTTTAAACATCTTTATCGGAGTATAATTGCTTTACAATGGTGTGTTAGTTTCTGCTTTATAACAAAGTGAATCAACTATACATATACATATATCTCCATATCTCCTCCCTCTTGCTTCTCCCTCCCACCCTCCCTATCCCACCCCTCTAGGTGGTCACAAAGCACCGAGCTGATCTCCCTGTGCTATGCGGCTGCTTCCCATTAGCTATCTGTTTTACATTTGGTAATGTATATATATATGTCCATGCCACTCTCTCATTTCATGCCGGCTTACCCTTCCCCCTCCCTGTGTCCTCAAGTCAATTCTCTACATCTATTTTTTTTTTTTTGCGTTACGCAGGCCTCTCACTGTTGTGGCGTCTCCCGTTGTGGATCACAGGCTCCGGACGCGCAGACCCAGTGGTCATGGCTCACAGGCCCAGCTGCGCCGCGGCATGTGGGATCCTCCCGGACCGGGGCATGAAACCATGTCCTCTGCATTGGCAGGCAGACTCTCAACCACTGCGCCACCAGGGAAACCCCTACGCCTGCATCTTTATTTCTGTCCTGCCTCTAGCTTCTTCAGCACTATTTTTTTTTTTTTTTTGATTCCATGTGTATGTGTTAGCATATGGTATTTGTTTTTCTCTTTCTGACTTACTTCACTCTGTAGGACAGACCCTAGGTCCATCCACCTCACTACAGATAACTCAATTTCCTTTCTGTGGCTGAGTAATATTCCATTGTATATATGTGTCACATCTTCTTTATCCATTCATTTGTTGATGGACACTTCGGTTGCTTCCATGTCCTGGCTATTGTAAATAGAGCTGCAATGAACATTGTGGTACATGACTATTTTTGAATTATGGTTTTCTCAGGGTATATGCCCAGCAGTGGGATTGCTGGATCGTATGGTAGTTCTATTTTTAGTTTTTTAAGGAACCTCCATACTGTTCTCCACAGTAGCTCTATCAATTTGCATTTCCACCGACAGTGCAAGAGGGTTCCTTTTTCTCCACACCGTCTCCAGCATTTACTGTGTGTAGATTTTTTTATGATGGCCATCCTGATGGGCGTGAGGAGATATCTCATTGTAGTTTCGATTTGCATTACTCTCATGATCAGTGATGTTGAGCATCCTTTCATATGTTTGTTGGCAATCTGTATATCTTCTTTGGAGAAATGGCTGTTTAAGTTTTCTGCCCGTTTTTAGATTGGGTTGTTGTTTTTGTTTTTTTTGTTTGTTTGTTTTAATATTGAGCTGCATGAGTGGCTTGAAAATTTTGGAGATTAATCCTTTGTCTGTTGCTTCATTTGCAAATATTTTCTCCCTTGCTGAGGGTTGTCTTTTCATCTTGTTTATGTTTTCCTTTGCTGTGCAAATGCTTTTAAGTTTCATTAGGTCCCATTTGTTTATTTTTGTTTTTATTTCCATTTCTCTAGGAGATTGGTCAAAAGGACCTTGCTGTGTTTTATGTCATAGAGTGTTCTGCCTATGTTTTCCTCTAAGAGTTTTATAGTGTCTAGCCTCACATTTAGGTCTTTAATCCATTTTGAGCTTATTTTTTTTAGTGTTAGGGAGTGTTCTAATTTCATTCTTTTACATGTAGCTGTCGAGTTTTCCCAGCACCACTTATTGAAGAGGCTGTCTTTTCTCCATTGTATATTCTTGCCTGCTTTATCAAAAACAAGATGACCCTATGTGCGTGGGCTTATCTCTGGGCTTTCTATACTGTTCCATTGATCTATATTTCTGTTTTTGTGCCAGTATTATACTGTGTTGATTACTGTAGCTTTGTAGTATAGTCTGAAGTCAGGGAGCCTGATTCCTCCAGCTCCGTTTTCCTTTCTCAAGATTGCTTTGGCTATTGAGGGTCTTTTGTGTTTCCATACAAATTGTGAATTTTTTTTATTCTAGTTCTGTGAAAAATGCCATTGGTAGTCTGATAGAGATTGCATTGAATCTATAGATTGTGTTGGGTAGTATAGTCATTTTCACAGTGTTGATTCTTCCAATCCCAGAACATGGTATATCTCTCCATCTATCTGTATCATCTTTAATTTATTTCATCAGTGTCTTATACTTTTCTGCCTACAGGTCTTTTGTCTCCTTAGGTAGGTTTCTTCCTAGGTATTTTATTTTTTTGTTGCAATGGTAAATGGGACTGTTTTCTTGATTTCACTTTCAGATTTTTCATCATTAGTGTATAGGAATGCCAGAGATTTCTGTGCATTAATTTTGTATCCTGCTACTTTACCAAATTCATTGATTAGCTCTAGTAGTTTTCTGGTAGCATCTTTAGGATTCTTTATGTATAGTATCATGTCATCTGCAAACAGTGACAGCTTTACTTCTTCTTTCCCGACTTGTATTCCTTTTATTTCTTTTTCTTCTCTGATTGCTGTGGCTAAAACTTCCAAAAGTGTGTTGAATAATAGTGGTGAGCGTGAACAACCTTGTCTTGTTCCTGATCTTATAAGAAATGGTTTCAGTTTTTCACCATTGAGAATGATGTTGGCTGTGGGTTTGTCATATATGGCCTTTATTATGTTGAGGTAAGTTCCCTCTATGCCTACTTTCTGGGGAGTTTTTATCATAAATGGCTGTTGAATTTTGTTGAAAGCTGTTTCTGCATCTATTGAGTTGATCATATGTTTTTGCTGCTTCAATTTGTTAATATGGTGTATCACATTGATTGATTTGTGAATATTGAAGAATACGTGCATTCCTGGGATAAACCCCACTTGATCATCGTGTATGATCCTTCTAATGTGCTATTGGATTCTGTTTGCTAGTATTTTGTTGAGGATTTTGGCATCTGTGTTCATCAGTGATATTGGCTTGTAGTTTTCTTTTTTTGTGAAATCTTTGTCTGGTTTTGGTTTCAGGGTGATGGTGGCCTTGTAGAATGAGTTGGCTATATTTTTGAAGAGTTTGACAAGGATAGGTGTTAGTTTTCTCTAAATGTTTGATAGAATTCACCGTGAAGGTATCTGGTCCTGGGCTTTTGTTTGTTGGAAGATTTTTAATCACAGTTTCAATTTCAGTGCTTGTGATGGGTCTGTTTATATTTTCTATTTCTTCTTTGTTCAGTCTCAGAAGGTCGTGCTTTTCTAAGAATTTGTCCATTTCTTCCAGGTTGTCCATTTTATTGACATGTAGTTGCTGGTAGTAATCTCTCATGATCCTTTGTATTTCTGCAGTGTCAGTTGGTACTTCTTCTTTTTCATTTCTAATTCTCTTGATTTGAGACTTCTCCCTTTTTTTTCTTGATGAGTCTGGCTAATGGTTTATCAATTTTGTTTATCTTCTCAAAGAACCAGCTTTTAGTTTTTTGTTTTTTGTTTTTTGCGGTATGCGGGCCTCTCACTGCCGTGGCCTCTCCCGTTGCGGAGCACAGGATCCGGATGCGCAGGCTCAGCGGCCACGGCCCACGGGCCCAGGTGCTCTGCGGCTTGTGGGACCCTCCCGGACCGGGGCACAAACCCGCATCCCCTGCATCGACAGGCAGACCCCCAACCACTGCACCACCAGGGAAGCCCCAGCTTTTAGTTTTATTGATCTTTGCTATTGTTTCCTTCATTTCTTTTTCATTTATTTCTGATCTGATATTTATGATTTTTTTCCTTATGCTAACTTTGGGGTGTTTTTGGTCTTCTTTCTCTAATCGCTTTAGGTGTAAGGTTAGGTTTTTTTATTTGAGATGTTTCTTGTTTCTTGAGGTAGGATTGTATTGCTATAAAATTCCCTCTTAGAACTGCTTTTGCTGCATCCCATAGGGTTTGGGTCGTCATGTTTTCATTGTCATTTGTTTCTAGGTATTTTTTGATTTCCTCTTTGATTTCTTCAGAGATCTCTTGGTTATTTAGTAGTGTATTGTTTAGCCTCCATGTGTTTGTATTTTTTACAGGTTTTTCCTGTAATTGATATCTAAGCTCATAGTGTTGTGGTTGGAAAAGATACTTGATATGATTTCAATTTTCTTAAGTTTACCAAGCCTTGGTTTGTGACTGAGATATGATCTATCCTGGAGAATGTTCCATGAGCACTTGAGAAAAAAGTGTATTCTGTTGTTTTTGGATGGAATGTCCTATAAATATCAATAAGGTCCATGTTGTTTAATGTATCATTTAAAGCTTGTGTTTCCTTATTTGATTTCATTTTGTATGACCTGTCCGTTGGTGAAAGTGGGGTGTTAAAGTCCGCTACTGTGATTGTGTTACTGTTGATATCCCCTTTTATGGCTCTTAGCATTTGCCTTATGTATTGAGATGCTGCTATGTTGGGGGCATAAATATTTAAAATTGTTATATCTTCTTGGATTGGTCCCTTGATCATTGTGTAGTGTCCTTCTTTGTCTCTTGTAATAGTCTTTACTTTAAAGTCTATTTTGTCTGATTTGAGAATTGCTACTCCAGCTTTCTTTTGATTTCCATTTACATGTAATATGTTTTTCCATCCCCTCACTTTCAGTCTGTATGTGTCCCTAGGTCTGAAGTGGGTCTCTTGTAGACAGCATATGTACGGGTCTTGTTTTTGTATCCATTCAGCCAGTCTGTGTGTTTTGGTTGGAGCATTTAATCCATTTAAACTAAAGGTAATTATCGATATGTATGTTCCTATTACCATTTTCTTAGTTGTTTTGGGTTTGTCTTTGTAGGCCTTTTCCTTCTTTTGTGTTTCCTGCCTAGAGAAGTTCCCTTAGCATTTGTTGTAAAGCTGGTTTGGTGGTGCTGAATTCTCTTAACTTTTGCTTGTCTATAAAGGTTTTCATTTCTCTGTCGAATCTGAATGAGATCCTTGCTGGGTAGAATAATCTTGGTTGTAAATTTTTCCCTTTCATCACTTTAAATATGTCCTGCCACTCCCTTCCGGCTTACAGAGTTTCTGCTAAAAGATCAGCTGTTAACCTTATGGGGATTCCCTTGTATGTTTTTTGTTGCTTTTCCCTTGCTGCTTTTAATATTTTCTCTTTGTATTTAATTTTTGATAGTTTGATTAATATGTTTCTTGGCGTGTTTCTCCTTGGATTTATCCTGTATGGGACTCTCTGTGCTTCCTGGACTTGATTGAGTATTTCCTTTCCCTTGTTTGGGAAGTTTTCAACTATAATCTCTTCAGATATTTTCTCAGTCCCTTTCTTTTTCTCTTTTTCTTCTGTGACCCCTATAATTTGAATGTTGGTGCATTTAATGTTGTCCCAGAGGTCTCTGAGACTGTCATCAATTCTTTTCATTCTTTTTTCTTTATTCTGCTCTGCAGTAGTTATTTCCACTATTTTATCTTCCAGGTCACTTATCCGTTCTTCTGCCTCAGTTATTCTGCTGTTGATTCCTCCTAGAGAATTTTTAATTTCATTTATTGTTATTCATCTCAGTTTGTTTGCTCATTAGTTCTTCTAGCTTCTTGTTATACATTTCTTGTATTTTCTTCATTCTTTTTCCAAGGTTTTGGATCATCTTTACTGTCATTACTCTGAATTCTTTTTCAGGTAGACTTCCTATTTCCTCTTCATTTGTTTGGTCTGGTGGGTTTTTACCTGCTCCTTCATCTGCTGTGTGTTTCTCTGCCTTCTCACTTTGCTTAACTTAGTGTGTTTGGGGTCTCCTTTTTGCAGGCTGCAGGTTCGTAGTTCCTGTTGTTTTTAGTGTCTACCCCCAGAGGCTAAGGTTTGTTCAGTTGTGTAGGTTGTGTAGGCTTCCTGGTGGAGGGGACTGGTGCCTGTGTTTTGGTGGATGAGGCTGCATCTTGTCTTTCTGGTGGGCAGGACCGCATCTTGTGTGTTTTGGGGTGTCTGTGACCTCATTATGATTTTAGGCAGCCTCTCTGCTAATGGGTGGCATTGTGTTCCTGTCTTGCTAGTTGTTTGGCATAGGGTGTCCAGCACTGTAGCTTGCTGATTGTTGAGTGGAGCTGGGTCTTAGCGTTGAGATGGAGATCTCTGGGAGAGCTTTTGCCATTTGATATTACGTGGAGCCAGGGCTCTCTGGTGGACCCATGTCGTGAACTTGGCTCTCCCATCTCAGAGACGTAGACCTGACACCCAGCCAGAGCAACAAGACCCTGTCAGCCACATGACTCCGAAGAAAAGGGTGAGGAAAGAAAGAAAGAAAGAAGAAAATAAAATAAAATAAGGTTATTGAAATAATTTTTTAAAAATTGTTAAAAATTTAAAAATTAAAATGTAATAAAAGGGCTTCCCTGGTTGTGCAGTGGTTGAGAGTCCGCCTGCCGATGCCGGGGACACGGGTTTATGCCCCGGTCCAGGAAGATCCCCCATGCCGCGGAGCAGCTGAGCCATGGCCGCTGAGACTGCGCGTCCGGAGCCTGTACTCCGCAATGGGAGAGGCCACAACAGTGAGAGGCCCGCGTACCGCAAAAAACAAAAAAAAAGAAAGAAGAGAGTAACCAAACGAAAAAACAAGTCCATCAATGATAACAAGTGCTAAAAACTATACAAAAAAAAAAAATGAAAGAAAGATAGAACCCTAGGACAAATGGTAAAAGCAAAGCTATACAGACAAAATTACACAAAAAAGCATGCACATACACGCTCACAAAAAGCGAAAAAGGAAAGAGTAATACATATCTATATGTAAAAAAAAAAAAAAATGGAAGAGAGCTACCAAATCAATAAACAAATCTAGCAATGACAATAAACTCTAAATACTAAACTAAGATCAACATAAAACCAGAAACAAATTAGATGCAGAAAGCGAACCCCAAGTCTACATTTGCTCCCATAGTCCACTGCCTCAATATTGGGATGGTTCGTTGTCTTTTCAGGTATTACAGAGATGCAGGGTACATCAAGTTGATTGTGGAGATTTAATCTGCTGCTCCTGAGGCTGCTGGGAGAAAGGTCCTTTTCTCTTCTTTGTTCGCACAGCTCCTGGGCTTCAGTTTTCGATTTGGACCTGCCTCTGTGTGTAGGTTGCCTGAGGACATCTGTTCTTTACTCATACAGGAAGGGGTTAAAGTAGAAGCTGATTACGGGGCTCTAGCTCACTCAGGCTGGGGGGACGGAGGAGTACGGAATGCTGGGCGAGCCTGTGGCGGCAGAGGCCAGCGTGACATTACAACAGCCTGAGGCTCGCCGTGCGTTCTCCTGGGGAAGTTGTCTCTGGATCCTGGGACCCTGGCAGTGGAGGGCTGCACAGCCTCCCAGGAGGGGAGGTGTGGAGAGTGACCTATGCTCGCACACAGGCTTCTTGGTGGCGGCAGCAGCAGCCTTAGCGTCTCATGCCCATCTCTGCGGTCCACGCTGATAGCCGTGGCTTGTGCCCAGCTCTGGAGCTCGTTTAGGCGGTGCTCTGAAGCCCCTCTCCTCACACACCCTGAAACAATGGTCTCGTGTCTCTTAGGCAGGTCCAGACTTTTTCCCGGTCTCCCCCCCGGCTAGCTGTGGCGCCCTAGCCCCCTTCAGGCTGTGTTCACTTAGCCAGCCCAAGTCCTCTCCCTGGGATCCGACCTCCAAAGCCCGAGCCTCAGCTCCCAGCCCCCGCCCGCCCCGGCGGGTGAGCAGACAAGCCTCTCGGGCTGGTGAGTGCTGGTTGGCACTGATCCTCTGTGCGGGAATCTCTCCACTTTGCCCTCCGCACCCCTGTTGCTGCGCTCTCCTCTGTGGCTCTGAAGCTTCCCCCCTCCGCCCCCCGCAGTCTCCGCCCGCGAAGGGGCTTCCTAGTGTGTGGAAACCTACTTCACAGCTCCCTCCTACTGGTGCAGGTCCCGTCCCTATTCTTTTGTCTCTGTTTTTTTTCTTTTGCCCTACCCAGGTACGTGGGGAGTTTCTTGCCTTTTGGGAAGTCTGAGGTCTTCTGCCAGCATTCAGTAGGTGTTCTGTAGGAGTTGTTCCAAATGTAGATGTTTCTCTGATGTAATTGTGGGGAGGAAGGTGATCTCCACATCTTACTCCTCGGCCATCTTGGAAGATTCTTAATGCCTTGAAGGTTCTTAATCACATCTTAATGACAGTGCTGGTAATTTTACAGCAGATTATGATTTTTTAAAATCCCTTCCGGGTGAAAGTTGCCATCCTTTATCATTTTCAGAGTCAGCTTTCTTCTCCTATGTAGGAGGCTATCTTGCTAGTGTAACCTACATGAAGTGGACTGTGCAGGGTTAGGTATGAGAGCATCCAATATCCAGCAGTCTCTGAAGTATTGCCACTCTGCTGTGGTGGGAGATAATTTTAAATCAAAGTGACAGAAAGCACCATAGAAAGAACATTCTTTTCCCTGGAGGTTTGTGTTCCTGAAGATACTGCTTGGAAGCCAGACTTTTCCCTCCAAAATGTTGATTTCCTGACAGTGAATGAATAGTTCTTTTTACCATTTGGAAAGACAGGGACAGAAAGAGACTGGGACAATGGAACATGGTGTAGGTGGCCAAAGGGAAGAGGAAGGGAAGGGGAAGGGAAGGGAAGGGAAAGGGAAGGGACGGGAGGGTGTGAAGGGGGAGGGGAGGGGAGGGAAGGTGTTTATTATCTTCAGGATTAGACTGGCAACAGCAATCAGCTAAAATATGACTAATATGGTGTGACACATGGAGAGAGCAGTCTAGAGCAGAGGTTGGCAAACAACATTCTGTGAGCCAAATGTGGCCTGTCACCTGTTTCTTTGTACAGCTCATGAGCCAAGAATAGTTTTTACATTTCTAAATGTTTGAAAAAAAAATCAAAAGTAGTGTTTCATGACCCATGAAAACCATATGAAAATCAAATTTCAGTGTCTGTACATAGTTATATTGGAACACAGACATGTTCATGCATTTACATATTGCCTGTGCTTTCATGCTACAAAGGCAAAGTTGTGTAATTGTGACAGAGACCTATGAACTGCAAAGCCTAAAGTATTCGCTACCTGACCTTTATAGAAAAAGTCTGTTGACCCCAGTTGCAGAGGAAAGAGGAGATTTATCAGAGAACAGCCTAGGTTAAAATGGAGAACACCTACTTCAGTCTAGTGGAAACATCTATCCTTTAGGCAGAGAGGATAAGATGAACTCCCCCCAAAAGGTATTTTTTCCACAATGTTAACATATCCTGAGCAGAAACTAGAGCAGAGGTGTTTTTCCTCTGTTTCAAAGTAGGATAGGTCTAATCCCCTAAGCTTTGGGCGCTCTTGATCCTTTGTGTCAGGGACTCCAACTTGACATGGAAAGTGCTTATGTTATGAGACATGTGAAGTGTGCCACATATGAAGTATGTATGAGCTAATGAAGTATAGATTTTGGACAAATTCACAGCTATCAGGATTTAAGTGAGTCAACTTTAGCTTTTAGTGCAGAAACATTACTTAGCTTTGATGGGAGGAGACCCAGGAGGCATGTCCCTTAGCATCTTTGTTGTATGACCAGTACAAGAGACAATATTCATTGGAGTGACGATACTAGACTACTTTTATTTTTTTTAATGATGTAGGAAAATTATGACCTATTCCTGTGTTAAGTGAAGAGAAACAGAGACAAATAGACATAGCATGTTTCTTTTGGTCTTTCAGCACATATATTGTGACTGATGAATGGGGATACAGCAATTCTACCCATTTGGACATTGTTAGAGTAGATACCTATGTAAGTACTTGCTATTTCTTCTTCTTTTTTTTTCTTTAAAATTTTTAAAAAGTATTTTTAAATATTTTATTTATTTGTTCATTTTTTAAATTGAAATATAGTTTATTTACAATGTTGTGTTAGTTTCAGGTGTACAGCACAGTGATTCAGCTATACATACATATATGTCAATTTTTTTTCAGATTGTTTTCCCTTATAGGTTATTACAAAATATTGAGTAAAGTCCCCTATGCTATATAGTAGGCCCTTGCTGGTTATCTATTGTATATATAGTAGTGTACCAATTTCTTCTTAATCTATTTTTATGAAACCATTTAATTTCAGTATGTGAGACACGTGAACAGGCAGCATGGCAAAATTGCTTGTTTTAGTCAATCGTTTCATATTCTTATGAATTTAGTCAATCGTTTGAGAATCTTATGATTTCCTAATTGCTTGTCAATTAAAACTCCTGGCCTCAAGGTTTTATATTCTAATAGGAGAGACATGAACAAGTGACATAAAATTACGAATCTAAAGGGAAATGTGGATGGCTTTCTTTCCTGTTTGGAGATACGACAATGGTTCATAATGCCCTATAATTTGTAATATAAGAATAATGGAAATTCCTGGTAATATAGTATTAGAAGTAATTATTGCAAATCCTCAAAAAATTTACTAGCTAGTCCTTTACAGAAAAAGTTTTTGATCCCTCTTCTAAAACATCTTGCTAGTTGTTTTTATTCTTTATTTGGCTTTGATGGGAAGGATTTTGCTTTCTGAATTCCTATTCATTATCAAAAATATTGATTTAATGATTTTGATTTTGGGGGGATCATCTGTATTTGGTATTAATGACTGTTTTGGTACCTGAAAAATATTGAAAATTAACAAGGAAAATAAAACCAATCAAAATATATACAGGATATAAAGAGACAATTCTTGGGAAACCATAATGGCTATCAAATTTGTGGAGAAATTCTCAACAATATTAGCTATCAGAAGTTGCACATTAAAACAAAAATGAAATTTGATTTAACATCCATCAGATTGACAAAAGTTAGAGGGTTGGATATTATCAAGTGTTGGAAAGGATATTTTTAAGCAAGAAACTTCATCTCCTGTCTCATATGTATTTGAGCAGATTCTGGATGGAATAAGCTGGCAGCAGCTAGTGAATTTAAGCCTCTAAATACTTTATATCTTAGAGATATATTTGTGAGTAGTTATCACCAAAAAAAAAAAAAAATGTCTCTCACAGGTCCATGACAAGGGCTGTTCATAGGCCAGCACTGAAACGAGACACCTAAAGTCCAAAACAACAGCCAGAAAACACCAACCAAAAAACAACAACAAAACCGTACAAACAAAAAATCCCCAAAACAAGAACACCCAACCATAAACCACCCTAAAATAAATGTTATTGTGAAGGACTCATTGGGAGTTTCTAGTCTAGTACCAGCTAGGAAAGTACATAAATTTGCTTTCTTAGTATCAATATTTTATTCAGAGGATTTGGCTTCTGCAGAATTCCCAGGAACTTGAACTTTTATCCCATATGTAAAGGCATTAATGACCAGAATATATCATCTCTTGTGATACAGCTTTGTGCTATTTTCATTAAAAATATCCTTAATATAATCCTCCCCACCTGTCCCTCCCCCAAACTTGTGAGTTATACATTAAGGAAAGTTCTTTTATGATAGAGAGGAAATCCAGATTCATTCTTTATTCCCCTTTCTCGTTACCCATTTGAAGCTGTTTAATCTTTCCTATAATCATTCTGTAATTCTGACAAATTCCCTTAAAAAAAGAAAAAAAAAACTTTGAGTCTGTGATGCAAGAGAAAAGAACATATTCTTCCCTCATATTTATTTACAATAAACTTTAGTCACTTCCCAAGACTAGATTATTGTGGATGATCCACTTCTCAGTATATCATTCCACTGGATTCCCACATGCACACACACATACCCATTTGAATAAGTATGCTCAGTTTCACATAGACAGAGGGGGTGCCTTGGTCTAAAGCTGAGATTCATTGGTCCATATTCCCTAGTTTCTAGGGCAATCTGCCTCCAGTAACCTTTTCGCTTCCTAATGATTACTTTATGTGTTGATGTTCTTTTGGAGCGACCTTCCTGCCACTTATGCGTGGTGAACTCTGCCTTTTTCAAGAGTGTGGGCGTAGCCCTCTCAAGCCATGGCTTTGGCTTTGGCTTTCGTGCATACATTTCCAGAAATAAGTATTATTGGTTTGACACTGTTCAAAGGAAGAACTAAGGTCTGAATGTGGTAAATTGCGGCACCAAAAAGACGTAGGTTTAATCAAGGATTCTTACCTATCAAAATCCATAGAAGCATTTCAGGGCTTCCAGGGATGATTTGTGTTGATGGGGCTAACTTTGGAGAATTGGGATGAAAATTTAGTGGCTTTGTTTTTGTTTTTTGGTTTTCTTTCACTTTTTAAGAAATTTTTGGTGTCTTAAAGAGAATGTTTAAGAGAACTTGATCCATCAACTTCAAATGTTTACATTCTCTCTGCACCACCTTTAAGTTTGTGATCACACAGGTTTTAGGGGTGCAATTTACAGCAATGAATTATATGACAATTGAATTAATAAAGCAGGAACTAAGTGATTATCATGCGCAGCTAACAAATTGAGAAACTGTTTTGTCTTTGTATTTTATTCTGTTCCCTTGCTATTCTGTTTTAACAGTTTCATGGGAAGTCACATCCATGCAATTGCAAATATGACTTGACTGCATTTCTAAGTGGTTCCAGGGGACATTTTCTAGTTTTCTCTGCCATGCAAACTTAAACATAGCCAACAAGGTTATCATTTCATAGCTGTTGAAACACTGTCATTCATCTTCTGTGATGTAATTTTACATAGTCAGTCCAAACTGTAGCTGTGCATAACAATTTCATTGATATTCTGTCAAATGTCACAAGCTTTCAAGTTCAGTACCTACACATTTATTGCATTGAAGCTGAGATTACCTGAAAATTGTCTTGTCAGGTGCTTCTTCCCATTAGGTCTAAAGAAGATGTAGAGGGCATGGGAAGGGCCCCTGCTGTCTTCGTGTGTATGATAAAAAAGAGTTTTCTGAAGACTAGCAGTGTTCCAAAATAATGATTGCAACTTATTTGGGGAGCTCATTGCCTTGTATTTTGTGAGAAATGAATAAATGAATGAAATAAATGAGAATTCCTGTTGTAAGTCAGTAAAGCATGGCTTAGTAATCATTGATCTTGGAGCCCTCTACCACACGCTATATAGGTGAATTTAAAAGGAGTATATGAGAAGAAAAAATACAATATGCAGAAGAAAAAGGAGAAGGAGAGAAAGGCAGAGGACATGGAGAAGAGGAAGTAGTTATTAAAGTTGTTAATATATCCTAATTCTGAGGGACACAGACTTTACAGTTAGAAAAATCAGAATTTTGATTTCTGAATATGCCATTTTCTTGTCATGTGACCCAATATAATAATAATAAAAAAAAACTATTTTTGAAAAGTTAGTTTGTGCCAGGGACTGTTGAAGAGATTTACTCTCATAAAATTATTTAATCCTCACAACTCTATGAGATATGTGTTTTCAGTATTACTGTTATTTGTCATTCTCATTTTGTAAGTAAGGAAATAAAGCACAGAGAATATAAATAACTTGCTCAAGTAGTAAGTAGGAAAGCTAGAATTGAATCCAGTTCTCATTCTTAACCACGTTTAACCACTGACTCTTTGTTACAATACTTCCTCTCAAGTGACTGAACTTTCTAAACCAGACTTTACAAACATAGCAAATGGGATAATGATACCTACACTATAGGCTTGATGTAAGAATTACATTAGGTAAATCCCAAGAATGAAAATGTTCCCTTAACTCCACAGACTGTGGGTACGTTCCAGTTAATGACTCTCATTTCCTGTGTTCTTGCCTTCATTGCTAACTTAGGGTCTCCCAACCTTCTGCAAAGTCACCCCTCTCCCACTGGTATTTATGGGATTTCTCAGTTATGCCTCATGTGACCTGATGAAGCTGCCCATCAGGTAAAGCTACACCTTTCTCTTCTTTGTGCTCCCACTTCCTTATCAGTGACTTATATTCATGGAAATCCTTGAGGAAGATGCTCTAATGGTACGACTGATGACATCATCATGAGCATGCCACCATTTCTGCCAAGTCTATTGTCTCTGGACCTGGTCCCATAGCCACCAGTCCTTTAGGAAATGCAGGTCCCCTCAAGCACAGTGAGCCTCTCTCCACAATAACTTGGCCTACAACACAATACTTCAGGTTTAGGGCAACCTGATGGCATTATCAGAAAGTCATGAAAACTGCATCTTGAGCTTCCTGTTCCTAACCCATTTCTTTGCTGGGACTTAAAACCAATTCAAGCACGTGGGCAATGTAAATATGTTCTTCCTTTCCCTTCATTGGTCTCCTGGGATCTCCAGAGCATGTGCACACATGCACAAACCTTCTCACTCAGAATTAAGGCAAAAGCCAAAAACCCTTAGCCAAATCAACACATGCACATAGATACTACAGATACTACCTTGCGGTACCGATTAGTCATCGGTAGACTTGTTAAGATAAATCTAAATTATTTTTAAATTCAGCCAGACCAGATATACACAGAATACTTAGTAAATATATTAAACATTCATCCTTTCTGTTACCATTAACCCAGGAATAGATACGTTAAAGCTAACTCTCCAATTATATATCAAGTCATTCCTTCAGCAGTTCTCTTTCTTTGAAACATAACCTATAACGTTTACAAAGAGAATAGAGAAAAATGATAAACCACAATCTCTGCAATCCAGAACTTTATAATCTCTTTGAATAAAAGAGACGCACACACTAGAAACACTGAAGTAGTTAAGTAAATGTGCAAATGTTAACATTCATTTATAGATTCAGTCTCCAAATATGTATCGTCTACCATGTACCAGCATTGTATTAGGAATCAAAAATGCTGTGATAGATAAAACAGATGTACTACTGTCAGTCCCCCATGGAGCTCACGTTATAGTGGAGGAGATGAAAAAGAAAATACATGATAAGACTGTGAAAATAATTATGCAGGAAGTAGAATACAGACTAGAAGAGTAGGATTTCAGAGAAGGAGGTGTATTAGTTTGCTAGAGCTGCCATAAGAAAATACCACAGACTGGGTGGCTTAAACAGCAGAAATGTATTTCTTCACAGTTTTGGAGGGTGAAGTACAATATGAAGATATTCATAGGGTTGATTCCCTCTGAGGCCTCTCTCATTGGATTATAGATGGTTGTCTTCTTCCAGGGCCTTCACCTGGTCTTTCCTCTGTTTGTGTGTCTTTATCCTAATCTCTTCCTGGTATAAGAACACCAGTCATATTGGATTAGGGCCCATCCTCATGACCTCATTTTAACTCAGTTACCTCTGTAAAGACCCTGTTTCAAAGTACAGTCACATTCTGAGGCACTAGGGAATTAGGACTTCAGCATATAAATTGGGTTTGGAGGGGGAGCACAATTCAGCCTATAACAGCACATCGACATTACCTCTGCCAGGTTTCCCTAGCACTGATCCAAAACTAGTTGGACCAGAATTATCTGAGAATAAAATATAGCAATTTGGGCCCTACTTCTAGAGAGTGTGGGCCCTAGAGATGTGATATTAATAAGCCTTCCAGATGATTTTGATGTGGATTCAGGTTTGGGAACTTCTAGTACAAGAATAGTTGGAAAGACATATATACATGGTCAAGCTTGGGTTGAACATTGAGGGTAGAGAAATTTGCAAAATATCAGTTCTCAAACTTTTTGGTCCTTCAAACTGTGAAGATGGTTAAGAATTTTTATGTTTCTGAGTTTTATCTGTCAATATTTACTGTGTTAGAAATTTAAAATGAGACATTTAAAATATTAATATCTCAAAAATTTTAAAAATTATGTTGACATAATTTTATGAATGTATTTTCTAAAACAAAAATAGAGGGAAAAGAGTGACATTGTTTTAACATTTAGGCAACTCTTTCAAATGTAGATCAAATACAACACCTGGAATTCTCGTGTCTGCTTCTGCATTCAGTCTGTTGTGATATCATTTGTCATGCAACCTCTAGAAAACTCCATTTATGAGAGAATGAGCGTGAAAGGGATAATAAGATCTTAGTAACATTATTAAAATTGTTTGATCTCATAGACCACTAAATGGGTCTCAGGGATTTCCAGGGATTCTTGGAGCATACTTTGTGAGTTACCGGTATAGATTTGAAGTGATGACTTTTTGCTTTCGTTAGGAGAGCTGTGCGAGAAAACACTCCCTAACAAGAATGTCTGTGACCTATTTAAGGATAACATGGTTATCTTGGCTAGAATACAGTAAAGAGTTAGCTTTTCTTGCACCAGATTGTTCTCCTTGTGCCGGATTATTGCTCTTGAATATTATTCTCCATTCATAAATGGAATTGTCCCTGCTTTGGAGAGGCAGGCATTTGTTCTTGTATAGCTGCTGTTTTTTCACCCCAATTGTTTTATTGTAGTTTTCTTTCTAATTATTAGCTTTGGCTGTTTTTTCAACCCAATTGTCTTGTTGTCGTTTTCTTCCTAATTATTAGCTTTGGCAACAATATAGATAATGATTAAGAACTTTGAGATTAAGGGGCCTGCAGACTCAGTAAAGGCCAGATCATCAGCATTTTAGGCTTTGAAGTGTACGTGGTGTCTGTCATAACTACTCCATTCTGCTATAGTAGCATGGAAGCAGCCACAGAAAAATGTAAACAAAGGAGTGTGGCTTTGTTCCGATAAAACTTTAGTTATAATGGACACTGAAATTTGAATTTCATATAATGTCAATTGTCATGAAAAACTGTTCCTTTTTTTTTTTTTTCCCCAGTCATTTAAAATGTAAAAACTATTCTTAACTCTGGCTATACAGAAACAGGCATTGATCCAGAACTCGCTCCTGGGGCTACAGTTTCTCTCACAGTTAGGAGTGTGGGGTTTGCAATCAAATCAGAAGTCAGTCACTGATTCAGCAATTTATTAACTGAGAGATCACACTCCAGGCAACCCCTCTAAAGCCTCTCTTTCCCCATCTGCAAAATGGTAATAATGATAATGAATTCATGAATATGTCCTGAGTTTAACATGCACAAAGGACTTATCAGAGTGCCTGGATCAAATAAGCACCCAATTACTGATCACTACTAGAATCATTGCTAGTTTTTGTCTTTATCAACCAGTGTAACAACATTCTAATTATGACTTTGAGCTGAATTCTACCATGAGTTTACTTTTTGAGCTTGTAGTGAAGGATGATATAGTCTTTTATAGGAAAAAGAGCTAAACGAGCTCTGGGTAAATTTGGGCAAGGCATTTTTCTCTCTGGGCCTCATTTTCTTCACCTTTTAAATGAAGATGGTGGGAGGCCAGGTTTGCTTTAAAATTCTGGAGGCTCTGACCCCAGAAAGCTAATTGGCTTGCTTGTGTCCTTATTTTTCCATCAAAAAATGAGAGTGGGGCTTCCCTGGTGGCACAGTGGTTGAGAGTCCACCTGCCGATACAGGGGACATGGGTTCGTGCCCCGGTCCGGGAGGATCCCACATGCCGCGGAGTGGCTGGGCCCGTGAGCCATGACCGCTGAGCCTGCGCGTCTGGAGTCTGTGCTCCACAACGGGAGAGGCCACAACAGTGAGAGGCCCACGTACCGCAAGAAAAACAAAAACAAAAAAAACAAAATGAGAGTGAAACAATATGGCTATTCCTCTGAGAAATAAGGAATTTAAAAAAATATCCCCTAGATAAAGGAAGTTCAACACTTCAGGTCATTTTAGTGAACTGACAAATGTACGGGCCCATGAGACCATAAAATTGTTGACTCCTCTTCCACTTTTAGTTGTTTACCCATGCTGGTTACAAGTTTCAACTTTCTAAATTGACTTTCCTGTTTGGGGGAATAGAATATATTAGGTATTTTATTTATTTTCTGTCACCATTAAATAAGTCAGTCCAAGTTGAAATCGAGTTCTGGAACAAAGAATTTGCAGTTCTCTTATTTAAGAGTCTTTGATAGGAACAGACCCAATCAGGCCAACTTAATTTAAATGGGACTTATTGTATGGGTGCACATGGCAGGTTATTGTAGCTCAAAAGCTTCAACTTCTTGAGGATCTAGTTCATCACAACTTGATTTTGTTTTAGTGTCCACTGAATTCTTCTCTCACTCACAACCATCCGGGACCTATATATTATTTAGACTAAATCTTGGAATGAGCCATTTCTACTGGTTTAGTGTTAGGTGGAGATTTTTAAACCAAGCCATATCATGGGCCACCAGCTCAATATTTACTGAGTACCGACTATATGCAAAGTTCTCCATTAGGCACTGGAGATAAAACGTTGAACAAAACAAGACCCTGTTCTGTGAAGGAAAAAGTTGAAAAAAATGAAGAAGTGGTAAGTGCTACAAAGAAAATGGTTTAGGAACTTCTTTAGATAGGTTGGTGAGTTCAGTCCTCTCTGGGGAGGAAACATTCAAACCAAGGCCTGCAGGAAGTAAAGGAGTCAGTCACACAAAAATGATGATGATGATGGTGGTGGTGATGATAAGCATGATGATAGAAGCAACCACACATAGTGCTACCCTGTGCAGACATCGCTCCACGTGCATTTACATACACTAACTTATTTAATCCTCAGAATCACCTTATGGGTATATAGTATTATTAATTGCTTTTATATGACAGGAATCTGAAGCCCATAGAGATGAAGTCAATTTGCTCAAGGTCAGAGCTTTGTAAGTGTCAGAACTAGAACTTGAACCCAAATCCTGTCTTTTAATTAAAACACTATGATACCCCGAGAAAAGAGCATTCCAGACAGAAGGAACAGCAAATGTAAGGTCTAATTTTTGAGTCAGCCTTGCTCTGGCACAGGTAGTAGCCTGATGATTGCTTCCTTGAGCTAGAGATTGTTGGTGAGAGGATTGCAGCAAGAATGGGAAGTTGGTTGGGTTGTCATCATGACCAGCGTGTCATGTGTAACTAAGCCTGTATTGACCAGTAAGCAAAAAAAAAAAAAAAAGACAAGAAAGTTAGGCTTTCATTTATCAGTACATTGAAAAATGATATATTAGTGCAAATTGTTATTCTCAATTATCTTCAGAAAAACTGGTGTGACCGTTTTGGTTCAAATTTCCCCATTTGGATTCAGACTTAGATATTGATGATGTACATTAAATTATGATTTCTATTAGCTTATTTATTTTACTATGATATGTGTACTACATTATTTTACTATACTTGCTGCTAAAACAAATTTCTTATTTTATCACACGGAATGTGGTATTATTTTCTTTGCTGTAGTTTATATCCTAGGTAACTAAACCTTGGAGGTTCTATCAATCAAATCAACACAAAACCAAAGGGTCCTAGAATCTCTGTTTGTCTTGGAGATATGTGTATCACTGCACTGTCAGAACAACTATATGACATCCTTTTGAAATGTCATAAGTGTTGTTGGAAGGCATAGTAGGAACTCCATCATTCCGTGGCTGTGGATGCACACTGTTTTAATAAGAATAACAAACACAGTAGCATACAATAAAAGAGAGGAAAATGAATTCATTCAAGTAACTATTTCAAAAACAGCAGTTAATGATGAAAATAATACATTTTAATTTCCAAGTTGTTTTCCAAACTGCTTATAAACCAACTATTAACTGGGAATTCTTCCACTGAAAAATTGGTGTTTTTAGACACAGGCTTGAGTATTAATTCATTGGCAGAGAAATTTCTCCTCTTCAACTCAATTTGGGTCATTATATGACATGACATAACAGAGTAATTTAAATAACTCATTATTTTCCTGTATCTCACCCTTCCAGTATATATTATACATCATACTTTCATCCCAGTATTTATGGAGCAAAGCAATGTACAAGACATTCTAAAAGGAATATGAGTCACCGAGACTTCAAAATATACTGTAATGTAACATGTGTAAGACACATCATAAGTAACTATAATGCAATAATAATAATGACATTGATGATGCTAACATTTTTGGTGCACTTACTGTGCGCTAGATATCATGTGGAGTGTGTTAATATACTCTCCCTAATCCTTAGAAGATGGTTTCAAGGTAGTTGTTATTAAATCTGAAGAAGTAGAAGCTCAGAGAGGCTAGATAGCTTGCCCACAGAGCTAATAAATAGCAAAATCAGGATTTGAACATGTTTGTCAGACGCCAAAGAAAATGTCTATTCTATTATGATGACATTTTTCCGTGTGTTCAACAGAATGTTATTAAAGATGATGAGCAAAATGTTTACAAGGTCAAATCAGTTTAGGAACATTGGGTTGACTATAGTTAAACAGGTTTATTAATTGAAGGGCTATTCAGAACCTTTAATACGCTAATATGCAAAGTAGAGCTAGATGAAAATAACAAAGTATAAATGTTGACCGTGCATATTCAGTTGCTGAACCCCGCATCCACACCCAGTAGACACACAGAATATGGTATAAGAGTATTGATTTTTAAATACACTTTTGACAGGCCTCTTCCACCCAATATTTTATTGTTTTAAAAGAAGAGGAGAGGCATAAGATATATTAAGGAGAGAAAATGGAAAGAACTTAGTGGAGAGAACAGACAGAAGTAAACTGTCAACTTTCAACTCTACCCTGGGAAAATACAGAAATTTAAAAGGACAATGGAAAAATAAGAGTGTGGAACTAAGAGAAAAGGCTAGGAATAGATATGAAGAAAGCACTGTAATAACAAAAGAGCAAAGATGTATCGATCTTCTCAGCTGGCAGTAGGAGGAGTCAAGGAGTAGAGAAACGAGAGAGAGAATGGGTAGCACTGAGGAATGGATACACATTGATAACTGTTGTGGGAGTGGCAAGGGTAGGGATGACTTAGAAGGGAAAAATGACATCAAATCTGGCAATTAAAAAAATCTTCATTGAACCTTGAGATAATGGTTTCTTTTGAGCAGTGAGGACTGAAACCCTATTAGGGGTTAGGAAAAGTTAAGATAGAGAATGTAGAAAAGTTGGCAGTGTCAAGGGCAATTTTATTTGAAAAAGGAAGATCCGAGTAGACTTGAAGGTAGAAATCAAGGACATAGTCAAGTGGTGAAGGTGAATATGAAGGATAGTATGAACCAACATTCCAGAAGAGATTTTAGGGCTTGAGAATCAAAGGTATGGGTAGACCTTGTTGGATTTGAGGCCAGTGAAACTCCTCAGAGAGCAGAGAAAAAAATTTGATATGAGGAGAAAAGTAGGGAGATTATGAAGAAGTAAGAAGAAAAATTGAACTCTTTCTTGTGATCATCCGGCCTATTCAGTAAATAGAAATAAAATAATTCATGCAATGAGGAAATACAAGTGTGAGATTGTTAATTTGATGGTAGTGACAGGATTTTGAAAAACTTTACTGGAAATATTATTTGTAATTAAAATCAGTTAGGTCAAACCTTATAAAATTGCTTACAATTTGATCATTTTTAAACTTAAATATATTATTTTGGCATGCAAAAATTTTATATGGTTTAACCTAATGATGTAAATGGCTCACAGACAGGGTCCAACTGAAGCTGAATAGCATGAATTTGCAGTCCACACATATTACCTGCAAATTTTTTGAGGACAAAACAGTGAACAAGAGCAAAAATAAGAAGCCAGGAAGTGAGCCTGACAAGAGGACAAATCAAAATATTAAAAAAGTAAACAGTGGTCATTTACTTAGCATCATAGGATGCTAATGAGAGTCTTCAAACAATTGATCAATTAATAATGCAGTATCTGATGCCAGAGAGGGTTGGCTTAAGGGAGCAGGGCATGTGTGAAGAAAGGAGTTTTGAAGAAAAGAAGTGAAATTTAGAAATTAATTTTAAGATGAAATTGTTTTTAAAATAACACTGAAACTTATTTCTGGTTACCTGAGTAAGTGAGACCACTGTCCATGGTCCTGAAATATTAGTGAACTCTCAGACAAGGTTGTTCTTCCCCTATCCCATGGAGATGCGTCCCCAAACCTGGAGTGCGAAGAGGCGAAAAGCAAAGGTGGAAAAAATAAAAATAGCAAGAGAGAGACAGCAGATTGAGGGAAATAAGATGAAAGAAATGCAGTGAAATATGCTCAAGGTGAAATTAGAAATGGCTCAGTATTCGTTTTTGACTTGCTCCTATAAAAAGTTACCACAAACTTAGTGGCTTGAAACAATACATTTATTTCCTAACTGTTCTGTAGGTCAGAAATCCCAACACGGGTCTCACTGGGATAAAATTAAGGTGTTGGCAGGGCTGCATTTCTTTCAGGAGGCTCTAGAAGGTAAATCCATTGCCCTTCTTTTTCCACATTCTAAAGCCTGTCCACATTCCTTGGCCCATGGTCTCCTTCCTACATATTCAAAGTCAGCAACATTTCATTCCTCTGACCATTCTTTCATTGTAACATCTGTCTATGACTCTCTTTTCTGCTTCCCTTCTCCACTTTTAAGGACCTTTGTGATTACATTCAGCCCACCTGGATAATCCAGGATAATCTCTTTATCTTAAGGTCAGCTGATAATCAGCCTTAATTTTATCTACAACCTTAATTTCCATATAATCTAGCATATTCACAGTTTCCAGGGATGTAAAATTATTCCTTGCTTTTCAAAAGTTCACTTTACACAACTTTGCTTTTATGAAAGACCTACATTAGTACCTGCTTTCATGAATTGAAAGAAATCTGAAGAGAATTTTCAAAAAAAAAAAAAAAAAGGTCAAAAACAAAAATGCCTTTCACCAAGCTCCTTTCCTGAGATCTACTCTCAGCATCAAGGCACCATAGCTTTGAACTGTGTCTGTGAGCATCTGTGCTTTATCTCAATTTATTTTGTGCATCACTTAGCAAGATGTGTCCTAAAATAATTACTTCTTTGCTTTAAGCCATTTCAGCTTACAAAAGGCTTTGTAGAAACACTACTTTCAGAGAGCAGGGGAAACTTGTATTGGGAGATTAGGACATTGGAATCAGGCATTATTCTGTCTACCACAGATGAGGCAGAAGAACATGCTCATGTCCTATTTCACCCCCTTTGGGAAGCCTTCCATACTTCCATCTTGCAGCATCTTTATGAAAATAAGATGAGAACATGCATGTAAAGTGGTTAGAACAGTGTTTGGTACTTGGTAAATTATGCTGGGTGCTTTGCATTTTCTGTCTCATGCAAGGAAATAGTGAGTCCACTAAGAAGGGATTTAAACCAGGTCTGCCTGGCCCAGAACCCATTCAGATAAACATTATAAGCCTCTGACAAGGTGAGACCTTAAATAGTAGAAATCATATACTGATGTTCTATTTCTATAAATCTTTTCTAATAAAAGAAAAAGTACCAGGGTTTATGGGGAGCTGATTAAATTTATTTTTATATCAGACATTATTGAATACCTATACTATACCAGGTCCTGTTGTAGGCACTGGGGGAAATGGCAATAAACAAGACAAAAACTTCAAGCCTTTATGGAACTTACATTCTGGTTGTTTTGTTTTGCTTGTTTTTTGTGTGTTTTTTTTTTGGCAGGGGAGGGCATGGAGATTTGGGGTACACAACACAGCAAGTAGTAACTGCTTACGGCTTGAGGGTTAAGAGGCAGTGTGGAGGAAAAATAATGCCTCCCCCTAAAAAATGTCATCCATATCCTAATCCCCAGAATATGTCCCCTTAAATGGCAAATGGGACTTTGAAGATGTGATTAAATTACAGAACTTGAGATAGGGATATTATCCAGGGTTATCTGGGATGGCCCAATGTAATCATACAGTCCTTAAAAATGGAAGAGTGGGGCAGTGGAGGAGGTCAGGGTGAGGTGATGTGAGAAGAACTCCACCTGCTGTTGATGTCTTTGAAGATGGAGGAGGGAGACCATGAGCCTAGGAATGAAGGCAGCCTCTGGGAGCTGTAAAAGACAAGGAAATGCATCCTCCCCTAGGGTCTCCAGAAAGGAATGCCGCCCTGCAAATACCATGACTTTAGCCCGTTGAGACCTGTGTCAGACTTTGGACCTCCAGAGCTGAAAAATAGTAAATCTGTGTTGTTTTAAGCCACTAAATGTGAGATAATTTGTTACAGCATCGACAGAAAACTAATACAGGCAGTGAGAGAGGTGTAATAAGGATCATCCTGACAATCAAAAGATACTTTATATACCTCGGAACTTCTCCTGAAACAATTTTTAGGAATCTTTTTGTCAAAAGTAGCAAACCAGGGCTTCCCTTGTGGCGCAGTGGTTGAGAGTCCGCCTGCCGATGCAGGGGACATGGGTTCGTGCCCCGGTCCGGGAAGATCCCACATGCCACGGAGCGGCTGGGCCCGTGAGCCATGGCCGCTGAGCCTGCGCATCCGGAGCCTGTGCTCCGCAACAGGAGAGGCAACAACAGTGAGAGGCCCGACCAAACTGAGCTAGGTAAAGCAGAACAGGGAGAGTTCATTATAAGGATACAAGGATATCCCACAAAACCCAAGGAAAGCAATGTAGCCACTCCCTTGAAACATGTCCTGAACCACCAGTGGGAAGACTGTCTAGACTTTTCCCTTCCACATTCCCTTCCTGCTCCTCTCTAATATCTCTCTCAACTACCTCCTTTAGTCTCCTCAGTCTGCCCAATTGAATATAGATTTTGGCAGATCAAAGTTCACGTGCTACACAAGTCCAGTCACCCAAAGGCAAAATCTCAGTGGAAACTCCTTTTTCATCTTCATTTTTGGCAAAGAAATTCTCATTGTTTCAGCTTGGGGTAGGTGCCAT
Source organism: Delphinus delphis (assembly GCF_949987515.2). Classification (NCBI taxonomy): domain Eukaryota; kingdom Metazoa; phylum Chordata; class Mammalia; order Artiodactyla; family Delphinidae; genus Delphinus; species Delphinus delphis. The sequence continues at coordinate 30,465,620 of NC_082685.1, read as the reverse complement.
GCCGTGTGGACCCATCATATAGGGACAGTGATGGATCAGGGAAAAGGAGATTTATTATAAACTGAACAGAAAATCCAGTATGTTTGTTCCATCATGCTTATTTCACAACTGGGAAGGTAATTTTAGGAAAATATGTCATTCTGTTTAGCCAACCTTATTCAGTGTCTGTTTGAAACAAAGAATAGTGTGAGGTAACGTGAAAGATACAAAGACAAACATTTATCAAGCATCTATCTTTATGCCAAGAGCTCTGCTAAATACTCGGGACATAAAGATGTAGAAAACAGTGTGGTTAAGAATGGAGGAGTGAGAACAATTCAGATTATTATGTGATGTGTGCTGAATGGAAGGTATGAGCAAAGTGCCACCACAACACAATCAACTTACATCCTGCTAAGTTGGCTGGGATGGGGTGGGACTGGAGCAAATTCCCAGAGAAGGTATTGGAACTTCCAGGTGAACAACGGAGGAAAATGCATCTCAGGAAGGAGAGCCTCAACATATCCTACAGTCATGAAAATAATCATTGAAGTGTAGAGCCAGTGAGTAGTTCTGAGTGACAGGGCTTACAGGGGGAGAAGATTCCAGTTATTCAAGGCTCACAATCTAGTAGAGTATTTAGAGTGGGTAATAAACAGCCATCACAAGGTCTGAATACATCAACATAATAATGCAATGACAGAAAAACACACTGAGAGTTTTGAAGGTAAGCTTGGGGCGACAGTGTAAAGTTAAAATCCAGCTGGGAAGACTAGTATGTTCCTAGGATAAGCTGGCTTTTAAGCAGTTTCATAAGTAGTCTGTGGTTGACAGAAATGAGCAAAATAGAACTAGAAATTAATTAAAATGCTCCTCTTTGGTTTCAAAGCACGTAAACATTATGCAAAGCAACCTACCAGGATGTGGATCAGTATAGCAAAGGCATAGCATTAGCTCCCAAAGGTGACATGGTTTCCATGAAACTGAAACTCTGTAATGATTTCTATCATCTCTCTTTTTTTTTTCAATAATTGTCTAGCCTCTTTAGAGGAGAAGTCTATGCTATGCCAGGAAAAATATGGGAAAAGCATCTTGAATATCACATGGCAATGGGAAACACCAGAGGAAAAGAATTTCCATCATAAAGTGCTCTCTTCTCATGGAATCTTTGAAGTTGGCCACTGGACTGCACAGACCAAATTCCTCTTGCTTTGTTTCTTTTTTAAATTAATCATTTGAACATGTTGGGGCCTCAGATGTTTACTGGGTGATTATAAACACACTGAAGTACTGAAGGAAAGCTCCTGGGACACCATATTCACCCTCCTCATCTTTTTAGATTTTATTTTGACTCACCATCAATTGGAATTTTTAATTCAGACTATTCTCAAGTGTTACAGCAATTTTACATAGTATATTATCAAAATTCCAAGTCTTTTGATAAGGGTAATTAAACATGCCAAGTTTGTTTCTAGAGCCCTGAGTCTGCAGTTGCTCATCCACTGGTTATGTTACTGTACTTCATCTGCTGCTTCCTGTGAAGGTATTTTATAGTGTTTGAGAGGCGTATTCACCTTTAACTCCTTGTAAGCTTAGAGAAAAAGGAACCCAATCACTGACAACCTATCCGGGTGAAATTTCCAAAGACATACCATACTTCTGAGGCTTCTGAGGCTTCTTTTTTTTATTTTTATTTAAAAAAAAATTTTAAACTATTTTTCTTCTAAAGAGAAGACTCCATCTTCTAGGGCTCAGGTATTGATTTTATCACTCCTTTTGCCATAATTCCATATTCCTTATACATACAAAAACACCACTGATTTTCATAAACTGGTGGCATTTTTTTTTCTGTCACTAGAAGTTTTGTTTGGAAAAAGGAGAATGGAAGCCAGTTCAGAGTAATCTATCTTTCTACATAAGTATTTCTGTGGCACTTATCACAGCAGTACCTGGGCACTCAAAAGCACTATTAGACTAAAAACACGTACACTAGAGGGGAAAAAAAATAGGTGCTAAGAAAACAGAAAGTTTAAAACATCAAGAGAAATAGAAAATAAATGTTCTTTGTTCATGGGCAACCAATGGGAGTTTAAAGAAATTCTCAGGAGCAATAAAAAATATATTCTTTGCCCACATCCATTTATTTGTTTAAAGCCTTCTAAAGGACTATTCTGGGCCTTTGATTTAGGTACAAAACACCAGTGAGACTTGTTGTGGCAAAGTAAGGACAAAATACGACACTTTTTCTGGCACTCTGGGTAGAAGACAAAGAGAAAGCAAAAAAATTACATAAAAATAACTGGGCACCAATGAACCGCAATTGTGCTTGGAATTCTCCAGGACAGTGTTGGTTTTTCTTCCCCCCCCAGTACTCAAGAAAGTGGATCTGATGCTTGTCCAGTTGAATATCCATAGACTGTAGTATCTGTAATGAGATACCCTTAGGAAATGCATTGTTTGATGGTGAAAATTGCTGAACTAACTGAAAGAGAAAGGGACTGATATAAATCAAAGTTCAAACTGACTTTGTAGCTCAAGTATCTTTTATTCCTGACCATAAATTCAGTAAAATTATAGTATTATATGCCAGAGGTCAATTAGGAGGGCAGAACAGTTTGTAGTGTCAAAGGCTATTCTATTCTTTTTAATATATAAAAAAGAAATTACTGAATAATTGCCCAATTTTGTATCAAAAATATAATATGCTGTACAATTATTATATATGAAAATTCATATTTGAAAATAAGCCATTTCTCTTTGGCACATGGAATTTAGAGATTCATATTACAATTTAAGCCAACACATTGAGAAAAGGCACAGTAATGGGAAAGGAATAAATATCTAATTTACAGGAGAGTAACCACCATAAAGTTTTATTCATATCATGGTATAATTTCTGAGTAAAAATACTTTCTGCTCCATTTCATGGTGGGTAACCTGCCTATTCTTATGATTTCCCTCCTATTTTAACAAAAACGACTCAAATTTTTTATTTGACCTCATTATATAGTCAGAAACACTGCAGATAGAAATTACATTTCAATGAGTGAAGCCATCTTCACCTCAGATTTACGTAGAAGTTGGAAAATTAAAAGTATTTTAATAAGGCTAGCAGTGATAGTTCAGGAATGAGATTTAAACTGAGCTTCTATGCCAATGAGTGCATTAACTTTATTCAAAAATAGTGTATGTAAAATGGCACACAACTGACATGAGCTGATTATGATAATGTCTTAGTGCAAATTTTGGAAAATCAGGTACTATAAAAATATACCATTAACTTTATGTTAATAAAATATTTTGCTTGATGCCTTTTAAATTATTCATTTGAAGTAGTCTAAAAATATAAAAGAACTCTTATTATCATTCAATTTACATGATTACTTTTAAGTTCACTTTTTTGGTTTAACATAAACAGAGTGTAAAATTCACATCAAGCTTTTGGTATTTAAAATGTGTAATTTTTATGCAAAAATTGGATGCTGTGTTACATTTTTAAGGTTGTCATTAGTATAAATATAATTTTGACTTCTGATTTGAAACAATTTAACCCTTAGGAGAAATTATCATGTTTCCCAGGTTGACTCATTATTGCTGCTTTGATTATAGATGAATTCCTTTGTAAAAACACTTTTTAAAGAATCTAAGCACTGACTTGAAGCCCCAGGGGTTTCCACAGATGCATTTGAAGAAATGATAGAAATTACCAGAAAAAGAGGATCTTTTTTCTCCCAAAAAGCTCAGCTTTGATTCTAAATGTTAAAGAAAAAAACACAAAAAAGCTATTATGTGCCCAGGATGGTGCTTGGCTGTTGATGGGTTTGCACAGGACGACAGCACCCTAGCTGCCTCACATGGCTTACAGTAAAATGGAAATTCCTGCCATCACATACAGCCATTGTAGCATAGTACTCAGCACATAATGCTGCCCAGAAAGGTGGATTTACATAGTCAAAAAAATAGTAATGAAAGACAGTAAAATTGGGTAAGAATTGTAAATACAGTGGGGCTTAAGTAGAAGGGATGTGATCTAGATTTTTAGATAGGAGAAGATGTAGTCCTTCAAATAAGAGAGGAATTTGAATGAAGTATTAGATTTGTTCTCTTTAGAATATGTAGAGCATACCAAAGCCTAGTTCTGTCCACAGTATAAATAATTAAAAATTTACATTTACATATACGTGTATATATACTTCAGCCCACATGCAAATATAAAACTAGTTATATAAATCATTACTTCAAGCCATACGAAATTCTAAATATATGTAGATACTTGAAAAAAGTTCTCCCAATGCCAGACAATGGCTCACTTATTTCGAAAGGTGTTTTAAAACTCTATTCTTGGGAAAGAAAAGAGAACGGAAGAAAAAGGAAGTAGGAATTTGATTTGTATGTGCTATAGATCAGCTGGATGCTTCTTTCTCCTATGGGCCCAAGTTGTGATCGCTTCATTCCTACATATTTAAGAGAATGAGGCTCCGTTGCGTATCACTGCAAGCAAACTTGCCATCAGTTATAACCCTTGGCACAAGCATGAGTTTCTGACTTTTGCATGGCTCAGTACAACCCTGTCTTCCAAGAACAGTACTAATTTGACATGACTGGACAAGGCACCGAGTAAGGTTCCCAGAAGTTTGGTAGTATTTGTAGAATGAGAATATCTTATCCTTTCAAAATTGTGAGGAACCTTACAAGCTAATCATCTGCCCTCCCACCCAACTGAATATTATTTCAACATCCTCCTCCAAGCTTAGCATGTCTGTTCTTTCTTCTTTTCATGAAAGAGTTCCCGAATTATCTTCCATATTCCTCATCTTCATTAGGGCACGTTCAGGTTTCTTTTTTTTCCTTATAAAGCATGTTTATTGATGCTACCATACAGCATCAAATGATACAGTGGTAAAACACACGCACGCACACATCACCTGACTCTACCCTCAAGAAATTTATATTCAAGCGGGGGCAGGTAAACATGATTCAAAGAACAACACAAATACATAATTGTGAACTGTGTTAAGCATAAAAAAGGAGATCACTCAAAACCAAAACAGAATATCCAGAATGCTACATAAATTCTAGATCGGATCTGACCTGCACGAAAACAGAGAAGCTATGACTGACCTTGATCTAAATTCTACATGATACTGCAGGCAAAAAGATTGCTTTAGCGGGCTCATTTTGAGTTCGTGGTTAACACGAACCTCTGCGTCTTTTTCAAATGTATTTCTGTCATATCAACTTTCCAGTGCCCTGTACTTGCATCATTGAATGTAAAATTCCATCATCTTGGTTTTGGCCCATGGGTCTAACATGAATCATAATTAAAGCATCCAACATGTGAAGTAAACTTTTGGATCAACTGAAAATATGATAAACATCATTCAGTGACTTCAATAAAGCCTAAGACAAAGGCAAAACCCTGAGGTATACTTTGAAGACTTCTCTAAGTTGATATACTGATACATATACAAGGCTTTTCAATACCTCACCATCTGTAGTACACAGTTGTTTTTCGTGCTAATATCCATCTCTCCTTCCTCTGGCAGTGTATTTCCTTGAGAGCCATTCTTCTGCCATTTTCACTCTATGTGATTTTGAGGGCTCAGTCTGTCCCTGGTTCTCAGGGTGTCATGTGACCAAACTTGGTCCATGAGAATATTAACTTCTACTGGCTACAGAAATAGGAACATAATCCAAGTCATTCTAGGGAGATTAAAGTCTTGAACTTTTGTAGAATCGTTGGGAAGAGAGACTCTCTTACTGGAACTGAAACTGGGAAGACTTAAGGCTGGAATTGCCAGGAGTCACCATATGGACAGGACCTAGTTAAGCATTCTACTAGATGAAAGTGGAGCCTAGAGATAAAGAGAACGAGACCAAACCCACATCTAGCTGTTCTAGAGTCAAAGCCAGGTCTTGACTGTGCTGTTACATAAGCCATAATATGAACTCTTCGGCTTCAGCCAGTTTGCATTAGGTTTCTGTCATTTGCCAAGTGTTCCAACTGATACACCATATTATTATCTAGTCCACATTTCCCTTTGGTGACAAGAATATCATGGGAGTCTTTGTCATCTGTCTTATTGAAATCTATGTATAGAATCTCTACAATACTTTATATGCTGGTGAGTCTAGTAACCCTTTTGTCAAAGGAAATTAGATTTGTTTGTTTGTAGTAAATTTATGCTGGTTCACAGTGATCATCTCTTTTCTAAAGCCATCTGGTTAATAATCCACTACAGAAGCTTAACTAGTTTAGAAGACAAATTTTCACTTGCTCTATGTGTCACTAACCATGGAATAATAAGTATTTTTTTCCTCTGATCTTTTGGACATTTTTTTCTAAAGTCTCAGGCACATGATTCCCAAAGTTTTTGAGTATGAGCACCTTTTTAAAATACCAAAATATATCTCAGACCTCCAGAGTCTTGTGGTTCTGCTTTTTAAGTTACTGTTTATTTAAAAAATACATAAAGGCAAAAAATTATTATGAGTCTGTCAGTTTTAAGTGAAATTCTGTTTTATCAATCACAGCATCTCTCAACAATTGACAAATTATCCTACTTAAATATAGGAAATATTGCTTATTCAATCTGTGAATAAATCTGTGTATAAATGACTTCCCAATTTCTTTCAGTCTGGCCACAGGAATAAGTGAGCCAGATGGGGAAAGTCCTGTTATAGCATATATGTTTGACGATGCCTAACATTTTATCCCTGGCCCTTTTCAAATACATGCAAGACCCCGAGGTCCCTTTCTTCTAGAATCAACGTCACTACTCCTGTGAACCTCTGTGGAGGGCGCACTTTTGACTCTGCTAAATAGAAGTCTTGGAATAAAAAGTGATGACCTGATGAGGAAGAACATTTGGGCTCTCAAACCCACAAAGAGGCTGGGGCATGAGCTGACCCCAGAAAAACTTCACTTAGAACCCGAAAGTGGGGTTGGACATGGGGCAGTTTCCTTGGCTGTCTCTAGCACAGAAAAACAGAGGAACTATATACTCCCAATACTCTCAGGGGATAATTACCTGACAGACTGACCCTAATGAAAAAAGCATTGCACAGCACCTTCTTAAAAGCTTTTGGTATGTGCTTTTTTAGTAGTGGTACTCAAACACAGACAACTGATAATGCCCCAGTTTTCTTTCTACCCGCTTTAGGCAGTGTATTTTTTTAAAAAATTTATTTATATTTATTTATTTATTTTTGGCTGTGTTGGGTCTTTGCTGCTGCGTGCAGCCTTTCTCTAGTTGCGGTGAGCGGGGGCTACTTTTCATTGCGGTGTGCGGGCTTCTCATTGCAGTGGCTTCTCTTGTTGCGGAGCACGGGCTCTAGGTGCGCAGACTTCAGTAGTTGTGGCACGTGGGCTCAGTAGTTGTGGCTTCCAGGCTCTAGAGCACAGGCTCAGTAGTTGTGGCACATGGGCTTAGTTGCTCCACGGCATGTGGGATCTTCCCAGATCAGGGATTGAACCCGTGTCCCCTGCATTGGAAGGTGGATTCTCAACCACTTTGCCACCAGGGAAGTCCCTAGGCAGTGTGTTTTTTAAAATGAGGTTAAGCAAACTGCAGTTTAAGGGGGAACACGTTTATTTTGACCTCAGTAAACATTGTCATTTGGGCATATCACCGTTACGGTTGACACAACCTTGACATTGTGACACATTAGTTCAAAAAAAAAGACTTTTTCAGAATAAGATCTTCTAATACCAGGCAACAGTGTTTTCTTTAAACATATTGCTACTGTTGTTGTCGTTGGGAGTTCCCACCTGTAAAAGGTTGCGGGCTAGACTCTGACACTCTGTAACTCCTGGTGGGTAATTAGTGCCTTGGATGTCAAACCTTGCTTTTTCCCCCCCACATAGTGGTGAGATTCACACTTCGTCCGGTCTCTGCCTTAAGTTTTGAGAACACAGTTCACAGTGGACACAAAGCTGATAAACATATCCAGTGTCTCCACGTGGCCAGTGATGGAAATCTTGTCAGAGGTTGTCTCCAAACACCAAGGCATAAACTACTTGAATGAAGAGTTTTTTGTAGTGCATAGTTTTAAGAGATGCAGCACATGAAGTTGAAGGATTTCGGAGAGTGGTCCTCCTAATGTCTGGGTTAATGTGAATGAATAGCTGAAGAGCTGCCGTATTTGGGTTAAAATACCTTTGTAAGTGGCTAATTGTTTGAAACCTGGGTAGCAAGTGTATAGTTCTCAGTGATAATGAACAGTAAAAATATAATGCCAGATCTCTTATTTTTATTTTTCCCAAATATTCTTCTAGAGAAGCAGTTAGTTGCTTGACTCAGATTTGAGGTATAACTATCATTCCACAAATATCCCAGCAGCTTGAGACTTTGACACCTGATGCCTAAATCACTGAAACCATCCTCCAAGTAGTCTTCTTGTCTCTGATCCACTTTCCTTTTTTCCCCTCAGAATAATCTTCATAAAATACTCTTAGAGCACATATTCTTTCCGTTATTCTGCATTTGCATTTCAGGTCTACAGACTAAGAGGAAATAAAGAGCCTGCAGTATGCTGGTTATTACAAATCTGAAATTTAAAGTGATGGAGAAAATGTTCCTTACTTTTTGTGGTGTTTTTATACCCTAGCTTACCTTCTTTCTTCAGTCTGGCGGATGATGTACGTTGTAGGTATAGGACAACACAATGAAAGACAGGGTGACAGAGTAGAAAGATCATGATTCAGGACAGTTTCAGAAAAGTTTATCTCTGAAGAGTCAAATAGTAAATGTTTTAGGCTTTGCAGACCAGATATTCTCTGTTGCAACTACTCAACTCTGCTATTGTGGCATGGAAGCAGCCATAGACAATACCTAAACAAATGTGCCTCGTGTTCCAATAAAATTGTATTTATGGACACAGTAATTGGAATTTCATATAATTTGCATGTCTCCTGAAATATTCTTCCTTTGATTTTTTTTCAACCATTTAAAAATGTAAAAACCATTCTTAGCTCATGAGCCATACAGAAACAGGCTGTGGGCCAGCTTTGGCTTACAGGCTAGAGTTTGCCAACCCCTTGTTTAGGAAAGAGATTGATTTGCTTATGGATCCAGGCTCTACCATGTAGATAACCCTAGATACAGGTGATCTAGCTTCTCTGGACATTAGTTTAATTGTTTAATTGTGTGTGTGTGTGTGTGTGTGTACACATGCATGAGAGAGTCTATTTGCAGGGGTATGTGATATTTGATGAGTAAGCAAGTGAAACAAACGACATGGTCTTGATCTTGGAAGGACTCAAGAATTATGACATGCCTCTGTTTTGGGAAATCAGATAACACGTCTCTCATATGTAACTTTAAGAGCATTGTTATTTAATATGTACTCAATAATTACTGCTGATGTGGAAAAGACTAGATTTCATCTCTCCACTCTCTTAAGCTTTGAGGTGAAACAGTTTTGATTCAAATTCTACTGCATGGACCTGGAAAATTTTCTGAAATTCTTTGAGTTTTCAGTACTTCATCTTAATATGGAAACAATAATGATCTCTGCCATATAGGGTTGCTGTGAAAACTATGTGAAATAATGCATGTAAAATGCTTAGACAGTACCTATCCCTTAAGGATGACTCAATAATTAGAAAGTTGTTATTAGCAATAATACTAATATTAATATATTTAAAAGGCTTCAGAGAACCTACTGGATAAAGTACAAGTTACACAACTTTATTCCAACTGTCTGATCAACTGGCTATCCTAATTTTTTCAAAATTCTCCATTCCATGTGCCACATACTTCCCTATTGCCTGTTTTACTTTATCCTACTCACAACTGGCTTATTCTGACTTGCATGTCTTTGCTCATGAGCTTTCTCTTATCTGAAAGTTATTGCCCTAACTTTTCTTTAGTCATTTGCTGTCAGAACCTCCACATTCTTCTCAATAGGATCATCCCTAAGAACTCTAGACTCATTCATTTTTCCTTCACCATTAATACCAATACTACTTTGGCAGTGTCTAATATAATTTTGCACCTAACTGTATGTGATCTTTTATTCTCTATTTCTCTCATATTTATAAGTCTATAAGTCTAATCTTGGGAACTAGATCGTGATCACCTGTAAAGGAAGAAATGGTGAGATCCACTTGCTCTGTATTCCCCATCCCCCCTTCTCTCTAAAATACCCTACACCTTTGAAGATCTATCTGCTGACTGATGTTGTCACTTGAGTAGACTAAGTCTACACTATTCCCAATTCTGAATCTACCCTGATCTGAATCCTATAGTAAAGACCTCCATATAATGGAATATTCTCTATCCACTGGAGGTTGTAATCCACTGCCTATTTTTCCTCTTGCTTACTTACCTGTAATATCACTGCTTGAGCTCTGCTGTTTCTGCTGCTTCTGGTGGCAGAGATACATTTTACTTTTAAAATCAGTTTATCTTGTTGAAATTTTAAGCAAATTTTGAATGTCATGCCAAGTATAATGTATCCTTTTTAAAATGTTGAGTCTTTAGGTTCCCTTAGGAGTATTTCATGAGGATTCTGAATTTCACCACATGATGCCTGATTTTTTTCACTGGAGTTTATTAGGAGCGCAATTAATTGTGATTCATTGAGTAGCATTTGGCAAGACTAGATGAGGTCATTAAAACAAGATTTTGCGCTTCTGGACACATTGTCTTTTGTTGCATTGGAGATTAGGGAGAGGTAAATTTTCTTTTCCTCTCTTGCCTTTTTTTGCCTTAATATTGTATTGATGTATGCATTTTTTTTTTTTTTTTTAATTCAGAAGGAGAGGAAAAAGACAAAGGGTGGGACCTGAGAGAAAGGTAAATATGATGACATTGTTACTTTCTGCCAGTGTAGCATCCCTTCTTCTCAGTGCCTCTGGCCAAGGAGATTCCAATCAAATGCCCTTCCAAGCTTGTGATTTCCTCTATCCCATCAGCCGCAGGATGCACGGTGGGTAACGTTTGATGCTGCTCTGCCCTGCAGACTAGACCTTCTGGTTTGACAATTCCACAGCCCCATGCGAAGAGGAAAGGGAAAGCTGCCTTGGTATCGAGTTGTAGAGTGAAGAGAATGGGAAGAGACTTAAATGAAAAAAATTATTTGCCAGCTCATCTCTTGGCCTTCTCCTATCCCCTTCAGCAGGAGAAGATATCAAAGCGCTGAAATTTAAAACAATAGGAAAGGCAAGTCCTGCATCTTCTTGAATAAATCCAGTTCCCCTGAGCACTGGAGAGAATGCCATTAAACCCCAAATTGGTCAGAAAGACTGGGCATCTTTCTGGGAGCTCTGAGAAAGCAAAAGAAATGAAAAGGAAAGCATATAATAAAAGCAAGAAGGAAAAACATTTTTCAGCTATAGCTGTATCCTACCCTGCTTTATCCTTTAGTTTGGGCAGCAATCGCAGACCCATATGCTAAGCAGTGGAAGACATTTTTCAGAAGCATTTGTCTCTTTGGGAGGCTTCTAAGCTTGTTTTATTGGCAACTATGAAACCACCACTGGGTCTGTCATGTGGTTATCCTACAGATGTTTTGCATGGGTGGCTTGTTTCTACTGAATGAAATTTCCCTTTGGACTCCGGTTTGGATTTAAGAAATTCATGCACTATTTAGTCTTTACTTTCTTTTGGTAAAATTCTCACACTGTTTCACCTGTAGACCCATTGTCTTTGGAGCTTTTGATGGCTAAGAAGGAAGTAGCATGGCAGAAGCCTAGTCAAATAGCACTGATGCAAAGGAACAATCTCTGAAGCTTCATCAGCCGTCATGGTCAATTCCAGTTTGGATGGGCGGCAGGTAGTCTGGCAGTTTTCTCGGTGCATACAGAAAGCAGCGTCCACTGGAAGCTCAAAAAAAATCTTACAGAATTTCACCTAAAGACAGGCGGCAATCTTTTATTACACATGTGGGTTTGAGTTTTATTTTTTCTTCTTCTCTTCTCCAAAACAATCACAGTTACACATACAATTCATGGCAGGGACATTTATGGGTACCTAAGAGAGAGCAGTCCTTTCAGATACATTCATTTCAGTATTACCACTTTAAAAATAGAATGCAGAAGTATATAATGCATCATTCTAGTTTGCAGAGGAAAAAAGTTGCACTGTAACTTTTCGAAGACTTTGGTTTCATTTTCACTTCTTCAATTGCCAAAAAAAATTTAAACTGATTGTGCTTTTCACAGGGCCAAAGAGGTAACTGACTGGTATGTCATGACATTGGCTTTTTTGGGTTATGCGGAAATGGGTCTGAATGGCTACACAACTGCTCACTGGTGGGTGGACTCTGGTACGTTACTTATCATTTCTGAATCTCTTTTTCCATCTGTAAAATGGGATAACATGGCCTTACTCAGGGTTGATGTGAAGATTAAATAATACAACATGCAAAATCTTAGCAAAGGGTTGTCACTTAATAAACTCAGTTATTGCTTACTGAGTACTCTCTCTTTGCTAGGCTCTGCTTTTTGCACTTTACATGTTTTAACTCAGCTAATTTTCATAATAACCTTACATGCTAAGCAATATTATAACCCCCTGCTCAGCTGGGAAAACTAAGGCAGAAAAAGGTTAACTTTCCCAAGGAAGCAAAGGGAGTAATTAGTGGCAGTGGAATTTGCTCCCATGCTCTTAATCACTGCTCCATTTTTGGCTCTCCATGTAGTATATAGATGACCAAAGAATTTTAATTCTCCTTGCCACCAACTTTATGAACCTTTATTTCCCTTACCTGTAAAACTGATGTGATTAGAACACTGGCTTTTAAAAGAGGTAGGAAACACCTTGAAATTGGACACGGCTGGACCCAGTCCTATGAAGATTCCGATTTTGTAGTATTTATTTATTTCTAGTCTTGGAATGTGAATTTTTCTGATGCAGAGGTCATTCTGATGCAAAGCACCAGAAAGGTAATCAGGGTAGAAAAAGTCATACTAACCAGGAAAACATTCTTAACTTTCTGGTGTCTGAAATTTTACATCAATCCACATGCAGAGGAAAGTCTCCGTTTTTCAAAATGGTAACATATATCTCCTCTCAGAGGGTAACTAGAGTCAAGATATGGCTATAATTTTTGCCGCGCCAAGGTTTCACCACCTGTTTCTCCTTTGTAAGTGACCTTTGGACTTTTATTCACGTGGAGCTGTCATGCTTTTTTGTAGTTGAAACAATTCTCATTTCAGGAATGTGTTTGGCAGTAGCCTCCCCCCTTCTTACATGGCAGTAGTACAATAGAGGCTTTTAAGCTACTCTTAACAGAATTACCCCATGCTGTTTTCTTTTTCTGATATGTCTTTGCCTTTAGTTCATTTTTAGTACTTATGAAAGATTGCATGTTTTTTATAAGCATTCATCTGCACCAAGCATAAGTTGTAATCAAATTCCTTAATATTAATAAATGGCAGATGGAATTTTTTATGGCATGGGAAGAAAAAAATGAATTTAAGTTCACTGTGCTGCTAAACATTAATCTAAATGGATCTCTTTCTTATTATATCAACCAGCTTACCATCTTTACAGATGCATGTGCCCATTCTAACTTGAAGTAGCAGGGTAACATCTGCTGACCCAGAAATGTCCATAGGCAATGAGTGTGCCTGTGTATGCATGTGTGCACATGCACACTCCTTGTTTTCTGAGAACATCTATAGATTAAAAATAAGACATGTTAGAAAAAATCATTGTGAAACTTATACACTGAGAGTATCTGAAGATTTGATATCTGGCATCATCAGGAAAGCAAAACCGACAAATGATTGTCCTTTTAAAATGATCCCTTGCGTGGAAAAAAAGGGAAGCAAGGCTTCTGTTGTTTGTTTGTTTGTTTGTTTTGCGGTACGCAGGCCTCTCACTGTTGGGGCCTCTCCCGTTGCGGAGCACAGGCTCTGGACACGCAGGCTCAGCGGCCATGGCTCCCGGGCCCAGCCGCTCCACGGCATGCGGGATCTTCCCAGACCAGGGCATGAACCCGTGTCCCCTGCATTGGCAGGCGGACTCTCAGCCACTGCGCCACCAGGGAGGCCCCTAGGCTTTTGCATGTTTGTTTTTGTTTTCTATTCTTTGCTCCATTTTTTATTAGGTCCTATTTGACTTACTCAAAATCTGCTTTTAGATTTAACAAAGCAACAACAATAGCAGTGACAAACAAAACAAAAACCAAATATGATAAACTCATTACACATTAAAGTACAAATGATTCATATGGGATACTTATAAAGGGAAGCAAGTCTTGAGCCGAATACAAGACAATTTTTAAAATGGTTAAATGAGTGCTTATTACCATGTCACAGTCACAATTCTAAATGATTTAGTGTGTATTATTTAACTATCACAGCAGTCCTATGAGATGGGGGCTATTATTGCTGTTCCCACTTTGCAGATGAAGAAACTGAGTCTCAGAGATGTTAAGCAGCTCATCTTAAGTCACTCAGCTAGAAATGATGGATCCAAGATTTAATCTGACCCCATAGCTTGAGCTCTTTGTCAACACTGGCACAGCTTTCCAGTTGGGTGAACCAATAGGTCAGAGGTCCAAATATCCAACTGTTAGAAGTAAAATGCTGTTGCTTAGACTAAAAGGAAAACATGGGACCACTGTTTAGCTGCTATGAAAATCAAGTTGCTCAGCCATGAAGTTGAGAGTCATGGGAGAAGCAAGAAAAAAACACAGAATGGAGAAGGCAAAAGAAAAATGGAAAAGAGAGGCTACAGAAAACAGAAGTAGCCATGCAGAGGCAAATGAGCTTGCCAGTCTGAAGAGTAGAGAAGAATGCTAGTTTCAAGGAAAGAGAAGACAGCCCTTTAACAAGCAGCTTAAATCTCCACACCCCCGCAGGGCACTAGGGTGCCACATTAAAAATACATCTGTCATTGGACAACTCTATAGTGGGAGCAGGTCCTGGGACATTTAAGGAAAGGGCTAGCCAGTTCCTGCTTCCTGCCTTAGCCTCTGAGAGTATGACTCCTTTTTACCTCATCCCACTTTGTGCTAATCAGGACAGATGAAGGAAAGGCTTAATTGGGAATGAGATGAAGTCATTCACTCTGCTGCAATAGAAAGCTAAACTGTGTTACAGTAGAACATACAAGTTATAACATAAAACACAGAAAGTCTGTATGCATCCCTAAGTGTGTACTCCAGACTTGAAGGAAGATCATAGAGTACCCTTCTAAGAAAACTCATTTTATCTTTGAAGAAACTGAGGCAGAGTTCCTGGTATATAGTTGACTCTCAGTAGATGAGAGAGACGAAGAAGGAAGAAATAAAGAGTGATGGCAAGGAAGAAGGAGGTGGGGAGAGGAAAGGAGGCCGAACATGTGCATAAATGACTAGTTATGTGAGCATTGTATCTTCATTAACTTAGGTGCTTTTATTTTTCTTTTACTTAATTACTTTATTTTTTGGCCGCACTGCACGGCATGTGGAACTTCCCTGACCAGGGATTGAACCCGTGCCCCCTGCTGTGGAAATGAAGAGCCTTGACCACGGGACCTCCAGGGAAATGCTAGGTGCTTTTTTTTTTTTTTTTTTTTTTTGTGGTACTTGGGCCTCTCACTGTTGTGGCCTCTCCCGTTGCAGAGCACAGGCTCCGGACACGCAGGCTCAGCGGCCATGGTTCACGGGCCCAGCCGCTCCGCGGCATGTGTGATCTTCCCGGACCGGGGCACGAACCCACGTCCGCTGCATCGGCAGGCGGACTCTCAACCACTGCGCCACCAGGAAAGTCCCTAGGTGCTTTTTAATGAGACATGATAGGCAGCCAAATACAACTGGTTGAAATAAACCGATAACTCTTAGAGTCACAAAACCATTTAATGGGTATTTTAGAGGAAAGACTTCTCAACTGAACCAGTGCTTAAACAGTTTTAAATGGCTGATTAAACCTATCTATTTTATTTTAAACTAGTGAAACTGAACCTCAGTTAGTCTTCCATAAATCCTAGATTTCTATAAATGTGATGAGTAATTGGGAGTTATCATCATCCCAAAGCTTTCTAATGTGCCAAATATTTAACAGAGTGAGTTAGAATATATTTTTCTGGCCAATTCATTGATCTTTCGGTACATTCAATGAGTAATCCTTTCAAAATGGCAGACTTACCTGAAGAGAGTAAAGCTAATCTGTCATACAAAATAGAGTTTACTGTGAGGGAGCAGAGATGGTGTCCTGCCTTTCTTTTCTTTAATCCTTCTTCATAGGTATTGCTATTGGTATTCATTCGATCTAACCACAGTGCCCGGATCTTATTCACAGCATTAAGGTGTACTATATTGTAAGAATGTTGAAGTCTACTGTGACTTTAAAGGTTAAATAATTCTTTTTCTTATACCCTAATCTCCTTGAAGATTCTAGAGTCCTTTTTAAAAATTTGTTAATATACATTCTATCTCTATGTTAACAACTTCTGGTTATAAACAATATGCAGGTTTGGGATTATCCCTTTTTTAAAACTCTCTTGATGGTGCTGGATTTTTGATGCTTCGTCCCCACCAGTAGATTCACTGTGAGTCAGAAAGACATATAAGTGGAGACTTACAAAGAGAGACATTTTACTCCTTGTGTTACTAATGCAGGAATCCTACACTATGCTCTGACTCTTGTTGATAAGGCAAAGAAAAAGGGGAGTACCGTGCAACAAGATCATTTTCTAGAGGAGAAGACAATTGCTTGGGAAATTAATATTTTGAGCTTTGATTCCCTAATATGTTTTGTACAAAGTTGGCTGTATTGTCTTTCCACAAGTCTGACACATGAATACCATTTTCTCCATTTTTTAAGAAAGATGCAAATATCCTAAGTAAAGTTGGCTGACACCAAAGGATTTTTTTCAAGAAGATAAATCCTTAGTTTAGGGGTTTTGTTCTTTTAACTCTGCAACCCACTGGGTCTTACACCTGTGAAACAGTACCATGACTGATGATTGTAATAGATGCCTGATGCTATCAAAATGTAAACCCTTATCTAGAGTTTGATACTAAAGAAGGCAGAAAGGCCTGCAACAATTTTAGAAAGAGTTCTGCTCCTCAGTAATTAACAATTTTATTTTTTAAACTTATTTTATTATTCTATTTATTTTTTTTTTTTGGCCACACTGTGTGGCTTGCGGGATCTTAGCTTCCCCACCAGAGATTGAACCCGCGCCCTTGGCAGTGAAAGCATGGAATCCTAACCACTGGACCCCCAGGGAATTCCCAACAATTAACAACTTTAAAATTTGGTTCCCTTAAGTGTTATATTAACTGTGTGGGAAAATTCAATTATCTGCAACAACTTTTGATGCCCAATAAGCCAGTGTCTTGCTCCTGAAGTAAATAATCCATTCTAGACATACTGTATAGAATTAAATCTGGGGTAAGTTTCAAAGTTTCAGTCCTGGCTTTTGCCATTTCCAAGTGCTGTGACCTTCAGCAAGTTACTCAGACTCTCTAAGTCTCAGTTATTTCATGTAGAAAATGGGAATATTAAGGCCTGTCTCACAGTGTTGAGGAATGTGCATTGAATATGACACAGTAGACATCCTTAATAAATGGCAGATATTTTTACTTTAAATATTTCACTTTAAATGTATGTGGAAGGAATATGTGAGTTTCTCAACAGTAATTAATGGCACTGTATTTTCCAACAACTTTGAAGTCATGCCCTCTAAATATAATTAGATGAAATTTGCAGCACAAAGGTGTAAGTTCATCAATAGTCATTAGTCCCGCTGTGTCCCTGCATGATCTCCAGCAGTCCAAAGAGTCTCCACAGACCAAATTGCTGGAAGATTATATTCTGTAGTCAAATGGTGTGCAGGTCCCTGCCTAGGCCATTGTCAGGGCCATGCACACACAGCCTCAATCTATCAGGCTAGACCTAAAGAAAGGACCTAAAGTGTTTGTAACCAATAAATGAGCAATAGGAAGTTTCCATTTAATAAACACATACTGTGGGTTCTAAATAAGAAAGTTTTAGGTTGAAGTCTTGACTCTGCCTTCATTAGCTGGATGACCTTGGTATGCTTTCTTTTGCTCTTTTTAAATATGTGGATGACAGTATATTCACTTCAGAGGGCTTAAATTGAATAGTGAATGTTAAGGGTATTTAGTACATTGTTAGCTTCTTTTGGAACCTCCTCCTTCTTTTGCCCTCATGATATCTTCTGGGTTTCCTCCAGCCTCACAGCCTGCTCCTTCTCAGTCTCCCTGCCAGCCCCCTGCCCTGCTTTACAAGAAATGGAGTGCCTGCAGGCTCCCACGTTGGTCCTTCTACCTACATACTTGCCCTAGGCATCCTCATCCCATCCCACATCTTAAAGCGCCACCTAAATTGTCAATGAAAGCTCTAACTTGCAACTTATTAACACTGCTGCAGTAGTTTAAATTGGCCAAAATTTTACAGAAAGGGTCAAATTAGCATAAAATCAACATCTGTCTGACACTGAAATCCAGCTATTGTAAAAATGCAAGAGGGAGAGAGAAAAAAAATGGATGATTTAGTACCAGTCACCCAAGTATCAACTTCCAAACAGCAAAAAGAGAAGGAAACATTGGAGTGTTTACTTGACTTGCTTGAGCCAAAGAAATCATGCAGTTTTTCCATATGATAGTGCAGCTTATCCTTTAATTAAAAATTTAAAAAAAACAGTTTTTGAAGGTTAAGAGTTCTATCTAAAACTTCACATCATTTTCAAGGAAAATTAATGAAAATTATTAATTGTTATAGCTCATTTATAAGAAACTCGATGAGAACATTATGAAGAATTAGTGAAATTATTATCAGATGGAATAATTAAAGATCAATTGTGAAATAATCACATAATTCTAGCTATACGCTGTATTGCTCTTCATTAATCAAAGATAATCTGGAATTGCAATACTTAATTAAATGCAGAAAAGTGTTTGTGTGTTCTGGCTGTGAAAGGAGATAATTGGAGAGTACAGAAGCTGTACAGTTATCAGCTTTTGCTGATTTTTGGAGTCTAGAAATATAAATTCTGCAGTGTGGGGGGCTGATCATTTTGTGGACTGGGGAAATCTGACCTACCGTAGATACTCCTGTTTTCAATGAGGTAATACTCGTCTCTTAATCCTGAAAAAAAAAGGGCTTTTAATTCATCAATAAGAAGAAAGTAATGCACCTAATTTTGGCAGATGTATTAGATCTCAAAGGCCCATGGACAAATTCCATCTCACTTTGTTTTCTTCTCTGCCAAATTAGCAACCTACTGGCTAAAATCCTCAGTGTTCCTTGAAAGAGAAAGTAATTCATTCTTTCTCCCATTTGTAAAATAAGGTCATGTATAATTCTCCTATTGATCTTTATTTCTCTGTAGGAACTACAGTGAAGTCACACATCAATTTCAAATGCAATTTTTAAAAGTTTTATTAAGTTAAAATTTACATACAATTAAATGCACCTATTTAAGATATGTATCAATGACTTTTGACAAATATATATACCCATGGTATCACCGTGACAATCAAGATATGAAACATTTCATTCACTCCAGAAATGTCCTTGTGCCCCATTCCAGTCGATCCCTACTCCCATCTTTGATACAAGGCAACCACTGTTCTGCTTGTCTCATAATACAGATTACATACGTCTTTTCTAGAATTTTATCTAAGTGGAAGTATACAATATGTACTTTTTTTAGGTCTGACCTATTTTGCTTGGCATGATACTTTTGAGATTCATTCCTCCTAACTCCTCCCTTTTTTATTCCTCTTAACTCCTTTTTTTTTAATTCATTGGATGAATATGCCACAATTTACTTATTAACTTTTGATAGAGGTTTGGTTTATTTTCAATTTTGAGCTATTATGCAAAAAGCGACTCTGAACCCTTGTGTATAAGTCTTTTGTTTGGTCATATTGCAAATCACTTTTCATATTGTTTTATTTCAATTGTTCATTCTTGTTCACTGTATCAACCAACTAAAAATAAATTTCAAAAATATCTCCAGGATGGAGGAAGATTGCTTTCCATGCTGCATGTGGAAATATAGTCAAATATAGAAATGTCTTCTTTTTGTAAAGAAAACACTTACATACGTCATTTCCTTTCTTCTTTGCATCGTGCTTTTGCAATAAGTAGGGAAGATACTATTACTGCTCTTAACTTACAAATTTGTCAGTTGGGTCTTAGAGGAGTTAAGTGATTTACTGAACACCACCCAGTTGATAAATGCTACCGTCAAAACCAGAACCTGCATTGCAAGTTCTCAATCTGGTGCACTTTCCACTCTGCCATGTAGATTTTTCTCTTTTTTTTTTACTTCCTTCAACACATAATTATTAAGTTCCTTCTGCTTACCTAACACTGTGTTAGAGTATAGGGAGTCGCATAACAACAACTACAAAAATCCATGTGTTCTCTCGAGGCATTTGTTAAATTGAGAAGACAATACATGTACATGAGAGAAATAGAGCGCATTTATAAGGCAATTAGTTAAGGTTGTTAGAAACTTGCATTCTGTGCTGCATTGAAAACAGGTGATGAATTAATAAATCACTAAATAAAGGGGTAGGGAATTATCAGGAAGAGGTTCATTAAGGAAGTGATTTTTCTGCTAGACATTGAAAACCAAAAAGTATGGATTGAGATAGAAGAGGTAAGAAGAAAAGCCAAGTATGCATGTCTATGTGATGAGGAAGAATTTGGAATCAGTGGGACTGAGAGGATTTACTTTCAGATTGAACCCGTAGGGTGGGGCGAGTTGAATGTCAAGTCCAATTATATGGAATGGACAGCAGGGAGACGTTGTAGATTCTACAACGGGGGATGGTGAATGACATGGTCCAAGTGATGTTTTAGAAAGGATCCATTGGTTGCAGCTTGCGGAATAGGGTAGACCTAAGAATGACCATCAAATAGACTCATTAGGAGAGTATTATAACCTAGGTATGAGGTGATGAAGATCCAGACCAAGGAAAGGAAAAGTGAAGTGTAAATGTTTTTAAAAAACCAGACAAGCTATTACCACTCTTCACTGGTTGGTATCCTAATTCTGAGGCATTCAAACAAATTTTTTCTAGAGACTAAATGTCCTTGTACTAACAGAACCAGGTTTCACAGCCACAGAAATGACTATAAAGCTGTGCTTTATAGGACTTAATTTTGGCCTGAAGCATCATTCCTTTTACTACAATTCACCGCCTGTCAACTTACCAAAGGATGCACTGACTTGCTGATTTCAGCTTCTTTCTTTAGAATATAGTTTAAAATAGCACCCATCAGTCTTAATCTCAAGTATTTTCCAAAATGTTTCCCAAATTAATAAGTGCAGGATTAGAAGCAGTGACCCTGTAGGGGACTATGACAAAAATAGCTCACCCATAATTAGACATGAAATCTTCTTTCATTGAGCTATAGGATATTGGCCAAACTCAGCAGCTTTCCTACTGTGCTGTGTCAAGGGCTCCTTAAAGCAAGTGCACCCCAAGTTCTCTCCCCTGTGGCCCAGTGATCTGGTGGATGCTTTTATTTTGTTCCCCGTTTTCAGGCTACCATCTTCAGCCTCATTCACGGTGTCCTAGGCACACATGTAGCTTGGATCCTGGTAATTAAATTAACTGTCCTCCTAAGCAGACCTCAGTTAAAGGTGCATGTGGACCATGGCAGATCAAAGACGCTCCTTCACAACATACACACTCTCTAGAAAACAGACTAAAGCTGTAATGTTTGATTGATTCGGAAGCCAAAGGAGCTCTTAACCAGAAATGTATAATAATGAAGTTAAGTTACTCTTATCTTTCTGAAATGAGTCCAGTGATTGTTTCTATGCATTGCCACTGGGAAGACCCCATAAACTTGGGGAAAAGACAAACTTCAGATCTTGCTCTGTGTGCGTATGCTCCATGCACAATAGTCATTTGATCTCAGACATGTGACTTGCCTTTCTCTGCCTCAGGTTCTTCATCTGTAAAGTTAAAATAATACTGGTACTTGCTCCAAAGAGTCAAGAAATATTCAATAACGTGATCTATTTAAAGTGCTGAGTATTACGCCCGACTCATACCAAGCACTTAGATATCAATGATGATTTTTGACCCAGTGCTCCTGCTACTGTTGTTGTTTTATTGTTGCTACTGCTGTTGTTGCTTCAGCCCAAATTTTTAGAGATTCTTCTCAAGATATTTTCAGTGTAATAGGGGAAGCTGAAATATAAATACCCCATGGCAGAATTGTAAAAGTTCCATATATAGGTACAAGCAATATACTATGGAAATAGCAGAAGAAAGAATAATTCTGCAGGGGCAATCAGAGACCATTTGGTGGGTCAGATGCATGAAAGCTGAGCTTTGAAGGTAGAATTTTTCATTTAAACTCAGGCAAAGGAAGGCTGCTGGAGATTTTTGAAGGAAGACTCTAACCTGTATTTTATCCACAACATTGTGAAAAAGGGGCGGTGTAAGAGAAAAATTAGAGGCCCAGAAAGAATAGCAGATTAGAAATGCGTACTTTTTGTTGATTGTTTTTGTGGGATGATGGACCAAAAGTAGGAGGGAGGCAGAGAAGTAGGACGGAGGCCAGAGTGACATGGTGAAGGGCTACCTTCCTGATGTATGGACTACATCCAATCCATCAACAAGTCCTATGATTGAATACATACATACAAGTCCTATGATTGAATACATACATACATCTTGGAACTCATCCACTTTTCTCCCTCTTCCATTATTTGAGCTCTCAGCAGAATTTCTCACAGTGGACTCCTCTCTGCTTCTTGAACTTCATCCTGCTCTTGACTTTCATGACACACACTGGTTTTCCTCCAACCCCTTGGATTCCCCTTCTCACTCTTCCAGATGTCTGCTACTCTGCTTGCCCATAGAACACACCAACCTTGGCATTTTCTATCTACATGCTCATCTACTTTCATGCCATAAAACACCACCTGTTTCCTAATGAGTGTCACATTTATGTCTCCTTTGTGAACTTATCACCAACTCCAGGCTCATGACCATAACTTCCAATCTGGCATATCTGCATGGATGTTGTCATGGGCATGCCAACATCCACATCTTAGCCATATTTTCCTCTCCTAATCTTACCTGAGTTGTGCCATCTCACAAATGGCACTGCATCCACGTAATTGCCAAAGCTCAAGATCGAGAATTTTTCCTTGATTTGTTTCTTTCTTCCGACCTCCATATTCAGTTCATCAGTAAGGGCTGCCAGTGTTACCTCCAAAATCTCCCAAACCCTGCCTCTGTTCTCCATCTCTGCCGCTCTCATCATTGTCACTTGTGCTAAAGTAAAATATTTAGGAACTGGGCTAGTTTTGCCTCTTTTTGACCTCTACAGTCGTGAACTACTCAGGAGCCAGGGTGATCTCTTAAAAACCTAATTCCAGTCATGTTCTTTCCTTTCATAAAAATCTTCACTTAACATCCAAACTCTATCCAACTTCAAAAGTCCTGTTTCTCTGACTTTTATTCTCCCAGCTCCTACTCTGCTCATCACACCAACTTTCATTCTTTGCTTTGAATATACAACCTTGTTCCTGCTTAGGATACTTTGTGAGTGCTTTTCTTATTGGTCAGTACTTCGTTTTGGTGTCCTCTGTTCAGAGAACACTTTTTTTTTTCCTAATCTCCCAATCTGAAGCCCCCTCCAACTCTCCCTCAGTTCATCATCCTACAGTAACCAGACAGTTTTATCTATTATTTATTTATTCATTTTTCCTCTCAGTTGCCTCCAATTAGAAAGTAAACTTTAGTAGAGAAGGAATCTTGTCACTTGTACTCAAAACTGTGTCCCAACATCTAAAATAGGGCCTAACATGGTAGCTGTTTAATAAATAATATTTAAATGAGTGATTTTTTTAGTGCTATCATCCTGTATACAACTCACTGTTCTTTCTTGCTTGGATTATTACAGCAAGCCAGCTCACTATTTGTATCACTTTAATATTCATCCCTCTAATTCAGTCTATACCTAGGATCTTTTAAAACTGCAATCTAATCATGACAGCCTCCTCGCTCTCATAAGCACATACCATACAAGACATGACCCACATCTACTTCTCCAGCTCATGCCGTGCCACTCTCCCTTTAAGCTCAATGTGCCTCTTCTTCCTCTTTTTTTTTTTTTTTTCCTAAATGCACAAATAGTGGAAGATGATTGGAGATGTCTTCACTACATTTTTCAGTCATCAGTATTCAGGAATGCTGATAGTTTTCTACTCTTGCACCCTCACCATATAGCCTATGCACCCTGCACCAGCATGTTTTTGCAGGCTCCTTTTTAATTTGTAAAGCGAAGGAACAGGAGGCCCAAAGGTGATTACCAGTTAGAGCGGCTCATCATTAAAAAGGTCTGAGACTTGTGGCAAACGGATGACTGTAAGATACAGGTCAGATGGGTTTTGCACTATTCAGGCTCAGGCTGAATTACAAAAATTAAATAGCACTCTAATTAACCAGAGTAGTTAGCACATAATTCAGATCTCTGGAACTCCAGCTGACTGTGGATTTTAAAAAATTGCATAATGTACAAATAAAAAAACAAAACAAAACAAAATAAAACCCTGCTCTGGTTGGTTTTCCATATACGGGCTTCAAGGGTAAGAAAACATTGCATATTTCTGGAAAAACAGAATTATTCTTACTGTCCAGGAGAAAAAAGGTGAATTCTGTTTTTCAAAGAGAATAAAGGATTAACCTAGTGAGAAGTTTTGCATTCTGTTGTTAAGCACTGCACACATCCTGATTTGGACATTTTAGGACTATACCAGGTGAATGCAAAGGACAGGAGATAAGGTGAAAACAAAATTGTAGGCAAGTTTTTTATCTGAATCAGCTTCCCTGATTGCTTTCTGAAGGTGTAGGGTAACCGTTCTCCACCAAGTAGAATGCAACCTAGATGAACCTAAGATTTTCTAAATAAAGAGAATGACGACATCAGCAAAAATTACTTAAATTCCTGATAAAGAGATGCAAAGCATATTAGGAAACTTCTAAGAGGGACTTCAGATATGAGAAGCCAAATACTACAGAAATTTTCAGATCACAGCCTCTGCATATAAAACAAAAAAATAAAATGAAGCCTGATTTTACTATTGCACCAGAGAAGCACTGGGAAATCACCATGAAATATGGGCAAATATAAAAGCTCAGACATGGAGCAGGCAAGTGGTTCCTTTAGAAATTAAAGATAATACCAACAAACGGAAAATATAACAAAAATCCTGTGTTTCAAATACCTAAATTTCAAAAATCAATTAAAATATTTGAATTTAAGGGTTAATTTTATACTTATTACAGTAAGTCACTTCACTTTTTAATTTTCTCTTAAACATAATGAGGCTAATAATAATTGCTAACATTTATTGAACTTTTACTATGTGTCAGGTACTATGTTCAACACATTCATTATCCGATTTAAGCTCACAGCTTTGCAGCAGTGAGAATTACTATCTGTATTTTACAGATGGGGAAACTGTGATTCACAAACTCATAGTAAATTAGCCCAAGAACTCATAGATAGTAAATGGATGAGTTATGAATCTAGGGGTAACTGGTTCCAACATCCATGTTTTTAACCACTACCGTATGTTACCTCCCTAATTTAAATTCTACCTTTTCCATAGAAATGAAATGAATAGCTGTTTAACTAAAATTTGACCATATGGGGCTTCCCTGGTGGTGCAGTGGTTGAGAGTCCGCCTGCCGATGCAGGGGACACGGGTTCATGCCCCAGTCCGGGAAGATCCCACATGCCACGGAGCGGCTAGGCCCGTGAGCCATGGCCGCTGAGCCTGCACGTCTGGAGCCTGTGCTCCGCAACGGGAGAGGCCACAACAGTGAGAGGCCTGCATACCGCAAAAAAAAAACCTGACCATATGAATCACACTCATAAAGGACCATGGTCACTCATAATGTAGTGTTTGCTCATAATTTAAACTTTGGAGAAGTGGCTTGGGTGTTTTTCTTTTTGTCCATTTCAGAATACTGTTTGTCATGATGCTAACAGAGAAATCAGTTCTGTATTTTGTTCAGTTCTCTGCAGAGTTTGTCCTACAGTGATCTAGTCACTGCTGTAATCTAGGCCTTAGTCCTTATTTTTAAAAAAAGAGTAATTCATGGGCCTTACAGACATTCTTCACACTGTACTTTTCTTTATAGCCAAGATGAGTGAAGGTATTTTATGCTCAATTAAAAAAGCTATTTGAAGGTTAAAATATTAAAGGAAATTACCCTGGAAGTTTTTTACCCTCTATATTCTTGTGCCCATTGATTCATTTTGAGATCAAAACTTTTTTTCAGAATAAATGTATCTTAAAAGTAAGTACTTTTCTGGAGGGGGGGGGGGGGCTTCATCAAAAATACATCTACATGTGGAACAACACCTAGAGAACATCTACTGAACACTGGCAAAATACCTCAGACCTCCCAAGAGGCAAGAAAATCCCCACATACCTGGGTAGGGCAAAAGAAAAAAAGAAAACCCAGAGACAAAAAATAGGGATGGGACCTGCACCTCTGGGAGGGAGCTGTGAAGGAGGAAAGGTTTCCGCACACTATGAAGGCCCTTCACTGGTGGAGACGGGGGTGGCAGGGGGGAAGCTTTGGAGCCACAGAGGAGAGTGCAGCAACAGGGGTGAGGAGGGCAAAGTGAAGAGATTTCTGCAGAGGATCAGTGCCAACCAGCACTCACCAGCCTGAGAGGCTTGTCTGCTCACCTGCTAGGACGGGTGGGGGCTGGGAGCTGAGGCTCAGGATTCGGAGATCAGACCCCAGGGAGAGGACTGGGGTTGGCTGCATGACCACACCCTGAAGGGGGCAAGTGCGCCACAGCTAGCCGGGAGGAAGTCCGGGAAAAAGTCTGGACCTGCCGAAGAGGCAAGAAACCATTGTTACGGGGTGCACGAGGAGAGGGGATTCAGAGCACCACCTAAACAAGCTCCAGAGATGGGTGCGAGCCGTGGTTATCAGCTTGGACACCAGAGATGGGCATGAAATGCTAACGCTGCTGCTGCAGCCACCAAGAATCCTGTGTGCGAGCACAGGTCACTATCCACACCCTAACCCCGGGAGCCTGTACAGCCCTCCGCTGCTAGGGTCCCATGATCCAGGGGCAACTTCCCCGGGAGAACACATAGCATGCCTCAGGCTGCTGCAACATCATGCTGGCCTCTGCCACCGCAGGCTCTCCCTGCATTCCAATTATAATAACAGTACCCCTCCCTCCCCCCACAGGAGTGAGCAAGAGCCCCCTAATCAGCTGCTGCTTTAACCCTCTCCTGTCTGGGTGGGGAACAGATGCCTGAGGGTGACCTACACACAGAGGTGGGTCCAAATCCAAAGCTGAACCCCAAGAGCTGTGCAAACAAAGAAGAGTATGGGAAATTTCTCCCAGCAGCCTCAGGAGCAGTGGATTAAATCCCCACAATCAACTTGATGTACCCTGCATCTGTGGAGTACCTGAATAGACAACAAATCATCCGAAAATTGAGGCAGTGGACTTTGGGAGCAACTGTAGAGTTGGGGTTTGCTGTCTGTGACTGACTTGTTTCTGATTTTTTTGTTTACCATAGTATGGTTTTTAGAGCTTGTTATCATTGGTGGATTTCTTTATTGGTTTCATTGCTATCTTGTTTTTTATTATTACTTCTTAATTTTAATAATTAATTTTTTTTTATTATTTTTTTTTTCTTTCTTTTTTTCTCCCTTTTCTTCTGAGCCGTGTGGCTGGCAGGGTCTTGGTGCTCCGGCATGGTGTCAGGCCAAAGCCTCTGAGGTGGGAGAGCCAAGTTCAGGATATTGGACCACCAGAGACCTCCCGGCCCCATGTAATATGAATCATAAGAGCTCTCCCAGAGATCTCTGTCTCAAAGCTAAGACCCAGCTCCAACCAACGGCCAGCAAACTCCAGTGCTGTACGCCCCATGCCAAAAAATTAGCAAGACAGGAACACAACCCCACCCGTTAGCAGAGAGGCTGCCTAAAATCATAAGGTCACAGACACCCCAAAACACACAAAATGCGGTTCTGCCCACCAGAAAGACATGATCCATCCTCATCCACCAGAACACAGGCACCAGTCCCCTCCACCAGGAAGCCTACACAAGCCACTGAACCAACCTTACCCACTGGGAACAGACACCAAAAACAACAGGAACTACGAACCTGCAGCCTGCAAAGAGGAGACCCCAAAACAAACACAGTAAGTTAAAAAAAATGAGAAGACAGAGAAACATACAGCAGATGAAGGAGCAAGGTAAAAACCCACCAGACCAAACAAATGAAGAGGAAATAGTCAGTCTACCTGAAAAAGAATTCAAAGTAATGATAGTAAAGGTAATCCAAAATCTTGGAAATAGAATGGAGAAAATACAAGAAACATTTAATAAGGACCTAGAAGAACTAAAGTGCATACAAACAATGATGAACAACACAAATTAAATTAAAAATTCTCTAGAAGGAATCAATAGCAGAGTAACTGAGGCAGAGGAATGGATAAGTGACCTGGAAGATAAAATAGTGGAAATAACTACAGCAGAGCAGAATAAAAAGAATGAAAAGAATTGAGGACAGTCTCAGAGACCTCTGGGACAACATTAAATGCACCAACATTCGAATTGTAGGGGTCCCAGAAGAAGAGAAAAAGAAAGGGACTGAGAAAATATTTGAAGAGATTATAGTGGAAAACTTCCCTAACATGGGAGAGGAAATAGTCAATCAAGTCCAGGAAGCGCAGAGAGTCCCATACAGGATAAATTCAAGGAGAAACACACCAAGACACATATTAATCAAACGATCAAAAATTAAATACAAAGAGAAAATATTAAAAACAGCAAGGGAAAAGCAACAAACAACATACAAGGGAATCCCCATAAGGTTAACAGCTGATCTTTCAGCAGAAACCCTGCAAGCCAGAAGGCAGTGGCAGGACATATTTAAAGTGATGAAAGGGAAAAACCTACAACCAAGATTACTCTACCCAGCAAGGATCTCATTCAGATTTGACAGAGAAATGAAAACCTTTACAGACAAGCAAAAGTTAAGAGAATTCAGCTCCACCAAACCAGCTTTACAACGATGCTAAGGGAACTTCTCTAGCCAGGAAACACAAGAAGAAGAGAAACACCTACAAAAACAAACCCAAACAATTAAGAAAATGGTAATAGGAAGATACATATCCATAATTACCTTAAATATAAATGGATTAAATGCTCCAACCAAAAGACATAGACTGGCTGAATGGATACAGAAACAAGACCTGTATATATGCTGTCTGCAAGAGACCCACTTCAGACCTAGGGACACATACAGACTGAAAGTCAGGGGATGGAAGAGATATTCCATGCAAATGGAAATCAAAAGAAAGCTGGAGTAGCAATTCTCATATCAGACAAAATAGACTTTAAAATAAAGACTATTACAAGAGACAAAGAAGGACGCTACATAATGATCAAGGGATCAATCCAAGAAAAAGATATAATCATTGTAAATATTTATGCACCCAACATAGGAGCACCTCAATACATAAGGCAAATACTAACAGTGATAAAAGGGGAAATCGATAGTAACACAATCATAGTAGGGGACTTTAACACCCCACTTTCACCAATGGACAGATCATCAAAAATGAAAATAAGTAAAGAAACACAAGCTTATGTGACACATTAAACAAGATGGACTTAATTGATATTTATAGGACATTCCATCCAAAAGCAACAGAATACAGTTACTTCTCAAGTAGTCATGCAGTATTCTACAGGACAGATCATATCTTGCGTCACAAATCAAGCCTTGGTAAATTTAAGAAAATTGAAATTGTATCAAGTATCTTTTCCAACCACAATGCTAAGGGACTACATATCAACTACAGGAAAAAAACTGTAAAAAATACAAACACATGGAGGCTAAACAATACATTACTAAATAACCAAGAGGTCACTGAATAAATCAAAGAGGAAATAAAAAAATACCTAGAGACAAACTACAATGAAAACACGATGATCCAAAACCTATGGGATGCAGCAAAAGCAGTTCTAAGAGGGAAGTTTATAGCAATACAGTCCTACCTCAAGAAACAAGAAACATCTTAAATCCACAACCTAACTTTACACCTAAAGCAGTTAGGGAAATAAGAACAAAAAACCCCAAAGTTAGCAGAAGGAAAGAAATCATAAAGGTCAGATCAGAAATAAATGCAAAGGAATGAAGGAAACAATAGCAAAGATCAATAAAACTAAAAGCTGGCTCTTTGAAGAGATAAACCATTAGCCAGACTCGTCAAGAAAAAAAGGGAGAAGACTCAAATCAACAGAATGAGAAATGAAAAAGGAAAAGTAATATCTGACACTGTAGAAATACAAAGGATCATGAGATATTACTACAAGCAATTATATGCCAATAAAATGGACAAATTCTTAGAAAAGCACAACCTTCCTAGACTGAACCAGGCAGAAATAGAAAATATAAACAGACCAATCACAAGCAATGAAATTAAGACTGTGATTAAAAATCTTCCAACAAACAAAAGCCCAGGACCAGATGGTTTCACAGGCGAATTCTATCAAACATTTAGAGAAGAGCTAACACCTATCCTTCTCAAACTCTTCCAAAAAATTGCAGAGGGAGGAACACTCCCAAACTCATTCTGTGAGGCCACCATCACACTGATACCAAAGCCAGACAAAGATGATGAGGCCACCATCACACTGATTCCAAAGCTAGACGAAGATGTCACAAAGAAAGAAAACTACAGCCATTATCATTGATGAACATAGATGCAAAAATCCTCAACAAATTACTAGCAAACAGAATCCAGCAGCACATTAAAAGGATCATACACCATGATTAAGTGGGGTTCATCCCAGGAATGCAAGGATTCTTCAATATATGCAAGTCAATCAGTGTGATACACCATATTAACAAATTGAAGGATACAATCATATGTTCATCTAATAGACACAGAAAAAGCTTTTGACACACTTCAACAGTGATTTATGGTAAAAAAAAAAAAAACAAACTTCCCAGGAAGTAGGCATAGAGAGAACTTACCTCAACATAGTAAAGGCCATATATGACAAACCCACAGACAACATCGTTCTCAATGGTGAACAACTGAAACCATTTCTTCTAAGATTAGGAACAAGGCAAGATTGCCCACTCTCACCACTGTTATTCAACATAGTTTTGGAAGTTTTAGCCACAGCAATCAGAGAAGAAAAAGAAAGAAAAAGAATCCAAATCAGAAAAGAAGAAGCACAGCTGTCACTGTTTGCAGATGATACTATACATAGAGAATCCTAAAGATGCTACCAGAAAACTACTAGAGCTAATCAATGAATTTGGTAAAGTAGCAGCATACAAAATTAATGCAGAGAAATCTCTTGCATTCCTATACACTAATGATGAATAATCTGAAAGAGAAGTTAAGGAAACACTCCCATTTATCATTGCAACAAAAAGAATAAAATACCTAGGAATAAACCTACCTAAGGAGACAAAAGACCTGTATGCAGAAAACTATAAGACACTGTTGAAAGAAATTAAGGATGATACAGATAGAGAAATATACCATGTTCTTGGATTGGAAGAATCAACATTGTGAAAATGACTATACTACCCAAGGCAATCTACAGATTCAATGCAATCCCTATCAAAGTAGCAATGGCATTTTTTACAGAACTAGAACAAAGGTTTCACAATTTGTATGGAAACACAAAAGACCTTGAATAGCTAAAGCAACCTTGTGAAAGAAAAATGGAGCTGGAGGAATCACGCTCCCTGGCTTCAGACTATACTACAGAGCTACAGTAATCAAGGCAGTATGGTACTGGCACAAAAACAGAAATATAGATGAATGGAACAGAATAGAAAGCCCAGGGATAAACCCACGCACATATGGTCACCTTATCTTTGATAAAGGAGGCAAGAATATACAGTGGAGAAAAGACAGCCTCTTCAATAAGTGGTGCTTAAAAGCTGGACAGCTACATGTAAAAGAATGAAATTAGAACACTCCCTAACACCGTACGCAAAAATAAATTCAAAATGGATTAAAGACCTAAATGTAAGGCCAGACACTATAAAATTCTTAGAGGAAATCATAGGAACAACACTCTCTGACATAAATCACAGCAAGATCTTTTTAACCCACCTCCTAGAGTAATGGAAATAAAATCAAAAGTAAACACATGGGGTCTAATGAAACGTAAACGCTTTTGCACAGCAAAGGAAACCATGAACAAGACGAACAGACAACCCTCAGAATGGGAGAAAATATTTGCAAACGAAGCAACTGGAAAAGGATTAATCTCCAAAATTTACAAGTAGCTCATGCAGCTCAATGTCAAAAAAACAACCCAATCCAAAAATGTGCAGAAGACCTAAATAGACATTTCTCCAAAGAAGATACACAAATTGCCAACAAACACATGAAAGGATGCTCAACATCATTAATCATTAGAGAAATGCAAATCAAAACTACAATGAGGTATCACTTCACACCGGTCAGAATGGCCATCATCAAAAGATCTAGAAACAAGGGCTTCCCTGTGGCGCAGTGGTTGAGAGTCCGCCTGCCGATGCAGGGGACACGGGTTCATGCCCCGGTCCGGGAAGATCCCACATGCCATGGAGCGGCTAGGCCCGTGAGCCATGGCCGCTGAACCTGCGCGTCTGGAGCCTGTGCTCTGCAACAGGAGAGGCCACAACAGTGAGAGGCCTGTGTACCGCAAAAAAAAAAAAAAAAAAAATCCAGAAACAATAAATGCTGGAGAGGGTGTGGAGAAAAGGGAACCCTCTTGCACTGTTGGTGGGAATGTAAATTGATACAGCTACTCTGGAGAACAGTATGGAGGTTCCTTAAAAAACTGAAAATGGAACTACTATACAACCCAGCAATCCCACTACTGGGCATATACCCTGAGAAAACCATAGTTCAAAAAGTGTCATGTACCACAATGCTCATTACAGTTCTATTTACAATAGCCAGGACATGGAAGCAACCTAAGTGTCCATCGACAGATGAATGGATAAGGAAGGTGTGGCACATATATAAAATGGAATATTTTTCAGCCATAAAATGAAATGAAATTGTTATTTGTAGTGAGGTGGATGGACCTAGAGACTGTCATACAGAGTGAAGTAAATGAGGGAAAAACAAATTCCGTATGCTAACACATATATATGGAATCTAAAAAAAACGTTCTGAAAAACCTAGGGGCAGGACAGGAATAAAGACACAGACATAGAGAATGGACTTGAGGACACCGGGAGGTGGAAGGGTAGGCTGGGATGAAGTGAGAGAGTGGCATGGACATATATACACTACCAAATGTAAAATAGCTAGTGGGAAGCAGCTGCATCGCACAGGGAGGTCAGCTCCATACCTAGAGGGGTGGGATAGGGATGGTGGGAGGGAGATGTAAGAGGGAGGGGAGGGCTTCCCCGGTGGCACAGTGGTTGAGAGTCCGCTTGCCGATGCAGGGGACACGGGTTTGTGCCCCGGTCTGGGAAGATCCCACATGCCGCTGGAGTGGCTGGGCCCGTGAGCTATGGCTGCTGAGCCTGCGCGTCCGGAGCCTGTGCTCCGCAACGGGAGAGGCCAGAACAGTGAGAGGCCCACGTAACGCAAAAAAAAAAAAAAAAAAAAAAGAGGGAGGGGGAATGGAGTTATATGTATATATATGCTGATTCACTTTGTGATACAGCAGAAACTAACAGAACATTGTAAAGCAATTATACTCAATGAAGATGTTAAAAAAAAAAAGTCCTTTTTTATGAGGGGAGGGGAGAGGGAGTGGGCAAAATGTTCATGGATTTTTTTTTTACTTTAAAATAGTTTTTATTTTAATATTTTTAATTGAATGGAAGATTCTTTAAATTCTATAGTGCTTTACAGTTTTCAAAAGTTTCACGTACATGATTTCATATAATCCCATAATAACCCTTTTTTTTTTTTACCTACACCTATCTTGCCTCTCCCCCCTTCCCTCTTCCCAGTGGTAACCACTGGTTTGCTCTCTATATCTATGAGTCTGCTTCTTGTTTTATTCTCTAGTTTGTAATATTTTTTATATTCCGCATATGTGATATCATACAGTAATTTGTCTGAGTTATTTCACTTAGCATAATGCCCTCCAAGTCCATTATAGATTCTTTTTAAATACCTTTAAAGAATGGATCCCAACTTTACATTTATAATGTAGTTCTACATCACTAAAAAATGGGTTAGTTGTAATATTATGGCTACTGCCCTGAATTTTCTGTTAGAGATAGCAATATCCATAGTTCCTCTCAACTTAAATGAAGGTCTGCTTATCATTGGATAACTTATTCATTTATGCAGTAAACAAATATTTATTAAGTACTTGCTATATGCAAGGCACCCTTTAATGATAAAGAATATCATTTCCTTTATGGAGCTAACAGTCTAGTTGTAGCGGTTGGAAAGAAACACAAGCAAGAGGAAAATGTCAAATAATAAGAATTGCTATGAAGAATATAAAGCAGGATGACGTGATAGAATAATACTGATGGGTGAGTGTGGCCATTTTAAAAGGATGGTCAGAGAAGGCCTCATTGAAGATGTGACATTCTATCTGAGACCTTTATGATAAGAGTGAACCATGCAAAGTTCTTGGAGAAGAGCATTCCAGATGGAGAGAGAAGGGCAAAAGCCATAAAATGAAAATGTGTGATGTACGTGATGAATAGAAAGTCCATGTGTCTAGAGTGTAGAAAATGTCAGAGGAATGCTGACATGAAGGTGAAGATACCATCACGGGACAATAGACCTTGGTATGAAGTTGTAATTTTATTTTCATTGCAATTATAAACCAAGGTGATTTTCAACTTGGAGGATTAATTTGGGGCCGTAGGATTTAATCTAAGAACTTTGGATTTCACAGCTAGGACAGTTTCTTCTGGCCTCAGACAACAACAAGATATGGAAAAAATTGAAGGCCTTGAGCCTTAGTGTTACATTGAAGCTGGAGTTTAAGCCCTCAGATCCAGAGACCACTCATCAAGATGCACGTTACATGTTTAACTTAATCACTGTGCTGGGCACTATTTTAGGCACCAGTGATACAGCTGTGAATATGAAATGTTACTTGCCTTATATTCTAGGTAATAGAATAGAGGGAACATATTATAACACTGAGCACTTGCTGAGGGTTCTTTTTAATAATCTAGCTTCCCTGTTAGTTTTTCAGCTTCAGGACCTGACTGCATTATTCATCAACTGTGATTGCCCTAGAGCCTATTAAAATGCTTGACACATAGTAGGTGCTCAGTAATTCTTAACTGAATTGAAAATTAGCTTTCATCTCATTGATATGCAGTATTCCATTGTGTGTGTGTATGTTCTCTTTTTTCAAAACCATGTTCTATTTTTGAATATAAACATATTAGAAAATCATTTTTTTTTCCATGAAGGGTTTATGTTTTTACAGGGCTTTGCTATATTAGTCAATATATTATCTTCATTCTGTGACATGCAGTCTACCTTAATTCTGTGAATTTAAATCTCTATGGAATATATCTGTTTTGGGCTTCAATTATGTGAAATCAGTTAAATCCCCCAATTTTTTGTAAACAGTATTTTCATAGCCACCTAAATATGCCCTGTTTTGGTTTTGCACATCATAAAGGAAATCCTGAAATGGAGAATCTTTGTCTTTCCCTATTTCCATCTACTTACACTATTATTTTAAAAACTCACTAATTTATGATTATTGCAAAAGGCAGTTTAAAATACCATCATATTTTGGTCTTTCTCTGGGTTTTTCCTTCACTCTCTGTGCTCCCGGTCCAAAGAAGTATGGACAGTTCCCCAAAAAGTGTCATGGTCTCTTTCATGGTGCCCATTCAACAGCATTGCAATGTCTTTTTCTCTCTTCTTATTCTCCCTATGT
This sequence comes from Delphinus delphis, assembly GCF_949987515.2. NCBI lineage: Eukaryota > Metazoa > Chordata > Mammalia > Artiodactyla > Delphinidae > Delphinus > Delphinus delphis. The sequence goes on along the minus strand of NC_082685.1, from coordinate 30,429,792 downwards.
ACTTTATCTTCAACCTTTTGTCTTTAGCTTAACTGTAGCCATTCCTAAAAGCCTTTGTTTAACCTTCCATATCTGGGTTAGCTGCCTGTGTTTGTCCTATTACCAGCTTTGTCACGTGCTATTGTAATTTCCATTACTCTAAGTTTCTTTTCTAGACTGTAAACTCCCCAAGGGCTGGGACTAGATTGTAATTACAATTCTAACGCCACCTCCTAACTCAGTGACTACCAAAGAGTGGACCTTTAACAAAAATGTACTGAGTGAATGAGTAAATGGATCAATTAGCTGTCATTTTCTGAGGCAGATAATAATTTAATTTGTTCTCATTGTCTGGTACATTTAAAAGGTCTTTGTTCATACCTGTGACTTTCCCTGTCTCCTGAGTTCTATTTTTATAATTTTCTTTTATTTTGTATAGTTTGGTACTTAGCGTGTTACTTCAGAGCAATATAGCTTTTAAGTCTGGGGTAGACAAGAAAGAGAAGACAATCTAGTGTTCATATAAATCTGCCCTTAGGACCCATTTCTCAAGAAAAAGCAGATAGGAAGGAGGAGTGGTGGTTGAAGATCTAGCAGCTGGTGTCATTAAGGAAGAAAACCTAGCATCCTTTCCACGTTCACTTTTATTCATTTGATATTCCAGCTCACAAAGGCTCTGGCTTGACTGTTGACAGTCAACATGTGAGAACTATGGTTTCTACTCCTTTGTACAGGAAATCTGTGTGGCTGTATGAGAAGGAGTGAGAGATGGTATTTTCATCTCATGAATAAAAACTGTGTATCTTGATATTGCTGTCAAAGAGCTGAAGTTACTAAACCAATGATATACTCTCGGGGAAATATAGGTGAAAAAGCCTCTTTTTTCTTTCTTTTTTCCCTCTCCCAGCTCTTCACCAGCGTTCAATTCAACCCGAGGAACCAGGAACTGAGGAGGAAGTAAGTAATTGACATTCAAAGCCTCTATTTTTAGACACCTTTACATTTTTCTTTTGCATCTAACTAGCAAGGATTTTTCCAAACAAGCTTTTAATTAGCAGGTGAGTTTAATTGATATGTGGGTTTCTCAGAAGGGGAAGGGACCTCAATGTGGAGGAGGAGGGGGGAGGGCTTCCATCACTCTCACTCACAATAGAAGACCATTAATTCATTTGCACCTGGATGTTTTAAAGGATCAATTTATTGTAGCAAAGAAAGAAGGCAGAGACTCAAAAGGTTGGAATCTGTCAGAGAAGAAAGAGAGGCACTATAATTTAACATGTTATGTGGATGATTTAAAACTTGGAAAAATATTGCTACTGATGTCCAAATAGAGGAACTAACCTATTTGCATAGAGTCAGGTTCTGTCCAAGTGCTGAGAAAAGATCAGTGTTTCACAATCAATGAAGTTATTTTTTTTTAAAAAGTTTTTAGTAGGTAGGACAGTGGAAAATAAAACACATAGGTAGGTCAGTTTCATTGGTCTCAAAAGAGTAGTTTATTAATGTAAGTGAATGTGAGACTGTTTTAAAAGTGAAATCCAGGGTAGTCTTGCTTTTTATGGTGGTGGGAGAGAACACATATCCTGTGTTCAGTTTTGCAAAGTGGGAAGTTGCAGGAAGCATGGGAGGGTGTATACATCATCATTCAGAAACCATTAGTTGCATGCAACAGAGGCCAATACTGACTAATATAAGTAGAAAAACAGAAGAATAAATTTAAAGCATATTGGCTATGACAGAATCAAATGAATGGCTGAATAGTCAAGCCTCATAGAAGGATGGGGACTACAGAAGCTCTGAAATCTAGGTAAGAAACTAATGGAGGGTCTGATTGGTATCTGATTGGCGAAGCATGATTAAAATCCGCCCCCTCCCCCATTGACAAGGGAAGTGAGATGCTTCCATTCAACCAATATCATCTCTGGTGAGGGACAAAGTGTTCAACAAGTACAAAATTCTAGATGCTGATACAACTTTTGACCTCCCCTAAAACTTGATATATGTGTATAAACACATATGCACATAACGTATAACCTATACATGCATCTGTAGACATCCATTGTCATATATGATTACCAAAATTGTGATTACCAAATTTTCTTCCAGTATTCCAGCACCAATACGCCCTACTTGCTTCAGGATGATTATAGGTGTTGAACTGGCATCTTGAAATTCTGTGCCACATCAGATATTGCTAAAATGCATATTCTCCATTGGTCTGCCGTCCAGAGGAAGAAAATTCTCCTTTGATTCTCCGCGGCTAGCAACCAGAAAAAAATGGCTGCGCTTTTACCCTTTAAGATGCCTTTTCAGATTATTTGATATTTATTCTTTAAAAAGCCTTAAACAATAGCCTGAACCCTGTTGAGTTCACCATAGAACTGTAAGAGACTTGTATTTATTGGACAAATGGTAGTTACATAGACCACAGGGTCCTAGAAGAAAAGCCGGCTACATAAATATCTCCTACCCCTAAATTTCTGCTTCAAAGATGGACCCAAAATGATTTTTATTGAGTATTATTACAGTAGAAAATAATTGTTTCCGATAGGAAGATATAGTTTATTATTTAAGAATGAACCACCCTCTTCAGGATAAATTTGGGGGATTCATCACACTTATCCTGAAGACTATATTTCCTTTTCTTTATTAGAAAACAGAATAAGTGAGGATGTTTGGAAGACTTTTGCCTGACCTCATGGTTAGTCCAAAAGGAAATGCATTACTATCTTTGGCAGAGTATTTAGTTTCATAACTTGGCTAACTTGGCTTACATATAGGCACTTTGTGTATTTGTAGGAGAAAAGTCTGAAGAGAACAGCATATGCAGTTATGGTTCTGCCTTGTATGATCTGTGGTCCTCTCTGTGTATCATCCTCTAGAATGTTAGCTGTGTGAGCTCTCATAGCAAGCAGCTACCCGAGTCTAGCGTGTGCTAACGATAGGAAGGTAATGAAAATAAGAACCTTTGAAAGTTATAATTGGTGATCCACCCTCCCAGAACACATGAAAATTAATTGGCCAGATGTTCCCTACCCAACTGTAATGGGGGTAATGTAGGAGACTGAGTTTTCAACCTTCCCCAGGTGTGCGCATTTGAGCAGGGAAAAGTGATTATGAGTGACATGGTGACAGGTGCAGTGCCCATGTTCCACAGTGCCCTTGTGTATCTGTTATATATTTAGGATTTTTCTCCTGAGGCACTTCAGAGATATGAAAATAGACATGGAACAAAACCAAAAGACCCTGAAAATAGAAAAAAAAAACTCAGAAGTTCTGAATTTTGTATTATGTGTATATTAATTGTATTGTTATTTAAGGTTATATTTATACCTGTACCTGTTAGCTCTTGTTATAATTATGTCAGGCACTGTGTTAAGCACTTTGCATTTTGTGATTAACCTTCACAAATTTAGAGGTGGATACTTACATCACCTCTACTTTTTAGATGCGTCACTGGAGTTCAGAGATTGAATCAATCTTTCATAGTTACACAGGGAGTAAGAGAGCAGATCTTTTTTTTTTTTTTTTTTTTCTTTTTAAAGAGCAGATCTTGAGGATCTAAGGTCAGAGCCCATGGGCTTACCTACTAAGCTATACAATTCCAAAGTAGCAGGTTTGTTCACCTCTGCAAAGCAAAGTCACTTTGATAAGGCCATTACTTGCGTTATCTCATTTAATCCTCATAACCACCAGGAGAGGTACAAAATACTGTCCCCATTTCACAGAGAATGATATAGAGGTGAGGAGTTTGATGAACTTGATCAAGGTCCCAGGTGACTGCAAAACAGAGAAGGTGCTCAAATTTAGTTTTCTTTGACTTCAAAGCCCAGATGTTAACCACAGTGAAGCAGTGCTACAGAAAAGATAACGTCTTTTGCAACTGAAACTATGAGATTGTTACTCTGACTTAAGTCTGATTTCCTTCACTGTCCTTATTCACACGTTTACATTTGCAGGAAAAGTGATTATCCTGCCATCTTCTCCTCTGCAGCATTTCCTTGAGCTTCAGTTTTGAATGGAGCCCAAAGTGTCCCCTGGTTATTCCATGCAATTGCCCTCAGGGACTATTTAGGAAGAAAATGTTTTTCTCCTAATAAAACAGCACAGCTGTCTCAAAGAGCTTTTAATCCATCTTTTTAAAAGATGTGGACTTTCTAAAATAATGTCGCCCCCATTTGTCTTCTCTGAAAGAAGATATTTCAAACACAGGAACACCTATCATAATAAACCATTAAGATGACTCCAGCCTTTCAGTGTATTTTTAGAATTTCATATTTCACCAAATGCTGTTATATATAATTCTTGGTAGTGGGATATGATGGGATATGACAGTTATCTCATTTGCGAAGAAAGACCAAATAACTCATTGTCCCACATCCACAAATAAATTATTCTTGTCCCCAAGCATAAGATTCTGTTTTGTTAGTTTCCTCACCTTAATGGATTTTCTTTTCTACATTAATACTTTTTGCAAGACTCTGACCCTTAATATCAGTTTGGCTATTGTGAAAGAAGGAAAATTCCTGGAAACCAGCCTCACTGATCTTAAAATGAAGCATTAACAGAGCAGTCTATACCTCTAGAAGTAAAATGAGGTCTGGAGTGATAATTATTTTGTAGGATTTCATTCAGCATTTTTGTCACATGTCAACCATGTGAAGAGAAAACAAATTTTTCCTACCTTTTGAGTAGATACCATCTGTTTCAGCTCAAGGAGGGCTCAGGGTTCTATTTTTCTTTCTTTCTTCAGTTTCAAAGGGTCCTATATTTGATTCAAACATTACAGTGCTATACTTGATTCTGGAACGTCTAAAAACTAAATTTGAGGGTCTTAATATGATGCTTTAGTCCATATGGCATTTAAAGGTATACATGAATACGTATAAGTGGAATTTTTCCCTAATTAAATTACATCAGTATGTTGAAAATATGCCTCACTAAGTTTTGCCTGTATTTTCACTTCTTATTCTTCATAGTCATGCATATTTCTTAAGTTTTTTTTTATCTTACCTGGTGTGAATTTTAGTCTATGGTGTCCTAGTTGATAAACCTCCTTGAGTAGAGATAGTTCCTATTCTTCCTTGTTTTCCCAGTTCATTGGACATTCATAAACGCACTCGATAAATCTTTTGCAAACCGAAGTGAAATTAATTTAATGTATTGTTAAGCCTTTTGTCATGAAAATTTCTAAGCATATATTCATAGAATGACTGAAGGTATACATAAGTGCTTTTATCATAAACAGCCAATAGAGAACACTTAAATTTACATTTGTATATACATAAGCTAGCGCAAAATAACTTACTTGATATAAGCATTATCACATATTTATATATTTATTTAACTATATACAATTATCCAGTTACAGTAGTTGATGTAGCACGTTTGTGTTCTCTTTGCTAAATGTGTGTGTGTTTGTGTGTGTGTGTGTAGGTATGTAAACACTCATTGCATCAGGAGGCACTGATGTCTTAGCTCTAATCTTTTATGAGGAGATATATAGGACAGAGGAAAAAGAATATCCAAGTTAATAGTCCTAGTATCAGCAGTAACCACAGCTCAGCTGGACTCCCTGGATTTTGATATCATCTGAGTGCAAAGCTAATAATAATTTCAGAAGGCAGATGGCCAGTGGCCTCCACTAAGAGCTCCCCAGAAGGGGCTTTTTAGAGCCCACTGCAGTGGAGAGTTTTAGAGTAGTGAGACAGTCCTGCTAACATCCTTTTAATGACATCTTTGAGGCAACTAAATTGCTAACTACTTGACCAGTTTGCATTAATTCTGGTTAATTTTCAGTAATCAGATGATTAGGACAATTATACAACCAGCGATATTTGAACAGATTCTGTAAAATGTGATTGTTTACTTAGACCTATAGTAGCCAGTAGAGTTCTGCCACTTACTACCTTCAATATTTAACATAAAGACTGAGAGGTAGAAAACTGCAGAGATAGAACTAGATGAAAGTATAAAATCCTTAGGGAGGGTGGCAATGGAGCTGAACACATTTTGCATGTCTTTGAGGTACCAGTTCTTCTGGCCGGGATGTTACATTCCCAATGTTATTTAATTCTCATCCTTAGGAATAGATTGATTATCTCTAGTTTCCAGATGAGGAAAGTAAAATTCAGAGTGTTTAAGTGACTTGCCAATGCATTTACTTCTTTCTTTTTTAAAATTAATTAATTTATTTATTTTTGGCTGAGTTGGGTCTTTGTTGCTGCGCGTGGGCTTTCTCTAGTTGGCGGCGAGTGGGGGCTACTCTTCGTTGTAGTGCGTGGGCTTCTCATTGCGTTGGCTTCTGCTGCAGAGCACAGGCTCTAGGCATGCGGGCTTCAGTAGTTGTGGCACGCAGGCTCAGTAGTTGTGGCTCGCAGGCTCTAGAGTGCAGGCTCAGTAGTTTTGGCACATGAGCTTAGTTGCTCTACAGCATGTCAGATCTTCCCGGACCAGGGCTGGAACCCATGTCCCCTGCATTGGCAGGCAGATTCTTAACCACTGCACCACCAGGGAAGTCCCTCCACCACTATTTCAAAACTTGAGGTCATCAAAAACAAGGAAAGCCTAGCTGTCACAGCCAAGAGAAGCCTAAGGAGACATGATGACTAAATGTAATATCCTCAGTGGGATCCAGGTTGTTTTCCTTTGTATGAATTCCTAGGCACTGAGCCACCATTTGTGTTTCTTTGGGGCCTGCAGAATTTATTCCTCTGGGGTTTTGTTTTGCTGATTAAAATTTGAGATATAATCCAAAATTTCAATGCAAAGGTTCATTGACAATAGTTTCTTTCAACCATTACTTATCTTGGTGTCACAAAGGGCTGTCAGACATCTGAGGTCCCAGTGGAGGAAGGTTTCTCACTCAGGTAAAGGCATATGATAATTCCATACACAGACTGTCCACCTGCCACTCATTTCCTTTCTTCAGGAGGGCCAAGGATACCCTACTTTCAAGTCATCCTGGGGCTGCATCTGCCCAAAGTCCACAGCTGGCCCCTCTGCACGTGTCCAAAGCTTGGCGGGGACACTGCAGCCCGGGTAGAGACCGTAGGGGAAAGGCACGTTTGCTTCTAAGAAGCCTCTTTTTCCCCTTCCAAGTTGGATACAAGTATCCCTGTTTACTGTCTCCCCCTCACCCAGACCTCGAATTTAAGCTCCTTGAGGACTGGGACTTTATCTTATTATTGTACTCTAGAGTCTGATACATTCACTAAATGTATTCAACAAATATTTATTAAATGTCCAATATATGCCAGGCCTAAAGAAATAATGAACAAAAACAAACAGCACTCCCTGTCCTCCAAGAGCTGACATTCTAGTGCAGGGAGGCAAACGGTAGGCATAAACCTTATGTAAAATATATAAAATGTTAAGTGGAGAAAATGCACTGTGGAAAATTATAAAGCAGGACAAGGGGCTAGGGAGGGAGTGATCGAGGACTTTTTGTGGAGAAAGTGACGTTTGAACCAAGACCTGAGGAGGCGAAGCAGGAAGCCATGAGGACAGATGAAAGGAAGAGGGTTATAGGCAGAGGGAAGAGCCAGTGCATAGGTATGAGGTGGAAATGGGCCTGACGTGTCTTGAATATAGCAAGGAGGCCAGAGTGGCTGGAAAGGAGTGAATGAGACCGAGAACAGTACGATGTTGGATCAGACAGGTCATGGAAGAGGAGGGTGAAAACTTCTAGGCCGTTGTAGACAATTTACTGTGAGTGAAATGCGAAGCCAATGGGAAGTTTGAACAAAGGGTGTGGTGTGGCCTGACTTACCTTTCATCAGATGATCACAGATGGCCACGTTGAGAACAGACTGAAAGAGGTCAAGAATGGAAGCGGGGAGAATATTTGGAATGTCTTAAAATAATGCAGGGAAGCATAATCACATATGGCTTAAGCTGAGGGTGGGTGGTAGTGAAGGTGGTGAGTAGTGCGATTCTGGATATATTTTAGAGATAAATCTGACAGCATAGATAGGAGGTGTGAATGACAAAGGCCAGTCAAAGATGACCTCAGGGATTTTGGCCTGAACAACTAGAAAGATGTAGGTACCTTTTAACAGTGAGTTCGTCTATTGCAAGTTCTGGGGAAAAGATTTGGAGCTGGGTTTGGGGCATGCTAAATTAGAGATGTCTGTAAAACATCCTTCCTGAGATACTGATTAGTCTGGTGATTGGATATCCAAGTCATTTGGAGTCCAAGGCAGAGTTGGAGCTTGCGGGGTATATATGTATATATATATATATATATATATATATATATATATATATATATATATGGTGTCATTACTATAAAAATTGTATCAAAAAGCCATGAGACTGGATGAAATCTCCATGGGGGTTAGTGAGGGCCCAGTAGCTACTAGTTGATAGTTGATACATTTAAATTATCTGTATATGAATGAATGGATGTGTACAACAGAGGTGAGATTGGAGAAAGCCTAGTTTATCTGACCTCTGAGCCATTGTGTTTCTTATTTTTTGTGTAGGTCCAGGTTTTTAGTTGGCATCAGGAGAAAGTCTCTAGTTATTTTAAGCAACAATGACAGCAAAAATAATTTATTTAAAAGGTATTGGGGCACTTACAGAATTTTTTTTTTTTTTTTGAGAACTAGAGAAACAGGAGTGAATGCTACATATGAAGAAATGGGGCAACCATTTAAAAGAATTGCACAACCGTTTAAAAGAAGAAAGTTATCAACATATCAGATTTAGGAACAGAGTAAGAATGGTGATGGTAATAATAATATTTGATGTTAAGGGAAAAAGGATCCTTTTTGATCAAAGCCTAGAATGTGACGGAGCATTTGCTCATTTAATCCTCACTCCATTTTTATGAAATATACATTACTCTTCTCACTTTGTAGATGAAGAAACTGAGGGTCAGGGTTGTTAATTAGTTCTGGTAGGTCACACAAATGATGGGCACCGGCATCTGGATTCTGATCCAGATTTGTCTCATTCCCAGCCCACACTTTTCCTATTTTACCAGACTGCCTTTCCAAAGCAATAAGTAGGTACAGCCATTTGGAAGAAGCCTTGCATTCTTTTCAGTACATGGTGATGTCAGCAGGGCTGATGGCTTTTACCTGCTTAGTAGAAAGGAAAACTGGAGCTAAATCACCTGGCCCAGCTCGACTCCCTCTCAAAGCAGCCTTGAGAGTTGGCTTCTAGTCTGCTAAATGCAAGTCCAAGCTCTCACACCACCACTGTGAACTAAGTTTTGCAAAACTAGTTGTGATCCTAATGACAATATCTCTATGCTTTTGCAAAGGTTTTTACGAGTTATTGATTGCTTTCAATACCAGTATATATGAATGAACTAAACACCTGTATTTATTGATTGTAAAGTTCAGTATTTTGGACAATGTAGCAGTACCTCTTTATGCATTTCTGCTCAACTTAAATCCTAATTGTGATAGCATTTTCCTCTAGTGCCACAGAATTCCTCTGGATTCTACTATTTTTAACTTTTCACTTTTTTTTTTTTTTTTTTTTTTTTGCGGTACACAGGCCTCTCACTGTTGTGGCCTCTCCTGTTGCAGAGCGCAGGCTCAGCGGCCATGGCTCACAGGCCAAGCCGCTCCGTGGCACGTGGGATCTTCCCGGACCGGGGCATGAACCTGTGTCCCCTGCATTGGCAGGTGGACTCTCAACCACTGCGCCACCAGGGAAGCCTGACTTGATTTTTATTTAGTTTTTTTCTTAATTGCCCCCCCCATCACTCTTATTTGGAAATAAGGAACCTCTCTCTTTCCCCAGGTTCTGTCATTCTGATGTGGAGAATCAGTCTCTCTTGTCAATACAAAATTTCTCTGCCTGCTTTGTCATTTATTTATTTATTTTTTTGGGGGGTTCGCGGGCCTCTCACTGTTGTGGCCTCTCCCATTGTGGAGCACAGGCTCCGGACGCGCAGGCTCAGCAGCCATGGCTCACGGGCCTAGCCGCTCCGCGGCATGTGGGATCTTCCCGGACCGGGGCACAAACCCGTGTCCCCTTCATCGGCAGGCGGACTCTCAACCACTGCGCCACCAGGCAAGCCCTGTCATTTATTTTTGTATTGGATTGTCTTTAACTTTATTTCTCTGGTCCCTTTTCTTTTGAATCTTTAAAAAATTTATTTATCCTGACTGAATCATTTCAATTCGGTGGAATGAGATTGTGCCGGCTTTTCCTCCTTCAAAGTGTTATGTTTATCATGAGATTAACGTCTTTATTTTTTGCTCTGAAGTCTCCTGAACATTTTCTCTCAGCCATTTTTATTTTCTTTCTTGTGTCCGTGGTTCTGTGCTGTTAAGGTTCTTGATGGCCTGTTCTCTACCTATCTTTCAGTTTGTCCCGTTTTCCTACTTCAGCTTTTTGGGAGGTTTTATTCTTCAGTTTTTTACATGACAATATCAGAAGTCTTTGCTACCAGATACAGTCAAAGAATTATAAGTCCTCTGTTCCGCTCTCTGCACATGTTTATTAGTAAATAGATAGTATTGGAAGAGGTTCCATTCTTATACTACACTTGTCCAGAGTTTCATTTATTAAAAAAATACTTCTATCAAAAAGAAACTATATCTCAAAATAAGACTCAGTTTTACGAAAACTTAATGTTATTCAAGTGGTTTTGGCTGTCTACAACAAATATTTTTCAGGGTTATTACTTCACTTGGAGTTATTTAAAGTTTTGATAAATAGTACAACTACAAGCAAAAGACATTTTGCAGTGGATATTTAACTTGAGTGAACAGTGTTGATAAAATTGGGCCACCAGTTGGGTGTGGTGGACAGAGTTGAGCTTCAAAGTTAAACAGATATGAGTTTGAATCCTGGTTTCAACTTTTCCAAGGGTGTGGCCTTTGGGCGAATTATATTTCTCACCTCAAATTTCTCTTTTTTCTTAAAATCGGGGTAATATGTATCTGCTCTGTGAAAAGTTGGAAGACTAAATGTGATACCATGTATAAACATTTTAATTCAGGGACTAACATATTGTAAGGTGCTCAATAACTTGTAGCCATTGTTATTATTTTGTATAAACTGTCAACATTTCTAGTCTTTTTTAAATTTGAAATCATTTCCAGAAGTAGCCATGACCTTTCTCCCATCACTTCAGTTGGAGAACATCTGTCTTCTTCCTATTAAGTGTTCATTATTTTATAATTATAATTTGAACATATACTCGTCCTAGTAGGAAAAAAAAATACATAACAACCTAAAGATGTTTTGATAGCTGTAAGTATAAAGCTGATTTTGCCTTAAGGGAAAAAGCTTAAAACTGTTTAACTATTTCTGGATTGTATCATGACAAAGTAGTGAAAGTCATAATTAAAGGGAAGTCTGAATACACCCTTTATTAAGTCGCCTTAAGAACTGGTATAAGAAATCTAATGAATCTAACCTCATGGAGTTGTTAATGCTAAAGATAAGACCCAACTCCTTAGTCCTTATAGGATCCCCCTGCAGATGGTCGCCTCATTAATTTTAGTTAAAATTAGAGGAGTTAAGAGTATGACACAAATAAGAATCCCATTCTCGTAAGTCAGGTTTTATGAATAGAGAACTAAATTCTGACTGTGAAAGTATTGTCTTCCCAGTCAACTCCATCTATGTTCGAAACCTTTATCATCCATCCTAATGTCCTTCTTGAGCGTTGTTGTTCTGCTGGATGACTGATACTTGATATATCTTCTCACCTCAATGTCAACAAGTCAGAACATCTCCATCCTTTCTGGCCACTCACCTAAAACAGTCCCCTAACTATATTTTATCATGTGTGCCAGTGGTCTCATATCTTACTAAGTCCTTTAAGGCATCCTTGATTCTATCATTCAATCAGTCTCTGCGACTTTGTTTTCTAATCCTTTTGATTTCTACTTTAGATCCTTAACTGACAGTCTTACATGTGCATTTTATATCCCACTTACTTTGGTACCAGTAAAACTGGTAAGTGCTTTCAGATAAAGCACTTCACAAATCTATTAACATGTATAAAAATTAGAGCTGGGTTTCCCTGGTGGCGCAGTGGTTGGGAGTCCGCTTGCTGATGCGGGGGACACGGGTTCGTGCCCCGGTCTGGGAGGATCCCACATGCCGCGGAGCGGCTGGGCCCGTGAGCCATGGCCGCTGAGCCTGCGCGTCCGGAGCGTGTGCTCCACAGCGGGAGAGGCCACAACAGTGAGAGGCCCGCATACCACAAAAAAGAAAAAATTAGAGCTGTTTAATATTAGTATAGAATGGCCTAAAATCAGTGGGGACTCAGAAACACAACATGATTCCCACTTCTTTTCACTACTAGGGATTCATTAAGTACTTCTCTTAAAGATGAAATATTTTGGAAGCCCGCAAATACCTACCCAAAGACTTTCTTTTGTTCCTTCCTTAGTCTAGCTCTGTAGTTCTAAAAATTTTGTTTGGGTTGTATACATAACCATCATATGAGATGCATCTCCTCCATGCTATAGGTTATGAGAGATTTAAATGATCTTCATGCCAAATTTCGCCTATCTCTGATTTTTGCCCTACACGTTGCTTTCAAATCTAAGCACTGCTTAATTTGGGACTCCAGTGTCCCCTTTCTCACCCACTTAAGTGGCCATTTACTAACTACAGAATAAGTTTCAAGTTCTTTAATCTCTTACCCAATTGTTCAACCTCATCTTTTGTCCTTCCACAGATCCTCAGGAACATCACATTAGGGTTGTTCATTTTTCCCTATTACAGACTGTGCTTCCATGTTGGAAACTTGGCCCAATCCCCTTTATCTGAAATAACTCCCCTCCATTTCCACCTAGAGAATCCCTATATGTCTAGTAACTTTGAGTTAATCACCCACAACTGGAAATAGGGTCTCCTTCCTCTGAACTGTACCACTTGGTTTCCAGCACACTCGTCACTTACCTCCACCATGCTCACTGTGGGAAAAAGAGCAATGTGGAAAACCAAGGGGAAAATGACTCATTATCTGACTTCCAGGGACAACAACTATTAATATTCAACAGTATGTCTTTTTTGATTTTTTTCTCTTACATATCACCATTGTTCTCATAATTAAAAGGAGAAGAAATAGAAATGCTATCGTTATTATTGTGAGATATGATTTTATGATTTTACAACCATTGTATTCTGTAATCTTCACAAGTACTATAGGAGTATCTTACGTTTATCCTCATTTAATAAAAAAGAAACCCAAAGCTTAGATATGTTAGGCCTGTTTCTCAAGGTCACAGAGCTACAAAGAGGTAGAAAGTGGGTATGAGCCCAGGTTTGCTTCCCTTCAGAGCCTTGAATCTTAACTGCAACCCAGTGTTGCCTCTCTGTACATAGATGCTGCTGTATATAATTGCAACAAAATTAGTTTTTCTTACATATAAAAAACAATTAAAACTTTGAGACAGAATGGAGAAATGAATTTTCTAAAGCTCAAAGTCAAACTGTACATTAAGGAGACCCTAATGAATCATGATCTTAAAAGGACAGACTTACTCATAAGAATAATTATGGTTTCACACCTTTATGGTGCTTAACACACATCAGGCAGTGTTCTAAGTGTTATAGACATTAACTCATTTCACCCTCGCAATAACTCCGTGGGAGAAATACCGTAATTGTCACCATTTTATAGATGTGAAAACTGAGGAGCAGATTAATTACATAATCAATCTAAGGCTATTGGGATGTGTCAGCCTGTAAGAAAGAACTATACTATGTATATTATATTGTATGTTATATTATCTAGTTATAACTAATGCTGTATACCTATACACACACACATTACACACACAGGTTTAAAACTTCTGCCTTCTAACCTTGTGTAGTTATTCATTTTTCTTAATATAACCACAGTTTTACCTTGGCCATAATTTGACATTTAATATGTAATCAGCAGCTCAGAAACACGGTATGATTCTTGAACCAGTTTCAGTTGTAGAAGCAAGGCACTAACTTTAATTAACTTTAACTAGGACTGCTTATAGCTCTGTGTGAAAAGAGTCACAAAAAGGCCCATTAACTCTGAACATCATTTCTGTGTTTTTGCTTCTGTATGCCCTCAAGATAGTACTTTTTCCCTGCTGTTCTTTGATTTTTGCCTCTTTTTCCATTTTTTCAAATGTATTAGCAAAGGGTATGAGTCTAAAATTAGTCATGTATCCACTGTAGCCTTTTAGTTGATCTAAACATGTTATTTATATGATTAGAAATGGAAGAGAATTTTGAGGACAAATTCTGTTTCCAGGTTGAAAAACCTTGTTTTTCGGAATCCCTTCATCCAAGTTATGGGTCATTATTTGGTCTCGATTATTTTCTGAATGTGTGTGAGTATGTGTGTTTTAAAGATACTCTTTAACAGTTCTCACTCCAAAGCAATTGTCTTAACCCTGCTAACCGCAGGACCTTACTCCACCCTTGCCTGCCTATGGTTAGGTAGCATAGAAACTGCTAACTTTCAGATATTTAATGTGCAACTGTAAAAACCTGCTACATGATTCCACATGCAAACATTTTATGAAAACTAGCAATTAAAATGACTTTTTACTATTTTTGTGACTCTAGACTTGCGGGAATGCTTCAGTGACGGCTGAAGCCAGGCATTTAGCAGCCATTGTCCTTTTTGTATTCTGTGCCAGGCACAAGGGCTCCTTTCCTCTTGAAAGTTTTATCATGTACAAGGCTATTAACATTATAAGGATAGACTGAAGCATGAATAAATCCTGAGACTTACTGATGATGTCATTACATTGGTCAATAAAATACATAGAGGGAAAGGCTTCCCACGCTACCAGGCTCAGCTAACTAAATCAGGATACACGAGCAATTAACTCTTTAATTAAGATGAATGGGTGACATTAGCCCTCCTTAAACTCTGCTCGTCAGCATTTACAAATAGAAAAAGACGGATGCCTCCTTCCCAAGAAATGTGGGTTTTATTTTTCATTCATTGACGCAGTCTCATTCTTCCTACTTTGTAAACAAAGTCACCAAACTATAGGGGTGGTCCGCAATATTTTAACAGGTTCATTTCATCAGTCATATCTCTTACTGCTTAAGGCCCCCATATTGGAATTTATTAGGTTTTTTATGAAGCTAACTTTGTCACTATTACTATTGAACACAATTGCTTTGCCTTTTTCCCTACTGCCCACAAGGAGGATTCATGTCAGAATCTCTTAGATGAATGCAACACAGCATGGAAACACTATCTCTCCGTTTGTTCTTCCAACAGCTTGTCATTGTTATCTGCTACTTTGCCAATAACTTGGCTCAGGATTGCAAGTCTAGAAATCTGTGTTCCAGTTCTGCTGTTCTGCTCTCTGGTTAGCCTTAGGACCCTAGGCAAGTGTATCTCTGAACCTCCATTTCCTCATCTCTAAAATTTGGTTACTAGAGCAATTAATCCTGTAATTCTCTTTCAATAATATTTAACACAGTAAAAAGGAAAACAAAGGTATGACTCATTCTAGGAACAAAGTGTCTAATCTAGTGCTGTCCAAGAGAAATATAAGGTGATCCACATATGCAACTTAAAACTGTCTAATGGCCACATTAAAAAAGAAAACAATGGGATTAATTTTGCTATTTTATTTAACCCAGTAAATACAAAGTATTATTTCAGCATGTGATCATATATGTATACACATATGTATGTATATATTTAAACATGTATATATACATATATTTTTACACGCATGATTACATGATCTATTTCATATATGACCTGTTAATGTTAATTTTTGTACTAAGTCTTTAAGATCTTAGAGCACACTTAAATTTGGGATATTTCACAAGCCACATGTGGCTAGTGGTTACCATATTGGACAGTAAATTCCAATGTTAAAAAAAAAAAAGAACAGATACAACTATATCTCTTAAATATTTGTCAATTTTAACTAAATTTTTTAAATAAAAAATTGCCCAAGATAACTCTCCAAAAACTAAGTAAACAACAAAACTTGGATTGTCCATAGGCAGTAGAATTTTTCTAGATAAATATGATTTCTTATAAAGGGAATAATCACTAATAAGCAAATCTATGTATCACTGTGTGGCATAAAATGAGAAGACCCAAGTGCAGAAAGAGATACTGTCCTATTAACTTCCCTACTGTAAATGGTAAGTAGTGTGTTCTCTTTGTTTACAAGCGCTTCAGCTACATGGTTAGTGATACTGATAGTCTACCGAATCAGATATTCTAATCAATAGAAAGATACTACCTATACCGTATAGAAATGTACCATTTAAGCTAAATTTTTATTTTTCATTTGCTTTGTTTCTTAACTTCATTTATGTTTTAAATGGAAATATTTGAATTTCAGGGATAATGACATGTGTATTTATATATAGCATACTATAGCTAATCCCATTTTTTTGGTTTAATTGGACTTGATAAATGTTTATCGAGTTAAAAATACATTGAAGTGTAGAAAAACATTTTGTTTATAGAGATCAAAGATGTTGATCTTTGCAGCTTCTTTGTATCTCACATTATCTGGATTTTTTTTTTCTTCAGTTTGAGATATTTCCTCGAATAGATAGTAGCAACAATGAATATAATGTTAACCAAATTCTCTTTACCTTTACTAAATGCTAGGGACAGTGATAAGAGTATTATATATTTTAAATAATAGAATCTAACTTGGATCTGTATGTATTAAAAAACTAACTCAAAAGCAGACAGATATTCAGGAATACCTACTGAATGTTTTCCAGACCCTTTTTAAAGTGAAAGAAGTATTTTAAAAAATCTTCCTCTATGATGGACCCTTTATCAAGTGAAAAATATACACATTAAAAAATAGTCAAACATAGTTCTTCACCTTATGAGAGAGCTCACCATTCAGTGGATGAAACAGATGCTCAAGTAATTCCAAGACCACATTATAAAATGCTTCTGTAGAAGATTTGGAACAGAAAGGAAGGTTTAGTCTTCCAAGGGACAGTAAAAACACAGGAAAGGTAGCATTCTAGGTGAATCTAAAAGAAATTGAACCTTTCTAGGTATGAATGTCGCAAACCAAGGGGACACAGAAATGAGAGAGCATATAACGAGCTCTTTTTCAAGTAGCCTGTGAGCTTAAGAATTAGCACATAGTGGGAAGTGGCAGAATCTAAGAGTGAAAGTATGCATATATGTTTGTCCCATATAGAATTTGGCCTTTGACTTTGCAATGGGAAGTGATTAGAGGTTTTTAAGTAAAAAAGTTAAAAATCAGATTTGACTTTTACAACAATAATTAATAGTATCAAAATGGTGGATGATTTGGGGAAGCAGGACTCTAATTTTAGGCCATTGCAGTGTACGAGGGTACGGATAACAAGGATCCAAGCAAGCTTGGAGGGCTAGATGTGAGGGAGGAAAAGATTTCAACATCATTTCTAAGGCAGATTCCACAGGGCCTGTTAAAAGTAGCTGATGAAAGGGAGACATCCATTATAGCCCAAGAAGCTCTAGCCAGGTGAATGCTGGTATTATTAAATATTAAAACTGCCCTGGACTTAATTTAATCATTTTTGCTTGTTTCAAAGACACTTTCAGGATTTAGTAATATTCTCTGTCAATTATTTGAGCAGTAGTTTATTGTAATGCTGTGGAAAATACACTGAAGAAGCAGTAAGAAGAACTATTTAATACACTGCCTCTGCAAATGATGAGTGAGATTCTTCACTCTGAAAAGATCAAAGACAAGTGTAAGGATCAAGCCTATGAACAGTCTTTGGCTATGGAGAAGTCACTTAACTTCCCTAAGTCTGATTCTTCCTTGTAGTCTGGTATTTACAGGAAAATTAGTAATTAAGTACATGTGTGCTTTAAAAATCATTCACAGCAAGTATTCTGGAGGGAACACCTTCAAATCATCCTAAATGATCCAGAAAATGGAAAAGTTACTTAGGAATTTTTCTTTAATTAATTAATTGGTTTTTATACAGCAGGTTCTTATTAGTGATCCATTTTCTACACATCAGTGTATACATGTCAATCCCAATCGCCCAATTCACCACACCACCCCCCCCACCCCACCACTTTCCCCCCTTGGTGTCCATACGTTTGTTCTCTACATCTGTGTCTCTGTTTCCGCCCTGCAAACCGGTTCATCTGTACCGCTTCTCTAGGTTCCACATATATGTGTTAATATATGATATTTGTTTTTCTCTTTCTGACTTACTTCACTCTGTATGACAGCCTCTAGATCCATCCACATACCTACAAATGACCCAGTTGTGTTCCTTTGTATAGCTGAGTAACATTCCATTGTATATACGTACCACATCTTCTTTATCCATTCGTCTGTCGATGGGCATTTAGGTTGCTTCCATGTCCTGGCTATTGTAAATAGTGCTGCAATGAACATTGGGGTGCATGTGTCCTTTTGAACTATGCTTTTCTCTGGGTATATGCCCAGTAGTGGGATTGCTGCATCATATGGTAATTCTATTTTTAGTTTTTTAAGGAAACTCCATACTGTTCTTCATAGTGGCTGTATCAATTTACATTCCCACCAGCAGTGCAAGAGGGTTCCCTTTTCTCCACACCCTCTCCAGCATTTGTTGTTTGTAGATTTTCTGATGATGCCCATTTTAACTGGTGTGAGGTGATACCTCATGGTAGTTTTGATTTGCATTTCTCTAATAATTAGTGATGTTGAGCAGCTTTTCATGTGCTTCTTGGCCATCTGTATGTCTTCTTTGGAGAAATGTCTATTTAGGTCTTCTGCCCATTTTTGGATTGGGTTGTTTGTTTTTTGGATATTGAGCTGCATGAGCTGTTGATATACTTTGGAGATTAAACCTTTGTCCGTTGATTTATTTGCAAATATTTTTTTCCCATTCTGAGGGCTGTCTTTTCGTCTTGTTTATTGTTTCCTTTGCTGTGCAAAAGCTTTTAAGTTTCAGTAGGTCCCATTTGTCTATTTTTGTTTTTATTTTCATTACTCTAGGAGGTGGATCAAAAAAAGATCTTGCTGTGATTTATTTCAAAGAGTGTTCTTCCTATGTTTCCCTCTAAGAGTTTTATACTCTCTGGTATTACATTTAGGTCTCTAATCCATTTTGAGTTTATTTTTGTGTATGGTGTTAGGGAGTGTTCTAATTTTATCCTTTTACATGTAATTGTTCAGGTTACCCAGCACCACTTATTGAAGGGACTGTCTTTTCTCCATTGTATATCCTTTCCTCCTTTTTCATATATTAGTTGACCATAGGTGTGTGGGTTTATCTCTGGGCTTTCTATCTTATGCCATTTATCTATATTTCTGTTTTTGTGCCAGTACCATGTTGTCTTGATTACTGTAGCTTTGTAGTATAGTCTGAAGTCAGGGAGTCTGATTGGTCCAGCTCCGTTTTTTTTCCTGAAGACGGCTTTGGCTATTTGGGGTCTTTTGTGTCTCCATACAAATTTTAAGATTTTTTGTTCTAGTTCTGTAAAAAATGCCATTGGTAATTTGATAGGGATTGCATTGAATCTGTAGATTGCTTTGGGTACTATAGTCATTTTCACAATATTAATTCTTCCAGTCCAAGAACGTGGTATATCTCTCCATCTGTTGGTATCACCTTTAATTTCTTTCATCAGTGTCTTATAGTTTTCTGCATACAGGTCTTTTGTCTCCTTAGGTAGGTTTATTCCTAGGTATGTTATTCTTTTTGTTGCCATGGTAAATGGGAGTGTTTCCTTAATTTCTCTTTCAGATTTTTCATCATTAGTGTATAGGAATGCAAGAGATTTCTGTGCATTAATTTTGTATCCTGCAACTTTACCAAATTCATTGATTAGTTCTAGTAGTTTTCTGGTGGCATCTTTAGTATTCTCTATGTATAGTATCATGTCATCTGCAAACAGTGACAGTTTTACTTCTTCTTTTCCAATTTGTATTCCTTTTATTTCTTTTTCTTCTCTGATTGCCATGGCTAGGACTTCCAATACTATGTTGAATAATAGTGGTGGGACTGGACATCCTTGTCTTGTTCCTGATCTTAGAGGAAATGCTTTCAGTTTTTCACCATTGAGGATGATGTTTGCTGTGGGTTTGTCATATATGGCCTTTATTATGTTCAGGTAGTTTCCCTCTATGCCCACTTTATGGAGAGTTTTTTTCATAAATGGGTGTTGAATTTTGTCAAAAGCTTTTTCTGCATCTCTGGAGTTGATCATGTGTTTTTTCTTCTTCAATTTGTTAATATGGTGTATCACGTTGATTGATTTGCATATATTGGAGAATCCTTGTGTCCCTGAGATAAATCCCACTTGATCATGGTTTATGATCCTTTCAATGTGTTGTTGGATTCTGTTTGCTAGTGTTTTGTTGGGGATTTTTGCATCTATATTCATCAGTGATATTGGTCTGTACTTTTCTTTTTCTGTAGTACCTTTGTCAGGTTTTGGTATCATGGTGGCCTCATAGAATGAGTTTGGGAGTGTTCCTTCCTCTTCAGTTTCTTGGAAAAGTTTGAGAAGGTTGGGTGTTAGCTCTTCTCTAAATGTTTGATAGAATTCGCCTGTGAAGCCATCTGGTCCTGGACTTTCATTTGTTGGAAGATTTTTAGTCACAGTTTCAATTTCATTACTTGTAATTGGTCTGTTCATATTTTCTATATCTTCCTGATTCAGTCTTTGAAGGTTATACCTTTCTAAGAATTTGTCCATTTCTTCCAGGTTGTCCATTTTAGTGGCATAGAGCTGCTTGTAGTAGTCTCTTAGGATGCTTTGTACTTCTGCGGTGTCTGTTGTAACTTCTCTTTCATTTCTAATTTTATTGATTTGAGTCCTCTCCCTCTTTTTCTTGATGACTCTGGCTAATGGTTTATCAATTTTGTTTATCTTCTCAAAGAAGCAGCTTTTAGTTTTATTGATCTTTGCTCTTGTTTTCTTTGTTTCTATTTCATTTATTTCTGCTCTGATCTTTATGATTTCTTTCCTTCTGGTAACTTTGGGTTTTGTTTGTTCTTCTTTCTCTAGTTCCTTTATGTGTAAGGTTAAATTGTTTACTGGAGATTTTCCTTGTTTCTTGAGGTAGGCTTGTATAGCTATAAAGTTCCCTCTTAGAACTGCTTTTGCTGCATCCCATAGGTTTTGGATTGTCATATTTTCCTTGTCATTTGTCTCTAAGTATTTTTTTATTTCCTCTTTGATTTCTTCAGTGACCTCTTGGATATTTAGTAACGTATTTTTTAGCCTCCATGAGTTTGTGTTTCAATGTTTTTTTTTCCCTGTAATTGATTTCTAATCTCATAGTGTTGTGGTCAGAAAAGATGCTTGATACAATTTCAGTTTTCTTAAACTTACTGAGGCTTGATTTGTGACCCAAGATGTGATTCATCCTGGAGAATGTTCCAGGTGCACTTGAGAAGAAAATGTAATCTGCTGTTTCTTGGATGGAATGTCCTATAAATATCAATTAAATCTATCTGGTCTATTGTGTCATTTAAAGCTTGTGTTTCCTTATTGATTTTCTGTCTGGATGATCTGTCCATGGGTGTAACTGAGGTGTTAAAGTCCCCCACTATTATTGTGTTACCATCATTTTCCTCTTTTATAGCTGTTAGCATTTGCCTTATATGTTGAGGTGCTCCTATGTTGGGTTAATATATATTTAAAATTGTTATATCTTCTTCTTGGATTTATCCCTTGACCATTATGTAGTGTCCTTCCTTGTCTCTTGTAACATTTATTTTAAAGTCTGTTCTAACTGATATGAGTATTGCTACTCCAGCTTTCTTTTGATTTCCATTTGCGTGGAATATCTTTTCCATCCCCTCAGTTTCAGTCTGTATGTGACCCTAGGTCTGAAGTGGGTCACATGTAGACAGCAAACATATGGGTCTTGTTGTAGTATTCATTCCGCAAACCTGTATAGTCTGGCTGGAGCATTTAATCCATTCACATTTAAGGTAATTATCGATATGTATGTTCCTATTACCATTTTCTTAATTGTTATGGGTTTGTTTTTGTACGTCCTTTTCTTCTCTTGTGTTTCCCACTTAGAGAAGTTCCTTTAGCATTTGTTGTAGAGCTGGTTTGGTGGTGCTGAATTCTCTTAGCTTTTGCTTATCTCTAAGGCTTTTGATATTTCCTTCGAATCTGAATGAGATCCTTGCTGGGTAGAGTAATCTTGGTTGTAGGTTCTTCCCTTTCATCACTTTAAGTATATCATGCCACTCCCTTCTGGCTTGTAGAGTTTCTGCTGAGAAATCAGCTGTTAATCTTTTTTTTTTTTTTTGCGGTATGTGGGCCTCTCACTGTTGTGTCCTCTCCTGTTGCGGAGCACAGGCTCCAGGCGCCCAGGCTCAGCGGCCATGGCTCACGGGGCCTAGCCGCTCCAAGGCATGTGGGATCTTCCCAGACCAGGACACGAACCCGTGTCCCCTGCATCGGCAGGCAGACTCTCAACCACTGCGCCACCAGGGAAGCCCTCAGCTGTTAACCTTATGGGAGTTCCCTTGTATGTTATTTGTTGTTTTTCCCTTGCTTTCAATAATTTTTCTTTATCTTTAATTTTTGCCAATTTGATTATTATGTGTCTCAGCATGTTTCTCCTTGCGTTTATCCTGTACACGACTCACTGTGCTTCCTGGACTTGGGTGGCTATTTCCTTTCCCATGTTAGGGAACTTTTCAACTATAATCTCTTCAGATATTTTCTCGGGTCCTTTCTCTCTCTCTTCTTCTGGGACCCCTATAATGCGAATGTTTTTGCGTTTAGTGTTGTCCCAGAGGTCTCTTAGGCTGTCTTCATTTCTTTTCATTCATTTTTCTTTATTCTGTTCTGCAGCAGCGAATTCCACCATTCTGTCTTCCAGGTCACTTATCCGTTCTTCTGCCTCAGTTATTCTGCTATTGATTCCTTCTAGTGTATTTTTCTTTTCAGTTATTGTATTGTTCATCTCTGTTTGTTTGTTCTTTAATTTTTCTAGATCTTTGTTAAACACTTCTTGCATCTTCTCGATCTTTGCCTCCATTTTTTTCCCCAAGGTCCTGGATCATCTTCACTATCAGTATTCTGAATTATTTTTCTGGAAGGTTGCCTATCTCCACTTCATTTAGTTGTTTTTCTGGGGTTTTATCTTGTTCCTTCATCTGGTACATAGCCCTCTGCCTTTTCATCTTGTCTGTCTTTCTGTGAATGTGGTTTTTGTTCCACAGGCTGCAAGATTGTAGTTCTTCTTGCTTCTGCTGTCTGCCACTACTTAGGATTTTAATGAGATTAGGGAACATAAAAAAAAAAAAGCTGTATGCGCTTTTTCTCATATCCTTCCCCACAAGAAAAGAAAAGTTTGGTGATACCAAATGACTATCTAAAACTACCCTTTTTCAAATCTTCTCTTCCAAAAAGGTAATTAAATGATCAGGTTAACAACTTCACTAGTTGTCAAATCTCTCTTTGTTGTAATGTGTCATCATTATGTTCCTAATGATGTATTCTATTACACTTTGGGTTGGAAGCAACCAGTTATCGGCCACCTGACCCTTTGGAGTTGTGGGAATATAGACTGGAGGCTTCAATTTAGAGTCATTTGCCTTCCAGGAGACTTCTGGCAATTTGGGGTTGTCATTACTGGGGATTCGTGCTGGCATCTAGTAGATAGAGACCAGGGATGCTGCAAAAAGGTTATAGTGCATAGGGGAGGCCCTCCCCACCGCCACCCGAAAACAATCTTGTCTAAAATGTCAGCAGTGCTAAGGCTGAGAATTTCTGATGTACACCGTGTGTGAAGCTCCTTCTGAGTTTCAAAGTGGTGCTGTTGTAAGTTAAAGGGAGTTGTTTAATATTTTAAATTAAAACATCATCAAGTGGGGCGATTCATGAAGGAAGCACTCTGTGACCTTCCAATGGAAGATGGGAATAGAAAGTCTATGTTACCTCATTTTCTGTCTCAGTAAGTGTGCGTTTCCCTGCTTGTAGGACCAGTTCTCTTTGAGGTCCTTCATATGCCACTTAACATTTTACCTGGTAAATTGCTTTTAAAAAATATCCAAGGTGTAGTTGTAATACCAGGGGAAATGGGCCACATAGATTGGCATGGCATTCCACTTGACAGCCATCCCCTCAAGCATGGTCTGTTTATATATCTGTCTGCTCGGGAAAGCGAACTTAACTTTAGAGCTAGGGTCACAAGTTTGATGCTTAAGGCATGATATTCAGCACCAAGTCTGGGCTCTTTCACAGCAGTTCAAAACTAATTGCTGCCTCAAACTCCCCCAGGGAGCCCCAAAACCTGCCCCAAGTGCCCTGGGTTATTTCCTAGGACCCCTCTCACCACTGTGCACCCAGTACCACAACAAGGGGTGAACTTGTAGCAGAGCAGGGAGCCCCAGGACACTGCCTCTAGGTGTAAAATCAGGGCCTGCGGTATTTCCCAGTGCTTTGGCCCCAAGCCACACCTGCTGTTAAATATGCATCAGTCCAGGTAAAGTAAATGGGTGAAGTGGCCAAGGTGTAAGATGCTCTAGGGCTGATGCCATTGAGCCTGACTGAAGAGTAAACACTAAGGAGTGGTGGGGACAGTGGGGCACAGAAAGCACACGCCACTGTAAATATAAGCAGCCTCGACTAGATCCAGCAGATGGTCGCCATGTGGGAATGCAGGCCCAGAGTTGCCAGCTTTTTCAAGAGAAGCAGTGAAATCTAATGATTTTTAAACATTGGCAATTAATTCAAATGTAAAACACTATTCAGCCCCCACTGCAGCCTATATAATCTCTTCTGGGGATAACCCATGGGCCAGCAGTTTGCAAATTCTGCTTTAGAAGGATGGGGAGAGGAATGTCTTGAGTCTCAGTTCCAACATGGAATCATTTCTCCAAGTAAAAGCCTCCTCTCCCCAACACTGAAGAGGATTTCGGAAACAGCATTGCAGTTGAATTCAAACTGCTGCTGGTATTTGAGACAACAATGGGCCTGCCTGTTAAAGAGCCAGACAATTGACACTTTTGGTTGTGTCTTTTAAGGCCCCAAGGTCCCATATCCATGTGACCAAAGAAGAGAGAGCCTCCATGTACTCACTTGTCAAGTTTGCAGGAAAACGTTCCCTATAGGTGGTTTAAATATGAGCTTCATGTTATGCTCAGGTAGGTATGAAATTCAGGGAATATATTTATGATTTGACCCGAAGAAATGCGTCAAGTAAAAAACATGCTAAATACTCTTTCCTGAGTAGATGTTGCTAATGAAAATGCATCAAGAAGCTATTTCAAGTGAATCTAGGTACAGGTGACAGAAAAGTTCACTTAATGTTCAAGTCTGGAAGAATGAAACAGTTCCATAACTCTGCTCCCAAATAATAGATCCCCCAAAGAGCCTCCCTGTTTTGCTTTTTATCAGTACCTCTACCAACTTTTTGAACATTTGGATCACTTAAGCAAGTATTTGCTGTCCCCTCCCTAATTTTAGGGTCCTTATCCCAAAGTAATAATTTGTACAATAACAGGGTTGAGAACAAATATTTCATGGAAAACACTGAAAAAGAAGAGCATCAAGTTTTCAATATAGGGTCAAATTGTAGAAGTCTCTGTTATGAAGAAGAGACTGTGAGGGGTCAGGTAAACTACCTGGAAGGCAGGCAGCATGCATTGGAGCTAAAAATGAATCATTCCCCCTAACCAGCTATGAAAATCCATAAAAAGTCTAAAAGGTGGAGAGAAGGTTGGAATCAACAAGGGCCACATAGTTCACAGCAACCATCACGTCATGAACGTTTACTCCTAGAAGGTTCTTTAGAAGAAATAACCTTCAGCTATTTCCTGTTCCAGCAGAGGAAATTGAAGCCTAGAAAGTGATACCCCAGAAGCTCCCAAAGTCACAGAGCTTGTTTTCAGCTGACTGTTCATTGTATTTCCCTCTGCTGCCATTCCTGCTGCCATATTTCTTGTGGCCATTTCATATGATTGGGATAAGAAAATGTGAGAAGAAACCCACGGATGGTGTGTGTGTGTGTGTGTGTGTGCGCGCGCATGTGCGTGTGTGTGCACACATACACATACTGTTTATTGGTAACTCTGTTCATATGTTCAAGGAAAAGGAAATTGCACCCAAGAAGTAAAATGAGATTTTAATATTCTAGTAATTCTCAACCCCCTCTCATATTGAATAAGTCAAAAGCTGTTAATATCTCACAGTAACCCATATTGGTTCTGAGGAACTCAAGGTTTTCAAGAGGAAGGAAGGAGCATTTTCTGAGAGCCTGTTACGTGCTTTCTCTTAACATACATTATTTAATTGTAATCCCACAGAAGTCTGAGCTTGGGACTCAGAGAAGTGAAGTCGCTTTCATAAAGCTGTCATCACTGTCCCAGCTGGCAGTAGGGTGTAGTGGATAGAGCACCCTTCCTGAGCCCACTGCTTGTGGTGTGAACCCCAGGCTCCAACACTCCCAAGATGGAAAACTTTGACCTACTTAATTCAGTCTCTAAGTGTGAGTTCCCTCACCAGCAAAACAGGAATAATCATTGTTCTCACATCATTTGTAATATGGGAATAAAAACTCATTGTTGTAACTCTTAAGGTTGTTTGGAAGAATCAGTGAAAAAAATCCATGTAAAACACTTGGCTCATGTTGGGTTATAGGGGAAATATTTGGGAAATATTAGCTATTATTATTGTTACCATTACTCCTGGGGTTTCAGGGTGCGTGCGTTTCTCACTGTAGCACACATTCTCTCTACACCTCTAATCGTAGTGTACCACCTTCCGTGTTATACTGATGTGGTAAAATTCTGTAATGAAGATTTCCATCTTTCAAGGATCAACAGACATTTTAGTAGTAGTTTATATTCATAATGGGTTTCTAATGAAGAAAGTGTTAACAATGCTCAGTTGAAAATTAGGCGGAATGATTGCACCCAGAATACCTGAATCCCGCCTACCCTTTTACTAATCATGGACACCTTGACCACTTTCCTAACACAATGCATGCAGAGTAAGTCTTTTGTTTATTGATTGGCCAAATATATGCAGGACCAATGTATGCTACTTCATCCTTGGCTCTTCTGAGGGAAGCTGTTACCATGGTAACAAAGGCATCCTTTGACTCCTATTTCTACACAGAGTTATAGAAATGCTTCTTAAAAAATACGACAATATTTAATGTCGAATCTAAAGTAATTTTTCTCATTGTTCGGGGAGCAAAATTGATTTTCTCTGGGCAAAGTTTGTTTGGCTGCCCAAATGTACTGTTTATAGTAATGTGTTCCACCAAATTTCTTTAAAAGCCAGTTAAATGTATTTTGTCTTAACTTCTAATCTAATTTCATCATTTGGAAGTGCCTCTTGCTGCACTGTGCCTATTTTGATTTGGAAACAGTGCACATTCCATCTTTGCTATGTCAGGGTAAGGTGGAGGGGAACAGAATGAATCATTTGATTTCTTATATCAGAGGTCAGTATGTGTGGGGAGGGAGAGAGAACACATGCTTGGGGATGTTCAAGAGTCTGTGGCTTATTCTAAAACTGAGATTTTCAGGTGGCAGCTGGTGCCTGGTTTATGATTCCAGTGGTTCAAAACCCTTTCTTTCCCAAGAGGCATCTGTTTTAATTTTTTTCAAAATTAAAAATAACGTTCCTTGTTCTCGTTACCAGAATAATGCATGATCATTTCAGAAGATTCAGAAAATGTAGATAAACAAAAGAAAGATTCCCAGAATCCCACATTCTAGAGATAAACCATTGTTACTATCTGGGTATATCCTTCCAGAGTTTTATGTGTTTATACATATATTTTATTTCACAAGACAAGACCAAGACCAGACCTATGTATTGTTCTGTTACCTGCTGTTTTTCATTTAAGTACTAGTGTCCTAGTACTGCTGACATGTTGAAAGATCACTTCTAAAGCACTGTGTTTAATGGCTGCAAAGTTGTAAGTTATTTGAAGATATTGGTAAATTGAATTAATACTCATTTGTTGGATATTTAGGTGGCTATCTAGAGTTTTCCTTAATTTAAGCAGAATAGTAATGAATTTCTGTATATGTTAAGCATTACACACACTTTTTATATACATTTAAATGAGAAAAAAATAAAGGTAGATTTGTATGCCTTTCTGGGAAGGAAAGGATGTGAGGGTGGGGTGAGGTTGAAGTGACTCTTCAGTATGTCTCTACTTTCCCTTCATGGGAGGACATCCAGACGCCCCTAAGAGTGTCTGCATCGAGGAGTCATTGCAATGAACTTGACATCAGCTCATCCTCTGTGACCCTGAGCCATTCAAATGCTGGACCCTAGCTTCAGATTCCTAGGATCTTGGGAGGAATTTTAGCTTCTTTCTTTTATTTATTCCACAGACATTTATTGAGAATCAACTGTATCCTAGTACTCTGCTGTTCTCTGTGAATTACACCACCTACCCATACTTCATCTCTGACCCCACCATGTACACAAGCATTTACGTTACGGGATGTTGTAAAACAGCATGGACTTTCACTTCTGAGAGTCAGGGGTCTGAATCCCAAGTCTCCTACTTAACAGTCAATTAATATTTCTGAGACTCAGCTTTCTCATCATTAAAGTGGTGAAAATAAAACTTCAGGTGTTCCCCCGCCCCCAGATTTCATTGACTTAATCATGGAAAGGGCTAGGTGTGTGTGTCGCATACAGTAAGGTAATGGCAATGGTGGTGCAAATAGCAATGGGAAATCATGGGAAAGGGAGGTGTTCATACTTCCTAGGGGCATCAGGAAGGCATCTCACTTCCAGTTTTGTGCTTAATAGACTGAGCACAGAGCTGCAAGTTTAAAACTCCATGTCTGAGCTTCCCTGGTGGCACAGTGGTTGAGAATCCGCCTGCCGATGCAGGGGATGCGGGTTCGTGCCCCGGTCCGAGAAGATCCCACATGCCTCGGAGCGGCTGGGCCCGTGAGCCATGGCCGCTGAGCCTGCGCGTCCGGAGCCTGTGCTCAGCAACGGGAGGGGCCACAAAAGTGAGAGGCCCGCGTACCGCAAAAAAAACAAAAAAATAAAACTCCATGTCTGAGTGACAGCTCTCCATGACTCACTGCCTGACCTTGGGTTAACCACTTAATCTCTCTCTGCCTTGGTTTTTCTCTCCATAATATGAGCATAATAACTCTTACCCACCTCACTAGGGCAAGGATGATTAATCAGTGTTTATAAAACTCAACAAATCCTTTGGGTATGAAGTGCAGTGAGATTGGAAAGCATTATTACTATTAGCTGCTTTCTTAATATCAAAACCAGCATGCCAGGGACTGCTGAATGGAGTACCGTAGAGTTATACCCTCATCCTATGTCATTGTCAAGGATCTTAGTTTCTTTAGCTGACCCTGAAGATATCAGTTTTTCTACCACTGTAATGTTCACTCTTCAACAAGGAGTAGTCAATTTCCTGCTTATACCCCAGTGTCCACAGCTACCCACACCTATAAGCAATATTTATTCCTTTAACAAATACTTATTGAACAGTTGGAAGGTGCTGCAATGGATACTGGAGGTAGAAGGATGTATAAAGATCAATACGGCCCTTACCTTCAAGGTATTTAGTCTCTGGCGAGTGACCTAGACCGGTTACCTACAGTCCTATTATAGCCCAAGTGCTCTGATGGAAAATATATAGGACCCTGATATGTACATGCACAGTCACCAAAGTCTTCCTGCTACAAGTGATATCTAAATGAAAACAGAGAGAGGCAGCCTTATAGCTGTGGAAATATAGGGGAAATGGAAGAGAAAAAGGACAGAATGCTCTAAGAAGGAAAAATAATATCGTTGCCTCACAATGAGAGTGACAAGCTCTATTAAGGAAATTGAAAGGAATTTCTTAGGATTGAAGCTAAAAGAAGGGGAAATTTTGTATAAAAGGGTACTTCCAAGACAATCTAATTCCATCTTTTGATCAGGCTAGCCTGTTGCCCTCATCATCGGTACCCTTCATTTAATGTACCTCCTAGCCTGGCTACCTGACTCCTCTCCAGCCTGAATAGCTGAAGTGACTGCTTCCTCAACAATCTCCTGGGCCTTTAACCTCTTGTGCTTTTTTTAAGTAGTGATACTAATAAGCACTTTTTTTTTGAGGGAGAGGTCTGACTCCTTGCTATTGTCCAATCCCTTTCTGACTTTTCTTGTAGCTGTTGCTTTTTCTTTAGTATAGCTGTCAATTTCAGAGATGACGTTCGTGTGAATTGGGAGCCCAAATGTTAAAAATTGAAACTCTATACATGTAAAACGAAAGAACTAAAAAGAGAGAGAGGCATATCTGGGAAGAGTTAAGTTGAATGTCACTATGGTATTCCTGTGTATAACTATGAAAAGAATATGCATGATTTAGTTTTCTTTTATGCAATGCATATTGTACATTAATTCTGCATGCATACAATAGCAAGTCCTGAAAATAGCACCAGTAAGTATATATATCAAAACCTAAATGACATAATGAAATCTTAAACAGGAGGTGAGAATCATATTGAAAGAACTAGACCCCAAAAAGGAAGAAGAAAAAAGAAACTTGTCAATAATAAACTTTTATCAACATCAGAGTTAATCACCTCATTTGGTAACTGACAGTTCAATGAAGTTTCTGTTTTAAAATCATGGGCAAAGCAGACTGCCAAGTTTTATTTGTCATCCAGTATAAGTTGAGATATAGTCTGAGATGGTGGAAAACCTTTCTTCTTGGGTTTTACCTTTTTAATCTCAAATGAAAACTGGCACTCCATCTGGACAATGTCCAACGTGACACATTTTGGGAGCCATCAACTACCTTTCCTTACAAATCAGGAACACTGATTAAATAATCAAGATTTCTGAAAAGCCTTGAGGGAGCTATACGTTTTTTGCATCGGTAATTGCCATTCTGTTTGTAGCACAAGATGTTTTTAAGCTCTGGATAAGAACTTGTGTTTAACATACTAGCACTGAGTATCTTATTTGTGGGTTAGCAGGAGTTTGACATTCTTTTGAAGTAATATTATAGGAAATATGGAAATTGCGAAATTTAAAAAATGTCTTAAACTAATGAAATTTGTCACTAAGAAAATGAAACAAGGTTGTATGTTTTTGAGGAGTAGAATAAAGGTAATGATATTTTGTCAAGCACCCATTTAAATAGAAGCTGTTATTGTTCTTCTGGATAGTATGTAATATACAAATAGCTACACAATTATCAATCCTCTATACATAAATTAAAAGTCACCTCTCCTTTATAATAAATAGAAATGTAAAGGTAGAAAATTCTGCCCGTGACACGTAGTCAAACACACCTTTATGGTGATTTAAAATAACCACGGTTCAAATTAGCAAGACACTGATTAGAATAATAACAGATTTCCCAGAATTGCATGCACGAAGGAGCAATTCTTTCATTAGAGATGTCAAAATTAGTCCAGAAAATATCAATGAACATTATTAATGTTATGTTCAGCTTTGGCCCTAGGCAAAATTGTCAATTTGGTGAAGTTATTCTTTGCCATTTCTCAACATCCCTTTGAAGGACTTTATTTATGCTGGATTCAATCATTTATTCATTCACCAATTTTTTATTGAGAGCCAACTAGATGGCAGGCACAGTTCTCAGTGCTCAAGATATAGCAATTAAAAAATAGTCAAGCACCCGGTGTATATGGAGTTTGCATCTAGAAACTAGGGTGAAATCAGACTAAACTAAAGAACTAAATAAGTTAATAAAGAAGAAAATTCTGAATTATAGTAAATGCAGTGACAGTCATCAATTAGAATGGCACATTAGAGAATATCCAGGGCTACCTTAAGTCGAGTGGTCAGGGAAGACCTCTCTCATGAGCTGAGACCTTTGAGCCAGCCATGGGGAAAATGTCAGGGAGCACCAGTGCAAAGAGAAGGATTCTAGCAAGTGCAAACCCCAAGGCTATAAAACTGAGATGGGGGCATATTTGGAGTTTGATGGACAGGAAGATCTGTGTGACTGGAATGAAAAGAACAGCGAGACAACAGGGTAAGATAAGGCAAGAGAGTCAGACAGGGGCTTTTGGCTCGTGTAGGTTCTTAAAAGTCTTAATTGAAATTGTATTTTCAATCTGAAGGGAGCTCACTGCAGACTGTTAGTAGGTACATCGGTCTTCTTCCTTCTTTTTTAGAACTTTTGTTCCCTTGTTTTTGAGAATCTTCTACTATTATAGCTCTCATAGTAGTCCCCTTTCCTAAGTTGTTTTATGATCTCTTCTAATAAAATGTACCTTTCAACTTTCTACTCTTTAAGATACCTGCCAGGTAATTTTGTAAACTAATCTGATCAACCAATATGAATTAGAGTATTCATAGTAAATGTGGCTTACAATAATACCTCTCTAAGACAGCATCTTTTCTTTACAGCAGTCTGTATTATCTAGACCTCAAGGAGTAAATACTTTGGAAATTATGGCTATTTACTAGGGAAAAAAATAAACATACAATTTAAGTAGCTGCTTTTTCCCTCCTATGCAAAGAATATCCTTGGTTGTGTGAAATCTTCAGATCAGTGGGCTGAACATCAGTAAGAATTATCATCCTTGGTTTTTATGATCAGTATAATTTATTAAGCATACCTTATGTGACAGGCACTATATTAGATACTTTATATCCATATTTTCATTTGATTCTCACTTCTAATGCTATACATTCCCAATTTATAGATGAAAAAAGTAAGGCTCAAAGACTTACCTGCCTTGTTCGATATTGTGGACCTGGAATGAGAACAAGGTCTGGAAATATAAAACAAATGTAACAGCTGTTTGCTGAATAAATGTATGGTTGGTTTAAAACAAACAAACAAAAACTCAGCCTGGAAGTTAATGGATAGAGCTGTGATTACATTCAGCCCTTACCGACTTTGAAACGTACCCTCTATATAGCAATGCCTTCCTCATTTAGTACCTGATGGGTTTGATTTTCTGATCCACAGCCCAAAGGAAAATGCATTCAAAGGCAAGAAGAAACACACAAGTGAGGCAAAGTCTTCAGTCAGTCGCAAGATTCCCTCCCCTTCTTTTTTTCTGGTTCTGGGGGGCAATTTGCTATATCTCCTGGGAAAATCAGGGAGATTAAATCACTAAAGTCTGATAATTCTGTTATTTTGACAGGACCAAAACTTGCCCATAGGTGTCTGCTGGGAACACACACACACGTGCACACACATGCACAAATATATACACATTTATTGCAGATGGGAAAATGCAACGTGGAACACAGAAGGATCTAGGCTTTTGCCTCCGGTCAGTGTCTATAACCAAGCAAGCTTGTTTTTGGGTGATGTTCAATAACTTACCAGTTACAAAGAAAATACCTGTGTGATGTCTAAGAATGTGATAAGAGTTATCTTCAAGGAATACAATTTTGTTCTTTGATTTTAGCGGTATCTACACATCTCTGTCAGAAGCTGAACGAGTGCCAGAGTCTTTAAAACAAAAACAAACAAGTGTGTGGCTCTGATTCTTCCTTTTCAGAAATAATACTGAACCTTTGGATAGGCACTGTCCTGAAGAGACGATGATGCTTCTATCTGTATTATAAACGTGGACTTAAGGATGAGTTAGAAGAGTTCCCCCCGACAAAAAACAAAATGCTCTTACAAAGCACTCATTCCATGGGTTACCATGTGGGAAGAAAATGTTCCTTGATCACACATGTTTAGAAAATAAAATGAATTATCTGACCTCTTAGAAGTTTGCAAAGACCATTATTAAAGGATCCAAGAGGTCCTAAAAAACAGATAAACAAGCAGCAACAACAACCTATATAACTGTGTTTACCCAGTGTATCCCAAACTAATTTGGCCAGAAAAAAAACCATGAAAAATCCATGGAATTAATGGTCCATGGAATATTCTTTGGGAAATGCCAGCCAAGGAACTTTAAGGGGTTCATGATAGATTAAAAAGTAAAGTTCTTGTGTATGGATCTAGCTTTCATAACCTTAATGATTGTGGGGTGATTTACAAGATTTCAAGGGGAAACATCTTTGGGGTAATATATGTTATTCATACATGGAACTATTCCTTCTGACTCTGTGACTGTAGGTAGTAAATCATGGCAGGTGGGAACACAGGCTGTTGGGTCCAGTCCTAAGACTGCCATTTACAACTTACATGGCTTTGTGTGACTCACTTAAATTCTTTGAATCTGCCCTATAAATAGTACTTAGCTCAAAGGAAATATGGAGATAATGTAAACAAAGCTCTTAGCATTATGTTGGGCAAATAGTAAGTGCTCAATAAGAGGCCACTGTTTTATCTTTTTTTTTTTTCTGATGCTTCTCATGAGTTTGTGCAGAAACATTCATACTGTCTAGAGCCCTCTTCTTGTCAGGGCATGCATTTGTAAGAAGGCCAAGTGGGTATTAACTATCTCATATATAGACCTCATTAGTGGAATTCACAAACCAAAACCAGAGTTTTATGGATACAAAATGCAGAATGGTTTCTTGCAGTGTTACCCACTTCTTTAGCTCTAATATTCAGTTAAGTGGCACTTTAAAAAGCTATTAGCACAAAAATCACTCATATTAAAACTAGTCTTAACATTAAAAATCCGTTTTTTATAAAAATCTGAGACTATCCTTTAGGCTGTTACTAAGCTTGGAATGTCCCCGGAAAAAACAAATGAGTATCGTAAAATAATCTACCAAAGAAATTTGCAGTGTGACATAATGGGTTAATGTTTAAGCTAAGTTACAGGCCAACAACTGCCAAACAGACATTTGCATTTGCCACATTTGCAAGTCATTGGTAGAACTGCAAGCAAGTGCTTCAAGTTATCCACAAAAAAATTTGCTGCTCACGCCTCTGTAACCTACATCATAAAGGAAAAACTCCTCTGCAGGTTTATAAAAAGATTTTGCTATGTATACACTTAAGTTAGTAATGACTTATATAGGATTCTATACTGTATTATTGGGTTTATTATTTATTTCGAAAGCAGAACATGACAACAGTCTTCATAATTTAGAATGACTATATATTTTAAACCTTGTTATTCCTCTGCTCCAATCTAGTGGTGTCCCATCTTATTCAGAAGAAAAGTGAAAGTCCTTGAAACGGGCTCTAAGGCCCTCTGATCTCATCTGACCTCACCACTCCTCTCCACTTGCTCATGCTGGCCCAATCACACCATCCTTCTTGCTGTTCCAGGTGTGGCTCCCGACCTCGGGCCTTCATATTTTCTGTTCCTTCTGCCTCACATGCTCTTCCTCCATATACACACCAGATTGGCCGCCCAGTTCCTTTAGGTCTCTGCTCAAATGTCACTTCCCTCAGAAGCTCCTCACATCCCTCCCCCGCTTTATGTTTCTCCATAGCACTTAGTTCTATCTGATGAAATAACACCTGCACAGGAGACAATTTTGAAAGTTTCAGAAATTTTGCAGGTAGTTATTAAAACATTGTAAGCTTGAAATTGACCAGGGTGGGAATATTTACACCATGGTAATTGGCAAATGCTACCAATCAGAGCTTTTATATTTTCTGGTTTACCAGAATACCACAAAACATAATACATGTTTACTTGTTTATGTGTTTACTTTCATCCATTCCTAGGGTATAAGCTTGAGAAGAGCAGGGGACTTGTTTGTTCACCACTGTCTTATCTAGTGTCCTGGACAAGGTCTGATACAAAGTAGATGATTAGTTGAATGAATGATTGGTGAGGATATCACGTATTAGGATTTTTATGGCCTTTACTATTTGTGAAAAATGAGATTGGTTCTTTTATCCATTCACTAACGTAAACATTCAGTAAATATTTTTGAAAGCCCCTGTACCAGTTACTCACTCTGTTCTAAGATTTGGAGACATTTTAGTAGAGAATGGAGAAAAAGTTCCTGCCTTCATGAGCATTCATTGTGGTAGGGGAGAAAATACAGTGAACACAAACAAACCAAAAGAAAAAAAAAATCCAATAAAAACAGTAAGTTCAGATATTGGTATCTGTTAGAAAAAAAAAAGTTTAGATATTGGTAACTGTTAGTAAAAACAGACAGACAAACAACAGCAACACCCAGAATGAGGTCATGGGTAGAGAGGGACTAGAGAAGGGGTTGATCTTTTACACAGAGAAGTCAGGTGAAGCCTTTCTGAAAGGTGATGTTTAAAACTGGGATATGAATGATGAGATTAAGGCAGCAAACACAGATCTAAGAAAAGAGCATTCTAAGCAGAGGGCACAGCAAAGTGCAAGGGCCCTGAACTGGGAATGAGCCTGGTGAGCTTGAAGAATAGAATAAGAACCACTAATCTTGAAGCATATTGGGTTAGGGAGAGAATAGTGGTGGCTGAGGTCAGAAAGGCAGATGGGGCCAGATGACTCAGGGCCTTACAGGCCATAGGAAACCATTAGAAAGTGACATGACTTGATTGAAAGTTTACGAAGATCATTCTGACAATGGAGAATGTGAAGAGAGCAGTTAGAGGCTCCTGTAGTTTTTCAGCACATATACAATAGAAATATACAATATAGAGGTGAATAGAATGGACCCCAATGGGTCTTGTTCATTTTAGAGATGAATTTAACCAAACCTTCCACAAGCATGAAATCTCTGGCTTTTCCATTGCTGTTCAAGAGAGATAAAAAGACAGAATATTTTTCAACTTTAATTTAAAGGTAATATGTAACCTTGATACCCACAGGAAAAAAGGGAAGTATGAGAAAAAAAAAAAATTGCAGCCTGACTCAATTAAGATTCTATATGCAAAAATCCTGAATAGAATATAAGCATGCCAAATAAAGAACTGTGTAAGAAATACTTTGTGACCAGATAATAGTGGTGAGAGTAGACAACCATGTCTTTTTTCTGATCTTAGAGGAAATGCTTTCAGTTTTTCACTATTGAGAATGATGTTTGCTGTGGGTTTGTCGTATATGGCCTTCATTATGTTCAGGTAGGTTCCCTCTATGCCCACTTTGTGGAGGGTTTTTATCATAAATGGCTGCTGAATTTTGTCAAAAGCTTTTTCGACATCTGTTAAGATGATCATATGGTTTTTCTTCTTCGGTTTGTTAATATGGTGTATCACATTGATTGATTTGCCTATATTGAAGAATCCTTGCATCCCTGGGATAAATCCCACTTGATCATGGTGTATGATCCTTTCAATGTGTTGTTGGATTCTGTTTGCTAGTATTTTGTTGAGGATTTTTTCACCTATATTCATGAGTGATATTGGTCTGTAATTTTCTTTTTTTGTAGTATCTTTATCTGGTTTTGGTATCAGGGTGATGGTGGCCTCATAGAATGAGTTTGGGAGTGTTCCTTCCTCTGCAATTTCTGGAAGAGTTTGAGAAGGTTGGGTGTTAGCTCTTCTCTAAATGTTTGATAGAATTCGCCTGTGAAGCCATCTGGTCCTGGACTTTTGTTTGTTGAAAGATTTTTAGTCACAGTTTCAATTTCATTACTAGTGATTGGTCTATTCATATTTTCTGTTTTTCCCTGGTTTACTCTTGGAAGGTTATACCTTTCTAAGAATTTGTCCATTTCTTCCAGGTTGTCCATTTTATTGGCATAGAGTTGCTTGTAGTAGTCTCTTAGGATGCTTTGTATTTCTGTGGTGTCTGTTGTAACTACTCCTCTTTCATTTCTAATTTTACTGATTTGAGTCCTCTCCCTCTTTTTCTTGATGACTCTGGCTAATGGCTTATCAATTTTGTATATCTTCTGAAAGAAGCAGCTTTTAGTTTTATTGATCTTTGCTCTTGTTTTCTTTGTTTCTATTTCATTTATTTCTGCTCTGATCTTTATGATTTCTTTCCTTCTGCTAACTTTGGTGTGTTTTTTTTTGTTTTTTTTTTGTTTTTTTTTTTGTGGTACGCAGGCCTCTCACTGTTGTGGCCTCTCCCATTGCGGAACACAGGCTCCAGACACGGAGGCTCAGCGGCCATGGCTCACGGGCCAAGCCACTCTGCGGCATGTGGGATCTTCCCGGACCGGGGCACGAACCCGTGTCCCCTGCATCAGCAGGCGGACTCTCAACCACTGCGCCACCAGGGAAGCCCTAACTTTGGGTTTTGTTTGTTCTTCTTTCTCTAGTTTCTTTAGGTGTAAGGATAAATTGTTTTTTTGAGATTTTTCTTGTTTCTTGAGGTAGGCTTGTATTGCTATAAAGTTCCCTCTTAGAACTGCTTTTGCTGCACCCCATAGGTTTTGCATCACTGTATTTTCATTGTCATTTGTCTCTAGGTATTTTTTGAATTTCCTCTTTGATTTCTTCAGTGACCTCTTGGTTATTTAGTAACGTATTGTTTAGCCTCCATGTGTTTGTGTATTTTACGTTTTTTTCCCCTGTAATTGATTTCTAATCTCATAGCGTTGTAGTCAGAAAAGATGCTTGATACGATTTCAATTTTCTTAAATTTACTGAGGCTTGATTTGTGACCCAAGATGTGATCTATCCTGGAAAATGTTCCAGGTGCACTTGAGAAGAAAGTGTAATCTGCTGCTTTGGGATGAAATGTCCTATAAATATCAATTAAATCTATCTGGTTTATTGTGTCATTTAAAGCTTATGTTTCCTTGTTAATTTTCTGTTTGGATGATCTGTCCATTGGTGTAAGTGAGGTGTTAATTTTTCCCCACTGTTATTGTGTTACTGTCAATTTCCTGTTCTGTAGATGTTAGCAGTTGCCTTATGTATTGAGGTGCTCCTATATTGGGTGCATATATATTTATAATTGTTATATCTTCTTCTCGGATTGATCCCTTGATCATTATGTAGTGTCCTTCCTTGTCTCTTGTAACATTCTTTAGTTTAAAGTCTGTTTTATTTGATATGAGTATTGCTACTCCAGCTTTCTTTTGATTTCCATTTGCATGGAATATCTTTTTCCATCCCCTCACTTTCAGTCTGTATGTGTCCCTAGGTCTGAAGTGGGTCTCTTGTAGACAGCATATATATTGGCCTTGTTTTTGTATCCATTCAGCCAGTCTTTGTCTTTTGGTTAGAGCATTTAATCCATTTACATTTAAGGTAATTATCGATATGTATGTTCCTATGACCATTTTCTTAATTTTGGGGGGTTTGGTATTGTAGGTCTTTTCCTTCTCTTGTTTTTCCTGCCTAGAGAAGTTCCCTTAGCATTTGTTTTAGAGCTGGTTTGGTGGTGCTGAACTCTCTTAGCTTTTGCTTGTCTGTAAATATTTTAATTTCTCCGTCAAATCTGAATGAGATCCTTGCTGGCAGAGTAATCTTGGTTGTAGGTTTTTCCCTTTCATCACTTTAAATATGTCCTGCCATTCCCTTCTGGCTTGCAGAGTTTCTGCTGAAAGATCAGCTGTTAACCTTTGGGTATTCTCTTGTATGTTATTTGTTGTTTTTCCCTTGCTGCTTTTAATATTTTGTCTTTGTATTTAATTTTTGATCATTTGTTAATATGTGCCTTGACATGTTTCTCCTTGGATTTATCCTGTATGGCACTCTCTTTGCTTCCAGGATTTGATTGACTCTTTCCTTTCTCATATTAAGGAAGTTTTCAACTATAATCTCTTCAAATATTTTCTTTGTCACTTCCTCTTCTTTTTCTGGGTCCCCTATAATTTGAACGTTAGTGTGTTTAATGCTGTCCCAGTGGTCTCTGAGACTGTCCTCAATTCTTTTCATTCTTTTTTCTTTATTCTTCTCTGCAGTAATTATTTCCACTATTTTATCTTCCAGGTCACTTATCCGTTCTTCTGCCTCAGTTATTCTGCTATTGATTCCTTCCAGACAATTTTTAATTTCATTTATTGTGTTGTTCATCATTGTTTGATTGCTCTTTAGTTCTTTCAGGCCCTTGTTAAATATTTCTTGTATTTTCTGCATGCTGTTTCCAAGATTTTGTATCATCTTTACTATCATTACTCTGAATTCTTTTTTCTGGTAGAATGCCTAGTTCCTCTTCATTTGTTTGGTCTGGTGGGTTTTTACCTTGCTCCTTCATGTGCTGTGTGTTTCTCTGTCTTGTCATTTTACTTCACTTACTGTGTTTAGGGTCTCCTTTTCGCAGGCTGCTCGTTCGTAGTTCCTGTTGTTTTTGGTGTCTGCCCCCAGTCGGTAAGGTTGGTTCAGTGGGTTGTGTAGGTTTCCTGGTGGAGGGGACTTGTACCTTTGTTCTGGTAGATGAAGCTGTATTTTGTCTTTCTGGTGGGCAGGGCCGTGCCCAGTGGTGTGTCTCGGAGTGTCTGTGAACCTATTATGATTTTAGGTAGCCTCTCTGCTAATGGGTGGGGTTGTGTTCCTGTATTGCTAATTGTTTGGCATGGGGTGTCCAGCACTGGAGCTTGCTGGTTGTTGAGTGGAGCTGGGTCTTAGCATTGAGACGGAGATCTCTGGTTGAGCTCTCACCAATTGATACTACGTTGGGCTGGTTGGTCTCTGGTGGACCAGTGTCCTGAACTTGGCTCTCTCACCTTAGTGGTTCAGGCCTGGCACCCAGCCGGAGCACCAAGACCCTTTTGGGAAGCCTGAAGTCTTCTGCCAGCGATCAGTATGTGTTCTGTAGGAGTTGTTCCAAAATATCAAAATATATATCAAAAATATAGATATATCAAAAATATAGATATATTTTTGATGTATTTGTGCAGAGAAAGGTGATCTCCACATCTTACTCTTCTGCCATCTTGAAGGTCTCCCCTAGAGCAATTCTTGACTCCTCTTTTCTTTAACATTTCACATCCAATCCATTTAAGTTCTCAGAATTTCTCCACAGTCTGACCATGTTCAGTCATCTACATTGCTACCATCCTGGTTCAAGGCATCATCATCACTTGCCAACATTATGATGACAGCTTCCTAATTGGTCCCCCTGCTTCTCTCATATTCTTACACAGCAGCCACATGATACTTTAAAACCTCAGGTCTGATCATATATCAGAACTTTACAGTGGTTCTCTCATCTCCACTCCAACTTCTTCCTCCTTCACTCATTCTGGACCAGTCACACACAAGTCTCCGTTCTGCTCCTGAGACTTGACCACCTTGAACCTACCTCATGGACTTTTGTTCTAGCTCTTTCCTTTGTCTGAACTGCTTTTTTCTTTGAGAAACCATTTGGCTAACTTCCCTGGAAATTTCAAGTCTCATTAGATCTCCCCTCAGTGAGGACTAGTCTGACCACAATATTTTATACTGCATCTTGCACAATTCCCATTACTCTGCTCTATTTTTCTTTCCATTTTACACATCACCTTGCAACACAATATATATTTTACTTATTTTTCACATTCTTTATATATACCCCTTCAAAAATGTAAGCTCCAAAAGTGCAAGCATTTTTGTTTTGTTCATTGATGTTTCTCTAGCACATAAAAGAGTGCCTAGTAATAGTGAATGTTCAATCAGTGCTTTTTTGAATAAATGAATGAATGAAAATCAATAAAAAAGAAAGCTGGAAAGTGGGCAAGTGCTATAAACAGACAATTAGTTGAGCGGAACACTGAAATGACCAGTCAACACAGGAAAAGCTGCTCTAATTGTAATAGTTGGCAAAATGAAAAACTAAATGAAGATAGCATTTCCTTTTCATCTGACTGGCAAAACAAATTAAATCTGATAACACAAAGTGTTGGTGAGGATTTGTGGAAACAAGCAGTGATACAAAGTCTGGTTTGAATGTAAATTTCAACAATCATTTTGAAGTTCACTTTAGTAATACTGAATAAAATTATACAAATTCTTCGAACCACCACCATTATTTCTACATACTTTCCCCAAATAAACTCTCCCACATTGACAAGGAGATGTTGGCAGCACTGTTTATAATACTAAAAAAAGGGAAAACAATATAAATTCTTCAACAGGATAAACCAGTACTATATGTATTAACAAATTTAATGTGGAGTGAAAACAAATTAAAGAATGTATACAGTCTGTAACCCTATTTGAATTTTTTTAAAGACACAAAATACAAGAGTTATATATATAATTCAAAAAAACAAAATACAGAAAAAGCATGGGAATGGCTATGTTGACTTCAGGAGGGTGACAACCTCTGGGGAGGGGGTAAAAGAACGTTCGGGCGGTAAGGCTTTTAGTGTTATCATTTATTAGTTTCTGTTAAAATATTTTAAGTAAGTATCATAACTTATATTTACTTAATCTCAGTTGTCGTAGTCTTTTATATTTTCTGTGATATAATGCTGAACTTAAAATTTTTAAAACTTAAGGTAACATTTTGGGAAGTAAGAGTAGAAAAGAGAGACAAAAAGAGAGATTGGTTAATAACAAGGGAACAGCGAGAAAAACATAAAATTCTGTTTGGAGAGCGGAGATATAAGTATATTTGTAAGCAGAAGAGAAGGGGCTTTGAAGAAAGATGAAATAGACAATATAAAAGGTAAAAGAGTACAATCACGATGACACGTGAAGGATGTCAAAACAAAGGCACACAGGTAGCTGTTAGTTTTGACATGAGGGAGTCATATTTCTTCTACAAGCAGAAGGAGGAAGGAAATACTGGTTGAACTTTCAGAGTAATACTGACATATAGAAGAGAAAGATAAAAAGAAATTAAACAAACTTAATGTTGTCAGTAAAGTTGAAGACAATGATATATCAAGACTAATTTCTCAGTAAGGTACTCAAGGGTTTTGGTAATTTGAGAAGACCAGAGAAGATTTGAAACCTCTGCAGGTATTTAATAGTTTGTAACACACAAATAATAGTTACACACACAGATATTTACAATACACAGATAATAGTTACCAAGCAGCCTTGTAAAAATAATTGTGTTAGGAATTAGTGGGTTTCATGCTGTACCTGACGTTCTAACTTCATCCAGCAGTGTTCAGAAGCCAAGGAGTATAGAAAACGAATTGGGAGAGGAAAGACTGACTCAGGGTTGAAAATCAACAGGATTGTTAAGTCAGAAAAGGAAAGAGGGGGAGCCAGGAATCTATGGTATTTTTTTTTTATTTTTATTGAAATATAATTGCTATACAATATTGTGTTATTTCTGGTGTACAATGAAGTGAATCAGCTATATGTATATAGCTGAGAAAAGAGGGAAGTGAGATCTTCCAGAATCTGATGGAAAGGGGAAATAGTAAGAAGTTGGAGATGTGCAGATTATCATGAAGACAAAGTAATATTTTCAGCAAGATTGCAATGATAGGAGGAATAAAGAAGGAAGGTGAAGGTACACTGGAATTTTGGAGATTGTCATCTTAGGCATTACGTAGTTGAGGATTAAGTCATATGTTTAAAGCTGGGCAAAATGAGTGAAAATGGTCATTAAAATGTGGAAGAGTACTTTGAAATCCACATACTGGATGATACCAAGTGTTATTGTTGAGATAACCAATGGTGTTGGAAGTGATGAAATGAGAAGAACAGCAAGATAGTTGTTGAATTATTAAGAAGAGAATATTACTATTAATTTAGGAACAAGGGTAAAGAGTGAATGCTAACTCCCTCTTGCAAGAGCACTGGAATCCCAGCTAACTGCTGAACAGTAACTGACAGGAAGACTCTGGAACTCACCAAAAATGTTACCCCACATCCAAAGACAAAGGAGAAGCCGCAATGAGATGGTAGGAGGGGCGCAATCACAGTAAAATCAAATCACATAACTGCTGGGTGGGTGACTCACAAACTGGAGAACACTTATACCACAGAAGTCCACCCACTGGAGTGAAGATTCTGAGCCCCACGTCAGGCTTCCCAACCTGGAGGTCCAGCAATGGGAGGAGGAATTCCTAGAGAATCAGACTTTGAAGGCTAGCGGGATTTGATCACGGGGCTTCGACAGGAATGGGGGAAACAGAGACTCCACTCTTGGAGGGCACACACAAAATACTGTATGTATCAAGACGCAGGGGAAGGGAGCAGTGACCCCACTGGAGACTGAACCAGACCTACCTGCTAGTGATGGAGGGTCTCCTGCAGAGGTCGGGGGTGGCTGAGGCTCACCGTGGGGACAAGGACACTAGCAGCAGAAGTTCTGGGAAATATTCCTTGGCGTGAGCCCTCCCAGCATCCACCATTAGCCACACCAAAGGGCCTGTAGGCTGCAGTGCTGGGTCGCCTTGGCCAAACAACCAACAGGGAGGGAACTCAGCCCCACCCATCAGCAGACAAGCAGATTAAAGTTTTACTCAGCTCTGCCCACCAGAGCAACACTTAGCTCGACCCACCACCACTCCCATCCATCAGGAAGCTTGCACAAGCCTCTTAGATAGCCTCATCCACCAGAAGGGCAGACAGCAGAAGCAAGAAGAATTATAGTCTTGCAGCCTGTGGAACAAAAACCACATTCAAAGAAAGAGAGACAAAATGAAAAGGCAGAGGACTATGTATCCAATGAAGGAACAAGATAAAACCCCAGAAAAACAAGTAAATGCAGTGGAGATAGGCAACCTTCCTATCAGAAAAAGAATCCAGAATAATGATAGTGAAGATGATCTAGGACCTCAGAAATAGCATGGAGGCAAAGATCGAGAGGATGCAAGAAATGTTTAACAAAGACCTAGAAGAATTAAAGAACAAACAAAAAGACATGAACAATAGAATAACTGAAATGAAAAATGCACTAGAAGGAATCACTAGCAGAAAAACTGAGGCAAAACAAATAAGTAACTTCAAAGACA
The DNA here is from genome assembly GCF_949987515.2 of Delphinus delphis. Lineage (NCBI taxonomy): Eukaryota > Metazoa > Chordata > Mammalia > Artiodactyla > Delphinidae > Delphinus > Delphinus delphis. The sequence goes on along the minus strand of NC_082685.1, from coordinate 30,385,328 downwards.
GAATGGTGGAATTCACTGCCACGGAACAGAATAAAGAAAAAAGAATGAAAAGAAATGAAGACAGCCTAAGAGACCTTTGGGACAACAGTAAATGCACCAACATTTGCATTATAGGGGTCCAAGAAGGAGAAGAGAGAGAGAAAGGACCCAAGAAAGTATTTGAAGAGATTATAGTTGAAAACATCCCTAACATGGGAAAGGAAATAGCCACCCACGTCAAGAAAGTGCAGAGAGTTCCAGGCAGGATAAACCCAAGGAGAAACACACTGATTCACATAGTAATCAAATTGACAAAAAGTAAAGACAAAGAAAAATTATTAAAAGCAACAAGGGAAAAATAACACATAACAAACAAGGGAACTGCCATAATGTTAACAGTTGATTTCTCAGCAGAAACTCTACAAGCCAGAAGAGAGTGGCACGATATATTTAAAGTGATTAAATGGAAGAACCTACAACCAAGATTACTCTACCCAGCAAGGATCTCATTCAGATTTGACAGAGAAATCAAAAGCTTTACAAACATACAAAAGATACGAGAATTCAGCACCACCAAACCAGCTTTACAACAAATGCTAAAGGAACTTCTCTAAGTGGTAAACACAAGAGAAGAATAGGACCTACAAAAACAAACCCCAAACAATTAAGAAAATGGTAATAGGAACATACATATCGATAATTACCTTAAATGTGAATGAATTAAATGCTCCAGTCAGAGTACACAGGCTCACTGAATGGATACTACAACAAGACCCATATGTATGCTGTCTACATGCGACCCACTTCAGACCTAGGGTCACATACAGACTGAAACTGAGGGGATGGAAAAAGCTATTCCATGCAAATGGAAATCAAAAGAAAACTGGGGAGAAAATAAATAAATAAATAAAGCTGGAGTAGCAATACTCATATCAGATAAAATAGACTTTAAAATAAATGTTACAAGAGATGAGGAAGGACACTACATAATGATCAAGGGATCAATCCAAGAAGAAGATATAACAATTTAAAATATATATGCACCCACCATAGGAGCACCTCAGCACATAAGGCAAATGCTAACAGCTATAAAAGAGGAAATCGATGGTAACACAATAATAGTGGGGGACTTTAACACCTCAGTTACAACCATGGACAGATCATCCAGACAGAAAATTAATAAGGAAACACAAGCTTTAAATGACACAATAAACCAGATAGATTTAATTGATATTTATAGGACATTCCATCCAAAAAACAGCAGATTACACTTTCTTCTCAAGTGCACCCAGAACATTCTCCAGGATGGATCACATCTTGGGTCACAAATCAAGCCTCAGTAAGTTTAAGAAAATTGAAATCATATCAAGCATCTTTTCTGACTACAACACTATAAGATTAGAAATCAATTACAGGGAAAAAACCATAGAAACACAAACTCATGGAGGCTAAACAACATGTTACTAAATAACCAAGAGATCACTGAAGAAATCAAAGAGGAAATAAAAAAATACCTAGAGGCAAATTACAATGAAAACACTATAATCCAAAACCTGTGGGATGCAACAAAAGCAGTACTATGAGAGAACTTTATAGCAATACAGTCCTACCTGAGGAAACAAGAAGAATCTCCAGTAAACAATTTAACCTTACACCTAAAGGAACTAGAGAAAGAAGAACAAACAAAACCCAAAGTTAGCAGAAGGGAAGAAATCATAAAGATCAGAGCAGAAATAAATGAAATAGAGATAAAGAAAACAATAGCAAAGACCAATAAAACTAAAAGCTGTTTCTTCAAGAAGGTAGACAAAATTGATAAACCTTTAGCCAGAGTCATCAAGAAAAAGAGGGAGAGGGCTCAAATCAATAAAATTAGAAATGAAAGAGGAGAAGTTACAACAGACACCACAGAAATACAAAGCATCCTAAGAGACTACTACAAGCAACTCTATGCCAATAAAATGGACAACCTGGAAGAAATGGACAAATTCTTAGAAAGGTATAACCTTCAAAGACTGAATCAGGAAGATATAGAAAATATGAACAGACCAATCAGAAGCACTGAAATAGAAACTGTGATTGAAAATCTTCCGAGAAACAAAAGGCCTGGACCAGATGGCTTCACAGGTGAATTCTACCAAACATTTAGAGAAGAGCTTACACCCATCCTTCTCAAACTCTTCCAAAAAATTGCCAAGGAAGGAACACTCCCAAACTCATTCTACGGGGCTGCCATCACCGTGATACCAAAACAAGTCAAAGATACTACAAAAAAAAAGAAAATTCCAGACCAATATCACTCATGAATATAGGTGCAAAAATCCTCAACAAAATACTAGCAAACAGAATCCAACAGCACATTAATAGGATCCTACACCTGATCAAGTGGGATATATCACAGGGATGCAAGGATTCTTCAATATACGCAATCAGTCAATGTGATACACCATATCAACAAACTGAAAAATAAAAACCATATGATCATCTCAACAGATACAGAAAAAGCTTTTGACAAAATTTAACACCCATTTATGATAAAAAACCCTCCAGAAAGTTGGCATAGAGGGAACCTACCTCAACATAATAAAGGCCATATATGACAACCCACAGCAAACATCATTCTCAATGGTGAAAAACTGAAAGCACTTCCTCTAAGATCAGGAACAAGACAAGGATACCCAGTCTCACCACTCTTATTCAACACAGTTTGGGAAGTCCTAGCCACGGCAATCAGACAAGAAAAAGAAATGAGGAATACAAATTGGAATAGAGGAAGTAAAGCTGTCGCTGCTTGCAGGTGACATGTAATATACGTAGAAAATCGTAAAGATGCCACCAGAAAACTACTAGAGCTAATCAATGAATTTGGTAACATTGCTGGATACAAAATTAATGCACAGAAATTACTTGCATTCCTATACACTAATGATGAGAAATCTGAAAGAGAAATTAAGGAAACAATCCCATTCATCATTGCAACAAAAAGAATAAAATAACTAGGAATAAACCTACCTAAGGAGGTTAAAGACCTGTACTCAGAAACCTATAAGACACTGATGAAAGAAATCAAAGATGACACAAGCAGATGGAGAGATACACCATGTTCTTGGATTGGAAGAATCAATATTGTGAAAATGACTATACTACCCAAAGCAATCTACAGATTCAGTGCAATCCCTATCAAACTACCAATGGCATTTTTCACAGAACTAGAACAGAAAATCTTAAAATTTGTATGGAGACAAGAAAGACCCCGAATAGCCAAAGCAATCTTGAGGGACGAAAACAGAGATGGAGGAATCAGACTTCCTGATTTCAGACTATACTACAAAGCTACAGTAATCGAGGCAATAGGGTGCTGCCATGAAAACAGAAATATAGATCAATGGAATAAGATAGAAAGCCCAGAGATAAACCCACGCACCTATGGTCAACTAATCTATGACAAAGGAGGCAAGGGTATACAATGGAGAAAAGACAGTCTCTTCAGTAAGTGGTGCTGGGAGAACTGGACAGCTACATGTAAAAGAATGAAATTACATCACTCCCTAACACCATACATAAAAATAAACTCAAAATGGATTCAAGATCGAAATTTGAGATTGGACGCCAGAAAACCCTTAGAGGAAAACATAGGAAGAACATTTGTTGATATAAATCACAGCAAGATCCTTTTTGGTCTACCTCTTAGAGTAATGGAAATAAAAACGAAAGTAAACAAATGGGACCTAATAAAACTTAAAAGCTTTTGCACAGCGAAGGGAACTCTAAAGAAGACAAAAAGACAACCCTGAGAATGGTAGAAAATATTTGCAAACGAATCAACGGACAAAGGATTAATCTCCAAAATATATAAACAGCTCATGCAGCTCAATATCAATTTTTTTTATCTTGCCCTGACATAATAGTGCAAAAATAACAAACAACTCAATCAAAAAATGGGCAGAAGAGCTAAATAGACAGTTCTCCAAAGAAGACATACGATGGCCAAGAGGCACGTGAAAAGCTACTCAGCATAACTGATTATTAGAGAAATGCAAATCAAAACTACAATGAGGTATCACCTCACACTGGTTAGAGTGGCCATCATCAGAAAATCCACAAACAACAGATGATGGAGACGGTGTGGAGAAAAGGGGACCCTCTTGCACTGTTGGTGGGAATGTAAACTGATACAGCCACTGTGAAGAACAGTATGGAGGTTCCTTAAAAAACTAAAAATAGAATTAGCATATGACCCAGCAATCCTACTACTGGGCGTATACCCAGAGAAAACCATAATTCAAAAAGAGTCATGTACCTCCATGTTCATTGCAGCACTATTTACAGTATCCAGGTCATGGAAGCAACCTAAATGCCTATCGACAGGTGAATGGATAAAGAAGATGTGGTACATGTACACAATGGAATATTACTCAGCTATAAAAAGGAATGAAATTGGGTCATTTGTAGAGATGTGGATGGACCTAGAGATTGTCATACAGAGTGAAGTAAGTGAGAAGGAGAAAAACAAATATCGTATATTAACTCATGTATGTGGAATCTAGAAAAATGGTACAGATCAACCAGTTTTGCAAGGCAGAAATAGAGACACAGATATAGAGAACAAACATATGGACACCAATGGGGGAAAGCAGTGGGGTGTGGGGTAGGTGGTTGTGGTGGGATGAATTGGGAGATTGGGACTGACATCGATACACTAATATATATAACATAGATAACTAATAAGAACCTGCTGTATAAAAAATAAAATAAAATTATAAAAAAAATATAGAGAGTGAATGCTGTTTCTATCTAAATATGTATAATTTTTTAGTCAATATAATGTTATTTGAGATTTAACCATATTGATAGCATATATATCTAATCCTATTTTAATTTTTCTACACTGTGTATTTGTACAAATATGCTAATATATTATCTACTACTCTCTAACTGATGGAAATTTAGGTTGTTTTTTAATTTTTTTTTATCTTGCCCTGACATAATAGTGCAAAAATAAATTTTATTTTAAATGTGTTTCATTATGTACCCATGAGGGAATATCTTTAGGACATTTATGTAGAAGAGAAATTCCTCGGTTGTAGGCATATACATCTTCAACTGGAATATGCAAGGTGCAGGAAGATACATACAGTAAATACCATGTTTGTAAATTTTTAAAACACAAAAACTTCATATATATGCATATCAACTAAAAATATAAAACTTGCTTAGGAAATACCAGGACAAATAATTAGTCTAAAGAAGGAGAATTAGTTGTTTATTACTTTTTTAATATGTGTTTAAAATATATCATAATAAAAAGATAAAAATCGGGCTTCCCTGGTGGCGCAGTGGTTGAGAGTCCGCCTGCCGAGGCAGGGGACACGGGTTCGTGCCCTGGTCTGGGAGGATCCCCCATGCCGCGGAGCGGCTGGGCCCGTGAGCCATGGTCGCTGAGCCTGTGCATCCGGAGCCTGTGCTCTGCAACGGGAGAGGCCACAACAGTGAGAGGCCCGTGTATCGTAAAAAAAAAAAAAAAAAAAAAGATAAAAATTATATGTTTTCAAAATGATGTAGTTCGTTGTAGAAAGTTTAGAAAGTGCAATGAAAGAAGTAGCTGAAAAGAAAATAACCTTCATCTCAGTACTCTGAAATAAGAACTATTAATAATTTGGTATTTTCTTTTTATTATATATACACATATGTGAATATAAATGAGTTACACTTTATATCATGTTTTAAAACATGCTTCTGTTTTACTTAACAGTACATCATAAATATGTTGTTAAACTTCAGGTTTTAGCTCCAACGTGTTAAGACGTTGGAAATTATCACTCCCATCCTTAAAAAAAAAAAAAGCTGAATAAACTGAATACCATTATTATTATTATTTTTGTGTTTTGGATCCATTAGTTAACTGAGGTTTCAGGACAAAGTGCCACTGCAAAATCTAGAGAGAAAGGAGAGTTCAGAGAGGCATAGCTAAGCTCTGCATACTGGAGCAGATGGTGCTTGAGGCATAAACTGCTAGGAATGCTTAAATGGTAATTGTAGCAAATTGTTGGAGGCTGTGTGTGGATGTGCTTGAGAGTGAACAACTCCTTGGGGGGCCCTGGTCTCCGAGGTTCCCCATACATTAGTGAGCTTTACCTCTAGGAACCCCACCAGGTTCTCTTGTCAAAAAGCCAGGAAAGATCCCCCTCATGGCTCTGGCAGAGGAGGGGAAGGGTAACCATTATGAAGTGTGCCTAGTACATTATCCATAATTAAGGTCTGCTCTCCAGAAAATACTTTACCGGAACCTTATCCAAAGTGGGGAAATATCCCATGGAGGGGTGGGGTAAGGATCTAAGAAATACTTCGTGAAGCTCACGGCCCAGGAACACATGACCACTAAATGATTGAGATGTAAGTCTATGATTATGAAATGCTTCCCCATGTCCTGTATTTTGTCACCATATGAAAACATTTCCAGTATAATGGCAGTGTATTAAAGCTAAAAGAGCTGCAAGACACAGACGTGATCTGAGGAGGCGTTCTTAGAGAAGTTCAGAGACAACATGGGTATCAAAATCCAGGCTTCTGGAGAACTTTGAAGCCTCTAGCACCTATAGCTATAACAGAGGTAAAGCACAGACCAACTCCAAGCCAGATTCATGTAAAACCTTAAACTAAAGGCCTATTTATCTCAGTTCTTATTACTTGCAAGGTATGCTAAAAAGTGAGTAAAAACATGGTCCTAAGTGACAAAACATGAGAACCAGACCTAGATATGGTAAAGATTTTGGCATTATCAGTCAGAGTAACTGAAAATAACTATGATCAATTTGTTAAGAGCTCTAGTATAAAAAAGTAGACAACATGCAAAAACAGATGGTCAATGTAGTAAGAGAGTTGGATATTCTAAGAAAGAATCAGAAAGAAATGCTAGAAATAAAAAACACTGTAACACAAATGAAGAATACCTTTGATGGTCTCATCAGTAGACTGGACATGGCCAAGGAAAGAATCAATATTTGAAGATAAATTAGAAGAAAGTTTTCAAATTGAAATGAAAAGAGGAAAAAGAATGAAAAAATATAACAATAGAAATCCAGGGACTGCTGGTAACTTCAAAATCTGGCATACACACAGTTGGAATACCAGGGAGAAGAGAGAGAGAATGAAGCAGAAGAAATATTTGAACGAATAATGGTCAAGAGTTTTCAAAAATCAGTGAGACACTACACCACAGATGAAGGTAGCTCAGAGAACATCAAGCAGAATTAACACCAAAATATCTACTTTTAGGCATATTGTATTCAAATTGCAGAAAACCAAAGATAAAGAGAAACTTTTGAAGAATGCCAGGGGTGGGAGAACACCTGCTCTATGGAGGATAAGAATCCAGTGGACTTTTCATCAGAACCATGCAAGGAAGAAGATAGTAGAGTGAAATATTTAAAGTGTTGAAAGAAACCACCAATCTGAAATTCTATATCCAGCAAAAGTATCATTTAAAAATGAAGGATAGGGCTTCCCTGGTGGCGCAGTGATTGAGAGTCCGCCTGCCGATGCAGGGGACATGGGTTTGTGCCCCGGTCTGGGAGGATCCCACATGCCGCGGAGCGGCTGGGCCCGTGAGCCATGGCCGCTGAGCCTGCACGTCCGGAGCCTGTGCTCTGCAACGGGAGAGGCCACAACAGTGAGAGGCCCGCGTACCGCAAAAAAAAAAAAAAAAAAAAAAAAAGAAGGATAAATAAAGACTTACTTGAAAAAAAATGAGGGAATTTATCTCCAACAAACCTGCCCTGTAAGAAATGTTAAAAGGAGTTTTTCAAGTAGAAGGAAGATGTATGTCAGAAACTTATATCTATATAAAGAAAAAAAGTGTTGGAAAAGGAACAAATTATGGTAACATATTTTATTTTTTAATTTTTAATTGATTTTAAGTGAGAAAATCCAGTCTGAAAAGTTTACAAATTATATGATTCCAACTATATGACATTTTGAAAAAGGTAAAACTCAATAATATAAAGGTCAGTGGTTGCCAGGGATTCAAGTTGTAGAGTTGTGTTGAATAGGTGAAACACAGGGGAATTTTTTGGGCAGTAAAACTGTCCTGTATGGCAGCATAGTCATGGGTACATAGCACCGTGCATTAGTCAAAACCCATAGAACTTTATAGCACAAAGAGTGAAATGTTTATAAGTTTTAAAAAATTAATTTAATTGTTCAGAGAGTTCCAGGGTGGAAATCAGAATGTGATTTTCAAAAAATCTAAGTGTATTACAAATCTACAAAATATTCTCACAGGAGAAAATGTGCTGACCTAAGTAACATTGGATATGGGTAGAGTCTGCAAGAATAAAGTCAAAACAAGCTATACATAAACACCGTACTCTAGTTGATAAAGTTGAGTCACACAGATGTATGAGTTAACAATGCTGAAACTGCTATCCATGTATCCTGAAATGGAAAAATTAAGTAAATGAATGACAAATGGTGGTAGCCAGGTTTCTCACTGTTGAAGTGGGAATTTATAGGTAAGCAAAGGGGAAAGTCTAGAATGATCCAGGTGATAATGGATTAGAGTTGGAGACATCAGTATGAACTCATATTTAGCTTAATATAGTTACAGATGGTTAAATATGGAAATATTTATAATTATGTATATATACTCTAGTTAGTATATTCATATATTTCATTGCTCTGTTAAGCATAGAAGCAATGACACCTCAATAGCAGTGAGCACACCTACTACCCAGGTTTTTGTTTCTAATACCATTCTTCAGTGAAGAGAACTAGGGCTCCTTTGTGAAATGACTGATTCTAGGTTTGGGGCAGAAAATGTAGAAGATGAGCATCTTATAGTACAAGAGAGTAAGACAGTGCTAAAAACAAAACAAAAAACAAATAGACAAAACAAAGCACAATGATGAGGGTATATTAAAGGGACATAGGAGTGAACTAAAAGAATATTCAATGGCCAAAGCTGAAACTAAGCAATAAAATAAAACATAAATTAGAATATAACCTAAAGTGTAAAGTAAATATTCATAATTTTATGCTGATATAAATAAATTATTGAATAAATAAATAAATGGGAGAGAAGAGACAAATCTCCTATGCAGAAGAATCCTAAACAATTTATGTAGATAGTCTGTTCTCAAGGAGTTGGAACGTAACTCCCCACTCCTAAAGTGTGGGCTGTGTGTAATGACTTGCTTCCAAAGAATACAGTCTGAAAAGGGGGGGAAAAAGAGTAATTGTACAGTGAAGAAATCTGACAAACCCTGCTTCAGACAGGTGACCAAATTCAGTGTCAACAGTGATAAGCCATCCTTGCTATGACCTGATAAAAGTGGCACATTATTCTGTGTCTCCTCCCCCAAAGCTGTAACTGTAACTATTTATTTGAGAAGTTGGGGAAAGTCTTCCTGAGAAAATAGCATTTGAGCTAAGCACTGAATGTTGACTGCTCTCTCCACAAATTAAATTCCTTTTACAATGGTGGCATCTAATATTTTTCCCCATTTTGCATGGATGAGACATGCTTATTACAGTGACACACAGTTCCTTTGTGTGCCTCATGACAGGAGTTATTGGAAGTCAGGGACGTGGTGGCATGGGAGGCATCAGAAAACACCTCTGAAAATACAAGGCAAGTCACCAACAATGTTCATGAATCCACTTGAGGTGGCTTCATTGAGCTGGTCAACCCTTCACTGACCAGTTTGATAAAATATCCCTTTCACATGACCCTATTCTTGGTACCACAACAATGCCTGCTGAATCCTCAATGGGGCAAACTGCTTGGTATTCCACTTATTATTCTGTTCTTAGTTTTAAAATCTGTCAAAGTGTAAACTGCTTGGTATTCCACTTATTATTCTGTTCTTAGTTTTAAAATCTGTCAAAGTGTACAGATTATAAGGAAGCATCTTCATATCTGAGAGCACAGGTGCCCACCTGTGCTTGGTGGAAGGAAGGGAGGGGAGAAGGAGAGGAAGAATTGAGGGGTGTAGAGAGCGAGAGAGGGAGGGAGGGAGGGAGGAAGGAAGGAAGGAAGGAAGGAAAGAGGGAGGGGAGGAGGGAGAAGGGGAAAAATAAAAAGGCAAAACAAAATAATTCCACCTTGTTTGAATAGGATTTATAATTTAGGTACATGATAAGGCTAATAGATAAGGAGATGACTGCCATTGAAAAGATAGTTCATTCTACTCAGTTCCCAAGGTTGAGCATACGTGTTGCACTAGAGAGTGGTATCTGGCACACATGGGGTCACTGGGGTCTGTCACAAGGCAGAGGAAGAGGGGAACTGCATGCAAGCACCTTTACTGTGGTTTCCAAGGGAAGAAATGGCAAATCAAGGTAAAAAGGCCTAGGACTGGCTAGTGTGAATGATTTCAGGGGGCTCTAGGGCAGAGGGCTTGTACCTCATTGTCTGGTACCTGGCCTTGGGGTGATTACAGTGGGGTTATAGTGGCCAGGAGTGTGAGTGCCTGACATGGGAGATGTTCTGGGCTGTGGACTTAGCTGCTCAAGAAGAGGAATTAACTGGCCTTTAGCCAGGGCCTCAAAACAAGAGCAAGACATCATTTAAAAAACAGTATTACACATCTGAATGCTACCAGATCCAAAGAAGCAATTTATATGCTGTATACTTTCTTAGGGGGTGAGGGCGTGTATTCTCAGGTTTAGCCACTAATTTTCAGATGATTGAACAAACACAAAACCCAAACTAAAAACAGTTAAGTCCATAGAGAATTTGTTTTATCACTTTGCCTATTAAAATCAGTGAAAGTCCGTTACAACATACCAATTAAAACATCTTTATTTTAAACAGATATGAGGCAGGATTTATCTGAAGGAAAGGTAGTGCTACACTCCATTAATTATATTAATGTTTAATTTAGCACTATTCACAAATTTGAGGCAATCTATGCAGTTATATTTACCATTAGCATTTTACTTGAAAATCATTAAATTCTAGTCTGTTATCAGTAATGTCAAAGCAGGTTTCATGTAAAGATTCAGGGGAGAGAAAGAGAATGAATTTGTGTGCTCAGAAGACTAATTTTCAGGTGATGTAGAAAATGTCACTGGAAAGCCCAATGATGTAAGCTAGCATCAAGGTCATTAATTTTTGGTTTTACTAATAAAAATGATGCTTTAATGAATTGAGAAAATTAAGGAAACAAGGACAGGTAGTTAAATTCTGTAGTTAAGTATATGACTCTCCCTCTGTCCAAATGGCTTGTATTGACATAATTTCTAATATGAATAAAACATTACCAAGATCAATATCTAGTGTTTGTTCCAACCAAAATGTGACAATAATCCATCCATGGTAGCATTTATTTGATCAAAGACTTTATGGTTATTCAATCTATTTAGCAGAAGAGCAATAACATTTTACTGAAAATTAAATTAGGGTTTTAAATGCAAGGCAGTATTCTTTCTAAAAGTATTTTGGCAGGAAGCATTCATTCCAACAGGGACATCTTTAATGATATCTAGCACTTATAAGGCATTCTCATCTTCCAAGTGTTTCACTAACACCGATTAATTAACTTTCATTATATTGCAACAAGATAAGTAAATAACAAGGAGAAAGCCAGTTTTTTTCAGTCCAGACGGGAAGTCAATGTCAAAATTTAAATTATGCTTAGGATTTTGGCTTCAGTCCTTTGTCCCAATCATTAAGTAAACCATACCTACCTCAGTATCGTCAAATGCTATGAAATCACGCCTTTCAAGAAAAAGAAAAAAAAACCCACAAAGTCAAGAACTAAAGCTGAAAGGATGATTTCAGTTTTTCAAGACTTCTTCTGTACTTTCCTCTAAAAGAAAATGGTGGGGAGGGGAGAAAGAAAAAATAGTAGTGCCTTCTAGTGCTTTCCCTATCTCCCTCTTTATAAAATACCTTTATAGTCTTGATAAGTTCAAACTGTAGTCCCTACAATGTGAAGTCTGGTAGTTTTCAAATTATCTTTAAAATAACAGACTATTTTTCATAAAAGTGTTGGTGAGAAAATACTGAAAAGAATCAGATGTGCAAACTGTTTGTTACAGCTCAAGGATGTCTGCATAACAATGTGAGAGAAAGGATTCTTTTCAAATACACTTACACTCAAGGTATCTTTATATAATGGAGACTTAAAAAAATTACTACAGGTTTGAATAATGCATACCTTCTTTTGTCACAAGATTCCATTCTTTAAATAAATAATAAATATCTCCCAGGCTACCCCTAAAAGAAAGCCACATGAAGATTTCAAACTGTGATTAACGGCAACAAAGGCAGTCCTTTTGTAGGAGTGATTGGAATACGGGTGTAACTTTATATAGACTAAATGTATGTCCCTTTTCCCAAGTCATAGTTGTAAATGAGAGCAGTGTTAGAACCAAGGAAGTTTCTAGGCTACGTTAGAAAATCTTTGACCGTTGGTTCCTTTTTCAGGGGTTGGCAAACTATGGCCAGTGTGGGTCAAATCCAGCCACCCACCTGTTTTTGTAAATACAGTTTTAGTATAACATTGCAATGCCCATTTGTTTACACATTGCCTATAGCCACTTTTGTGCTTCAACACTGGACTTGAGTAGTTGCAGTAGAGACCGCATGGCCAGAAAAAGTTAAGGTATTTACTCTCTGACCTTTTATGGAAAACATTTGTCAATTATCTGCTCTATTAAAGGTGACAAGTTGAGTCCCTGAGAAAAGTCAGACTATACTCATTGAAACAAGAAGGAGGCTATTAAATATGAAAAGGAAATAAATTTATACATTGGGAGTGTCTACTTTCTGAGACAGGCCATGATCCAAAATTCATTTGTAAGTCACTTATTCATCACTCTCTCATGTTCATCAACTCATAACATGACTTTCTAAGTTGTAATATAGTTCAAATTGTGTTTATAGGCCAGACTATGGATATTTAAAGTATTGGTTCACCCATCTTTTAAGAACTCCTGTGGGGGGACTTCCCTGGTGGTCCAGTGGTTAAGACTCTGCGCTTACACTGCAGGGGGTGCAGGTTTGATCCCTGGTTAGGGAACTAAGATCCCGCATGCTGTGCGGTGAGGCCAAAATAAATTAATTAAATGTTAAAAAAAATAAAGTTAAAAAAAAACTCCTGTGGGTCCTGAAGTTACCTAGAGAAGATCAAAACAAATCCTGTTCATAGTACTTTATTCTTATGAAACCAAAAGATACCACTGGGAATGAGCAGTGTAACACGTCTAGCTTGTTTTAAAGGAGGTTTGTAGAGGTCACAAAAATGACTTCTTCACAATGGATAGGAAGGGGACTTACCCATTTTTTCTGGGGGATGTATATTTTGTGTGATGTTCATGTAAAGTAGATTCCTCTTATGTTTCTGACCTTCTCAGATTTCCTGGACCCATGGTGAAATCTTCAAGCTAACTTTTAGTGATGATGATGACAATAATGATATATAACCCTTTCCAAGTGTGTACTGTGTTCTCTTCATTGTTTTAAGCTTTGATATGTATTGATCAATCTTCATAACAACCCCAAGAAGTAGAATTATAATTACCCTTACTTTACAGAAAAAGAGATAAGTTCTAATAGGTTACACAGCTAATAAGGAATAGAGGAGAAAACAGGTCCCTATCAAAACCTTAAAGATAAACTGATTTCTCTTAGCCTCATGAATCACTTCAGAAGCCCTGCTTCTATAGGTTTATTTCAACCCAGACAAGATATATATGCTTAAATTAGCTTTCAGTTAATTACCTTTTATTGCCACTAGATAGTAAAACTCATGGTTTCTGAATTCTACCCTACTTCATTCCAACCCTGCCTCAATTTTATTTTTCATTAAGTTTTGTGAGTTTTTGAACCAGAGGCTAGAAAATAGTGTTTGTTTTTAGTAGTATTTGGGAGGATTGGATTGAGTCACTGGAAGGAGGGGAAAAATGTTTAAAGCCTGTTAGAATTACATCTTTCAAAGAATGAGTATATAGTGAGTATATATTTTTGCCATTTACTTCAAAGATAGTTACATTTTAATTGTGGACAGGAGTAATGAATTGCTCACTGTACTAATACAACAAAAGAGAGCAAAAACATTCAAAATGTGATCAGTAGTGTGCATGGTGAGTTCATTAGCTTTCAGCATCTGCTTGTAAATTTGGAGTCAAATAATAGGAGGCATACATACATATTACAAGTTTTATATATATATATATATATACATTCTTAATTAGTGGACTGTATCTGTTAATAAATACTGGTTTTCTATGCTGTTTAACTATATTAGCTATTTTGTCAATCGGTTTTAGTAATATTAATGCTGTCTTAAAATTTCCTTTACCTTTTCTCATACTCTGATCATTTAGTAATATGCAACATTACTTTTTTAAAATAAATTTATTTATTTATTTATTTATTTTTGGCTGTGTTGGGTCTTCGTTGCTGGTGCAGGCTTTCTCTAGTTGCGGCGAGTGGGGGCTACTCTTCGTTGTGGTGTGTGGGCTTCTCATTGCGGTGGCTTTTCTTGTTGCGGGGCACAGGCTCTAGGCACGTGGGCTTCAGTAGTTGTGGCATGCAGGCTCAGTAGTTGTGGCTCACGGGCCCTACAGTGCAGGCTCAGTAGTTGTGGCTCATGGGCTTAGTTGCTCTGTGGCATGTGGGATATTCCTGGACCAGGACTCGAACCCATGTCCCCTGCATTGGCAGGTGGATTCCCAACCACCGCGCCACCAGGGAAGTCCCAACATTACTTTTTTAATCAACTTACTTTACTAAAGAAAATATAAATGCTAACTATTTCAGCTTTTGATCTAAATCATATAAACTTTTATATTATATGAAAAATTGTATTATTTTATATTATTGTAAAGATTATTTAGACTTCAGCTTCTACTAATAAATCACCAAGAAATTTGGACTAAATTTCTTATGAAGACAGCTAGAAAACTTAAAAAATGTAAAAATGCCTATTTGAAACCTTTGGAGAACAAATCATGATGCTAGGCTGGGGTCTATAAGATGGTGGAGGGCCTGAGAAGATCCTATTCTTAGGGCTATTTTTCCTGGAGTGTTTTCTGATCATTAAGCTAATCACCTAGGAGACTAAAGATTATGCAGCACTATTAAATAGCTCATGGACCAAACAGGAGGTCAGAGCCCACAAGGGGAAGGAAAGGAGGCTGTTGTCAAACTGTGATCACTTTGGTCTGTGACTCTGTAGGACTGAATCTTTAGAGTAGCAGAAACTAGATAAATTCTCACAGGGACTGCAGATCGCTTTCAAACTAACCTAAATTGGAAATCGGATGGAAGAATCATAGGTTAATTGTGCCCCTAGGTATCTTATGAAAACAAATATTATTTTTTTTATCAAGAGAAAAAATATTATCCAAGACTTAAATTTCTATATTTGGGGCTTCCCTGGTGGCGCAGTGGTTGAGAGTCCGCCTGCCGATGCAGGGGACGCGGGTTCGTGCCCCGGTCCGGGAAGATCCCACATGCCGCGGAGCGGCCGGGCCCGTGAGCCATGGCCTCTGAGCTTGCGCGTCCGGAGCCTGCGTTCCACAATGGGAGAGACCACAACAGTGAGAGGCCCGCACCGCAAAAAAACCAAAACAAACAAACAAACAAACAAAATTTCTACATTTGTTTAATTGTTTAGTATACATTTTTAAAAGGAAGCATACAAAGTTTTGAGATAACATAAATAAAAGCCAGCACAAATAACTTGCAGCATGAATAAATGCCAACAGAAACAAAAGAGAGTGAAAACAGTTTCATGGAGACTTCAGTTATAAAAGTTATGGAATATAGATTTTAAAGGAACCATAATTGCTATGATCAAGAAAACAAAAGAAAATACTGAAATTATAGGAAAAAGTGAAAATAAGAAAAAAATAGATATATGAGAACTGAAAAAATAGAATAACCAAAATTAAATACTCAGTAGGTAACTTTATCAGTGGATTAGACACAGACAGACTTACTAAACTGGAAGATAAATAAGAAAATGTCCAAAATAAATCATAGACACAAGTATGGAAAATCACAAGAAAGTATAAAAAACATAGAGGATATGATGAGAAGGTCTACAAATGTCAGGAATGAAAAAAGAAGTCAAAACTACATACCTACAGATATTAAAAGGATAAAGATATGACAACTTTATGCCAATCAACATATACATTTACAGAATCAATTTTAAATCTAAGCATATCTGTAATTATTAAAGAAATTTAATTTATACATTAAAATCTTCCAAAACATAAAATTTCAGGCCCAGGAAATTCTAGCAAACATTTTTGGAAGAAATGATGTTAATCTAGCACAGATTCTTTCAAAACCTAGAAAAAGGAGGAAATACTCATTTTATGAGTTCAGCATAAATAATCTTGATACAAAAATCCTGTAAAGCTCATTATAAGGAAAAGAAATTAATGGCCAATATCACTCATGAACATAGATGAAAATTTCCTAACCAAATTATTAACAAACCAAATTCAGCAATTTAAAAAAGAATAGTGCATCATGAATAGGCTTATGCTTTGAATGCAAGGTTTATTTAATAGTTGAAAATAACTGTAATACAACATAGTAACAGAAAAAGGGAAAACTATCATACAATTATCACAAGAGATACAGAAAATTTTAATAAAATATAACATTCTTTATTGATAAAAAGTTTAGCAAAATGAAAAGAAAAGAGAACTTTCTTAATTTATAAAACTTACAAAAACAAATTCA
Organism: Delphinus delphis; assembly: GCF_949987515.2. Lineage (NCBI taxonomy): Eukaryota > Metazoa > Chordata > Mammalia > Artiodactyla > Delphinidae > Delphinus > Delphinus delphis. Next base: position 30,368,641 of record NC_082685.1, on the reverse strand, counting down.
AAAATTAAAAAATAAACCACGTCCAACTTTATATTTAATGTAAAATATTGCAAGCTTTCTCTCTGCGATCAAGTGTGAGGCAAGTTTGCCTAACATAACTTCAGTTCAATATTGCACTAAATGTTGTAGCCAATATAATAAATCAAGGAAAAAAAAGAATCAAGTAACAAGTGGAAACCAAGAAATAAAACAGTTCATTTGCAGACAAATCTACATGAAAAGTCCAAAAAAGCTGGCTTTAAAATGTTGGAATCATTAAGGTCAATATATAAAATCAACTGTATTGACTGTACTAAATAAGCAATTAGAAAATGAATTTTATAAAACCACACCATTTATGATAGTGTCAGAAAAATAATCCACCTAGGAACAAATCTAATGAAAGCCATGCATAACTCTTCAAATGAAATAATATAGTATTGAGAGAAGATAAAGATGATCTAAATAAATTGAGTGGAGGTTTTAAAATTTTTCTTCTGCTTGGTATAACTTGACATGTTGATGAACTTGACAAGTTGATGGTAAATGCATATGGAAATGCCAAGCGCCAAGAATAAACAGTATAATCTAGAAAAGATGAAGTCAGAAGAGTTATTCCACCCAGTATCGACTTTATTTTAAAGCTATGATAATTAAGGCAGAACAGTATTGCTGTAAATGTAGACAAACTAAGCAATGAAACAAAAATTCCATAAACAGCTTCATCCATGTACTGATTCTTGATTTATGACAAAGTTGGTAATGCAGCATGGGATAAGTACAGTCTTTTCAATAAATGCTGCTTATTCATTTGGAAATCCTCCCAAGAAAAAAAATGACCCCACTTCATATCATACACAGAAATTAATTCCAGGTGAATTGTGACTTAAATTGTGAAAGATAAAACAAAAACCTTTCTAGAACACAGTATTTGGCATAGGGAAATTTTTTTAAGGAATATAATAGTCATAAACATAAAGAAAATTGGTAATTGGACTGCATTTATATTAGGAACATTGATATATTAAAGCATAGGATTAATGGAGTGAAAAATTAAGCCTCAGAGTGGGAGAATATATTTTCATTACATATTACACACAAAGGACTTAAATCCAAAATATACAGAGGTCTCCTACACATCATTTAGGAAAAGAGAGAGAGCACAATAGGGAAAAAAATGGATAAGTACTTGAACAGTCATTTCATAAACGATGCCTGATACACATATGTTTATTGTGTGAGTCTCATTAGTTATCAGGGTTATGCAAATTAAACCCACAATGTGATGTGACTATACACCCAGCAGAATGCCTAAAAATAAAAAGCCAGAGAGTACGAAATGGTGGCAAGGAAGTGGAGCTCCTGGAACTCTCACACACTGCCAGTCGGTTGGCACACCTTCTTTGGAAAAGCATTCTTTGGATTTTTAAATAATAAAGAAACATAACACAAAATTAACACATTCATGTGGTCTGACCTCACACTTGTTAAGTGTTGGATGCCATTGTAAACATTGAGAAGTTCCTCTCAACAGCAGTCAAGTAAGTAGGTTACATCTTGGAAATCATATGTGTGAACTTTGCGTAAGAGTGGGAAAATCAGCAAACAAAGTGTTCAAATGTTTTATGAAAACTGCAAGCTGCATGGTGTGGCCAAAAAAAAAAAAAAAATTAAGAAAAATTCTCTATTTCTAAAAAATTAGGATAAAGTGAAAATGATGTGAACTGGAAAAATTGTTAAGTAGGTCAAAAAGTGACTTTAGGGCTTCCCTGGTGGCGCAGTGGTTGAGAGTCCACCTGCCGATGCAGGGAACGTGGGTTCGTGCCCCGGTCCGGGAAGATCCCACATGCCACGGAGCGGCTGGGCCCGTGAGCCATGGCCGCTGAGCCTGCGCGCCCGGAGCCTGTGCTCCGCAACGGGAGAGGCCACAACAGTGAGAGGCCCGCGTACCACAAAAAAGAAAAAAAAAAAAAAAAAAGTGACTTTATTGGTGATGAAGACTGATGTTGAAAATGCCTCTCAAGAGCTTGAATAAAATTGTTTCAGAAAGTGTGAAAATATTCTTGTTAATAATTTTAAAATATCTGATTCTGCATATATGTTCAAACAAAAACTGTACATGAATGTTTATAGCAGCATTATACATAATAGCTAAGAGATAGAAACAATGCAGATGTCCATCAACTGACTAATGGATAATCGAAAGGGTATATATGCATACAATGAAATACTATTGAGCCCTAAAAACGAATGGAGAATGGATATGTGCTACAACATAGATGAAGATTGAAAACATTATGCTAAGTAAAATAAGGCCAGGGAACTCTACTCAATACTCTGTAATGGCCTATATGGGAAAAGAATGTGGAAAAAAAAAAAAGAGTGGATATATGTATATGTAGAACTGATTTCCTTTGCTGTATACCTGAAACTAACACAACATTGTAAATCAACTATACTCCAATAATTTTTTTAAAAAAATAACTCAGTTACAAAAGACTATATATTATTCCTTTCCTATAAAATGACCGGAACAGGGAACCCTGTATTGAGAGAAAGCCTGTTACTGGTTGCCTGAGGCTGGAGAAAGTGATGGACTGATAAAGAGGTAACAACCAAAGGGTTTAAGCTTCTTAATGAAACTGTGAATGTATTAAAAAGCATTGAATTATACTCTTTAAATAGGTGATTGGTACAATATGTAAATATATGTAAATAAAATGTTTAAAGCCATCTAATCTTGAATAGGTATGTGTAACTAAACTGATAAATATAAGTAGACATTTGATGATTTCAACTGTAGCTCAAAAAGTATACATGTTCACACTAGCCCCAAACATCTCTTTGTAGATCTCCTCTTTGGGAAAATGGAGGCCCTCTCCAACTATATCTTGGTTAGATATAGGAATGAAATAATGGGTCAGTGTGAATGTTGAAGAATATCAGTTCATTCCATTTTCAGTTCTTCCTGCCATGATTGTCCATACCAGTTTTGATCTCCATCCCTGGTCAATTACCACTTGGTCCATACTTTTCCCTTGACCATGTTTGTGTGTTGGAAGATGGAGGCAGGAACGGATTAAGACCTTATTGGTTCTAATCAGGGAATTGACCATATTGTCAACATCTATACATAATTCAAAATAAGAGAAAACAAAATCTAACTCAAAATTTACATAAACGTGGAAATTAAAATAGCTTTCCAACTTTTTTGATTGTAAAACTCTAGATAAGTTCATCAAAACTGGCTTCTCTCTCCTCTTTCCCTTTTTCTTTTTGATCAGATGACATACTCTACGATGATGCCAGTGTCGTAAGTAACGTTTCATTTGGTGGTCAGTTGGCCGAGCATGGAAAGTGGGTGAAGGCAGATGCTGAGCATCAAGACATATCTTGCTTTGGCTCTGAGTAGAAAAATTAGCATGTATAGAAATGCAAGAGTGTAACTATGCTGTAGTTTTAGCATTTGCATAGAGGCACATAGATGACATTTTCCTTTCTTTTCTTTTAGAAATTTGCTTCTGTCATAAATCCTTAGTTTAAATCTTCCTGTCTCTGACAGTGTAAAAGAAACCTTAAGTAATGGAGGGGTGGGGGAAGTAGGTCAAAGAGTTTTATTTGATATGGGTGAAAAGTAGCAGGAATATATTAAATTGATAAACCTAGTTTTCTCGTATATTTCTATAAAAATGAAAGAGGCTAATAGAAATACACAATCAGCATACACATGCAAGCATAAACCATGTCCGCCTGTGTTCTCCTAATGATTGAATCATTAGTGGTGCCGTATTGTTATCGGTGTCTTCGACACTGCCTTAGGCATGACAGTCAAAATGTGACTACTACACTCATTGACAGTTTGACAGTTTCCACCTGAATCAGAATTCTAAGACAAGCTTGCCATTTTAGAAGGTAACTACCACTGCAAAATTAAATCTAAAATAATTTACAAATATATCATACTATATTTTAAGCAGTCACTCTATTAGCATGTTTTAGGCCTTGTTAAAAAGGTTTTTATCTAGTTATTAATTGTTATTTTATTTTCTCACACAGTATGTTGAGACCCTTCTCTCACACAGTATGTTGAGACCCTTCTCTTATTTTATTTTCTCACACAGTATGTTGAGAAAATTAAAAAGAAATTTTAGTAACATGAAAATGCTAAGATGGCAAACATTCACTAAAAATGGGGAAATCTTAAAATTTATTGTTTTAAATGTAACACCAAAAAAAGGAGACAATTGAAAAAAATCAAAAAAATTGAGGGATTTTATCTGTTTTATACGTAAGTTTAAGATCATGGACTGATTTTATGATTCTGGAGGCTTTTCAATATTATTCCTCCAGTAACTAGCCTGCATTTACTCAGAATATCAATCAGCTGCATTTTTGTAGTGCATAAAACACTCTCTAATTAAGCTTTATTTAATTTGTTTTAACTCGGAGTGTAAAGGAGATGACACAATGTGAATTACTCATTATAGCAACCTCCCCTCAAGACTACAAATGGGTACGAAGTAATGTCTGTGTGTGTTTTTATACTGTAACATCACTTACAGAGGAGTTCCTCAGAAAGATAACAATAGTAATGACACTTAGCATTTATATAAGCGTCCTCTCTCTTCACAACACTTTATAAACCTTAACTGAATAATAGTACTCGCTGGAATGAGGTTGCAACACCAGTGAATTAGCATGTCCCTTGCTGTAATGTTAGAGCTCAGAAACGTCACCTCACTGTGTCTGTACCTGTGGGAACGATTGCCCCCTCATGATGGATTAAAACCAGATACGATTGATTGGCTGATCTCTGCCTGCACTGTGAAAGAACCTTCATAACCTTTGGATGTTTATACTGATTAACTCAAGCAAAGGCATCTTTATTTGTGGTCTCAGACCAGCCCCCCATTGACATAGCCAGGTGGAGAGTTTAGGGTAATTATTTGGACAATTCAGCCCCAAATCTCCACTCACTCTGAGTCAATGAGGTAGTTGCCTTATTACTCTATACCAGGGTTTCTCAGACTCAGCGGTCTTGACATTCAGGGCTGGAAAATTCTTTGTTGTTAGTGCCGTCCTGTGTATGGCAGGATGTTTAGCAGCATCTTTGGTCTCTATCCACCAGATGCCAGTAGCACCTACCCACCCCACCCACTAGCTGTGAAAACCAAAACTGTCTCCAGGCATCGACAAATGTTCCCTGAGGCTCAAAACTGTCCCCAGTTCAGAACCATTGCTCTGGGCTTTGCTGGTGGCCAGCATCCTTATTTTGCATCTCAGCACTACATATTTGTCTCCAGCAACACCTCCTTTGGCAGGGAGCTTTGGGTACATTATTCCAGTCTGAGTCTCACTAACCAGGAAACTCCAGTGTGTTCGTTTCGGAAACCTTCATTTCAGGTCAGTTTGGATGACATGCGGCCTTCCTACCTCCCCCAGTCAGCCCAGAGTCAGGAATCCTCCCACACTGAGTACAGAACAGCGGTGTAAACATACCCTGAAAATCAGTTTAGCATTACAGGTTATGAAAAACTTACTTCACAGGGTTCTGCGATAAGTTGACAGAGGCTAGTTTGAAAGCTCAGCCTTACACATTTTGCTTCTTAGCTGGGCTTCGAAAATTGTGACGACTGTAGTTGTAAGGAAGATACTACCTCAAGGCCTCATCATAACAGCTTCTATCTGCCAGATGTCTGCAGTTATTTTTGATTCTGTATTCAGTAAGTTTTATATGGATCTAATTCCCAGAAAAACTCTCCAGTCTGTTTACATGGACAGGATAAACTGGCTGTGTTTTCTTTGTATTCCTAGTGTGAGCTGGTAATTATCCATCTACTGCTGGGATATTTCATGTAACTGGTGGACATTTTAGACACCATGTGCATCCTTAATCTCCCTAGGATTCTCTAGCAACAAAATTATTTGATATGAAAACCTTTGATATTACAAGTTGTGTTTAACATTTCAAGCCGCATTTACATCAGTTCAGTTCAGTGAGCTGCTACGCACACAAAACGATGTATTATGGAGAGAAGGAAACCTATAGATGCACTCAGTAGCCTGAAGGTATATTACGCCACATAAGAAGAGTGAACTGCTGAAGGAGTATCTAAAAATTTATTAGCACAGAGTACATTAGTGAGGCAGTTGAGCACCATCCCAGGATATTTTTCCAAATAAATAAATAAATGAGAAGATGGGTAGCCAGTAAAAATGATGATGAAGTTCTTGATGTATAGATTACATATACTACGACTGTGGCCTAATCTGTTGTGAACTAATTCTCCAAGCGTCAATGTACCAAATCCTCTATCTATTTAAATACTACAGTTTAAAATCTCAGTCTTTTTTATTTTCTGCAAATCACTAAAGGCTTTGACAATTTCCATGCGGGCTAGAACTAGGCAAGCCCTCAAACAGTTACTGTAGATCAAGGAGGTACTAATGGCTGTAGCTGAAACACCTGCTAACCTGCTATTGTAAGCATTTATCCACTATTTGCCTGCGGCAGAAATAAATGAATAAATAAACTTTTGCTAGTCATATTACATGAGTTAATGCATTATAGCATTATGTAAAGCAGCAAAGCACATTCTTCTGGGGCTTTTTAAAAATCATTATTTGTGGCAGGTTAGAACATATCTGCTGGCTTCTCTGCTCCATTTTCCTCACTCAGGTTTCTGTCAGAGCCCTCGCAACTACAGGGCTGGTTAGCCTTTGCTCTCTGAAGAGCACCATTGAGACAAACAGACTGCTGAATCCTCAGAGTTTGAAAATGGCATTGCAAACATGATGAATGTATTAAACACCTCAGCTGTCGATGAGCAGAATCAATAACAGTGGGTACCGAGCTTACGTTATATCTACTTACACAAGGTTTGCACATATTTGAAAAGGAGATCTTTTGACAAGTTGGCACCAGCTGTTTCGAGAAATAACCCAGCTGTATATCCCCAACACACCTGGCTCTCCTTTTATAATTTAAGGAGAAAGGATATAAAGCAGTGACCAGAAAGGGCAGACCACTGCTAGAAGCCTTATTAGCAGGTATATTTTCATTCGTATGTTTAAAAAGGCTAAATTATCAATTAAAAATAAAAACGTAGAGTTGGTTGCTCTGATCCTTTAAAGCTATAAGGATAAAATACTTTAGTCAGTAAAATATATAAAATACATCTCTGCAAGACAGTATCATGAAACACAATGATTATAATGAATAGCATCACTGAACATAGTATGAATAAGAATGTGTTGTGCTTCAAAATACACTGTCCTTGATCTAAACTTCCAAGGTTAAATTTATGTTTGCATTTTCTATAGGATTTGCTCTAATTTTTAAAGATCTCTTTGCTTTTCTAATTTGGAAATCTTATACTGAAAATTGTGCATATTAGGACCTAATATGAGAGTATGCTTCCAGAGAGAGATGTCACCTAAAACAAAGGGAGAAGAGAGTTTAACCCTCATCATTTTTAGCATCCTCTTTAAACATTTTGGTATTTTACTGCCTGTGGAAGAAGTGTTCCTAATTTAACTTCTTCAGTTGTTGTTGCTTAATTTTCTTATACTGCAACAGGAATACTATGGTAGAAATTAAAAATGGAAAACATCCTTGGCATTATACAACTTTGCATAAAATTAGCAATGTGCCATATTTCCTTGCAAGACAATTGCCTAAATCATTTACATTTAATGCATTAAATTTTGGAATATATCTATGGAAATGATATTAAGAAAACAATAGCATTAAGAAGAATAAAATAATTATTATGGAGTGTAAGACATGTACACTGAAAACTACAAAAGTTTTGGAAGAAATTAAAGAAGATCTAAATAAATGGAAAGACATCCAATGACCAATGAATCAGAAGATTTAATATTGTTAAGATGGCAGTATTCCTCAAATTGATCTACAGATTCAACACAATCCCTATCAAAATCCCAGTGAGCTTTTTTGCAAAAATTGACAAACTAATCCAAAAATTCATGTAGAAATGCAAGGGACAATGTCCAAAACAATTTTATAAAAGAAGAATAAAGTTGGAAAACTCACACTTCCTGATTTCAAAACTTACTAAAAAGCTGTAATACTCAAAATAGTGTAGTTCTGGCATGAGGATAGACATAGAAGAGAATGGAAGAGAATTGAGATTACAAAAATAAAACCTTACATTTATGGCCAATTAATTTTCTACAAAGGTGGCAAATCAATTTTATGGGGAAAGTTGGTCTTTTTAACAGATGGTGTTGGACAACTGGATAGCCACATACAAAAGATTGAATTTGGACCCCTACCTCACACCATACACAAAAAGTTAACTCAAAATTAATTATAGGCCTAAATGTAAGAGCTAAAACTTATAAAATCCTGGAAGAACACATTGGAGCAAATCTTTGTGAACTTGGGCTAGGCATTTTTTCATTTTTTTAGATTTGACAAGCAGCAAATAGATAAAGTAGACATCATTAAAGTGAAATACTTTTATGCTTCAGAATACACAGTAGAGAGAGTGAAAAAGCAACCCACAGAATGAGAGAAATATTTGCAAATCATATGTCTAGTGACTTGTATCTTAGATATATAAAGAACTTTAAAAATTCAATAAAAAGAAAAATAATCCCATTAAAGAATGAGCAGAGGTTCAGAATAGGTATTTCTTCAGAGACTATGTACAGATGATGAATAAGCACATTAAAAGATACTCAACATCAATAGTCACTAGGGAAATGCAAATCAAAAACATAATGAGATATACCACTCTACATCCTCTAGGACTGATACATTAAAAAAGACAGACAATAATAAATGTTGAGGATGTAGAGAAATTGGAAGTCTTGTACATTGCTGGCGGGAATCTAAATTGGTGCAATGACCTTAGAAAACAGTTCCTCAAAAAGCTAAGCATAGAGTTATCATATGTCCCAAGTTATCATATACCCAGGATAAATGAAAACACACATCTACCCAAAACTTTTACATAAATGTACAAAACTTGTGCATGCGTATTCACAGCAACATTATTCATAGTAGCCAAAAAGTGTAAACACTCCAGATGTCTATCAACTGATGGATGGATAAATGTGGTATATCCATTCAATGAAATATTATTCAACAGTAAAAATAAATGAAATACTGATACATGTTATAACACAGATGACCTTGAAAATATTATGGTAATGAAAACACTAATCATAAAAGACTATGTTTCATATAATTCCATGTAGATATAATGTGTAATAATGAAGGATAACTAGACATAAAGCCTCTGTGTTTTCTTCAGCTTTTTTGTCAGTAACAAGTCTTAGTGTTTTTCAATATCCAGAAGATAATATGCATGATATCTAATAGTGTTACCAAAGGAAAGAGTCATTACCATTTGGGAAATTTCTCTGAATTTTTTATTTTTATTGAAGGGGAGAGGTCTATGATTTGTGGCAAAACACTAAGATTACTGGATGTTATGTGTAAAAATAACTTCTATGAAGTAAAAAGTTGCTAAGTTCAGTCACTGATTTCAGCACAACTATGTAATGAACCCCTGCAATGTATCTAGTGCTATTTTAGGCCAAGGGTCTTTAATGGTGAACAAGCTTCTATGAAAACAGACACTAAACAAGTAAACAAATTAATAAATTTAGCTTGCAGATGGTAATAACTGTTATGAAGAAAACAAAAGAGGGTAATGAGATAGAGTATCTGGGGGAGGACTAAATGAGGGAAAAGATCTGCAGAATCCAAGGAAATAGAGCTCCAGGCAAGTGCAAAAGGCAAAGATCGGTAAAGAGGAGTGAGTTTGATGTCACCAGGAGCAGCAGGAAGCCTGTGTCTGTGGTGATTCACACGGAATGGGAGAAGGTCAGATGAATAGGCAAGACCAAACCATCTGAGGTCTGGTAAGACCACACGGGAGTCTGGAATTTATTCAGAGTACAATAGCATGTTGTTGGGGGAGGGGGGTTTAAGGCGGGGAAGTGCCAGGATCAGATAGGATTTTTAAAATTATATTGACTGTGTAGAAGAGTGTAGAGGCAGGGGCCTGTGTATCTTCTCTTCAAGCCAAGGTCAGTGGTGCCGTGGACGTGGACGGCAGCCGCGGAGATAGTGAAAAGAGCTCAGATCCCAGTTACTTAAGACATTTCTTTTTCTGTTTGATTTTATTTTGTGGGTTGTAAGAATATCGAACATTTTGTTTAGAGTTTAAAAGTGAATTCTGACTGATTATCTGGTCTTGCCAAAATGAAAGGCACACAAAGGCATCTGTTTCTGGGCAGCTCTAGCCACCTCTACTTCAATTCTTAGGGTGTAATCAATAAATATAACAGAGGCTATTCATTCCACCAGGATGGATTCCAACAAAAGGGCTCTATTCACACTGGTAACAGGCGGACTTCACCCATTCCATCACAGTATATATTATGACTAGCATCTTCAGTCACCTACCTGCTTTACTGCTTAGTGGTGATGAAATGCTCTGTTGGCATAAGAATGACTGTCAGCCGGGCTGTTTACACTTGTGGTGGCCAAGACGATGTCCTTCCAGTAGAGGGTGAGTCCCTGTGTATGATGACAGATCATTCACACGTTTGAAAGATTATGAAATTTGGTGTCTGCTAAAGGTTTGGATTGGGTTTTAAAGGTGTTCTCCCAAAAAGATAGTATTTTCAGTGCAACCTTTTAAATTGGTGTTAATAGGTTTGGGTGAATTTTAGTGGACGCGTGGTACTGGTGACATTTAAACACAGTGGGGTTTTTTTGAGGCATGGTCATTATCTTTTGCCCAATCTCTTCCATGGTGAGGACCCAGCTACCTTTTCTTGGATTTGAATTCACCAGGCCAATGGCAGTATGGATACCTACAAGCCCTTATAAATAGTGAACATTCATTCACTTGAGCTTTTTCAGTAGAAGGCTGGTGTTCTGGGTTTATTTTAGAGCAATTAAATATGATTTATTTTCCATCATTTATTGACTTACTCATCCAGCAAATGATTATTGACTGCTTACTGCTATGTTATACAATGTGAGGCAGACAAAGCAGGCTAATTAATAATAATAATGGCTAGCATTTGTCAAATAGATACTAAGATCCAGCACTCAGTGCTTCACATGTTTATTTCACTTATTAAAAAGACCTGACGATGCAGCTGCTATTGTTATTTACAATTTATGGAGAAGAAAACTGAGGCATAAAGAGTTTTTAAAATAAGCCCACGCTAGTACATGATAGATCTGGGAAGTGAATTCAGGAACTGTGCCTCAACAGCCCTTGCTTCAGTGCTAACATATTCAAACTGCCCAGAGATGGCTAACATGCTGTCCTCAAGAAGTTTGTATGCTGATAGGGGAGAGGCCACTTAAACAGACAAGGATAGTTCATAGTTAATTCATATATAAAAGCAGTTAAAAACAAAAAGCTATAGGTATTGAAAGAAAAAAGTCACTCCTCTCCAAAAGCAGTGGTTCTCAACTTTGGCGGAAGGTTGTAATCACCTGAGGAGTTTAAAAAATATATATTGATGCCTTGGTCCCAGCCCCAGAGATTTTGACTTAATCGACCTGGCATGCCCTTAGGCAGCTGGAGTTTTGAACGTTCCCGAGGTGATTCTCATGTACAGCCAAGTTGAAAACCCTGGGCTAGAGGGACTAGGGAAGAAGTGAGGAAGGGGAGAGGGTCAGAGTTGATTTGTCAAGAAGAAGTAACTATTTTAAAGTCAAGAATGTCACGGGTGCAGATGGGAGTGGAAGGTCATGCTGTGATATGGAAGAGATCCTCACTACTCAAATTGTGGTCCTGGTACCAACAGCACTGGCATCACCGTGGTGTTGGTTAGCAAATGTGGGATCCCAGGCTGTCCCAGACCCCATGAATCAGAATCTGCATCCCCAGGTGATTTGTGTGTACATTATAGTTTGAGAAGTGCCAGCACAGAACAAAAAAATCAAGATGGGAAACTACAGAGCATATTTGGTGGTTGGCAAATGGTACCAAGGGCCAGTAGGTGGTGTAGAGAGTGGAGCACATGCATTGGCCTGCTTTGATTGATAAAATAAGCAATTAAAATTTTACTCTCTATGGTTGGAAGTTGAAAAACTTCCAAGCAAAAGTGATGGGTACAGGGACGGTTTAGGATAATAACCTGGTGATAAATTGCAGAACAGATAGGAGAAGGGAAGAGCCACAGGTGTAGAGGTGCTTAGAGATGCCTCTGTGTGAATTCTCTATTCACAAACACCCAAAGAGTGAAACTCAGACCAGGGTGCAATTCAGTAGGCAAGTTCTGATCTTCAAAACACGTTGTTTTACTTTCAGGAATTCTTCTTTTCCAGCAGTCTGACTTCAGAGCTACATTATGTATCTGAATAGAGATAGAGACTGCATGGCAGCCAGTGTGTATAGAACAGCTTTGCCATTTCATCCATAATACACTTTCCCCCCCAATAGTAGAAGACTAAATAGAGGAACAAGAACAGAATTCTAATGGTATAAGAAAAACATTTGTTTTTTCCAGTTAGCAATATGATAACTACTATAAATTTTTTATGTCATCATGGAACAGGATATTGATAAACTGTTCTGACTGTGAGAGGGGTTACTATGAATTCTTGGGAAATGATATCTTCAGATATTACACCAGCTGAAAATACTTAATCCTGAACCCATATTGTATGTAATTTTTTTAATTTGATAGTTATGGCATTCTCTAAGATCAATAGCAATTACAATGCCTAAGGATCATCATTAAAAGGGCAGCAATCATTTGATGCATGAAAATGAGCTTATTTATAGAATTTTTGGTTGGCCAGGTGCTGGGCACATGCACTGACATTATATTCTTTTAATCTAAGAGAAAACTTTTTATGATACAATGTCTAATACATTGTTTTGCACATAATAGTTCATTTGTTAAAGTAAGAAATGCAAAGGTTTGATATGAAAGGATATTGTATAATGAATAGACTTTAGAAATCAACTTTATAAGGATAAAATTTATGTAAAATAAACTGCAGTTGTTTAAAGTGTATAGACTTTAAAATTGAAAATAACTGGATACTGAATAATCAAATGCATTACAAGTATCTTTGAATTTATCTGTTAATCAATATAATACATTACCACAATGATCACAAGGTAATAACTCTTAGTGTGGTTCATATTTTTAAATTTAAACTTGCAGGTAGAAATTTCCAAAGTTTACCCATGTCTTAAAACTTGATATTGCAATTTGTCTGTGTTGCCACCAGATGATGGTGTTTTCTTTATTTGTGATCACTTGATCTCAGCCACTGTTACCCTTGTAAAACAGGTGAGGTGAACTGATACCCAAATCTTTTTTCATTTGTCCAAAACAAAACAAAGAAAAACACTAACAAATTGCTTTTTTGTTGGTAGGCATTCACAATATAAATAAGAATATGACATGGACTCAAGCCCTCAAATTATTCAATATCCTAGTAAGGTATTATAGAATACAATTACTATGATAGAGGAAATTATACAGTAAAAGAATTGTTAAATGTAATATAAGAGGTAATAAAGTAGCATAGAGGGGAGAATGCTGAATTCTTCCTAGTGAAATCTGGGAATATTTCAGAATAATATTTTTCTATTAATCAAAGCTTTGAGGGATGAATAGTTCACCACATGTGGAGAAGAAAAGGAGAATATGTATAGGGTAGGAAGCAAGACATGCCATGGCACAGAGCGTAATTATTTGTAAAAAGACAGTGAGTCTGTGATCAAAATATGGGGTCCATGGCTGAAGTGGGGAAAGACAGTACCTGATAGTAGGTTTAAAATAGATGGTCAAGGGCAAGGCATACCCTACTGTTGGGTTTAAGTCTCATTTTTTAGGCAGTAGGGAACAATTGAAGATGTTTAAGAAAAAGATGTCATGATAAAATCTAAAAGATAAAGAGATTTTAAGAAATAAATTTATGGATGTAATTTTGTCTTATTAGGAAGAAACACAGCTCGTAAGAAGATTCTTGGTGAGGAAACATTCTCAACAAGAATTTTCCAGTAGTCTCTCATTTCCTCTGCTTTTTCCCCTGCTAGATTATCAAATCAATCTGTGCTACAGTCTCTTACCATTTGCCCTAACATTCAGGGAATGGAGTGACTCGTAGTTCCTTGTTAAAGCCTCTCTCTCATTTCCTCCTCGGGACCTTCTCTCTAGCCGAAATGTGGTTGGGATGTATTTTTGGCCTTCTTTCCCCTCTTCTCTTTTTTCCTTCCATTGACCATGGCTGTGCCCTGGGCTGTTAGAGCTCTTTATAAAGGTTTGGAACCCATTTGGGATGAGGTTGGGGGTAGGAATGGGATAATTACTTTTCCTAATCTAAATCCTTTAATGGCTGCTTTGTTTATTGCTTGCCTTTACCTTGAGTGTTTAGTCTTTTTCTTAAAATAGAAGTGAGGGCAATGTGCCCTATATCTGTTTTGTTCTAAGAATAGTTGGTTTGCTCATATGGGGTGCTAAATGCTGCCTAAGTCTGGGTACCCTGGAATAAGGGCTACTTCTCTGTTTTCCATAGAAATTGCTTTTTGGAGCTGGCTTTTCTCTCCACTAGGCTTGCCAAAAGACCAGAGGCTCACAGTTTGGTCACTGATAATACTAATGCTCTCCAACAATTAGTTGGCAACCTTTCCTAATAGAATATCTTTGAAGTGTTTCAGGTTGGGGCTGGAGGCTAGAATTGGGGCTGGCAGGAAAGGATGCAGGCTTTTTCATCTGAGAACCAAAAATACCCTCCCGACTCCTTATTTCCCAAACTTCATTGCACTGTGGAAGGCGTTCTGCCCCTCAGTCACCTTGCCATCATTACAGGGCACTTCCAAGTGCGTTTGGAAGCCTGGCAGTGAATGTTGTCTCCTTACCAGAGAAATAAGGTTGCGAAGATGCAACGAGCACAGCATTCTTATTATAACTCACCTTCTCACTGGCTTCTGGGCAGAGCGCTCACCTGCCCTTAATCTGTTACTTCTCTGAGCGTGTTTGTTGACGGCTGGGAACTGTTCAGAGGCTTTAGGGAAGAAAAGAGAAAGAAAAATAGAAAGTTGAATTCCCAACCATTCAATACCCCCTCCTTGAGCTAGTGCACGGTATACTGTGCCTCTTAGGGTGTGAAGCATGTGAGGGGACCACAGCAGCAAAGGTTCCTGAAGCCTCTTGAAAGCACGTATAAGTGAAAGCAGCTTCTGAACTGTTTTTTGCTGCCCCTTAAGAGAATTGTACGCTGTAAGAAAGATCTTTCTTGATGTTGCCGCATCCCTCTGTTCCTTCTTGCCCCCTTCCCGGGCCCACCTTGAACAGCTTATTTTAAGCACCATCTTTTCTCCTGGAGGGAGCATACACCACCTCCAATACCACTGCTAACACTTAGGTAGTGTTCCATGCCCTTTCCATAGAATAACTCATTTTCTACTCACAACAACCCTAATGAAGTGTTAGTCGCCATTTCTTTGATGGAAAAACTGAGGCTTAACGAGTTACACCCGTTACATCCATCTAACTTGCCTGAGATGACTGAGCTGGTTGAAAAAGAGGGTCAGACGTGCTCTGATGCATTACTCAATCATCTTTCTGTCTTTAGCATCTTTATATCTCACATCTGAAAGGAGCCTTATTAATGACACAACCATTCATGAGAACTCTGCTGCCAGTAAGCCCAGTGAATTGTGCACATCTGTCTTACTGGATTCTAGTCCCTGTGCTGGATACCTGTTCTCGGAATAAACGTGTCCATTTCAGAGACTATACATCTTCTTCATCTCATCAACCTTTTCATTACGGGGGGACACAGCTGAACCAACGGTTTCAGTGACATTACTCTGCTCTACTCACCATTTTTGGTACCTGGAAGCCGTTGCAAATCATAGCATCTATTAATCTTTCAAAAGATGTTCACAGATATTGGAAACAAATGTGGAGAACTGTTGTGCTGCCTGGGAATTTGTTGATATGTCTTTCAACAGGTCAGGCCACATAAGTTTGAGGGGGAGGAAGAAGATGAGATGGGGGGAGAGAGAATGTTAGAATTACTATTTTTTGTGCAGCACCTACTACAATCTGGCATTGCTAGGTGCTTTCCCCATATGTCACAGATAATGCTCCCAACAAATCTAGGTGAGAAGTGTTTTTGTTTGACTCCATTTTATCAATATGATGATTGAGGTTCAGAGATGTCAAGTAATAAGGACCAGGGTGACACAGCTCGTAAGGGGCTGAGATCATGTGAAACTATCGTCTGAAGCCCTTGCTCTTTCACTCTATTAAGATGCTTTTAAAGAAAGCATATGACAGTTGCTTTTAGCCAAAGGGAAATTGGAGGTTCATGACCCAGGACTTCATTCTCACCGTGGTGCCATGTCATTTGATGGTAATGAGGATTTTAGGGGCCTCGTCTGTGGGCAGAATGTCAGGTGATCCTTGGAGTATTTAAATATAGATCTTCACTTTGGAAATGAAGCTAAATCACCTTTGCCATGTGAATTAGTTTCACCAATAGGACATGTTGGCCTCATTTACTTTCTATGTGTTAATTTATTAGTGGGTCATCAGATATTGTAAGGGTAGGATTTTGTTAGAATTTCTGTCTTTTACTGCCTCTCATTTTTTCTCTTCTTGCCCTCTCCCCTCTGTCCTTCCTTCTAGCATCATGGACAAGAGCTGAGGTGTGTCACAAGCTGTTCATGGCCTTGGGTGAGCCACTTGACCTTTCTAATCCTCAGTTTCTCTGTCTATAAAATGTGTATAACAATAGTACCTCAAACAGTCGTTTTGAGGAGAATATTAATTAACATGTTTATGCAAGGTACTTGAACAATACCTAGAATACAGTAAGCTTAAATTTGTCATTGTTACTCCTTAAATAAATAGGTATTAATCCAGACATGGTGCAAGGCAACTGGGACTCTTTGCTGGGGCGCAAATTGAATTTCCCTGGTAGAGGATATCACTAGTTTTCATCGTGATGTTCCTTTCCATTCTCTTGTATGATAATATTTCAAATATAGTTTAAAAAATGGATTTTCAGAGTCTTTTTGTTTCTTATTCCCTGCTCCCTGGCATCCCATCTTTTTGTCTCTTTTCTCTCAGAGTACTTGGCACCGTGCCTCTGTGAGGGTACATGGGCTCAGGGAGTGATCTGGGAGAAAAACAAACCTAGTAATGTGGAAAACCAAGGTACATAGGAAAAATAACAATTATGTAGCCCTCACCAAATGTTTTTCATCTTGAAAGTGCTTTGAAAACATTAACTAATTAATTAATCAAAGAGAATTTCTACCAATCAGTGAAAATGCTCTTTACAATGTATTAAGCCTCTTGAAAGGTATGATTTATTCAGCGATGTTTCTATTTAGTCTTCAGGGAATCATCGGTTTCCTTTTTTGGACACATTTCAGGAGATTTGAGGAAATCTCTGCACACCCCTCTGATTCTGTGCATCCCAGCCAGCATGAGCAAGTAAACACACACCCACACTCACCCCCATACACACAAACACAAAATATTCCTTTACCATGATGTCCCTTGCCATTAAATATGGTAAAATATTACATAAGATTCTCTAATCTACTCTGCTTATCCACTTTTTATTGACCTGCCAGCAAAGTCAAGAGAAAAAACTCCTGTTGAGTGTCGAGTATCAAGGTCACCTGTTACATCCATCTACTTTCCTGTCTCCTCTGCTGGCCTGGGAGCCTCTCAAGAGCTGGGACTTTATTGCCATATCCTTAGAGCCTAGCTACTCAAAGAAACTCCCCAACATTAGCCCTATTCTCTAGCCTACAAAATGCCACTTCATCTCTTTGTGACATAGCAGGAGATTAGTAATAATAATCTTATGTTCATTCATTCAACAAATATTGAGCATCCGCCATTCATTTATTTATATATTCCTATAGCATACACTTTATTCAGTGCAAGTCTTTGTGTGACTCATGGTGATGGATTCAAAAATGATCCAGACAGCATTACTGCATTCAAGAAATTTGTTGTCCAGGAGGAAAGAGAAGGCAAGAACGTGAATAACTTTAATGTAAGGGGAAAATGGTATTCACCTACATTGAGTTACCTTCAGAAAAAGGAGAGAGGATTTCTGGCTGGGGCAATCAGGGAAGACTTTTGGAAATAGTTGATGACACCTGAGTGGGATATTTGAAGAGGAGCTGGCTTGTGGAAATTGTGAAGGAGGCGATGGTGCGCCAGACAAAGCGTAAGTAAGAGGGGAAATCCATGGACAAAGGAAAGCACAGTTGTATGGGAATCACTGATTTTTGACTAGAGCCTAGGCTGGGAGAGAAGGTTAGGGGACATAATCTAAGAAAGGAGAATTGGTTCTATGTTCAGGAAATGCATGGCATATGCAGGACTATACTGGGTCAGCCCTGGAAACAGCCATCACTAATCTATCTCAGCACTCAGAAAAATGTATTATAGATTACGGGAATGTGGTGTCCAAATCCCTCTTCAGACCTCTCTCCAGGAAGTCACTTTTTTTTTTTTGAGATACAGTTGATTTACAATATTGTGTTAGTTTCAGGTGTACAGCAAAGTGATTTGGTTATACGTATTATATATGTATATATATACTTTTCTATTCTTTTTCATTATAGTTTATTACAAGATAGTGAATATAGTTCTCTGTGCTATACAGTAAATCTCTATTGTTTATCTGTTTTATATATGGTACTGTTCATCTGTTAATCCCATACTCCCAATTTATCCTTCCCATTTGGTAACCATAAGTTTGTTTTCTATGTCTGTGAGTCTGTTTCTGTTTTGTAAATAAGATCATTCGTACTACTTTTTAGATTCCACATACAAGATTCCATTATATGAGATCATATAGTATTTATCTTTCTCTCTCTGACTTACATCACTTAGTATCACATCTAATCAGATGCCTTGAAACACATTTGTTCAGGAGAGGAGAATTGCAAGCCACTCCTGGGCCACACCATGGAGAGCCTTAAGTGATAGGCTGAGGAATCTAGGATTTATTTCTCTGGCTTCAAGTAGTAATCAAGAATGGATTCAGAGTCAACACCATTAATATCATTCACTGGACTATAATAATGTACTCTGAAGATATACAGAATTTCTGTTGAAATGTGGGTGTTTGGAGGCTTACCTGAACATTAAATTAAGCCTTTCAAAGATTTTATGTAAAATTTAAATTTTATCTCCTCCTTTATTCTCTGGTTATCAGTTTCTATTTCTTGTTATTATTAAGTTTCTAACGAGAGCTGTTTACCTTTTGGTTTCTAATTCCCTACAGGCTTGTAAATTCAGACCTGTTGTAATACTACATAAAATTAAAATATGTAGGTTCTGAGCAGTTGTTTGAGGAGTTTTCAGAATTTAAATTCAGATACTATCACAACTATGCAAGCTACTCAGACATTATTTCTTTTATCTGACTGATTTTTGGAAAGATGAATGATTATTGTACAAGTTACAATCTCTACCATTAAGTTACAGAACCAAGACAGTCATCAGTTATTCTCTTCTATCCAAGGTGTAGCCTATGCAAAAATGCAAATACTGGTACATGGGTGAACTACTTGGCACCAACTTAATCTGGCTGGATAGAATCACATTCTGAGGGTCTTTCCTGACCTTTCTCAAAAGCAAAAATCTACTGAATTTTCAAAAGGATGTTTGCAGACATTGGAAACAAATGTAGAGAAGTGCAGTGATTTTAAAAAGCTCAGGTTGTCTCTGCTTCTAAATTTCCCATTCTTATGAAAGTAAGACTTTTCCAGAATATTCTCTGTAAGGATTCTAGGAAATTAAAGAGAATATCTATTAAGAGTGAATGATCTGGGAAATGGTTGACAACCACATTGCACTGCTGTTTAAAAGGAAAGGGAATAAAGGCTTGTCAAAGGGGACTCAGAATCCTTTGCTCCAATGACACTCATTTTGATTGGGTCCTCCCACCAAGCTTACTCGTGCGCGCGCTGTCTCTCTCTCTCTATGTATGTATATGTATGTGTGTATATATATATATCAGATTTCTAATTTGCCAAATAAACTAAATAATGCTCCTTTCGAGGGGCTATCTAAATTGCATTTAGTTTCCTAGGAGGATAGAGATATTACTATACTTAAATTATTGTGCACGCCAAGGGCAAATCAGCCACTGCCCTCACCACCACCCCTCCCCACATCCAGCTCCATGTGCAAAGGGGTATCAGGAATTCAAGACAGCAGAATGTAGAGCTCACCACACAGGTGATGGCATCAGACGGACCTGGATTTGCATCCCAGGTCACTTACTCACTAGTTGTGTAACTTTGCCCTAAATGGTTTATTCTTTCAGAGCCTCTGTTTCTTAATCTATAAAATGGGGATTATGACTGTACCTGCCTCAGAGAATTACTATGGGGAATAACTCTCCCAATCTCTGTTAAAGTACTCAACAGTAGAATTATTACGAGACTCCTCAAAAAGCTTTAAAGTTCCTTTCTTGGGGACCACCACAGAATCGTCACTAACATTTCAGGTTTCCGACACAGCTTTCCTTGAAGGTTGCCCTTTGTGACTTTCTTAACCGGTTATCTTATCATGAGTTAAGGATTCTGCTGCTCTCATGAGAAAAATCAGCAGCCTAACATATACATAGGAAGGTGTTACTGAGGATCCCAGAGAGCTTTCTGCCATCTGAGACATTCTCCAGGGAATAAATGTATTCTTAGGGGTAAGGAAAGAGGGTTAATATTTAACATTTTCTTAGCAACCCCTCACTCACTTTATTCATAATATTTCAGTATAGGGCAAGCTAATAGCCAGACAATTGCAGGAGACATATCCACAGTCAAGGGCTGGTATGTATTTATAGCTGGAGGTATATGTCTACAGCTGTGAGCTGTGTAAATACATGGACCCAATTTGTGGATGCTTTTTGTGTGCACAGAGAGGACAGAACAGAGAGATGAATGCTAGTTATAGGGTAGAACATGCATGGGATGGAGGTGTTTTTCCGTATCTAAGCATCTCATTCTTATGAATTCTTACAGGCTAGGAATTTGCAAAGAGCTACACACCAATATCCCCTTTAGAGGTAATACTCCAAAATGGAAAGGTGTTTAACAAAAGCTTCCTATTCATAATCAAAGCCTCCCCTTGTCACCGAGCAAGCCCAGCAGTCTGCTAGGAGCAGAACCGTACAAAATGCAATTTTTACCTTTCTGTGGTTCGGAGCCACTGCTGGTGCTGAAAATGAGTGGGGAGGCAGTGAGGCATTGAGTTCAAGGTCAGGCCTGAAAAGGCAGAGGAATGAGACCTAAAAAAAGGTGGAACCCAGAGGAGTGCTGACAGGTGGGAAGGGAGGTGCCAAAGGTTCGCTTGCTTCCCTGCAGCTTTTCCTCCGAGGGCTCCCCAGGTCCCCATCCCCTTCCCCAGCCAGGAACCTCTGAAAAACTTGGATACTCTGCCTGCCACTCATGACACTCTGTACCACAAGTCTGTCGTGAAAGAGGCCTGGGTGTAAAACCTGGCTCTGCATGGTGACACTGGCTGTGATCTGGATCAGGTAACTTTCAGTCTCTGATTCTCAGATTCCTTGTAAGATTTAATGGGAAAGACAAGCACCAGCAGTGGCTCTTCCTCTTGGTAGACCCAGATAGATCCTCAGACCCAATAGCCTGGTTAGGCTGCAGACCCCATAGTGACCCCCCAATCCCGACCTCCCCTGAAACTCTCAAGTCAGACCTAGGTTCAAATCCCAGCTCTGTGGCTTACTCGCTCTAAGACCTTGGGCAAGTTGCTTGATATTGTGTGTGTGTGACAGTGAAAGAGAGAGAGAGACAGTGAGTGAGTTTAAAGTTTGCTAGGGTACTGTTGGATAAAATGGAAAATAAAAATAGATATCTCGGTTTTCCCCTGGAGTTTATAGTTTAGCAGATTTCTTTTTGTTGGGGAGCCTCGGTTTCCTCATCTGTAAAATGGGAATAACAGCATTTAGCCAGAAGAATCGTCGTTAAAGTTAAAATAAAAAAAGTTCTGAGCAAGGTGACTATCATGAGGTGGGTGCTCAGTAATGGATTACTGATGTCCTATTGCATGCAGTTTCTACAATATTGAATTATCTCTATATTCCCCCACGATGCCATCCCCAAAAATCTGTCTGCTGTATTTACCATGAGCCACTTTTGCGCAGTCTGATTGGTTACTGGATAACGTGAGCCAGGCAGCAGAGCCTGAGGGCTAGTCATGTGGACTTAAGCACCAGATAAACCTGTTCGAGTCCTTCTTTGCCACTTATCCAAATGTGTGACCTTGGGAAAGCTACTTAACCTCTCTTAGCCTCATGTTACTCATCTTTGAAATGGAGGTAAGAACAGTTCCTACCCTAAGAATCATTACTCCTATGCTAAGAGGTGTGTGTGTGTGTGTGTGTGTGTGTGTGCACGCGTGTGCGCGTACCCATAAGAGAGAAAGTTTAACGTGTACCAGGTATTCTGAGATTAATAATATGGTCTAGAGAGTTGTGTGCATTGGGAAGACTATATACTAACTAAATCACAGCACTAATGGAAAGTTGGAAATATGGCAACTTTTAAAAAGAAAAGTGAAATGATGCCTTGAAAGCCTATACTAAGGGGGATTTGACTCAGCTAGAGAGATCACAGTTGGCTTCCCTGAAGAAATGACACTGGAGTAGAAAACCAAAGGACAGATAGGAGTTTGCTAGATGAATAGGGAGGGAAGGACATTCATTCCTAGCAAGCTTTCAGCATCTGCATCACAAGCATATGATTGCCATCTTCTCATCAGACTGTAACCACAAAGAGCTCTGGGATGTGTCTTTGTCATCTTCTGTCACCTGTAAGTTCCTTGAAGGAAGTAAATGCTTAGTAAATATTTCTTGAATGAGTGAATGTTAATAGGAAATCAATATGTGTTTGTTGAAGGAAATAAAAAATAACTGCTCTGCCCTCATCTCGTGGCTTTATTCAGGATGCACTTAAGGAAGACACATAATTTAGTAAAAAAAAAACCAAAAAAACCCGACGTGGACCTTGCAGGCAAACAGACCACGCCCTCTTTATTTTGGCCCTATCACCTTGAGGAAGTCACAGGACATCTCTGTGTCAGTCTCCTCATGTGTAAAATGGGAATAAGGGTAGCTTCTTTACAGGATTATTTTAAAGGTTATGATGGTAAGTCTGCAGCGCCTGATAAAAAGGGTGACTCAGAGTACACAGTCAAGAGATGAGTGTTGTGAATATTATTAGTATTAGAACATTGGCAAATTGCAGGCATGCAGTTTTTCAAAGACTTGCAGATTGCTGAAGACAGGCTAGGTACCGCTTGAAGGCCAGAGGGTGTTATCATCCGGACATTCCGCAGACCTTTACTTTGCTGGAAATGTCTAGAGTTCATCGATGCACTGCAGTCTCTTTCCAGTGCCTGAGTCAAATTGCAGGTTCAGATTCCCAGATGCATTGGTTATCATTGACTAGCAGCAGTTGGTAAAATATCCTGGGGCCTCAGTTTCCTTCTAGGGTTAATCATATAGTGTTTGCACAAGATAAAATGAGTTAATTCATGGGCATCTCATAACACAAAGCCTACACAGGATAAGTAAGCAATACCTGTTAGCTGTTACTATTTCGACGGCCAGGCCCTGCTGGATTTTCTGTCAACTACTCTGTAACTGAATCAGCCTTTCCTGGGCTGGGAATTGCTTCCTTTTGTAATTCCCTTTACAGAAGGAAGAAAAGCAACTCCCCGCTGAGGTCTGGAAGCCTAGCTTCCCGGGCATCGCACCCTCCTGGGCAGGTTCAGGGCCACAGAGGAGTCTAGGTGAGGCAGGTCAGCAGGGGCTAAAGGCTCTGGAAACTCTGCCTTCCCTCTGGAAACCACGGAGCTCGGCCCTACCCCTCTCTACGTTCCTAATCCTGGAAGGCGCGATCTGCCTGGAAGGCAGCCGAACAGTGGGCACGCTCGCAGCCCAAAGCCAGCTCGGGTCATCCG
Source organism: Delphinus delphis (assembly GCF_949987515.2). Lineage (NCBI taxonomy): Eukaryota > Metazoa > Chordata > Mammalia > Artiodactyla > Delphinidae > Delphinus > Delphinus delphis. Next base: position 30,344,668 of record NC_082685.1, on the reverse strand, counting down.
CGGGGCGCTCGGGCTTGCTGTGCTCCCCTGCGTGCAGGGACCCGGCTGCAGCTGCGGTGCCTTGGGTTTCGAAGAGCTGGAACCTCGGTGCGTGCAGCCAGGGAACCGAGCCTCCCCACCCTGCCCCCACCCCCCGCCAACCCCAGAGCAGAACTGAACTCCGCACCACCCGCGGCTCGCGCACTCGGTGTCTGGTCTTGGAAATGCCTGGTTGGGGGAATCGCTCTGGAGACAAAGGGGTGCAGGAGCCCCTAGCGCCCCTCTTTCGCTGCCGTAATCCCCTGCCTGGCCCCGCAGCCACAGCAGCTGCAGCCCCAGCGCCACCACCCAAGCCCCGGCGGCCTCAGCCTGTGCGCGCGCTCGGGGCCGGGGATTGGCTCGCACTCCCCATTCAGGGGCTGCGCAGGCTGGCGGGAGGTGCGCGGCGCTCCGTGTGTCTGTGTGTGTTTGTGTCTGTGTGTGTGTGCGCGCGCGTGCGTGTGGGCATGTGTGTGTGCGCGCGTGTGTGTCTGTGCGGCGCGCGGGCGGGCGCGTGTCTGTGCGCGCGGGGGCTCCAGTGCGGGAGCCACTGGGTGTGCGTGCGTGTGTTATGGGTTTGATTCCAGAGCAGGTTGCACACTGGTCCTGGGTGGCTCGCAGGCTCAGGTCGTGCTTGGGCGTCCTCCTCCTAATCGTTTCCGAAGTAGCAGCAGCCGCAGCAGCGGCAGCAGCGGCAGCAGGAGCCGCGGCACATCGGCAGCAGCTCAGCGGCACAGCCGGCAGAACTGTGCAGAAGCGAGCACCGTTTGGGGAGTCCGGGGGGCGGGTAAGAGGGAGGAGGGGGAAAGCCTGTCTTGGTCTTTGGGATTATTTTTCCCTTTCTTTCCTTCTCTCTCTTTCTTGAGGGTGTGTGTTACCCCCTCGAAGTGAAGGAATTTTGCTCCAAAGCGAGCCGGGACCGAAGACTCTAGGCTAAGTTATCTCTATGTAGATGGTGTCAGGGAGCGAAGCTACTGACCGAGCCGCTGGTAAATGCTTTTCACTTCTTACTCTTTAATGCTTAAGGCTTTTTCCCCCCTCTTTTCTTTCTTCCTCATTTCCTTTCTGTTGCTCGTCATTCTGCAATCGCTCCTGAATCAGCCTGCAGTTCCCTTTTCTCTCTCTCCTTGCGTTTGTGCAGTTTGCAACTTGTTTCGTGGTTTTCTATGTATTTTTTTCCTCCTTCATCCTCAGATGAATGCTGGAACATTTAAATTCGGCACTTCGGGAGGTCATCATTAGTTGCATGAGTTTCAAGGGGGAGGGGAAAGACTGGTAGAGCAGACTGTTATTTCCCTGCAGAAGGACTGCCGGTTTCTCTCTAATGTTCATCGCAATTATAGGGATTTTTTTTTTTTTTTAGGATGCATTTTAACGTTACATTGATGTTTAAGGTTATCGTTCTTCAGGATTACAATGCATTTTGACTCAGTTTTGACAGCATGACAGAAGCCAGTGATTCCAGAACTACTGTATGGTACATGCTGGCTAAAATATTCAAGATTAGAGGAAGAATCATTTGCATTCCAAAAGAGAATTTCTTAAAAATGCTGTTTTGCCTCACATTGCTGCAGACTTGCAGGAGGTAATAATAGACACCACTACTCATGTTGCTTGCAAAGATAATAAACATATAAGTGGTTTAGTGCATCACATACTGTCCTGTCCTCCAGTGTTTGAGCTTTTGCTTAAATTTACTTAATGATAAATTTAGGGCTATGGAAAAGGAGGGAGATTGCTGGTATTGTTTTATTTAAAATTGCGAGACATGTTCAGCAATTTCTAATCCCCAAACCAGCCCTTTCTTAGATCTTACTTGAAGTGGCATCTGGTCAATTGGGGAGGGGGAGGGCAATTTCTGCCATCCACATGGAACAAAATTATTTTAAATAGCCAGCATAATGCATGCAAATTGAACTCTTAACTCTTTTCTTAAAAATAGAACTGACTCTGTAACTCTTGCTTCCAGGATGTTTTAAATATTATTTAAAAATTAACGTACCACAGTTCTTTCATGTATTCGTATTTAAGTTCTTTGGAGGGTCCTTAGCAGTTAACCATGTTTCGTGCTCTTTTTCCCCCTAACTTTTCAGTTCCAGTTCAGTAGAAACACTGAAGGGTCAGTAAGTAAAGGAAAATCAGCAGTTTAAAAAGAAATCAGTTGATAGTTGTGAAAATTTCTGCTAAGCCATAGGAAAATAAGCTAAAATAATGACAGCTTAAATGTAGGGAGGGAAGTCGGGGGCAGGATGGATTGCAATTTCAGTATGTGTGTTACCATCCTGAGGAGCTCTGAACTCTAGATTCAGATGAGGATATCCAGTGCAGGGATACTCTGAGGCACACACATTTTACAGAGGGAAAATATCGTTGTTTAAGGAAGCCTGCTTCTCTGTGGTTGCCAGATCAGAGACCAGCAATTACCTAGGTGCAAAGGGGATGTTTGCAATAATACTGCTCAACTGTGTTTTAATGTAAACTTAGCTGATGTTGGAAGAGCAGCATAAAACAGTTTACGACTTGGAACAAAACAAACTGTAAATTAACTCAAGTCAGACCCTCTTTACTATAGAAGAAAGCCTACTCCAAGACACCATGCAAATTCACCTGTTCTGGGCTGCCTGTGTTGACAAAAGCTTTTCTTGAGATTGTGGACAGGATTCCTAAGATCTAAAGCTTATTTCTTCTTTTGTAGTCTGCTGATGGTAATAAGACGTTTTATTTAGAATGAAAGCTCAGCTTACTCCTGGGTCCCTTGAGATGGCAATATTGCTATTTAAAATATTTTTACGGACCCTTGCCATTTACAATTTTGATCAAGTTGGAGGGAAAAACCCAGCTTCCATTCATTTGGATCACAGTTGTCTTTGAAGCATTTGTTTGCCTGGTTACGAAGGAAAAATGAATTTGTATAGTAAATTATGATCCTAAGAACCCAAGTCTTCTAAAGCATGGTTTTCTCATTCTAAGACCAAAACCAGAAAGCAGTATGCTCCATGCTGAGCAGCTGCATTATTTCTCTGGCATATTCCACAAACAGGGGCACAAACAGATAACTGACCAGGCTAAGGACTGATTTCACGTGGCCCATGAAACAAGATTTCTAATTGTTATATAATATATTCAGAGCATGAATTTATTTATGAAACAGCACAATTAGCTTCAGTTTCAGCATCTTCACTAGTTATGAAGACCAAGAGTCCATTGATTTAAAGAACACATTCCTTCCTGCTGTGGTTGTTTTTTACCCACCCACCCCTTTCTACGTCTAGTTTCCTGGCAACTTCGGAAAAGCTCTGAGAGTTTGTGTTAAAATATTAAACATAGCTATGTTTTGCGTGTATTGCCTGGTGAGATTGCTATTCAGTCAGCTGGATTTGTAATATGGTTCTGTGTGGTATAGTGTTTGTGGCTTGTTGGTGGTTTTCTTATTATTGTTATTGATGTTAAGTTTTCCATTGAATCTTAACTAAGCTCATTTTAACTTTCTGTGCCTGGTGTTGATCTCAGATTAATGTGTCAAAATAATACCATCCTCTTGCTAAGCTTGTTGGTAAATTAGGTACTTTACGTTCAGTTGGTGTTTGTGTTGAATTTCAGCATTTCCAAAGGCATGGCATCTGATATCCTGGGGAGAAGGTAACTTTTTTGGGAGGACAGGCTGTGTAGCAAGAGACTGTTGGTTCATGGAACTTGACAATGACAATACATTTGCCTGTATTGTTAAGTCTCCTATTCTCATTTTGATAAGAGTAGAGTTTTATCTGCATGTGTGAGGTGTTTATTATGCTAGAGTTACTGAATGTTTCTTGAAAGTAATGACTTTTTGTTCATTGTGAATTGAAAGGGACTCTGCACTCCTTGTGTGTTTTTGAGGAAAACCTGTATTGGTGAGCTTTTCCATTGTTTTCTATTCTGTGTAGACTAATTTTGAGAAGTGATTTCTGGTGAAATATGGTCAAGGTCATTGTCAAGGGCCTTTTTATCCCTCTCCACTTAAAAACTCAAACTTAAACTGCAAGTCAGATTTAAAGTGACAAAACTTATATCAGACTACTGTCTCAAATGGGACTATGTGAAAAGCATATGTTTTTGTCTCTCGTTACTTTGTGTGAAGCAACAGTTTTATTCTTTGACTTACTGGTTCCTTGTAACCCTGATATACTCACAGGAAGAAACCTTCCATTCTGTACTCATAGTACATACAACAGATTCTCAGCCTTCAGGGAAGATTGTAAGGACATTTTCGGGGGGCGGTGGGAGGGATGGCTGTCTTTTCATATGTTCTTAATGGAAAGAGGAACGTAACAATATTTTTTTAAATGTGATGTCGATCTAATTAGATAATACCCCATTTAAAATTTTGTGAAACCAACAGTAATTTTATAAGAGTCATGTGCAGTGAGAGCAAATAGTAGCTTTGTCAAAGTATTTCTTTATACTTCTGCTTTCGCTTTTGCTTTGTAAGCAGAATATCCACAATGTTCGGGACTTTGTACTACCAGTAAATTGTGTGCATATATGTGTGTGTGTGTGTGTGTGTGTGTGTGTGTGTGTATGTATATATATATATATATATATGATTGTTTTCTCTACCTAAGATAAACCATTACTTAACATATTATTTTAGCTCTGCTAAAAGTATCCTGTTCATATTTCTAGAAGATTTTATTAAGTTGAAGAGATATAAAATCTTTTCCCAAAAATTCATGTTACTCACTGCCCCAAGTCTACTTAATATATTGCATTTTCCAATGTGATTTTGAACTTGAAATATTGCAGCCTTTTTGTATGAATTCCTCGTGGCAAAAAATGAAGCACCTTGAGGAATAGTTTGCACATAAAGTTCCCTCATTTTTGCTGAAAGACTTTAATTGGTCTCCCTCTTCTAAGTGTAGCATTACCAACCTTTTAGACAAAAAGAATTATCAGGAAAAAAGTACGGTTATGTGCTTTTCAGCAGTACTGTGGGTAAAAAGAGAGCAGGTGTTTTAACTCTTTGCATGTAAATTTAATGAATAGAAATTGAGATTAAATAATGCAGCTAATACGTTAAAATAAAATCTAGTTTCCCTAGCAAACATTTTTTCCCCTGTACAATATGAATTGATCTTTGACTCTGATGGAATGATTGAGAGCGTTCCTCATCTCATCACCAGAATATTGGTGGTGGGTACCAAAGATCTTGCATCCATTTTGGGAAAGTATGCTTGCGTGGTTTGAGAGGAAAGAGATGGTTTCTTTAAAAGTTTAGACTTCTTATGCTTTGACTGCAGTTCTTTCAGAGGAGGCTCTGTTCTCCTTGATACTTGTTTAGATCACCTATGAAGACTCCTCATTATTTCTCCTGTCCCTGATTTGGTTCTTCCACAGGTTATTCTAATATTAATATGATGCCAGATTTCTCAGTTTAGTTGTTCTTATCATTGTGTTAGTTTGTGATTTCTGGAATATGATGCAGATCTATAAAAGTTTAGGACCCGGCCTTATGAAAGATAGTGTATTTAATTGTTCTGGTGACTAAATTATTTAGCTGTATAGGCTTAAGCCTGTTAAAAAATATTAGAAATTTTGTGTGATCCATTTCTATCATTATGGCCTTGGTAAAGTACTTATTTTATAATATATAAAAGGGAGTTATGGATCTTGTAAAATAAAGAATTTATTTGTGAATTTGGTTCAAAAGAATAAGTCATTTTTGTTTGTTTGTTTAGTTGTCTCAGTCTTCAGTTTACCTATTAAGAGGCAAAAACTAAAGTTGGAGAATATAATACACTTGGTGAAGATAAAATTGATACTAACAGTAATGTACTGATTTCACATCTTTAGGGAGGACAATTCTATGGAGGATTCTTTTGGAAAAGGCTGATGTTTAAATGTCATTTTGATTATTGCTTAGGATTTAACTGATACTCAATGTCTTGACATTTCTCCTCCTTTAATTAGAGGAATAAGAGTATATGTGGAAAAAGAAATACATCATTAAATAGAAATGATTAGGTTCTTAGATTATTTCTAAGAATGAAATTGCACTATTAGAGAAGATAGCTATGTCCACGTTTCTGGCTAATTCAAACAGTAAATATCTACATAGCTAAAATTATAGTTATTATTAGGGAACTTACTGCAACAGACTTTGTGATCTTAACTGTGATCATTTTTCTAAACCATTTCAAATATAAGAGTATATGGTTACATACTATACATTTCAGTAGATATTACCTATTACCTAGAAGGAACACAGGCAAATTAAAGCTGCATGAAAGTGTATTTCAGGCTTTTTTTTTTTTTTTTTTTTTTTTGCGGTACGCGGGCCTCTCCCGTTGCGGAACACAGGCTCCGGACGCGCAGGCCCAGCGGCCATGGCTCACGGGCCCAGCCGCTCCGCGGCATGTGGGATGTTCCCGGACCGGGGCACGAACCCGTGTCCCCTGCATCGGCAGGCGGACTCTCAACCACTGCGCCACCAGGGAAGCCCTATTTCAGGCTCTCATTTTTTTCTTATTCCTTCAATAAGCACTTTTTAGATTCCCAAGACAGGCCAGGTACTGTGCTCTGCTAAGAGCTAGATCTTATGCTAAGAGTAATTTGATGCCAAAGTGATGTCTAAGAAAGTAAATGAGAATAGAAGTGTTTTGTTTTGTTTTTTTTAATACAAGGTAAAGCTTTGCTCTTTGTGTCACTTGAGAGTATATTAGAAAAGTGATTTAATTTAATTTTTTTTTAGGATTTGCTCAGACAATAATTGTATACAAATATCTTCTCATTCTCTGCCTTCTATATGCCCAACTCATGTCTATTCATGTAGTCTGGTGTGATATGACCTCTGGAGTTGGAGACCTCAGTCAAAATGTGGGTCTACCTGCATGGATTTAATGGAGGCATGAGGGCAAGGCAGTGTCAGTTTGTGGGAAGAGGATGCAGACCAGAGGGAAATGTACTCTGTAGTTGGCTACCATTTCCTTATGGTAATAATCATGCCACCAGTTTTATTTTTAGCCTCGCCTAAACTTTTGGAGAAGATGCAAACTGCTTTTCTAACCTTAAGAATAATAATATGATTATTACACAAACATTTCACAGTGGTTAGGGCTCTGCAATTTGTGTGACCTAGCATCTAATTTTTCTCCTCTCTAATTCTGTTTATATGCCCCCGCATATAATCAGACTCAGTCAGATGAAACCAATTACTAAGGGGAAAAAAAATCAAATTTATTTATTATATTTATTGGGTGTGTCTGTTGCTTAATTATCCATTGGCACATTTACATGTGGCCATGGAGAGGGCCGTGGATGAGTGTGGAAAAATGATCAATGATCACTTCTCACAGTCCAGAGGAGGCTGCCAAGAAAACAAGAAAAAAATAAAAAACACAAACGGAAAAAACCTACAACCCTACCCTTTCTTGTTGCTATCAACGTGGGAGACCTGAAAACTGAAAAACAAGTATCACCCAGAAATATGCGTTTGACTTGACATAGGAAAATCTGGAAAAGGTTGGGAGTTGTTTTCAGACTTCTTCATAACCACTAGATATAATGTTAGGAAGAAATGTAAGGAGTTCCGTACGCTTTGAAACAAATAATGATTTAGATGTTCCAAGGTGTGTGTTGGAAAATGAACTCAAATTATCCTGTGAAGCAGATGACCAAACCCACCCCTTGGCTGTGAGTTGGACTGTGGAAAGATGTGGGAGGGATGGTGGGGAGGGTGAGGGGATCTACAAGCGGCGTTTGCAAAGTGACTGACTGTTAGGTGTAACTGCAGTGATCTGATGCTAAGACAGCACTGTTAAAGCAGTGAATTAAAATACATTTTGTTTCTGACCTTCGATGGTAAAGACATAACACAGACTTTTATATCTGGTCTCATGTGTTTTTGTTTTAAAAAATTCCTCCCCTCAAACAAAAATGTTTTCTGTTTCACCTACTCCCCCACCCCAAATTAATGGGATCGATCTTAAGCATGGCTTATTTCTTTTTTTTTTTTCCCACTTGCTCTCATCATCCATTTTTGGAAATATATCAGTGTGGAAGTTGTTCTTCCAAATAGATCATAACTGAAATAACCACCGTTTAAAGTAAATGTGGCAAGGCTAAATTGTAACAGAAACATCATCTTACGTATGGAATTCTTCAATTCCGGGGACCACTAAATTATCTGTTCTAGCCACACCCTTAAGGTAGAACGTGCATATGAACTTCAACGAGAAAAGCAGATCACTTTTGAATTTGAGGCATTTGAAGATTGTCTTCAAGGGAACACTGACTGAAGTATGATTTTAGGAATTGTAGCACACCGTTAATGCATCCTTTAGAGAAGACAATGAGTAGATTATGATTTATTGCTAATTGCCATTTATTTGGAGATGCTGGTGTTGAAGAAACTATTTCAGCATTTAGATTATGCTTTTGTTACATTTGGCTGCAGAGAAATTAAAATGGCAACATGAGTCCTGAGAATTGAGAGGGAAAGGTGGCTTTATACCTGTTGACTTAGCAAGAAAATATTAGCGATGAGGTACAGTTTGCATTTATTCTAATCTGTATTTTAAAAGTTATTCTGTAAAAAAAAGGTTATTACAGAGCAAAAGTTGCTCTCAGCTGAATTCACTGAAGAAGCCGAACAGTAAATAAAGAACGTGAACTCTCCTTCCTATGACAGTGATTTTTCACTAAGGACTCTCTCTCTAGGTATATAAGGGGCACTAGTTCTTTTTATATGATTTGTGTAGTTCCCATAGACTGAAGTCTATTTCTGGGCAATTTTCAAGTTAAAATTGTGTTATGGCTACCCTGAAGGTTGTCATTTCTTGGTTTTTTCTTGTCAGTCAATTCATAACTGTTTATTAAGCCCCCGTGGGGTATATACAGAATCATATACTATTTGGGTGTGTATACGTGTGTGTGATTGGTTTCTGGTCTAGAAGCTTACAGTCTGTAGGCAAAAGTACCACTGTATGTGTGTGTGCATGTGTGTGTATAGAATAATACTTTAATTACAGAAGTTAGTAGTAGTTTTTTGTTTTGCTTTGTTTTGTTTTTAATAGCATTGTTCTGGAACTCCAAATGCATTTACTCTGAGAAAAGCATAGCTTCACTTGAGGTCAGGGATATAACTTCTCAGCTTTCTTTCTTTTAAATTCAGATATAGCAGACATGTTTAAGTAAAGAAGAAAGCCAGAGGGCTTGTATTAAACTGGGGATTCTTGCCAGGTTAACATCTAGGTTTCAGAGTAAGGGCAGATCCTGATGCTGGTTATTTTTAGGACGTGCCTGTTACCTGTGTCGGTCCAATCAGTGAATGGATGAATGACTTGATGCCCCAGAGCTGTCAGTTTACATTTTTTTATGACCAGTGAGTCAATTTATGATTTACTTTTTTTTTTTTTTAAATGGAGTGTTTTGAAAAATGATAGGAATTGTGAAGGAAAGAAAATTTCCAAGTGTTCCCATGGATGGAAAATGTTCTCTAAAGGAATATTTTCCCTGTTGTACTTGAAAGCGTATGGTGAATATGTAGGTTCAGGGATTTACTTTTCAAAACTTATTCACTTTCTTGAGTTTATCTTTTATCAGTCATTTGTGGGAATGATAATATTCTTGAAAAGTACCTGGTGAATAGCTCTGAAAGTGGATGGCAAAGGAAGAGTGCACAGAGGCACTGACCCTTTTCACAGCCCCAGGTAATAGCTTGCTGGACTTCCGGCAGTCAACTTTGACTTTTGATAACCCTGGTCAGGCTCTTGATTAATGCTCATTTTTGCTGTGATTTTCAAGATGTGCATATCTCATTTCCAGCAAATTGTAGCTAAACCATCAAATTTCTTTTCCATCTTCTGTTCCTTGTGGATCCGAGTCAGAGAAGCAATGTCTGAGAAAAATAGGAAGGGATCTTCATTTAAACTTTAACTCTTGGCTCTTTTCCTGTTGGATCCGTGAATTTCTGAGAATTTCTGAGATCACTTCTCATCTGCTGCAGGAGAAGGATAGAAAGTTTCCTAGTCTTTGTGATAAGAATATGTTCTTTACAACTCACAATATTGTAGGATCTCTTAATTTCACAGCAGTTTCTAAAATTAACCAACACAGAATAAAAGCACAACTTGATATATTATTATTATTTTATATATATATATATATATATATATATATATATATTTATTTATTTTTTTTTTTTTGTTTTGGCTGTACGCGGGCCTCTCACTGTTGTGGCCTCTCCCGTTGCGGAGCGCAGGCTCAGTGGCCATGGCTCACGGGCCCAGCCGCTCCGCGGCATGTGGGATGTTCCCAGACCGGGGCACGAACCCGTGTCCCCTGCATCGGCAGGCGGACTCTCAACCACTGCGCCACCAGGGAAGCCCCTGATTTATTATTTTTGATTGTGGGGTTGGGTTATGTTCTTACTTGTAAGTTAGAGAGACTAATTATGGCGAACGTAAACATAAAGGGAATGCGTTAGAAAGATATTGGGAATCACGGAGTCCCCGGGAAAGATTTGGCACTTGTGCTTCTGCCACTGAATACCGTGTGCCCAGCTGTAGCCCTCCGCATCCCTGACACTGGGCTCTGCCATTTCCTTTAGTATCAGCTAGCGCTGCAGCCCTGGAGGTTGCAGTGGTACAGTAGATGACTATTCATACCAGGCCTGGAAGGAACCACTGTCCTTTCTTCTGGGGATCCCGTGCTCTCGATTCAAAGTTCTAATCCGGTGTATCCATCCAGTTGTCTGCATTTTGATCACGTGTCACATCCCTGTAACTAGAAAGTCTGGAAAATCAATAGTCTGGCCCTTTTGTATTCTAGAATGAGGCAGAAAGACTTAGACTTTGAGCAAGATGTAAATGGTGGAATTCCCTCAAAATAAAAGGGGAGAGGCAGTCAACGAAACTGGTAAACAAAAAGCCCCCAGCAAGTATTTACCATAAGTGACCTGTAGCATCTTAGGGGATGGACGGCAAGGGCTTCAGTGCATGAACTTGGAAGGCTAATAGTGAGAACTGCTCTCTTGCTTAAAATGGATTGGAGTATATGCCTGATTGTAAAGGTGTTAAGCAAAATGCTTTTGATTTTAGCGCACACCAATCTCAAATATGTTCGTCATGAAGAATTATTTTAGTTATCACCAAGAACCATATTAAAATGTTATTCATGGGTTTCCCTGGTGGCGCGGTGGTTGAGAGTCCGCCTGCCGATGCAGGGGACACAGGTTCGTGCCCCTGTCTGGGAAGATCCTACATGCTGCGGAGCGGCTGGGCCCGTGAGCCATGGCCGCTGAGCCTGCGCGTCCGGAGCCTGTGCTTCACAACGGGAGAGGCCACAACAGTGAGAGGCCCGCGTACAGAAAAAAAAAAAAAAAAAAATGTTATTCATGTGAATTCTGCTTCATGTTGAAATTAAAGATAATCCACCTAGAATGGGCTGAAGTTTGCCTATGCGTAAATATGTAACGTCAATAAATGGTGTGAAAAAAAGTGAAGATTTGTTTAAAGTACTGTAAGGAAGACATCTGGATGGCTGAGTAATTGCCTGCAAGGAAATTAGTAGGAATTTGGTATAAAAGATCAGACCAACTTTCTACTTATAAATTGCTAATAAGAGCAGTTGTGGTACTTGAAAGAAATAAAACCACATTTCTTTTTTTCTGTGGTTTAGACTCTCTGAGGTTCAAACACATCTTCCTCACTAAATTATTAGCAAACATAGTGAGATGTAGGACCCACACAAGTAATCCGTGTATCTAGTAAAACTTTTGCATCTGAAGGCTCAGTCCTTTATTCTTCAATTCCAAATTAATATATTTATCCTTCCATCACTGTCTCTCAAGGATTTTGAGAATTAATTAGAAACAAAATCACTTTCAGTCCTTGGATGTTACATTCTGTGCTGAAAAACTATGAGATACTGAAGTGTTATTAATAATGACAAAGGTTCATCCAATAAAGTAATCTGACTGAATTCTCACATGGTTGGTATTTTCTAATATAAATTACTGTAGGATTAGATAGTTAAATATTGAATATTGTCTCATTTAATGTAGTTGCATGAAATATTAATGATAATGATGGTTCTCCAGTTTGGGGAATAGGGAGGTTTTTCTTTTTTAACTGACTAATAGCCTTAGGCTGGTAACGTAATACGTTTCACAAGATGATAATGACTATATTTAAATGTAGGTATAGCAGGAAATAAATGGCCACTGAATTGATAAATTTCAAGCAGGTCAAACATCACAAAATTTTTTTAGTCTTTGTATTAAATAGTTTTCTCTCTGTTCTAATGTCACCACTGTGATCATTGTGGTTGGCCTTGAGAATTTGTTAAAAGAACAGATTTAGTCTATTAGGCCCTTGAAGAGGAGCATTGTTGATGTTGTTTCATTGGCATGAGGTGTAAAAGTCCGAAAACTAGATTGGACTTGGAAGGAAGGCTGGCCGTTTTGAATGTAATAGTTGAAATGGGATTGTTCATGAAGATTAAAAAAAAAGAAGGCAAAGGAAAAATAAGGAAAGAATGAAATAGAGAAAGAAAGAGAACTCGTGACCAAATAGTGCAACTGGTAAAACTTAGGTCTACTTAGAATTCACTATTTAATGAATAAAGCAGAAAACTTTTAAATTAAGACTTTTTATTGTTCGATTAAAAAAATTCCCTGTTTTGAATCTTCTTCATGTTCTGGAGCCTGTGCACTTATATCTCAAATTAGGGAAATACAACCCAGTGATAAATAGGGTGACTATTATTGAAATATTTTGTCATGAATACAGAATAAGAACATAAACCAGTGCATCAAATTGGTTTAAATCGGTTGTTTTCTCCATTCCCTCCCGCCCCCCCAGGGGAGAACTTTAATGTTTTGTGGGATGATTTTATTTGAAATTGCAGTTATCCTTGTTTCAGACCTTGTAATTTAACAGTTGAAAAAGCTTCCTTTTTTGTTCTGTGTAGTTAACGTATGTGGTGTGAGTGAATACATTTTATTTTAAAAAAGTGTTTTGGGGTAGCATTCTTTTCACACAAACTTATTCCTTGATAAAGGAGCTGGCTGTAATTTGCAGAAATGACTGTTTCTTTTTCTTTAGTTGTTGGATAATTGCTCTTTGTATACACTGTGGAAATGTGCATATAGACCAGTGACAAAGCCTAGCAGATGCACTTGCAATTATCTGGAATTTAAGTAAATTTTGCATCTGATACACACAAAGCAAAGGCTTTGTCCAAGCAGGCTCACATACTGGCATGTAGATTGCTGTGAATACAGTGAGTAGATTTTTAATGGAAAACAAATGGGCCTGTTAGTAAGTCTTGTCTTTTACTTGAAAAGACACCCGCTTTAGGCATGGCCTACAACTTATTCATATTCGTAGTTGTTTCAGTTCTAAATATGACCTTTGAAATTGAACAAAAATTTTAAATGTTTAGAACAAAATGTGTAGATGTGTTTTTATTGGAGTCACATTCACAGTTTTTTGGAAAAAGAATGGTGAAATAAATATTTGTTTCATATTTCAGTGTTACTTTTTTTCCCCTGCTAAGGACATGGTTCACTTATTAAGACTCTAAAAATTTAAAAGGGGATTTCATGGTATAAATAAATCATGCTATAGATAAAAGATAATTGCAATGTTACTTTAACAACCTCAATTCACAAGGGGGACCCTAGGAAGGAATGTATAATGGGTCCAAACTCGACTTCTTATTGTAAACAAAAGAGATCTAGCCAGAGGAATCGTTTTCTGCAAAAGCCTCTTTTCCGAGTTTTGTTTGAGATTAATCCTTTCCTCTGTGTATTTTTTGTTGTTGTCAGATTTACGTAAGTGAGATATTTTTGAAGGCTTAATCTTTTGCTCTGTAGTTATTCTTAGAAAATATTAAATGTATGGATGGAGCTTCTTGGACTCTCTTAAATGCCTTTAGGTCTTTTGGCCGGGTGGGAGTAGGGTGGTTGGTTAAATTATTTCTACTTTCAATGGGAGAGTTATAAATAATTGGTCCAGTTGACTTCTTTTTCCTAGTTTAAAGGTGCTCCGTGCTATTCTGGCCCTTGAATGAAGCAAATTTCAAAAGTAACTCAGGCAACATAAAGGAGTGCCTATCTTGCCCATTTTCTCCTTTCTTCTCAATCTAAAATGGAATCTAATAATAACTGGAGATCTTTTCTAATTCTTTTAAGAATCAGAAGCCTCCAGGGGGTCTAAGGGTTGAGTAATTGTTTGAAAAAAAAAAAAAAGTAGATAAAATAGATTTGGGAAGAAATTTTTGAGAAGGAAAGGGAGAGCCTGACAGAAGTATTTTGGGCTCTGAATTAGGGCAAGACAGATGTGCTGTTACTGGAATATTGTGCCTACAAAATATGCCTCCACCTTAACCATTTTTCCAAAAACAAAACTTCTCCAACTAAGGACTTTTTATAGAATTTTCAAAATTCCAGATTATTCTCTGTGTTCCACAATCTCTCCAGTGCGGGTAATGACCTCTCCACTCACCCCTCCCCTCCCCCACTGCTGTTTACATTTCTTAATGGATCACAGGCTATCTTTAGGCTTGGAGAGGAACCAGGTACTTTCTTTGGTATTTAAGCAGCTTGCTATTTTGAAATTCCCTTAGAGAACTGTGGGCATTTTTATTTCTGTGTCTTGAAGCATCTCTTTCCCTCTCTGAAGGAGAAGCTGCTTATATAATACCCAGAAGCAGACCCCTGGGAACCGCCGAGCTATTTTACGGATATTTTGCAGAAAAAGAAAAGCAAGTGCTCCTGTGTCATGCGCGCCTCCCACGAGGGTCTCAATTTGAGATATTTGCACAATAGCAGATTCTCAGAAGGATAAATATATACAAATCCATTTTTCAAATGGAGTGGGATCGGTGGGAAGCAGCACCTAGGAGGGTAAGAGCCCACTAATAGCTCAGACTGAAAGAGAGTCTTCAGCGGTTCCAGAGCCAGTACCCAACTGTCTACAGAGCTTGCCAGAGAGACAGCTGCTGCGTGTGGAAGACAGTTTTCCTCAGTTAGATATTTTGTTCTTGTCGATGGCCAACCATGACTCCTGGGGGAAATCGGAGAGAGAGAGAGGAGAAAAGAAGAGTAAATTAATCATATTATTAATCCTTATTGAAAATTCAGTCATGTAACTAAATGTCAACCTGGTGAACTTTCCATGAAACCAGAAGGGTTGTAAAGACAGTTGCGGGGTTTGAAAGTTATGCCAGGTGATAAAGCCATCTAATTTAACCTGCAGATGAAATGACTGACACAATTTCAGATGCATACCTGGAGAAAATAGTAGTGTAGGAATTATCAAATAATCCAGACGCAAAGCTTGCTTTTGAAGGATTGAAAGGGCTTGAATCAGTTTTCTCTGAGAGATGATAGGTTTGTTCTCTGTTCTCTCTTTCTATATCTGTGTCTGTTTATGAAAATAGGTGTATATGTGAAAGATAATCTTTTCTTCACTGTTCTTCTCTTTCTCTCCCTCTCTCTCCATATGTGTGTGATATGCATGTGTGTGTATGTATACACGTATCACACCTACAAAGATGTGTAACATTAAGCCCAGGTTGCTGCTGCACCCTAAAATATCAGCTTTCATCCACATTTATCATGTACTTCCAGATCTCCTGACTCTGTAGCACATGCAGTTGATTAGATGAAAGCAGAACGTCTGTTATCTGAAAGATAGTAAAGTTCAGTTTTTGTAACTTATGACTATAGCCAGATTGTGAGTTTCTTTCAAATTTCTAGAAAGGGGTTAATATGGTAGATAATAGTCTTAGTTTCCTCTCTTTTCTTTTCCTTTTTTTTTTTTTTTAAAGATTGCTCATTTCTTTTGAAAACAAACAAAAGAATAGTTTGGTACAGTTTCGCAGATTCTCACTTGTTTGGGGCTGAGGACTTCAGGGTCCCTTTGAGCCAGGTTTATTTCATAGATCTACCCTGTAGGTCTCCAAAACTAGAAGAAGTTACATGTTTGAGTGCCTAATGGTAGCCCCTATGCCAGACTTTTGATCTATCATTTTTCTGATAGAGTCTCAGAAGTTTTCATTTTCCAATCTGCATGACCTTCCTGAGTTGGGATGGCAGATGGCCAAAAGGTGTGTGTTTGGGGAAACAGCGGGCTTTTATTCCCCCCCCCCCCCCCCCCCGCCCCGCCAATCAGCTATTTGGAGGGTACTCTAGGAACTGAAAATCACAGCTGTGGAGCCAATTTAGAGAGAATATTTCACAATTGACTTGGGGAAGATGTAGCCTGCCTTCTTGAGCCACTGCGCTTGTCTGGCCAATATGGAGCTGAGATGAGGCTCTTCACTCAAGGTTTACATGTCTCCACCGTATCTCACGTCAAATCAAGCACTAGGAGACGAGCTTGTCAATCTGCAGCACTCTCTGGGGAACTTGAGGTCTTGAAAACCCTGGGTCACATTGATCCTTGAGTAAAGGTTGTTGCATGTCTTCTGAGATTTATCAAAATCATGATGACAGTTTTCATTTGACTGTTTCAGACCCTTATTTGTGGATGCACATAAAAGGTGAATGATTCTTGTCCACATGCCAGAGGTTGCTGTCTTTCACATTGCCTTGCACATAGTATGTGCTTGATAAATGTCTGTTGAGTGAAAGCATTGTGGATTTCTTTTGCTTTGGGAGCGTGGAAGAATCTACCATGCGATTTTAATTTTTTTAAAACAATGGCTAGTTGAATGAGTTATCTTGGTTTCATGGATATATATTGGAAGTAACGTTGTTCGTGTTCTATTCTTTTATAAATAAGGAAATTGTCACAAATAAGACTGAAGGACAGATTCAGGCATTGAACAATAAGTGTGTGGCAGAATTAGAATTATTAGAGTCCTGAATTAGGAGTCCATCAAATGTTTAGCATACTGAAGATATTTTAAATAATTATGTTTACATTTTATCCTTCACATTATTTAAAAGATGCTATAGTAGCTGCTATATAGGAATGATAAAAGTAATAATCTTTTTGGTATGAGAAAATGCATCATTATCACTTTCCATGTACAAAGAGAGGCCAGGTATATAGTGTCTTATTGGAAACTGGGAAATGAGCTAATAAAACTGGTTTAATGTAGGGGTCAGCAAACTATAACCTATGGGCCTAATTTGACCTAGTACCTGTTTTATGTGCCCGTCAATGAAAAAAAACTAATCAATGGTCAATCTAAGAAAGAAATGGAAAATTTTATTCAAGCCAAACTGAGGATTATAACCTGGGAGACAGTCTCTCAGAGAGCTCTGAGAACTGTTCCAGAGAGGTAAAGGGGGAGGTCAGTATACATGTGATTTTGGCAAGGGGGGTACATGCAATGAAGCACACATCTCAGTAGGAGTTTGCTGCTAGCCACAAGGAAGAGACATCTTAGTTAATGGTTTCAGTGCTTTTGTAAGTATGGGAAGATGCAAGAATCTAGGTTCATAAAAAATTTCTCCCAAAAATAGCTATCTGAAGTCCTGTTCTGCCGGTTTACCAGAACCGAGCACAGAGTGCCTCATCCTAATCTTTGCCCTGAATTCCTTTCAGAGTGTATTGTAGGTCAGTGACCGCAGTGGCTAATGACTTGATTCTTGCAGAACTGGACGGTGGGCAATGTTCTTTATTTTATAATCCCTTCCCTTTCGGTCTTGATTTCAACCGGTTTGGGAGGCATGTCACGACCAATTTGTTACAGGGCACTAGGAATGCTTATTCCCAGGTCAGGCAAGGATTTCATTGATAGGCCACTCAGTGTGCTATTCCTGGAGTAGGGCTTGTTAACAGTAACCAGAAGTGTCTGGACCTCCTGTCTTACTTGCTGTTATGGTCCAGGAAATGGTTCCCTCTTGTTGATTCTTCCCATATCTAGAGTTACCCTATCACAGTAATTGATCTTATAGACCTATGTCTGAGGGTTCAGTCACACATTTGATAATGCAGGAAACAATAATCTTGTAAAAAAAAAAAAAAAAGGCAGAATACAAGTTAAACAGCTAGTACTATTAATAAGGTCATAAGTAAGTCTTTAAGCAAAGACCATTTATTAGGTGCAGCCCAGCATCTCCCCAGGTTGTCTGACCAGTCTGTTCTGTACCAGTCGCTGTCTTTAAGGGAAATGATATATTGGTATTGTACATAAAGTCCACTGAAGATGTCTGCACATACAAGACAAGTGGTGGGTCCTTGTGACCCCCTTACAGGGTTGAGAAAGGAATGTTAACTACTAAAAAGTTATGTAGCTGATGCCAGAAGGAGAAAAATTGATCTTTAAAGTTGAGCAGGTATTTGTGCCATGGGAGAGGCCTGGTTAACACACAATGCAGATGCACCATGCACATTAGAGGGGCAGGAGGAGGCCGAAGGGCAGAGAAAACGTTTTAGTTTGAAATTTTTCTTGTCTTGCCTTAAAATGCAAATTTTTATTTCATCCTGATCATAAGCCAAGAGCGTTTTTCTGTTTTCAGATGGCTGGGAAAAATATCAAAAGAAGGGTAATATTTCATGATACTTAAAAATTATGTACAATGAAAATGTCTGTGTCCATAAATAAAGTTTTATTGAAACACAGCCATGCCCATTCCATTGCATGTTTTTGATGGCTGCTTTTGCAGCAGCAGTGTTGATTAGTATGGCCCACGATGCTAAAACATTTCCTATTTGTCCTTCTACAGAAAAACTGTGCTGGCCCTTATGTTATTTGAGGTTTACAGTGGTTCAAAGGCAATGCAACAAAACTGGTGCATTTATGTTGAACTAAAACATAAAGTGAAGTATGAGTCTAAATGAACAAGGCAGAAAATGGAGGCAGAAAGAAGGCAGACCAGGTATCACATGAAAAGGTGCAGAGGCCAGAGAGAGTGTGATGGATTTGGGGAAAAGAGACGTCTTCATTCACTTCATCTGAAGCAGAGCATCAGTGAAGGAGAGTGCTGGAAATTATAGGAGTCAGATCATTCATGAGTCACTGATTTATTTAGCAAACGTTTATTGAGATTCTGCTAAGTACCAAGCACTGATTTCAGAACAGGGGTAGTAAAAACACATGTAGTTTATGGTTTAGTGGGATGAGATAGACAAAAAGATAAGTAAACAAATAAAAGATCAAAATAATTTCAGAAAATGATAAGGACTTACAAGACAAGAGAGAGTGACATTTATGCACATAAGTGTACATCTGCGTGCATACATGCACCAGTTAATTTAGATAGGGTAGACAGAGAAGGCTTTTCTGAAGCAATGGTATTTGAGCTGAGACCTCAATAACAAGAAAGAATTGGGCACTTGGAAAGGTATGGGATTTTCTCAGGCAAAAGGAACAGTAAGTGCCAAGGCCCTGAAGTGGGAGTGAAAGTGGAGTGTTGGTGAGATGGAGAGAAGACCAGATGTGGTTATAAGGAGGTCAAGGAGAAAGAGAGTGGGCCATGATGAGATCTGGTCAGTGACCAGATTCTGAAAGATTCTGTAGGCCTCGGTGAAGAACTTTTAGATTTTATTCTCAACGCAGTAAGAATTTATTGGAGTATTTTAAGCAGAGGAGCGCTATAATCATATTAATATTTTAAAAAGATCACCCTCCCTTGAATATTACTGTATCTAAATGGTACCTCAATGAATCTGACTTAAAGTGAATAGCTATCAAACTTCTAGCTGTAATAATTCATAGGAAAGAGAGGGAAAGAGAAATATGTTTCAAAGACACTAGAGGGATATAATCAGCACAATTCTCATTTTGTCCTGAAACTCACAGGCACTGATGAACTCAGGTGCATGTTGTCATGGTAATAAGAGGCAAAAGACATGGGATTTTTTTTGTTTGTTTTTAAATTTATTTTTAAAATTTATTTATGTTTGTCTGTGTTGGGTCTTTGTTTCTGTGCGAGGGCTTTCTCTAGCTGCGGCGAGCCGGGGCCACTCTTCATCGCGGTGCATGGGCCTCTCACTGTCGTGGCCTCTCGTTGCGGAGCACAGGCTCCAGATGCGCAGGCTCAGTAGTTGTGGCTCACGGTCCCAGTTGCTCCGCGGCATGTTGGATCTTCCCAGACCAGGGCTCGAACCCGTGTCCCCTGCATTGACAGGCAGATTCTCAACCACTGGGCCACCAGGGAAGCCCCGGGATATGTTTTTGAGGTGGAGTTGGCAGCTCTTGTTTTGGCTGCAAAAAGTGAGGGTAAGAGAAGAAAGAAGGATGACTTCTGAGGTTCTGGTTTGAGCATTAGAGTCAATGATGACATCATTTATGGAGAAAGAATATCTTTAGCGGGTAAATGCCAAAACCACACCTAAAAGGAAGGGGGATCCACTGAAGATAGACTGACTGGTGGTAAGGTCAAGAGTAGACTAGGTGGTTGAGTCTTGGAGTCAGGGAGTTGGAGGTGAAAGACCATGGTGGTGATTCTGATGAGATGCTGAGCACATTGACTCAATTAATGAAAGTTTGAATGGAGAGAAGGCAAGGGATCTAGAGTATATTTTGGAAGAGGAATCAACGTGACTTAATTGGAGGTGGGAAGGAAGGGAGAAGGAAGACTCTATAGTGCCTTCAGGTTGATGGTGAGCATATACTAAATGATGGGCAGCTTCAGTCAGGGCAGAACAAGTGTTGGAGGAAGACATTAGAAGTCCAGCTTTGACCACCTGGTTTTGAGATAGATGCCTTTAATAGGGATGTCCTGTAGAATTAGATATATGAGTCTGAAGCTTAAGGGAGAGAGATGAACAAGAGCCTTCAGTAGTGTCAGTGTGAGCAAAATTGCCCAGAGAACTGGTAAGAAGAAGAGAAAAGAGAGCTGGACATAGGGTGTTGGGAAACACCAGTGTTTCCAGCTTAGACTGAGGAGAACAGAGTGTGGGGGAAGATTGAAAGGTGCAAGAGAGGAGGACCATGGGAGAGGAATGTTGTAAAACTAAGGCAGAAAAGAGTTTTAAGGAGCAGGGCACTATAATCAGTGTCAGATACTGCAGAGATGTTCATTAGATTTGGACTGGAAAGTATGCATCACATTTAGCTGTTAAGAAGCCACTGTTAAATTTTTTAGCAAGATCACAGTCAGTGGAAGGCAGAGCTACATTGGTATAAGCAGTTAATGGGAGTTCAGAAAATGGAAACCAAGATACTTTATCCAGCCAAAAATTAGGTGAAAACCAAGTAGAAATTAGGAAGATCAAAAAGAAAAGAAAAAAAATGTGCTGTCAAATACCAAGCATCTATTTGAATTGTTAGAACTTTCCCTCTATTGCCGTTAGTAATCATGAGTTTTACTTTAATTTGCTTTATGGAATTAGACTGTTCATATGAAAGTTTTATGTTATAAATCACAGTTTACAGTTTATAACTGGGAACATATTGGAAAGAAATCTGTAGCCAGACCTTTATAATTCAAAAGTAACCTCTATCTATTAAATTCATATATATATATTTGTTGCTTAAAGAAAAGCCTACCAAAAATGTAGTGGATGAAGAATTCTATGTGCCAAAGATAGTAGATGTTTGGACCATGGTATAGAGTTGCTTTTTGAGTATATCATATATTTGTTCTGGTCTGATTGCTTAATTAAGAGCCATTTATTTAATAAAGTGGAGAAGGTAGATTGGAAAATTTAAAACAACATTTTTATACACATACGAATACCTTGCATAGAGCTAGTTTTTGGAATGAATAAATGGTTAAATTTATTATATATGATCATGTATAAATAAATGATTATGTGTATAGATAAGCTTATTGGAACCTTTAGTTCTATTCATAGAAAGTTATTATTTTCAGAACTTAATCAGGTGGTTTAAAACCTTCTATAATTTACTCATGTAAAAGCTCTCTGATCATTGGACTTTCTGGAGGAAAAGTAAGTTGTTCTTTGTGTGTTTTGTTTAAACTTTGTGCAGTTGTTGTTATTTCCTGGATTTCTATTTGCCTGACACAAAATGACAGTTTAGTCAATTAGCCAATACATTGGTTGATGGGTTAGTTAGTGAATTAATCAGTTAATTAACTGATTAGATATTTTTAAATATAGTGTTAATTAATTGGTTTGTCATCCTGTGGGCCTTTTGAGATAGAAATGTAGGCTGGTGCAAAAGCTACCTCAAAGATTCTGAAATCCAGAAGTTCCACATTTCTAAATTAAGATCCAATTTAATTTGATGAGAAGCTCTGAAGTTTGAGGCGGATTGGTGTACGTTGTCAAGGAGGAAAGTTTGGCCTTGCGGTCTTCATGCATAAGCCTTGGTTAAAGGTACTGAAGTTTGATATGAAAAGGAAATTACCTCCTAAGACTAACAGCATCATGAGTTACTCTCATTTTCAAGCTTATGGAAAAGTTGTTCTCAAGGCATTCATACGTATTTCACATATCTTATTCTCCAGAGTGTAGGCAGTAATCTTAGATCTTGAATCTTGATTTCTTTATAGACCAGTACTGACCTGATTTGTGGGGTTGGAGGAGTTATGATGACATGCATAACTGCCGTTATACTTTATTGCATGAAAAGAGCATTGTCCAAGACCTACCCAAAGTGGAATTATAAAAAAATATGAACAGTAAGAACCAAAACAGCTTAAATGTTCCTTATTTTTGTACAGTCGTTGACTGTTAGATTAGAGTCAATCAAATTTTAGGCTTTTTAAAAGCAGGCTGCAGGAACCACCCCCTCCCCAATCACGTTTTATTACAAATGTTGCTTTCCATGTTATCCACGAGAACAGCCTACTGGATCAAAAGAAATAATATTGTGTCCATGGCAGTGGCTGTTTTATACAGCAAAGCACATAGTACAAGCTTGTTGATAGCTAGAATTTGACTGCTCTTTTAGTTCTCCCTCTCTCTTTCTCCTTTTTTTAGTAGACAAATCTCATTGGAGTCTCCAAATGCTTATTTTATTTTGCTTTCTGATGCTCCTGCCTTTACTTATTCAGTGAGTTCCTTACAGAAAGTTGCTTGCCCGAGTTGATTTAATTCATATCATATGAAAACTATTCTTGTACTTTTATGAAATTGATTCTGTTATTCACAATATATTTTACCATTCTTATAACAATAAAATGACGGGATATTTTTGGACAGACTGTATGGTTCATATGAAAAAGAGCTAGGGAAAAAATGGTCTTTTTCAGAAAAATATCACTGGAGTAGCTAGCCATTTCAGAGCTGTAAATCACTTAGGAGAACATTTAGTTTAACCTCCTAAAGGAGAAAATTTGGGCCTAAAGCAATGAAACAAGTTGTGAAAGCATCCATAAAACCTGTTGTATTGCTTAAATGAAACTAATCATAAGACATTAAATTGAATGTTAACTCTATATTTTGAAAAAAGAAAATTAACACTATATTTAAAAATCTCATCTTGTGAAAAGAACTATAAGCAGTCTGAAATGAAGTAAATTATAACCAAAATTTCTTAATAATCAATGAATAGTAATAATAGTTAATCATAATGTCTTTTAATTATTCCAGGTAAGCATTTCCTCTTAAGAAGTATTAGACACTTGAGAGGTTATTTTGCAATGATATGGATTTTTCTTCCCCTTTAAAGTTCCTCCACATAAAAAATAATTAAATGCAATTAATATATGTAAAGTTCTTTTTTTTTTGGTGACATTTTTTCATAAAACCCTCTAGGACTCATTTGCAAAGCTGCTTTGAAGTTAATTTCAGGCAGGTCTTCCTGATTTGTAGTTGTGGTGAATTATTGTTAAACTGAAAGAAAAATATCTGAAAAACCCAAATCATCCAAACTTACCATTTATTTTATCTTTTGTTTAAATTGGTTTACTTTAAACCAGGCAAGTGATACTAAGTAGTTCAAGTCTCTCATAAATTAAACAGATGTGATGAAAATCTTTCTATGAATTAATATAGGATACAGCAGAATTGCTGTTTAATAATCCAGGTGTCTTCACCCAAAAACAGTATTAAGATACCTATCACCTCATTAAAATGTCCCTACAAATAAAAACCTCTTCCTGAGTGTTCTTTTCCTTTTAAACTGTCATTTGCATAATTGGGGGAAGGGTATTTTCATTATGCAAATGGTTTCTAAGGCTCAAATCAGAGGAGTTGCTTAATTGTCAGTGAATAGGTCAGTTTATACCTCCTCATTCATATTTGAAGTTTTAGTTGAAACCACTTAATGGCACAAGTGGCAAGCTTCTGTCTTGTAGCATAATTTAATTGATTGTGACCAGGATGTCAGGTTTACTTTAAACTTTCTATGCGTGTGTATTTGTGATTGACAACCAGCCTTTGTTGCCTGGTTAGAAAGGTAGAACTTCTTTTATGTCTTAAAATTATAAGGTCATTTTGAAGATATGTGTAATTCAGGGCAAGGCAGTTGACAACCCTGCCAGTGTCTCATTTCTAGAAATACAGTAAAATTCAGTAAATAAATACTTTGATGATCTTGGAAGAGGGACTCATATTGTACAATAGAATGTAAAACGCTTTACATAACACATGTACTCTTTTCAGATGGTTCATTATTAACAAGGAGTGTGTCTAATGAGCATTTTAGCTTCTTACTTAGAAAATATACTCAACTCTCAGTTATAGGCTTTTGGACTCTAGTTTGTGGATTATCTGTAACAAAATGTTAATCCCAGCCATGATTCTGAGTCAATTCCTTTGCTCAGGAATTGTAATTCATTTTTAATATTAGCCTTAGGGGTAGAAACGTGATTAGAAATGCAGAATAATGCTTCCATTCGAAACCAATTAAAACAACTTCTGATTCTCCAACTTAATGGATAATTCACAGCACTGCATTTCTCCATTAGGATAGATTGAATTTGGTGTATTGAAGGATGATTTAAGACTTAGTCACTGAAATATATTTTAAGAAAACATTTAATTTTAGTTTTTACTGATGAGGAAAATTCTTAGTTTTGTGCGTCATTTGAAATATACGAAATTGCATTATGTCTTGGCAAAAGAAAAGTTCAGTTTCTGTTTTTGATCTGTTGCAAAAATGATGTTTCATGTAAACTGTACTATATTTGTTTTAAGCTAGCTATTCGTTGCCGTGCAATAAAGTATCATTTTACAGTATATAGAGAAACCATCACTTACAAAAGTTATTTATTTGTGGCAGTATTGTATAATCTGGTACTTTTTTTTATTTCAGGCAGGGATAAAAAACACAGTTGAAAAGAAGATGGTTAATGGCATATTCTGTAAAGTCTTATTGCATTTGCTAGATTCATTGGCTTTACTTTTTAGAGACCTTAGTGTTTAAAACCAAAGATGGGAAATGTTACTACTCTTTGAATAAGTACATGGCTTATTATTTGGTTATGAGTAGGTACCTTAGTAGGGAAATAAAACTTGATATATAAAAAGATTTTTAATAGTCTTCCAAGCTTGCAGACTGTGTTCCTTTCAGGCAGTATGCTCCACTGGTTAGAAGGGACTTGCGTTGTTGAATGTCAAAGAAAAGCTTTTCTTCCACTCTGCAGCCCACTTATACGAAAGGAATGTGGGAAGGGAGCCTGTCAGATGTACTTTAAAATTAAGTAAAAAGAATTCTGTTTAACCATATTACTCATCTAGACCTTATTTCTTAACTGACCTTTCTTTCCAGCTGTTTTCCTAGGATGATTGGAATACTGAGTCAGGAAAACTACGTTAATTCATTCATTTAAAAAAATTAAAAGGTATATATGTCCATGCCACTCTCTCACTTCATCCCAGCTTACCCTTTCCACTCCCCATGTCTTCAAGGGAATTCCCTGGTGGTCCAGTGGTTAGGACTCGGTGCTTTCACTGCCGGGGCCCAGGTTCAATCCCTGGTCAGGGAACTAAGATCCCACAAGCCGCAAAGCGCGACCAAAAAAAGAGTCCATTCTCTACCAAACGTAAAATAGATAGCTAGTGGGAAGCAGCCGCATAGCACAGGGAGATCAGCGCGGTGCTCTGTGACCACCTAGAGGGTTGGGATAGGGAGGGTGGGAGGGAGATACAAGAGGGAGGAGATATGGGGATGTATGTATATGTATAGCTGGTTCACTTTGTTATACAGCAGAAACTAACATATCATTGTAAAGCAATTATACTCCAATAAAGATGTTTAAAAAAAATAAGTTGCAAAGGGATTCATAAGCAGATAATGACAAATAAATAGAGAAATATTAAACATGAAAAAAAAATTAAAAGGTCAAGAAAACGTCCACAGTGCAGATCATTAAGAAAAAAATAAAACCAAAAAAATGTTTTTAAACAAATGTTCTAGAAAGGAAGTTGGTTTTGGTTCTGTTTTCCTTTCAACTGGAACTCTGTGAGTCTCTTTGCTGCCTCAGTGTTTGCACAGCAATGTGCTATGGATTCAAGGGCTTTCTTTTGTAGTGTCTTTTACTGTTTCCACAGGCAGTGTGTATAATTTCATAGAAAGATCTGTTGAATGCTGGGAATGGTCTGTGGAGGGTAGAAAACGTCTAAAAGATGTAAAGATTTGTCACCCACTCCCTGGGTATCAAATATATTCATTTTATTAGTTTGTCAGTCAAGAGAATGCCAGTTTTTTATTGAAACCTGTAGGACATTCGCTAGGAGCACTGTTGAATAATACTTATAGAATGTTACTCTGTTTCCACCATTTTGGACTTTTAAAATGTGGGGTTTTTTGACTTCTAAGAAGGCAGATGAGAAGATAATGTGTCGTATAGCAAACTTTTACCTTAGTGCCATGTTTCTGATATGCTTAATTTAAAAAACATTAATCTTTCCTTCTTTTGATCTATACGGATATGCTTGCTGACAGTGAATGCTCATTCTAATCCGAACTGCTGAAATCTTTAATGAATTGTGGTAGGATGTAATAGAGCGGATGCAAACGCAAACCATTGAGCCTAGACTAGCTTTTTTAATCCAAAAGGACCTGAAGTCTTGGGTTCCCTCCCAACTTTACTGTCCTTTGAGCCAACCTGGGAGTCCTGGAATTGTGCATTCAGATCCCAGATATGTTATGGCCAGGCTAGCCAGGTTAATATACTTACTAAGATTTTTACAAAAATGTAAGAGGAACTGGATGCCTGATACTTTTTAGAAAACTTTTGGTCAGTTCAGCAGTAGAAGAGAATGTGCATACCCTTTTCCATTCTTAATCTGTCAAAATCGCTAAGTAGACTAGAGCTTGTTTCTTTGCAAGTATTTCCTTGCCCTTTTTCAAATTTTATTTTTAAAGCATATTGTTTTATTGTGTGATTTTACTTGATGAAAATGCTGAAGCATGGCATTGTCTGAAAGTAAAACAATGCAGAAAAGTAAAAAGAAGAAACTTTAAAAATCAGCCATATTCCCAGAACCTATATCTAACTGATATCAACATTTAAGTGGTATGTGTTCTTCCAGAGAAATGCATTTTTATTTACTTGTATGTACTTGTGCACATACTGGAGCATAGGTACATGATATATTTAACTTTATGTAATGAGTCACTTATTTATACAGCACTCCATATTCCTTCTTTTCACCTCATATTCTGTTATGCTTTTTTGGTCAATAAAAAATTTCAAAAATATAATTTCATGTCTGTGCAGTGCATGATTCTGCTTAATACATTTTAATTTATTTATTCATTCTCCTGCCATTGATTCCTTGCAGTTTTATAAATAATGGAAGTGCTTGCATTTTGAATATCATTATTGCCCTGCTTTAACATACATATTTCCATTTCTTTCTGCCTTATTCCTCCATTGCCCAGAATGACTGTGTCTCTTTGTCTGTTAATTTCAGGATCACATATATAGACTTAAGTCCCAAAGGCATTTCCCAGCTTTCAGTTAAAAGGATAAGCCTGTTGACTCTGTGAAAAGATTTTAAACCTGAGCATTTCCAATTTAAGGAAAAACACTCACAGAAGTTAATTTTGGTGGAGCATATTTAATTTTTTTTTTTTCTTTTGCGGTACGCGGGCTTCTCACTGCTGTGGCCTCTCCCACCGCGGAGCACAGGCTCTGGACGCGCAGGCCCAGTGGCCATGGCTCACGGGACCAGCCGCTCCGCGGCATGTGGGATCCTCCCGGACCAGGGCACGAACCCGCATCCCCTGCATTGGTAGGCGGGCCCCCAACCACTGCGCCACCAGGGGAGCCCCTAATCTTTTACCTTATTTGGCTGTTAATTTATGAATGCAATGCATGCATAGGCAAAACAAAAGTACAAAAGTATATATGTATCCAGTTCTCTGTATATATGTTGCTAGTTAATTCTGTTCATTCTTTTTTCAGTCTACCCCTCCCATACCATCCTGTGTTAACTTTTATGTTAATATTTGGATGCTTATCATTCCACACTTTAGTGTAGGCTTATATAAATAAATAATGAAATAAGATGCCCCACTCCCAGAAAAAAACATTCTGGTGCCGTATCATACCCATTATTTTCTAACGTACTCCACTTAAGCATGGTTAAATGTATATAACTATTTCATTCTTTTTACTGCACGTAATACAGTGATTCTGCTTATATGAGTTACCTCAAATGGTCAAATTCATGAAGACAGAAAGTAAAATAGTGGTTGTCAAGGGCTGGGGAGAGGAAGGAGTGAGGAGCTGCTGTTTTAAAGGTACAGAATTCTTAGTTTGGGAAGATGGAAAAGTTCTGGAGATGGATGGTGGTGATAGTTGCACGAGAATGTGAATGTATTTAATGCCACTGAACCATATGGTTAAAAATAGTTAAGGTGGTAAATTGTATGTTTTGCATATTTTGCCCAAAAAATTAATAAATAAACATACATAAACGAGCACTTGAAAAAAATAGCACATAATACACCATCGTGCCCCAGGTGAGGTTCAATCTTTCCACCTTTTTTGGGCCCACTGGCTCCTGGTGTGTTTTACTTCTGTCAGCCAGTACCTGCTTCTCTCTGAAGGGCTTGGCTCCAGCAGCCAGCGCTGCTTTACACCCGCCTTGGGAGTAGCCCAGAACCAGCGACTGACAGTTGCAGGGGGCTACCTGTGACAACACTGAACGCGACCCCAGCAGTCTCCAGAACTTTTCTATGTGACTGAGCCAGTTACCTGCTGTGGGACGCTGCCTAAAATTGCACAGTGGCCTCCCTCCCTTCCCTATCCCCCTCCCCTAGCTGTTTTTCCCAGGAGCACTTCGTAATGAATCATTTTTGTACAAATCTCATCTCAGAGCCTGTTTCTGGGGAACTCAGTCTAAGACATAGAGTGTGTATGTGTTTTCTTCCCTGACAATGGACATTTAAATAGTTTATACTTTTGACGCTTACAGCCTTTTCTTCATCCTTCAGACTTGTACACACATCTTTACATATGGTTGTTTTCCTTTGTTGGAGGATAGATGCATTCTAACATTGAGATAGCTGAGTAAAAGAGTTGATGTAGTTTTTAAATTTTAATAAACAGAGCCGGAAGAAAATCCAGAAAATGATGGCAGAAATTCATACCCCTTCCAGCAATGGATGAGTGTGCCTGCCTGTTTTCCTACACGTTAACCACATTGGGTGTTAACAGTTTTTAAAAATTTTCTTCATCTAATGAATCAGAAATGGTTTTGGTTATAATTTTTATTTACCTGATTCCTAGAGTAGTTGGGCCTCCTTTCATATATATTTTGTTTTTCATATCAGTTTGGTTTGCCATTAGTTTTGCTATTCACGTTATCTTTGTGAATGGGCAGTCTATTCCACGTTGGGTGTGCTGTCTCTTTCTTATCAATTTGTAGAATATCTTTGCATTGGGATATCTTAATTCTTTGTCTCCATGTATATTGACACTATGTTCTTCCAGCTGTCATTTGTTTGGCCTTTGTACTGAGGATGTTTCCTTAGAAACATCCTCGGTTTGGGAACCGTGCCTGCCCATTTGCTCCCCAGGGTATTGATGTACACATTTGTGAATCATATGCATCGTTCCTATTTGGGTCAGTGTGCACAACTTGAGTAAGTGCAGACCATCCTATTTATAGGCTTACGCTTTAGGAATTCCCACAACAAAGCTTTTAGCATGAGTCCTGCAGGCTGTCCCACTTACAGCTTTGTGCTTCACATCAACACATGAGAGGAGGAAAGGGATCAGAGGCCTGGCTGTCCAAGTGTGTGGTTATCAGGCACTTGTGAGAAAATGAGCTTCCATCCGAAAACGTGAGAGGATCAACTCCACTGTGCCATACGTTTCAACTCATTTACACCCTTCCACAGACACATGAGCTCCCAAGTTAAATTTTAGCCTCGAATTATCTGTTGTGATAGTTTATATTGATTACATGATCAGCTGCACATGGGCACAGGCCCAGACACGCACCCGCCCTACCCTGTTCCATCCCCTCCCTTGGTTAACCTGAGCAAAGAAATAGAAACGTTCTTTCTTGCACTTTGGACTCCTTTTTGCCTTTCAACTTTTATTTCCTTTCTAACCCATTTATTAATTTTTCCATATTACTGTGCCTCTCTGCTTATTTTTAATAATTAGAAGTATAAAAATATTTACTTTTCAAAACAAATCCATGTCTACATAATTAACAGACATTTTTGCCAAGTACACTTTTTTCCTTTGGAATAAAGTGTTAAAAGTACAAAATAATACATAAGCAAAGAATAAACTAAATGATATTTAAACAATGGATTTCTGTATCTAGTTTGTACCCCTCAATGATAGTATAATTAAGTGACATGGTCCCAGCTTTATGGAGATAGTCTTTTAAATCTCCAGATTCCTCAAAGCTTCTTTGGCCTTGGGGTTGTCGAACTTGCTTTTTTATTGATCTTTATATTTCAACTTATGCACCTAAAGTTTTCTCCCCGCATCACAGGAGAGGAACAACCCCGTGATACACGTATATGTTTCCTAATTAAAGCTTAAATCTAGTTCCCAGCAATTGCGCTTCTGAAATGTTGGAACCACAGGGTGAAATATTTTTAACTTTTTCCATCCATCACATTGGTTTTTAGGTTTCTAGTAATGTCAGCCAGAAAAATATCTGCATTAGGAGCATTTCTTCATAGAGACTGCTACTACATTTCTTAAATGGGTAAGTTAGTATTAAAGATATCACTGGAATTTATCCCAAAATGTAACTGAATTTTTTATCGGTTTTAGGGTACAGTTCTTAGTTGTTCAGTTCAGATATGAACCATAGGAAGTAAAGAATGTAGCACAAGTTGGTGTCAGAACAGCAGTAAAATTTTACAAAGGAATTCTGTCTTTTAGAACGTCAAACCCTTTGCCCAGAGATACTGTCCGTTTGGTATTTTAATGGACAGCTTCTTGGATATGTGAACTAGGATGTCAGTGCTAGGTGAGAGCATATGGAGTGTTACTTTTTGGCAACTAATTCATTATTTCGAAAATGAATAAAAATCTCCTGTTTGGATACCTAATAGAGTTGGCTCTTCTGCTGCTTTATGGCTATTTGGGCAAACCTCTAGTTCCTCCTTTAAAAATTTAATCATGGTATTTTATATTCCTCCCCAAAGAAGTACTATATTTGTTTTAAATAGGAAGAAATGTTTTGATTCTATTTCTTCACTCTTTTTCCTTTTGTGTAACACAACTTTTATGAAACTAGGGCTATTGTTTAAACATGACAACAACGAAGGCCACAGCTTTTTGGATGAACGATGTTAAAGTGATACAATAGCAAATGATAAACAAATGTTAGGCTTTAGTCTGTGCCTGGTGTTTTGCCCAGCACTTTATAAAGCATTACACCATTTATTCCTCATAACACCCATGTGCACAGGTAGTATAGTTATCCTTGTTTTATAGATGTGAAGAGAAAAACTTTAATAGGTCAGGTAACCTGGTCATACTAATAATGTACCTTGGCTAATAAGGTAAAATTCCACAATTCCTTATTTGGAGTTTAGGACTTTTGGAACTATAAATTCTTTAGAAAGACGATGTTAATGCCTTTTTGTTCTTGCACTAACTCAAGCTAACTGCTCATTACTACATCCTCTGCTTTTCTTGTGCAAGGAAATGGTTAACACCGTTGACCTTGAGCAGGAGCCATTGTAAATGACAAAAAATGGTGAAATCCATAAACTTCTAAGCAATGAGTTATAGCTTTGTAATTCCTTTGTACTATTAGTCCTGTTTAATAAACCTTGTCTTCATCACACAAAGGCAAACTTAAACCTAGCTATGGGTCATAATGTCTACAGTTCCCAGTGTGAATGCTTAAATGTTTGGGTTTTATTTATAGGAGCCTGAACATGTACAGTGTTTCAGTATTTATGGAAAGGTGCTCACTGTGGGTTTGAAAATGGAGTCTTACATGTCAATAATAGTAAGTCTTCGTGTTCTTTGGGCACTTGGTGAGAGAGGCTGAGAATCTTGCTCAGAGGGGATCTGGAGCCACAGCAGTTAAGCCAGGACAAGGCAAGGGTGAGAGGGAGTCCTTCTTGTGTGTTATATATATTTGCCGTGGCAGCCAAAGTTCGGGAGTCCCTCTTCTCCCTGTTAACAGGAGAATTTGGGGCCAGATATGAAGTTGGAGGTTTTGTCCCTTCTATTAGGAACCGAGTTACGTTGATTTCTTTGGTGAACTCACTTGGCAGGTGACATATATTATGGTTTCATTTCCTATCCGAGAAGCTAATGTTAGTAGTATAGATTTATGTCACAGGATATGATCTGTTATTAGATTACTTTTGTCTTTGTTGTGGAATCAAGGTTATTGTAAAGTGCATCATTCTATTGGCTGTGAATTAGCTAAGGCATATTGTCATGGTTGATGGCCATGAAAGCTTTCAGCTTAGTCCTCTCTTCTGACTGTTGGTCCTCTTCTGTTGCTACCAAGATTCATCTCCTTGTGGGGTTGTGGCCTCTCAGTAATCATAAAAATCAGAATACAGAAGACAAAAACAATTTGCCTTACAGCACATTCACAGATTTTATTGGCCTTTTACCATTTCTTTCTCTGTAGAAGTCTTGCAGTGCCCCAGATCAAACACACTTGGAAAGAAAAGCTTTCACAAAGATAATCACTAAACTGAGTATGTCCATTGATTCCATTTTCCTTCCACACTGAACTCTAGTGCCTGCATCCAGCCATCATTTAACACATATTTATCAAGTGCTTCCAATACATCAGGCATGCCATTGGTTCTGGAAATACCATGGTGACTAAGGCTGACAAGATCCCCTTGCTCTCAGAGCTCATATTCTCATGAGGAGAAGACAGATCATATCATATAAACAATCGGTATCAAGACAATTTCAGATGGTAGTAATTCAATAGAGATAACAAATGCATAGTGTACATAGAGAGTGATGGGGCTGCGAAAGGGGTTTATTGTAGTCAGGGGAAAACTCTCAGAGGAGGTGACATGACCTGAAATCTGAGTGATGAGAAGGAATCAGATGTAAAAATTCTGGAAGAAGAGGTTCCAAGCAGAGGGATTCTAAGGCTGCCATGGAAGGTTGTGTAGTATGTGCAGTGAACAAAGGCACCTGGCCAAGGCAGAAGTAGGGGCTGAAATCTCATGCTTCTCTTACAAAGTTATGCTATCAGGCAAGGGGCTACATCTTCCCAGAGAACATCAGGACTTTTTAAAATTTTAACCACAAAAACTGTTCCTCTTGCCAAGCCATGTACCTGAGGGGACCATGTCCACCAAGGGGGTATGTATGTGAGTTTTGTTTTGCTTTGTTTTGACCAAAGACCACTTTATAGGCTATAGTTTTGAGTGAATTAGGTGTGTAAAGTTGACTTCTTAGAGCTTAATAAGATTGTAAGATTACTATTGATATATCATTGCAACGGATGTATAATAAAGCTTTCAAATATGATACATTCATCAGGGAATGTTGAAAAGCTTCTTGTGAGAACATAGCAGGTTGGCAAACTGAAGTACCTAGTATTGCAAAACACTGATACCATCAGTAAAATCTGAAGTGGAACAAGTACATTGTCATTGACTGAATGAATCAGGATTCAGATGCATTATATTTTGTGAAAAGCATGTATTAGATTGTAGGACTTAGGAATTATTTACTGGTGTTTGATGCCATCTCAGAAAACCATTCATTTCCCCCCCAAATGATCATGAGCTTTATAAGAGGAAGACCCTGACAAATATTTTTGGACTTAACGTTTCTGAACATCACAGAATTTGAATTTGACAATGGTTTTTGGAGAAAGGTAGACTAAAGCATGGGGTCTTTTAGGCTTAACAGAAGAGGAGAAGATTGTAGTAATCTGCTCTTAGCTCTAGGGAAAAGAAATGGGAAAACAAACAAACAAACAAACAAACACTGAATTCAGTGAGTCTTAATTTTCTCACTCTTCCTTCCCCCTTTCCCTAACTGTATTATAAAAGATCTGGCCCAATAAGGGAGTCTGCTTAAGGATTAGTTCCCTATTCACATAAGGAAGGTGATAGCTTGGGCAGGCCTGTGTTCTGAATTTTAATGGATTCCCCTCCCTTCCATCCCCCCCCCCCCCACCAACCGGGTGAGGAGAGGTAAGAAACAAATGGGCCAAACAGACTAAACAGTACAATAACCCTACAGAACCCTGTTACATAAAGAGAAAGAACCCAGATTAGATACTTCAACGTGAACAGATGTGGCTGGTTAATTCAGCTGCCCTGACCAAGCGATTAAGGGAATTAAACCTGGCCTGTTTCATTACGCTGAGTATCCTTATACCTACTCTTCTTTCGAGATACAATGCTGCTTGGAGTCTAAGAGTTATCATCTGAGACCAGGGTGAAACCAAACATTATCAATCCCAGATGTGACATTTCACCTTTTCCCTTAAATAAATGCATTTGTGAACGTAGGAAGCTTCTGCAGAGTCTACCTAAATTAATCCCTTTTTAAAAGGGTACGCAAAAACTGTTACAGGTTTGCTTTGTGATTTAGCTGTCTATTAGAAGGGTCTAAAATTTATATAAACCATCATTATACAAACCTGTTCTCTAGCTTTAATGAAAGACTTTCTTGCATGTAGTTTACACTCTATATATGAAGTGTGTAGATGGTTTAAACGTTTTTCCAGCACATACTAGAGTCTCACTGAATGTCTTTAATTAGTGAATGTAAGAATGACAGGACTAATCTTTTGGTTTCCTATGATATTTTGAAACTCTAAATGTTTTTGTTTTTTTAAGTGGTTGGGAAAAACAGAATCTTTTCTTCAAAATGCCACACTTTTCTAAAATGTGATGGCAATATAGGGAACACAGTTAGTTCTTTTTAGTTATATCCTTGCCGAGGACAACATTTATGATCATTTTTTAGAGTTAAGTAGGGGTAGTAAACATTCTTTGCACAATGATATTTTAGCATGCAGGTGTTTGGCTGAGATTCCAACCTAGAAATCACTTTTTAAGCATAGGTATTTCTTCAAAGAGCATATGAAACGTCATAATCATAGCATACTAATACATTTTATGTTATATCTACCATTTATTCATACACTTCCCAGGATTACTGGATGGTCTTCTTTGTAAATTCTTTGAATTCTTTGTAAAATAAGCTTGGAAAACTGTTTAGCCATTACTTAGAAAATTGTCATTATGTAAGATAATACATGATTTCTGTAAAGTATTTGCACCTTGTAGTTTGTTTCTTTGTTTGACATCTTGCCATCTGTGTTTTCATGGTAAGGATACCAGCATGTACCATTGTGCACCTATTCCAAGTGGGTAAATCAAATCATTATGCTACAAGGACAAGATGTAAGGTTTTTGGTTTTTTCCCCCTCTGATTTGAATAGACTCACTGCTTCTATAGTCTGCAATGTTGAGTCATCATGGTACTAACTCCAAATATATCAAGCCATTTCCCTTTCTGTCTCTCTTGTACCAATTTACTTTTCCCTCTTCTGCCCTGAGTAATCCTCAGAGGCTCACAAAGTGAGGAAAATTCTAGTGTTGGAATAGAGATGGAGGCCTCCTGTCTGCTGTCCTTACCTGAAAAATCATTAGTGTGCACTGTTAATCATATTGACAAATGCCATTTCTTATGATAGTCTCTTTAATTTCTGTTTGTTTGTTTGTTTTTGCATGTATTAGAAAGGAGCTAGGACCCAAAACAAAAGAATTCCTAATTATGTGGGTAAAATACAAAATGAATGCACTTTACATTTGTAAGAATAGTTTTTCTCCTCTCTCATTTGTGGGTTGAAGGAAAAAGGTTGATAAACCTGAGCTATTTCTTGTTTAATGAAACTAAGTCATGAAACTAGGGTGGATCCATTCACTATGGCTGCTAACTCCCTCCTGGTTATTGGAACTGTCCTTGGAAGAAAGGATAAAGGAAAATGCTTTCATTCTTACTAATATCATCACTCATCTTAATGAGGTTAAGATAGATTTCCCTATGAGAGCAAGACACTTTTGTTTATGCCAAAGCCCACCTGATTACTACCTAATGAGAAAATGGGATTTGGTGATACCTGGATTGCAGAAGATTATTTGTCATGCATGTTCCTTAGAGATTTGTCAGCAGCTAGCAGTGATGCCTCAGATTAAGGTACCTACTCACACCCCAAATTAGAGCCTCTCAGCTTCTTGCCCTTCCTGTCTTGGCTATAAGAGGTGGGAAAAAAAAAAAAAAAATATATATATATATATATATATATATATATATATATATATATATATATATATATGTTATGAGTATTTCCTTCAGCAATTTGATTGACTAGTAGGTATTTTCCCTTTCTGGTCTTATTACAAATAAATATTCTTCACCTTGAATATTATACGTGGGATTTTTCTTGTCTCCTGAGATGAATCAATATATTTCAACTAGATTACTTTTGTCAAAATAAACAGACCAATTTCCAACCCAGTGTTCTTGTGCTCCTTTAGCCATATAACTAAAGAACACCAGGGGAAATCTGAATTATTTATCTGGAAGCACTGTGATATAATTATTTATATTGCAATAGAAAATTAGATGATTTTTACTCTAAATGTTGTATGCGCAGCCCCATCATATTTTACACAGTGTTTGTAAGTGTGTGTCCATTTTCTAGACATTTTGTCCAGTGGGAATTGATATTCATTGAAATCAGTGAAAATAACTAACATCCAATGAATACTTACTGTGTGCCATACACTTGCTATATTAGCCCATATAATCCTCAGAACAGCACTGCGAGATACGTATATTCTCATTCTGAAATTTAGAGAAGTATTTTAAGTATTCAGATGCTTTTAGTTATAAGGAATAGTCTGATAGAAACTGATGAAAGCAATAAGGAAGTTTTGTCTTATATAACTGGAAATCTAGAAATGTATCAGGCAGGATCCAGTTAGAGTTCTGGCTTATTTTTGTGTGTGTGTGTGTGTGTGTGATTTTACTCAATCGGTCCTAATCTCTGTGTCAGTATTGTCCTCAGATTATTTTTCCTAATGGTTAGAAGAGAGCTGTCAAGATTCACTGGAGCAAAATACTTCCTTGTTCATATCCAGTGGTAGAGAGAAACTGGCTCCCTATTAGTCTCCGGGGAAAGGAAGAATTTTACAAGAAACCTCTGTTGTAAGCCTTTATTCAAATCACACTGATCACTCCTGATCTCCTGCCCATTCTTGAGCCGATCACTGGCGAAATAGAAGTGGATTACTATGATAAAGTTTATACATATCAGAGCTCGGGCCTGAAGGTGAAGGTGGGGGTCATAAGAAGGATGGGATAACTGAACACGGTTGAGATTCCCTGGAGAAGAGGGAAAGCATGCATGGGTTCTAGGTAAAAATCATTGTACATAGCAGAGGGAACCGGGTGATCTGTAAGGCCTTCTAACTACTTACTGGTGGTCCCTAGTGGTAAATGTAGGTCTTTTTCATTTCAGAAGCCCAGGCTTCTTTATTATCTCTTGTGATGAATATCCGGTCTTATTTAGGAGAATATATTTTCAATAAGACTTTAAAAGTAATCTGAGTAACCTTGGACATGTTATTTTCTCTTGGTCTCAGTTTCCCTATGCATACAAAGTAAGAGTGAATTGAAATATTTTAGGTTTGGGCACAATTACTCTGCCACTATAGCATGAAAGCAGGCATGGTCGACATGTAAATGAATGGGCGTAGCTGTGTTCCAAAACACATTATTTACAGTAACAGGTGGTGACCCATGGATTCTAGTTTGCCAGCCCCTGAACTGGATGAGTTCTAATGTCTCTCTACTCTAAAATGTAGGCTTCCGATTATATACATCAGTAGCAGTTTTAATATACATTTTGAATCAGAAACTTTTATTCTAGCTGAACTTCTATATTTAATATAACAGATTTAAGAGATATTAAAATTCATAATTGCTAAGACTTTACATTGTGTATTTCCTAGTATAAAATTTTAAAATTTATCCTCTGTAATTTGAATATCTGCAGGAAGTTTGTCTTATTTGGAGTTGTCATAGCATTCTAGAAACATTTTCTCCCAGATCATGTTGACACTTGTGAAAGTAACATTCCTGTCTTTACTGGCATGTTAACCTGATGGAGATGACAAATCCATGTCAATAAAGGTAGGATAAAGGCCTAGGAAAAGAGAAAATGCAGGAGAGACCCTCAGCTGTTTATCGACATGTGATTATCAGGTGTCCATCTTTTATAAAAAACAAAGTTGCTCATGGAAAATAACATTGAATAGTCTTTTACAGTTCCTAATCTTCTTCATAATGTATTCTTCTCTTAATTATAAAATGTGCAAGTAGATAAAGGGTATATAAAGCCACTCAATCACCTTCATTAACATTAAATGAACTACATTGCATATAAAAAGACTTGTTCAGTCAATTTCCCCTGAAATAATATATCACAATTCTTGTTACTCCCAGAGTAAAATAAATTGGTTTTAGTGTTTCGTTTTAGTGGGTCAGTGTTACACCCATAGCAAAGAGACAGGTGCTTGACAGACAACAAGAAAACTATCAAAGAGCTTGATAGCTGAAAAGCCGTCTTACCTGTTTCTTTTTTCCCCCTAAATTCCACTTAAAAAAAAAAATATATATATATATACACACACACACACACACACACACACACACACACACAAACCAGACATCATCTTTGAGTCATAGAATGAATAGACTAATGAAGGTTCATTATGATCATAGTGTATGCCCTTTGCTTCTACTAAGAACAATAACTCATGAGAAATAGAGATTTTAATTTTAGGAATGCATATAAGTAATCACTCATTCATTCGTCCACATGTGTAAAATTGCAAATAACATGTGAGGAGATGAGATTTCTGCCTCACTCTAATCTGTGTATCTTGATTCACTCTCACTGCCATGGAAATATTTGGGGGAAAATATCTAGAGTGTCTAAAGAAAAAAAAAAGTGAAAGAAAAGGATGATCAGAACTTTTGGAGAGGGCAACCAGGTGGCAGAGGTCTGGAAGACTGTACCACAGTCTAGTTGATCGGGAAAAAAAGGCAATTCCATTCTTGCAGCTCCAATTCCCACATTTGTAAAATGAGACAATAACTTTCAGAGGCCTGTAAAAATCAAATGAGGTAATATACGTGAAAATGCTTTGTAATCTAATGTGGTTGTATTGAAATGAAGGATTTAAAAATCTTTCCCGGAGTAGATTCCTTCTGAGGTCTGGTCTGCACACATAGAGGCAAGCTCTGTCTTACTATTTTCTATCTATGTTGCTAATTCTTCTCTTCACTTTGATTTACCTTGTCTACAGATTACAGACTTAGATTAAGGCATATTCTCTTTTACTTATTCATCCATCCATCCATCCATCCATCCACCTATCCACCCATCCATTTATTCACTCAACATTCGTTTTCTATTATTTAGAGGGGATTGAGGTGAGTCTCTTTAGCAATGATTCAACAGCCTGAATGGATGTTTTCTCCAGAGGGAAGGGCCTTCTGGAGAAATTGATGTAGGCAAGGTCAGAGAAGAATATGAGTGGCTAAGTCATTTGCTGTGGTTAGATGCCTGAGTGAGCATCGCCATGGCCTGGTAAGGTTGGTTGGGGAGAGATTGTGAAAGACTCTCCTGAGCTATTGGCACTTCTTCTTGGAAGGAACAAACAGCACAGTTCTAGAAATTTAGAGTGCTTCCATGAAGATTCTGGGGCTCTCAAGCCCTCAAAATTAGAATAAATTAATTTGACAAGCTTTGTTTCCTTCCAAAAAAAAAAAGGAAAAAAAAAGAATTCTATTCAGGGCCAAGAGCAAGAAGGTAATCTACCAAATTCTAGTCCTTTGGGGGTGGGAGGTGGTGTAGGTCAGGGGAAAAGAAAAGAATGATAAAAAATGGAGGAAGAATAATAAAATATGGGAGAGTGTCAAAAAGATTTTTCCTATCTCTAAACTTTACATAGATCCAGCTCTATGCCCTGAAATTAGAGCTATCCACCTAGTTTAAAGTTCTTTATCTTCTGGCCGGTCCTGTCATGTCACCATTATAAGTGTCACCACGTATAATACATTTTCTATGGGAAAATTATTCCAAGTGAAATTTACTCACAAACACTTTTGAGACATAGCATTGACAGTGAGCAGATAGTCAGCCTTGAGCTCAGGAAGAATTCTCCTCTGTACACTGAAACACCTGAAAGTCAACATTCTATATGCCTGATGACTCAAGTTACTGGAAGTCATTTTGGAAGCTACAGAATAGCATTACGAATGCTAGGAAGGGGCTTCCCTGGTGGTGCAGTGGTTAAGAACCCTCCTGCCAATGCAGGGGACACTGGTTCGAGCCCTGGTCCGGGAAGATCCCACATGCTGCAGAGCAGCTAAGGCCGTGAGCCACAACTACTGAACCTGTGCTCTAGAGCCCATGAGCCACAACTACTGAGCCTGCACTCTAGAGCCTGTGAGCCACAATTACTGAGCCTGCGTGCCACAACTACTGAAGCCCACGCACCTAGAGCCCGTGCTCCGCAGCAAGAGAAGCCACCGCAATGAGAAGCCCACACATTGCAACGAAGAGCAGCCCCCACTCGATGCAACTAAAGATAGCCCGTGTGCAGCAACGGAAACCCAATGCAGCCATAAATAAATAAATTTCTTAAAAAAAAAGAATGCTAGGAAGAAACTTGGAAATACTTTTTCCTCTTTTTGTTTCATAGCTGAAGAAAGAGGTTCACAGATGTGAAGTCCCTGGGTGTATTTGGTCTGCCCAGACACTCTCTATCCAGAAACTGTGAGCAAGCTTTGCCTCACAGGGTAGAACAAAGGAAATCTTAAGGAATCTCTCCAAAATGGGCGAAAGATTACATTAGTCATTTCATCCCTTTGGATCTTAGAATCTTATCTGTAAAATAAAGACTGTGGGCCAGATGAATTATAAGAGCCTCTTTATTGGCTAATTGAGCCTTCCTTTTGGAGATGTGGGTGTTCGCTGGTTTGATTTGGAGGCAAAGTGAATTACCTCTCCTGTCTGTCTGTTCTTACCAAAGTTTGCCCATGGCTGATTTCGTAGGGAAGCACTGAAAGACAGTGATGAAAGTTCGTATATATCCTGTGTCTGCGGCATGTTTTATTCATTGCATAAAGAGGTCTTTTTTGAAAGAGGTATCAAAGGGATAGAGAATACCCTTAAAAGAAGACCTAAATTTCCTCCCGCTCTAAACACGCATAACCTTTCACATAAAATAAGGCAGACAGGTGAGTTGTCAGGAAGTAAGTCAGGAAAAAGAAATGACTTATTTCTTTAATTTGGGGGATGGAATGATGTATCTGAGTTAAATTTACTCAAATGATTGCTGCAGAACCAAAATACAGTAGTACAGGAAATTAATTGTGGTAAAAATTTAAAATGCTATAAAGAACTGTGTTAATTTAATTTCCCGTTAACTTTGTGGAATGTACAGAACATAAAATTCACAGAATGACTCATAAAGCTGGTGGTATACTTTACTCTTCTGACTGTGAGGCTGTAGTCTCACCTTCATTTTGTTGTACTTTTTTTTTTTTTTTAAAGAGATTATCTTGAAAGAACTTTTTTTTTTTTTTTTGGTCTCTGCATCCAAAAAGGGCATCACAAATTACACCGTATGTTACTCTTCTGGATCTGGCAAACTTTTGTTCATGAACCTAAACCTGAATTAAATTTCTCTGTCTCAGCTTTCTGTAAAACGGATAGGTGTTTGCCTATATTTATCTGTCTTTGAGGGGTTCCTGCTCATCGATTTTAGCTCTTTTTTGAAAGATTGTAGAGCAAATATCAAGGCTCTGGAGCTAGAACACCTGGAGTAGAATTCTGGTTCTGCTGTGTACTAACAGTGTGGCCCTGGGCAAGGTACTTAACTTCTCTGTGCCTCAGTGCTTCATCTGGAAGATGGGAATGATGAGAGAACCACAATTCATAGAAACTAGAGGATTAAGTAATTTAAAGCATATGAAGTGCTCAGAACAAGATCTGATGCATAATATATGCTTAGAGGATGCTAGTTCTTATTATTGTTATTGTTGTTGTTATTTTGTCTTGATTGAATTATCCAGATTACAGTGGAAGTTCACATAAGTTTATGTTCTTCAACACCTATGTACAGGGTCTTCATATCACATTTTATCTGCCCTTGAACTTACCTCTGTGTATCTACTATCAAAAAAAAAAGAGGAAGTTTTTGCATCCAAGGGACTTTAATATCTACTTGTTAAAACAAGACCCCCCAATTTTCAAAACCCAGAAACAGAGTAATTGAATAACAAACTCTAATATAATGGTTCAAATTGAATACCCAGATGAAAAATCCATTGGAATTCATCAAGGCAGGGTTTTTTTAAAGTTGGTGCAGCCCAGTGTTGAATCTAGCTTGCAAATATGGTTCACATGTATGATTGCCAGATATGAGGATTGTCAGAGGACACACAGTGAAATCTGAATTCCCAAGTAA
Source organism: Delphinus delphis (assembly GCF_949987515.2). NCBI lineage: Eukaryota > Metazoa > Chordata > Mammalia > Artiodactyla > Delphinidae > Delphinus > Delphinus delphis. The sequence goes on along the minus strand of NC_082685.1, from coordinate 30,301,861 downwards.
GCAACCAATTGTTTTTAGTATAAGTATATCCTATGCAACACTTAGGACATTCTTAAACTAAAATATTATTCATTGTTTATCTAAAATTCAAAATAAAATGGATTGCTATAGTTTTATTTGCTGATTCTGGCAATTCAATTCACACTGGTGTCTTTATAAAAGTAGGTATTCATTGCCTACTTCTAAATTTTGGAAGATTTTACATAGAAATACGAATTCTTATCTTTTTTTTTTTTTTTTTTTTTTTTTGGCGGTACACGGGCCTCTCACTGTTGTGGCCTCTCCCGTTGCGGAGCACAGGCTCCGGACGTGCAGGCTCAGTGGTCATGGCTCACGGGCCCAGCCGCTCCGTGGCACGTGGGATCTTCCCGGACCGGGGCACGAACCCATGTCCCCTGCATCGGCAGGCAGACTCTCAACCACTGTGCCACCAGGGAAGCCCTATTATCTTCTTTTGAAAAATTAGGAGGTTTGGCAAAACTGGACCCAGGTGGCAATGACAAGCCAGACTTGAAGCTTCTACTCCCTTTCCGTGGGGTATGTACTCTCCCATCAACACTGTCTCCCAACTCTCATTGTCCTTCTTCATTCTTTTGTCTCTAATTCCCATCACTTTCTTCTGGAGACCTTCAGTTTTGAGATCTTTACTATAACAGCTACGTAGGAATTTGGAATTTTAATATATTTTGCTCATTTCAGTATGAATGCTTTTAATAATGGTTCAGTTATACACTAAATTAGTAGGCTGAAACACAATCTATTTACTCTAAGGGTCTGTAGATAAATTTACCAAGGCATTATCTAGCCGAGTGAAAACTCTTCCCTCTGAGCTGTCATGGGCTAATACAGCCTCTGGGACTTACTACCCACTGGCCCTCTTAAATGCTTCAAGCCTCCTTCTGAGAATTTTAGCTTCTAAGATTCTGGCAACTTGTAGATAGATGAGGAATAATAATTTTCACATTCTGCACTACTGGGGCCAATCCAAGGACAGTAACAGGAATTCCTGCTGTCCCTTGCAACTAAACTTCATCAGCAGTTTCCAGCTAACTGTGTTTTAATGCATGGCATTCTGAAGTGGTTAAAATGTCATGAAGGGTATTAACATTAGTAATTTCTTAAATCGTGCTTGGCTTAACATGTGAAGAGTCTTCCTCACATTATACCTGTCACACATGAGAAAGTCATACACCTGGATGAATGTCATCCTTTTATTGGTTTGTGTGGACACAAGCCATGAGAGAATTATTTGAACGTCTTTTGAGATTCAGAGGAATTAGGTGTGATGTTCGTACTGTGAATTCACTGTGTTAGTGTAAAAGTGTAGATAATTTTCAAAGGTGAAATATATCTAATAAAAGTGCTCTTCTTCTGTCTCTATATCCCTGAAGGGTGACTGTTTGTATTTACATTGTTGACCAGAATGGCAGTAGAATCACACAGTCAATGAATTCAAAGAGTCTCTTTGCAAAACCACTCTGTTATCTTCTCAGTTTTAATTACCCTCAAGACAACATGTTTGCTGATAATGTACCTATATGTCCAAAATAGAAATTGCAACATGAGAGTGTCTATATTATGATCAGAGAATAAAAATGAGCCACATAGTATAAGTCTACAAGTCCAGATTCAGCTGCATTTTTCTGTTCTACTGGTGAGACAGGACACAGAATTCCCTTTATGACTGTCGTCTGGTCAACACATCTCTTCTGAAAGCAGATTATTCGAGAAGACTTGCTAATGGGAAGTACCATTAGCAAATAAATACATATTTATTTATTGGAATTTTAAAAAATTCACAAGCCTGGAATTTCAGTCAAGGAAAACAGGCTTAATTTAAACTAATATATCCACGTTTCAAATTGAGGTAATAGGCTATTCAGATAAATGAACAAGCAATCAAATTAGCCTTAAGAATAGAGATTTACCAGAATTGACTATCAATCAATTCTCTCCTTCTTCTGGATTTAGTTATTAGCTCTAAGACTTGGAAAAAAAATTATCTCAAAATTTTGGTAAACTATTTGAAAATTGAAGCATCATGGTCATAATTTGTTGCTAAATATTATGTGAGCATTCTCTTTTTCATTAAATAGCTATTGAGGTTCCCCTATTTGCCGGTCAGTGTTCTAGGCACTGGAGATAGAACAGTGGCTAATAGGGACTGGTCTCTTCTCCTGGAGCTCCCGTTCTAGGAGAGACCCAAGGTAAGCAGTAAACAGAGGATGTCAGACAGTGTCAAGGGTCATGAAGAAAATAAAATGAAGATGGGAGTGAGAGGCAGGGCTGGCAAGACTACTTGAAATCATGGAATCAGGTTTTAACGTGGAAACATGGATAACAGAATGAACAGAGCCATCCATGTAAAGGATCTATGCTATAAGCTTTGTAGGCAGAAGCAACAGCAAATATAAAAGGCTTAAAGTGAGATTAGCTTGGCTATTTCAAGGAACTGAAGGAAAGCCATTGTGAATGGATGCTAGTGAACCCTGGGGGAGAATTGTGAAGATGAGGCTGAGAGTGAGTGGGCTGCACCAGACAGGGACGTCCGTTCATATACTCCTTTCAGCCCAGGACTTCCAGATTGACCTTTCTGCAACATCTGATAGCACTTGGTTACTTCCTCTTTGAAAATCCTTTGGCATCTTCCCACTGTCTGCACGAGGAAGTTCAATCATTTTAGCATGGCACCTCATTCCTGACTGCAAGTACTCAATAGCCTTATGTGGCTAGTGGCTGCTTTATTGGACAGTGAAGCTCTACAATATAACTATAACCTGTGGTCCAGTGTGACACAGTCGTGGTTAAAAAACTCGACTTTTGGGCTTCCCTGGTGGCACAGGGGTTAAGAATCCGCCTGCCAATGCAGGGGACACGGGTTCGAGCCCTGGTCCGGGAAGATCCCACATGCCTCGGGGCAACTGGGCCCGTGCGTCACAACTACTGAGCCTGCGCTCTAGAGCCTGTGAGCCACAACTACTGAGCCTGCGCGTCTGGAGCCTGTGCTCCCCAGCAAGAGAGGCCACGACAGTGAGAGGCCCGTGCACCGCGATGAAGAGTGGCCCCCGCTTGCCGCAACTAGAGAAAGCCCTCGCACAGAAACGAAGACCCAGCACAGCCAAAAATAAATAAATTTAAAAAAAAAACAAAAAGAACTCGACTTTTGTAGTCAGATATTAATTCAATCCCAACTGCGTGCTGTGGGATTATAGATTGGTGAATACCGGCCTGCCTTAATTCCCACATCTATAAAAGATGAATAATATTGTTATCCTATTATCATTAGAATTGAAGATGAAAACATAGGTCAAGTATCTAGTTCTACACCACAGACTTTCAATTGGTTAGATTTTTTTCTATCCCTTACCATTCCACCTATCCCATACTTAATCCTTTAACTGTGTTGAATCTCTATGATAAAAATAATAATTAAAAGGACAAAGACTTTCATGTCTCTACACCTTTGGTTATGATCATCTTTCTCAACTTCCTTCATGTCTATCCTTTCTTTTCTCCTTTTCCTCCAGTGTCATTTTGTCCATAAAAATCCCGCCCAAACAAGTCATATGCATATATTAATATAGATTTGAAGATACTTTACTTCTGACACTGATTTCAATATTTTTCCCACCAGGCTGTATAGTCTTTATCTGAGGAGTTATCCACTGGGGGCATACAGACCAAATTTGATCCACAGTCCTGTTTTATTTTGCCTAATATAGTGTTTGTTCAAATAGGATTTAAAAATTGGTTGCTAGCATTTAAGAATCAACTAAAGTTGCATAGAACCTAGATTTGCAGCTTCTCATGAAAAAAGAAAAAAAGGAGACAGAAGTGTTGGCAACGCAAGGCCTGCATTTCCATGTCATGACAGTCTACTGAGCCAAATTGAAGCTTTCCCTTTAGATAACATGTATTTTCCAGGTATCCAGTCTCCACCATTCCTTCTTGTCTTTTTTTTTTTATTTAATTTATTTATTATACAGCAGGTTCTTATTAGTTATCTATTTTATACATATTAGTGTATACATGTCAATCCCAATCTCCCAACTCATCCCACCACCCCACCCCACCCCTGCTTTCCCCCCTTGGTGTCCATACATTTATTCTCTACATCTGTGTCTCTATTTCTACCTTGCAAACTGGTTCATCTGTACCATTTTTCTAGATTTCAGATATATGCGTTAATATACAGTATTTGTTTTTCTCTTTCTGACTTACTTCGCTCTGTATGACAGTTTCTAGGTCCATCCACTTCTCTGCAAATGACCCAGTTTCGTTCCTTTTTATGGCTGAGTAATATTCCATTGTATACATGTATCATATCTTCTTTATCCATTCATCTGCCAGTGGACATTTAGGTTGCTTCCATGACCTGGCTATTGTAAATAGTGCTACAATGAACATTGGGGTGCATGTGTCTTTTTGAATTATGGTTTTCTCTGGGTATATGCCCAGTAGTGGGATTGCTGGGTCACCTTCTTGTCTTTTGACTGTAAAGCTAAATGCCAGGGGCTATTTATCATCTCTCTTATAATTGCAATTTTTTTTTTACCCGTTACCATTACTTCACTGACTACAGCATGCTAATGAATTTATGACTTCTCTGTTTCAGTGTTAAATCTGCCGTCTTCAACTCCACACCCTTCCTGTCTTTCCAAAAGCAGCTTGAGACTTTAACATATACAGACATTGTGTCATTTTCTTCTGATTGCCAGTGCTCACTCTATACTTTTGGCGATAGGACTTGAGTATTATATTTGATGTGAGATGTGTGGGTGTCCTGGAATGTGTGTAGGCGAAAAGCTTCCACTTTTGGTAAAACCCGCCACCAAGTGATCTTCAAGCTTAAAATACAGCCATGTTGTCATCAATTCTCAACAGCGTTTTTTTGGAGAATGGCAGTAACATAGTGAATGAGCTGCTTGAGGCAGAGCCCACTGATGGTTTTTCCAGATTAGTCAACATTTTCATAATGGTGTGATTGTATCTAAGATCCTAGCAAAGCCCTCAGGAAGCAGAAGAACAGATAACATTTTTCAACCTCTGTCATTGAAATGAGACCACTAAAGTAGGAATTTATGTTGTTTAGTTCTTAAGTCTCTTCAAAGACTTCTGGAGGCATTTCAAATAGCTCCATTTAAAATATGACTTTATCCTATATAATCTAGAGTCATATTCAGATAGGGGTTGGGGATCATTTTGAGGGGATGTGAGTTACTAAGGTATTATTATTATTATTGTTAGAAATGCCTTCAGAGGTCATCAAGCTCAAGTTTGTCATTTAATGCTTTAGTAGGTGAGGTCTAGGGAATGTTCACTGGCTAAGTCCAGTTCCCCCAGCTAGATAGCGATGAAGTTCCTGTTTGAATTCAAATATCCTCTCACTTGGTAAAGCCCTGGAGATGCTTATTTATTAGCACTTACTTTAGATGCAAAATTATTTTAGGATCATCAATATAATTCTACTTGCTTGTTAAAAATGGTGAATATTAAATGTTACTTAGAAAAACTGTGCTATTAGTATAGATCATCTTGTGCTTTTATTTTCTTGTTTTAGAAAAAGTACTCCTACTTCAGAAAAAAATCAAGCTAAAAATATATATATATATTTGGTTTTTTTTCTCCTGATTATAATGCACGATTATGTACATTCAACTTGAATGATTCAGGAACATATAAGGAAGAATGTAAGTGTCATCCAAAATCTTACATCCAAATATTATCACTGTTAATTCTTTGGTGCATATTGTCCCAGACATCTCTTTATTCATACCATATATAATTTTACATAAATGGAATCATGTATTTACATTTTAAGTATCTTTATTTTTGCCCTCTTGGCAATAGAAACTTACCGTCATGCCCATGAACACAGAGCCATATAATTTATTATGGTGGTATAAGAATCTAATAAAATAAATATATTATAATTTGTTTTACTAATATGACATATAAGTTGTTTCTAACCATTTTACTACAGACATTAAAATGAACATCTTTATTCACGTACTTTTAGTCAACTCTAATCTTTTAAAAAGAATCCCTAGTATTAGAATTAATGAATCTGAGGGTATACATACACATTATATTTTTGATGCATATTGTGAAATTTCTTTCACAGAATTATCAACAAATATTTTGTGTTGATTTACTTGTGTATTCACCAACAATGTGTTTTATCATATTTTTACTCTTTGCCAATCTAAGTGAAAAAATGTATCTCTTTGGTTTTCATATCTTGGCTATTTATTTTGTAAATTTTTTCTGCCAATTTTTGTAGGCAGATGTTTGCATTTTTCTTTTAAATGTGAAAGAAGTCACTATATTAGATTTATCAAATATATATGTATATAGCAAATATATATAGTAAGTAGTCATATTTTTTAACCTTTTCTTTCATGTATTTTTTTTCCTGAAAAAAACAGTGTCATATTTAGTAGGTCCATTTATTAAAGTAACAAAAGACTGTAAGTCAGTTTCATCTTTGAGGTGGTCAATAGGTATGCCAAGATGTCTAAGCTTTGCCACTAATGAGTCAATGTGATTCGAGGCTTGTATTCTCATTCTTTCTAATCTCAGTTTCCTAACTTAATACATGAGAAAGTTGTATGAGAGAAATTATTCATAAGGACTCTTTCAGGTCTAACATTCTTTGAACCTGTGTTACATTTTATTGGACTTTTCTACATTATCACTGAAACTTTGAAAAACATTAATTTCTTAATAACAGGACATAAAAAAATTTGTAACTCAACAATCTAGTTTCATCATTAATCAGAGTTGTGCTTTATTTTAGTCTTTTTATCCAAGGCAGCCTAGTCACATATATTGTATGGGTACAACATACACAGGATATTTGCAGTCGTAGAATCAGTACCCCAATAAATACATCTCTTTGCTCCATTGTAACTTACAGTGTGAGAAACTGAAGTACTTTCTTTTTCCTTCGTATTCCATCTACTAATACAGACCCTTGACCTTTGTGGATTCTCAACGTCATAAATATAGCAAGCATACCATTTTCTTCATAAAATGTAATGAAGAACAACTAGAATTCTTAAACAATCCCCTTTGTGCTCTGATGAGTCAAAAGATAATAGTATAACCAGTGCTTCGGTTTATCTGAAACATTTTGGAAGGGTGGAAGGGGCATACTCAACATCTCCGTATTGTTGGATGCTGGCCCATACCCTTCAATTCTCAGCACTAGGAGTGTAAACTGGTGATTAAAAACTCCTAAACATGGCTCCATTGCTTCCTAGGTACATGGGCATGTCACTTTGCAACCTCTCTAAATCATCTTCATCTGTAAAATCAGGATTACATCAATTCCTTCCTCATGGGGTTGTTGTCAGAGATAACCCAGATATTAATGATGGCTGACATTTATCCAGTGCTCTGTGCCAGGGACTGTGGACTAGATTTGTTATTCTCACAACCTAACCTACACAATACTTGGCCCTCAATGAATGTTGCTTTATTAATTTCATAACCATCTTCCACAGGTGAAAATAATGAAACATTTTGTTCAGTTTATATAACAGTTTCCAGTTACAAGGAATGGAAAACAGGTGCTGGGTAGAGCCCTGACTGGACCTTGCTAATTACCAGACTCACTCTGTCCTGGAGGCCGCCCTCCAGCTAGTGTTTCAAATCCTTACGGTTGGTGGCACAATGACTAACAGCCGCATGGATGTTCCTATGATGTGGGCAAAAATAACCAGTAATTTCTTAGAAACAAGCAAGTTAAATCTATGACTGTCAGGGAACAACCAAGCACCCTGGCTAATCTTTAACGTTAATTTCCTAGTTCCTCTGTTCAGTAGTAACTGCAAGCCCATTCCTTTTCAGTTGTTCTACATTGTATTTTCCTTCCTGGGCTCTTTCATTCTTCACTGGTCACAATTCACACATCACACATCTTCTAGGGTAGTAGATGCAGGCTGGGGGCCCATTCTGTTGGTGGAATTAAAAAAATATATATATATATACATATATATATATTAAAATATATATAAATTAGTTATGAACACTTGAGTGTTAAGAATTGCAAATAAAATAAAATCTAGATTTCTGGCTTTCCTTGGAAAAAAAGAAAGGTAGATATGGCAGCCCTGGGCTTTTATTCCCAATTAATTGCAGTTGGCTGGTGACCCTCTTAGATGGGTCACATGCTTCGTCCTGCACTATCCCCATTGCTTTCTCTCCTTTCATTTCCCCACCTTCATCTTTACTGCGTGCCCACTTGTGGACTCTGCCCTATGAGGATTAGGTTTTTCCTCCTAACTCCCATTTGCTTGCTTCTTTCTTCTGACCTTTCTCCTTCCTTCCCCACTTTCAGGAGTCAGCTCTGTGTTTGCATCTTTGCTGCTTCTTCTGGCTTCTGTCTCCATAGTAACAGGAGCAGAGCAGGGAAGTGAGAAATTCTGGGTACTACCAGCAGGGGGTGAGAGTCCTGAAAAGGAAGGTGAAGGAGAGTCTGCACAAAGGAAGAGGTGGCAACTCTGTCCCATGTTTAAACGCAGCTGATGCCTGCCAGACACCCTTTATTTACCCCTTGCCTCCTTTCATGGGACATCACTTCCTGCAGGGGTTCCTTGGAATGTTCCAGTGTGAAAGAGCTGAAGGGCCTTGTTCCAGGGTCATCTAGTCCTGTGCTTCACCACGTCCAGGCTTTGCTTAAGGAGCCTCCCTAGCATCACCTCTCACAATTTGGATTCAGTAGAAGCAGAATGGGACCTGGGAACATGTAGTTGTTAGAAGTGATCCAGGTCTTGTAAGGAGCTGGTCCACAGAAAGACATCTAGAAACTGCTAAAAGCTTCATTTTGAGTATAGGAAATCTAAGACCCAGACAACGGGCAAAACTGTCTAAGAGGCTCGTCCTGCAGACAGACTAGTGCTTACATGCAGGATCCAAGATCTGTCCTTCATGTCGACATTCTCTGGAAGTACCAGAGAGTATTTGTTTTCCAGTTTAATATCCAATTTAGACCGGCTTTCATCTGAGCCAAAAGTAAAGAGAATTTTAATATTGGAATGTTCGCATTAGAAACAAATTAGATTTGGGGGCTTTCCTTGAGAAATGGCAACCCTGCATGCCCATACAACACGACTTAAGTTAGTAAACTCGAAGTCATGTGAGTGCTTGAGTTGGTAGTTGGTTCCAAAATAGGATAACCTCATAGGTATACATATATATATATACTTAGGCTTATAACAGGAATAGAATGAACAGCTTGTTAGGATAGAAAAGTTTTTTCCTCCACGCGTCTCCTTTTATCCTGTTGTGTATTTTGAATTCTTTAAAAGCCGCCTGAGTTGTTCAGTTCTCCTTCCTGCTGAAGAGACCTTCATATAGGTTCATTTGGGCAGTTCCCACTGCAAGCAGTGGGCCACTGTGCAATCTTGCTTTGCCATCGTTAGAGACAGATAGCCACGATTGCTGGATTAAAACACCTACCTATGTGAACATGGAATTCAATGTTTTGTCAGAATTCCACTGAGAGTCAAGAAAAGGATATTAATTTTAAGTAAATAAGTACAATTTTATTCACAGTCTGGGGAATATTATAAGATTACAGGTATAGCTAATTTCACGAAATCTCTGAGCTTTTGTAGAATACATACTCAAGGGTAAAACCACCAAAAAAACTGCATGCATGTAATTGAGCAACAAATAAGCCCCAATAGAGGTGCCTAGTGGCACAATTTGCAAGTCTGGCCTTAGAATTCAGGTTGAATGATGTCCCTAGGATTCAGTGGGATATATATTTTGGCTGCCTTTGCTATTGGGTTTCTGTATTGTCAAGGGTGGATCACAAAACAGTTATGATCATTAGTAGGAGAGTTTTTTTGAAGGGGGTGAGAAGCCTAGAAAGTAAAATCTTGGAAACCAACTAAATGCCCTTGTGTTTTATTAGCTAGCACTTTTTATAGCTCATAATAAAGTCAGCTCAGAAGGCCACTTCTTGAACACGGCTATGAATATTGTAGTGTATGAATTCTCAAATTGTTTATAAGCAGGCTGGGTGAGGATTTTTAATAAATAGTTGGCCAAGAGAACTATTTTGATATATATGTATATGAATCATGCAATGCAAAGTTGAATTGGATTCCTCTTCCTCTCTCTCCCTCCCATTACCTCACCCCAGGGCAGCAAGTCCCATCCACATTGAAGCTGTGGTTACTATAGTCTTGTTTTTCCTTTTGCATTGAGTATCTGTGGAAATCATGGGGATTACAGTACTGTTTACATACCTTATTTCTAACTTAGCTGAAACATTTTGTCACCTTTATTTCCTGCCATCTTATATCTATTTCTTAATGTTTTTCTGTGGTGAATGCAAGGCTCCTACAGATAAAATCCTCACCTGAATTGCTTTATTTTTCAGCTCAAAAATTGAGGTGTAATTATTGCAAGCAATACCAAGTAGGTGCATGTAGGCAGGGTGGTGGGAAAACTTCAGTGAAAGACAGAAGTTAGAAGGAGAAAGCACATAGGCTCGCTTGCTAGAATAATTTTCTGTGTCACATGACAGATTGACAAGTGTTAGATCAAAGGGATAGGATCCAGGTTAGTAATATCTGCAGGAAAAGCGTTAACCTTAAAATCAATCGTATATTGTGATTAAGCACATATATAATTCACATCTCTTTATTTTTGCTAGTTTTTGTGAAAATTCACTTCATGAAATGATGCATTCAGTTCAATAAAATGGAACTAACATCCAACATTGCTGACGTACCTGATACTCTTCTACCTGATTTATGGAACAAGGTGAACAGAATAAAGCAGTTTGGCCCAAGTTCAGTTTCCATCCACCTGAATTCCATCTTAAGAGCTGTAGATTTGTACATCATGTTGTCGCTGAGACTCGTTTTCCTTAGTTACGAAGTTAATTGTGACAAGCTGATTGTTGTCTTTAACCCTGATGAGTAGCCTTTGAAAGGTGTGTTTGCAATTTTACTGAATATTTCTTTCTGTTGTAGTTTGAAAAGTGAAAGCCAGCTAGTCAGTTTCAGTTTATTTTATAGAGATTTTGTAGTTTCCTCTTTCTGTCTTTTTTATGAAAATATATTACGGACTTTCCGTGCCTAATACTAAAAAGAGATGACAATGAAACTTTAAAATGGCATCATTTAAAAGAAGGTAAGCATATAAACATAAGTACCTTAACCATATTATTCTGAATAACGCTGATACTCATTAGGGGAAGCCTTTTTGTTTTTAGCAAATATAAGTAAACACACTGCAAACACCAAACTGTCATTCGACATTTGTAACGCAATACAATTTTGGGGGGGTGGGGGGGTGGAGTATGGTGTTCAGATTTCTTTTTTTTTGGATGTGATACGATACTACAAAATAAAACTCTTACATTATTGCAGGGTCTATCTTTTTTTAAAAAAATGATTTTTCCCACTTTAAATAAAAATTCAAGAAAAAAATCTTTTGCATGACCCATTTTTCATGCATATTTGGTAAGTCAGTATGCATGTTTTTCTGACCATACATGCACCTTGACTTTCCTAAATCCTTAAGATAATTAGGAAAATAGGCATTTGTCTATGTCGAAAAGCCCCAGTGGTAAAATGCTATATCGGAGTTGGGCACTTCACACATCTTGAGCGGCGGGGTGGCGGGGGTGATGGCGGCTGGGCATTTCAGGAAAAGTGAGAGAAACCTGCTCTAACCTACATGGAAAAACCTAGAGGAGATGTTAGGAATAAGAAAATGACACTGGATATTCCTATGTGCTTTCCTACTTTCCAGACCAGCCCAAATAACCCCGCCCCCCGCCCCCCCCCACCGCAAACCATCGATGAGTCTTGTTGCTTAATGCAATCTGGAGGGTTCAGCAGCAAAGACTAGGTCATCCTTTCAGGGTTTCACTTCACTTAGATATGTTAGAATTAGGTGATGTAACAATTGGTTGTCCCAAATTGATATCCCAGCACTGAACTCCTTCCTCTCAGAATAAGGAGGAAAAGATAGCAAAAAGAGAGGAAGGTGTCCACATGTGAAATTATTTTAAAATAGTGGTTCAGGCAAATGAGTTGAATTATGATTATTACTGTCTTCCAGCAGTTGTTCCAAGTGACTGTTGAACTGTGTTGATAATTTCTGAGTCTCTTTGAGGCTGAAAGCCATGGGTTGGCTATTTACACTACTTCACTTGATTTCACGTTGACCACTCTGGTCACATCTTACGGGCATAGGGACCCTTAGCTGCCATAGAAATTAGTGCTGTCTTCTAAGGCTCCAAAATTCCTCCTCAAAAGGGAAAACATTCTTCTGGAGTAGGTTAAAAACCTTTGTGTTGGTGATTTTCTATTATAAATGAAAGTGTTTTTTATATATCTTGGTTTGTGGGCCACGTTATATTTTGTAATAAATAATACAGCAAACCTACATACATATTATAATGGTTTAGGCTGGGTGGGAGTACATTAAACCATCAGTTTCTCATAGGGTGACTTTGTATTCAGGTGCCCAGATGCAATTTGAAATTGAAGAGTGATTTAATTCTTGTTCTTCATTCTTTCCATTCCTGAAATGTCACCACAGACTCTACTTTATTTGAAACATATACACACAGAGATATCACTATGCATAGTAGTTCTTTAACTGCAGTGTATTTCATTAGGTTGCATGCATTAATTCTACTCCATTGGAAAAAGAAAAAAGAAAACTGGAAGTAACTACATGGCACTTAACTTCATATGAATTTTCATGAGTAAATATAGGCACTGGCTTGATGATATTAGATGAGTGATCCTCGAAAGTTCATTATTCGAGGCCTAATATAACCAAATGTGTAATTACAGAGTTGACAATGTAACCACTCCAAAGAATTTGTAACCACTTTGAAGAATTTCATGCCTCTGCTGATTTAAAACTTTTGCCTCAATTTAGATTCTTTGCTGTTAGACATTGGTAATGATGTCATCTACCACCATTCTCTATATTACATCTACTTTCTTCCACTCTTTTTTTTTTTTTTTTGTGGTACACGGGCCTCTCACTGTTGTGGCCTCTCCCGTTGCGGAGCACAGGCTCCGGGCGCGCAGGCTCAGCGGCCATGGCTCACGGGCCCAGCCGCTCCTCGGCATGTGGGATCTTCCCGGACCAGGGCACGAACCCGTGTCCCCTGCATCGGCAGGCGGACTCTCAACCACTGCGCCACCAGGGAAGCCCTCTTCCACTCTTGATGGTATTTTCACATTCTCCTAACTGTCAGCCAGGTTACATTTATTCATTTATTCAGTGATTATTTATGGAGGGAGCTATTATTCTGGCCAAAGCCACAGTAGTAAAGGAAGCAAGGAAACTGCCTTCACAGAGCTTGTATTGGGAGCAGAGTGTGGGGTGGCAGGAAGAAGCCAGGAAACAATGAAGTGACTCTAGGGTAGTTTTAGACAGTGATAAGTCCCGCAAAGAAAATTAAACAGGATGAGAATGAGATTCTGCCTTGGTAGGAAGGTCAGCTTTAAGTATGCTGGTCAGAGAAGGCCTTCTGAGAAGGGGACATCTGCCCTGACTCCCTCCTGGGGAAGATCCAGGGGGAGGAGTGTTCTAGGATGAGGGAAGAACCATTGCAAGGGACCACAGGCAGACCAAGATGGAAGGTTTGTTTTAAAGTTTTGAGCTGTTATGTATGCACATGAATAAAGTCAAAAAGAGATGAAACTCAACAGGTAAGTGGGGATCAGACTATTTCAGGCCGTATTTCTTCTTCATTGTGACTCATCTGCTTTGTTTGGAATAATTGTTCAGCATTTCTAAGATAGCTTACTTATAAACCAATTACACCCTTCAAAATCTTAGGTTTTTAAAATTCTTTAGAGCAATAATACAATGATCACATTTCAATATGTAATCTTAATTTCTCCTCTATTTTCATTGTATTATGGGTTTTCACATTATATCAATAAAATGTCTTTGCTTTGAATTCTTATATTCTATTTAGACATAAACACGTTTTCTTTCTTCCAGAGTTGAGGTATATTTCATGAAGTTTTTCTTCCCCTACCTATTATTATTTTACATCTTTGAATGGGAAGGTCAAATGATGTTGGTGATTATTTTCCTGAGGCACTGAATGCAGGATTTATTTAATTGTCTGCATAATCAGTTGAATTAGTTTTGAGCCATCCTGTTTTCCAAGGGCCTCATCCTGTTAAATATGTGCACTTTCTCAAATTCTTTTTTATTTGCTCCTGTGCTCCTAACCTCCAAAGCTTTCTTATTATCTCTCACCAGTCTTTACCCCTCGTAGCAATTTAATACTACCTGTAGGTTTAATTAACTTGCTGTTTATTTCTCTGGCCTGGACCATTAATGAAGATGTTAAGTAACACCAGTCAGACCCTCCTACACTGAATATGCTTTGCCATTTAAATTCTATTTTGCTCTGGGACCTTCAATTCGATTTTTAACAAAATACTCCTCCCTTAATCTGAATCCAGTTTGGAAAGCAGATTGTATGAATCTTGAGTGTCTATTTAAAAAAAAAAAAAAATAGGTGCATGATGAATGTATATAAGATCTATTGGTTTCTTCAGTCCTGGTAAGGACATTTTGCATTGCATTTTGAGGAAGGTTTTAGCAAACCACTTCACAGACTTTGCTATCTTCCTCTTGTTAGAAGAGCAAGTCCTCCATACCATTGCTCTATAAGCTTTAAGTTATGTTATGATCATTTGATTTCTTGAGGCACTTCAGTGGTCACATGGGGAGAAAAATTTTCTTGGCTGATGTCAGGTCCTAGACATCACTTGTATTTATTCCTACTGTTTTCATTCAGTTCCATGATTTGGAGCTTTTTGTTTTAAAGGTCTTCATTTAGACCCCCGTTCAAATATATTCAAAAATAAGAATAATGGTTTACAGATTCATTGCCAGTTGTTTCCAGTTTGTAGCAGGAAGTTACATTAGGATTATCTCTGTTTTTCATCTTAGGCCCTGATTACTTTCATTCCAACACAGGATCCTAGCCCAACCATGCAAAACTTGCAGAAGTGCCCAAGAACTGGTTTTGCCACCTTTTCACCACCAACCACCTTCTTGTTAAAGCAGCTGGAGGAGCTGAAAGGGGAACTGGGAATGGAGGGTGAGATTTCTCAGAAGGAGCTGTAGGGTCTTGTGAAGGGGCAAGGAGTGGACCTCTTGGGCCCACCGAGCAAGGTTCCAGAGACTGATTGACTCAGGTCCCCTGCTAACACTCAGGCACAGAGTATGGTGCTGGGACCATTCCTAGAGAAGAGGAGATGAGAAAACATGGCCTAGATTAGTGAGCAGGGAGAGGGGCTGCTTTGGGAATGGTCTGTGCTCTTGGGCTCCATTGTAGGGAGAGATGTGTAAGTGTCTTCTGTGGGCTTTGGGGGAGAAACTTTCCTAGAGGAGGTTTCTTAGAAGGCAAGACAGGCCCAGGAGAAGGAGACTGGAGATGTATCGTGCAGCACAGAAGGAGACTGGAGATGTATCATGAAATGAAGACTGAGGGGCATTCCTTATAGCAGCCAATGGAGACCCTTAGGGGGTCTGTGATGAAGGTGTCCTCGTGATGGCAGAAGGTGGGGGAGGAGTCCTTGAACAGTCAGGCATTAAACGTCTTTCATGACCCAACGACTCCAAGGCCAGGTTACATCAGTGCTAGTCAAGTAAGTGGTAGTGTACCCTCTACCTTTTATCCCTTCTCTGCTTCCCCGCTCCAGTTCTGGAGGGATCAGAATTCAAGGCAGACAAGCTAGGAATTGGGAAAGAGGAGAAACTCGAAGCAGTAAACAGAAATTCAGGGAACTGCGATGGTCCTTCTCCATGACCGTGTAGTTTAGGCTTGAAGGAGAAGAGAGGGGAAAAGTTAGCTTTAAATGAACTTTGGAGTTTTAACTAGTACCTAGGACTGGACATCTAAACTATAGATTTTTTTTAACTGAAAAGCATTTTAGTTAACTAAAAGTCACTTAAAGACTTTCATTATCTCAGAGTGGTTAGAAGAGTCCTGGGGTTGGGCTAGATTGTCCTTAAAGGAGAGAGAAAATCCACTGCCACAAGAATGAGCTAGAATGAGGTTCATGACCAAGCCTAACTTTTTGCACCTGTGCCTTATGTAGCTCTGCGCTTTCAACCTAACCTTTACCTTTTTGCTTTTAGAGATTACTAAGAATATAAACTAAGTGATGAGACTTTCTTTCAGTTTAACAGCTCAGAAGCTCCTTGGATTCAGCATCCTCGGATTCAGCATCCTCAGCCTTTATTTGATACCTACATTTTGTCTCTTTGGTCTGTAGAAATGAAGCCCAAATCTGGCTGCAGAGAAATTCAGTAGGAAATGTAAGCATCAGGAAAAGGTGACAGGATGACGAAGGATCTGAGATCCTTCCCATATGAAGAACAAATATAAGGGCAAGGGGCATATTTGCTGTGTAAAAAATTGAGAGAATCTGGCACCTATCTTCATATATCATGGATGAAGGACTGTATTTAATTCTGTATGTCTTCATAGAATCAAACTTGGGAGCATTCTAGGGAGAGAGATTATATGCTAACCCAATTACAACTTTAAAATGTTCAGAGCTGTTTTTAAATCCTGGAACCAGGTGTGCCTAAGAGAGTACGCTATTGTTTCTAGATATATGCAAGCAGAGACCGACTGGCTAAATGCAAGGGATGCTGCAGGAGACCCCTGCATTGAGGAGAATCTCCGATTTCATAGCGTAAGATCCCTTGCCAGTGCTGAGGTTCTGGGTGTTGGTAGTGTGTCCTTGAAGAGGCACTGCTCAGGAACCCAGACCGTCACAGCTCTGCAGTTACCACTGTAATACACACCTGAGGCAACTTTGCACACGGCGCCTGCACTAATATGTTTGTTCTATCACGCCCAATATGGCTACTGCCCATACTGCAGTTGTGTAGCTGGATTTTGTTTTTCTTTCTGGTTGTGGTAGCTAGCAAATGGAAACAACACAGAAGACAGATGCAGTATTAACTGCAAAAATAGAAGGTTGAAGCCACATCACATTTTAATTTAGTGTTACCCAAAACATCTGTGCATCTATAATGTGTGAAGCCTTATGTCAGTGTTAGTACTGGTTTCACTTTAAAGACTTAGTTTTCCAAAGTTATAAATATATCTCTAATCAAAATAACTAAAGGTTCTGAAATGAAGGCTCAGTGTACAGAAGTTGCTCTTTCATTGTCATAAAAAAAAAGAGAAAAGTACAAGTCCTCGCCTGCTCAGTTAATGCTTCACCAACATACATCCTGAGGGGAGTCGAGTTTGAAGGCCTGGCTGCATTCTGTATGTCTCTTCTGGGATTTAGTTTCCAAACTGAGACTCTAATAACCTTCTGCTTCTGCTATTTACAATAGGAGTTCATCTGTCAGCATAAAGACATAGCCTTCTCTCTGGCAGCAGAAATAGGGCTTCTAGGATCCATTAATTCATCCATAAGTATTTTTAAAGATGCAAACATGCTGTTATTTTCACTACGTTAAAACACACACACACACAGATCTCTTCATCTTCCACTCCTATCTAGCTAACACCCTGTTAATCTGCTTTTCAGCAGAACTTTCCAGGAGCTTTCTATTCTCGTGGTCTTCAGTTCTTCTCAAAGCATCCTTTCTTGAACTGAGTACCTTGTGGATCTCAAATATTCTTACAGTTTTAAGATCATTCCCAATATATATTACTATCCCAGACATTTCACTTACCAAAACCAGGGAGCAGACATGGTTGCCAGAGGAGATAAGCTTTGACATGAATCTTGAAGTTGAAGTTAAAAATTTAGACAAGTTAGAAGTTGGCTGGCAGAAGGCTGAACGTGAAGTCCCCAGGTCAGACATATGGCCAGGTGGGTCTAGATGCTGAGAGAATAAAAGGCAGTCTCCTTGTGGAATTAGGGTCAGGAACACAGAAGGCAGTGAAAGAGTTGGCAGAACAGAGGTGAGATGCCAGACTTCCTGTGAGAAGAAATACTAGCAGAGACCTAAAAGAAGTATTTGAGACACTAAATCTCTAATTATATCTATTTTCCTTGTGTCTGAATCTGGTTCTGGAAAATTCTTCATTTCCAACACTTACTTTTCCTTGTAGAGGCCTTTACCATGCAAAGGAAAAAAAAATCTATACAATGTATTTTAATAAATGCTGAAAAGTACATGAATAATATTTCCTCCACTGGCAGTTACTAATCTTACTTTACTGTAGCTCGAAGGCCATAAATACATTGAGCTTTAATGAATCTTTGAGATAAATTATTGATGATCATGAATTTCTTCACGCTGAAGCCAACTTAGAGCTATACCCCTGCAGTTTTATGAAAGTAAATTGTGTCTGTATATTATAAGTCTATTAAGAGAATCATGATTTCCTGCTGATGAGAGCTGTGGGTAGTATCATTTAGCAACATGGTGGTCAGTTTTCAGTAACCCTTAAGTTATTAGATACCAATTAGATGCATTTTCTTTTTCGTGACACGTCAGGCCTTTGGTGAAAGGGGAGCAGAGCACAATAAACGAATAGTCGCGTGCATGTAGATAGTAAATCATATAAACATCATGCATTTCCTCAGCAATTGGCATTGAATTTGTGACAAGTCAGCCTTTATTGAGTGCAATTCCCTGGGTGTATTCAAAATTTACCTGGCACTAATCACTAATATCAGTGCAGATATGGATCTCATTAAGGATATGGAAATAATACGTAAGGGATGTCTTAAGGAATGCCTTTGGTTGGGAAGATACCCCCAGCAGGCCATAATTTATGCAACCAGCCTTAACTGAAGATTCAGAAATCCATAACCACCACCAATGCATATGGAAGCAGAGTTCCTGAAACAGATTCTGATACTTTGGACTTGAGCAAGGGAACCACGTGTAGGCTGATGTTCTTGGCTGTGAACAAATTCATCTTCACTCTTCCCACCAAGTGTCTAATTACCAAATAGGCAAATTGTGAAAGTGTTCAGAGTCCTAAGAAAGCAGGGACACCAAAACGTTTCTAACAATCAGCATTGAAAGAAAACAAACTTGAACTTTGTAACCAAAGCAATCTGGAAAAACTCCATTTTAATTTCAGCATGTGCATGAAATTATGTGTTTTATGATTTAGTTTTTCTTTTTTTTTTTTAATTACAAACTCAGGAGGAAGTATCAAAATATTTTCAGGTTTTAGTGCCCTTTAGTGCCCCTTCAGCTGACTTTGTTCTGCACTGAAATGGAAGCAAAGCCCCTCTCTGAGAGTGCACATGTGTTCCAGACTGTGTGCTGGTCCAGCAGTGTCTTTGTGACCCAGAAGGTAATTAGTCTGAGCCCAGAAGGATGATTGGATTACCCTTATCTGCACGTGAGCTTGCAGCGTGACAAACTTTATTAATGGTCATAAAATTATCTGATCCCTTTTTAACACCAGCCTTAGCATTTGTCTCTCTGACCTCGTGCAGGAGTTATTCCCACAGGCTGACCAATGTGCTGGGCGAAGATGAATTCTTTTTTATTGGTTTGAAATTTATTGTCCGTTAATTTCATCGATCAAAGGGAATAAAAGATCAAAGAAAGGGTAGCCCATTACATGAAGATACAAATCATTATTACTTTCTTTAATATTTTTGACATTAACATTAATCACTATGAACTATGGCAGTGCTCCTTTGGATATAATATGCAACTTCAAATACATTTTATTTGAACACCACATTATTGCTCACCATGTTACTTAAGCAAGTTTTCTTTTAGCACAGTTTTTTTTTTCCTCATTTGCAACCAAATGGGGGGAAAAGCATCATGTTTGTATCTCTAGAGGCTGTAATCACACATCTGTGTACCTGAATCTGCTTTTGCAGCAAAATACTTAATATTTAATAGACGTGACTGAGCTGTGTTCTTTCCTCAATAGACTACACCAACTTGAAAGGCATATAAATATTCAGGATCTGTGGAATCAAAGACAAATTTGATATTTGGCGGGGGGAGGGGGGGGGCGGAAACTTAGAGCTGTGAATGATAATAGGATTGTGAACTTGATTTGAAAATGTGAGGGAAAAGATAGAAAGACGTCTTTGATGCATCTATAAAGACATACATTTCCTAGCCAAAGGACTGTTTTCCAAGACAGTTTTGTGGGGATTTTTTAGAGCTAAGTATGAAATATTCAATTATATGTGTACTTTTGAGAAGATTGTTGGGAGCAATTTGTTATTTCTTCTTATTCAATACACATCTTTGATTATTTACAACAAAAAAGATTTTTTTTTTTTTTTTTTTGCTCCTTTTTTTTTCTTTAGTCCCTTCCTTTGAATGTCTGCCTGTGTGGTCAGTTATGATCTCATACAACAAAATAGATATTTGAAAGCTGGAGAGATTTTCAAGATTATTCTATTCAGCTCACTTTACAGGTGGAATGTTTGGATGAAGCAGAGATAAAAGATTTGTCTAAGGATTCACAGCTGGCCAGTGACACTGCAGGCTCTGGAACTATACATTCTGATTTCCAATTTATTGATCTCCAAAATAAATCTCATTTGTTCTATGGCTAAATTGCTTCAAAGGCATGCTGATTATTTTCAAAATAATTGAGGTTGCCTGTTTATTTGCTTGAGCTTAAAACTGAAGGTTCTTGTCCATCAAATGTCAAGTGGAGTTCAACGGTCATTTACTCAGCATCTCCTGTGTGATAGGCCCGGAGCCAGGTACTGGAAAAAGCAAAATGCTTGAAAAGGGAGCTCTTGACTTCAAAGTCTTAGTGAGGCAGACAGGCTCAGGTAAAAATCAAATTACAATATAGTGTAAAGTGTAAATGCTAGAAACTTCATGCTGTTTGTGCATGCATTCAAGGAAGGGAGGGCTTATCTTCGGGCAAGATCAAAAACTGTTTCAGGAAGAAGATAAGTCTTGTCTGTGTGAGGTATTGAAGATAAAATAGGTGTTTTCCTGGCAAAAAAAGGAGGGGGAGGGACTTCCCTGGTGGCGCAGTGGTTGAGAGTCCGCCTGCCGATGCAGGGGACACGGGTTCATGCCCCGGTCTGGGAAGATCCCACATGCTGCGGAGCAGCTGGGCCCGTGAGCCATGGCCGCTGAGCCTGCGCGTCCGGAGCCTGTGCTCCGCGAAGGAAAGGAAGGGGGGAATTCAAGGTGGAAAAGGAAAACTGAATGTGCAAATATCCAGAGAGGTGAAAAATTACAGTGTGTTCAGAACACTCAGCTGTGCAGGAGATATGGGGACAAGGGTGCACATGGTGGGAGATGGGGCTGAAGGGGAAGACAGCAGCCACATCCCTCACAGTCTGGCTAAGGGAGTTGGCGAAGCCAGAGCCAGGTTTATGCAGATGTAAAGCATCTGCATCCTTTAGGTCTGATTTGTGTTTTAGAAATACTGTTTTGAGGACGGTAAAGAGGACTGGTTAAAGGGGGCAGGGGTAGGACTGGAGACAGAGGACATAGGCCATCTCCTTGGCCCAGGAAAGAGTGACAAGGGCCTGAAGTATGACAAAGCGTGATTGTTTGTTAGAGAGGATTTGGTAGACTGAGGAATTATGAGGGAGGAAGAAAAGGCTGTCCTGGAGATTGAAGTGTCAAGTGTAACTTCCAGAGTTGTGGCGTCTGTTTTTGACGTGTGATATAAAGTGACTTTGAGGTAAGGAAGAGGGGTAAGAACACAGTGAACTCAGTTTTGAATATGTTGAGTTTGAGGTCACATCATTCATCCATGTGGTCATTGTGCCTAATACTCAGTAGGATGTACAGTTCTGGTTTTCGGATGAGAAATCCAGGTCGGTGGTATAGGTGAAGGGATCACCAGTGTGTACAAGTCACTTAAGCTTGTGAGAGATTGTGAGCATCCCGAGAGTGTATAGAGAGGTAGCAGAAAAGGACACAGATGGAGCTCTCAGTGGCACCAATATTTCTGAGACATTTAAATGAAGAGCCACTGGTGTAGAAGCTGGCTAAGGGATGGAGAGCTGGCAGACTGAGATTTTAGAAAATAAGGGCAGAATGTTTCAGTGAACCAGAAGCCTAAGGTCATGGTAAGATGTGTGCTGAAAAGTGTCCACTTGACTTGTCCACTAGTGGAATACTAGTGACTTCAGCAGAGGCAGTTCCGGGCATGGTGGGGCAGAGATCTATTCCAGAGGCAAGAGAGGATATGGGCAAAACCAAGTACAGTTGACCCTGGAAACAATGATGAGGTTGGGGATGCCAAAACCCTCACAATTAAAAATCAGAATATCACTTTAGAGTTGGCCTTCCAAACCCACAGTGCTGCATCCTGGTATTCATCCAACTGCAAATCATGTAATACAGTAGTATTTATTGAAAAAATATCTGTTTATAAGTGGACCCACCCATGCCATTCACACCCATGTTGTTCCAGGGTCAACCGTACAGACAGTGACAAAGTGGTGATGGTCAGAGAAAGTCCAGGAGTCAAGGAATAGAATTGGGGTGGACAGATTGGAGCAGTTTCAGAGACTGATGGGGAAGAAGACTCTAGAATGGGAGAGACTGGACATAGAGGCGAGGGGGCAAATTAAAGGAGAATGTTACTGGATAACGTGGTCCCAGCACAGAGGGAAAGCCGCCTTTGACAAGGAGGAGGGAGAGTTCACACTCTGAAACTACAGAGTAGGAGAGTGTGAGGTAGACTTGCTTGAGGGAGAAGACATGACGTGGAGAACCCTCCCAAACTGCATTATTTGGAATATAAATCCTGACTTACTGGCTGTGTGTCCTTTGCAAGTTTTATTATCTCTCTTTTCTTCAGTTTTGTCATCTGTAAAATCGTGACACTAATTATCTAAACCTTATTGAGTTATGTGGATTAAATGAGATAAAGCCTATACAATTCTCAGTTCACTACCTAACACAATGTAAGTGCTTGAAAATGGTGGCTCTGATGAAGGGCCAGCTGAAGAGCTTTCATCCCTACATCCTTCCTGACTTTTTTCATTCCCTTCTGCAGAGGTAGCTTCTCTCCATTCCCTTTTCCTTCCTCCACCTTACAGCCCTACCCTGGCATCTTCCTCGTCCAATACAGAGGTCACTCTTTAGAGTTGGAAGTCAATTTATTATGAATGGCCTCTTGTTCTTCTGTATTTAAGATTGTACATGGTTCAAAGGGAAAGCACAACTAGTCTGTCATTATCAAGCTGTCTCTTTTTTCCTAGTTCATTCACTCAGCTTGTTTGCAGGAAGCAACTGTAAGCCAGGCAGAGTATGTATCACAGTGTAAAGACAGACCTGCCCATTTCAGGGGAGCAAAGAGAATTGCTGGAGGCAATTCTCCAGAATCTGGAGGCAAAACAATAGTCATTTGCCCAGACACTGAGCTCTGGACACAAGGAGTTCAGTCTGCACGTTCCAACACTGACGGTTGCTTGGGTCTTCATTTGTACCTTGAGGAGAATGAGTGATGGCAGAGGGATGAGTGGAGAGAGTAACCTATACTCATCTTCTCTGATAAGTTTCTCTTAGACTGAAAGATCAGTTGTCTTCAACATGATGCTCAACCACATTTCTTAGTCCCTGTCTCAAAATTTGTCAAAGTTCCTTAAGACATCCCAATATAGCCACTTACTTGTGAGCACACAGAGCAAAAAGGTAAGTAATCAAGAACTCACTGGAAAAAAAAGGCAAAAGGGTCTCCTTCCAAATCATAGTCACGTCGAGAATAACCATGTGTGAACCCCCGTCACTTGTCTCCCTGCCCAGTCTCCTATACACACGAACACTCCAAGAGGTATAATGAGAATTTTTCCCCAAATATTTTGTTTATTTCCATGGTGAAAAAGAATCGTGTGATTGATTAGTCCATTGAAAACCCATTAAAGATCTACTTGCCTTGATTAAATGGCACCATTTTAAAGGTTAATCAGTGTCATTTTTTTTATATTTAAAACTGAAATGTACAGTGCTTCTTATGTACTGAAAATTACCACCAAAAAATGGAATGAGAGCAGTCGTTGAAATGCATACTGACTAAAAGTGTGGAATAAATAGCGCGAACCATTTCTTGGTCAGAGCCTGTGGGTCAGTACACTACTAATAATACACATTTTTCTCACTTCTAGTAACTCCAAGGTCAGTATGAGTGTCCTTATTTATAGTTTTCTCCATGCATCTCTATACTAAGCAGGCTGAAGAATTTCCCCTTTTTCACTGTCCTTTGATTTCCAACAAACTGTGTCGGTAGATCTCTTGCCACCAACGTGGAAAACTGTGTCCTAGACTAATGGAGAAATACTCTGTTTTTCTTTATGTAGCTTTTTATTACAATTTGCTTTACTTTCATGTATTTTCTCAATTTTTATATTATATTTAATATCTAAATATCCTTCTCATATGTAGGGTTGAATCATCACAGATAAAAGTCATCTTTGACCTTCCTCCCACATCTGGTCCCCTCCCAGATTCTCTAATCAGCTTGACATAGGTAATCATTCTATTTTTTTTAACATCAAAACATCATTCTGTAGGTGTTCATCTGTACCTGGCATATTTCAGCCTGTGTTATGTCCAAGAGATAGCTTATTTTGCTTTCTTAATTCATCTTGTGAGACTTACAAAAAAAATGTTCAAATGAGTTTTGGAGCTATTGAAAAGGAGAAACCCTTCACATGTAAATCAATTATGAGTAGGTACTAGAAGGTAAATCCTGTAACTATTTAAGTAAGCTTCTTGACTTTATTAGGTGATAAGAGAGAGGCTAGTTTGTATTATCTCTTGAGATCTTGACAATCTCCCATCCTGAGATTCTGTTTTGAAGACTTTTCCCCATTTGTCGATATAGAGTGTGGTTTCCTTGCTGATGACTCTCATCATAGTAAGTCTTTAGTTGTGAGAACTAAGTGGTGATGTTCCTTATGTGATTGCCTGGTGTTTGCTTTTCAGTGAATTCCTGCATCAGGGAACAAGCATCCTCTTTTAATATGATGCAAGCACACTAGTGTTGGTTAACTTATCTGTGCTTCATCGCTAGAGAGAGAAAGAAGAAAGACCCTATAGCAAAAGCCTGTACACAGCATGCTCTTTTTTGTGTAAAACATATTGAAGAAGCAATACCACTTTGATAGTGCTATGCTCAGTGGCTTTGCCACAGATAGAAGAATTCAATAAGAAAAAAAAAAAAATCTAGATGAATTTAATCTGCATTCATGAATAATTATTTGGCTATGATTTCCTTATTTACCGAGTAATTATGGTTTTAAAATCTGTTTGGGTTAGCATTTAGCATTTCTCCATCCAAGGGAATCATAACATTGATGGAATATCTATCAGCCCATTCTTATGAGCTAAAGTAATTAAAAAAATTCTTTATTATTCTCTGTATGATAGTAACCTATAATAAATTTGGAATGAGTTGCTCAAATATTGACTATCAAAGCAATGTACTTCTGCTTCACTGAATAAAGGTGGGGGGGAAGAATTTGAAGGGCTTTAGGCTTTAATGACACTCATGATTTCAGAATCACCCATACACTGGAAAAGAAATGAATGAGGTTTCGTCACACCACACATACACAGGACCAACCACAAAATTATATGCAATGTGATGCCAATATTCATCAGACATACAGAAATGAAGTTAGAATCTGAACTTCAGAAGCGTGAAATTTTAGGGCTGTTATATGATAAGTTATGATTCAGTACTTTCTTTTGATTAAGTTAAATCAGGAAATTCACCCTTTTAAAAATGTGCCCCATCTCATTACTCTATATAAATGAGCAGCCATTATAAAATTATTGCTGCTGCTAAACAAAAACACCTATTTGGGTTATTTTCTATTTTGAGTTACTTTCTAAATTAGGTATAATACTACAAGAAATTAAAAAAAAAATCTTCCAACAACGTGAGGGCATTGGGCAAGAATATGTCTCAGGTCTGACTGCTACCACTGTATAGTAGTTCTAAGATAGCTATCATGCCAACAAATATTCTTTGATTTGTTTCCCTTTGAAAATGTTATTTGTAGCTATTTAAAATTTGTAAGTGAGGATGATGGAGCAGAGATAGGGGTTCTCAGCAGGTACTGGGAGAACAGTGTACTTTTTTTTTATAAGAACCACAATGTTGAAACTATGTAATTACATAGTAACTGTTGACCTTGTAATTACACTGTAAGTACCTGTAGTGACAAGATAAATGCATGGTTATTTCAGTCTTTTAAGCTATAGGGCTATCATGCGACCCTAACAATGTAAGCTACATAGTAATTTATTTGTAGAGTAAATAGTGCTTACCCACAAGTAATAACCACACATGTACAGTGCTTGCTACACAGAGCCATAGAAACGTGGTAAATCCGTGCCCTCTAGGTACTTTTATTAAAATGATACACAAGCCACATGCATGTATATCACTAGGATTACTTAATTTTTTTGTGGACCATTTGGAGGTCTTCATCACTACCTTTTTTCCTAAAATGTCCTTGTCTCTACATAAACAGAGTGAGCTCTTTTTATTGATAATTCTTTTTTTTTGTTACAATAGCATGTAATTATATGGTTTGTTGACCGGGAGTCCTCTTACTTTTACAAGTTTCCTTCACTTAAAATAAAGGCACTTTCACAAAAAAATGCACATGCATCAAACAATGTTTTAACAAGTTTCAAGTGATCATCTTTATATGACTGTGCAGTAGAAATAGTAGTTGTGAAGAATTTTCTAAATCATACATGCTTTTGTAATGTAAACAATAATCGTTTGTGCTACAGTTTATTGAATGCATATTAAGCCCTAGGACATCATGAGAATTTTGCCATGCCTAACCAAGTTCGGATTTCAACATACTGAACGTTTTTTGGCAATTTGATAAGAACTAAGAAGATAGGTGACTTCTTTTTCAGTTATTTATTCATTCAAAATATTTGTTTTCAGTCTCTCCATTGTACCGGATACTGTGCTATGTAGTCTTTAGAGACTAAGTATAATGTGAGAGAAAATTGAACCACTTATTTCAAATCTATTGTATAAAAATTATAGTGAGCGTAAAATACAATGGGAATCAGTGCACATTATCCAGTCATAAGGGCAAAGGAGGGCTTGTGATGGAGGAGGAGAGTGTTCCGGCTGAGGGGACAGCATGGTACAAATACCCAGAGACCAAGGAGGAATGACAGGGGCAATTAGAAGCCTCTGTGTCTGGGACTTGGCGTTTGAGAGTCTGAGCTTGTGGAGAAAAGACCCCAAAAGACAGGCTCTGTTCCTCGAACAACCTTGTAGTGCGGAGTCGGGATTTCCTCATGGGGTCAGAGAACGTTAAAGAAGGTAAACAGAAGAATGTAAAGAGAATATAACACCTAGAACATCAGAGGCCCCTCCCCTATTCTGTCTGCATAGTTCTTCACTCTGGAGTGTTTAGTGTCACCACCCTTAGTGAATATTATACATTTGTCCAGGTCCAATGTAAATGCACGGTGGGTCGACTGATGGCACTGGAAGTACCAGTCCGGAACTATTAACTGGCCAAGGTCTAGTCAAGATGATTATAATTGGATCCTGAATTTGATGTATGGCACACTAGTGTTTATAAGTTCTGTAGGTGGGATTTTGTCAGCCTGAAGGTGGTTTCAGCTCATGAGACATACTTCAGTCTTCCCTTGTCTAAAACATTGAATCATTCAATAAATAAGCCACTGGCATTTTTTCCCCTGTGGCCTCTCTGTTGATCCTCTAACCAACACTCAGTTTTCACATGGCATATTTGTTCCTTTTTTTGACAAGGGTTTGTGAGTGAACCTCCCTAGGAGAGACTGTATATGTGAACCACTCCGAAGGGCTTATGGAAAGCTAAATTGGGACTGTTTTTCTTAGCACATCAGTGTATGATCATGAGAAAAGGAAAAAAAAAAAAAAAAAGCAAAAGGCAAACTTTTGTTTGGATTCAAATGTCATCTTTGCCTGTGCCGCATTTATTTTTACTTCCTCTCTGACAAGGAATGTTAACTTTCCAGGAAAACTCAACTTCTCTAAGAGAACAGCCAACACAAACAATTTTTGTTAAGGTGTGGTTTTCCTTGAGGCTGTGATTTTATCATTTGGAGCCAATGGTGGGTTGGAAAAAAAGAAAGCTTGGAGTGTACATTTCCTTTACTGGGCCATCAGCTGGAATCATGCTTTGGATATTGTGACTCTAGTTTTCCAGTCCTTTGCCTCTCAGGAGACCCTGATGTGAAACAAAATGGAAAACTCTATTCACATTTTCTTTGGGTCAGATCTCCAGGGGACCTGAGGAAGGTGAAAGAAACTTCTGCTTGCTCATGACATACTCTAGACAGACATGTTCCCTGAACATATTTGCATGGTCAACTTTTGATATTGGGGCAAGGTGGATTTTCTGAAATGAAAGCAGCATTTTCCTTTCTTAAAAGGCCAAAAAAAAACCCCACTCTATTTGGGTAGGATGTTCTCAGAACAGTTTTTTATATAAAATATTCAGCTATACAAAGATCTGAATTCCCTAATTTTTGCCCATGTCTCTTCTGTATTGCAGATCAAAGATAATATATATTTATTTCTATTTTTTCAATTCATTTAGAGCTTAAGTAGATTTCTCTATTCCTTCTATGTGTTAAGAGAGACCCATATTCACTTGCAGGATTTTCTTGGTGCTTTTGAATTTGAATGAATATCTTCTGCTTATAATATTTATGTTTTAATATAAATTTGTAGCATAAACAATTGGCAGGTAAAGCCATTCATGTCCTCCTTTTATTATGCAAAAGATTAAGCTCATTTATATATATGCTGTTTCGCATTTTAACCCCATCTTACTAGTTCTTTTATAATCATAAACTGTATCAATGATTGTTATTTAGAAAATAAGTAGAGTAGAAAGGGTGGAGAATAGCTCAAGAATATAATCTCACTAATATTTATAATTATGTGACATCTTGAATTCTACCTAATACTTGAGCTTTACTTTTTCCTTGAACTTTTACTATTAATGATATTCAGGCTGAAAAAAAAAAAAAAAAGGTTGAAATGCCAACACCATATTGGAAGACAAATTTACATTTCATTCCCAACACTGTAATTTAATAAAAGTTTTATGGTGCTATGGGTACTTAATTATGCTTGAAGCAGAGCTGAAATTTAACTTTGTTCCACATACAGAGAGGATTTGGTGGTGCTTTATTTTAAAAAGATCCTTTGAAAGAGCGTTGTACTATGTGATACACCAAATATGCTGCTTTTAAAAGACACTTTGGAAAATAATGAATTACTTAAATTGTATTTCATTTCTGTTACAGAGAATAAACTCTTATAATTCACTTAAGGTGATTTAATAGATGAGGTTACTGGATTATCATGCCTTAAAATATTCATTCCTCTTAGAACTGCAACTCTGTTGATGCTACTATGATATAGACTGTGTATGCAGCTTTTACAATTGTAAGCCAAGACATGAGTTTTCTGACTTTTTTTTAAGTAAACATTATTTAATTCTTGGGGGCACCCTTGGATATAGGTTTTATCCCTCCTTCCCGAGATAGGTTTTATCCCTCCTTCCCTCTTCTAATATCTAATCAACAGTCCTATTGATTAGATCCTTTTGAAACTCAGTGAGAATCATGTTATCCTCTTCTGCTTAAAATTATTCAAAGCCTTCTTCCCCAGTGTTGACAAAATCTAGTCCAAACTGCCACTTAACAGTTCTCCAGTCTGGCTTCTCCCTACTTTTATTTGCATCCCTCATATCCCGGCAAAACTCCAGTCCTCAGAACAGGACCCTCTCTGCACTCCTGTTGCTTCATGCTGTTCCCTCTAGTAGGATTCTTTCGCTCTTCCTATTTCCACCTGGTGACTTTTCTCATCTTTTCAGACTTGGCCCATATGCTGCTTCTTTCTCAGACAGAAGTTTTTTTTCCAACTTTGGCTTCCTGTACTATATTCTTTATTTTCCTTTACATTTAGACTTACAAAAGAATTTTTTTCTTATACATATGACATCTCCGTGTTAACTTCCAAGATCCTTGTCAGAAGACTATACATCTCACTCATGCCCTGAAGCACTTGTACAGTGTCTTTTATGTAGTAGCTACTTCATCGTTGTTTGTGGAATGAATAAATTCAATTTTGGAGCAGATGTTTGTAGGTGTTAAAAGCGACTGAGTGGCCACACCTCTTTTCCTTTGAATAAATTTTACTTAAGGTCTCCATTTAAACTGATTATAATGTCAAAACTACCACTATAAACTATTACCCTTATCTATGCATGAGGTCTTCCACCATTAGGAATTCCTGATTGGTTACAAGTGTCAATTTTTCCATTCACTTTACAACAGAGTATCTTTTATGTTGACCACCTCATCATTTTGTAGGGTTGCATGATTAACATAGGTATTCCCAGGCGTAGCTATTTTGAGAGTGAGGGATTTTTTTAATTAATAAACTTTATTTTTAAGAGCAATTTTAGGTTCACAACAAAATTGAAAGAGTTCCCATAAATCCCTTGTCCTTATGCACACACCGTCCCCTTCGCTATCAACTTACCACACCTGAATGGTGTATTTTTTACAATCCATGAACCTAAATTGACATTTCATTACCACTCAAAGTCCATAGTTTACATTAGGGTTCACTTTGGTATTAGACTTTCTGTGCATTTCCACAAATGTATAATGACATGTACCCACCACTATTATATCATATAGAATAGTTTCACTGCCTTAAAACTACTCTATGTTCTGCCTATTCATCTTTTTCTCCTAACTGCCGGCAACCACTAATGTTTTTACTGTCTCCATAATTTTGCCTTTTCCAGAATGCCTTATAGTTGGAATCATACAGTGTGAAGCTTTTTCAGATTGGCTTCTTTCACTTAGTAATATGGATATAACAATCCTCCATTTCTTTTCATGGCTTGATAGCTCATATGTTTTTAGTGCTGAGTAAAATTTCATCATTAGGATGTACCACAGTTTATCCACTCACCTACTGAAGAACAGCTTGTTTGCTTCCAAGTTTTGGCAATTATAAATAAAGCAGATACAAACATTCATGTGCAGGTTTCTGTGTGGACATAAGTTTTTGGTTCATTGGGGTAGATACCATGGAGTGTGAATGTCAGATATTATGGTAAGCATGTATTTAGTTTTGTAAGAAACTGACAAACTGTCTTCCAAAGTGGTTGTATTGCATTCACGCCAGCAAATGAATTACATTTCCTGTTGCTCCACATTCTCACCAGCATTTGATATTGTCAGTGTTTTGGATTCGGGCCATTCTAGTAGGTGCATAGTGGTATTGTTTTCATTTGCAATTCCCTAATGACATGTGATATGGAATATCTTTTCATATGCTTACTTGCTCTCTGTATATAGTCTTTGGTGACGTATCTGTTCAGGCCTTTTGCCCTTTTTTAAAAACAGATTTGTTATTCTTGTTATTGTTGAGTTTTAAGACTTTGTATATTTTGAATAACAGCCTTTTATCAGATGTGTCTTTTGCAAATACCTTCTCTCAGTCTGTGACTTGTCTTATCATTCTCTTCACATTTCTTTCACAGAGCAGGAGTTTTTAATTTTTTTTTTTTTTTTTTTTTTTGTGGTACACAGACCTTTCACTGTTGTGGCTTCTCCCGTTGTAGAGCACAGGCTCCAGACGTGCAGGCTTAGCGGCCATGGCTCACGGGCCCAGCCGCTCCGTGGCATGTGGGATCTTCCCGGACTGGGGCACGAACCCGTGTCCCCTGCATCGGCAGGTGGACTCTCAACCACTGCGCCACCAGGGAAGCCCAGGAGTTTTTAATTTTAATGAAGTCCAGCTTATCAGTTATTTCTTTCATGGATCATGCCTTTGGTGTTGTATCTAAAAATTCACACCCATATCCAAGGTCATCTAGGTTTACTCTATGTTACCTTCTAGGAACTTTATAGTTTTATGTTTACCTTTAGGTCTGTGTTAATTTTCAGTTAATCTTTGAAGGGAGTAAGATCTGAGTCTAGATGTATTTTTGCATGTCATGTCCAGTTGTTCTAGCACCAGTTGTTGAAGAGACTATCTTTGCTCCATTATTATCCCTTCATAAATAGTGTGAGTACTTTATAACAAAATATCCCTAATTCCTCCCTCCAGTTTCTTATATCATTGCTATTATTCATTTCACTTATATATAGCTTACCTAAGGATCTAGAATTCTAGATTGGTAGGGTTTTTTCCTCTCAAAACATTGAGTGTTTCACTCCCTTATCTTCATGCTTGCATGATTTCTGCAGAGAAGTTGGATGTAATTCTTATTTTGCTCCTCTGTAGGTAAAGTTTTTTTTTTTTCCTAGCTTCTTTCAAGATTTTTTCTTTAGCTTTGATTTTCTGAAGTTTGAACATTATCTAATTTTAGTTTTTTAGGCATTTATTCTGTTTGCTGTTCTCTGATTTTCCTGGATCTGTGGTTTGGTATCAACACTAATTTGGGGGAAATTCTCAGTTATTGTTGCTTCAAGTATTGCTTTTGTTGCCTTCTCTCTTCTTTTTCTGTTACTCCCATTATACATGTTACACGTTTTGTAGTTGTCCCACAGTTCTTGTATATTTTGTCCTTTATTTTTTTCCCAGTCACTTTTCTCTTTGTTTTCAGTTTAGAAGTTTCCACTGTCATATCCTCTAGTTTAGAGATTTTTTCCTCTATCTTATCCAGTCTACTAATAGGCCTATCAAAGGCATTCTTTATTTATGTTAGTGATTTTGACTTATTTCTGTTTGATTCTTTCTTAGAATTTCCATTTCTCTACTTACATTATCCTATTCTTGTATGCTGTCCACATTTTCCATTAGAACCCTCAGCCTATTAATCATAGTTTAAAAAAATTATAGTCTAATAATTCTAATATTCCTGCTAGTCCTGACTCTGCTTCTGTTGCTTGTTAAGTCCTTTCAGACTATGCTTCCTGCCTTTTAGTATGCCTTATAATTTTTGTTGTTGTTATTGTTGCTGTTGAAAGGCAGACATGCAGTACTGGATAGAAGGAATTGTGTTAAATAGGTCTTTAGTAGTGTGGTAGTAAGGTATGGGGGGAGGGTAAGTGTTCTGTAGTCCTATGATTAGGTCTCAGTAAACTTGGATTGTGAACCTTACCAGTGCTTCTCAGTGTTCCCCTGCGTAGGTGGGACAGGATGAATGGAGAGGACTGAAGTTGTGTATTTCCCTTCCCTCACATGAAAACCTGAGAAGGTTGGATTTGGGTATCTCTCTTCCCCTACATGAAAGACTATATAGAACTGGAATTAGACATTTCCCTTCCCACAGATGGGTTAGTGTCTGATGAATCCCTGCCAGCTTAAACTCTGGTAATATAGTTTCTCCTGAGGTCAGGCCTTGTTAAGAAGTATAGAATGTTCTAGCATATTTCAAAATGATTTCTTTTCCTCTCCCTTGCCAAAAGCACAAGGGAATTTTTCTCTGATATTCACTGTGAGAACCTGATAGAGCTTCTGGAGGTAAAACTCACAAAAGTTTGGGAGACTCACTATGACTGGGGTGCCCCTGGAGTTTTTAACTCTCAGACTTGTCCAAATTGAGCCTCCAGCAATTTGTTAATTATAGTTCAGATTTTCTTATCCTGCCACTGGTTCCCATGGATGTTTCTGATTGTGGGTTTCTGCTCTGGTAATTTGTGATTCTCTGTATCTGCCTATCTCTCCAATTTTTAAGGGCAGCCTTTGACCTCACTTCTCTGTCATATCAAACCAGAGTTGTGACTTTTCGGTTTGTTCAGCTTTTTACTTATTAGAACAGAGTGGCAACTTCTAATCATCTCACACGCCAGATAGGAACTAGAATTTGAGAGTTAGTTTTTACTTTTTGTTGACTCTTTCACTGTTTGAGTCTCTACCTCTGAAAAGGATAGCAACATTTTGGTTAAAATACTTTATCTTCAGAATTTCACAAGACTTCCCAGTCATCACAAGAATTTTAAACCATGGATTAGTAAAAACAACACAGTAAATAAAGATAAAGATAAGAAATAGAAGAATTTAGATTACAGTAATCATTTGAGCTCCCTATTTGAGTCATGTGATAATTTCTTTTAGAAAAACATGGGGATCTTGACATTGAGATGTATCTGTAGATAGATTATAAGGTATTGGCTATTTGAGAGTACAGACTTGGATATATAATAGGCATTCTACAAATGTATTCTACAAATACTTGTTGATTCATCAACTGATTGACTGATATAATCTATACTAACTGTCAATCTGAGATAGTTATTGCAGTGGTGCAATACATGATGACTTTTATGAACTCTGATAATTAAAATGTGTCAAAAGTAACAAAGTTCTAAATAGCTATTGTTATTAGGTGTGTTTTTTCCCTTAAAAAGAACAGAATTTTGCATTTTACTTCCTAAAACATTTAAAACTATGTAGTCCTACCGTTCTCAAACTGGGCTGAGGCAACTGTGTGAACCTTAGCCAACTCACTTGGAACCTATGAGATATTTAAAATATTTAAACACAGCAACATCTGTCTAAACCACTTTTGTTAAGTTGTTTGGGCCTAATTGCTTAATAACTGGAACTGTTATGTAATTCTTTGCCCTAGGGGCATCATGAAAATATTACTGAGACACTAAGGGTACCATGAACTAAGAAAGTTTGGGGATCTCTGATAAAACCCATCATAAAAATATGAGTATATGGTGGAGGTGGGGACAAAGAATAAAATACGAGTATATGGTATACATCAGAAAAGTTAAGATTGAAATTGACTCATCATTACTAAAGCATATAAAGTGATATGAAAATAAATGTATGAACCTCACTTTAGTAGAGTAATACTGGATAATTTGGAGTATAAGTAGCAATTCCAGATAAGTTGGTTTCAGAAGGTACAATTTGTGTCAGCTCTTTAGAATTCATAGTACAGTTGACACTTGAACAATGAGAAGATTAGGGTCACCAACCCTCCGCACAGTGGAAAATATGTATATAACTTTACATGTCTGTGGCCCTGCAAATCTGTGGTTGCACACCTGCTGATTCAACCAACTGCAAATTGTTTAGCACTGTAGTATGTATTATTGGAAAAAATCAGCATATAAGTGGAGCCACGCAGTTCAAACCCATGTTGTTCAAGTGTCAACTGTACATTGGCCAATAGAGAGGATATTAACAAGGGTTATTATGTTCCCACATACCCATATAAATCTATTTATCTCATTACATAGCTAATGCCAATTACAAGAATACTGGATTATATCTGACAGTTCTTTTGCCGAATGTTTCTACTTCTCTGGGGACAAGACTGGATGAAAGATCCTACTTTGTGGTGGGTTTTCTAAACAGTGTCCATATAAACGAACATGCATACATATATCACACCCCAAGGGAATTCATAATTAAAGGCAAACACCAGTCACACATGATATTTGATAATCATTGAATGGTAGTTAAGGATAGTTAATTCTTCAAGTTATTTTTTTTTCTTCAATACAAAATTGTTATATCTTTGTCAGATCTTTAGAAGTATTCAAAAATACGTTACATACTAAAATTTTTATTATGCACACCTTTGTCCTGATTTTAATTTAGAATTATTTTTTAAAATTAATTTATTTGTTTAGTTAGTTTTGGGTGCGTTGGGTCTTCATTGCCACATGTGGGCTTTCTCTAGTAGCGGCGAGCAGGAGCTACTCTTCGTTGCAGTGTGCGGGCTTCTCATTGCGGTGGCTTCTCTTGTCGCGGACCACGGGCTCTAGGGCACGCAGCCTTCAGTAGTTGTGGCACACAGGCTCAGCAGTTATGGCTCTTGGGCTCTAGAGCGCAGGCTCAGTAGTTGTGGTGCACGGGCTTAGTTGCTCTGCAACATGTGGGATCTTCCCGGACCAGGGCTCAAACCCGTGTCCCCTGTGTTGGCAGGTGGATTCTTAACCCCTGAGCCACCAGGGAAGCCCTAGAATTCTTTTATACCTTTGTCTTGGAATGAGAATGTCAACCAGTGTCGCCCCCACCCCCCAAAAAATGAGTTCACAAGGAAATATGTCAATTGACATACCAATATAAGCGACATATATAATTTAAAATTTTACAGTACCCACACTAAAACCAAGTAAAAAATTAATTTTAGTAATGTATTTTATGAAACATATCTAAAATATTATCAACATGTAACAAATAAAAATTATTCAGAAGATATTTCATATCTGTTTTCTTACTGAGTCTTTAAAATCTAGTGTGTATTTTTTACGTTCAGTGCACCTCATTTTGGACTAGCCACATTTTGAATGCTTAGTGACTACCTTATTGTACAGTACAGGTACAGACTGTAGTAGAATCACCTGTTGTTGCTTATTAAAAATTCAGATTCCTGAATCTTCCCTGACACTTGCTGAATCAGAATCTCTGAGGAAGAGTCTAGTGATCAGAAATTTTTAAAAAAACTCCAGCTGATTCTTCTGCATGTTAACATTTAAGAACCATTTTACTTCTAAGAATGGTGAATGATTAATCTCTTCCCACCTCCTCTCTGTCTCTCTCACACACACACACACACGCACACGCACATGCACATGTACACACACACAGTTAATCTTGGTTAATTACTATCTTCCTGGTAAAAGGAGTAAATTCTCTTTCTTTTGTCACCCCTTCCGTAAGTATATGGTGCTGAAAAACGTGTGTTTTCCACAATGATAAGAAAAGACAAGTAGGGCTTCCCTGGTGGTGCAGTGGTTAAGAATCCGCCTGCCAGTGCAGGGACACAGGATCGAGCCCTGGTCCGGGAAGATCCCACACGCTGCAGAGCAACTAAGCCCATGCACCACAAATACTGAGCCTGCGCTCTAGAGCCCGCGAGCCACAACTGCTGAGGCTGCATGCCACAACTACTGAAGCCCGCGTGCCTAGAGCCCGTGCTGCGCAACAAGAGAAGCCACTGCAATGAGAAGCCCACGCAATGAAGAGTAGCTCCCTCTCACCACAACTAGAAAAAGCCCACGAGCAGCAGCAAAGAGCCAACACAGCCAAAAATAAAATAAATTAATTTTAAAAAAAGACAAGTAATGTGACACTTTATAAGTAAGAGGAATGCTAACAAATATTAATATCTTAAGTCAGCCTGAATAATTTAATAATTTGTGAGTCCATTTTATATTTTCAAAATGTAAATCATACATTTTTTTTTATAAGAATACATGACAGTCATTAGATAACTTCATTGGACTGCTTTTATATTTTAACTCCAAAGAATTCAGTTATGAGAGAATAGGCATCATAGCACAGTGCTGGCTAAGAACCTGGAATGTGAGATCAGATAGATCTAGGTCCAAGGTCCAGCTCTATGGTGTGTCCTTGGACAATATGTTTAATATTTCTGTGCTTAGGTGTTCTTGTTTGTAAAATGGAAATGATGAGTGTTCTGATAGCATAGGTATGATCGTAACAATGAATGGGATAAAATGAAATAAGGCTCAGTACTTAATATGGTGTGGTTCTTGTATGGTTAGCACACCATCTTTTCATGCCAGTCAACGAGAAAATAAACCCTAAAGTTCCTTATGCACATACTTATTTCTTTGAACTATATTTGTTGGCAGAACTAATTCACCTGTTTATATTGCAAGAGTTCAAATTTTGAGAATGTCTGCTAGGCAAGAGCAACATTTTGGCCATGCATAGCTGCCACTGACCCTGAAGTTGAGCAATTCTGTTCTAGTTAATTGGTGGCTACTCAAAGGGATTTACAGTGAACACAGATAATTTAACAGGCACAAGTTATTAGATTCCTCCCTTTTTTCGAGTTAAAGCATTTTCAGTCAGTTTTATACTTAAGGGTTGAGAAAACTTTACTCACTATTTCCTGAATGAGTTTGGGACACTCAGGGAATTGGTAAGGGTGGCTTACCAATCCCCAGAAGTGACAAATGGCAGTGAAAGTGAAAGAAAAGAGTTAAAAATATTAATATCTCAAAAGGATCATTCAAGCCCTTTTCTAGAGGCAGGTAACTTTTTACACACCTCCTATTAGTGAAGCAAGTACAAACTGAATTCTTGCGTTAAATGTGTTTACTTTTGCCCTGAAATATAGTAATACAGAGAGTGTGTTTCAGTTAAAAGGAACCCTGGAGCAAAAATGTGTTACACTCAGGGGTAGAAGCAGAGTGTATCATTATCTCATAGGTACAGCAGTCAAGATAATGAACAGCTAAGAAGACTGGACAATAGTAGGTGAAGGATAGCTTGTCATGGAACTGTCGATAGAATCTGAGCTCCCTTTCTTTAGAAAGTGCCATCCAATTGCAGGGATGTGCTGAGCAGCTGGAGGAAAAAATAAAATAAAAGTAGCCTGATAGTACTTAGTAATTTTAAGCCTGATTTAATATTTTGACATTATTACCAAAAGCCTTAAGTCAGTGATTTCAGTGTTTAATTCCTGTTATTCTATGAGTTGATGGTCTGGGTTTATCAAGTTTATCAAGACTATTGCCTTGACCTTGAAACAGAAATTCCTCAAGGATTCTTCCTTTGAGGGTTTTTTTTTTTGTTCTTGTTGTTCTTTAGTATGGAGTGGAAGATTTGAATAAGGTTTGGAATTCTGTCCCTGGTGAGGGGCATTAGGATACTTTATGAGTTATAATGAGAGATGGGCTGAAGATGTATTGGGTTGGCATAAACATGGATTGCTACTGAACTGAGTCCAAGAGTAAGCATCCTCATTGGATAAAAGCTAGATAACATATGGGCCAAAAGAATCAGGTTGGATTTCAAATGAAAAATTCACTAATGCTATAAATCCAAGAAGGTATGTTATAGAAAAAAAATCTATGTCTGGTGATAGATGGGATCAAGGAACAGTAAATATAAATATTTTTGGTTTATTTATTCATTCATTCAACCTCTATTGGATACCCACTTCATGCCAGGTGTTGTTCTAGGTGTTCTAGGTCCTGGGACAGGGGAATAACAGGCAAATCCTCTGCTCCCATGTAAGGAGACGGATAAGAGGTGGATAAACAAATGAACACAGTGATTTCACATCGCAATAAATGAGATGAGGAAAATAGAACAGAGCATTATGGGAGAGCAACTGGGGGTCCAGGACAGCTGCTCAATAACAATCTCTCTGGAGAGAGTATTTTCAGTCAAGAGGGAGAGGAAGCTAGAAGAAGGGAGATCTAAATGCATTCGAGTCTAAATAGAGGAAGGATGCAGGACTAAGCTGCCGTGTTTCTGGCTTCCTCTTTAGTACTTAAATTCAACCTTCTTCACCTAAACAATCAGAGCCCTACCTAGGCATAGCTGTTAAGGTCTTTTTGGTAAGTCTAGCGGTTTCTTCCTTCCCAAATCTTCTAGAAATGTCCAAATAGACAGACACATTATAAATTGCTGGAAAGTTGCTCAGGGCTTTTTCACTCACTTTAGTTCTTGTATAAGAATCTTTCTACCCTCGTAATACTAGACAGTCTTCTGCCTCTTCCTAGAGCCAC
Source organism: Delphinus delphis (assembly GCF_949987515.2). Classification (NCBI taxonomy): domain Eukaryota; kingdom Metazoa; phylum Chordata; class Mammalia; order Artiodactyla; family Delphinidae; genus Delphinus; species Delphinus delphis. The sequence goes on along the minus strand of NC_082685.1, from coordinate 30,262,426 downwards.
CCATTGAGCCACCCAAAAATAAAATCTTGTGTCTTACAGATTCTATGTATACCAAGCACCCAGTGCCAGGTACACAGTAGATACTATATAAATATCTTCTGCATAAAAGAAAGAATGGGCAAGAAAGTCTCAAAAAGTCAAGCTGTTAGTTCCTGAATATACTTCCAGGAGTTGTCAAGCTCAAGGTCTAGGATCGATTTCAAAAGAGCAAGGAAATTTTAAAATTCCTGGGTCTTACCTTTAGAGACTCTTATTCGGTGGATCTGGAGTGATACCTGTGCATCTGATTTTTTTTTCTTTTTCTTTTTTTTTTTCCAAGTTCTCCAGTTGAATTCTTATCAGTAAGCAGTTTCGTGAGTGCTGTCAGACTTAGGGAGGGACACTGGGGAGAAACAAAGATTTACTCTTTCCAGGCTTCCTGGACTTTTGTTGTTGTTTTAGTAAGTGGTGTATTTGAATTGCAGCCAACGATCAAGATTGTTCTTATTGTGTTTAAGAATATAGCAGATAAAGGTAAATTTTGTTGTTGAAATTCAAAATTCAGAAAGCAAATGGGGCAAGATACAGGTCTTCTCTTTTGAAATATGCTCAAAGTCTGCCTGTCTGTACCAGCCCCCAACCCTACAGTGAAATCAGTTCTTTTAATAGGCAGAAAGTTACACAAATTGAACCGTATTCAGTTGTTTCGATATTCACATACTGAAAGCTTTGGATAGTTAGGACTTTAGATTAGAATTCAACTTTTCCCCCTATTAAGTGCCAGCCAGGCGAGTTGCATTAATGACTGTGGTTATGTTTGAATGTAAATGGGGGACATCTGGCGATATCAGGAGATCAAACGCTGGGAGTCTGCATGATGATTCTCATCTGTTTGTCACCCAGCAGGTGTAATGGATGGCAGGCATGTGGGCTCTTTGCCCAAGTTAATGTACAGACCTAATCTATCGAGGAGGGAAGTTTTCCTTTGCCATTTTAAAGTGTCACAGCTCAAGATAGGTGTATGGGGAGGGTGTTGGGGGGGAGGCAGGGTGGATACTTCCTATTGCACCCATTTCTTTAGTAAAATTGCCGCTTTCTAGCCTACAGGCATTTCCCTTGTCCCGATTCAACAAACTTCCACAGCCCAATTTGTTATTCAAAAATTTATGGAAAATGTATGTTAAAGTGAAAAGGGTATATTGTACAGAAGAGGGAAGCAGCTTGTAAGCATATCATTATGTGTGAGCGATGGGGCCCGCAGATGGTACTTCTCCTCAGAAACGAGAGTGGTGCCAAAAGCTGAACTCTAAACACGTTTAAATCACATATCTTTCCTTAAAAATGGAGTATTTTGGAAGGAAAAGCAGATGTATTTAAGTACACAAGTGGTATTCTTTTGTTCCTCATATAATAGAGCCCTTTACAAAAGTCGTTGCCTTCTAAGTGTGCAGTAAGCCTTTGATTCCTCAAATTCGCCAGAGGATTTAGTGGCAGTGCATGGCTCAGTTCTTAATAGGATTAACCACTGAGGTAGTACCTCACTAGGAGAACGACTCTTCAAGTCTCCTTACAGCTACTGAAAATTAAAGGATTTGTTTTGATGACTGTGTTCAACGCTAACAGCAAACCTTTGTTTTGTACATTAGAAATAGTAACAAAAAATTATCATGACATATGGGCTTCTTATTTTAATTGAAAATAAATTTAGTTCTTAGACTGTGCCAATCTTAAATTAAGGGGAGGGTAGCCAAAGAGACGAAGGCATTTATTTGCTACTTAATATGATTTTCAGGGAATATATATATATATATATATATATATATATATATTTAATCAGTTTTTGTTTTTAATTAATTAATTAATTTTAAAGGAGATGTTGGGGGTAGGAGTTTATTAATTAATTTATTTATTTTTGCTGCGTTGGGTCTTCGTTTCTATGCAAGGGCTTTCTCTAGTTGTGGCAAGCGGGGGCCACTCTTCATCGCGGTGCACGGGCCTCTCACTATCGTGGCGTCTCTTATTGCAGAGCACAGGCTCCAGACGCGCAGGCTCAGTAGTTGTGGCTCACGGGCCTAGTTGCTCCGCGGCATGTGGGATCCTCCCAGACCAGGACTCGAACCCGTGTCCCCTGCATTAGCAGGCAGATTCTCAACCACTGCGCCACCAGGGAAGCCCAATTTATTTATTTTTTATTAAAAAAAATTTTTTTTTTTTGGCTGCGTTGGGTCTCTGTTGCTGCGCGCAGACTTTCTCAAGTTGCGGCGAGCAGGAGCTGCTCTTTGTTGTGGTGTGCGGGCTTCCTATTGTGGTGGCTTCTCTTGCCGCGGAGCACGGGCTGTAGGTGCGAGGGCTTCAGGAGTTGTGGCACGCCAGCTCAGTAGTTGTGTTTCGCAGGCTCTAGAAAGCAGGCTCAGTAGTTGTGGTGCACAGGCTTAGTTCCTCCGTGCATGTGGGATCTTCCCGAACCAGAGCTTGAACATGTGTCCCCTGCTTTAGCAGGTGGACTCTTAACCTCTGCACCACCAGGGCAGCCCTATAATTTTTAATACAGTAATCCTGCTGATTTCTTGTTTGGGGTGTGTTTATATTTATTCTTCTCAGAGAATTTATATTTTAAAGGGTACAGTTCATGTTAGTGAGATGAATATGGTAAATAACCAGTTCATTTTTATCTCTTCTTCTGGAAGAATGGCATATTCTTTCCACTAGCACCTTATATAATGAGTGTTTTAGCTCTGAAATTAATGGTGACTGGGTATCCTTAATTTTTATTGATGCCATTAGATCTGACAGCAATGTGATTATAATAGGCATTATTTGTATTAAAAATTTTAGAACATAACATTTTAATATTCTCACAGCTTCATCTGTTTAGTGATTGTACTTTTAGAAAATATAAAAGTATAATTATATCTATATGACAGTTTGGTTATGGGATTTTTAATTTTCAAAATATTGCGAACACGTTATTTCCAAATTTCTCTATCTCCTTTTTCCTCTCTTATTCTGAAATAGTGAACATAGAGTAAATCTCTTCCAATTGTAGAGGCCTATAATGAGTTGATGTGTATGTGTGTGTGAGAGAAAATACGTGTATGTGTTTGTTTGTACCCATGTATGAGTAGTGTGCCTGAAGGGGAGAAACGTGAATTTTTTTTTTTTAAATGCAATTTCATTATTTTCATCTAACTAAAAGTAAAACATAGTGATGGCTGATAAAATGTTGGTAAAGTCCACTGGCAGCTATTCTTAATGCAAAAATATGAATCAATTATGATTTTTAGTAAACTGATCATTTCAAACTGAGTGCAGTTAAAGCAAATTTAAAGGAGCTTCAGAAGTTTTTGTTCACAGACTGGCTAGCTGTATTGATTGTGTTAATTTTTGTGAAAAAGTTTGTACTCTCTCTTTACTGTCAAAAATTATCATAGACCAACCCTGGTCAGTGTTCATGTAGTTGGAAACGAAATTCCTTAAGCTTTTTTCTTTGGCTTCTTTTGTAGCTTTATAGCATTTGGTGGAATGCTGTGCCTATTTGTATTCTACAGTTATTCTGTATTCCAGGTCAGGCTCTCACCAAGGATGACTGTGTGTTGATGTAAAGTTTTAGGTGGTAGGCTGACTTGATACCTTGTTGGCTTACTCACTTGAATAACCCTCCCTGGGTGGTGAGAATGCAGGGCCACGAGTGAGCAGAAAAGGAGTTCAGCTGTCTCCATATCAGGGAATTAATACTATGAACAGCTAGGTAACCCTTTGAGGGTGTCGTGGGAGATGGTTGAGGGGATCAGATTAACAAATTAAATAGTTTGCTCATAAACAAGGGTTAAATATGTTGATTACTTTATAATGAAAACACCTGAGTAGTCTGAGACATCAGGTGAAAAGAGATGGCTACCATACACAAAGATCAAACTCTTTCTGATTTCAAAAGCATTCTTATTCCGTGGGTTAGTTGTCCATCTATCCCTATTTAAAAATAGATGATAATTTTATAAATGTGTGTTTATGTTTCAATGCAAATCCAATGCCCCAGAATGTTTCAGCGTAAATCAATTCTAAGCAATGTCTTTTGTCAAGTTTTTATTTTTCCTTAAAGATTTCAAAATGTCTCTGAAGGACCCACATACATTCCTCAACATAAAAGAAATAATCATCAAGGGATTCACAGGGACCTACAGGTTTCTGCTTGAACCAATCTGTCTCCGAACACAGTATATTGTATCCTAAAGCTATTCAGAAAATAAAAACAGTCCTTATATGATCGAGTCCTCTTTTGATTGCACTCTGGGCCTCCATATGAATGCTCTTTTAAATACTTTAGCAAAAGCAAATGAACCTCAACTATCTATGAATTAATTATAATTAGTGCCTGATTTAATGTTTTCTTTTGCATTCCTTTTTATATGTATCCCTCTGAAACAAACATTATTCTAAGCTGCAGTACACAATTATTAGTTCAGGTTGAAGTGATTCTGTATAAAATTGGCCTCATATTTATTCATTCAAAAAATGAGCAGGGAGAGAGTGAATATTTTATAAAACTCCAGTAATGTCTCTATCAAAAAACTCTGGGGCTTCCCTCCTGGTGGCGCAGTGCTTGAGAGTCCGCCTGCCGATGCAGGGGACACGGGTTCGTGCCCCGGTCCGGGAAGATCCCACATGCCGCGGAGCGGCTGGGCCCGTGAGCCATGGCCGCTGAGCTTGTGCGTACGGAGCCTGTGCTGCGCAACGGGAGAGGCCACAACAGCGAGAGGCCCGCGTACCGCAAAAACAAACAAACAAACAAACAAAAACTCTGAAGCAAAATAAGGTTCGACCCTTTCAAAATTGCTTAAAGAATTGGTATTACACGGGGTATCTTTTTAAACTTTTGTCGATTATTTTTTTTCTTTTTATTGAAACTGTTGAACATAAGCTTTGGATCACATATTCTGCATTTGAAAGTTGAAAATATGATTGTGTTTTGACTGGTTTGGTGCATCTCTATGATAGAAACCACATATTCTGAGTAAAATTATGCCAGAATTTGACAGGTTATTGTGGAAATCTCTGTGTGGGAGAAAAGATGATTTAAATTAATTGAAATGGTATCCTAAAGCGTGAACATTTCAGAGATTCCATACAGTGAGAAAAGGAGACTTCTTTGCTCAGAAGTGGTTTTGGAGGGAATAAAGCATATTATAAAAATAGATATTATTCTAAGCATACCTTCTTGTTATTCTGTGTGATATTGGTCAGAGCCACCAATGATCGTGCTCTGCTAATTAACCTCTAACGTTTACTTGACAGTTCTATAATCTATTTGTCACAGCCTTCAGGTCCTTAGGGGGGCTTCAGGGACCTCTGGAGGTTTTGAAATGTTTTCTCGGGGCTTTCTCCTCTTCAGATCTAACTTAGCCAGCTTGGAGATATCGATGAATTTCAAATAGCATTTGTGTTGAGGCTGCTCTCTTGCTCCGCTGTACAAATTTACCATTAAAAGGAAATAAAATATGAGCTCCCCCTCCCTCCACTGAAGCCCGAGGAGCCCGCACCACCACCCCAGTGGTACATTCGGCACCGGACATTGACCTAATGCTCGCCTCATGACAAAAGAAGTGAGAGGCATTGAACAACCATAACTGTATTAGAGACTTCTTTGCAAAAATCAGTGTTATGTTTTAAGTTGTTCATATTTAGTAGCTTTGCTATTTATGTGACTTTTGATGTGTCTTTCTAATGCATATGACTAGGTGGCAAGATTTCACGGGTTGGCTTGCAGCTCACATTTTAATGCACGTTCCTCTGTGTCTGACACAGGTCCTTAAACAGCCTTAGCGCCCGGCCACAAGCATGCATACATGAATACAAAGACCTGATTTCCTTGTTAACTACTGTCATCTTCTTGGGAACGGCTGTGCAATAGAAATATAATGCAAACCCCATATGTTATCTTAAATGTTCTAATAGGCACATGAAAAGTAGTTAAAAGAAGCTGGTGAAATTAATTATGTGAATATATTTTATTTAACTCAATATATTCAACATTATCTTTTCAATGTGTAATAACCAATATAAAAATATTGAGTTAGTTTACATTTTTATACCAAATCTGTGAAATCACGTGTGTGTTTTCCATTGACAGCACATGTCATTGCAGACTAGCCACATTTTAAGTGCTCAATAGCCAATAAGTAGCCATATGTGGCTGCTGGCTACTCTGTTGGACAACATAGATCTAGAGCTCAAAGTAATATTTGATATATGATCAATTAGGTATTTGTCAAATTAATGCATGAATATCACTAGTTGACTGGTTTTAGTATATCTAGGTCAATTAATACTTCTCTACCTCATAAAATTATTTTATTGCAGGTGCAAATGCTTTATTATCAAATTTCCTTATTGAGTAGTAGAGCGACCTTCTATTTGGACTTAGAATATTCCATTTTTGAATAAGGCTGAAGTTTCTAAACATTTATGTGAATCGCAGAAATCAAAATGGCTTGAGTATTCTGAAATTCATTTGAAATCATCGTTTCATTTTCTTCTGCCGTGTGGAATGAAATTCATATGCTCATATTTTTATGTTTATGAAATAGTTTTATTCATTAGAAAGAAGTCAGTTAATTTGCATTTACTAATCTCCCATTCCTCACATTGTAATATCATTCTCTTTATATCTCAAGGGAAAATTGTTCATATTTCTTTTAAGCCTATAAACTTAATTTCCATTAAGGGAACTTGTAGTTTGAATGAAGATAACAACATCTTGCAAGTTTTACGCCTATTGTCTGGCTTTTTATAGGTTTGTCGGTATCATTTTGTTTTGTGGCGTTTGTGTAAAATATGTAGCCTGGTATTTGTTTAATTTTTCTGATATGTTTAATGGTGGAAAAGTCTATCTGAAAGATGCAAATTAAGGCATTCCTAAATCACTCCCCAAATGTCAATAATATTTAATTAATTTAAATTACACATTTTTAATACTTCTAAAAGAATATTTAGAATTCTCAAATTTCCTATAAACATTAAATGAAAAGTTAAAATAATTTGATTGAATCAACAGTGGACCCAGATTAACTGCCGTCAGTAATCTAGAATATGTATTTCTGTTAGAGAAAAGGGCTTGGAATAAAAATAGATAGATGGCATTGTCCTGTGTATGCACAATTTTGTGTATTCCATGTGAATTTATTTATAAAGAGAAGTCTAGGACAGTGCTGAACAACATGTAAGCAGCAATTATCACCGGCTGATGTGCTTATTTTGTTTGTTTTTAAATTGGCGCATACTTGCTTTATACTGCTCTGTCAGTTTGATGTGCCTTTTTTTTTTTTTTTTTTTTTTTTTTTTTTGCCGTACGCGGGCCTCTCACTGTTGTGGCCTCTCCTGTTGCGGAGCACAGGCCCCGGATGCGCAGGCTCAGCGGCCATGGCTCACGGGCCCAGCCGCTCTGTGGCATGTGGGATCTTCCCGGACTGGGGCACGAACCCGCGTCCCCTGCATTGGCAGGCGGACTCTCAACCACTGCGCCACCAGGGAAGCCCTTGATGTGCTTTTGAATGACATTTACTGTCTTTGTTGTTTAGTTTTCTTATTTATTTTTTTAATAGCACCAAATTCAATAAATATTTATTGAGTAGCTATTATGTTTTTTTTTTTTTTACATCTCTATTGGAGTATAATTGCTTTACAATGGTGTGTTAGTTTCTGCTTTATAACAAAGTGAATCAGTTATACATATGTTCCCATATCTCTTCCCTCTTGCATCTCCCTCCCTCCCACCCTCCCTCCCTATCCCACCCCTCCAGGTGGTCACAAAGCACCCAGCTGATCTCCCTAAGCTATGTGGCTGCTTCCCACTAGCTATCTACCTTACGTTTGGTAGTGTATATATGTCCATGCCTCTCTCTAACTTTGTCACAGCTTACCCTTCCCCCTCCCCATATCCTCAAGTCCATTCTCTAGTAGGTCTGTGTCTTACCCCTAGGTTCTTCATAACATTTTTTTTTCTTAAATTCCATATATATGTGTTAGCATACGGTATTTGTCTTTCTCTTTCTGACTTACTTCACTCTGTATGACAGACTCTAGGTCTATACACCTCATTACAAATAGCTCAATTTTGTTTCTTTTTATGGCTGAGTAATATTCCATTGTATATATGTGCCACATCTTCTTTATCCATTCATCCGATGATAGACACTTAGGTTGTTTCCATCTCTGGGCTATTGTAAATAGAGCTGCAATGAACATTTTGGTACATGACTCTTTTTGAATTATGGTTTTCTCAGGGTATATGCCCAGTAGTGGGATTGCTGGGTCATATGGTAGTTGTATTTGCAGTTTTTTAAGGAACCTCCATACTGTTCTCCACAGTGGCGGTATCAATTTACATTCCCACCAACAGTGCAAGAGGGTTCCCTTTTCTCCACACCCTCTCCAGCATTTATTGTTTCTAGATTTTTTGATGATGGCCATTGTGACTGGTGTGATATGATATCTCATTGTAGTTTTGATTTGCATTTCTCTAATGATTAATAATGTTGAGCATTCTTTCATGTGTTTGTTGGCAGTCTGTATATCTTCTTTGGAGAAATGTCTATTTAGGTCTTCTGCCCATTTTTGGATTGGGTTGTTTGTTTTTTTGTTATTGAGCTGCTTATAAATTTTGGAAATTGATATGTTGTCAGTTACTTCATTTGCAAATATTTTCTCCCATTCTGAGGATTGTCTTTTGGTCTTGTTTATGGTATCCTTTGCTGTGCAAAAGCTTTGAAGTTTCATTAGGTCCCATTTGTTTATTTTTGTTTTTATTTCCATTCCTCTAGGAGGTGGGTCAAAAAGGATCTTTCTGTGATTTATGTCATAGAGTGTTCTGCCTATGTTTTCCTCTAAGAGTTTGATAGTTTCTGGCCTCACATTTAGATCTTTAATCCATTTTGAGCTTATTTTTGTGTATGGTGTTAGGGAGTGATCTAATCTCATAATTTTACATGTATCTGTCCAGTTTTCCCAGCACCACTTATTGAAGAGGCTGTCCTTTCTCCACTGTACATTCCTGCCTCCTTTATCAAAGATAAGGGGACCATATGTGTGTGGGTTTCTCTCTGGGCTTTCTATCCTGTTCCATTGATCTATCTTTCTGTTTTTGTGCCAGTACCATACAGTCTTGATTACTGTAGCTTTGTAGTATAGTCTGAAGTCAGGGAGCCTGATTCCTCCAGCTCCGTTTTTCATTCTCAAGATTGCTTTGGGTATTCAGGGTCTTTTGTGTTTCCATACAAATTGTGAATTTTTTTGTTCTAGTTCTGTGAAAAATGCCAGTGGTAGTTGGAAAGAGATTGCATTGAATCTGTAGATTGCCTTGGGTAGTAGAGTCATTTTCACAATGTTGATTCTTCCAATCCAAGAACATGGTATATCTCTCCATCTATTTGTATCATCTTTAATTTCTTTCATCAGTGTCTTATAATTTTCTGCATACAGGTCTTTTGTCTCCTTAGGAAGGTTTATTCCTAGATATTTTATTCTTTTTGTTGCAGTGGTAAATGGGAGTGTTTTCTTGATTTCACTTTCAGATGTTTCATCATTAGTGTATAGGAATGCCAGAGATTTCTGTGCATTAATTTTATATCCTGCTACTTTACCAAATTCATTGATCAGCTCTAGTAGTTTTCTGGTAGCATCTTTAGGATTCTCTATGTATAGTGTCATGTCATCTGCAAACAGTGACAGTCTTACTTCTTCTTTTCCGATTTGGATTCCTTTTATTTCCTTTTCTTCTCTGATTACTGTGGCTAAAACTTCCAAAACTATGATGAATAAGAGTGGTGAGAGTGCGCAACTTTGTCTTGTTCCTGATCTTAGTGGAAATGCTTTCAGTTTTTCACCATTGAGGACGATGTTGGCTGTGGTTTTGTCATATATGGCCTTTATTATGTTTAAGAAAGTTCCCTCTAAGCCTACTTTCTGCAGGGTTTTTATCATAAATGGGTGTTGAATTTTGTCGAAAGCTTTCTCTGCATCTATTGAGATGATCATATGGTTTTTCTCCTTCAGTTTGTTAATATGGTGTATCACGTTGATTGATTTACGTATATTGAAGAATCCTTGCATTCCTGGAATAAACCCCACTTGATCATGGTGTATGATCCGTTTCATGTACTGTTGGATTCTGTTTGCTAGTATTTTGTTGAGGATTTTTTCATCTATCTTCATCAGTGATAATGGCCTGCAGTTTTCTTTCTTTGTGACATCCTTGTCTGGTTTTGGTATCAGGGAGATGGTAGCCTTGTAGAATGAGTTTGGGAGTGTTCCTCCCTCTGCTATATTTTGGAAAAGTTTTAGAAGGATAGGTGTTAGCTCTTCTCTAAATGTTTGATAGAATTCGCCTGTGGGGGCTTCCCTGGTGGCACAGTGGTTGAGGGTCAACCTGCCAATGCAGGGGACGCGGGTTCATGCCCCGGTCCGGGAGGATCCCACATGCCGCGGAGCTGCTGGGCCCGTGAGCCATGGCCACTGAGACTGTACGTCCAGAGCCTGTGCTCCGCAATGGGAGAGGCCCGCGTACCGCAAAAAAAAAAAAAAAAAAGGATTTGCCTGTAAAGCCATCTGATCCTGGGCTTCTGTCTGTTGGAAGGTTTTTAATCACAGTTTCAATTTCAGTGCTTGTGATTGGTCTGTTAATATTTTCTATTTCTTCCTGATTCAGTCTTGGCAGGTTGTGCATTTTTAAGAATTAGTCCGTTTCTTCCAGGTTGTCCATTTTATTGGCATAGAGTTGCTTGTAGTAATCTCTCATGATCTTTTGTATTTCTGCAGTGTCAGTTGTTACTTCTCCTTTTTCATTTCTAATTCTATTGACGTGAGTCTTCTTCCTTTTCTTCTTGATGAGTTTGGCTAATGGTTTATCAATTTTGCTTATCTTCTCAAAGAACCAGCTTTTAGTTTTATTGATCTTTGCTATCGTTTCCTTCATTTCTTTTTCATTTATTTCTCATCTGATTTTTATGATTTCTTTCCTTCTGCTAACTTTGGGTTTTTTTTGTTCTTTTTTCTCTAATTGCTTTAGGGGCAAGGTTATGTTGTTTATTTGAGATGTTTCCTGTTTCTTAAGGTAGGATTGTATTGCTATAAACTTCCCTCTTAGAACTGCTTTTGCTGCTTCCCATAGATTTTGGGTCGTCGTGTCTCCACTGTCATTTGTTTGTAGGTATTTTTTTTAATTTCCTCTTTCATTTCTTCAGTGATCACTTCGTTATTAAGTAGTGTATTGTTTAGCCTCCACGTGTTTGCATTTTTACAGATCTTTTCCTGTAATTGATATGTAGTCTCATGGCGTTGTGTTCGGAAAAGATACTTGATACAATTTCAGTTTTCTTAAATTTACCAAGGCTTGATTTGTGACCCAAGATATGACCTATCCTGGAGAATGTTCCATGAGCACTTAAGAAAAATGTGTATTCTGTTGTTTTTGGATGGAGTGTCCTATAAATATCAATTAAGTCCATCTTGTTTAATGTATCATTTAAAGCTTGTGTTTCCTTATTTATTTTCATTTTGGATGACCTGTCCATCGGTGAAAGTAGGGTGTTAAAGTCCTCTACTATGAATGTGTTACTGTTTATTTCCCCTTTTATGGCTGTTAGTATTTGCCTTACGTATTGAGGTGCTCCTATGTTGGAGGCATAAATATTTACAATTGTTATATCTTCTTCTTGGATCGATCCTTGATCATTATGTAGTGTCCTTCTTTGTCTCTTCTAATAGTCTTTATTTTAAAGTCTATTTTGTCTGATATGAGAATTGCTACTCCAGCTTTCTTTTGGTTTCCATTTGCATGAAATATCTTTTTCCATCCCCTTACTTTCAGTCTGTATGTGTCTATGGGTCTGAAGTGGGTCTCTTGTAGACAGCATGTATATGGGTCTTGTTTTTGTATCCATTCAGCCAATCTGTGTCTTTTGGTGGGAGCATTTAGTCCATTTACATTTAAGGTAATTATCAATATGTATGTTCCTATTCCCATTTTCTTAATTGTTTTGGGTTCATTATTGTAGGTCTTTTCCTTCTTTTGTGTTTCTTGCCTAGAGAAGTTCCTTTAGCATTTGTTGTAAAGCTGGTTTGGTGGTGCTGAACTCTCTCAGCTTTTGCTTGTCTGTAAAGGTTTTAATTTCTCCATCAAATCTGAATGAGGTCCTTGCTGGGTAGAGTAATCTTGGTTGCAGGTTTTTCTCCTTCATTACTTTAAATATGTCCTGCCAGGCCCTTCTGGCTTGTAGAGTTTCTGCTGAAAGATCAGCTGTTAACCTTATGGGGATTCCCTAGTATGTTATTTGTTGCTTTTCCCTTGCTGCTTTTAATATGTTTTCTTTGTATTTAATTTTTGACAGTTTGATTAATATGTGTCTTGGCGTATTTCTCCTTGGATTTATCCTGTATGGGACTCTCTGTGCTTCCTGGACTTGAGTATTTCCTTTCCCATATTAGGGAAGTTTTCAACTATAATCTCTTCAAATATTTTCTCAGTTCCTTTCTTTTTCTCTTCTTCTTCTGAAACCCCTATAATTCGAATGTTGGTGCATTTAATGTTGTCCCAGAGGTCTCTGAGACTGTCCTCAGTTCTTTTCATTCTTTTTTCTTTATTCTGGTCTGCAGTAGTTATTTCCACTATTTTATCTTCCAGGTCACTTATCCGTTCTTCTGCCTCAGTTATTCTGCTATTGATCCCATCTAGAGTATTTTTAATTTCATCTATTGTATTGTACATCGTTGTTTGTTTCATCTTTAGTTCTTCTAGGTCCTTGTTAAATGTTCCTTGCATTTTGTCTATTCTATTTCCAAGATTTTGGATCATCTTTACTATCATTATTCTGAATTCTTTTTCAGGTAGACTGCCTATTTCCTCTTCATTTGTTTGGTCTGGTGGGTTTTTATCTTGCTCCTTCATCTGCTGTGTGTTTTTCTGTCTTCTCATTTTGCTCATCTTACTGTGTTTGGGGTCTCCTTTTTGCAGGCTGCAGGTTCGTAGTTCCTGTTGTTTTTGGTGTCTGTCCCCAGTGGCTAATGTTGGTTCAGTGGGTTGTGTAGGCTTCCCGGTGGAGGGGACTAGTGCCTTTGTTCTGGTGGATGAGGCTGGATCTTGTCTTTCTGGTGGGCAGTTCCACCTCTGGTGGTGTGTTTTGGGGTGTCTTTGGACATATTATGATTTTAGGCAGCCTCTCTGCTGATGGGTGGGGTTGTGTTCCTGTCTTGCTATTTGTTTGGCATAGGATGTCCAGCACTGTAGCTTGCTGGTCGTTGAGTGAAGCTGGGTGCTGGTGTTGAGATGGAGATCTCTGCAAGATTTTCACCATTTGATATTATGTGGAGCTGGGAGGTCTCTTGTGGACCAGTGTCCTGAAGTTGGCTCTCCCACCTCAGAGGCACAGCACTGACTCCTGGCTGCAGTACCAAGAGCCTTTCATCCACATGGCTCAGAATAAAAGGGAGAAAAAGTAGAAAAAGAATTAGTAGAAGTAGAAAGAAAGAAAGGAAGAAAGGAGGGAGGGAGGGAGGGAGGAAAGAAGGAGGGAAGGACGGAAAAAAAGAAAGAAGATAAAGTAAAATAAAACAAAGTAAGAGAAAATATAATAGTTATTAAAATAAAAATATAGTTATTAAGAGAAAAAAATTCAAAAAACAAAAACAAAAAACAGACGGATAGAGCCCTAGGACAAATGGTGGAAGCAAAGCTATACAGACAAAATCGGACGCAGAAGCATACACATACACACTCACAAAAAGAGGAAAAGGGGAAAAAAATCATAAATCTTGCTCTCAAAGTCCACCTTCTCAATTTGGCATGATTTGTTGTCTAAAGGAGGAAAGAAAGGGAAGAAAGGGAGGAAAGAAAGAAAGGAAGGAAGGAAGGAAGGAAGGAAGGGAGAAAGGAAGAAAGAAAGAAAAATAAAATAAAGTTACAGATAGAACCCTAGGACAAATGGTGGAAGCAAAGCTATACAGACAAAATCTCACACAGAAGCATACCACATACACACAAAGTGAGGAAAAGGGGAAAAAAATCATAAATCTTGCTCTCAAAGTCCACCTCCTTAATTTGGGATGATTGGTTGTCTATTCATGTATTCCACAGATGCAGGGTACATCAAGTTGATTGTGGAGCTTTAATCTGCTGCTTCTGAGGCTGCTGGGAGAGATTTCCCTTTCTCTTCTTTGTTCTCACAGCTCACAGGGGCTCAGCTTTGGATTTGGCCCCGCCTCTGCATGTATGTCGCCGGAGGGCGTCTGTTCTTCACTCAGACAGGACGGGGTTAAAGGAGCCGCCTATATGGGGGCTCTGGCTCACTCAGGCCCGGGGGAGGGAGGGGCACGGAGTGCGGGGCGAGCCTGCGGCGGCAGAGGCTGGCATAGCAGTGCACCAGCCTGAGGCGCGCTGTGCATTCTCCTGGGGAAGTTGTCCCTGGATCCCAGGACCCTGTCCGTGGTGGGCTGCACAGGCTCCCCGGAAGGGGGGTGTGGATAGTGACCTGTGCTCACACACAGGCTTCTTGGTGGCGGCAGCAGCGGCCTTAACATCTCATGCCCGTCTCTGGGGTCCGCGCTTTTAGCCACAGCTCGCGCCCATCTCTGGAGCTCCTTTAAGCAGCGCTCTTAATCCCCTCTCCTCGCGCACCAGGAAACAAAGAGGGAAGAGAAAGTCTCTTGCCTCTTTGGCAGGTCCAGAGTTTTCCCGGGCTCCCTCCCGGCTAGCTGTGGTGCACTAACCCCTTCAGGCTGTGGTCACACCACCAACCCCAGTTCTCTCCCGGCGCTCTGACCGAAGCCCGAGCCTCAGCTTCCAGCCCCGCCCGCCCCGGCGGGTGAGCAGACAAGCCTCTTGGGCTGGTGAGTGCCGGTCGGCCCTGATCCTCTGTGCGGGAATCTTTCCGCTTTGCCCTCCGCACCCCTGTTGCTGCACTCTCCTCCGTGGCACCGAAGCTTCCCCCCTCCGCCATCCGCAATCTCCACCCGCGAAGGGGCTTCTAACGTGTGGAAACCTTTCCCCGTTCACGGCTCCCTCCCACTAGTGCAGGTTCCGTCCCTACCCTTTTGTCTCTGTTTATTCTTTTTTATTTTGCCCTACCCAGGTATGTGGGGGGTTTCTTGCCTTTTGGGAGGTCTGAGGTCGTCTGCCAGCATTCAGTAGGTGTTCTGTAGGAGTTGTTCCACGTGTAGATGTATTTCTGGTGTATCTATGGGGAGAAGGTGATCTCTGCGTCTTACTCTTCCGCCATCTTCCCGGAAGCCTCTGTCTTTGTTTTTATTTAACTGTACCTTTTTTTAAACAATGATACTATAAAAGAATATTCAAAAATAAATTTGAAACTATAGATTTCATTGTAGTTACATAAAGTCTATAAAATCTAACAAAAATTTATATTTTAGAACAAAAAATTACAGTTTGGGTTGGGTTAGTTTCATTATAAGTTAATTAATAAGATTCAATTTCAATCAATATATGCATTATCTGACATATCAGTGTAGACGGAAACCTAATAAATAACAACATTTGGTAAATGTATTGCCTTAAAGCATGCATTATTTGTTACTGAATATTTGATAAGTGAACTATACTGGTCAAAAAGTCATTTCCGTTTATCCAACTGACAGATATTCATAATGCATATAATATGAGGTAAATTTGGTACTTCAGAAAGCAGATTTTTATGTAATTCTACTTCACTAATAAAACATAATAATAGCTAACATTTAGTATGTACCAGTCATTAAGTGAATTATCTATGTAATCTTTACAACAACCCTGTAAATTAGATATTGTTATTATCCCTATTTTACCCAGGAGGAGTCTAAGGAACATAGAGGTTTGAAATTTGTCTTGGAATCCATGGCTGTTGTGTCTTTGTCACATGTTAAACCCCAGCAGTTTAACTGTAGAGGCTAGAGATGTATTAATCATTATGCTGTATTAAATATACTATGTACACTGACCATGCCTGTTTTTATTTTACATTGTAGGAACAGGCTTTTAAATTTATAATTAACATGATTTGAAGTAACAAAGCCAGTAACATATCTCTTGCCTAAAATTAACAGCTGTCTTGTTGTTATAGAGAATTCCTAACTTCTCTTTAAAATAAACTTGTGATCTAGCTGAAACAAATATTTGACTTAAGTGCAGGCTTATTTACAGGTCCAAAGATGAAGGTCAGTGACCTGTTCAAGGCTGTACAACTAGTCCATGGGAAAGCATACAAGCTCCATGTGTTTCTACTGTTGAGGCTTACTTTTATGACTTGGTACTATTCCTAATTATAAAAGTAAGGTTTAGATTCAACCCATTAGTGAATCTTCAAAATATTCTCTCAGTTTTATTTAGTAATAAAATTGTTAAATTGTGGCTCTTATTAGCATTAAAAACTAATATTCAAGAGAGATTAAAGGATCAGAACTGCACAAGTGAGTAAACAGACTTGATTATAAGGACACCTAATTATTACAAGCTAGGATATAATTAAGTGCTAAAGTTGTACAATATAAAGACAATAAAGGCTGCGGAGTTTCTAAGGAGGAAATCAAAGAACTGTATTGCTTTGCTGGGCTGTGATTGCCAGGTTGAAAACTTGGAAAAAAAATAAAAACAAAGCAAGTTGACACAAGGTCTTATAATTCTGTGTAGTCTTGTCAGTTTGTCTTTTAAAGACACATAATTTTGATCAGACAATTCTAATTCTATCATTTCCTTATAATCAGACTATCAATGTACCAAAATAAGCAAGATAGCAGAGCAAGGAAAGCAGAAATTGCGATGAACATTTGTTTTATGCCTGCTGTGTTCTAGAAACATTTTGTTTCCTTATTCAAATTTGTGTTGTTGGAGTTTTGCCCCTGCTCCCATCTTACAGATAAGTAGACTGAGGCTCAGAGGGTCTGAGGAACCTTGTATGAGATTGTACTTATTAGTGATAGAGACACAATTCAAACTCAGGTCCGCTGTGATTTAAGTTCTGTGCTCTCCATTGCTCTATGGCAAGCCCTCTTCCTGTCTGGAAGATCAGGAAGCTAGCACCCAGTATTTATTGCATCCTACCAGGAGTCTTTGTGGAGGGCTGGAAGGCTTTTCAGAGTGGCCAGGGAAGATAGAGCCATCAGTCTGAAAATAATACTTTCCCTTGGGAGGAAGGTGATTAGGAGTGTGGTATCCAGCTGTGGCCACATCTGGGCACTGGAGATGGGCTCAGTCAGACTGGCCCCTCTCTTGCTCACTAGCACTGCCTGGGAACCTACCTGGGTTGGCTGATTGGTGGGGGGTGGCTCCTTTTTACATGTGGATGACTACGTTAGTACTCAGGGGATGAGAATGAGTTGAACAGAGCTGGGAAATTAGAACCATTCATTTTCAACTGTTGTTTCTCTTTGTTGACCTTTCTTTTCATGTTTGCATTATTTGTGAAATTCCTTTGCAAACTTAAGAAATCTCCCTGTGTCTCCATCACTGCCCCAGTCGTACTGCCAGGGGAGAAGGGAATCTAATGAATAGCGAATGTCTTAAGCAAATTCACTTAATTTGTGGACTTTTTTGAAAAGGGGAGGGGTGTGTGTGAAATTTTAAGAGTTAATCATTGGGAAATGAGCCCAAAAATCTCTGTTGATGATTTCGGACCTGTGGCCTTGGAGTCATGGTAACAACTGTGACAACAATGACAGCTGACAAGTAATGTAGGGGTGCCGTGTGCCAGGCACTGTACTAAGTGCTTTGATAGATTATCGTGTTTAATTTTCACAACACTTCTGTGAAATAGGTGCTGTTATATCCAAATTTTAGCTAAGGAGACCTTAGGTCATTTGTCCAAAGCAAGTTGTGTTAGAGTCAGGGGACTTCCCATATCCTATTGACTGTGGCACCAACTAGCAAGTATTTGAATTTAAAAGTTGACGAAATAATGCTCAAACTGTATGGGTGAGCAAACAGTACATTTTAAGATGAAATAAATAATTTATAAATGTGAAGAGCAGACCTAAAATCTGTATATTGCTAGAAAGATGCCTTTAAATAATATCCCATTCTAATACTGTGCATTTAGGTGTTATAATATTATAAACAGCATCACATTTGAAGGATAACAAATGGGTATGCTATTGTGTCTTAATGGGAATGGTGTGCTATAGTCAAAATAACTGAACTAATAATGTTTTATACCATATTTTACATTCCTCTTTTGAAAGATATTCGAAAGGGTAAGGTATACAGTTAAGCTAATTTAGCTCCCAATTCCAGCTTCCCTACATTTTGAAGATATGTGGTATTTATTTGCATTTTTATTCTTTTTGTTTGTTTGTTTTATGTGCTCATTTTAGTCTTATCTGTTTTCTTTTCTTTTTTAACAGTCACATCCAACTTTTTATTGCCTAAGCAGTCTGGGGCTTGCTTCATCACTCGGCTTTGCTGCGGAGCGCTCCGGTAGAGCTCACTGTTGCACACTGAAGATCCACCATTTTGGTGAGTGGAATCATAGCTACAATTTTGTGTTTTGCTGTGCCTCAAGTTCTGTTTGCATTGTTGACCAAAGTGCTTTCATGCAGATCACAAAATAGGGCTCTTCCAGCTCTGTGCAGGAAAGCTGGCTTTTCTTTTTTTTTTGCTTTTTTCCTTATGGACAAAAGTAATTAGTACTGTCATTTTCTCTCTGCAATCTGCGATTGTCTCTCTCGCTCCCAACCCAAGAGAATGACTTTACCATTCTTCAGTCATGCATCTGGTTCTTATCTACCTGGATGGACTCACCCTCCAGCCCCCAATTCCTCATTCCCTAGCCTCTAAGAATAACTTGGCCACCACACTTTTGGTATTTGTTATATACATATGGAAATAAAAGGTGATGGTTTTGATTAGCTGGACCACATAGCATCACATTGCCGTGTGTAAAGACCTTTTGGATAGAAAAATTTGTTCCCCTTGATCTGTTTAATGTTGTTAATCTATGCAGGCAGAAAGCAAAAAGGAAGCTGGCGAGTCTTTCTAATGCTCCTAGTAAAATCCTTTCTGCTTTTATTGTCCCTGAACTGGCATCCTCAATATATTTCTACAGCATCTAACATCATATATCAAATGTCTTCCTAAGGCTTTCTTGGGCTTCCTACATCCTTTTTTCTCTGGTGTTTTGCTTTCTTCGATCTTGCTTTTACAAGTCAAATCCTACCAAGTTTGACCCATAGATGAGTTCTATGGGGACAACTAATATATTATGCACTTCTAATTTGGGAATGGGATATCTGACTTAGCTAAAACATTAGTTACAGAATAATTTCAGTAATTTGAGTATGTATAGAGATTTTGTGGCCAAGGATGAGGTATGAGAGGAGGTCCAGTAAAGACTCTTAAGTGATTAGATGGATAAATGGAAAAGGTATCTGGATTAAATCCTTTTTTCTTTTTCTATATTTTTTATTGCTTGCAGAAGCTTTTTCAATGAAAATGAGGCAGTGAGTATAGGTCTAACGTGGCTGAGGGAGTGGTCATGGGAATAAGGGAGGGATGATGATGGGAATACCCTCAGGAAGGAGGTGTGTGTAATACAGTCATCAGACAGCTTAGTTCAATCAGTCAGTTTAGAGTCTACTTTCTCTAAAGTATCGTTGTTCCTAATGTCTTGGAGATCAGATCCAAACTGGGTTGTACAAGGAAAACTTGATTTTGTTAGAGCACAGCTCTGACTTCACGGTTGCTCACACACAGATGAGGCACCATCCTCTCCCAGAATCATCTCCGGGTTCCACTTTGTGTCTTGGAAACTTGGGTCCATCATTGTTTCTATTCTTAAGGAAATATCACCAAGTGTTGCAAATCCATTATAAATGCAGAGTTGTTAATTTTGGAAGGAATAGGAGGGCGTACGGTGAAACAAACCTAAGACTCTGACATATCCATGCTAGCCCATCTGTCCTCTCCCAGAGCAAGTAACAGAGGAGAACACTGCAGAGTTAGAGGAGGTGAGTTTGGTGGGGCAGGACCTAGAAGAATGAATCCTGCATTGGAGAAGGAGGCCTGTGTTTAGGATTCCTAGAGGATTTTCCTTACTTTGTTAGAGCCAGCAATTGTCCCCTGTTTTTCCCTTTCTTGCTCATCATCCTAAGTTTATCATCTAAAAAGCTTACAACCTTTTGATTAGGTTTTCTGGAGAAGATGGATCTTCGGTACATGGTGGTCAGGCAGAGGATAATGAAGAGTAGCATGTAGATGTGGGAAGAGGGAGAAAAGGCTACATGGTCTTAGAAACTTCCTTGATAGTGAAAGCAGGTCTCCAAATCTCAGTGATCTGCCTAACGTGCTGGCCTGAAAATCATTACGCTTTCTCAAAGTTCTCGTTAGGTTTTGCCATCATTTTAGTTAGGGCAGTACTTTGGTAATTGACTATTGCAACCAAAAATGCCTTGAATTTTGGCCGAATAACAAGCCAGTCAGTGAGGCCGGGCTTAGTTTTCAGAAAACTACTATTAACTTTGAAAAGAAATTCTTCACAATAACTCTCTGGCATCATATTTTATGTTCTGTTGAAACTGTTCTCAAGAAATACCCACCTACTTGGAAAAGGACTCTGCAAGGCTTCTGCCCTCTGCTGTTCATTCAGAGTGTCATTTGCAGCCCTAATAGAATCAGTGAGAGTAGCTTTCCCAGACAATAGGAGGCTTTATAAATATAAGCTGGTGTTTGCCCAGGTTTTCACTTTCCTCCTAGACCACCAATGGCTATTTTTCTTTTCAACTTAGGCTTATGCCTGAAGTTTAAATGATACTCTCTTTGCTCATAAGAGGCAGAATAAAGTATACAGCTTTTCTGGCCAGGGATCTACCTTAAACGTTTCCATGGGTCTCCTTTTGCTTCGCTGGTAGTATATAAAATGGTTTTTACTCCATGGTGATGGTGGATTGATAGCAAACACGAGATTTAAATGGAGGTTCTTATAGTTCTAGGACAGTCGTATGTGCTTTCAGCCAGACTAGGATGAAATGCAAGCTGTGTTTTTATCATCACTAAAACATGCTTTTTGGCTATTTTTCACTATTTTAAAAATGAAGATGAAAGAGAAAGCAACTTAAAAATCATAGAAAAAACTGTGATACTTTGAAAGATTGCCTTTGATAAGGGCTAAACAGAACGAATGTTTCTTGATTTCCAGTATTATTGAAATGAAACCCTACTTTAGGTAGGAAATTTGGGAAAATCAACAGATCTACATGAAGACTGTGTTTTCAGCTACACATCGGCAGTGGGTGAGGTGTGGATTTAATTCCCCATCAATAGAAAGCAAGTGACATTTTTCACTTTCCTTCCCATTTAAAGAGTTCATAATAATCAGTATGTACTGAATATATGTGACCACGTCTCTTTAAAAAAATAAGATTAACACATTTATTCTCTAGTTTCAAATCCACTTCTATATAAGAACTGAAATTATTAGCATCATTTTGAAAGTATTACACTAAGCTCTTTTCCCCCCTTTGCTTTTTTTGCCTGCAGAGAAACACCCTTTAATACGCAACATCTAACCTTTAAGATGAGTACATTTTGAAATTTTTTTTTCCCTGCATTACATGCCTGAGTTGCTTCTTAACATTGTGAGACTTACAACAGGTTTTCTTTAAATATTTCACATTCTCTCACATACAGTCATGCAAATATTATATATTTCACAAAATATTTTCTTGAAAATTTAAAGAACAAAGTAGAACTTATATAACCAGAACTAATATCTGATGTTTGTGGTGTTTTAATATAACAATTATGAATAGATGAAAAGTAGAAAGGAACAGTTAGTAAATGCATACCATGTACCACATTTAAAACATGTTTTCTCCTTAATGTAAATTATTTTATTTAACATAAAAACAAAGTCTTATTTAATCCTAAAATCTGCGGTCCAAGGGGTTAAATATTTTGTTCAAGGGAACCAAGTTTTTGGGTCCAATCTGTTACTCCAGATACTGATCCACTGATTGAACATTTTTTGACCAGCAAAAATATGGGGTTATTCTAGAGAAAACCATATGTTTTATTATAAAGAGTTACATAACTTTCTAAATTATGGATTGTCTTGTTTAAATTCCTGCTGTTGTCACTTATGCTGAAGTGGGACTAATGTACTTAGCATTTTTGCCAACCATCATTGGATGCAGATTTTGGTTTCCATGTCCCTGAATGTATCAATATATATCAGGGAGATATTTGTAACATGGACTAAGAAAATTATAAAATGCTATTTAAATTTTTAAGTAGCTCATTTGGAAAATTGACATGGAATACCTTTGAATGACTTTGTTTACTATTATACTACAGTTACAAAAAGAAGAAAAGTATCCTATAGCTGCTTATTGTATCTTCAGAACTATGCAAAACAGGATGAACAAATAGAATAGAATTTGAATAAAACCAAGCATCTCAACAAGGTGTTGAGTAAATAAAGGAAAATAAGTGAATGAGTTCAATTTGACTGAAAAACTAAAACATAAAAATATATTGTTAAAAGGTCAGTTTAAGGGCTTCCCTGCTGGCGCAGTGGTTGAGAGTCCACCTGCCGATGCAGGGGACATGGGTTTGTGCCCCGGTCCGGGAAGATCCCACATGCCGCAGAGCGGCTGGGCCCATGAGCCATGGCCGCTGAGCCTGCGTGTCCAGAGCCTGTGCTCCGCAACGGGAGAGGCCACAACAGTGAGAGGACCTCGTACCGCAAAAAAAAAAAAAAAGGTCAGTTTAATATAAATTAAATACCATGATACATAATATAAATTATAAATAAGTCAAAAGATTATAGTCAAGGTCTTTAAATGGATATTTGCGTGTGTGTGTGTTGTGTTCATGCATATGATACCCAGTTCCATAGAAAACGGGTTGCAAAAGTAAGGCATCTTAATAAAGAATGTAAGAATACAAGATCATAGTCATACAAAGAATAAAATATCAAGAGCATAGGGAAAATAAATAAATACAGTTGAGTCTCCTTATTTGTGGTAGTCATGTTCTATAAAGCTGTCTAAAACACTGAATTAGCAAATGCTGAACCACTGCTCCTAGGGGGAATAGAGGATTAAGTAAGTGCAACCCTGTGGTCGCAACGTTTTTATCAATCAAGAGATCAATACGTAACCTTGTTTTATGTGTGTTTCTGTTTAAAAACAAAAGAAAAAAGAAAAGAAAAAAAAAGACTTCTTATTTAATATACATTGTTGATTGTTACCAGTGAACTCACAGACAACAGCACTATAACTCCTCCCTGAACAAAGCTTATCTAGCACATGTCCTTTCTCCATTAGGCACACCACAGCCTTTTTGCACTTACATCACTAGACAGCACTTCAGTACAATGCTTGGGGGTCATTTTATTTTTTTAAATAATATTCTTTTTTCTTTTTTTTTAAACCCCACATTTGTTTATTTATTTATTTTTGGCTGTGTTGGGTCTTCGTTTCTGTGGAGGGCTTTCTCTAGTTGTGGCAAGCGGCGGCCACTCTTCATCGCGGTGCGCGGGCCTCTCACTATCGCGGCCTCTCTTGTTGCGGAGCACAGGCTCCAGACGCGCAGGCTCAGTAGTTGTGGCTCACGGGCCTAGTTGCTCTGCGGCATGTGGGATCCTCCCAGACCAGGGCTCGAACCCATGTCCCCTGCATTAGCAGGCAGATTCTGAACCACTGCGCCACCAGGGAAGCCCAGGGGTCATTTTAAATAGCAAAATCACCAGCAATATGCACAAAAATGTGACATTATGGAGACAATGAAAAAGGCTTATTTATAATATGAGCACTGACACCACAAGGCAGTTGCCTTGTTCCATCTCAGCTGGAAACCTGCATCGGGTGATTCAAAGTTTTCACTGCTCTGTGCCAGGAGTCTTGATTTCAGAGTTACAAATATCTTTAGTTCCTCTGTAAAAAGAAGTTGAAAGTGGATACACCTATGTTCAGTAATTAATGTTTCAATATTTTATCTTATTTGGAAATTATCTAGATATTCATTGAATAGTCATCGTTTAACTTATCTCTGTACAGATGGTTCCTGACTTACGATGGTTTGACTTAAGATTTTTCAACTTTATGATGGTGCAAAAGAGATTCACGTTCAGTAGAAACAGTACTTCGAATTTTGATCTTTTTTCGGGCTGGTACATGTAGTATGATGCTTTCTTGTGATGCTGGGCAGTGGCAGTGAACTGCAGCTCCCAGTCAGATATTCAGTCATGAGGGTCAAAAACCAATACACTTAAAACCATTCTATACCCGTGCCAGCATTCTGTTTTTTACTTTAGTACAATATTCAATAAATTACACAAGACATTCAACTCTTTATTATAAAATAAGCTTTGTGTTAGATGATTTTTCCCAACTATAGGCTAATGTAAGTGTTCTGAACACATTTAAGGTAGGCTAAGCTAAACTACGATGTTTGGTGTTAAGGGTATTAAATGCATTTTCAACTTATATTTTCAATTTACAGTGGGCTTATTGGAATGTAACCCCATCTTAAGACTGTAGAGCATTAAGGTTTCAAGTGACCAAAAAGATTTTGGAAAGTATATTTAAGTTGACATGCCATAAAGCATAATTATTGTTGAAAAGTTTATTTATAAACTTCTATCTTATTTACATCTACTTATTCTTAACAATTATGTTTAGATTACTAATGAAAATTTCATGAGGCATTAAACAGGTGACCATAGTCTTTTTTTTTTAATTTATTTATTTTATTATTTAATTTAATTTATTTATTGTTTCTGGCTGCTTTGGGTCTTTGTTGCTGCTTCGTTGCTTTTCTCTAGTTGCAGCGAGCGGGGTCCACTCTTCACTGCAGTGGGCAGGCCTCTCATCGCGGTGGCGTCTCTTGCTGCGGAGCATGGGCTCTAGGCACACGGGCTTCAGTAGTTGTGGCATGTGGGCTCAGCAGCCGTGGCTTGAAGGCACTAGAGCACAGGCTCAGCAGTTGTGGCGCACGGGCTCAGTTGCTCCGCGGCATGTGGGATCTTCCTGGACCAGGGCTCGAACCCGTGTCCCCTGCATTGGCAGGCGGACTCTCAACCACTGAGCCAGCAGGGAAGCCCCCGACCATAGTCTTAAGTTTTCTTTCTTGCTGATAAATTCTGTAAGCGAGATAACGTGAGCTTATTTGAATGTTAGTAACCAAGGTAGAATAAAAGTAGTATGTTTAATGTTGATAACACTAAAAATATGCCTGTTTTAATTAAGCCAACAAACTTAAACTAGCTTTTATTTTCTGAAGATTATCCTAGATCATGAAACATGAAAAACTGTTTAGTTAATTTCTATATTTCTGAGAGTATACTTGATTTATATAAGCAGTTGTTTGTCTTTGAGACAATTAAATAGAACTATATACAAATTAAATTTGGCGATATCATCTGGGGGTAGAAAAAATATCACACATCTATAACATATATACATAGACATATATAAACTTACAGACAAACTCAGAGATCTTACAACTTTTGTTTTAAAATTTTAGCCATGAGACAAATAAAATAATGCAAAACTCACTAGCTTATAAAAGAACAGTTGAATCCAAATTGTGTTTCTGGCACATAGAATAAGTTAAGGTTATCTGCTCAGATGGCTAAAGCTTTTACTAATATTTGTGGAAAAGACTTTTAAGAATTTTCATTCACCTAATTCCCAAATAGCTTCTTTTTTTTTTTTTTTTTTTTCTAATAAGAATTACCTTCCTGAAGTTTGCATTTCAAGAGATGGCTCTGGCTTCTTAGAGAAGACCAGGTAGAGCATTTACATCTCAGAGAACACAGAGAAAGGATTTAAGTTTCTCAGAAAAGGGATTTTGTTTCCTAAATTCAGACTTTTACAATATCTGTACGCCTTTCAGTTGAATGGGGCAGGCTTTGGGGTTGGTAAAAAGGATAAGTGGGCTTTGAATTTTTTCTGTAGTCACATTTCTGTTCTTGTAAACACTAGATTTGTAAGACAAATAAAACTTTGTTTTTAGTTTCTCAAAGAATTGGGTTGTAACCTGAATGATATCCAGAAGCTGACCCAGCCATCCAACTACATTATGCTCAATTTGCTTCTTTATATCAGGAAGAAGATCTTCAGCTAAGATGGAAATCAAAAGTTTCCCGTGTTCTAGATTTAGAGCTGGGTGTCTTTGGAATGTTTTAGTAGATTCTTCCACAGTAGCTTCAGAATGCTTTTCTTTCCCTGTGGATACGTAGTATCATTTTAGCTTTGGGAAGAAGGCCTGAAAGAAAGTTCCTATAAGGCTCTGAATATCAACTTCCAACTTGACAAACTTCTGAACATAAGGCCACTTAAAAAAAGTCCTTTTGAATATCTTGTCAGCTTTCAGCCAGGACAAACAATAAATATTCTTGGCAGTATTGAACAACGCTGTGAACACAAGAGGAGTCCCCAAAGAGGATGCAAAGGATATTGGCCTCCCAAGATCCAGAGCCATATCTCAAAGATAGACATAAGAAAGAAAAACTCAGTTCCCCTGAGAGCTGGCAACACTCAGTAGAACCAGGCCACAGACAGAGTGCAACCCGCATTTCTGTCTGGCCATATTTGGGGGCCCCTCAACCTCCCAGTTGCCAAATCAAGTTCTCTGGACATGAAATGAAATAAACAAGAGGCAGTAGGCATCCCTGGGAGAGACAGGATCCATAATCAATGTTTTTTCCTGCTAATCCAAGCTTGGAAAGGAAGGGACTGAAACCACCCAACCCAGATTGCGACTGGAACCCTCCGTCTTTTAATTGAGATCACACATCTGGTCTCAGGATTTAATGAAGCTCAGGTCCCTGATGTCTTGTTGCAGACGAGAATTCAGTGAGAGACAAAATGATAAGTAGGAAGTGGATTTATTTAGAGAGATGCACATTCCATAGACAGAATGTCTCAAAACACAAGAGTGGCCCCAGGGCACGGGGTCGTCTCAGAAAGTGAGAGGGGCCATGGGAGAAACACACTCCACAGACAGAGTGTGGGTCCTCTAAGAAGGCCAGAGGCCCCAACATATGAGGTGGTTAGTTTTTACGGGCTGGGTAATTTCATAGGCTAATGAGTGGGAGGATTATTCCAACTTCAGGGAAGGGGCGGGGATTCCTAGAAATCAGGCCACTGCCCACTTTTTGGCCTTTTATGTTTGGCCTCTGAACTGTCTGCTGCCTGTGAGTATGTCATTTAGCATGCCGATCTATTATAATGAGTGTATAATGAGGCTCAAGGTCCACTGGAAGTCAAATCTTCTGCCATCGCGGACGTAGTTGGTCCTAACCAGTTTTTGTCATATCCTCAATGGCTGTGTCATTCTTTTAAAGGTTGTGCCCTGCCTCCTTCTGTCCTGTTTCAGGACTCTATGAAATTTTACCTTCCTCTCTTGACCAGACACCAAAGATACAGGTCTGGGACAGCTGACTTTGGAAAGAATTCTCACCCTTTGCCAGCTTCTGCCAGTTTTCCCAGGATCCCATCTAGGTTCTGGAGTGAATATGGTGTCCCATTAAGTTTCATTCTGGTCACCAGAAACTATAGGGGAAGGAATAATAATTTTCCCTCTACCCTTTGTAGTGAGTGCCTACCTGAGACTCCTTTTTCTCTAGGGCACCTCATAAATGGATAAGCTTATGTTAAAATGGTTGAAAGTTCTCCACTGTGGTTACTGTAATGCAAGATTATCTTTGGTAAGGTTAGCCTACTTGTTCAGCCTTAAAACAAAATTTTATTCACCTGAAGCCTCACCCTGGACCCAGTCC
This sequence comes from Delphinus delphis, assembly GCF_949987515.2. Taxonomy (NCBI): domain Eukaryota; kingdom Metazoa; phylum Chordata; class Mammalia; order Artiodactyla; family Delphinidae; genus Delphinus; species Delphinus delphis. Next base: position 30,234,692 of record NC_082685.1, on the reverse strand, counting down.
AGCTTAAGTCAGACCGAGTCTGGTTCTTAAGTCAGACGCAGTCCAACTGCCTCGGTTCTGAACCCAATCTGGAAAAGAAATGCTCAAATAAAGCCTGAAAGCTCATAATGCAAACACTGGCATAAGAATTCAGTAAAAAGGAGGAGGAAGAAGAAGGGAAGGAAGAGAGTGGTACTTGAAGCCTTCTGCTGTCCTGCGTTAGCTATTTAACCTTGAGAAGCATGTTTAATATCTGAGTCTCACTTTCTTTATCTGTAAAATGAGGTGATGTCGACTCCTGGCTAACATTGTGGCAAATGTTTTGAAGTGGTTGCAGTGAAAGTCTAGCACAGTAGGTGGTGTGTAATAGGCCCTCAGTAAGCAGCCCTTGTTGTTTTTCTGCTGTGTGCTTATCAAATCCCCAGCCATTATTCACGGCTCATTCTGTGCCATCCATTCTCTGGTGCTTTCCTTTATGCGTGCTGCCCACGATGATAACTACAATGATAACTCTTACCTCTGAATTTCATATCACTTCTTTCATTCTTTTAAAGCACCAACTTATACTTGCAATGTAATTGAACCTTTGAGAAAGCAAAAAAGACTTACAAACTTTTACCACATTTAACATACTATACTCTTAAAAGACACACATATAAAACATTTCACGAATTAGTTTTTTCAATTAAGAATTACATGAAATAAGAAAGGTCATCTCAGTGGAACCCAAGAAGGTGAATTCCCATCTAAGTAATAGTGGAAAAAACATAATTAATTGTCACCTCTCAAAGTTTCAGTTTTTTCTGCAAAGTGGCATCAAAGTGGCTTGCCCAGGGTTGCAAAGTCAATGATGAAGCTGGAAACAAGGTCTGTCTGACTTAGAGCTGAGGTTTGATCAGTGACTGCTCTTAAACTTGGCAGGCTTGATCATATTACTAAACTTTCAAGGGCTCCAGGTTCCCATGTGTATAAGTGCTTCCCTCATGGGCTGTTAGGAAGAGTCAGTTAGTTATTCCGTGTGAAAATGTAAAAATCCATAAAACAGTGCTGGGCTTATAGTAAGCACTTTTATTTTTGTTGTTTTTGTTATTTTAATTATTATGACTATTGTCATTAGCAGTAGCAACAACAGTCATCGTATTATTATAGCAGTATTACCCAAAAAGCAAAATGAGTGTCACTGGTGGTGCAGGGCACTGAAGTGATTAATAGAACAGGGAAACAGGGAAACAGAGCAATGAGGAAGTTATTCCCATTTCAGATTTCTCTGATAAGTCCATTAATTCAAGAGGAGCATCTCAGTTTATATCTACTAAAGTTTTAACAACTCCCTTAAACTTGTTCTTTTCTCTCTTTTAGGAAAAAAAAAAGCTAGCAGGCTCAGACTCAGAGCTTTCATTAGCTAACTGTATGTAGTTTGAAATGAGGAACGTTTTAAAAATTAAATTTATTTTTACAGCTACCTTCTAGCCATGGCAAACAATACCGTTTCTTATGCTTAAGTCTTTCATCATTAACTTTTAAAATAGTGTGTTTAAAAAACAAAAATTTATCAAGATATGTACAAATAGTAAGAAATAATGCCGATGGTGTGAGAGGGTGGCCATTGGGATGGTAATGATGGAAATATGGTTGGGAAATATTGCGGTGTAAGAAGCTGGCAAAAAGTAGATGGAGCGAGCAAACTCCACAGAGGAACCACTGTAAGCAGAACAGAGGGTTTACACAGAGAATTCGTGGAATATAAGGTCAGTGAAGGTCTCCTTTTGCTCATTCCGCCACGAAGTGATGAAAATGTGGGTCGGGGAGGCAGCACTGTTCTGTAGACAATTATTGGGGAATCTCTTCTCTAAACCACAGCATTCGGGTGAGGACTCTCAGTGGCCACTTCTTTTTGTGATTTAAGTTCAGGAAACCTTTTTGGAATAACCAACTTGATTCAGGCTTTTCTCCTTAGGAAACTAAGTTCCTAGAGGGCAGCCACTGTGTCTGGCTTCCTTATTACTAAATCCCCAAAGCCTAACCAGCTGCTTGGGACATTATAGGTGCTCAATAAATAGTGTCTGAATGAATGAGTGAATTCTTTCTGCTGAGGGTCCTTCCCTGAGTTCATTTCATATTTGTGTTACTACATCTAAGAACTTTGATGGGATTGGCATAGAGAGAATAAGTGAATTAATTGAAAATGTAGTAGATATATGAGCTTCAGTGAGGTCATCAGTGTCACTATAGTAGTGTTTCGGAGACCCACCACTGTCAGACGAATCATTGGTATCACAGATTGAGATATTAAATTGATCCAGAAGCCCCAGAGTACACACAGATGTCCCTCCTGGGACGAGGATATGACTACAGGGGCTTCAGGAAAGAAATGTCACCGACCACTGAGTTTCCTTAAAGGACCCATTCAGTGGTTTTTTTTGGCCACGCCATACGCCATGTGGGATCTTAGTTCCCTGACCAGGGATTGGACCTGTGCCCCCTGCATTGTACCACCAGGGAAGTCCCAGGACCCATTCAGTTTTAACTGTTAGGAGTCATCATGGATTGCCAGCAGTGGGGTGGAAAAGGCCGTTGGTAGGGCAATGGAGAGCAAAGAGATGGTGCTCCTGCATAATGGCATGACTATTTTAACAGGACATGAAGCAGGATGATTCATGAGACAAATAATTCTCTACTACAGTCTGTGAGTGTGTGTATGTAAGCTGAGGTTGTCAAGGGAAATGCTTTCAGAAAACTTGCCTAGTCTACCGCTCTAAAGCTTCCTCCTTACGTCAATCGAATATTGAAGATCATTGGTTCAGATGAGGGTGTGTGAAATTAGCCATTATAGGATGATTCTGCTTTTGGTGTGCTTTCTCATTCAGGTATAAGAGATGGTAGTGATTTTTTGGTGAGGGTACTGGGAGGAAGGTTATAGGGATTTTGTAATAAGAGACACCATATCACACCTTCCCAAATTCATTGCAAAGCAGTGAGTTCTAACTATTTTGTCAAAACCCCTCTGCCTATACTGACTAATATTTTGAAGATGTTTCTATAGGGTATCCAGGATTTTGCCTCTAATTACCCATAAGCTCTGTGTTGTGGGATTGCTTTGGAGAGCCATATTCGTTCTTTACGTATACAAAACAGATTGAGAATTTCCCCAAAATGTAGATATATTTTAGACCAAACGTTGAAATTCAATAACAACAACAGCAATAATAATAAATTCTGGAACTTAATAGTAGCTAGCATATGGAGACCATATAGTATCATGGGTTGGCTCTGCTAAGGACTAACCATACATACATTATCTCATTTGATTCCCACAGTGTTCCATGGGACACTCCAGACTCATAACTTCTGTACTCACTAAAGCTTCAGTTCATCACCCAGCCTTACCTGCATATTGTTTTTCAGCTTCTCTCCTAAATTGGACAAGCATTGAAATAGCACTTTTTTTTTCACAGTGTAATTCATCATTGTTTAATATAAAACAAAAAGACCCAAATTTGTTTACTGTATCACATCAGTATTAGAACCCAAGCTGATGTTATATATTATGAATGGCAGCTTTCTGAATAAGTAATACTCAGTCAATGTCTTGATCAGACAGTCTAGGGAAAAAATGATATTATACATACATTTTGGTTGTATGAGGCTCTTAGTCACAACTTCTTTAACATGAGGGCCATGGTAAATTATTCACCTGATTCAAATATGATAGAATTATTTATTTTCAAATTTATCCATTCCAGATCATGAACTCCAAATTGCTCTTTTGTGTCCTTGAAGGCCACCTTAAGTGATAAAGAAATTCCCCTGACCTTGGAGTGACTCCAAGACACAATTCAAAGGCAAGACACAGCAGCATTCAAGAAAAGCTCAACATAAATTTGAATGTGCTCTAAAGAGAGGGCAGTTGTCACCATGGTGATTTTATTCTTTCCTAGACTGAGCTCAAAATGAAAGGGGAGGAGTTTTCAAAGCAAAGATGCTGAAATAGGTGAATCAAAGATCTGGATATAATTTTTAACTATCATTAGAAATACGGTACTTAGTTTGAAGTTTGGAGCTTACATTTGGGGTCATATACTCAAGATAGTGATTGTTAGGTAGGCTGAGAGATCACCCTTCTATCGTTAAAATATTTATAGATAATTGCAAAGTTATCTTATCATTATCAATATTCTGCTGAAAGGCATTATACTCACACTAATTTTTCCTCAACTAATAATATTGAATGTTTACCATTCCTATGCAACACACAAAGTACTTTGCTTGCATTATTTCATTTAATACTTAACAAATCTATAAGAGAGATAGTATAATCATTCCCATTTTAAAGATGCAAAAACTAAGGCAAAGGAGGCAAAGGCTTTAAAGTTCTTTTTAATTTTGGTTTGGATCTGGTTTTAATTTTTTCAATGGTGTATTCTTATAAAAAAATCAGGTTTAAAGCCCCATCCTCATGGAGCTTGCCTGCTAGTGGCTTGTGTGAGTCACACAGTAAGTGGCAGATGTCAGATTTGTCAGGTTCAAATTCAAAAACACTATTATAAATAGCTAGAATCAGAGTATCAAAGCATATGTAAATATTATAGGATGTTGAAAGCCTTGTTTAAGGTCAGCCATACCTACAGGTCAAATGTTGGAACAGTACAGGAAGGAAGACTGTTGACTGTGAGTCTGGAGTGCTCACAGCTATTTTTGTGCCCCACTATCACCATTTCAGGAATAAACTACCGAGGATGTAACTTTTTTTCCTATCCTCTATTACCCAGAAGTCTCCCTGGACTTCTAGCAGTTCCTGTCAACCACAATTGAAGAATGATTCTCTTCCAGTTGGGAAGGGCCTTCTCTTAAACTGAGCACATGATGCAGAAATTTATCAAAACCAACCCTGGCTGCCATTGTGGTGACAGATGTCCCAGCTATATCTACCTCAAACAATCCTGGAGTGACTCTTTGGAATTCTAACACATGCCAACAGTCATTTCCAAACACCACAGTTTTTTGCTCATGCTCTCCCTCTTGCTTTTCATGTGAACTTCCTCTGGTAGATCTCTCCCCTGTACTTGTGCTTTCTGACTTTTAAAACTGGGGGGAGCCACTCTCTCCTCTTGGAGAGATCACTGGGACTCTGACAAGATGAATATCGTGGTGAATGTTTATCAGCATATGGGGGTATTGACCCCTCTCATGGTCCAGAGCTCCTGTGTTGTTCATCTCCTAACCCCAAAGCAAAAGAACCTTCCTTTGTCTCTTTTTCAAATACTTTGGAGAATTCCTAGCCAGTATCTTCATTTCCCTGGAGGAAATGCATGGCAGCCAGCTGCTAAGTGCTGGTGTTCGCATGCACCTGTTTGTTTATTTTTTTTAAAATGTAATTGGGAATATGCCTAGAAGCCTGAGTCTGTTTCTCTAGTGCGCTGGAAGCAGATTTAGGCTCACAGAAGACAATCACAGCCTTGTCTTGTGCATCTCGCACAACACTACAACTATTGCATGCACAGGTCTCTAGTTGGCATTTTGCAAAGACGTGATGATTAGGAATGCCTGGAACACGGACTTTTAATGGGTTACCGAGACACGAAAAATTAACCAGGAACATTCATGAAAAACGCCACGTAGTAATCATAACCCCTGATCACTGATTACAAAGCTCTTTATCAATGGCTTTTAATGCTGGCTGCATTTTAACATCATTTAGGAAACTTTAAAACACACACACACACACACACACACACAGACCCTGGGCTCCACCTTTAGTGATAGTGATTTAATTGGTCTGTGGTGGGGCCCACGTATCCATATTTTGCAAAAGCTATATAAGTAATGTTATGTATTTGGTCCTGGGAGCCATAATGCCTACCTTTCTCACATTATCTTTGGGCATCTGCCCCCATGCTCACATACTGCAGTCCATTGTCCTGCTTTCTGTTTGAGCATACAGAGCTCATTCCTTCTGTAGGGTCTTTGGTCTCTCTTTTCCCTTCTACAGAAATGCTCTTTACCTAGATCTTGGCACGCCATTCCTCTTGTGCCATTTAGCTCTTAGCTCACAGACCCTCTTAGTGGAATCTGTATAAGCAGCACCTTCTGGGGTTGTGCAGTGCATTTCAAGGGAGGCCGTAAACTAGGATGCTGCCTTTCCTGATGATCAGCACTCTTTCCAGTTCTTCTCAAATCAAATAGTTTAATTTTTCCCTTTTCCAGGTTACTAATTGAGACTAATTTGTTTATTGGGTTTATGTTTTTATTATTTATTTATTTATTTATTTTGTGGTAGCGGGCCTCTCACTGCTGTGGCCTCTCCCGTTGCGGAGCACAGGCTCCAGAAGCGCAGGCTCAGCGGCCATGGCTCACGGGCCCAGCCGCTTTGGGGCACGAACCCGTGTCCCCTGCATCGGCAGGCAGACTCTCAACCACTGCGCCACCAGGGAAGCCCTATGTTTTTATTTTTTATTTTTATCTCCTATCACTAAAAGTTAGGAATCAAAAGAGCATAGGAACTTCCTCTGACTTGTTCAGCGTTGTATTTCTGGTACCTAGAATAATACCTTGCATAAACTTGGTACCCAATAAACATTTGTTAAGTGAATGTTCTGTGTGTGATATACAAAGCTTAACATCTCTGCTATAAGGCAGTAATATTGATATAAGGTGGTTGAAATTCATCAGGAAATTTTAACAGCCAAAGTAAGGTTCCAAGTAGATTTCAACTAAAGAGAGGGTGGTCTTTGACAAGATTTGGGAGGATGATCTTTGTAAGGGGAACAGTATCCCTTAAGAGCTAGAGCAAGTCATGCTCAGAGTAGCACAATTTAGTTATCTTGGCTGGGATGAACAAGCTATGATTAAAATTACGCCAGTCTCATGATATAATGAAATCATCCAAAGTGAAGACAGTATTTGGAAATAGATCACAAGTGGTATCTAATGCAAATGTCTCTAAATAATATGATCATGGCTGTCATGGAGAAAATAGTGTCCCCAATTATTATAAAAGCTTGATTTTCAATTAATATTCTCAAAAAGCTAATCAGATAACAGCAACAACACTGACTACCATTTATGGAGTGCCTCCTTAGTGCTGGTTATTAGACCAAATACTTATTTATTATATCATTTTAACTCTTATAGCAAACTTATGAGGTGATTACTATCCACAGTTTACCATCGACAAAACAGAGACTTAGACAGGTCAAGCAATTGACTGAAGTCCTACCCCAAGTAAATGGTTGAAGTGTGATTTGAACCCAGAGTTGTGGACCTCAAAGCTGCTGCATTCACCCAAATTACTGCACTGCTTGATTTGGACCCAGTTTCATCAGATGTGATCCGGATGATTGTCTGTCTTTCCTACTAATTACATCTCACCAAATCAGAATTTTAATAAAAAGTACAGAAAGGGCTTCCCTGGTGGCGCAGTGGTTGAGAGTCCGCCTGCCGATGCAGGGGACACTGGTTCGTGCCCGGGTCCGGGAGGATACCACATGCCGCGGAGCGGCTGGGCCCGTGAGCCATGGCCGCTGAGCCTGCGCGTCCGGAGCCTGTGCTCTGCAACGGGAGAGGCCACGACAGTGAGAGGCCCGCATACCACAAAAACAAACAAACAAACAAAAGTACAGAAAGTCTTCGAATTATAATTTCTTAGGAACTTTTATTATTTATTTATCTATTTATTTTTGGCTGCATTGGGTCTTCGTTGCTGCACGTGGGCTTTTTTTTTTTTTTTTTAGTTGCGGCAAGAGGGGCTACTCCTCACTGAGGCACGTGGGCCTCTCTGCGGTGGCCTCTCCTGCCGCAGAGCATGGGCTCCAGGCGCGCGGGCTTCAGCAGTTGTGGCGTGCGGGCTTCAGTAGTTGCGGCTCGCGGGCTCCACAGCGCAAGCTCAGCAGCTGTGGTGCACGGGCTCAGCTGTTCCGTGGTATGTGAGATCTTCCCGGACCAGGGCTCGAACCTGTGTCTCCCGAATTGGCAGACGGACCCCCAACCACTGTGCCACCAGGGAAGCCCTCTTAGGAACTTCTGAAGTCCATCATTTGGAGCTTGAAATATGCCTTCTTAAAAGAATGTTATGAATACTGCTCCAATCCCCAGGCCACAGAAGCCAAACGTAATTCTGAACATTTTCTTAGACAAGAAAAACAAAGTAATTTTATTTTGCCTGTTGTTTACATACTAATATTTAATTATGGCAATAGAATATAACATTTAAAAATAGACAAAAGAATTTGCTGATGTTTTAATATACTGTACAAATATCTGAGCAAAAGAGACCCCCGAAATGCCCATTCAATTTTTGGTTTATACTTAAGTTGAATGCTGGTAGCTAGTGATGGTTTAATTAGAATAGGTGAAAAGATATATGGGTGATTTTGTATAGATGTCAAAGGAGATTAGGGGCTCTTTCAAAGAATTTAGGTGAATTGCAGTTGTTTTCACTACACGTGATTTCATTTCAAACTGGATTATTTTTTTCTTTTCTCGTAATGGTATCATTCCTGTTAAAGCATGTTGACATAAGGAGAGGATGAGGGGAGGGCTCGGACAGGATCTGCAAGTCCAAGATAGATGAAAATGCAAGTGCATTACATTTATTAGCGAGCATCAGGGATTAAAGACAGAGGACGGGGGATGAGCGTAGGAAGAAATTTGAAAGAAGAAATATTGCTTGGGTTGGACCCAGTCACTAAACTGCTCTTAGCTTGAATCGCTTTACTTGTTGTCCAGAGTCTAGAGTACAGGGCTGCCAGTAAGATTGGAGCTGGGTGACCAGAGGGCATGAGCTCTCAGAACTCAGCAGGCAAGGCTTGTCTGCAAGGCTTAGGTGTTTCTAACTCAAGGGAGGGGCTGCTTTCTCTTTAGTTATAGAGGATTGACAGACTATATAGACAGGTAATTCCTGTTGAATTCAAGTACCAGTACAAAGACAGTACCAGTTTCTGATAATCAGCCTCAACTGATACTGAGTGCACAGGTGGGCCTATTTTTCTTTTCTTTTTTTAATGATTTATTACTGTCAGAGAAGAATGGTAATAAACTATTCCAGTATATTTCCTTCAAAAAGTGGAGCTACTGCTGGTTTGTTTTTAAAACAAATAGTTAATTCAAAACTAACAGAATTCTCCTTTTAAAAAAAAAAGATGGTAGTTGCTTATTTACTTCGTTTCAAAGGTTTTTTTTTTTTTTAATTCAGTCTCCCTAGCAACAGAGACATCTGTCTCTATTCTCTTAGTCATTAAAGCCAAAGAAAGTAGCTGCTTCAAAAATAATAAAGGCAATTTCTATGAATTGGGTAACTGTTAATTGTTGCCAAGAAATCTTAGTGAGATAATGAGGCATACAGCAATTGACAAAGATCTTTTCATTGATGCATGAGCTTCTAGCTAGCCCATGGTGGTTAGCTAATATATACAGTACCATCGATGAGGTATTGTGTGATTTGCTATGTAACACAAATAGAGAAGTGATCTTTACTCTTTCTAATTTCTTTCAGAAGTATGCCTTGCTGTGATTTTTCTGATTGCTTAGTAACTAATCATACCTTGGGATTCCAGGGAATATATTTGCCCATTACATTTCATGAAAGTAGAAAGGTTTGAAGCATTCACAACGGAGATCAATGCAACAAATAGTGTAGTAGCTGTTGGCGGTGTTAAAACACAATATACTTATTTGAGTTGTAGATTCTGCAAAGCCATTTTAGTGAAAATACTTAAAATTGCACTCGATTCTAAAACGTATATTGGCATTTGTGCTAAAACTGTTTGCAGGCCGCTTGTAATGAAACCCCAATCACCCTCTACAATAGCTTCACTAATAAACACAAAACAGTTTTTCAACGCTTTCTGCTTTCCCAGCAGCCAAGGAAGCAAATTATATTAAGTCAGTATTTTTTATCATTGGCCCTATGTTTGGCACATGCCTGGCTCTATGTGAAACTACTGTTAAATGGGTAATAACAGAAGGAGAAACGTATAAGCATATAAAGCATATAAAAACAGGTTTTTGTGATTTTTTTTTTTAAATCAGGAAATATGCTTCCGATAACCAGATGTGGAATAGCTCATCGCATTATTGGCTCCATAAGCCTATTTTAGTTTCTTAAAGGGGGCGGGGGTGATTACAAATGGGAAGTGTAAAAAATGCTGAATCTAGTTTCAAAATTAGGATGTTTATAAAATTTACACGTGCATGGGTAACTATCAAGGCAAATACAATAAATATTAAATGTATATCAATTTTAGCAGAAATTTGAATAAGAATTTTGCTTTTATTATGGCATGTTGTAATGTAGTGCGGATAAGAAACAGAGGAACTAAAACATGTTTTGAACCTCACAGTGACATTTGTTTCATGTCAGACTCTAGATATATGTAGTTTGGTACAATATACAGGTCATAAAAGCATTGCTGGTTAGAAATTGGATGAGATCTTGGAATAAAAATGTAGGCACAGTTAGGCAAATCTTTTTGGTGTAGAGATATTTCTGTAATTTATGAAAGTATTTTCTTTAAAAAAATCCTCTCAGTGCAGATATTTCTAGTAAATGCTTGTGAATATAAATGGATAAAAGACATTATCTTTTGTAAATTACAGTTTTTGTCTGCATAATTTCACACTGTTAAGGTGACAAACTGTTAATTTCCTTTCAAGATGCCTCTAATAGAATAAAAGTAGAAAGAATTTTTTTAACAACCGGGTAGAAATAGACTTGAATAGCTGTTGGTGACTTTTTATCAAAAGTTTAAAAAATTCAGTGTCAAGAAAATCTTGGCACTTGATGTAGCGTTTGTAACATACTCTGGAAGATCTCAAAGTTACAGCGCTGGCTTTTTTGATCAGGTTTTACCATATTGTCTCTCAGCATGTCACTTAACAGCTGGTGCAGACCTTGAAATGAATATTGTCTCAAACAAGGGCCATGTATAGGATGTGTCTCTTTCTCTAAATAAAGGATTGGGAAACTGTGGCCTATGGATGAAATTAGTCCCACTGCCTGTTTTGATATGGTCTGTGAACTAAGAATTATTTTTACATTTCTAAATAATTGGAAAATAATCAAAGAAAGAAAAATATTTTTTAACGTGAAAATTATATAAATTAAAATGTCAGTGTTTAGAAATAAGATTTTATAAGACACGAATAAAGACACAGACCTACTGGAGGACTTGAGGATATGGGGAGGGGGAAGGGTGAGGTGTGTGACAAAGCGAGAGAGAGGCATGGACATATATACACTACCAAACATAAGGTAGATAGCTAGCGGGAAGCAGCCGCATAGCACAGGGATATCAGCTCGGTGCTTTGTGACCGCCTGGAGGGGTGGGATAGGGAGGGTGGGAGGGAGGGAGATGCAAGAGGGAAGAGATGTGGGAACATATGTATATGTATAACTGATTTACTTTGTTATAAAGCAGAAACTAACACACCATTGTAAAGCAATTATACCCCAATAAAGATGTTAAAAAAAAAGAAAGAAAGAAGATTTTATTGGAACATAGCACACCCATTGATTTACATGTGGTATGTGGCTGCTTAATGCTACAATGTCAGGGTTGAGTAGTTATGACAGAGATAGTCTGGCCCAGAAAGCCTAAAATACTATCTGAAGCTTTCCGGAAAAAGTTTACTGACACCTACTTTAGATTTAGGTTATAGTATCAGAGAGAATTTTTTTAAAATGTGACACATACAGTATTTCCTAATAACTAATAAATGCAGCTAACATGTAAAGGGAACTTTATTGGGTCAGGGATTGTGCTAAATATTTTGTGTGGCTCATCCCTTTGAATTTTTGTAATAGGTCTATGAGGTGGATACTGAATTTTTTCCCATTTTATAGATGAGAAAACAAACTAAAGGAAAAGATTTGCCCAAAGCCACAAAAATGAGAGTAGTGGAGCTTGGATTTAGAGCTAGGTTTGTCTGAGGGCAAAAATCCAACTGCACTATAGTCATTTCTATGAGTACGAGCGCTTCCAGATCAAAGAGAAAAAGACAAACATTTCACTAGAAAAACAAAGGAAATGAGTAGACATTTCCTCAATGAAGAAACACTAATGCCTTTTTCCCACACAGCTATTAATTTGGGGATGAAGATGAGAAGAGTTACTGAAGCCCTTCCTGGTTTTCTGACTTGGAGTCTGAGATTTGGATTTATTTCCCCCTCGAACTCTGGTTAATAATTCAGCAGGGGTCTCCAGAGTTTCTGAAACATGACCTTCAGATCCCCACCCTGGTGTCTCCTGGCTAGAGCTTAATCATGCTAGCCAGAAAATATGGGAGAAGTAAATTTCTCTAGTGGATTCTCTATGAAAGAGAATTCACTGGAAAAGAAAAATAAAATTGTTACGACAGGGAGAAAGAGTGCTCCAAGAAGGTCTGGCACACAATTCTGTGGTGTTAGGAAAGCCATTTTAACCCAGATACACTGTAATAACCTAGGATTCCATGGACACAGGTGCTCATGGGGAGGTTCGAAAGGTCTTAAACCACTTCTCTGCTTCTTTCTTTCTTTTTTTTTTTTTTTTTTGTGGTACGCGGGCCTATCACTGTTGTGGCCTCTCCCGCTGTGCAGCACAGGCTCCGGACGCGTAGGCTCAGCGGCCATGGCTCACAGGCCCAGCTGCTCCGCGGCATGTGGTATCTTCCTGGACCGGGGCACGAACCCGTGTACCCTGCATCGGCAGGCGGACTCCCAACCACTGCGCCACCAGGGAAGCCCTGCTTATTTCTTTTTTTCTGGTCCTGTGTTTTGTGCCAGATTGTCTTTGTATGAGCCCAGATTGTCTTTGTATGAGCTAGGATTCCAATTTGTAAACAACCTAAAAAGAGAAGGAACGTACTGGAAGAATGTCAGGTAGCTCTGAGAATCAGCAGGAAGCCAGGAAGGCAAGATTGAGAAAGGAGACAAGAACAGAAGATTTGGCAACAAGAGCCATTGGGTAGAGCCGACCAAAGGGTTGGGCTGAATGGGACAACATCATTAGTATTGATGCTGCTGAATGCTGCTACCTGGATTGACTTTTGACCTGTCCCTTAACCTTTGTGTCTTTTGTAAAAATTCACAGTTATAAATAGGAGTAGCCAATTGCCCAAGTCTTAGACTATGTCCATTAGCTCACTAGCCAGGTGTAGGAAGACCATGTGGACTTCTTCAGCTTCCAGAGTGAGCGGGAGAAGGTTTGAATACTGTGTAGACCAAATATAAGAGAATTTATCACTATATTTGGTGAAGGACTGGAATGAAAAGATGATTTTCATAGTCATTGACTTTTGATGACTCAAAGTCATCAAAGCGCTGTGGTATCTTTGGGCAGTGGTTCTTGGAAAGCACAGCCGAGGGATTGCTCACTGACCCGGTGGATGATGAGAGGTGCCCTGTGATATCTTTCCAAGAGTTGGGAATGGTGACACCTGAGCTGAGCTTCAGAGGGTAAATAAGAATGTGCACATGGCAGGGAGGAGACGATGCACTGCGGCTGGCTAATGGCACATCCCCAGTAATTATAGAAATCAAAATGCTGCTAATTTGATGGCATATTTAAAGTTTTAAGAATCATCTGAAATGGAGACTTCCTGTTTTATGTGTTACAGCTTTATTGAGCTGTAATCGACATACAATAAACTGCACCTATTTAAAGTGTACAACTTGATGGGTTTTGACATAGGTATACCTCCATGAAACCATCAGCATAATCAATTCCATCACCGCACAGGTTCCCTGTGGCCCTTTGTAATCCTTCCCTACCTCCACCCCCATTCCCGGGAAACCACTGTTCTGCTTTCTGTCACTGTATAGGTTTGAATTTTCTAGAATTTAGTATGAATGGAATCATTCAATATATACTATTCTGGGAGATGTGGCATCTGGTTTCTTTCACTCAGTGGGAGGACATTCACCCATGATGTTGTGTGAATCAATAGCTTATACTTTTTCATTGCTCTTTATAATTCCAACCAAAGAAAACAAACAGGAGACTCTGTCACTTGTCACTAAGTTTTTAGATATGTTTAGATAGTCCATTGAGAGTGAATCACAAAAGTTCTCCAGAGCTTATCATTTTGAAATGGTTTCACTAAAGATTGTGCTACTTGGATGGGTCACCTGGAGCAGATCTGGGTGAATTCACCACAGGTTGGTTTTCTTATCACTTTAAGTCAGGAAGGCACATCTAATCAACAGGCTGGGACAGGCCTTGTACACCTCAAATTCTGTGATTTAAAATTAGATAAGTTTGTATATTTCTTAGATGGCAAATCAAATTTCCTTGCAAAATGAAATATTCTTGGAATTTACTGGTGAAGTTATGTTAGATCTAAATTTAAACCTATGTATAGATTCAACAAACATTTCATGGGCTTCTAATAATGTGCCAGGTACTGAACTTGGTCACAGAGACGTAGAGATGATAAAGGCATGGTGCCCTGGAAGGACTTCTGACGTAATAGGGGGATAGGCTTCGAAAAGTCACAGTTTACAAATTGCTATTTATTGAGCATCTGTTATGTGCCAGGTCTGAGCTGGACCTTGTGGAAATGGCCACTTCCCTTCAATCAGAGAGCTTACTTTCTAGTGGAAGACACAGATGATAAGTAATTAAGCACATAGGTAAGCTGGTTTAGTATAGATTATGAGAAATTTTATGATGGAAAAGAAGAGGATAATGAGGTAGTAAATTAGGAAGACCATTTTATGGAAAGAAATCATGGACAGCTTTGCTGAGGCGCAGAGGAGTTGGGGCAAGAACATTCCAAGAGGCACAGAGAATAGCAAGCACAGAGGCTGATGTGGGTTTCCTGGTGAACGGAACACAATGGAGGAGGATTTGGCTGGGGAGAGTGAACCGGTGAAGAGTGCCTTGAAGTGAAGGTAGAGGGGTAGGCTGAGGAAGATCCTGTAAGGTTTTATCAGCTACGATCAAGAGTTTGGGGGTTTTATTTTATTAAGTGAACCAGGGAGCCCCTAGAGGAACTTAAGGGAGCGAGTATCTGACTTCCCCCCCCATAGTTTAATTTTATTTCAAAAATGAGGTCAAATTAACACAATAAAATTAATAAATCAAATTCATACCATAAAATGAACAGATCTTAAGTGTTCAGATTGAGTTTTGACAGTTGAACATAACTAGTGTATAACTACCACCATCCAAAACAAGATACAGGGTATTTCAATTCCAAGAAACTTTCCTTGTGGTCTTTTCTGATTTGCTTTAAAAAGATCAACATTGAGAAAATGTGCAGGGGTTTCACCTGCATGTTGTTATCTGACTTTCCTTCTTATTTACCTCTCCTGAATCATAACACTTTTCAGGAATCGCTGTTCCCTTCTGTTCTGGCCCCAATTAGTTTCTTACCACAGACTACGTGTTCTGATCATTCTCTTTCAGACTTTCTCAGGTACTTTATTTTCAAGGTTGCCTCCTGGTGAGACTTTGGTCTTTCCTGTCCTCTACCCGTCCAAATTCTACAAGCCTGACAAGCCTCAGCTCAAATCTTACCCTTTCATAAAGCCTGAAGCCCATAATTAATCCATTCCAGACAGGTCTGTGTACTCTGAACGCTGACAGTGTTTCTCAGCTATTCCACATGGAGTTTTTATTCATACTGTCTAGTGGAGGGGTAAAGAGAACTGTATGGTAGTAATGAGAATTAATATACTACATGATTTAGAGAAAATGATCATGATAATAATACAGAGAGGAGAGGCAGGTCAGTTCTACCTCAATGAAGCCTTGTAATTTTTAAAGGGAAAGCCTTATGCAACATGTATAGACCTGGCCCCAAACACCCTGCAGTCTTGGTTTGGTAAAACTGCTGAAGCTATTTGGTTTTTCTCTTTATCTTGCAAGGAGTTGTTTTTGTCCGCGATCTACTCAGCCAGTCATGAAGGCTTACACACTCCAGAGAACGCTGGATGCCTTTCTGCCGGGCTCAGACTTCACTGTCTGCTGCCTTGTCATCCATCTAAATGCTAACTAATGCCTTTTTTCGAGAAAGCCAAACGCTCAAGGCATTGGCTTGTCGATGGTGGGTGTTTGCTTGTACTAGTCCTGTGGCCTACTGAGGTAATGGATCTGCAGGATTTGCTTATTTTAAAGATGATTTGATCTGTGTGGGTTGACGTGTCAAAAATTCAGGATGTTATTTACAAAGAATTGCAGAGAAAACAAGGGCAAGTGGGACCTCAGCCAAGATTTTCTTCCTTATCCATGCTGCCATCACAAATATTTAATTGGCATCAAGGTAAATATTCAAAGGTTAATGTAACATACTGTTAATGGATCAAGAAGGTATGTGGTCCTTCCTGCCTCACTTTGCTCCTGGAATATAATTACCAGCACAGGGATGGTCAGATGTGGAAGCTTTGTATCATCTTTGGCATTCACCTGCCGGTAGCATACATAAGAGATGGCGATAGTTACGATACATTTTGTGTATTTGTGCATTAGTCACAATCCGTTGTTTGCATTTCCATGGGTTTAAGATCCAACATTAGTGAATTAGATAGTACTTTCTGGCAGCAAGACGATGCTGAAGATTTATATGTTTACTCCAAAGTAGAGTTGGATTTATTTCTAATGCAAGTCCCATCTTTGACATTTCTTGGGGGCATAAAAAGACCCGTTCTAAAAGTTCTTTTTCATGGTACGTACTTTTCTTTTTCATGTTTCTCACATAAACGTAGAAAAATGCCTGGCATATAATAAATGCTCGATAAGTGTAGCCCAGGACTACTCCTATCTTCTTGCTTCTCTAGGTAACTACTTCTTTTTTCACGGAGAGTCTTCTTTGTGCAAACTGTTTCTAATTTTTGTTTGTGCTGTGGCTGCAGTGACAATAATATTTGAATGATGTTACTTATTGTATAAATAATAATGCCAAATTTTTTCTTCTTTCCTTCTTAAAAATTATCTTAGTCATAGAATTCTATTCCAAGCAAACCAATTATGCTAAAATATATTACTTCTATGTGGTCATCATCTGGGAAATGAATACAGAGTTACCTTAGGCTGTTATTTCTGCTCCAGCGCATTATTTTTCAAACACTTAACAAGAATCACGATAAATAACATTTAAAAGTAGGAGTATTTGATCTGATGTACTCCGTGACATTTAAGTGCAAGTCACACAAATGATGTGTTAACAGAAGAGAGTGGTTATAATCATATAATCACTTATGTCTTTGCCTCTTGTTTCTAATTGGGGTTTTCCACTTATGTATTAATGATAAAAGAGAGCTGCTTTTGAATGGTCAGGGAGTCTTAGGCCTCTTTAAAATAAATATTTATAAGAAAGCATTGAAATTTCATATTTGCGCTTGCTTGCAAGAGTGGGCCATACACCCTGAGGGTACTCCAACCTGGCTCTGACTTCTCTCAGAGCTGTCTTCCCTGTTGTTTCTGCCTGTTTTCTTTCTTTTTTTTCCCCGGTATGCAGGCCTCCCACTGTTGTGGCTTCTCCCGTTGTAGAGCACAGGCTCTGGATGCGCAGGCTCAGCGGCCATGGCTCACAGGCCCAGCCGCTCCGCAGCATGTGGGATCCTCCTGGACTGGGGCACGAACCCGTGTCCCCTGCATCGGCAGGCGGACTCTCAACCACTGCGCCACCAGGGAAGCCGTGCCCTTTTTCTTAGTAAAGAAGAGATTAGCAGCTGTTAAATTCATATTAGAACCCAACTGAGACTTTATTCAAGATGAAAACAGAAAACTTGAGAGCACACTGAGAAAAAGGGAACCCCTTACGGAGGGGATAGTCAGTTTAGAAGCATTTTGTCTAAAACGGATTGTTTCTGAGACGCAGTTCCCACGTTCCGAGAGGTTATTCTATCCATAGATATGAACCAAAGTTATGTGATGATTGAAAACAACACTACGTTGATAAGCATGGTTTTTCCTATTCTGTATCAGCTAAACAAAGTTACTAATGCTCGTTCTCTAACCACGTCTGTGAAGCTTTAGCACCTTTGCATTAGCATCACCTGGGGGTGGGGGTGTGGGGGGGTGTTGCAGTGCAGACTCCTAGGCCCACAACGACCTATGGAATTAGCATCCCTGCAGTCAGGGCCCAGGGCCCAGGAATCTGCTCCTTCAGACCTTTTCTAAACTCTCTGTGTGAGAGATTTTGCTGCCAAAAATATGTGTCTTTTGACTCTATTAATACAAAACTGTTACGAGTGTGGGATGTGGAGCCTGACCAGCTGGCTTTGTACCCCCAGCTCTACCATTCACTTGCTCCAGTTACCTGACCTGTCTGTTTCTTATTTGTAAAGTGGGAGGTACAAGAGTATGACCACTTAGGGTTGTTTTGGGACTTGGGTGAGACAGTCCCTGTGAAGCACTTTGCACAGTGCTTGGCAAATATCGAACATGCTAAGTGTTAATTGTAGTTGCTATTATACTAGTATAGTTGTTATTGTTTCATTAATAAAAGTAATAATGATTACATTGAAGCTTACCTGTGACAGATATGTAGAATAACCATACCAACAGAAGTCTCATATATTTTTGAAGCATAGAAATGACTACCTCTGTAGCTCTCTTGAAAAAGGAACTTAAAAAAATAAATAGAAGTGAAGGGATTTTTTTGCATTGGGGCTGTTCATTTCAGCAGTTTCAGGAGAGATGCTATAGTGACAGCCTATAGAAGGCTGCCTCAAGGGTGGGTGACCAGCTCAGAGTGAGCCCTGCTGTCTTGTTCATTGGCTGAACGACATGGCAGATTTCTCCATACTTCTTCACCCTGCAGCGCCTTTACCTTTGCCAATGGCTGCGGCCAAAACCTGCGAGCAGCCTTCCACCCGCTCACACCTGCACGCTGAAGGTCGTCCATCCGGCCGTTTAAAACATGCCCGTCACCTTTCCGCCTGTAAAGGTGGCCTTGCATTTTCACTGGGTATGTTTTCAGCCAAGTTCCCACACACTGGGTTTTTGGCGATGAGAGGGCTTTAATTACGGCTATTAGACAGTCTGAGCGAATGACAGCGTTTTGCCTCTGGTCGTCTAGCAGAAACTTGAAAGGGGGAAGGCACAGCTAGAGATGGCGTGTGAATGGTTCCTGCAGTTCAGATGCCAGGGGCACCTGGGGGATGCGAGACAGTGCTGCTGTGTCTCCTCTGGGTCCAGGGGAGGCCCACCATTCTCACCTGGAACACACTGGCTGCTGTCTCCGGCTACCAGTAGGCAGCTGTGACTGCCCCCAGAGACACCACTTTCCTCCCTCTCCGTTGTTCTTGCTGGTAGATCACTTTTAATTTTCTTGAGGCCACGCTTCGGAGACTGAGAGGGTCTTTCAAAATGCTCTTGCTAAATGTGTTGAAGACTCTGCTCCTTTTGCTTTAATAGTTAACTATTTTCCTTGTTTTCCGTGTAAGGAAAGCATCTTTCTTTCTTGCCATCTCCTTTGCTCCTGCCACATTCTCTGAACATACGTAGTGCCTGAGAATCAACTTCTCATGTTTTTTTTTTTGGCAACAAATTGAGTTTTCCTTTAAAATTATAAACTGCTTCCCTTGTATATCTGTTATAAAAAGCAATCCAGAGAATTAATTCAGGCTATTTTCAGACCTATTTCAAACATTTTGATGACTCAGAATCTGAATCAGAGCAAATAGAACACGATCTAAATACTACAAGGTGACACAAATTCAACACGAGAAGGAAAGGATTAAAAAAGCAGTAATTACAGTTATTCATCTTTAATTAGTTTATATTGAGAGAAGTAATGCTGAAGTTCTAGAGATATATGTTTAGGTATCAATTGCATCATTTTTCAAATATATGGTCCTAGGAAAATAAAAATAACTGAAATTTATGGACCCTGTAACCAAAATACAGAGTCTCTCTCTCAAAGTTTTAGATGGCTTCTTTATTAGTTAATGAATTCATGATTTATATCGTATCCCTCACAATAATCAGCAGTGTAATAATTAATCTACCTTGATTCTAGTAACTTTTGGGGGGACTTTTTTGATGCATAGAAAGAGTATATGGTGTAATTCCTGCCTACAAGAAGCCTCTAGTCTAATTTAGGGGAGAAGCCTAATATGAAAGTAATGTGAAATTGTTTATTTGCCTGTCCAGTAATTACTTATGGAATACCAACTATGTTCCAGACAGGGTTATACTATTATTTATCTGTGACCAAACTGAGTCTTGAAGAAGTAGTGAGTTTTACACAGTACTGCCTTACTGGGAGATTGTATTTCCCAAAGACAGGGACAACAGTAGTATCTCCCATTCCACATGCCCTTCTGCGGTGTGGCCTTGGACTGGCTACACTCCATCAAAAGGTGGAGTCTATTTCCCATCCCCTGATTGGGGGTCCTCTTAGTGACTCACTTGTAATCGACAGACTTTTGAGACTAGGTCAGAAAAGGTCAGGCAGCTTTCATCTGGCTCTTTTGAAATGGTTTCCCTCTTGGAACCCAGCTGCCATGCTGTGAGACCTCAGGCCACGTGACGGAGCCCATTGTGGGTGCTCTGACTCCAGTCTTTGGGTCATCTGCACCCAAGAACCAGACATAAGTGAAGATGATTTCAGACCCCAGACCACAGTCTTCCCAGTGGAGGCCCCCATCATTATGGAAAAGAGGCAGTCCAACCCCCTGCACCCTGTCCAAAATCTTGACCCGAAGAATCTGATGTTTTACACCACTAAGGTTGATTTACTCTTGCCAACATCTAATGATAAAGTATTGAACAAAACAGAGATCAGGAAAAGAGATGCTACTGATATGTCTGATAATAATAATCAACTAATAAAAGTTCCCATTGATTTGCTTGCTGTGTGCCAGATTTTGTGACCTAGTGTTTATATAACCCTCACCAAGACCCCAAGTTTGGCATCATTGCACTTCCCACTTTGTAGATGAGGGAACTCAAGCAAAGGGGGTTGAAATAATGCATCTCCATAGTAAGTGAAGCAAGAGGATGGGGAGCCCCTAAGCTTAACTTCTTGAGTAGATGATGTATCTAAGGGCTAAGTATGATTCGATGTAGCTCTGGCACTTGAGTTCAGAGACAATATCACTCTGAGGTGGGGTGGTTTTAGACTTTGTGAGGTTTGTTGGGGAGATAAAGTTTATACTGAGCCTGGTCAGGTGTGTCAGATCTAGATAAGCAGCGTAGAAGAGTAGAGGCAGGCATTGAATGTGGAAGTAACCATGGAAACAGAGATAGAAGTGAGAAAAGAATTCATGAGTGCTTGGATGGAGAACAAACCAGTAAGAAGAAAAGCTGGGGAGGAGGATGATACAGGGTGTTGGATGGGCTTCTTTAGAGATACAAGCAACTGAGGTGTTTGATCTGGGAGGAAGATGTCTGGATTAAAAGTTCATTGGAAGGTTAGTCTAGCAACAATATGGAGACTGGACCAACCTGAGGCAGGTGGGCCACCAGAAGAAAAGAGAACAGCTGAGATGTTATTCAGTTAGCCCAACAGGGTAATAGGCAGGTGGCACAGTGACAACATGAAGGGTAAAGTTAGGTAAATTTCTAAGAAATAAGTAGATTGAATATAAGGGTTGAAAGAATAGGAAGTGGTGAAAATGGTTTCTAGCCAATGAAGCTGGAAGTGTGATAAAAATCTCCTTCACCAAATACTGCCAGAAATAATTAATGCTACAGAAGGCCAATAAAGGCATTAGCATTAGAATTGCAAGACAGGCACTGCAAAAGTTGACAAAGCTTACACAATAATAATAGCATAATATGCTATGATTTATTGCCTTGTATCTGGAAGACTCTTCACTTTTCTGTATTTGACATGCAACTATGATGTTTGATGCTCACTATAAGACTATGAGTTAGGTATGGAGAACAGTGGCTGTCTCATATCCCAAGGATGTAACTGAGTTATGTAGAACTTGAATTCCTAGTTCAAGATCCCACAATAGAAAGAGCTTATCCTGGGACCAAGTCCTTTGACTCATAATCCGCTGCTGTTTCCATTTATAAAAACTGCCTTTTTGAGTAGATTTTGGACTTGGGTAGGTAATTTTTTATTCTCAGAAGCTGAGGAACACAAATATTCTCGATATTCTGTACACTTACAATATCTTGTGCTTTCTGGCTTAGAGGACCAGTCTTGCACATAAGCCCTTGTTATATATACGAACTTGGATTAGTGGGTAAGTGAAATTGTGAATAAGGCTTGAGGAGGGTTCTTGAACTCATTCTGTCTACAAATTGACTTCAGGGAATTTTAAAAGCTATAAATATCTAGTTTTCAAATTTTGGTTACTCAGAGCAGAAACCACAGAGTCACTTTAGTTCTTAACCCTTTATATGCTGTCCTATTTATTTCCCATCCTAATTATCTCTAGAATCCTTGTATTCTCCTTATTCATATTACTACTGCCTTTATTTACACCCTCTATGTGTTTCTTGGAGAAACTCAATAGGCTTCTAATTTGTTGTTGTACTTTATTACCTTTACACACCCATATCAACCAATCTTCATGGAAATCTGACCAGTTCGAATAATCAGTGGTTCTCCCAAGACTTAAGTATGAGTTTTCAAGCTCTTTGGCATATAAGTCCCCTTGAGACCCTGTCAACCTCTTCCCGTGCCATCTCCTGTAGATCTACCTCATACCTTACATTAAGAGTAATACTGATAGAATAATGGGTTTACACACACACACACACATGTGCGTGCACACACACACTCCTTTCCTCTGTATCATAGCACATTTTTCCCTTCCTGGAATACATTTCTCTACTGTATCCACTGGGAAATTGCTGTTTAGTATTGAAACCCTACTCATGTCAATTTCTCAAACACCTCCTGTTTCCCTCTGGTCTACCAGTGTCAGTCCTTCCTGCCTTTGTACTGCGTGTGGACCCAGCACAAACTCCATGGTTCCTGGATCAACCTGTATTGTAATTATTTCTTCATGCCTGCTCTGCCTACTAGATTGTAAACCCCTTGAGGACAAGCATGATTGTCAGTCTCTGCATCCCTTGATAATTTTATAGCACTGACCATACTGTGGATGCTCATTACATAACTGTTGACATGAAAAAAGGCAGAATCTTTTGGCAATAAAAGATTTTTGGCTGGGAAATGTCATTACCATTTTGCCAGAACCGTGAATTTATCCAGCACCTGTTTTCATGAAACACTGTGCCGAGTGCTCTCAGAACAAATTACGCAGATCCGCTTCTTGACCTTGAAGAACTTATTTATAATTTAATACGTATATCAGGCATGAGGGCAAATAGGGAAAGTACAGACAATAATTGAATTACCAACATTAAACAGATATACAAATAAGTTAGATTAAATATTTACTTTGCTTGTGGGTTACCTTGTAAAGGGTAATTGCATTTTAGCAGCTGGTGAGTGTATGGGAACCATTTGAGTTTTATGTTTAGACAATAGGATCCTATCATAATGATTACAGTGTAAACTGAATTTTGATGTTTTTATGGGTGAAGATGGGCATTAATATTCCCTATGAGGTTAATTTATATTATATTGGAAGAAGAAACCGTATACCTTGGATAAAATCCAAATCTAGACACCTCTGGACAAATTAGAGCAAATGGAGCTTGTCTGTAGAACTCCACTATTTAAAAAAATGTGGAATCTGAAAAATATCTGTTTTTCATCAAAAGCAGGAAAAAAGGTATTTGACAACATGCATTTGTCTACTGAATGTGATGGAATATGTGAAGAAATATGTTTTGTCAATAAAATAAATTGCCAAACAAAATATAATCCTTTCTGCAAATGCATTTAGTCTCCAGGATGAAATAAGCTACTTTCACAAAGCACATTTTTTCCTTTGAATTATTTTAGATTTGCTGTCTATAAAAAGCTAGAGAGAAAATGTGTTTTGTCAGAGACTGTATTTCAAGGTATAAAGATAAAATATATTTAATTAGGAAAAAAGTAGGCTCCATCGTGGAGGGTCAGTAAATGTTTATAGTATACTGATGGAGTTTAAATGAGTCTATAATTTTTGGCTTAAGAGGCTAAATTCTCAGTCCAGTGTTGGATGCATACTTTTATTTTTTTCCTTCAGTATTTTATTTTATTAGTTTTCTTCCAATATTTTAAAATTGATGTGTAGTTGATTTACATTGTTGTGTTAATTTCTGCTTTACAGCAAAGCGATTCAGTTATACATATATATACATTTTTTTTTAATATTCTTTTCCATTATGGTTTATCATAGGATATTGAATATAGTTCTCTGTGGATGCATTCTTGAAAACATTCAAGTGATACCCTCATGATCCTTGAGCATATTTTTAACACTTTTATTGTACCACGTTATTCACCACATCACTGAAAGAGTTAATTATATGACTAATTAGGTTCTTTTTTTTTTTTTTTTTTTTTTTTCATTTTCCCCTTGCTCTGTGAATTGCTCCTTTGCCCCAAGGCTCCTGAGGAATTTTAACTTACATAATTAATTAAAGTAGTTTAACCCTTCAGGTGTGACTCAAACACCCCACCTTGTTTAACATCATTTTAGATCTCTGGTTAACAGCCTGTAGTGCTATACAATGGACAAGTTAATGTCAAGTAATTAAGTGTTAAGTTAGGATAAAGTATAATTCTTAGAAAAGGGACCAAAGGAGTGATATGTGTGGAAGCAGCTTTGAGAAGAGTGAAGTGTTATAATACAAATGAAAGACGATGTGAATGGGGACGTTTTTTGTCTTTTTCTCCTATTCTTTTTTTTTATTAAGAACACACTTCCTCACTTGTGGTATCTGCTTAATATTTAAGGATTGAATGAGATAATGTCTATAGAGCTCTTGGCTCTACGCCTGGCACTAGTTCTATATTGATAGATCATTTTCCAGTATTAAATAAACATTGTTCCATTTGGTTCTCAAACTATCCACTTTCTGGACAAGTATAATTTCCATTTTATGGAAGAGTTACCTGAAATTCAGAGGATCACATAGTGATGGACCCGAAGTTGGGGGATCCATCTCTAATGCGGGGTGAGCAGGATTGTCTAGGGAGAAGGTAACATTTGAACTATATCCTGAAGCATAAGGAGGAAATTAAAAGGCAGAAACTGCATGGTAATGCTGAACATAGGTGGCTTGTTAAATGTATTGTTAATAACTATATTGCCAGGGAGAAGGGCTTAATTTATTGGGAAATGAGCCTAGAAAGGTAATCTGGAGTCATAAAATATTGTATGTACTAAGGAATTTTCACTTAATTCTAGAGGGACTGCAAGCAGATGGCTGATATGACTCAACTTATATTTTAGAGAACTAGTTTTGGTGATGAGGGTGAAAGCGGATTCGAGCAGGGAAGAGAGCTGAAGGCAGGGTGTGGATCGGTGGATCACTGTTGTCTTCCAGGTGAGAGACAGTGAACTGGATCTGGGGCCGTGATGAGAGACATGATGACGGTAGGACAGGGATGTCAAAGACATTTCTCAGGTCTCATCAGTGAGAGGTCATACATGGTAGGGAAGGTATAGGTGAATTTGGGAATAACTGCAAAGTTGCTCAGGAAATAAAGCCATTAATATAGATAGAAAATGCAAAAATGCATAGTTGATGATGGTAAAGCAAATCTATTTGGTTTTGAGCATAAGTAATGTAACTGCAAGATCAATGGGCAGATGTGTTGTTAATGTGGATCCTGAGTCCAAGAGAGAGGCTGGGAGGAAGGAATAAAAATTTGGAGGAGTATTATTATATTTGTTTTTGTGGTTGGTGATGTATGAATGAAATACCTTTATAAGAAGAATTTTAATTAATATTCAAAATAATGTATCAAAGTGAAATTTGACTGATATGAAGCCCTAACTCTGCCGTGCTCCTCTCACTTTTACTTGGTAACAATTATTGAGGGTGTGTCAGGCTCAAGGTTAAGATGTACATGAATTATCTTGGTTAATTCAAAAACCTTGGAGAAATCTGGAGGAATAGATATTAACATTTCCATTTCCCAGTGAGAAAACTGAGGCTTGGAGAGATTAAATTAATTGCCCAATGCAGAACAGGAATTCAGATCCTTGTTTATCTCAAAGTCTGTATTCTTAAAGCACACCCCATATGGAAAAGTTCAAATCTGACTCATCTTCAAGGCATCCGGTTCTCAATGGCAACACTTGTTGGGATTTCATGGAAAGCCTAACCTCTTCTTTGACGTGAAATTATTCGCAACTATCCAGCAGAGAACTTGAGCTACAGAAAGCAGAAAATGGATATGTATTCCTGTTCTTCTTTCACCCGTATCCTTCCCTCTCTCTTAACCCTTTAGCACCCCTTCTGGATATTATTTATGACCCAGAGTTCCTCTACTTTCATTGTAGACATTGATACACGCTATTTCTCTCCTACTTGACTGTAGACATTTTGAATCCAACATTATCTTTGCCTTTCTCACAATAGGTAGCAGAGGGCCTAATACTGTGCTAAGTACTCTGCTTGCCTTGCCTCACTTATAACCCAATGAGGTTACACTGTAATTATCTCCATTTTTAGAGGAGAAATATGTAGCTCAATCAATAACTTGCCCAAGGACTCACAAAGAGTTAAGTCATAGATGAGGCTATGAACCCTTGTCTAGAGCAAGAAGAGTGCTAGGTGACTAAGTGCCTTGCACACAGTAGGACCTCATCCTTGTAGGAACGAATATGAACAAAAACACTGTTTCCATAGGCAAGACTTTGGGGTTGTGAACATTAGTTCTGTTATACGGCAGGCTTTTTTTTTTTTTAAACGGTGCTCATGGTAATAGGATTCTGTCTAATATGACTCATTTCAGAGAAGACTTGAATAAAAGAACTCCATAGTAAAGCCCCCAAATTTAAAGTCAGTATTCACGAGTATCTGAAAGGCACACGTTCATTACTTAATCTCACCAATCCAAATAATGAACAGGGGAGTCCACAACAGAATTATAGAGATTGTTCCAAAGCTTAGAGGCTAATTTGATTTTGTACGGAATGTTAAGAAAGGGTTTTAAAGAATTTTAAATGAAAAGGCAATTAACGTTGAAACCTTCATTAATGGATAGTTGAGAGGAAAAACCGGACTTCTTGCTGAGTTTTTGACTTTTTCACTAATTGCAAAACTTTATGGTATTTTTACTGTATATTAGAAAGTGGTAAGACACTATCTGTTTAATACAGCTAGACCTTATGGGCAAATAGAACACTTTTAAGGGCTTTTAATTTTTTTTTTTTTAAGTAAAGAGGACAGAGCCCCCAAGAACTAATTATGACTGAACAACTCTCATTTGATAGAACGGATGCAGAGTAATAAAATGTTCACTAAGAAACAAGAATTTTGACTCAGCTTAAAAGATTCTTGAAACTATGATTTGTTTCTTCATGTTAGTATACATTGACCAATTTTTCATACAACAGAAAGTGGATACTTTACAAGAAAACTATAAGGAACAGTCCTGAGCATTGAACAACAAAAAAATAGATATTATTTATGAATGTTGGTGTATTGATTCAAAATTCTCTAAACTCTTTAAATACAGTTTATTTCTCGCTTTAACACTAATGATTAAAGTGAATGGAACATCTGTTCTTTGGTTTTTCAATATTTAGGATTGGCACCAGCATTTTGCAAACTTTGCCCTAGAAATGTTAGTAACTGTTATGTTCCCCGTTTTCTACCACACGTGTGTGTCTTAGGGCCTTAGAGTGATGGAAATAAAGACAGAAGTCTTTTGGCTGGCAAATTATTAGAGAATTTTATTGGCTGTATGGTATACCCTCATGCCATGGTATTAGGAAAAATCTTGTTTCTTGCCTTTCAGAGCAATGTAGATAAATTTTATAAGCTCCAGAATTAGATAAACTTTCTAAGTTGTCTCCCATCAACTTCTTTCGCCATTGCCAAGATAACAAGCTACCTTATGGCAGAGCGGGGTCAGGGGTTAGGAGGCTGAGGGTCCCCCCCAAAGACGTAGTTTGTTATCCAGCCTTCGTCCTGTGGCTAATCTTTTTATATGTCATATTGTCCACCACTGAATCTGGTGAAAAACTCTCAGCCGTCCCTAATTTTAGATTTGATGTACCAGATAAGTAAAACGGGTTTTTTTTTTTCTCTTTGTCATCTCTCACCTTGTTTACTGGGGTGTGGCAATGTTAAAGAACTAGAGACATGTTCCTTTAACAAAAACAGGGTAATTCCATCTGTTGGCAATATAGAGAACACAGAAGAGACATATGTAGGTGTCTAAGCAATTAAAGTCATCCCATCTTGAGAGGATCCATGGTAGTAAATAAAGAAAGAACCAAAGTTTGAAAAGTCACTCCTTTCTCCAAGGTAACTGCTCATTCTTTATTAAAGCTAGAGCTCATTTAATCTAATTATATCATGACCCAACATACATATCAGAGGCATTCAGCCTATATATTTCAAGATGCTCTGGTTAATTGATTGTCATTTAAGTGCATCATATCAAAGACTTTTCCAGAGTAAACTGGAAATAAGATCTGGACTCCACCTCTGCCACTTACCAGCTTTATTATCTTGGAGATTCCTTAACTTTTTTCTTTGACTTGAGATCTTCCCTGTTTAAATCCATGTTCTCATGAGCTGAGACTAGACTGTCTTATTTTATAATCAGAACATTTTTAGAAGCTCAGAAAAAGACACAGGATCTCTCCATAACGGAAAACTTGTGTACAACCATTTCTCATGTGCATATTTTCCTGTATTTGAGGATTTGTACTTTAATTGTGAAAAAAAGAAATATGGCAGTAAAGACAGAAATATAGCAGGCAAAATGTGTTCTTGCTGTTGCTTGGTTGTCTTGCCCCAGCATAGATTCTTCTCAGTTCTCTCTCTCTCAAAAGGCGTAACTCCTGGAATCGGCTTCTTTGGGAGAGGTGCAAGGAAAACGAATTTTGGATGATAAAAACTGCTGACTTTATGTTTTCATAGAATCTTTTAAATGCATTATATTATTTTAAATAATGTTTCAGGAATGTTACTATAACACGCCCCCCTTTATATTTTGGTTTATTTAGGTATGGTTTATCTAGGTATGTTCTCATTTATGAGTGATATCAATAATTTGTCTGTTGTAGATCTTTGATAAACTAGAGAGCAAAATATTAACATATTGGACCTTGAGTAAGATCTCAGTGGTGCTACTTTTAACTGTTGATTCACTTAGGTAGTTGAGTTTTAATCTGTGCCAGGGTATAATTCTTTTCTTCACTGACACAATAGTAATAATGATAATTATTATGATTATTATAAAAATCTAGCGTGTTCATTAAGCTACAAAGAAAGAAAGCAAAGTGACATCCTATGGTGTCAGTTCAATCAAAGATCAGTGTTGTAGGGAGGGAGGGCTTATTGAACTAGGAAAACCAATAGGAATTAATTGCCATTTACTGCAGATAAGGAATGACCCAAGTCCCCTCTCTAGGGTCAGGTTTGTCATCTATGCTATATTTGGTGTCCACATTTATTGTTGTTTGTATTAAAATATATGCCCAGTCTGCGTCCCAAACAACATATGCAGATTTTGGTACTTTAGTTCCATTCCTTTCTTTTAAGTCAGAAATCATAGACATTTTGAGTGAACCTTTATGCTAAAATATAATGTATTCATAGTAGAGGAGGTGCAGTAATTTTATGAGATTGTTTTACACACTGGTACATGTGTAAATGTACATGTGTAACTGGTACATTATTAGATTAACCAGTCCGTATCATGTTTTTTTTTTAACTTTTGTTTTTAATCCTTTTTATTATGCCTTATCCAAATTACTAGTGTAAGTAATGTGTTCCCTTATTTCCACATTAGATTTATTAAATTGTTCATTTGGCCATATGTTTGGATGCCTTGACATGAACTGGATATCAATTCCCTTGTCACTCTTTTCCTTATTCTGCCATATTGTGAGCTGACACCAAAATACACACTGCAAAATGTATGTGAGGCTGGGACATTAAAATGATTGACAGTGAACTTGCAGAGCAAGGAGGAGGCTAATCCATATATGACACACAGAAGCTGTTTTCCTGGCAACAACTTCATCATTGTTTCTAAACATGAGAGATGAGCCAGTGTACCTAAAAAATCATTCAGGTAAACAGCAAAGAATTTTGTTTGGCAGGACATGAATGCCATAGTCTTTCTTCTCACTTCACTGTGGGAAATGGAAATAGATTCTTCTCACCTAGATTAATAGCTGTTTTAACTCAGTAAAAGACGTGTAAATCTTTGGCAGTGTCCTATTGAGTCAATGTTTTTATATGTATGTAATAACATCTCAGAGTAGTTAAGATATACGTCAGGCCCTTGGGGGGAAAAGTTCACGTAAATTTGGAATGTAGGCTGGATACGTAGCCACCTTTTGGGGGTAATAAATTGTTTTGAGAACAATTTAAATCTGATGATAATCTGATGATATCATGATATCATTGAAATCTGATGATAGCCTTTATCAAAATTTTAGGTCCAATGTCTCAGAGTATTCAATATTTCCCATTACATGAAGAAAAGAGAAAATAGGAGGCTAAGGTGCATTGAAAAAAATTGTATGAGGCCTAAGAAAAGACTGTTCCCAGATGGAATTCACTGAAGATTCTGTTTCTTTGCATTTTCATTATAATTAATTCTTTAATATTGCCAGCTGAATCTCACGAATTGAAAATGTTCCAGTCTATACAATCTGGCATCATGCTGCTCTTCTGAAATTCCAGGGTGCTTTCCTAAGGGAAGATTGGGAAATTCACAGTATGAATGGAGCAATTAGAGCAGAGGTGTGGCATCAAGAGATATGGGCCGAACACTTACACCATCATGACAATGGCCTCTTTCCAAATGCATCCTAGTCAAATTAGCACATGGTAATAAGAGTAGAAGAGAGAGAGAGAGATGCTGCTCTTTGAAAAACAGTATAAATTTAAAAATTTAAATTCCATGTTCTTCATACCGTATCCTGAAAGAGATGTTCACATCGGGGAGTTGGAAGGACCAGTAGATGGGTTGCCAAAATGTGCAGAATCTCAGGCAAGGGCACATGGGGAGTCGGGAGAGTGAGAACCAAGGAAGGGCTTAGGCCATTTCCTGGAACATAAATTATTGATCAGGGGCCCTTCGGGTAACAGGATGGAGATTTAGCAAAGATGGGAACTTCATGGTGTCTAAGCCAATTATTTTGGAGAAGAGAAGTTGTTTGAGTCACAGAGGGGCTACACGTACATGGGGTGGCAGAAGGTCCATTACTTCATGACTTGCTCTAGGATTGCCTGAAGGCTTAGAGTATTCACTCTTTTAAGACGTAAAACACAGAGGAAGTGTCAAACTCCCGGAACTTTATATAAACTTCATGTAATCTTTTATCTTACCCTATGACATTTTAATTGTAAAGGCAATGCATACTCATTGTAGAAAATTTCTAAAACTAAAAGGGAATGTTTTCCCTCTCCCTATCCAAAGATAACCATTGTTAACTGTCTTATCCTTGGTTCTAGAAGACTGGGAATGAGTACAGAGATGGTAGGAATAAACTCACAGACAAGTATCAGTTTCATTCACAAGCTTTATGAGGCATCAGTAAGGCTGTGAAAATCAGTACAGACAAAGGATACCTCTGAGCAAGCTTGGTGTCCGCAATCTGCTCCTCTCAGGGCTGTGGCCAGAAGAGACGTGATGATCTGCAGCCTTTGTTAGCCCCAAACAAATGGTCCCTAATCTTTAAACATTATGGCCACTCCCCCAAAACCACCACCAAAAGACCCACATCAGTTCCAGGAAAGACCATTTTATTTTTTGCTTTCTGTTTCCGTCAATTTTTTTTTTTCTTTCTCCCTCCCTTCCTTCCCTCCCTCCCTCCCTTCCTTCCTTCCTTCTTTCCTTCCTTCCCTCCTTCCTTCCACCCATCCATCCATCCATCCTGGCAAAATTGAGCTGATAGTATATATACAGTATTGGACTCTGCCCTTTTCATTCATTTAATACTTTGAATATTTCCTACATCAATATGGGAAGACTCTTTAAAAACATATTTATAAATTATTAACTCAATTTTAATGAAGCAAATGTAGACCTCACCAGATTTTTATTCGTTTGGGAAAAATTAGAAGGGGTTAATTGAACAAATACTCCTGTTTAAAAACTTACTAAGTTTTGAGGGTGAAAATGACTGAACTTTCTACTTGTACTATTAAGAAAATAATTATGAGTGTTTGCTAGAGAAGGTACCAGTTAAAATTAACTGTTGAGAGTTTACCTCTGCAAGGAAGGGACACACATTCAGAGGTCTTACTCATATAACTTAGAATTTGTCATGAAAAAATTTCACATAAAATCTTATTTCTTTTTTCTTTTGCTCCTTTAAAATTAAACCTCTATTTGCCTTCTTTCTTCTTTTTTAAAAATTTTTCCTTCTCTCTTTTCTCGTGAACCTTCAACAGGGTGTGTATTGTGTACTAACCATGTTAATGGATTCCATAGATAATTTCCAGAGGTTGAAAAGGCCTTTGACTTCAGAGAAACTGAAGCCGTTTTGAAAGAAGCTGAAGAGGTGTACATTAGAATCCTCCCCATACACAGGAATAGTGGAGTGACATTTGAATTTGACAGAGGGAGTGAAAAGATCAAGTTGAAATGTGGCACTCGAGAAGGCAATGCAGTCTCATCCGTGCCTTCTCTGTTTGCTGAGAGAAGAGATTCTGAAACTTTGAATGAGAAGGAAAGGGCATTAGCATCAAGCGAGAGAGGACAGGAGTCAACCAGGATTTGCAAATAACAAAGTCATCTCGGGCTAAACTCTAGGAAGACCTTGAAGCTGAGATCCAAGATCACACACTTAAAAATGAGTAACTTTTGTTAAAGAAGAGTTCGTGTAGGTGACCAAAGTTGAATTTGCACAAGAAAGGCAAGATCACAGAGAGGAGACTCTGGAGGAGTAAGGCTACCTGGGCTGGTTGGGGGAGTCTAATTCAGGAGGCTGGCTAATCTCAGAGTCTATAAAATGACTTCTCAGAGGTGAACAACTTCCACTTTGGCTTTCAAAAAAATCTGAGGGCACCTACATTGACATTTTATCTACTTTAAAAGATAGACTCTTCACTGCAGTTATATGGTTCTGTTCGTAATAATAAGCACTGCATTTTTCCCTGGAGTCTCTCCTCAAAATTTAGGGCACCCATGGCCCCTCAAGTCCCCATGGTTTATTCAGAGCTGAAGACCAGGATTCAAACTGTAGGTTCCAATATCACTGCCCTTGACTCACTTGGAATAAGTAATAATTCAGAGAGGGAACTATTCATGGAAATTTACCTCCTCAAAAGCTACGATCTGTAGTTAGTTGGTTATAAATAGTATTTCTGCCTCTGTATTGTTAGATGCTGTTAGAATAAGAACACATTCATGTATTATTTGGGAATCTAAAAATAAGTTTAAAAATAGAAAATAAATTATAGTGTAAGAAAAAATAGCATAAGCAATGTTGAAAAAAGAATTTTAATTAGGGAATGCATTAAACATGCTTTAGTGGTAATGTTTACCTATGATAAATAAAACTGGTCAAGGAAGTTTAGCATCGTGGTTAAGAGAACTTGGGTCTACAGAGTCATACGACCTACATTGAAGCCTACGTTTGCCAGGAAATAGCTGAGAGATCTTGAGACAGTCCTGCAGTTATAAAATTGGAATAATAATACATGCACACCAGATAGAGTTGTTTTGAAAATGAAATGAGATACTTATAAAGCAATTCGCACATCGCCTGGCACGTAGGAAGGTCTCTCTGATAGTGCTTGTTCCTACGTGAGGCAGAAAAGGCCTGTGTTAGCTCAGATCCTTCGAGTAACAGATGCTGTGATGGAATTACGCGTGCAGGAGATGAATGGAGGGAAATATCTGTGAAGGATAAAGGGGAAGGAGCAGGAGTGGCAGGGAGAGCTTTCAGACCATAATGTAGGTCTGACACCTGTAAGGAAGGGGCAGAAGGAAGACAGATTGAGCAGGAAAGTCTCAGACTGCAGCACAGTTCTAAAAAAGTTGGGGGCAGTTTGATGCAAAGCCCTTGTGCTAAAGTCATCTCCTTTTTTAAAATTTTTTTTAATTTTTTTTTTTTTTTTTGCGGTACGCGGGCCTCTCACTGTTGTGGCCTCTCCCGTTGCGGAACAAGGGCCCTGGACGCACAGGCTCAGCAGCCATGGCTCACGGGCCCAGCCGCTCCGTGGCATGTGGGATCCTCCCGGACCAGGGTACGAACCTGTGTCCCCTGCATCGGCAGGCAGACTCTCAACCGCTGTGCCACCAGGGAAGCCCTTCCTTTTTTTTTTAACTTTTTATTTTACATTGGAGCAGAGTTGATGAACAATGTTGTGTTAGTTTCAGATGTATGGCAAAGCAATTCAGTTATACATATACAGGTATCTATTCTTTTTCAAACTCTTTTCCTATTTAGGTTGTTACATATATTGGGCAGAGTTCCCTGCGCTTGTTGGTTATCCATTTTAAATATGGTAATGTGTATATGTCAGTCCCAAACTCCCTAACTATCCCTTCCCCGACCCTTTAAGTCATCTCTTGAAGCCCTGTGTCCTACAAGAGGAGGTCTTTGCAGTCACTGGCTGGGAACATTCCAGGAAAAGCAAGGACTCTTCAAATGTGTTGTGGATCTGATGGACAGCAGCTAGGGATTTGTAGCCACAGGATTGCCATGGTCCATCACTTGAGCTGGGGATGTGATACAGTAGTTATAAATCATTAGTTTATTCATTAACATATTCCTTCACTCCAACATTTTGGTAGCTTGGTTCAGGGTACCCTGTCTCTGAACCTCCATTTCCTCACCTATGAAACGGGTAAGATAATAAGTACGACACACTTATTGCAGGACTGATTTAAAGATTTGAGATATATAGAGAAGCATGTTATTTTAATAGTAAAAAGTGCTTTGGAAATGTAAAAGATCCCCAAACTCTTTCCTTTAGACATTTTCTAATTCACAAATTTCTTTTCATTAGTCTGGCCTTTCAATTAGCTTGATTTTACTTGACTTTACTTTCAATTAGCTTGACTTAGTGTATCATAACTAATTTCACATGAAAATATGTATTTGTAAAAACAATCAGACTCTCTTATCTTTGAAATTAAGTATTTAAGGTTTACCAGCAGAATGTTTTATTTGATGATGGTTGTAAGTAGGCATGGTAGTGAATGTCACTATTCAATACACAATTCATGGAACCTAAGGAATTTAACCCACTGAATCCATCTTAAAGATGCTATGCATTGGAACTCAGGGATACTGTTAAGCAATGCATCAGTTGATCATAATTGTGTCATGGAGCCTCAAAAAATGATTGGGACATAGAAGGCCCCCTATAAGTATTTGTTGAATGATTCACAGAATCAGTTTTAGCTGATAAACTTTTCAGGTTTATCTCTGTGATCTTTCCTCATAGAAATGAGGGACCCTAAACAAAAACATAGAAGAAAACATGATGAAAGTCCAAATCCCTGATGCTCGTGGACATTAGAAAGAAATGGGTCTGTATTTGGACCATACCTCTTAGAATCACAAAAACCACCAAAAAATGATAGGATCCTAAATGTTTGTCTAATTCTACTTTATTCTGCAGCAGGTTTTCTCAATACTGGTCAGATAACAGGTTTTCTCAATACTGGTCAGATAATTCTTTGTTGGGGGGAAAGGGGGTTGTCCCACGACTTGTAGGATGCTTGGCAACTTCCCTGGCCTCTACCCACTAGATGCCAGTAGCGTCCCTCTCCCGATTCTCCAGTTGTAACAACAAAAATAATGTATCTGGAATTGCTAAAAGTCCCTGAGGGGATAAAACTGTCCCCGGTTGAGAACTCCTGTTTTACATATTAGGCAACCAAGCAAACCTTGAGAGTTTAAATAAGTCACCAAAACCCTTGGCAAAACTAGCATCACAACTCTGATCCAAGGACTAAGTATCTATCCAGTTCTCCTTCTACTGTGAGGCATTGCCTCTGATTCAATATGGGATTAAATGTGCCTCCAAGTAGAGTTGCTGTTATTTTTTCATGAGTATTCCTGTTTATTCCTAGCATTCTTCCAGTTTGTAGGCTGTTTGACATCATATACATTTTATTGCATGGAAGGCAAGGTTTGATATTCCTTTCTATATTGGATTAAAAAGAAAGTTGGGCTTCCCTGGTGGCACAGTGGTTGGGAGTCCGCCTGCCGGTGAGGGGGGCGCGGGTTCGTGTCCCGGTCCGAGGGGGTTCTGTGTGCCGCGGGGTGGCTGGGCCCGTGGGCCATGGCCGCTGGGCCTGCGCGTCTGGAGCCTGTGCTCCACGGCGGGAGAGGCCACAGCAGTGAGAGGCCCGCGTACCGCAAAAAACAAAAACCAAAACAAAACAAAAGTTCCTCCTGGAAGTGAAAGGGGCATGTTTTAAAGCCCAAAATTGACAGGGAAAAGAAAGTTCAACAATCTTTCTCTTAGGGACTGACTTGAAGATGTAGGATCCTTTCTTTGCCCAGCTTACACTTAAATAGAAAAATATATCTATATACAAAGATTTTTTTAGAAAAATTTGCCTGCCAAGTACGGAAGACACCTCTCTAAAGTGGCAGAGAACAGAATGATCTTGTAGGGATGGTTGAGTGTAATTTCAGATAATTCTATATCAGGTTTCTGAGAACCCTTTTGGAAAGCTCTGTTATATATTAGTGCTGGGTCTCAAAGAAATGGAAAATTAGTATTTTCTTTCCCAGCCTACAATTTATTGATCAAAGAAAACTTATTTTGGGCTTTGTAGTGTTGCGACAATCTGAAGCATATGAATAAAGAAAGAGAGTTGCTTCTTAGGGAGATAACCTTGATGACTGTAATTTCTCTCATGAGTATCAATGTGCTTATGTGCCAATATATCACAAGTGAAGGGGGAGGGAGGGAGCAGGTGCTGCCTAGCAAGGGCTGTACAGAGCTCTGTGTATTTTGCTTTGTCTCCTTTCAGCCTTTCTCAAGGAGTTCTCATCCTTCACTGTTTATTCTGGAGAAGGACTTGAGATAGTATTATAAGAAAAGAAAGGCTTTTTGATTGTGAAGGTAGAACGTGCTGACAAGGAGTTGCCTTATTCTAATCATTGGGTCCACCTAATACAATCATCAGAGAACGCATGCACACATGCATCTATTCCAAAAGCCACCTGGTCACACATCCCTGCCCCCTCCTCCCCCCCCCGCCCCCATTAACCTTGTCACCCTGTGCAGATTTCTTGGTCTCTGTCTGCCTCAGTTTCCTAATCTGTTAAATGAGGAAATGAATAGGACCTTGCTCAAATACAGATAAAATCAGTTAATGTTTTTAAAATATGTAGAAAATTGCCTGGCACATAATGGATGTAAGTGTTTTTTACATGAAAATAATCTATTTAAGTATTTAAGATGCATAACGAGTGTATAATATGTAGTGAGCACTCTGCAAAGTGTTGGTGACTTATTACAACAACAGTCAAAAAACCCATCAGAGACAGGCTGATCCCCAAAGCAGGAAATAGGTCACATTTGTAAAATGTACTTTTGAGTTCCTGTTTATTGAACACCTGGAGGCCACTGTGATAGCCACAGAGAAGGCAGCGATAGCAGTCAGCACTGCTGTGCTCTAAGAACTGGTGGAGGAGGGAAAGTGAAATATAAGTTAATGTGAAAAGTGATGTCATACGTAGAGACACAGTGTAATAGAGGTTTCCATTGAGAGACTCTCATCTCAACCTGGACAAGGGGCTTGAAGGCAGAGAAGACCTGCAGGGGAAGTGGTGTGTGAGCAGTGTTCTAGGTGAGTCAGGATGGCTGGGATGGGGCAGGAAGCACTGCACACAGAGAAAAACAAGTAAGCCTTGGAGCCTGGCAAGGAGCGTGGTAAGAAGGGAAGTAAATGCCATGGAATGGCTAGGTCAGGAAGGGCTCTGCAGCTCAGGGTAAAGAGTGTAGGCACTGCCTTGAAAGAGAAAGGAAGCCACTGGAACATTTTCATTTGGGGAGTGGTATGGACAAAGAGGTAGGGATTTTCATGGATAAACTACAGTCTCCTGCTGTGTGGAGGAAAGTCTGGGAGAAGGCCAGACTAGAAAAGACAGGAAGCCCAACTTGGTGAGGTGCCACTGAAAGATGAAGAGCCTTGAACCTCATCACCTTGAGAGCAATGAGGAAGTAGAGATGGATATGGAAATGGCTACCAGCAGGATGCCAACAAAATCATATTGACCCTTTTCCTGGAGTGGGATTTGAATTGAGGAAAAAGTATGAAAAGGAGGCTTACTGTTTCTCACAATGTTGTAACGTCTTATTTGGCCTTTCCAGACCTTGAGAAGAAGAGGAAAAATACATAATTAGTCATCAGGAGTTGTCTTTATGAGACATTCATGCCACCTTAGAACACTGTGAACTTAGATTCCTTCCTGGTACTTCTTGTTGCCCTCTTTCTAGGTCCCAGGGCGTGGACCAAAATTTTGGAACTTTTGGTAAGATTATGATTTTCTTTGACCCTTTTCGTAAACCATAGATATTTGAGCAGTGCCTGAAAGGATCATTAGAAATCTTCTAATGACGTAGTGGCAGAAAAGTTTTTATCTCGAATGCCATCAGCAAAGTCTTAATAGTGGCTGCTTGGAGTGCTGTGTTGACAAAGAATATGAGTCCCATATGGCTTGGTGGAAGAGTGACAAGATCAACTAAAGATGACCAACATGGGTGCAGCAGAAGCACATATGCGTCATATATCCATTTCTAGGATAAAGATACCAACCCCATAGTATTAATGGACTTGACAAAGGTCACCAATCTAGTTAGGAGCATGGCTACAAAGAAAACCATATCACAGGGCTTCCAGTGCTGAGATACTTCATTCATTTCTTTATCATATTTGCCTAGGGTGACTGTGTGTACAGACCACCTTTTCTTGTGTTCTTGTTTTTATTGTTATATTTCTAGGTTTTAATAATTCACACAAGGTCCCTGCTTTCATGGAGACCATCTTCCAGTGGGAAGTGGGTAATAAATAAGTGAACAAGGAAGGTACCATCAGATGGCAGTTGAAGATTATGGAAGCTTGGGCACGGTAATGGGAAACAAGTAAAACATGGCAGTGGGGTGGCCGGTCAAGAGAGTTTTCTCAGAAAGGTGGACTTTTTAGCTGAGACTTGAATGAGAAGCAAGAGCCATTGGGGCCAAGATCTGACAAAGTAAACACCAGGCAGTATGGAGAGCGAGTGGAGACACGAAGCTGAAAGGAGCTTGAGTGTTTGAGGAACAGAAAGAAAGCCTGCAGGGCCAGAGCACCATGAGTGGGACAGTAGGACCTGGCAAGATGGGAGAGTCAGGCAGCGTCCAGGTTATGTTTCCCCATCTGTCAGGGCAAAGAGTCTTGGGTCTTTCTCAGTGGCCCCAGGCAATAGAAAAATGAGGGACTAGCCCCTCGGTCTCCAGCTTCTTAGTGTATTGTGCTTTTGAAAGTCTCCACGAGTGTATAACTCTTTCTTTCTTTTTATAGGAAACTCCTTGATTATAACTGCCAAGATCAAACAGCTGATAGGATCAAAAACTGCTCTGTATAGATTAGAGTGGAAAATAGCAACCTGGAATAAGTGTGTTTCCTTCAAGTGACCTTAGTAAAACATTCATGGGGTGCTGACAAGTACTTTGAATTTATACAATGGGGAACACAGTTTAAATACTTTGATATATTGGAAGCAGCTTCTAGAGAATCTCAAAAAAGATTGCGAAGCTCATTTAAATCTTGTACCAACCCTGTGAGAATTGGTAGGAAACAGCTATAGCTATTTTTTTTTTCCAGATGGATAAAATGAGGCAGAGAGATTAGATTACTTGATTTCAGATTTCTTCCCGTGGTCTTGTATTCAACCTAATGGATACTTTCTGTGCACCTTAATTTATAAATAAATCTACGGTTTAAATCCAAGCTGTGGTAAAGCATCAGTAGAATTTTCAGTTTTTGAGCCCTGGGGTCCCAATTTATGTAAGTACCTTACTAATTATAAGTAACAAAATGAAGTGAATCTTTCCAGCTTCATGTGCTTGAGTGATATGCTAAGCGTATTGACTTTTATTTGAAAATTTTTTCTAAATATTTTCTGCTAGGGTTTATAGTGGCCAGCTTTCAGACTGCCGCATCGGACGTTTGCATATATTCCATCAACTGCATTGTCCTTTTCCTTTCCTCCCTCTCTTCCCCACTCTCACCCTCCCCAGGCTGATTTACCTGTTCTGTGCATTCTGTTCCTTATAGGCTGTGCTCTCAAGTGATAGCTTATGAGCCTAATAAATCCAGGCAAATGTGTAGATGGATGTTAATGGTCCAAACTCTCCTTCAGTGTAGCATGTATACACTTTAATGGCGACCTTTGATGGTTAATACCTAACTCAGAGGAATGACTAATGGCAGAATTAGGAAGCCAAGTAGATTTGGTGGTCAACAGTGTAGCTAATTAAAAGTAATACACCTGGGGGAAGTCAAGGACTTTGTGTGCCCCTCAAATCATCAAGATATGCCTATTCCCAGAACCAGTTCTCATCCTAAAAGGTGGGTCTCGTTTTACAGGATTTAATGGACCTCAAGTGGTGTTTCTGACCCGGATGTATAAAGGTGTGGGCTGTACCTAGAATGTTTCTCAGCAACTTAGCAGAAATTTATATTGATGTGCAAAGTAATACCCGAGGAAGAAGTGAAGAAGGAATAATTTTTTTTATTATTTTTTTTGCGGTACGCGGACCCCTCACTGTTGCAGTCTCTCCCGTTGCGGAGTACAGGCTCCGGACACGCAGGCTCAGCGGCCATGGCTCATGGGCCCAGCCACTCTGCGGCATGTGGGATCTTCCCAGACCGGGGCACGAACCCATGTCCCCTGCATCGGCAGGCGGACTCTCAACCACTGCGCCGCCAGGGAAGCCCAAGAAGGAATGATTTAATTATCCTGCAAAATCATTTGTTCATCTACTTCATAGAAAATATTTGTCTTTTGGTTTGAGGCCTTTGCTCCGACGAGATTCTTTCCAGGAACAGGCCAGATTCTGGTTGTTTTCTTCTCTCTCGTTGACCCATGATCTTAAAGCCTATTTTGAATTACAGTTATCCAGTGTTGTAACTCATAAGGGAGAGGTCCAGAATAAACGGACATTGAGATCCTTTTTCAGTGCATCTCCTGGGCGTATACAGCTGGGTGTACCTGGATGTGTACAGGAAAACCCACTCTAAAAGCATGTCTCATATTCTACTCTAAAATGATATCTATTTAACTAACCTCCAAAAATATTGCATTTTGTAATCTCCCAGTATATTTTTTTTCTTCCTCAAAAGAAGACACATGAGTCTTAAATTCTGCTTTCTATATCAAGGTATATGCAGGTATATGCAGAAAGGAAATGATTCTTCCAAAAGTATGGATAAAGAAAAATTATATTTATTTCTAGAACAAGTTTTGCCACCTTCCAGAGCTTTTAACTCATCAGTAATGAATTTTCTAAAAATATTGAGACAGGTAGATTTGTTAGATCATGTAATTCTAAAAAAAAATCTGGTTTGAGCCCTGAATTAGTAAAAATTTTTTTTTTTTTAATTTTAATCACTGTAAATATGTATTTTCAGGCCTTCATATGTAATGTAGACCAGTGGTGTCTCCATGGAAAATAGCTTCAGATGCCATCACTTTTGTCTGGCTAGGAATACCACCTGTCTGGGAGTGAAGCAGTGTGGATTTTCTAAGATTCACTTTGTCATCTTGGGCTCTTAACTTTTCACAGGACCTCAGATTCCTCATCTATAAACAAACTGGTTCGGCAAAAGTTTATTTTGAGGGTACCTCTCATCTTTAAAATTCTAGGATTCCAAGAAATAAAAACAAAAACCATAAACGTTTTCATGAGGATAGAAAGAGATGTTGTGATGTACCATCCTGGGTCCATCTCCCTAACGTTAAGCTGTGACCCCCATAGCAATTTATCTATGTTGTGCTAGTTTATGTCCATCTTGGGATATAATTATTTACATACTCGCCTTACTTCCTCTCCTAAATTGCAGGTCAAAATTGATACAAATATGACTTTATATAAATCCTTGCCCAAGATAGGCATCCAACACATGCGTCTCTCCTAGATGGTTGCCTCCCGCGTAATGTTCTTGTGTGGCTTATAGAAATGGGCATTGTTGCTTTATTTTTGATTTCCAATATGCCATTCACTCCTTCCTTTGGTAAAACTTTCCTGAACATCTGTTAGGAGCAGAGAACGGTGCTAGATGCTGTGAGGGTTAAAAAGATTCCATTTCCTATCCCAGGGAGCTTCTAATAGTGGTAGTGCATGAACATCTGCATATGAGAGAGTCGCCAATGTCAAGGTCCTGGGCAATGTCTTGCCAATAGCCAGTGTTCAATAAATGACAGCTGGTTTCTCCATCAGCTACACATGCAATTTCTAGTGTTATTGTTATTTCATTATTTTTAGAATCGAAAATCACTAAATGTGAGAAAAAAAAGCAAAAAAAAATTGTCCTATAATGATTAGATAGTGCTTCAAATGATGTGACTTTATCATAGACATCTGCATTTGGTTAAAACTCTTTGGTGCTGCTTTGAGAAATGTACAGTGTTTCCTCACAGCAGGACTAGGCATCCAATCAGCTTTCAGGACAGTTTCCAGGGTGGTTCCTGGAACAGCAATAGTGTCATCACCTACGAACTGGTTAGAAATGCAGGTTCCTGTTGGGCTGAATCAGAAACTTCAGGTTGATATCCAACCATCTATGTTTAAACAGGTCCTCTGGATGATTCTGATGTACCCTAAAGTGTGAGAACCACTGTTCCAGGATGTAGGTAGAGCCGTGGTGAATGGACCTGGGGAGGAGCGAGAGTGTGACACTGAGATGCCAAAGACAAAAATGGGTTGAAAGATGAGGAATTTCACAACCATTTTGTCTCACAGAGTTACAGCCTGGTGAGGAAGCCAGTAATCACCGACTCTGTTGTGTGCTGCAAACCCAAAGTTCAGGTACAGCTGTGGCCTGTTCCAGAAGGAACTGAATGTCTAAGGTTTGGGCAAGACCCACTCAGGAGCAGAGTTCGTGGCTTTGATGCTGTGTGGGTGGCAGGAGAAGACCCTAAATCTATTTGATTCTAACAAAGCATTATGGAGCCTATTTAACAAGATACTTTTGTGCAAAAGGTAAGTCACTTGCCCCAGGTCACACTGCTAGGAAGGGACAGAGGAAGGTTCAGTCAGGCAGTCTGGCTCCGGAATCCTCTCTCTCAAACCCTACACAAAGAGTTCATGGGATCGAATGCATTTGTAGTTAAAAGTATGTGCGCCAACAGGGAGGCTCAGCCTCATGAATGTGTACTTTA
This sequence comes from Delphinus delphis, assembly GCF_949987515.2. Taxonomy (NCBI): domain Eukaryota; kingdom Metazoa; phylum Chordata; class Mammalia; order Artiodactyla; family Delphinidae; genus Delphinus; species Delphinus delphis. The sequence continues at coordinate 30,191,383 of NC_082685.1, read as the reverse complement.
TCTTGACCTGTATTTTTCCCGCCCCCAGACTTCTCATGGCTTGAAGATAAGATATCAGGCACCATAGTTAATTGGGTTTGAAGCGTCCTCCAAAATGTCATACGCACATTCAGAGCAGCTGAGAATTCTAACTTCTATAGATAGAGAACTTGAGCCAGTCCTAAAATATGGCAAAGCGGGACATAGATATGAGGATATGAGCGTGGGTTTGGGGAGGGGAGCGATATAAATAGATGATCAGGCATATTTCAGGGCGGCAGCCACTGGGGAAGAAGGAAGTATCTACCAGCTGGCACAAAACTGCTCCTACATCCTCCCTCTCCAACTTCCAGATTCTTCTCCATTTTTCAGCAAATGGTTAGGCTGTCCTCTCTATTGTCATATGTTTCTCTCAGCTTGACCTTTTGTGACTTCTTTCCTCCCTTTAAATATTCTTGGTGTTAATTTCATCTTTTATGTTAAACGATATAAATAAAACCAGAAAAAACACACGGTGTGTATTTCCCCGATTGCTCATCCGTCTTTACTGATTTAAGATGGAAGAATTATAAACTAGAAAACTGCAAACAAAGAAAAAAAAAAAAGAAACTCATTCATCTCTAACAGTAAGAATGCTGACGGCATAATAATTAATAATAAAAACAAATACAGGTGTAATGGCATCACCTTATAGAATTGCTTGGAATGTATTGCAAATTATAACTTTTTGTTGGTTTAATTTCTAAGCTAGACCATATCCATTTTATTTTACCTTAAAAAACTGCATCAAAGAACACCCCAAAGATTTTCATTTTAAATTTCAGTTTTGATACACCATTGTAAATCAACTGTACTTCCATTAAAAAAACAAATGTCAGTTGTTCAGTGAAGGAAGATTTCAGGCAGCCATGTTTCCCTGGCACATTGGGCTAACTACGTGCCTAAGATCAACTTCTGTGCACGGTTATGGCTCCAGACTGTTCTATTCTTTAGACTTATATTTTCATGCATAGTTATTTTGATAGTCCCTAAAATCAGTGCATTTGTAGGGGAACCACGAATTCACTAGACACAGAAGTGAATTCACAGGTGCGTTTTCTTCACCTGCCTTACACCTAATTGAAAACTGCCTCAGTACGTGAAGCTTCCTTCCCAAGCAGCATCATATGTAGCCACCAGAAAGGCATCTTTGGCCAAGAATGACAAATAATTTTGATTTGGGCCAAGAATAAGTATTTGGTTAGTTTAGCAGAAGCAGAAATATTTCCCAAATTTGTACTTCCTACAAAATGGTCCCTTTTAAAAACTCAGCTCTCAATGAGAAGTCAGGGTTTTCAAAAATGAGCAAAAGCAATTGTGTATAGGAGATTCAAAAAGCAATTTATTTGCAGCTTTCCCAACACCAAATAGCTTTAGTGAAAAACAGCACTGCTTTTATTCACTTTCTTTAAGTATGCAGGTTATTAATACATTTTGAAATTAATAGTTTGGAAATTTTCATACCCTTCTAACTATGAGTCAGTAGTACATCTGTACCTGCAAGAGTGACTTGATGCATTCATTTCACCACAATGAAAGTGTCATTTAGAAAGCCATTAGAACAGAACCTTAAAATTAACATTGTGACCCTACAAGGAAACATTAAATGGGTTGAAAAGTAATGGTCTTGAAAAGGAAAGGCCTGCCTTTAGAGTACAAGTTTAAAAAAAAAAAAAAAGCAGGAAGAAAAAAGAAAAAAAATATCCACTAATGAATAATTACTTTAATGAGCCTCTGGTCTCAGAGCTGCTCACGTTCACTTGCATTAATGCTGGAATGAAATGTTGGATGGTGTGAACACGTTAAAATAGTCATTTTAGTGTTTTTTTTATTCAACAAAGCAGTGGTATATCCCAAACTCCTCCATGAGGTGCCTTTTTGGCAGTTGACCTTGTCATCAAAATATGAATGCTGTCCATGCAATCATTCCAGTCACTGGAGGCTGGAAACACCAGTAGGACCATGGATCTACTCGGAACCTTCTAGCATCTCAGCAACCTCACCAGAGGCCCCGTTGCACAGGGTCTCTCTCCACAGAAGGCATTTTAGCGAAGTAAATACTGAAGGCTCCAATGTGTGATGCTGCATACAATTATTACTTTTGCAGAGAATTCCTGTGCTTCCAAGTCAATCTGTGTTACGTGAGCAAAAATACAGTGCTATTACAAAAGGAGTTGCTCCGAAGGGTGAATAAAATGACCTGGGCAAAAACTTGGCACAGTGCCATCCTTAAGAAAAAGGCAACTATTAGGTTAAAAGTATTTCTCAACATGGCTTACAAGGTCCATCATGAACTGCCCCAGTTTACTATAGAAGGTTATTTCTTGTCATTTCCCTTCCTCCTCTTGCCTCTTCCTTTATGTTCTGGCCCAGGGGAATCTTAAACTTGAGCCTGAATCACAAATATCCCGGAGGGCTTGTTAAACGCAGATTGCTGGGCTCACCTTCAGAGCTTCTGAGTCAGTAGGAGTGGGGATGGATTCAGAAGTTTACCTTTCCAACGGGCTTACAGGTAATGTTGATGCTGCTGGTCTGTAGACCACACTTTGAGAGGCACTGGTCTCATCTACCATTTCTGGAAAATGCCACTGTTCCTTCTAACACCAGGAATGTTGACACCAAGGTCCTGCTCGCAGCACCTCATCCAAGCCTTTGCTAATTCCTTCTGCCAGAATTGGCTTTTATTCCATGCTTTGTTACCCTACCACTGTTAGTTCCATTCGCTACTATAGCATTCATCCCCTTGCATTGTAATTGTTCAGTTTGCATGTTGCACGTTTATCTACTCATTTGGACCATGATCTCTTCCCAGGGCAGGGAACATGTCCCATCCATTATAATGTCAGGGTTGTACGTGTTGCCTGGCAACAAGAGTTTACTAAAATTTTGCTTGAATGAATGGACAACCAAACCGACACCCCGTACCCTTTGCCTTTGTAAGAGTCGTTTTCGCCTTCAGAAATGCTGTTGTTTATTGACTCTGAGAGTGAGTCCTGGTCTGTTCTTCAAGACCCTGGTTAGTATTTTTAAAGTCACAGAACATTCCCTAACTTGCTGGAAAAAGCACTCCTTCTCCTAGGCACTCATTGCTCCTAAGTTTCGTTTCTCTGTCCCTTCTTGTGACTGAGATTTTTAGTACTGCACCTACATCTTATTGTTCTCAGTAACCCTGGAACCTAGTCAAGTGGCTGGAACTTAGGAACCTCTTGGGAAAGGTGTGTGGAATGAGGGGATGTGGAGAGAGCAGCTTCTGGTCCAGGGCAGCCTCGTCTGGGAAGTGGACTGAATTCATCGCTGGTGTCCCAAACTCTCCACTCCCTTCCTGAGACTCTTTCCAAATATCTTCTAGAATCCTAATTTCCCCCTACCCTACAGGCCGAGTGAGACACAGAGAGTATAGTTAGAGAGCTACCACCAAAACTCAAGCAAAGGGCTTCCCTGGTGGCGCAGTGGTTGAGAGTCCGCCTGCCGATGCCGGGGACACGGGTTCATGCCCCGGTCCGGGAGGATCCCACGTGCTGCGGAGGGGCTGGGACCGTGAGCCATGGCCGCTGAGCCTGCGCGTCCAGAGCCTGTGCTCCGCAATGGGAGAGGCCACAACAGTGAGAGGCACGCGTACGGAAAAAAAAAAAAACCTCAAGCAAAGTAAGAGGCACCCCAAACTAAGCAATAGTGCAAGAACGAGGTGGAGATGCCATTAGGAGAGGAATCATCGTGGTAACAATCTCTAAATTGTCCAGTTTAGAATATTGAGCCTCAGGGTCTGGGGTGAAAGTGAACTAACTGTGTTTGGATCTTAGCTTTTCCACGGATCTTATACTTTAGTTTTCTAAGCATTGGTTTCCTTATCTGCAACGTGGGAATAATAAATTATTATTGGTAAATGAGATGATGCATATAAAAATACTTAGCACAGCGCTTGGAATATAAAAGTATGCAAGGTACAGAGCTATGTGGGGCAGCTGTAATAAAGTGTCAGTGCTGAATGGGCTCAGGCTGTGTCATAGACACAAAGGTATGTGAGTTTGTTCTTTGTCCTCAAAGAATTTACAGAATAGTTTGGTAGGAAAAGCTAACCACACCCAAAGAAGCCTTTGATTATATGTTGCCTCTTCATCACCAAGGAAATAATCCAGTACAGGTTTTAATGTGGTTGGAATTCATAAAAGGTAGTGACCAGGGATGAAGGGCTTGAATAATAATTATACTCCATAATATGTTGTACTTGGGGAACTGGAAGTTAAGAACTAGCTGAAATATGGGGAATAAAAAGAAGGGTCTGGGACCTTCGAATTTTCTAGCATGTAAGGTTCCATGTGTATTATTGCATATTGCTACAGGCATTTATCTTTCAAGGATATGCCGACTGAAAACAATGCACAACCTAAAAGTTGCAAATTATGTTTTACTAAGTGGGCAAAACTGAGGACTTAAGCCTGGGACACAACATCTCAGATAAATCTGAGGGACTGCTCCAGAAAGGCAAGGGGGGAGCCAGGGTATATAGGAGTTTTTGCAACAAAGACCTGATAGTCGGAACATCAAAAGATTACTATTAATTAAGGAAAACCAGATATCTCAAGGAATTTAGCACTTTTCTGTGTATGGAAAGATGCAAAGCCTAGGCTCACTGAAATCATTCCTTTGATATGCACCTCAGCTTTCTGGGGCCAGTATCCTGTGCTTCTTATCCTGAGTCTCCTCAGGGTGCACTGTCAGGTGTGGCTGCCCTGGCTGACTGCTAGATGGCGGGGCGTCCTGCCTCCATCCTGAGTTCCCTCCCGGCTCACGGATGGGGAGGCTACAGTGTGATGGCTTGATGGCTGCAACATCCTTTGTTTACTGATACGGCAGGCAATATTTTTCATTCACAGGTATAACGGTGTAAACTCAATTAGATGGCTTGGACACAGCTAACAATTGAGTTATCTGAACCCAATTTATCAACAGTAACCCCATGGAAAGAATGACAAGAATTTTAATGGGTTTTACAGACACAGAAATATAGATCAGTATGTGTGTGTTCTTCTATAATCTGCAGATGTGCTGCTCATGAAAGATTTCCTAAGCATCTCCGTTTGGATAGACATAAGTAATAGTAGTGAACACATACAGTGTTGACTGTGCGTCCAGGCTAGTTCTAAGTGCATTTATATTTATGAAGCCATGCAATCCTCAGAGCAACAGCATGCAGTAGATACTATGATGATGCTTAACTTATGGAAGACGTGACTGAGGCACAGAGAGATTGGGTTATTCATGAGGCCCCAGCGAACCCCAGGCAATGTGGCTTTTGAGTCCACGCACGCAAGACAAACGTCATTGGAAGTTCCTGTTTCCTCTTCCAGTCTGCAAAGCTCTGCTTGTAGCCTGCCAGCCCAGCCAGGGTTAAACGGGTGGGACCATACCCAGGCCCTGTTTTCCTTGAGCATCTCACTAGCTGCCCTCCACCAATGTCCGCGTGGATGAGGATTCAGTCATTTCTCTCCGTGGTGATCTTTTAGTGCCAGCCTCCTTGGGATACCCACACATTCCAAATGCTAGTCCCATCCTCCTGTTTGCTCAGACAAGTAGATTTGTCACTTGAAATGATCTTTTAATTGTTTCTTTTCCTCTGGCTTCTTTCCAGGGCTTTGTAGCAAATGTTAAATGCTGTTTAAAAAATGTTTTTCTTCTCCTGGAAGAGGTTAGTGTGCGTGTTGGTTAACTGTTGAATTTTGAACTTCCCCCTTGGTAACTGACAGCCCATAATTAAGCATAACTTGAACTCTGACCATGTCTACATGTGGTTTTGTAGCCTATCATCAAATTGCTGTTGAATATTTTCTGTGAAGACGGCATACAATGAAATGCTCTCTGACTCAGTAGTATCTCATCACGGTTAGGTTAACACATTCTCTGATGTGTTGGAGACCTGGAAATTTTCTTACCATGTGACAAACATGTTGATTTCTTCTTGAAAACATAATTTCTATATAATACATCAATGATATATTTTCCTTAGGGACACAGAAGCTCAAATCACGGAAGAGAAGGTGAAGGAAGGGCATTTATTGAAATATCTAGTATGTGCCAGGCTTCAGGCTATGTGTTTTCCTGACCACAGGATGGGGTGACGTACCTCCTACCTGTCCCTTGCCAACACTCCTGATTGAGGGCTTGTGAATTAACACCTTGGTTAGAGCATATGGCTTAGATTTGGGGATTCATCTCAGATACCACTGGGGCTTCTGGTCATGATATCACCTACTCTAACTGTAGGGAAGGCTTACAGACCAGCCAACTGCTTCCTTAGGGGCCCCCATCCTAGTGACCAAGACACTCCAGAGTAGCACAGATCAGTAGCATTTCAGAGTTCTGAACCAATAGAGAAATAAAAAGAGGGTGAGGAAGACGAGATGAAATTTTACTCTGTTTACTAATAAAACTGATATTTGTAATCAGAAATGGAAAAACATGCTCTGCTAGGCCCAGGCAGAATTGGGGGCCCCATAGAAATGCCTTGGGTAAAGAAGAATCAAACCCCTCTTCTAAAAAGATTTTAGTTTTGTTCACGTTGGTGTTTCTTGTTGCTCTTGGCTTTTTTAGTGGCATATAACTTATAGAAAGGAAAGGCAGATGTCTTCTACAGCTTGATCAAATTTTATATACATGTATACCTATGTAATCACCACCCAGATTTAGCATGTTTCTAGCATCTCAGAAGGCTCCCCCCTTGGAGGAAAGCCCGATTCCAGCCTCTGCCACTGTACAGAGAGAATAGACAGACCCTTTCAAACGTTACAGTCTGGAGGAGCACAGTAGCGTTTGTGCATCTTATGGGAAGATGGTCCCAGGGCCAGAGTCAAGGAGCGTGCAGGGCAGAGAGAGAGACTGGACCATGGCTGAACAGTTTTTCCTTTCAAATCTGCCAAGCAGATTACCCTTCTCCTTCCCCTGGGAATAACTGAGGGAGGCATCTAGGTTGGCCAAGCGTGTTATGCTAATAGATCACCAGTCACAGGGGAGGAAATATAAGGAGTGGAGAAGTCCTCCCCCGACCTGTATTAGGTACGTGAACCCCTGGAGGGTCAACGATGTTCTAACAAGATGCACTAAATATCACAGGATTAACGTGACACATCTTCCAGGAACATCAATTTTACTGAACAAGTTTGGGGGAAATACTATTTTAATAGTAGCACAAATACAGAGATATTTATAGAACAGAATATGAAAATTCCCATGAATTTTTAAAACAAAACACAATACTTTAAAGCTCTTTCAGGCTTGCTTTGGGTTGCTTTGGGCTAAGCCCCCAGCTCCCCCTGGGGTATACGTTCATTCCTGTCTGCCTAGGATAACTTCAGTGGAAAAAGTCTGGAAGCTCTCCTAGGACACGGAGCATGTCACATGAAACCTTTATTAAAGCACCAGAGTGAACCTGGCAATATTAGCAGATTGAAAAGCAAGGAGAGGGATTCAGAATGAGAGAGAGACAGTCATCAGAGAGGCACGTGACCGAGGAGGCAGACACACAGCACGGTGCCGAAAGGGGGGACCGGCCAATGGACAGGAAAGAGGGAAGGAGGAGGGGAGAATGGGAGAGAGACAGTAAAGGCTAAAGACAGAGTGGCTAAGACAACAAGGGAAGGGGAAGAACTGGAGGTCAGAGCTGAGGCAGATGCAGCCTCCTTGTACATCTGCTTTTATGATCCAGGGAGCCATGCCACATAGCCCTGCACAGCTCTGCCAGGGATGATCTCTGCACGAGGTATGTCTGCTATGGGATTCTGTTTGCAGAGAGGCAATGCTTACTTCAGTCCCCTTGAAGATTATGTATGTCTGGTTGATCATTTGACCTCTCCATGGACTAGATTAGAGGGTGGGGTGGGGTGGATTGGAGTGGAGTGGAGTGTAATGGAATGGGATGGGATGGGATGGAATAGAATAGAATAGAATAGAAGCCTCATCCTATCAAGCAGGCCTTGGTGCCAAAAGTGGAAAGTCAAATACCTGTGGAATCTAGGCAGGTAGAAAGGTGTATAGCTGTGTTAATTTTTGCAAGTGCAGAGTATTGTAGCAAACGTGAGGGTGGGCTCCTTGTTTAAAGGCGCTCAAATTGAAAAACAAAGAAATAAAAAATCTGGCTGACTAGCCAGTCTTTTCTGCTATTAATCACATTTTCCAAAAAGAGAAATTAAGGCCCGGAAATTAAATAATTTTCCTAAGGCCACAAAACCAGTAAAAGTTAAAACCAGGGCTTCCATGGTGGCACAGTGGTTGAGAGTCCGCCTGCAGATGCAGGGGACACGGGTTTGTGCCCCGGTCTGGGAAGATCCCACATGCCGCGGAGTGGCTGGGCCCGTGAGCCATGGCCGCTGAGCCTGCACGTCCGGAGCCTGTGCTCCACAACGGGAGAGGCCACAACAGTGAGAGGCCCGCGTACCGCAAAAAAACAAACAAACAAAAAGTTAAAACCAAATTTAAACCAACGATCTTTTTTATTTCCAAAATTTTTTATTGTGACATCAACTTCAGAGTTTCCAAAATCTCTCAAGAATGTTCACTACAGACCACAGAGGTAGAAAGCCATGATCCTCCACAGAAATGTCATCTACAGAATATTTACCCGTAGAAGAGTTATCAGTCATAATACTGCTATTTAACAAGAAACAGTGGCAACTTTGGTATTTTAAATAGCATGTTTCACAATAAACAATAACAGCAAAACTGGGACTCCTGAAAGGCAAGAGAAGAAACGGTTATTGATTCGGAAAAATATAATTGCCTTAACAGCAGAAAGATTTTAATATGACACTTAAAAAGAAACTGTCAGTTGGTGTGCTCAAAGACTCATTAATAGCTAGATATTGGACAGCTTTTTCACTATTATCTTGCTGACATCACTTTATGTAATGAAGTGATTTTGATTTTTCTCAGAATATGTGTATAAAATCCAATAAAACATTGAAAGGAAAAAAGAAAAAAATTAGTGGAGGTGAATGACTTTTCTAAATAGGTGATTGTTCACAGCATTCATTATTAGCAGTAGATTTTTACAACATACACTTGCTAACATTCTAGTTCTTGTTTTATTTTTGTAAGAGCTCGGGCATGAATGTTGATTCCCCCCTTTTGATTACGAAAAGCCTGGCAAAGTGGAATTAGACTCAGAACCTGACCTGGCTGATTTTGCATATTTCCTTTACCCAGAACTTAGAGACCTACCATTATTCAGCTTTCTCTGAATTATTCTCTGAATAATCTCTTTTTCCCATTTTTCCTACTGTTTTATTGGACAAACCCATATTTCATTGGTGAGAACCATCACCATCTTGGTTAAGAAAATTAGTATCTCTTGGTACATATATTCCCTCCTGATTCCAGGCTTTCAGGAGCTAGAATTTAAACATCCTGGTATAACTCTAGCCACAGAGGCCTTTGTAATTACTTTAAAACACCCACACAATAAATTACCTCTCTCCTGGATGTGAAGCCACAGAGGAAACGTTTTTGTGCCCTCACACTTGTGAACAATTCTATTGTTAAGGATGGTATATTAAGCCGGTAGCCTTATTCATTAATAGAAAATACAGCAGAGTGCATTTTCAAGTATGTGCAGTGAACTGCATACACAGTGTACATTATTGTCATCAGAGCTGTGCTGAGGGAATTTAGCTAAAACTGTTTAGAGGCACACCATAATAGTTGACTGTAATTGTTTCAAAATTGGTTTTCTGGGGTTTAGAGCTTGGTTTTTATTATTGTTGTTATTTATTAATCTCATTCTATGACTGTCACAACTGATCCTGGTTTTGCTAACACTTTCAAAACAGGCACACTCTACAATGATTTTATTTCATCAAATAATTGCAGTAGGACACTTCACCTTGAAGGGAATTGAAGCTTCGTACATTTTTAAGTTATTAACAGAATTCCTTACATTTGGCGTACAATTATAGGTCTACTGAAACCAAGGATTGGCCAATAAATGGAAAATTGTGTTCCCATTTATCCAAGTTCTTCATTTTTTTTAAATCTCTATGTCCTTGGTTCTTAAAAGACAAAGAGCTAAATGGCATGTATTTTGACAATTATTGCAGAAACATATAATGAACTTGGTTACTTATCCTAATTCATTGAGAGCTGTGTCGAGAGCAACGTAAAGAAGTGGATTTTATTTCCAGTAGTACATTAGTACATATGGATTTTCCATTTTAATGAGACAAGTAACCAAGTAGCTTCCAACTCCATATCCCACCCACTCATTAATATATTACACAAATATGGATAACGTCAAAGCTCTATACTTAATGAGAGAGGGTGAATAACCCTTCAGTGTGTTTATTACTTCTATTTTATGTTTAAAAAGCTTGCCATTAAACCAGTGTTTTCTCAATTCAGTCCTTTATGTATCTCTTTAGATATTTCCCATGTCGGGATATCAACCCTGTTGGGCTATTATTTTTTAACCTGTGGTTCTATCTCCTTCTTTCTTACTGTGGTCTGAACCTTACTGGGTGAACTAATCAACACATTGCTGCTGTTGGTCCAGTCTCCAGCCTTGGTCCTCAGGACAGTGAGTTCCACTGCTTCTCAGTCCCAAGTCCTCCCCCCACCCCACCTCCCACTAAGGCATTGACACTAATAGAATGAATGAGAAGCAATGGAAGTGTCACTTGTTGGATTATTGGTACTGGTTTTGAATAAACCAGTGGAAGAAGAGACAGGGGAACATAGTGTTCAGAAACTCTCAGGGCTACAGCTCTGTTAAATCCTTGTAATCATCTGTTTTTGCCTATACTTGTCCAAATTTCCCTCTATACCTGCCTTTGTGTTAGAGTGAATTAGATCACATGTTGCCCCCTCCTCTACTTCTTCTTCATTTCCATGTTGCTCTTTTCATTGTGACATCATTATAATGGGGAAGGGGTTGTGCTACTAAGATGGCCAAGAGTGGTACCTGCTCAGTGCAGCCTTAGAGGGTCCTTCTTCCATTTGATCAAATTCTAGTTGAATTTGTGGCTCACCCCGTCTCATGGTGGGCTGAAGTTCTCTTCCTCATATTGTGTCTTTCACCCCAGGGTGTAGATATTATATGTTTCTCTAAATTCTCTGACTGTATTAGTTTTCTCAGCCTGCTCTAACAAAATACTATAGAATGGGTAGGTTAAATAACAGATACCTGTTTCCTCACAGTTTTGAAAGATGGAAAGTCCAAGATCAAGGTGCCAGCTGATTTGGTTCTTGGTGAGGGCCCTCTTCCTGGCTTGTAGACGGCTATGTTCTCACTGTTTCCTCATATGGCAGACAAAAGAAAAAAAAGATATCTTCCTCTCCTAATAAAGCCACTAATCCCATCATGAGGGTCCTACCCTCATGGCCTCATTTAACCCTAATTACCTCCCAAAGGCCTATTTCCCAATTCCATCACACTGGAGGTTAGGGCTTTAACACCTGGAATTTGGGGGGAACACAGTTCAGTCCATAGCACTGACCTCCTCTATCCTCTGTGTGTTAAATAATCTTGATCTCTCCTCCACCCCTTTCAACATTACTTAGCATCTTTACTAAAACGGTACTTACTTTTTATACTTAAAATACTTTTAAAAGGAGATATTATATCAGCTCCCTAAGTAGAATACCAATATCATTTGCCATGAATAAAAGGTGAATTCATAAATACAAAACTATGGGGGAAAAAAAAAAAGCATGCTTTTCTAGCTCTTTCTTCTGGTGAAGAAATAAAACATGTGCAAATCAGGATTTGCCCTAGGTGTCCTAGATATTCTGTTACTGATTAGAGCTTGAGAGTTGGTTCAAGCCATGAAGTTTTTGTGTGATCATATTAAATGACTTTAATCCAGTTTAGAATGTATCCAGAGTACGGAAAATGGGGAAGAATTGTGGCTCCTATGAATTTCTTCACTTTTCTGAGTCCAGATTTATAGGTGTGAGTAATATATATTTGTTTCTTGATGCGAGCTGTACTGGCTACTGCCTTGTTAACTTTGATTGGTGGAATCATGATCATTTAGGCTATTAACAGAAACTAGTCATGTGTTTTCAAAGAAACTGGTATAAATTAGAATCTTTCATTAAAGACCCATCAGCCATTTGCACATTTCAAAATTTGATGCCATTGCTTTCTTGATGGGTTAGCAAACTGACCATAAAATTCATCTAATCCTTTTTCTAAGGGTAAGAGTCAAGAAAGTAGAAATCTATCTATATTAACAGCTTAAAATATTTATGTTATCAATTCTGGCATAACTAGTTCAAGAGTAAGATTATAAAGTGATTTAGCCAATGTTGCTTGAAGGTTAGGCATAGGGAAGCAGCCAAGGAGTCAGCCCTGTTACTGTCCGTTCAGATCTCTGTTTGCTTTCAAAGATTTAGAAAAGAATCAAAGAAGTGTTTACCTGAGAAAAGAATCAAAGAGGCCTCTAGCTCTAGGTAAAATGGCATATCTTGCTTTTCTAAGAGCAAGATAAAGCACTTAAAATATACTGAGAAACATTTCATGAATGTTTTTTAAACGGACTCAGAACAAGTTTCTTAAGGAAGCCCATGAGTGACCCAGGATTGGAATCATGGACGGGGAATTAAGTGACTTCCTGGAAATAACTGAACACTTAGCTATGTAGGAGGCAATGTGGTTGGTTCTAAGCATCTTGAAAGAGTAGTAGACCAATCTGGGCTGTCACTTAGAAACTCTGATCTCGGGCAAGGCATTGAACTTTACTGAGCCTCAGTTTTTCCATCTATAACTATACTTGTATGGCCAAATTTCAGTGATCTATTTTGTACATGTCTTTTCCTATCACTTCTGCTTTATGCAATCTGGCTTTAAGTGTCAACATTTCCTCAACTGATATACAGAGGAAGACAATGAGAATTAAAATGGATAATTTTCCTGTATCGTTGTTTTGAATGAAGGGGTTAGAGAATATGTTTTTATGTATCTGAAAATCTGTTTGTTTTTTTTTATAATCTGTATACTGTCAAATTGTATGGTACATAGATTTGCATATTGGTAATATAACCAAATGTCAGAAAGAGTTTAGGGCATGAAACTCTGAACTTCAAACAAATTCATAAATATCTGAACATATGCCCTTTTTTGTTTTTCTGTAATGATCTTGGTAAAATAAATTCTAGGAGGCTTTTGACATATATGTTTTTATATGAGAAACACTTTTTTCTGACTTAAAGTCAATCACCAACTCATGATGGTATGTTATTTTGTCATATAGAAAATTTTATTGCAATGCTCTAGGTAATTCATTTATGTATAACTTATCTATCTCTTATAAATTCTACAAAAGCTTTAATGCCACTGACAAAATGAAAATACACAACAGAAGTGTAAACATGAAAACAAAATGATTCAGGACAAGGGAAATGTAAATAAGTATGAAAAGTCAAAACCAGGGGCTTAATGACCTCCGATATGTCGTTACTTGCTTTCATGATGGTTGATTTCATGTTGTTATTATTGGTTAGAGAGAAAGATTCTAGTCGCTTTAACATATATTTTTACATTTCATTCTAACACTAGCATCACGAAAAGAATTTCACCCTTTCCTTTCTGCAGGTGATGAGTCTTATTTTTATAGAGGTCCAATGATTTGCCTCAACTTTCTCAGCTAAAAAGTGTCAAAATTCTAAATTGAAAACAGTGCTAATTCCAATACTAATTCGACACTCCACAAACACTACTACACAATATCTAATTACTATGAATTGATTCAGTGTTTGTCTTCTGCACCCCTCAGCTAATTCCTGTCCCTCACAACCCTGGTTCCCTTAGGTAGCTTTATGTTTTTAGAAGCTGGGACTAAATATTTCACTTATGTAAATTCTCAGAGTTTGTCTGAGATGTGTATTGCTGAATAGTGTTTTCGGAAAATATTTAGGAGACGTGTAATAAGGAAAAAATACCTTTGTATAGAAACTTATATAGGGGTGAGGGTGCTCTATGTATGGTGACAGAACTGCTATCAGGCTACTGTAAATCAGAATGACTGTCCCAGGCTCTGCTTGATTCTTTAGGAATCAAAGTGACTATAGGGCACAATGATACCTGATGGGAGAAGCGTATATATGGGCAACGGGAATTCTTTGAAAATACTATCAGTGGCTTAATAAAGAATAAAGGCAAACACATAAAATTAGCATGCAAGCTCTGTTCTATGCCTACCAATAAAATCAGGCAGATTGTAGAGGGCATGGGGGCAAGATTAGAATATAGAGCTAAGGGCAGCAGTATCCTCTCCCATATTTACATTGGGACTTCTGCTTTCTGCCTTCTTCAGTTTCTATGTAATGTAGTTTGCAGATTTTTTTTTTTTCCATTCAGTTGATTCAGTCTGCCTTTGGAATTTTTATCAACCATATTTTACCCCTGTGGAAGTGTGATCAGGAAGGAAGGGAGACCACATACTGCGATTCGCTTCATGCATACGCAGCTCTATTTTTATTGTATCTTAGTCAATGGAAATTAATTGCTAATTATCCAAACATTTCTATGATAATATTTCAAGCTCTCTTGTAGCAGATGTGGCCTCAACTATATTTGGAAAGGAGTAGATGGTATTATCTTTCTTGATGGGAATGATTGCGTAGGGCTTGAAAATTTTTTGCACCATTTTTTATTTCAGAAAGAAAAATGGCTATCCTTCTTTTGTAACATTTGTTAAATATTCATACTGACCAGAGTAATTATGCACTGACTACATTAGCAAACATGTAACTCTGTCAGCTTTAAGAAATTGGGAAATGAAATTAAACAGTTTGTGAATAATACAATATATTTGGTTATATGCTCACACAGACATATAGATTGTTAAACCATCAGCACGCTGCATTGCAGTCATTGGCAATGACAGACTTCTCTTATTTGGGGACTCTCATGCTGAATTTTTCTTTTCTTTATTGCATTAGATGTCTGTCCTTCAGTGTCTGAACATTGCTTTTTCATTTCCCCTTTATGAATGCTAATAATATACTGGATAGAGCACTGGCTATTTTTAGTAATTCAGCACTTCCTTATATTTATACTGTGAACAAACTTGAGAGAATTTAGCTCTGATTAAAACAGATAATTTTCTCTCTTTAAAAAGAATAATGTGGGACTGATACATAGTGAGGACAAAAGGAATTTGATGGGCATGGTGTCAAAGCTTAATTGTGTCAATAATTATTTGTGTATTAGTGCCAAGTTTTTAATGAGGAGTAGTCACTTGTGTGTAATCATGATCAATGACAAGTAGTTAAAATATCTTCATGAAGTGGCAAACTGGGAGAAAAAAAATGAAGCGGTATTAACACTGCCTACAGTTCCTTACACACTAGCCCATCTGAAGTCCACGAGTATTAAAAAACCGAAGCCCCTGTAAGGATGTTGCTATGGGTGTAAAATTGCATGTGTTTATACAAGATTTTTTCCATGTATTCTAAGCTTGTTAGGTCTTCTGGGGGGAAGGACTCTTGATGCCTTGCTCACCAAGCTGTCACTCCTACCCAGAGACCTAGCTGTCTCTATGTATATTTTCACTGCTCTGTTAAGGTAATGGCTCTTCTTCCCGTTCCACATTCACACTTTCCAAGTCTTTAGGACTTATCACCCACCATCCTGAGGACTGTTGCTCTTTGTTTAAGATCCTGACATTTTCTAAGTGGCTTGCTCTTAACTTTTCTTCATATTTTTGAGCTAACAAATCTGAGTGACCCACGCCCGTAGTAAGTAAGTAAGTAAGAGGAAGACTAAAGTACCTCACAGGAACCCTGAAGCATCCCTGGAGGAACTGGGTCCTGCAGTGGCTCAGATACCTGCTTTCTGTCTCTACAATGTGTAGGGTCAAGTATAAGTCTCAGCAGTCGCATGGCAGAAGCCCAGAAACTAGTTCCCTTAAGTATTACCACACTATCGGTTTGCTTGCTGTCATTGTTAACTTTAGTTATCTGTATCAGCTAACCTCACATTGTGAATGAGGGCAGTCCAAATTAGTGCCATCCCGTTGTGCTTACAGGCATTGGGACAAAATTTTATTAACCGATGAGCATAACAAGACTTAGATACAACCATGGATATATGTGATTGACACAATAGCTGTGAAATGGTGTGCTTGGCAATAATGTGCAAACAGAAGCACAGTTTATGGATTTTCCTAATTGTGTTTGCTTTTAGGTTGAATTCAAAATTAGCCTTAGTGGGGGATCGTTCATGGGTTTTCTGTGCTTTACTGTCATTTGTTGGAATGCCTATATTTTATCTCCCTTATTACAATTTCCTTCAATCTGATTTTTCCTTTGTGAATGATATTTCTGGAGCTGGAAATCGGTGTTTCATATACTGTACGTTTATAAGAAAGACTTTTTTTTTTTTCCCGTTTCTTTTGCTATCTTAAGAGTGAACTCTTTCCCGTATGAATATTCACTGAGAGGGAACACACACACACACACACACACACACACACACACACACACACACACACACACACCACACACACACACACACACACACACACACACACACACACACACACACAAACATGAAGTGGTTGCTGGTAGCAGATTTTGAGTAGGCCTTAGCCATGGAGTTGAAGTCTGAAGACTTGCTGACATTTTGAAAATAGTTTTTAGAACAAAATGTCAGATGATCGGAGCTTTATATCATGCACGAGCAAATTGCGCAGCTGATGCTAACTAAGCCGATTCCTCTAGAGCTCTGTGAGGATGGATGACCACTGCGCTTTTAAAAGAACTAAATATATCCACATATGTATGCCACACTTCATATTTTGCACATGCTTTGCTCTGCCAGGCTTATATTTGAGGCGTCCATGACTGACACCTTTGTAGACCAATGCGATCTTGGCAACCTGGCATGATTTTTAAAAAGGAGCCATTGACGATGGAACGTCATTCCATATCCCAACTTTGGGCCAATGGTGCTGCCACCCTTCTGTGATGGCTCATCAAGGCAGCTGTGCTGTATTCACATTGAAATGAGGGGATTTTTAAAACCCGAGCAGCTGTATTATTCAGACTTAAAATAAAAGCTTAGTTTCCCCAAATGGGTGTGACGTAAACATCTCATTAAATATTTTAAATGCCAGTGACTACACAGGTGGTGGCAGCGGCTTGCATTTGTGTGCAAGCTCCTGGGAGGAGGTCTCTTTACTCTTTCCCTGTATTTGTGTTCTCTTCCTACTAGCAGGACTCTGGGGAGGGAGGCTCCATGCTACAGGTGGCAAGAGATTCAGAAACATGGAGTGAACATTGCGGCTGTTTGATAACTTTTATTTAGGTCGTCTCTTGTCTCCGAAGGAAACCCAGGTGCTTTGTCCTGGCCCACTTCATTTTCTTGAGTTACAGTTTCCAAAAGCTAAACCTGAGAAGGGTCGAAAGTTTCTTTTCTCTTAGTTTCTTGCTTGGTTTCTCTCCTCTATTCATTAGGTAGTGTTGGGGGCTGGCCCTGATTTACTAGACAGTTTGCATTCTCGGGGGGATGACGCACTTTACAGAGACCAAGAGATTAGCAGGATCCATTAGGACCCCATTTCTTTCCTCTGCCTTTGGGAGGAGATTGCTTATTAGCCTCCACCTCCAAGCTTTATGCTATTAATAGTAATTAAATAAAGATGTCAGAGGTGACTTTTGTCTCTGAATGTAGCAGCAGCCTGTGTGCCCAGTCATTAGTTAAGAAAGCATCGCTCCTAAGGGTGTATACAGTCATCACTCAGTATCTGCGGGGGGTTGGTTCCAGGACCCCCTCACACTCCCACCACCCCATCCCTGGGCAGATGCTGAAATCTGTGGAAACCATACAGTCAGCCCTCGGTATCTGTAGATTCCTCATCTGTGGATATGGAGGGCCAACTGTGTATTTTTTTAACATCTTTATTGGAGTATAATTGCTTTACAATGGTGTGTTAGTTGCTGCTTTATAACAAAGTGAATCAGCTCTACATACACATATATCCCCATATCTCTTCCCTCTTGTGTCTCCCTCCTTCCCACCCTCCCTATCCCACCCCTCTAGGTGGTCACAAACCACCGAGCTGATCTCCCTGTGCTATGCAGCTGCTTCCCACTAGCTATCTGTTTTACATTTGGTAGTGTATGTATGTCAGTGACACTCTCTCACTTCGTCCCAGCTTACCCTTCCCCCTCCCCGTGTCCTCAAGTCCATTCTCTACGTCTGAGTCTTTATTCCTGTCTTGCCCCTAGGTTCATCAGAACCTTTTTTTTTTTTTTTTTTTAGAGTCCATATATATGTGTTAGTATATGGTATTTGTTTTTCTCTTTCTGACTTACTTCACTCGGTATGACAGACTCTAGGTCCATCCACCTCACTACAAATAACTCAATTTTGTTTCTTTTCATGACTGAGTAATATTCCATTGTATATATGTGCCACATCTTCTTTATCCATTCATCTGTCAGTGGACACTTAGGTTGCTTCCATGTCCTGGCTATTGTAAATAGAGCTGCAATGAACGTTGCGCTACATGACTCTTTTTGAATGATGGTTTTCCTAGGGTATATGCCCAGTAGTGGGATTGCTGCGTCATATGGTAGTTCTATTTTTAGACCAGTTGTGTATTTATTGAAAAAAATCCGTGTGTAAGCGGACCTGTGCAGTTCAAACCCATATTGTTCAAGGGTCAATGTGTTAGCTTTCTAGTGCTGCTGTAACAAGTTATCACAAGCTTGGTGGATGAAAACAACACATATTTATTCTCTTATAGTTCTGGAGGTTAGAAGTCCAAAATGAGCCTTTTTGAGCTAAAATCGAAGTGTCAGCCATGCTATTTCCTTCTGGAGGCTCCAGGGGAGAATCTGCTCCTTCGTTCTTCAGCTTCTAGGTGCTGCCGTGTTCCTTGTGTCTTGGCTACATCACTCTCGCCTCTGATACCTCCACGCCAGCTTTACCTCTTCTCTGGAGTCTTCCTCTGCCTCTCTCTTATAAGGATCCCTGTGATATTGAGTCTACCTGCATAATCCATGATAATCTCCCATTTTGAGATCTTTAACGTAAAGTCCCTTTTACCATTCACAGTCCTGGGGATTTGGACATGGACGTCTTTGGGAGGCCATTAGTCAGCCTCCCTCAGGGTATGAACTTTGGAGGGGGGCTGGATCTAGATGTGAATTCTGACTTGGCCAACTGCTACCCATATATCCTTGGGAAAGTTTTTAACTCTGTTTCCTACCCATAAAATGGGGATAATACTGCCAACTGCACAGATCATGTATGAAAAGCAATAGGCTTTACACAGTAGGTGTTCCACAAATGTAATCCCCATCCAGCCTTTGAGAAGGAAATGTAGAAGGAATGGAACATTTCACAGGTCCGATCAGGCCAAATTATTGGTCAACAGAAATGGCTAGTCTTTTATTTTATTTTATTTTTTTGTTTCTTCAGTAGACTTTGTAGTTAGAGAAGTGATAATGTACGTAGGGGGGTTAAGACATTCTCATTTTATCAGTATTATGATGATCCAGGGCATTTTCTCACTGCACCTTCTCCTAGTGGGTCTCCTATTGGGTTTTGACAGATTCTTCCTGTCACCCAGCTGCCTTGTGTCACAGGATGCCAATGGGACTGCAAATCCTATGACTGATTCTGCCCCTGCAGAGAACAATAGCCATTTGAATTTGATTTGCCCATCTTCTGGGAAGACAGTCAAGGTTCCCCGTCAGTGGGGCTGAGTTGACAATGGACACCCCTTGTACTCTTTACAGCGTGTTCACCTATTATTATGATGATGTCATTATTCACATTACTGCTCTCATTATTATTATTATTATCCAGTGACCTCTGTTCTGGGGAGGAACTCCCTGTGACAGATGGGAGCTTCATTTATCGGACTGCTTTATGCTGCACAATTCCCCTGCCATTCTGAGTTTATATTGAGACGGGCTGCTTTTCGAACAAAGGCAGCCTGATCACAATTTGTCAGTGTACTTGGTAGCTATATATCACCAAAGCTCTCTGCCAGTCCTTCTGGGACCCAATTATTTATGGAGCTGACAATATGGGATAACTTGTCTTGTTATGAATGCCACTATTATAATCAAAGCATTGCTATCTTGAGTGGGAAGGCAACAGAAGTTCTAGTTGGTCAAAAATTCCATTAACTAAGAGTTAATTCACATTGTCCCAGGTGATCTCTTGGTGCCCCAAGTGAGTTGATGAGATCTGTGGGGAAAGTTCTATTTCAATATTCTTTTCTGTCCAGAGTTGGGAGATCTGTTGATAACCTTCGTTTCTGTGTAATACACATTTGGGGTTTTACAGCTTGGGAGCAACCTTCCTTCTGAGACACTCTGGACAGAGTTTACCAAGTACTCTTGGGAGTGGAAATGAAACCAAAGACTTGGGCTCTCCCAGGAAAGTGCTTATAATGGAATGAGGGGAACGATCCAGATCAAATCTATATTTACCAACACAGATGATAGCGAAATAAATATCAACCAAGTCCAGCTTGACTGCCTCGACCCTGAAAAAGGACTCGGATGCCATTCTAGCGAAGTGATTCCTTTCTTCTCCGCTATCCTTCACTCACTCCTGGGTCACACTGATTTTAATCAAATTCCTCATCTCTGCTTTTAAGATACCTCAAAAGAGCACCGAAAAGAAAGGAAACTAATTAAACCTAAAAGATATTAAAGTTTAAAAAAGAAAAAAGGGCCACACAAAGAAGAGATGAACAGAAAAATGAAACATGATTTGATATACAATAGAGGGTATTATTTTTAGGACACGAGATGGTACATTTGTGGCATCAGAAGGAATGGAGGAACCTATTTTCAGAGGTAGATCATTTGAATTTGGGTTTTTTTGACTTACTGGCTTGACAGGTCCTAAGTATAACATTCCTGTGTTTCAAATAGAGAGCGTATTTACAGACACACCTTCTACTAAAACATGTGCTTCCATAGCTTTAGTTACACACAGAATTATTTTTATCCCTTTCTCTTTTATTAAAATGCTCTTTGAACGAGGCATAGTGCTTAAAAGATTAGATCTTATAGGGAAACATAACATATTGTATTTAAATATGCTAATCTCTTAGAGGAAATGAAGGATCTGAGCCTGCTCATTAAGAAATAAATTAATTCATCACCATCGCATTCATCATCAATCATCATCCAGTTGTGTCCAGTTTTCAATTAAGTTTTTCCAAACTGCTTTGTGCATTTACCAAAAGAACTGATTATCTCTGATGATGATTTTTTGTGGGTATTCGGATGTTGATGGCAGTTGAATTGGCATAAACATGCTGAATGTCTTTTTTATTCAAGTAGTTAAGCAGTAGCTGTTCAGTGCATACAAATACATTATGATGACAAGTAAAAAAATCTTATGTTTTAAGACGTATTTTCATGGTCAAATATCCAGTGTCTCAGATTGACAGGGAATATTTTACATGAGCACTGCTGACAGTAATACACACAGGGAACATTTATTAAATAGGCATCGTTCATCTGTTCATTCGTGCATCATTCCTTGAAACAATTTTTATTAGACACCAATAAGTTTCCAGTACTGTGCCAGGCTCTGCATATACAGATCGGTTTAATGCAACTGACCTTATCGCTACCCTAGTGGAGCTTCTAGTCCCTTTTACTTAAGTTTCCTTGTTCTGAGATGTATTTTTACTAGATAACACACTGCACGTCAGTTTTAGTGATTACACACTCCCTCCCTTTAAAGTGGACACTGAAAGCCATGATCACTTCACCGATGACCCTCCAAGTATACATACGCCTCCTTAACACTTGGAGTTAATAAGCATTCCACGCCAGAAGAACAATTTCTGACTCTCTTTTTAAGGTTTCCTTGTGGAATGAGGATGTATGAAAATGACTCACCATGCCTGCCACTTATCTCTAGATTCCTATAACATGCAGGTGATCACAATCTGCCATCGTGCTGTTAAAATGATGTATAACCCTACCAGCACTCTGAAATGATCGAGTATTATTGCAGCCTCTTACAAGTTGGGCACTGAGATAATTTGGCTAGTGTTGGAGAAAGACTATTCCACAACCCCTGTGGCTCCCCCTTCATTGAATAAATATGGCATGCTGCTGCTTTTGTTCTCCTTGTGTATGGAAGAGCAATTAATGTGTCAAAAAAGAAAAATCACAAAAATGTACAGACTTTTTCCCCCTATGAAAATTGCAACACACTAAGTTCAATCTGCCTTAAAATTATTGTACAACATTACAAGATGTTGTTATCTTTGAAATATTAGATAACTTGTGGTTGGCATTACCTTTCTTATTGTGATTTCATGACTTCTGTGTCCATTAAGGATCCAACAGTGGGTTTAAGTATTTCTTTAAAAGTGCCATTGGGCTACCGATGTTTACATAGACACCTTGATGTATTGTTTTCTTATTTAGATAGTTTAAGTGAAGCATTTTTTAAAAATGCAAACCTCTGTAGATTTTAATTAAGAGAAAGGATCATGAATATGGCCAGACTGCTGCAATTCTTGCTTTCTGGTCAGTTATTTTCCTGATATTCGAGCACATTCTTAGAAAGAGTCATGAAATCTTTGTGATGAGAAAGGAATCAAAATTGTTTTCTATTGATAGTATTCAGATGAATGAAAGGGGAAAGACAGGAATTCAAAGGTTTTGTTTTTTATCCATTTTGTTTGAGGATACAGTCCAAACAACTAAGTTACTTCAATATTCTGTACCATAGTAAGCGCTCAATAAATATACGTGAATTGAATGAATAAGTGAACTCAATCTCTTAACAATAAAACTTATTACTAAACTTAGGAAGGAATTTAGTTCCTGATAAACTATTAATCTAGTCCACTAATTTCCTTTTATAGTTTAAATTAGACTAGTTCATTGTTTGAAAGCAAAAATGAATATTTTCATTTTACACTATTGAACTGTGTTTATTTTCCCTCTCCACTGCTAGATTATAAGCTCCATGAGGCCTGTGTTGTTTACTCCTATATCTGGTGCCCAGGATAGTCTGTCACAAATAAGGTCTTCAATTATTATTCATCTAGTGAAGGACCTAGTGTCTTTCTGAAAAATGTACACATTCAAAAATACTAAGTATCAATTCTGCTTCTACATTATATGAGGGATATTTTAAAGAACAACACATGTGGTTGCCTAAAATCTTGAACAGTTACACAGAGTATATAGATAGTCCAACAACACAGACTTTGTTCTCTGTCCCCTAAATATATCACGGGGCTTCCTAATACTCTGCCTTTGTCAGGCTTCCCCTCTGTGGATAACTGCCCTGCTCTCCCAGCCCCTTTGCTCCTAATTTCTACTAATTCTCGGAGACTCAACTCAATCAATTCCTCTTTCAAAAAGCCTTTCTTATCTCTCCTTACAACCCTCCTCAGAGTGCCCCGTCCGCATTTTTGCTTTCATCTGTGACTGTCTTCATACTGATTGTGTTGACTGATCATGGGCTTGTGTGTCAGTCTCTTTCACTAGACTAGTGAGGATCTTGAAGGCAAGGATTGTGTTTTATTCACTGCCATGGCTCTAATGCCTAATGGAGTGCATAGCACAAAGGAGGGCTTGTCAGTGCTGTATGGGAGGAAGGAAAAACGTGGAAGGAAAAAAGGGATGGAGGGAGGGAGGAAGGAGGGAAGGAAGGAAGACAAAAGGAAGGAAGGAAGGAAAGAAGGAAGGAAGGAAGGAAAAGAAGAAGGGAGGGAGGGAAGAAAGAAGGATGAAAGGGAAAAGGAAAACGCTCAAAGGAAACTCTTCAATGAATATTATAAAGAAGTTGTCTCCACTGGATAACAACCATAACTTAGAAAAGGGAGGGAAAAATACAGGATTTTTAAAAATTACTGTAGATGTTATGAGTGTTTATCTATCTGAAAGACACTCTCCATTTCCTTCCATCTAGTCCATGGTGTGCTCATTTCTGATAGCGTCTGTTCCCCCTTTCCTCGGGCAGCCATCAACATAAAATGGCAGTGTACTTTAATGGTCACCTATATTGATGAACTAGTGGTGAAACCTCACTTCCTGCTTGTATTAGAATTGTTACAAGTGTGCTTTTGAGAGTTCAGAAGAAAGTCATCATTAAAGGAAAAAGTAAAGAATTATTGCTGTGTAACAAGCAAGCTTAAATATTCAAGCTTGGGGTCATTTAAATGTAATTAGGTTATCATCTTGTTTTCAATACACATTGTAAGGGCCAGGATAGTGTTCTGGTCCTAGAATTGAAAATTTTTATGAATTGAGTTCTTCCAGTTTTCATAATAATAGTGAACAGCTACACAGTGCTTATTATGCCAGTAACTATTCTGCTCTACACAATCAACTCACTCAATCGCACAATAATCCAATCAAATATAGTTTATGTCTTTCATTGTTGAGGAAACTGAGACATATGAAGTTAAATAATTTGTCCAGGGTTGTGCATCTTAAACTGAGGTTTAGTTGAAATTCTAACCTAGGTAGCTTAGATTCCAGGCTAATCCTATCAAACCTCTCTTTATTTATCCCCGAGCCTCAATGATGCAAAAGCTCTTTCATGGCTATGGTTGGAAACGCAATTATGCTTAATGAAATAAGCCAGTATAGTATGATTAAAATTTCATTTTCGGGAAAATGGTGGGGTGAGCTTGGCCATTTAAATACATTATTTAATATAATTACCACAACAAAATTAGGAGATTGGTGATAATTTTCCTCAAAACTCACTTCCGAATAAATCAAGGTGGTTGAACTAGGACTGCAACACAAATATCCTTGGAGTTTCTCCCAACTTTTCTTGCTAAATCTATGGATTTCAAGTTTATTTAGCAAAGCCTCTCCTCCAGTAGGGATTACTAAGCCCTGATAAATCTTTTATTCCTAGAAAGCAGATTGGGAGGACAGAGAACAATAAAGGGGATTTGGGGCATTTCTGCCACGTGGAGACCAATTAAAAATGGAAAGTAAGGGGATTTTTGAAACATGATTTTAGTTTTCATTTGGGGATGTTTTATGAACAAGCCTGCTTTCAACAAGGTGAACACTGAGTAAAGTGAAGCATACTGGTATTGCATGTCCTGGAGCTTGTGTAGTTTTGACTGACCAGCTCTTAATCAGGACTCACAGAATTCAGGGAGTTGGCTTACTTTTCTGGTTTATTATAAAGGCTACAACTCAAGATCAGCCAAATGGAAGAGATGTATAGGACTAGGTACGTGGGAAAGGGTGCAGATTTTCCAAACCCCCTCCAGGTGTATCCCCCTCCTAGCACCTCGAGTGTTCACCCACCTGGAAGCTCTCCAAAGCCTGATGTTTAGGGCTTTTATGGAGACTTCATTACAGAGGCATGGTTGATTGATTAAATCATTGGCCATTGGGGATTGAACTCAATCTCCAGCCCTTCCTTCTCCCCAGAGGTCTGGGAGTAGAGCTGAAAGTTCCAAACCTCTAATCCCAAGGTCGGTTCCCCAGGTAGCCAGCCACCAAGCCTTCTGCTCTTTAAGGATTTTCCAAAAGTCATCTAATTAACATAAACTCAGGGGTGGTTGAAAGGAACTTGGTACGAATGACAAAAGACACTCCTCTCACCCCTATGGCTCAGGAAATTCCAAGGGTTTTGAAGCTCTGTACCAGGAAACCAGGTCTAAGACTAAATATATATCTCTTATTATATCA
The DNA here is from genome assembly GCF_949987515.2 of Delphinus delphis. Taxonomy (NCBI): domain Eukaryota; kingdom Metazoa; phylum Chordata; class Mammalia; order Artiodactyla; family Delphinidae; genus Delphinus; species Delphinus delphis. The sequence continues at coordinate 30,165,709 of NC_082685.1, read as the reverse complement.
CAATAGCATACCAACATTTAGCATTTTTGACCTCTGAGGATGATTCGGAGGAAAGTGGAGGAGTACTCCTTCTGAAGCTGCTGCTTAATGACCATTTTCACAACTTCTTAGCACTCCTTTGGAGCCCTACATGTTTACAGCTAAAAAGCAAGCTCTTTTCTTTTTCTTGAAAAATGTACCTCAAACCCTTTGGTAATATGTGGTTTTCCACCCTGTGGGAGGCCAGTAAATCCCTGTTGACTCTCTTTATATTCAGCAGCTTCAAGTAAAAGGGAAAGACGCCATGGCCATCCAGGCATTGCACACACTATGGCTTTTTTGCATGCTCCATTTAGATGCCTAATAGTTAAGCCAGTGTAGTGTGTGGCGCTCAACTTTGAACCACTGGCAGAGGCACTTGTATACAACATTTGCTCCCTTATGTCAAGGAAATAATCACATTGGAAAAGCAAGACGCTATACATGCTTTCAAGCTGTTCTGATTTCTTCTACTTATTTAGGTACCAAGCACTCTATTTTTCTATTTCTTCACGAGGAAAGTTACATGGAGTGGGGCAGAAATTTCATTTTGAAGTTTATTCACTTTGAGAACCTGAAGAAGTAACGGCTTGGTTGCCAGCATCACTGAATATCATTATAACAGTCATTTTAGGTACACATAAACACACGGTTCATATCTGCTTCGGAATTTGTACTGAGATTTGTTGTACGGAAGCCTTTATGTAACCGTAACATGAAAGCTAGTAGGAGAGAGGGTGTCTTGCCTCTCAGATTGGGAGTTAAATCAACGTTCAGTTGCATGGGTTTAAAACGAGTAAAGTCTTAATATAGGTCCCCAATTTCTAGCAGTTACATAGTGTTCAACTGAAAGGAAGCCTCTCAGATATAGTCCATGGTAAGGATATGTGTGTTAGGCATTTCTAGACACTTCTGAAAAAGTCCTTACAGAAATAATGTGTCCTAGTAAACAGAGTGGTTTGCTTCAGCTTAGCAACGTTTAGTGATTTGAACTACATTGAGGTTATAATTCTTTTGAGTCTTCTGGACATTACAGTAAATGAACATATATACATATATACGCCCCCCCCCACATATATATATTCATTTTAGCTCTGATATAATTGTATTTACTTAACGTGTCAAAATCTGGATCAGTTGGACTTTAAGAATGAAGGTGGAAGGGTTTTCTTTTTGGTGTTTATTAGATAATTAAATAAATGTTTAATCCTTTTATCCATTTGTAAAAAAATATCTAACAAAACAAAGCAAAAAACCCATGTCACAATTAACGCAATCATCAGATTTGCCTGAAATTCATAGCATTTTCTAAGTCATCTTTTCAAATCTATGTTTTCACCTTTACGTTAATAATACCGCCAAATAGGGTTTCTGCCACTGCTGTAGAAACTGTGACAAATTCAGTCCAACGTGAAATCAATGAAAGCTGCTTTCAGCTTGGTGAAATACAAGGGCAAGGTCTCTTTGTGCACAAAATGAGACTGAGCCCTGATTTTCTTCTGGAGATGAATATTTCTGCTGATATTGTCCAGAGCAGATATAGCCTGTGGATAATCAATTGATCTGAAGCTAAATGATACAGATGAAGGATGGATCTGTTCTTGTGTTTAGGTGTTGAAGAATAGAGCCTTTGTTTTGTATGTGAAATTACCCTTATTGAAGTGATTGAGCCAACGACAGATTTCATTTGGAACATGCTTTTAAAAACCTGCCAGCATTTTCCATGGGCTGAAAATGTTTATACTTTTGTAGTGTATTGGCAGGTCATGAAACCACACAGGTAATTACAGAATTGATGATACCTCTCCAGTGCCTTGGTGTTGTGCAGTTTTGGTATGAATCTAGATGTGCGAATGAAGGATATTTGTGTCAAGACGCAAAGGATTCCAATATTTCTTTAATTAAAAAAAACAAATTTTGTAAAAATTAAAATAAACCATAGACTAGTTTGAACATGATTATGCATTTGAATTTGTAAGTGTTTTAATAGTAAGGAAAATTCTGTATTGTAGTTTAAAAATCTTCTACTTTTTGTGGAAGATACCATCTGATTCTGTCATTGGCTTATTAGAGTGAAGCATTTTTATTCCCTATCAATCGATCTATAATCATGTTCACACTACTTCTGTGTTATCTTTTTTCCACTGTTGTCATTTACTAGTTGTGTGACCTTGTGCAAGTTACTTAACTTCTCAGTTCCTGAATTGCTTTATTTGGAAAACAGGAAAAAATTAGAATCTAATTTGCATACTTGCCCTTAGGTACAAATGAATTACTACATATAAAGTAAATAGAAGAGTGTCGGCCACATAGAAAGTGCTGAATACATACAAGCCACTTTTATTAAATATTCCAACCCTGTCTGCCTTATAAAGTCATACATATTGCCTTGTAATCTTTCATAGTTTCTTATAGGATGAACCTAATTATATCAACCAGCATGATAGTAAAGCTTTTGTCATATTCTTCTCTGGTATTGCTGATGAAGTGGTAAAGACATAATTGGTTGTGTAATGGGGTCCATTTGTGGGTCCAACATTAAGTATTCATTAGAATACACATAGATTTTGCTCTGTCAGGAGACCCAGTATAAGAGGTAAAACAAACAAACAAAAAAGTTTACTTCTTCAGGGACCTGCCCTGTTGTGACATGTTAAAATATTATTATATTATGTATATTACAATTATTATTATATTATAATATGTGTTATTATTATGCTTTATGGAACAAAATTTTCCAAACTGTGTTTTATGGGATACTACATCCAAAAGGTATTAATAAGAATCCCCTCCCCCACCCAGTTCCATGGTCAAATAATACTGAGGAAGTAGTTTAAAGAATCAAGCTCCTGAGACTTCTCAGAACCTTTAATGCTCTCATGTGCACTAAGATCATTCAAGAAGGGGAGGTGGCAGTTTTCAAACTTGCCCTGAACCATTTTTTGAAGGGAACCTCTGGAGCATCTTGTGCTCAGTCTAAAGAACGACAGGATTTGGGAAGTGCTGCTCTAAATCTGGGACCAGGACCAGAGGCCCAACATGGGTCTTCCCCAGTGATGCCACAGTGTCGGGATAGTTTCTGTATTATGAGGATTCCCCAATTAAGTACTGACATTTGAGAATGATTTCCAAAAAACTAAAATAAAATCAAGCCAACTCAAGGGTATCCCTGGAACTCTGTCTCTGTCATTCATTTGCACGTCAGTACATTCCCCCCTCAAGGAAAAAGCAGGTAGCATTGGGAAACTGACAGGGATTTTGTGGCACGTGTATGGTCATATGGCATGCATAGAAAATGGCACTATGTCTGCAGCCCTGAACGGCTTGTCTCAGGCTCTTACCTTTCCCCTAAATGATTCCCTGAGCCCCGTATTTTAGTAACTGCTTCCCTTGTCACTCTTGAGTTGTCTGGGTATGGCTATAGCAAAGCACTTTAATTTTATGACTTTCAGATGTCTTGTTAGTGGGCAAATGAAGTGACGGGACAAGTGGGTTTTGCCTAGTTGCTAAGGAATAAAAATAACAAGTGCCTTTATTACTTTGCTGACAATCTATTTATAAATTTCTGAAGGAGGTGCCTACAGAGGAAAATATGCATGTGTTTTGGACATACCTGCGATTTCTCAAATAAAATGATTTATTGGAGGCCCCTGCTTTACGCTGCTTTGGTAACATGCGCGAATATTGTTTCTACATTCATGGTAGGCTTCAGGCTTGGGTCTTTAATAGCCGTTATAGAAGTGACATATGGGGAAGGCTATTTTGTTCACCTCCTTTAGGCCCTTTGAAATACTGAATTGCATATGGGCTTTCCAAATATTGTAGTTTTGTCACCTTAACCATGCAGATTGGAAAAAAAGAAAAGCAAACTTACTTCCCTCCCTTCCTTCCTCCCTTCCTTCCTCCCTTCCTTCCTCCCTTCCTTCCTTCCTTCCTTCCTTCCTCTCTTCCATCTATCTATCTATCAATGTATCTATCTATCTATGTATCTATCTATCTATGGGTCTATGTATGTATGTATCTATCTACCTGTCTATTATTTAACATTTGCAGTGGGTTTTTTATAATGGAAATTAACCCATGAAGTCATTCTGTGAAAGCTGTGAATGTTCTCTTGGTTTTCATTTGTCACTGCTCCTCCTAACATCAAGCTCTTTTTAAACTGCAAATCAAGAGCAGCTCTTCCCCTGGAAACCTTTCACTGCATTGCCAGAGGTTGAGCCCCACACGGCTGGGAAGGGTGGATGGCTAGAAGGGCCTTGTGGGTACTGGCATGCAAATGAGCAGTTCCAGCCAGGTTGCTCTCACCTGATGAGAAACTCAAAGAGAACAAAAACAGCTTTTCTGGTTATACATCTGACCTTAGCAAGCCCTTACCTGGAATAAAATGGCAATTTAAAAAATTGCCTGGACTATGAGAATTTTGAGTCCAAATGGCTAGACTTAGCACCTGTTGGTGTCTCTGTCGTATTTAAGTTGCATGTTGGTTGTATCTTAAGGGGGTTTAAAACTGAAGGGAAAGTGGAGGAAATGGTAAAATATGGTGACCTGTTGTTTATATGTGAATGCTATGGTATTTCTAACTTTTGAAAACCCACTTTTTTTTTTTTTTTATGAGCTAAGCATTGTCATTTGTTTTCATGCAGGTGTGGTTCATAATATCCCAGCATTCTGAGTTAATAAAGCAGTTTTGTAGACTCTCATACCATCGCTGCTGTGATAATTTGGCAATGTTATAGTGGGAAAAAGTATCTTATATAGTCACCTCAGTGGTTCCATTTACTTTATACAAAGAAAGGCTTCCATCCTGCTACTCTCCAGTATTTAGGTTTCAAAGGCCTGTCCCCCACTTGAAGACAAAAAGCTACAACATGGTTCCAAGGTAGAGTAAATCGAAGTGTAATGAGGGTGGTTGTTTATTGAAAAGCCTCTCATTTAGAATGAGTTCCTTTCCTGCTTACCAGGTAATGATTTACATTTTTCATAGAGTACTAAAATATGAAACATCCCAATTGCTACCAAATTATTATAACATGAGGGTATGAAAAGAACTTGTACTCAAATAAGCAAAGATGATAAAAGAATCTGGAAATTCATTTCCACAGGTGAAGGATCTTTTACGGTCAGTAAAGACTTTTAGACTTGTGTTCCCTTCTGATGTCTGGGATGGAAAAAAGGCAGTTTAGGGAGGGAGATTTTTTTATATTTATATGAACACAAAGGGCTGTAGTTGTTAACTACTTATTGTCATATTAAAACCCATCATCTATATTGTAGAATTAATACTTAGAAATTAAAGAATTATAAAATTAATTGTCCAGTTTGTTTGGAAGGTAAGATTTTTATAAATCTAACTTAAAACTTTTATCAACGGAAGTGCCTTCCTGTTGCTCATTTAATTAATATTATTGTTTTACAATATCAAGATACGGGGGCAGTTAATTGACATATAAATTAATTGAACTCTGTAATGAAATACCAGTTTAATTAGTCATTTATGGTGTATAATCGGAAAGGTGAGAAAATTCGGCAGAAAATGCCACACTATCATTACTCTCATTTTGTATTTTTTTCTTCCTATCTCAGGACAAATCAAAGTCATTTTGTTAACTCTGAGTTCTATTTTTTTTGACTGTGAAAATCTGTGTCATGGCCTTGACCGAAATAGCTGACATGTAAAATTTATTACTTACTTGCTCTTAATTTCTTCCTCACTTGTTAATCATTTTATTTAAAAATAAAACACAGACACAGAACTGAATAAAACAAATATGTAACTTAGTAAGTTATTACAAGGCATCATTCTTGTAACTACCACTCAGGTCAAGAAATAGAATTGGGGGACTTCCCTGGGGGCACAGTGGTTAAGAATCCGCCTGCTAATGCAGGGGACACGGGTTCAAGCCCTGGTCTGGGAAGATCCCACATGCCGCGGAGCAACTAAGCCCGTGTGCCACAACTACTGAGCCTGCGCTCTAGAGCCCACAAGCCACAACTACTGAGCCCGCGTGCCACAACGAGTGAAGCCCATGCACCTAGACCCTGTGCTCCGCAACAAGAGAAGCCACCTCAATGAGAACCCCACGCACTGCAAGGAAGAGTAGGCCCTGCTCGCTCCAACTAGAGAAAGCCCACACGCAGCAACGAAGACCCAACACAGCCAAAAAAACAAAACAAAACAAAAAACAAACAAACAAAAGAAAGAAATAGAATTTGGTCAGCCCCCTACCACTCCTACCCATGAGTCCTGCACATGTCACATCCATCATAAACCCCTGCCATCCCTCAAAATGTAATCTAATTTTATATTATCACTTTCTTGTTTTTCTTTATCACCCAGGGATGTATTCCTAGATGTCATGTTTGGGGACTGTTTTTAAGTCTCTTTTAATCCACGATTTCCCCCTGCATTCTTTAACTGCCCTTGCAATTTATTTGAAGAAATGGTCATTTCTTTGTTTCTAAAGCAATGATTTTGACTTTATAAAAGACAAAGTATCCAAATGGCCAGCATTGGAATCTTCTGGGAGGTGCTTTGTTAAGTATTCAGTTAGTTTCTGGTCTTTCTGCCACACACCTTGCACTTCTGCTTGGATAGTCAAGCACGTCTGAACCCAAACATTGCCATAGTGACACTGCCCAGTGATGGGATTCTGAATTACAGGAAAGGTTGGTGCTGCTCTCTTCACCTATTTCTGCAGAGGGAGGGTAGATGGGGGAAGTCTTCTCTCTGCAGTTACTCACAGTGTGGCCTATCTGAAATACAAACAGTCTCAAGAGGTCATAGTTCAGAAAGCTGGATGGACCGTACAAGGTTGGGAGGGAGGAGGTCAGTGCAGGCCGATGGCAGAGGCTCTAGATGGGCTGGGCGCTGTGTATCAGGAGAGAAAGGGAAGCAGGATGTGCTATTTTGGCACGTTTTCTGTGCCACGCTCTTGTGCAGGTTGTAACTCTTTCCTACAACAATATCAGTGAAGAGTTAATATCCTAGTTTTGCAGGTGAGGAATCTGAAATTCTTTCTCACCAAGAAATAACCTTCTAACTGGTCTAGTTTCCATGTCCAAGTTTTTAGAAAACTTCAACCAGGTAATACCACTCCAGCATCCTTTGCACTTAGAATAAAACCCAGACTCCTTCATGAGAGTGCTGGTCAACAGGGCTGAGGACGGACCCCTCGCCTGTTGCATTGCCTCTGTACTGTCCCTATGGCCCACCGTCTTTCACTGTGCTCTGGCCATATTGGAGCTACTCCTTAGATACCTACCACAAGCTCATCCAACAAGATTGAGGAGGCTGTAGCTTGGTCATTTTTAGGTTTTGTGTTTTCTCTCTCAGGAAAAGTCAGCATGCAGCACTGGTCCTGGGGCCTGTTTGTTTGCTTTTTCCTCTCTCTGAAACATTTTACTGGCACATTTTGTCTAGCTGGATCTTACATCTTATTCAGGCCTCAACTTAATTGTCCCTTCCTCAGAGAAATTCCTTGCCCACTCCATCTACATTAGCTTTTCCCTGTAATTATCTCCTCCACTTACTCTTTTTCCTTTCTGGCACTTATCAACACTCTAATTATCCATGTATTTGTTTAATGTTTATCTTCTACCTGACCCTAAATTACCTGAAGGTGGGGTATGTCTGTTTTGTTTACTGTGCCTAGTTATCTGCCTGGAACACCACAGATGCTCAATAAATTTTGGTTGGAATGCAAACTTGAAAGGAGGCTCAGAGAGGTTAAGTAACTCCTCCAAAGTCACACAGCTAGTAAGTATCAAAGCTAGAGATTTGAAAACACATCCTAAAACCTATGTATTTTCAACTATAATTGGTTTTTCTAAACTGTGTTCCTTGGACACTAGTGTTCAGATATATCTTAATAAATGTTGCAAGAATAAAAAAGAATCTATGTTCAAATAAATTATGGATATTATACAACTGTTTAAAGACAATTAAACGTGTTTCCTTCCCACAGGACATATGAGAGACTTTAATATGCAAATATGCACCATGACTCTACGAGAAACTGATATGGTATGCAGCATTTCTCACTAGTATTTCGCCATGATTTACTTCTTTCAATTAAACTAATGTCTTGTGGGACACCAGAATTCAGCAGAAGCCAGGGTGGGAATGACTCTACTATATACCCTGCTTCTCCTTAGGAAGTGAGTAAACAGAAATTTCTATCAGGAAATTGTCTTAATATTCATATATGTATGTACATATATGTACATATGTATATGTGTACATACGTAAGTTTTATGCTTTCTTTCCTCCTCCTCGCTATAAATATTGGAGAGATTTAGCTTAAGAAAACAAGATTAGAAAATAGAAATTAAAGAAAGTGAAGTGGCATGTAATTTGGATTATTGTAGAGAAGATATGTGAGATGTATTTTTAAGAAATAACTGATTAGAAAATATAAACTAAAGAAACTGGTAACTTAAAACGGTAAGCATTTTTCCCCCACTTTAGCATGCTATTAAAAATGACTGGGAGTGGTCTTAAATTCTGACTTCCCTTAATGGAGAAGGTATGAAATTACAAAATAACCAAGGTAATCACACCTTAATCTTGTTAAATTGAAACACTGTAATCTACATTCAAATTTCACATATGGTCAATCTTGTGAGAGCTAGGTGGATGAGCCAAAGCACTATTTGGAATTTTAAATACAGTCTTTCCTACCTCTTCAAAGCCCATTTACTTCTTTATGAGAAATATTTCCCTGGGACTGGAGTAGGGAACCCTAAGCCAAAAAACAAAGCAAGTAATTTTTTCTTTTTTTGGAATTGAAAGAAAAAAAAGTTGATTTCCAAAAGCCTGACACTCATGACCAATTCCATCATAAAGAAAGCGGAGTGCATTTCAGAAAAGGGTGGAACTACGTGAGGAGAAAATAGGTTTCAGCTGTATCTTGCCAATGCCGTATTACAATCTGTTGGCAAATGTGATTTTTAAAAATAATAGCTAAAGTGAAGCATTGTTGTCTAATGCTGGCTGAGTGTGTGTGTTAATTGAATAGGTGTGATATGATAGGAAGCCCTTGTCTTGTCATGGAGCACACATTAGGGGGGAGTTTCAAGAAAACAGGTGTCCACATTTGATTTGAAAAAAGAGTATCCTTTTATTCAGTGGGACCACCAAATGAAAGGCCTCTTGACTTTCTGGTTGCCCTTCTCCATATGAATACAGACACCTCTCAGATACAATGAAATGTTACTCGAAATGTTCATGACTTCAAAAAAAAAAAACATTCTGGAAAGAGAAATCCTGAGGATCAGAATAATGGCGAAATAAAAAATAAGTCATTTGTGAATTCTCTGGACTATTCTATGCCATCTGTTACATGCCACTGTACTGGGTTTTAACACTTTCACCCGCGACTTGGAAAGTTCTTTTAAATCGGCTTTTCTGTGGGGATTTCTGATTATGGTAACCACAGGCCATGCTACTGATGATGTCTCTGACTGCAGCATCACAGGGGAGATTTGGCTGTTTCATTCATTCCAGCCGCTGTTGCTTCCCAGCAGGTCCCTTGTCTCTGGAGTATTTTACTGTATCTCTAATAAAGGCAAAACAGAGCTGTTCTGAAGGTTTCAGTAGACACAGCCTCCACAGCCAAGTCCTCCAGAAACCTGGAGGGAAAGAAAGCTGAGACAAAGGTACAGTATCCAAATCCTCTGTGAAATGGATGCTCATATCCTAGCCCTCCTCCTTGAGCCTTCCACCTACGGAGAACTTTCGGGGGTTCTCTGCAGTTGTGCATCCAGGACCCTTTGTTTTAGGGTACAAGTGTGATTGTGTTCAAAGTGCTAGAAAATGTAAACCCCTTTTTCCAAATTAGAAAACTGCGTATCCTAGTGCAGCAAATATTCCAGCTTAAAATAAGGACCTCTCTCATCTCGGTGGTGAAAGGGGAAGGATGGGAATAAAAAGGCACAGGGACCAGCAGTCACCAAAATGAGATTCAGAAGATGTCTTCCTCCATCCAGGGGTAGATTCCTGTGTGGCTTTAGGTGAGATGCTTCAGCTCTCAGACCCTTAGTTTTTCTCTTCCATCAAATGGACTTGTTGGGACTTCAAATTTTATTATAAAAGGACGTTAGAGATCATCTGTATTTCTATGATGTGTCTTCACTAGAGATGTAAAAGGCATGTAGCCAAGTATGGAATATTAGACTCAATTTTTGAGTTGAATGAATGCGCTCTAATATTCTTCCTATTATGCTCTGAGGCTAAAATATCCTATTGCTTCTGAGCTTACATAAGCTGACCTCATTTACTATGGGAACATTTTAAGTATTTAAGAGCATGAGGGTGAGCACCATAGAAAGAATAATTCAATCTAGGTGTAAGAGACTCTTTTTTTAAGCTTCATTAACTGATAATTATTTGAGGGCAAAACAATACCCGTACTGTGTTTGATAAATGAATATTAACCACGTCATGCTGATAAAAGTCATGAGCAGAACTAGATCCCTCTGCATTTGGGTGGTGGGGGGAGACTGTTATTTTGATGCTAATGGCTTATGTTCATTTTGGATAGATAGATATCTCAAATGACTCAGCAGAGTTGACTTAAATTAGATTTGTCCATTTATACTTTGCTTATTAGTATGCCCCGAATATCTGATGCCAGCCTTATATTACAATCTGTGCTTCATAGAATTTATCTATCATGACCTAAAGATTTCTATGATAAGAAATTGATTGATCATAAAAATCATGATTATGGTTTTTTTTTTGAAAGGGTAGCATTGTGTTTTTTTCCACAAAAAAATTGTATTCTCAGAATCAGTAATATGAAATAGCTTATTAAAATCTCTTTACAATGTATGCTCTTTTGGAGTCTTTTGGTTATTAGTTCTTTATAGATATTAACTTTTTACAATGGAGAGTTGTATTAGTCTGGGTAGGCTAACAGCTGTAATAAATAACTTCCAAATCTCAATGGCTTAACATCATAAAGGTTTTTTTTTCCGCTTACATCGTGTAGTCCATTGCAGGTTGGTGGGAGCAGGGAGTGGAGGAGGGATGGGAGGGGAAGAGACTCTGCCCATCACAGGTATTCAAGGATCCAGGCCCCTTCTGTATTGTGGCTCCAACCCTCTCCAGGTTCTTGGGGTCTTCTCTATTCAGTGGGTAGTTGAGAAAAAAAGAGTGAGGATTATAAATGGGAGGTTTTCCTTAACTGGTTCAGCTTGGAATTGGGGACCTCATTTCTACTCAGCCTCCATTGGCTGGATCTCTGATATGAACTTCAAGGGAGGCAGAGCATGTGGTTTGACTGAGTGACCACGAAGCAGAAAAGACACAGAAACTAACGAGCATTAACTGTCCCTTCCACAAGACCTAGATGACAAGTTAAAGTCGATTAAAGACAGGTTTGGTGAACATAATACATGAAAACCTTATGCTGAGCATAACAGTGGTTTGTTTACTGTGGTGTTAGTGCAGATAATAGACAAGTAAGATGTGCAAATAATTACACTGTTTACAAACAATAGAGTGTGGTTGTACATCCAGACATATATAAATACTGTTTAAGGGAGGGATAAATTCTAACAATTTGGAAATTTTCTTGATATCATGGTACTGTCGTTGGGCTACAAATTCAATTACCAGAATTCCTGACTCTCTCTGCCATTTGCTTTCTGCAAAATCCTGAATAAAATTTCTGAAACTCACTTTATCATCTATAAAGTGAATATCATAATGCCTGCCTGTTTCATGATATGAAAGGGAATTTCAAATTAGATAGTGGATGGGGAAAGCTTTTGTAAGAAGTCGTTCAAATAGCAAATTAAAACTGTTGCTGTATTATTATTAATTTTTAATTCCATGACCACAGGTAAGGATTATGTTTATGAAGCCTTGTCGTACACTCACACACACATGTATGCACACACCAAGTGCGCGCACGCACACACACACACACACACACATACACACACACTTTCAGGTAGGAAGGACTGAATCAGATGCTCTACTTTTTCAGTCTTCAGATTGAAGCTAAGAGTAAATGCCCAGATATTTGGTATCCTCGTCACTGATACTTACTTCACCTGTGCCGATTTTATAACCTATCCTTGAAAGTACTATCCATTATCTGTGTCTGTTCAGATAGGCTGGACATGAAAATCTTTGTCCTTTCTGCCTCGTAATATTGTTAAGAGCTTTGGGCAAAATTAAGTTTGTGATGATGTTCTTTAAAGGGAAGTTTATTATTGTTTTAATAAGTTCCAAATATGTTTCTAGTTAATTTGGGTCACCAAAGGAAAAGTTATTTCAATCACACCTCCATATAAACGTTCTGCCAAATCTAGTATGCTTTACATAACACATTAGAGCACCAAGTATAGAGGAGGCATTCATATCTGGTGTCCACTGTTTTTTGTTACCTTTGTATTACTGATCATTAAATACCCAGGTTGCTTGTTCTCAGTAATATCATAGCATTCCTCTCTGATAATTTCACATTCTTCTGGAGGTGCAGGGCACCGGGATTCAGAGTCAGGGAGTGGCAATTTCTCAGTAATCCCAAATGTAGCTTGTCCTTAGAGCCTCTGATCAGTTTAGACATGTGTTTAAGATGGTGTCCCAGAGTCGAGATTAACTAGACTAAAGGTCATGGCTTTGGTCTAAAATTCCTATAATTGGAATTATAGGAATAATTCCTATGATCATTAGAGAGTCAGGAATTCTGGTAGTTAAATTTGTAGCCCAACGACAGTACCATGGTATCAAGAAAATTTCCAAATTCTTCCAAATTGTTAGAATTTATCCCTCCCTTAAACAGTATTTATATATGTCTAGATGTACAACCACACTCTGTTGTTTATAAACAGTGTAATTATTTGCACATCTTACTTGTCTATTATCTGCACTACCACCACAGTAAACAAACCACTGTCATGCTCATGCTCAAGACCAAACCTTCTTCGTCATTCCTTCACTTTCAAGCTGTGGCCACTTGGATGACTGTCTCAACCAAAGGATTGGCTGGCACGTTGTCAAAGAGTTAACATCTACGGAGGTTTAATGACAGTTCTTTCGCTGAGGTTGTTGACTCAGTCCTGGGAAAATACAAAGGGATAGTTTTTTGGGGGATCAGCAAGTTCTACCTACAAATTCTGACACACCATGGTGTCTTCAGTTACCTAGGCCTGTAGAGGAATTCACAAGATAAAATTAGATTATCTTTTTAATGATAGCTTTGAGGTGTACATGCCTTTTATTCAGTTCCTGTTCATTCACTCCTTAGGTCTCCCTCTGTGCTTGTTTTTAAACTACAAATGCAGTCGCCAAGTCAGATTCAAACACTGTGTCGTGTAAAGTCCCTCTCAATCCTTCCCCAATCCTAAACTCAGCTCTGAACCACTCAGACGGTTATCCTGATTCCTAAGCATGTGGACATTCTTCAGCTTCTGTTAGGAATGTCTTTTCCCTCCTTGGCCACCTTGAGAATGGCTATTTATTCTTCACACCTCAGTTTAAAAATGTCTCTCTCTAGAAAAATGGTACAGATGAACTTACTTGCAAAGCAGAAATAGAGACACAGATGTAGAGAACAAACTTATGGATGCCAAGGGGGGGGCGTGGGATGAATTGGGAGATTGGGATTGACATGTATGTACTACTGTGTGTAAAATAGATAACTAATGAGAACCTACTGTATAGGACAGGGAACTCTACCCAGTGCTCTGTGGTGACCTAAATGGGAAGGAAATCTAAAAAAGAGGGGATATATGTATACATATAACTGATTCACTTTGCTGTACAGCAGAAACTAACACAACACTGTAAAGCAACTATACTCCAATAATAATTAATTTTTAAAAATCGCATTAAAAAAAAAAGCCTTTCTCTGGAACGCATGCTGAGATGCACCAGGAAGAATTAAGGCTTTCTAATGTATAATCACATAGCGCCCTGTATGTAGGACTATTACAGCCTTCAGCCAGCATAGCCTGACTGCTCCCTCTTCTGTTTCCCTCAGGCACATTGAGAGCTCTGTGAAAACAGAAATGATATTTTATTTTTGCATCTCCAAATCCTACCCAGCCTGGTGTTTCGTAGGTATTCAGTAAACACACATGAATGAATGAAGGAATGAATGTCCCTCTTAGAAGGAGCTGGGGGGATTACAAGATCAAGTGACTGATAGGTTTGCCACTCTGAAAAGTTAGGAATCACAAATTTAGACCTGCAAATTTGGAGTGGGAAAAAATAAGGTAGTATTGCAGAGGGAGGGCAGCTAAGCATGTGGCTGCTTTGGGTATTTACTCATCAGACCAGACTGAAGCAGCCTTAATCAGGGAAAATCAATCTGCCTGTTTTCATTGTGAGCCTAAACATGCTGACGGGGGAGCCCAGATAGGTGTTCCCAACAATCTCACAGCCACCCTCACGTACGCTGTAGCTTTATTTACTTTCTGTGTATAAGTTTGAATTGTTTGTACTTATCTAGAGCAGAAAATTTATCGTCTCCAGGCGGTGTTTTGAATCATGTGTCCTTGAGGTCAAACGTCTTCATTTACAGAATACGGTCCAAACTCTGCCTGGCATTTGGACTCCTCGGTTTGCACTAAGTACTCTCTGTATTCACCAGCTATCTTTGCTAAAATTGTCCACACATCTTTCTTCGTATTCTGTTCATATCGTTTTTTTTGTTTGTTTTTTGAAAGTCCACCTCTTTTCTGTAAGACTGATGGAAACTTTATTCCTGAAACTTTTGCAGTCCGACAAGTCCCCAGGGATGTCTTCATCCTATGAATTCTCTTCTCCATTCACATAATCGCATCCTCACTTCTGACATGTTCTAAATATTTTTTTTAAAAGTTACGTTTGACAGTCAAACTTGAAATTTTTCATGAACCTCTGTGCTTTGTTTGTCCAGCTTCCTTTTAAGATTACTGATAGGAGGAACCTCTTTGCATTCAGTTGTAGCAGTTAGCACAAGGACTTGACCGTAGTTAAGTGTGTTATCAGTGTGCATGGATATTTGAAAAGGACGCCTGTGTTTAATAAGAACATTAAATTAAACTTGAGAGTGGAAGTGTCTGTGCAGTGGGATACAGAGCTTTCTTTGGAGTCAGAGAGTTGGGTGTAAATCGCAGGTCTGTTCTCTCCTTGGCAGTGTGAGCCAGGGCAATCTACCTCAACTCTTTATGCTTCGATTTTCTAATCTCTAAAAGGGGACAGTAGTAGTTGTGGAAAGGAAAACGTGGAAATAAAATCCATGTCAAGGTTGGACTGCGTGGTAAGTATCCATTAAAGGTGAGAGAGTATTAGTGATACTACATTTTGTATACACTAGGGTCACACTTTGTGTGTTCGCATCACAACCCTGCCATTTATGGGTGCTCTCTTATCCTGGGCAAGTCACGTTAATTCCCTGAGCCTCTGTTTCTCTCTCTGTAAAATAAAAAAAGGTAGTAGCGCTCTCCTTACAGTGTTATTTAGAGGAATAAACGAAGCTCTGTGTAATACATTCAGCACAGTGCATAGACTGTATTAAGCGTTTCATGAATACTGGCTGCTGTTGCTGTTCACAGTAGCAGCTATGCTAACTGAAAATTTCACTTGCTCATACCGACATGTTCATATGGAGGAAATTATATCCTTTATCACAATAAAAAAATTGTTTTTTCCAAAAAGAAAATCCTGTTACGACCCATATCCCTCTTTGGCCCTTCCTCTTGGTGTCATAGAATAAAAGACAAATGGGCTTTAAATGGGGTTCAAGTTAATATGAACATTGTTTCTTGCTTCATGTGTTTATTTTGTGCAGGGATGCTTCTGTAGAAATGAGTTCTCTGGAAAAGAGTAGCCTTGCCTGGGTAATTTATATGGATCTGATGCTTAGCCCAACTCTTGGCAGATAAGGACATCTGCCACCATGGAAAGTGTGTAGACCACAGCAGGACACTGCTGACCACACATTTTGGGTGCACCCATGCACCCACCTACTGAAGGGCTCACATTCTCGCTCATGTCAGGCAAGTACATACATCGGCTGGAGTATTTACATGGAATCTGATTCCCTCTTTCTAGAGAATAGCTAATGCTGTTTCTAAGAAGGTTAATACACTAGAGAAGTCCTTGTAGGAAGATTGACAAATGTGATTCTTTTCAAATCCTTCTAAGGGAAAAATATACAAACGAGTTGTTACTACCATTTTCCAACCTAGTAAAGCCACACTGGTTTGCAGGTCACTTTCAAAATAGGATTTGGTTTAAATCTCAGGTGCTGTCTGTCAACCTACTGCATAAATGTTAGCCAGGGTGCGTGTGTGTGTGTGTGTGTGTGTGTGTGTTTGAAGTTTCTTATAAGAAGAAAAGTTGTTCAGGCCAAATGTATAAGCTTTCAAGGGTAATGATATGCCTCTTATAATACTTACTTCAAGTGATTTTTTTGGATATCATTCTTTCCTTTTCTCTTTGTACTGCCCTTGTTTCTCCTTCTCAATATCCTTTGCTGGTTGCTGGCCCACCCTCTTCCCCTCTTCAGCTCTTTCCTAAGCCTTTCTATCTTCTCTCTGTACAATTCACTATCTGGGTGATCTCATCCTGGCCCATGTCTTTAAAGCCACCTAAATGCTTAGGGCTGTTGCCCTTTGACTCTGTTCCAGGCACACCAGCCTCCTTCCCTGCCTTGAAAATTCAGAATAGGCCACCCCTTTCAAACTTGCTATTCACTATAACTATAAAGGTATTCTCCCCGGTAGCTGCACGGCTCGCTCAATCAGTTCCTACAAGTCATAATCGTCATGTTATCTGCGAAACTTTCCCTGACCTGCCTATATGTGTGATCACCACAAGGTAACCACTCACTCTACTGCTTTTTAAAATAATTACATCGGGTGGGGGCCCAACTGGAAACAGATGGCACACTCTAAAGGTTTCACTGAAAAGAAGTTAATGAAGGAACTATGTATGAAGGTCTAGACAGGGTTAAGGGAATCAATAAGGAGTGATGAGGCACCCAGGGATAAGCAACTGTGGGGCAGCCATTGCCACCCCAGGCCTGAAGGGACAAGCAAAGAGGACTGTGTTGCCCAGAACCTATTTTCCAGCAGGATCTTTGAAGGAGGGGCTGCTCAACAGAATTGTGGCTGGAAAGGGACACAGCCACTTCAGGAACATGAAGACTCACAGGAAGCAGAGGGGGTGGGGGAGATAAAGTGGGAAGCAATACCCTGGACTTGCCCTTCTCTTGCCCTCTGAACACTTGCTGTTTCCTCCCATCGGCTGAACCCAGTAGGATTCCACGGGGCAGGTGAAGCCACCTCTAGAGTTCCATTCCCTAAGCACCCAGAACAGAGCAGAGAAGAGTGGGGAAAGGATCTATAGGAGTGAACAAAGACAAACTCTCAGAGGATATTTAAAAAGACTTATTTTCACTTGGCACTTGGAATTGTGCTGTTGTACACTGGGAATTATCACAAAATCAACATTAAATATTGGTCACCTCCTTTTTGATAGGTTAACCTCTATAGCACCCAAACTAACATTGGCTGAAGTCACACCAAGCTAGTGTGTCTTCTCCAAACAGCAGGAGTTTTGTTCAAAATATTTAAGAACAGTATGAAACAGGCACTCGAAAATGACAACAGTAGCCCAACAAATGAGAACAGAATGCCATACTGGGGTATACAGCACAATGTTCAATATAGAGCATTTCCCAGAGATACTCGAATATACATATTGAAAGGGGAAATCTTTTCTTTTCCAAGGACATTTGGAAAAAGTGTGCCTTATATCCAGGAATTGATGTGATCTGGATAACATAGGCAGTGTGCTAAGCTCAGTGTAGAAGCTGTCTCACTTCAACCTCCAACAGTCATACCCAGTAGGTTCTTGTCAGTTTATCCATTTAAGGGTTTAGATTCTGAGGCTCAGGGAAGGGTGATTTTTGCCTAAGTCCACTTCTTTAGCTGTGATGGTGCTGAGACCCACAGGCAGACTGGAACTTTCAATCCAAAACCCTAGCTCTTTGACTACTCTTAATATTAAGCCTGCCTCCAAGATAGTATAGTGGAGGTTTCAGAGCAGAAACTATTTATATTTAGAGCTTTCATTTTTAATTTCTGTTATTTTTAAGAGAAATCCCTAGGAAAGTCTCTTTTTATTTCCTGCAGGATTTTATCTCTCAAAAAGTAATTTGGATTCATTCTTGGATTTGACCAAAATCTAGAGCAGGGTCTAAAGATATGATATGCTTCTTCTCCGGACCACATTCCTTGCCCTAATCTCTGTATACAAAATATGCCTAAAATATACATGTTAATTCTGGAAATAGATTTCCTTCTGGCTTTTGGTCTGTAAAGTGGGGCCCAGAATTCTGAAGTGTGAATATTTATAGCAGGTGACACATAACACTGTTTTGACCATGGTACCTGTGAAATATAATTGCAGGACTTTACCTTGGAAAGGGCTCTTTTATTATTTTTTTGATTTTTGAATTTTATTTTATTTTTTATACAGCAGGTTCTTATTAGTTATCCATTTTATACACATTAGTGTATAAATGTCAATCCCAATCTCCCAAATCACCCCCCCACCCCCACCCCCACTTTCCCCTCCTTGGTGTCCCTATGTTTCTGCCCTGCAAACCTGTTCATCTGCACCATTTTTCTAGGTTCCACATATATGCATTAATATATGATATTTGTTTTTCCCTTTCTGACTTACTTCACTCTGTATGACAGTCTCTAGATCCATCCATGATGCTACAAATGACCCAATTTCGTTCCTTTTTATAGCTGAGTAATATTCCATTGTATACATGTACCACATCTTCTTTATCCATTCATCTGTCAATCGGCATTTAGGTTGCTTCCAGACCTGTCTATTGTAAATAGTGCTGCAGTGAATATCGGGGTACATGTGTCTTTTTGAATTATGGTTTTCTCTGGGTATATGCCCAGTAGTTGGATTGCTGGGTCATATGGTAGTTCTATTTTTAGTTTTTTAAGGAACTTCCATACTGTTCTCCATAGTGGCTGTATCAATTTACATTCCCACCAACAGTGCAAGAGGGTTCCGTTTTCTCTACACCCTCTCCAGCATTTATTGTTTGTAGATTTTCTGATGATGCCCATTCTAACTGGTGTGAGGTAATACCTCATTTTAGTTTTGATTTGCCTTTCTCTAATAATTAGTGATGTTGAGCAGCTTTTCATGTGCTTCTTGGCCATCTGTATGTCTTCTTTGGAGAAATGTCTATTTAGGTCTTCTGCCCATTTTTGGACTGGGTTGTTTGTTTTTTTTAATATTGAGCAGCATGAGCTGTTCATATATTTTGGAGATTAATCCTTTGTCTGTTGATTCGTTTGCAAATATTTTCTCCCATTCTGAGGGTTGTCTTTTTCTCTTGTTTGTAGTTTCCTTTGCTTTGCAAAAGCTTTTAAGTTTCATTAGGTCCCATTTGTTTATTTTTATTTCCTTTACTCTAGGAGGTGGATCAAAGAAGATCTTGCTGTGATTTACGTCAAAGAGTGTTCTTCCTATGTTTTCTGCTAAGAGTTTTATAGTGTCTAGTCTTACATTTAGGTCTCTAATCCATTTTGAGTTTATTTTTGTGTATGGTGTTAGGGAGTGTTCTGATTTCATTCTTCTACATGTAGCTGTCCAGTTTTCCCAGCACCACTTATTGAAGAAGCTGTCTTTTCTCTGTTGTATATCCTTGCCTCCTTTGTCATAGATTAGTTGACCATAGGAACGTGGGTTTATCTCTGGGCTTTCTATCCTGTTCCATTGATCTATATTTCTGTTTTTGTGCCAGTACCATACTGTCTTGATTACTGTAGCTTTGTAGAATAGTCTGAAGTCAGGGAGTCTGATTCCTCCAGCTCTGTTTTTTTTTTTCCCTCACGACTGTTTTGGCTATTCGGGGTCTTTTGTGTCTTCATATAAATTTTAAGATTTTTGTTCCAGTTCTGTAAAAAATGCCATTGGTAATTTGATAGGGATTGCATTAAATCTGTAGATTGCTTTGGGTAGTATAATCATTTTCACAATATTGATTCTACCAATCCAAGAACATGGTATTTCTCTCCATCTGTTTGTATCATCTTTAATTTCTTTCATCAGTGTCTTATATTTTTCTGCATACAGGTCTTTTGTCTCCCTAGGTAGGTTTGTTCCTAGATATTTTATTCTTTGTGTTGCAGTGGTAAATGGGAGTGTTTCCTTAATTTCTCTTACAGATTTTTCATCATTAGTGTATAGGAATGCCACAGATTTCTGTGCATTAATTTTGTATCCTGCAACTTTACCAAATTCATTGATTAGCTCTAGCAGTTTTCTGGTGGCATCTTTAGGATTCTCTATGTATAGTATCATGTCATCTGCAAACAGTGACAGTTTTACTTCTTCTTTTCCAGTTTGTATTCCTTTTATTTCTTTGTCTTCTCTGATTGCTGTGGCTAGGACTTCCAAAACTATGTTGAATAATAGTGGGGAGAATGGACATCCCTGTCTTTTTCCTGATCTTAGAGGAAATGCTTTCAGTTTTTCACCATTGAGGTTGATGTTTGTTGTGGGTTTGTCATGTATGACCTTTATTATGTTGAGGTAGGTTCCCTCAGTGCCCACCTCCTGGAGAGTTTTTATCATAAATGGGTGTTGAATTTTGTCAATAGTTTTTTCTGCATCTATTGAGATGATCATATGGTTTTTATTCTTCAATTTGTTAATAGAGTGTATGACATTGATTGATTTGCATATATTGAAGAGTCCTTGCATTCCTGGGATAAATCCCACTTGATCATGGTGTATGATGTTTTTAATGTGTGGTTGGATTCTGTTTGCTAGTATTTTGTTGAGGATTTTTCATCTATATTCATCAGTGATATTGGTTTGTAATTTTCATTTTTTTGTAGTATCTTTGTCTGGTTTTGATATCAGCGTGATGGTGGCCTCATAGAATGAGTTTGGGAGTGTTCCTCTGCACTTTTTTGAAAGAGTTTGAGAAGGATGGGTGTTGGCTCTTCTCTAAATGTTTGATAGAATTTGCCTGTGAAGCCATCTGGTCCTGGACTTTTGTTTGTTGGAAGATTTTTGATCACAGTTTCATATTCATTACTTGTGATTGGTCTGTTCATATTTTCTATTTCTTCCTGGTTCAGTCTTGGAAGGTTACACCTTTCTAAGAATTTGTCCATTTCTTCCAGGTTGTCCATTTTATTGGCATAGAGTTGCTTGTAATAGTCTCTTAGGATGCTTTGTATTTCTGCGGTGTCTGTTGTAACTTCTGCTTTTTCGTTTCTAATTTTATTGATTTGAGTCCTCTCCCTCTTTTTCTTGATGAGTCTGACTAATGGTTATCAATTTTGTTTACCTTCTCAAAGAACCAGCTTTTAGTTTTATTGATCTTTGCTATTGTTTTTTGTTTTTATTTCATTTATTTCTGCTCTGATCTTTATGATTTCTTTCCTTCTGCTAACTTTGGGTTTTGTTTGCTCTTCTTTCTCTAGTTCCTTTAGGTGTAAGGTTAGATTGTTTATTTGAGATGATTGTTGTTTCTTGAGGTAGGAATGTATTGCTATAAACTTCCCTCTTAGAACTGCTTTTGCTGCATTGCATAGTTTTTGTATCGTCGTGTTTTCATTGTCATTTGTCTCTAGGTATTTTTTGATTTCCTCTTTGAGTTTTTCAGTGATCTCTTGGTTATTTAGTAACGTATTGTTTAGCCTCCATGAGTTTGTGTTTCTATGGTTTTTTCCCTGTAATTGATTTCTAATCTCATAGCGTTGTAGTCAGAAAAGATGCTTGATATGATTTCAATTTTTCTAAACTTACTGAGGCTTGATTTGTGACCCAAGATGTGATCCATCTTGGAGAATGTTCCGGGTGCACTTGAGAAGAAAGTATAATCTTCTGTTTTTGGAAGGAATGTCCTATAAATATCAATTAAATCTATCTGGTCTATTGTGTCATTTAAAGCTTGTGTTTCCTTATTTTTCTGTTTGGATGATCTGTCCATGGGTGTAAATGAGGTGTTAAAGCCCCTCACTATTATTGTGTCACTGTCGATTTCCTCTTTCATAGCTGTTAGCAGTTGCCTTATATATTGAGGTGATCCTATGTTGGGTGCATATATATTTATAATTGTTATATCTTCTTCTTGGATTGATCCCTTGATCATTATGTAGTGTCCTTCCTGGTCTCTTGTAACATTCTTTAGTTTAAAGTCTATTTTATCTGATATGAGTATAGCTACTCCAGCTTTCTTTTGATTTCCATTTCTATGGAATGTCTTTTTCCATCCCCTCACTTTCAGTCTGTATGTGTCCCTAGGTCTGAAGTGCATCTCTTGTAGACAGCATATACACAGGTCTTGTTTTTGTATCGATTCAGCGAGCCTGTGTCTTTTGGTTGGAGCATTTAATCCATTCACGTTTAAGGTAATTATCGATATGTATGTTCCTATAACCATTTTCTTCATTGTTTGGAGTTTGCTTTGGTAGATCCTTTTCTTCTCTTGTGTTTCCCACTTAGAGAAGTTCCTTTAGCATTTGTTGTAGAGCTCTTTGGTGGTGCTGAACTCTCTTAGCTTTTGCTTGTCTGTAAAACTTTTGATTTCTCTGTCAAATCTGAATGAGATCCTTGCCGGGTAGAGTAATCTTGGTTGTAGTTTCTTCCCTTTCATCACTTTAAGTATTTCATGCCACTCCCTTCTGGCTTGTAGAGTTTCTGCTGAAAAATCAGCTGTTAACCTTATGGGAGTTCCCTTGTATGTTGTCATTTTTCCCTTGTTGCTTTCAATCATTTTTCTTTGTCTTTAATTTTTGTCAATTTGATTACTATGTGTCTCAGCCTCTTTCTCCTTGGGTCAGTCCTGCTTGGGACTCTTTGTGCCTCCTGGACTTGGGTGGCTATTTCCTTTCCCATGTTAGGGAAGTTTTCGACTATAATTGCTTCAGATATTTTCTGGGGTCCTTTCTCTCTCTCTTCTCCTTCTGGGACCCCTATAATGCAAATGTTGTTGCATTTAATGTTGTCCCAGAGGTCTCTTAGGCTATCTTCATTTCTTTTCATTCTTTTTTCTTTATTCTCTTCTGCGGCAGTGAATTCCACCATTCTGTCTTCCAGGTCACTTATCCATTCTTCTGCTTCAGTTATTCTGCTATTGATTCCTTCTAGTGTAGTTTTCATTTCAGTTATTGTATTGTTCATCTCTGTTTGTTTGTTCTTTAATTCTTCTAGGTGTTTGTTCTTTAATTTTTCTAGGTCTTTGTTAAACATTTCTTGCATCTCCTCGATCTTTGCCTCCATTCTTTTTCAGAGGTCCTGGATCATCTTCACTATCATTATTCTGAATTCTTTTTCTGGAAGGTTGCCTATCTCCACTTCATTTAGTTGTTTTTTCTGGGGTTTTATCTTTTTCCTTCATCTGGTACATAGCCCTCTGCCTTTTCATCTTGTGTATCTTTCTGTGAATGTGGTTTTTGTTCCACAGGCTGCAGGATTGTAGGTCTTCCTGCTTCTGCTGTCTGCCCTCTGGTGGATGAGTCTATGTTAGAGGCTTGTGCAAGCTTCCTGATGGGAGGGACTGGTGGTGGGTAGAGCTGGCTGTTGCTCTGGTGGGCAGAGCTCAGTAAAACTTTAATCCACTTGTGTGCTGATGGGTGGGGCTGAGTTCCCTCCCTGTTGGTTGTTTGGCCTGAGGCGACCCAACACTGGAGTCTACAGGGTCTCTTTGGTGGGGCTAATGGTGGACTCTGGGAGGGCTCACACCAAGGAATACTTCCCAGAACTTCTGCTGCCAGTGTCCTTGTCCTCATGGTGAGCCACAGCCACCCCCCACCCCCGCCTCTGCAGGAGACCCTCCAACACCAGCAGGTAGGTGTGGTTCAGCCTCCTACGGGGTCACCCCTCCTTACCCAGTGTCCTGATGCACACACTACTTTGTGTGTGCCCTCCAAGAGTGGAGTCTCCATTTCCCCCAGTCCTGTTGAGGTCTTGCAGTCAAATCCCACTAGCCTTGAAAGTCTGATTCTCTAGGAATTCCTCCCCATGTTGCTGGACCCCCAGGTTGGGAAGCCTGACGTGGGGCTCAGAACCTTCACTCCAGTAGGTGGACTTCTGTGGTATAAGTGTTCTCCAGTTTGTGAGTCACCCACCCAGCAGTTATGGGATTTGATTTTATTGTGATTGCGCCCCTCCTACCATCTCACTGTGTCTTCTCCTTTGTCTTTGGATGTGGGTATCTTTTTTGGTGAGTTCCAGTGTCTTCCTGTCAGTGATTGTTCAGCAGTTAGTTGTGATTCCAGTGCTCCCGCGAGAGGGAATGAGAGCACGTCCTTCTACTCCGCCATCTTGAACAAGTCTCCGGAAAGTGCTCTTTTAGAATCTATGTACCACGTACATGAACAATTGACAAACCTGAATTTTATTACTTACCATGTTATTGATACCTTTTAAAACCCAAATTGCTGCTTCCTTTCTCTCTGCTTTATTCTGGTATCTGAATTGAATACCAAAGAGAAATTACTCTTTTAAGCGCTTCTTTTGCAATAATTATTTTGAATCCTTAAATCCTGATCCATGCCTTTTTTGGGGTCCCAGGTAGGCTAGGCTACCTGGGTGGATAATTGGAAGGTTCCTCTGGGTACAGGTTTTTCCATCACAGCTTATAATGTCTTTGTTAAAATGAACGAACTTTGTAAAATGGAGGAAGCAAAGATGATTAATATGAGCCGGAGCGTGTTGGAACCTTGATTTTTTTTTTTTTTTTTTGGTTTATGTACATCATACTTGCTGATTAAGTTAATGAAGGAAGAGTGAAGACTTCCTACTCATCATTTTAATAAACTTTTGCATTTCCCAGGAGGAAATTTCTCATTTTTCTCAAGGTGATTTGTGTGTGTGTGTGTGTGTGTGTGTGTGTGTGTGTACTTAAGTTGTCCAAATGATAAATAGTGCCCTAGGTAAGTTGCAGGCTGTATATGTAAGAAAAAGTAATATTGCATTGGAAAGTTTTTAGATAAAGTAGAATTCAATTTTGTTTTGAAAGGCTGTGATGAATGTTAACCACTTTTTTGCTGAAATTCTTTTCAGACATATCTTAATCTTTTTTAATTATCCATATGTGATATTTTAAAACATCAAATGTATAATAAATTAGGAAAATTCTGTTATTAATAACATGTGAGGGAACGGTTTGTTCTTGATTTCCTTTCTCCACCCCCTTGAAATAAAGACAGGGTTAAGCTTGAAAGCTATAAAGTGAGCTGAGTTTTGTAGTTCTGTTTTGTTTTGTTTTGTTTTGTTTCTTTGTTACCAGAGTTCTGCAACAGAGAAAATTATTTCCCTGGTTTCCTCACAATGAGATGCTGCGTGTTTCATTCAAAACAACAATAATGGAAACATACCCTGCATGTAACATGTCTAAACACCCACAAATAAACAGTGGGTGTTTAGACATAACAGTGAGATTAATGCCACCTTCAACTTGGGCTTATTCTTAGGCACTTATGTAGGCATGAAGATTTAATTTTCCCTGTCACATGAAGCAAATGCCTCCTCTGATTGGGTGGATTTGTTCTGGGGTTCTCCTTACTACCCTCACTTCCCACACTGCTTTTTTGACACATTGTTAGTCCTGTTAGATACAGACCTTGTTTCATGAAACACTGAAGAACAATTGTTGGTAAATAGAATTAGCATGTGACAAAGTTTTAATTTTGTACGCAGTGTAAATATTATAGATGCCATATTGCTTTGTTTTAAGATGGTATAATGGATGTTTTGGTCCTTTAAAATTTTTTTTAACTTTTATTTTTTGAGAAATAGAATCCCTTTATCTTAGATTCTAAATACATCCTGAAACATATTAAGCATCACAGACCTTATACTTATTTAGAAGTTGATATCATCGTAATTTTATTTTCAGATGGTCAGTGCTAGGACAATTTGCATTTTAAATTCCAAACGATGTAACAGATTTAACAAGAGCCAAGCTAGCTTATGTGATCCAAAAGCTAATATTGTCTCCAGCACTGATTTTCTTCTACCTAACGTTTTGTCGCAGTGTTAGACATCTGGAATTGAAATGTGTCTGTTTTATTTGTTTTCCTTCCTCTGTCCTACCCCACATCCAGTTAATTGTTAAATCCCGTATTTTCTCCTTCTTCAGTGTTTCTCCTCTCTGTCATCTGTTTATTTTCTGTTTTTCATTCTAACCATCATTATTCTGATAAAAGGCCCTCTTTTCTTTAAGCCTAAATTTCCCAATGCTTCTACCTCCCTGGTTAAGGTCATTCCCAGTTCACAATCCTTACACGAAGTTACCAGATTACTTTCTAAAAATCTGGTAAATCTCTCAACATTCAGAGAACCTCATTCAAATCAATAGTAAATCTTTCGTGCTGTACCCTCAATGAGTCTTTCTCCTGTGTTTCCAAGGTGGTCTTCTAGAATATTCTCTGTAGGAATTTGACATCCTAGCAAAACCTAGTTATTTCTGAAGGTGCCTATTTTTTCCTCTGAGACTCCTTCCCACCTCCCCGCCTCCTGCCATTCTATTTACCCAACTTTTTCTTTGTGACTAAACGCAGCCCTTTACCTTTTCTGAAGTTTTCCTTGAATCACCAGCCAGGTAGGGCTACCCCCCAAACTCACTGAACTTTTTCTACCACCTTATGATTCCACTTCATTGGGCTGTGCATTATAATAACTTTATTTATTGAATAGTATCTTTTTATTACATGTGTATTATTTGGGAGCATTGGTCAAAAGGACTCACAGTTGGATCTCATTTATTCCTCTACCAACTTTGAAAGACAGGTACAAGTGTAGCTGAGAAATCCAAATTAGCCCTGTGCTTTCAAAGCAGCAGAAGTACCCTGCTTGTCTGACTTCAAAACCTTTGTTCTTTGAAGAGGTCTCAATATAACCATTTGTATTTGCAACTTCTCTGTTAGATTTTTTGTCTTTTGAGGGTAGGCCTTACTCTTACTCACAATTGTATCTTCTACGTAAGGTACCTTACACATAGTTTTGTAATTTCTGAACGCTATTAGAAATAGGTATCAATTTAATAGATAGGGGATGATAAGTCTATCAGGATGGAAAAGAAAGCAGCATCTGTGTGATCCCCATGGCTTGATCTGGATAGGGGAACTGGATAGGGGATATATTTTTAATACTGTCCCCTCCCACTTTCGGGGGCCATAGGTAGCTCAACCTAAGAATTTTATCTGGGATGTGGTAAAGAGAAACTGCAGTGTCAAAGCTTTTGCAAGTTCTTAGTATTGCTGAAGGTGTTGACCCAGGGCAGCATCACATTAATGATGCTTTTAGTTAGAAAAGTAACAACCAGGTGTAGTCCAGGCAGGTGACAGAAGGGAAATAAATTGGTTCCACGTGATAAAGTGAAAGGGCTCTTTTCTCCAGGTTTTCACCTGGCAGCCTAAAAGATTTAATGGATGGTGTTTGTGCTGAATGGATAGTAGTTGAATATTAAAGTATCATTTGAGATATAGGTAAATATAAGTCCTAAAATATTAGAATACAGGGCAGTCACTACTAGTAAGGGAATAGCTAATTATACCAAAATCCCAAACCTATCTCTTTAAGTGTTCTCCTTCTAGAATGGAGAAGGGGCCTGTTGTTTGGATCCAAAAATGTCCTATTTAAGCTGTTTAATTTGCTTCGAGGCAAAAATACAGTTGTCTGCAGAACTTTCCTTATTTATTTGCACATATGCCACGATAGGGTCTCTGTCAGCTTTGGTCAAATGATGACACATCTTGAGTCAGGTATTCGAAGGTACAATAGATTAATGAGAAGTGACTTGGTCTTATCCTAGGGACTGGGGTGGGTGTCAGAGAAAAATTCTGGTCTGCTGAGAGGAGCAGTTGATTCGGAGGTGATCTATATTTCTGTTGGGGAAAGTAGTTGAAATGTGGCCTGAAAGATAATAGGGACACAGAAAAGGACTGAAGTTAGTTTTAGTGTCATAAGGCCCTACACGTAGATTTGTATGACTTATCATTCACTTTGCCTGAGTAGCAAAGTGAGGTCTATTTAATTAAATGAAAGTCTCAGTATGCTTATTAGAAAAAAGGAACTACAGGAATTCCGTGTTGTCCCTGTTGTGAAACATGGAAAGCCTCGAGGTTTCCAGGCCTGCACAGAGTCAGCTATTTCTGTAGTAACAGGAATGGGAACACTTCGATCATCTCCTTACATTGTACACATCCCTAACCACAAAGTTGTAATGTTGTTCTTACAGTGACAAATGAAAAATTATAAACATTTCATTTGGAGGCAAATTTACCATGTTGTTCTCCGAGTCCACTTGGCCAGTGAAAGAGGCAATTCCTAAAAGCTCCTTCCACGGCAGCGTCACACCCCTGCAAAACCACAGTCGTTGGCTTTTTCAAATCACAAGTGACATGTTGAGGTTGAAGAATAGCTGACTCTGTAGGCCTCCTGCCAAAGTGAACTTCCTGAAGGATGCACACACCTGTCTGAACGTCAAGGCCTGTGCCCTCAGACTTCAGGGTGTTTCTACATTTGTTTTTCGAATTTGAAACTCTGTCTTCCAGCATCCAGATTTGCTCCAGCTTTATGAAAGCAGCTCCAGAGCCAGGTGAAGGAAGTGAGTTTCTCATCCTGGTCCGGGGCTCGTGGTCCAGACGGTGCTTTAGTGCACTCTCCCAGTGGGTGAGGACGGAGTGTTAGCGTAGACAGCAGAGTTAAGCCGGAATGTCCTGCAGAGACTCACCATCACAAAGGGTAATACTGCTTTATCGATCCCTTCCACACTGTCTCCCACCGTTGTGTTAAGCCTGTGGCGAATACAACCTTTACAAAACGAGATCTGGAGATACGACTTACTTTCTAACTTGAACCTGGACTTTAAAAACATGGATAAAAGCCTGTTTTGTAGGAATGGCGTGGTATTGGCATTTCAGAGTGTGAGTGATAAAAATAAAATCAAAGTCAAGTATCTCAACAGAGGGAAAAAGTCACATTGAGACTTGCACACATGCATATAAAACGGGGCCACAGTCTTCCATTTAAAGCAGAAATAATTTGACCGCGTTGTATTGAAACATCCAATTTTTTTCTTGTTACTTTAAGAGAGGCAACATTGTTAGCATACACTTTTAGAGATTAGATCTTCATTTTTGTCTCAGACTTTATGAACAGGGAGCATTATTTATGTCAATGAGGTTAGGTGAGGTTCTGTAGACCCATAGATTGATTTTCCAGAAATATTGATGATTTATAATCTCTTATACTTTGTGATTCTTTCCCCTTAATAAGGCATTCCACTATCAAGGAGTTAAAAAAAAAAAAAGGCTTTTGCTGAGAGCTGCATGGGAATGTGTTTTTAATTGGCACTGTCACCCTTCTAAGGATAATGGGAAAAAGCTTATACTTCATCGCTTGCATGATTTTTGATTTTACCTTTGTTTGTTACAATGCAGTATTAAGGGGGAAAAGAATTGGCCATAAGGTTCCTTTTAAAAAGGCTTTTCCTTTCATTGTACATACTAGTGGGATGAGAGAGAAGTAAAAGACAGATTTACTTTTACGTTTAATCGAGTCCAATAATAATTGCACTGTGGTAACTTCTTTGAGCATTACATTTTCGGTAAGTAATTTATCAGCTGCATTCTTTTGAATTTTATTTTATTTTTAACTTTTTTTTTTCTGGAGGGGATTAACAGTTACCATAGGATTTATACACTGCAGGCATTTTTTCCCCCTTTAATAAATAAAGCTTATTGATGGCATAGGCTTCCTGAAGCCTCCCTGAACTTCGTTTTTACACTTATAGCTTGAGGTTTAACTTATTTTGGTTCTTGTCCTGACTTAGTTAAGAATGGCTGGGTGGCTGATGGGACGTGAGGACAAAAGAAATTCGTGGTTAGCGCAGGTGACCAACTTGCCCTAGTTTATCCATGGCATTTCCGGTTTTAGCACTGAAAGTCTCTGGGCGCAGGGAGCTCCTGGGTCCCAGGCAAACCAGGAGAGTTGGTCACCCTGTGTTGGCACATGGTGCTGGAGCTGGACCGCCCCGATGGAAGCTTCATGTGGAAAGTTCTAAATTAATAAAGATTCAGTTTCTTCCCAGCTGAGAGAACAGAAGTGAAGAGTGAGACAACAGAACAGACGGGGAAGGATATTCCTTAAAGGCAGGACTGGGGAAATTCTGAGAAAGAGCTGACTCAGGCCACGGCCAGCTCACCTTGGTACCATTTGACCTGCCTCACCTTTTCCTTTTCCCCAGCTTTTTTCAGATGAAGTGCTTATTTACAAATCCTTCTTTACTCCCTCCTTTCTGTGACTGTTCTCCGTTCCCTCTGGAGAAATAAATTGCCTGAGCCTGAGATGCCCAGTTACCTGTAGGCTGGTTCGGTTTGGCTGTTAACGGGTATTTCGATTCTTCAAGCCTAGGGTTTCTTAGTTGTATAAGGGGCGTCTTCAAGTAGATCAGCAGAGCGATCTGCTAGAAATAACCATGGCCTATATGTGAGCAGTGGTGTTCCTGAAAGGTTTTGTAGGAAATTCGGGTACAGCAGCCATGGTATTTTAGAACTTATGACAGCAAAACTGCTGAACTGTTTGGCCTGATTTTCCCTGAAATGAGACCATTAACGTTGTTATAGAAACAAATCCAGCAGCAGCCCTTTACTCCTCTCTCTTCCTTATAATTATGTTCCTTTCTCCCTTCCCATGTCCATTTCTCCCTTTTTCCTTCCTTTCTTTCCTTCATTTTTTCTTTTAAATCTACACAAGTGTTTGCATTTCTAAAACTTTGATTTTTCTTGGTTCTCTGATTTTCCTAAGGAGCTGCTCGCGCGCGCGCGTGCGCGCGCGTGTGTGTGTGTGTGTGTGTGTTTCACATGCCCTATCTTTCAGTCAACAAGAATACCTGACATACTATTGTGTAAAGCAGAAAAGATCTAGCTGTGCATTTGGCACAACCTGGGAAAAGAAATATTGTTGCATCAAGCAGAAAATATCTAAATGAGTTCCTCCTTGCATATCAATATATTAATGGAAAGATTAGAATTCTGCATAGCCAATTCTGTATGTAATAAAAATCGTGAGATATGTTGGTTTCAGTGGAGCGATGGACAAACATGTTAAAATTTTCATTGCAGAACAGCACATACGACGATGTGCACTCTTGCATTTTTGTTTTGTTACGAAACTTAAGAAATCTGCATATTACATTTTGCCTGAAATCTTGGATTTCTTTAGAAGGGGTTTGGAATGAAAACACTTTTCTTTATT
This sequence comes from Delphinus delphis, assembly GCF_949987515.2. NCBI lineage: Eukaryota > Metazoa > Chordata > Mammalia > Artiodactyla > Delphinidae > Delphinus > Delphinus delphis. Next base: position 30,134,427 of record NC_082685.1, on the reverse strand, counting down.
TTTCCAGTCTAGATACTATATATGGGTTAGTTCGTGTTTATTTCTACCAAAAAAGCAGTCATTTGTAAGTAGCCGATCTTATTCGAGGTTTCATCTATAAGGCAAGTTAAATTAAGAAAGATTTTGTAGTTTTTGATAACTAATAATCCTTGCCAAATTTAGAATGTAGATGTAATTTGCTTTCTTATAAAAATTTTAAACAGTAGCAAAACATTTCAAATAAATGCTATTTTATCATTTGTTGTTTGGATGCTGGGATGGAAAATAGCATTGCTAATGATATTGATTTAAGTTAAAAAGAGTTTCTACATGAGGGAAATTTCTGCTAATATATATGTATATATACATATGTATTTATGTATATTCATATATTTTAAAAAGATTTTTTTTCTAAATTCAGTTGAGTGAATGTGAAATTATTCGTCAAATAGGTTAATAGGGCCGTTCAATGCATCCATTAAACATTACATAAATGTTTCTTGTTTTCTTGAAAGACTTTTGCTTTTTTAAAGTACTCTTTGAATCTTGTTTTTTAATTTGGAGCTTCATTCTACTGTTTTTCTTCCATTTTCTACTACACTATTTTGTGACTAATAGTGAATACAAAGATTTGTGTTTTGTTTTTTTTTTAATGACTTTAGAAATCTTTATGAAATATTTTCTAAGCTTTTGGTGTCCTCTATTGTTTTTACAACTTGAGAAAAGTTCTCAGTTAAAAAGAATTCAGAACTTCTAATTTTACATTTGCCTTTTTAGTCAACCCCCAAATAAATTGTCAAAAAAATAACTTCTTATTTTTTAAGGGGAGGTATAGAAATACAGGGAGTTTCCATACAAATCTGCCAATTTCCTATAACATTTCAAATGTATGATTCCATTCCTCCTCTGTTGCTTTAACAAGGAAATTCCCCTCAAATTACAAATAATAATGATAGTATCATGCTATTTTGAGTCAAAATTATTTGGGGGGAGATCTTACGAAACGTATGAAGTGTCCATTGATATAAATGTGTTATTAAATATTTACCCTTAATTTTAACAATACTAACACTGTGTTTAAACTCAAGAAGAGATTCTAACTGTAAAGTGTATCTCTGTTTTTTAAAAAAAAACATCTCCCATTAGGTTGTCATTTCTGTCCTCTGCCTCTTTACCACAAATTCAAGCAAGGAGAACTAACGTTATTTATACAGTTTAGGCAAGGTTGCATTTAAAGGCCCATTATGTTATTTTCACCATGATTTGCTGTAAATCATCCCTCATTGTCGTCTATTTTATCCTTCACATTCACACACATGATTAGAATGATGGTATGGAAGGTCAAGCATGAAAATGATGCCATTTTGATGATGCATTCAGCTTTGTATGACTGATATTTATATTGGTCTTGACTCTTCCACTTACTCCATATACAGTTTCAAGGAAATCGTCTCCCCCCAACTTCCTGGTGTGCAAATCTGATAGGTATACTACTTGCTAATAAAACAGATGTCTAAGTTGAAGTTGCCCTGCTAGCAAAATACTTATTTACATAGAAGAGACCTAATAACATGTTGTTAGATCATCTTCCTTGTCAACAAATGACACATTTCATATCTTCCTGAATTTTGATAATTTAGATAGCCTATCACTGTTTTCAAATACAACTATATACCCAGAATCAGGCCAGTGATCCATACTCAGCAAACATTTGTTGAATAAATATACCATGTTTAGGTTTCTTGTTATATATGGACCCAGCTGTTTGATTTTCCATTTGGGGGATGGTACTCTCCTCCTCTTAAAAATGAGAGATCAACTAGCTTGTTTTAAAGACGTGCCAGCCTTCAGAGTCTATGATTCTGTAATGTATGTATTTTATACGTTAAGTGACTCACAGCCAAGCAAGCTAACTTGCAAAATCAGCAAAATGAGCCACCTGAACCATAAAACAAAGAAAAAAATGGCCACTTACTGCATTTTAAAAACATATTTCAGATATGGATTTCAGAAATGGAAATGTACTAATATAATAAATTTACTACAACTAGAATAGTAAATTTATTGTTAAATACCCATCTCATTTTACACATTAAAAGTAATTTTACAATTTTCTTTGACTTATAAAGGGACAAAGCTTTCTGACATTGATTTTTTGCCCAGAAGCACACATGCTTTTGAAATCTCCATATTCAGGAAAACAGATTGTCTTTAGACCCATTTCTGGCCACTCAACCTGTGTACACAAAACTCATGCAAAAGAACAGATGACTTGGTGTTTTCAAGAATTATCCTAATTCCTGTTGTTGAAAACATATCCTTTGGAGATATCTCAGGAAATGAATTCTTGGCTCTGAACATAGTTTTGAACCAGAAAACAAGTAGAGCCCAAGGTGAGGAAGTGAAGTTTATGTTGTTATAACCCGGAGTAGGCAATTTCTTTTCAGCCTTTTTTTTGCTCTTTATTGCAGAAACCAAGATATATACATTTTTCCTCTGGCAGGGGCTTGTTAAATACAAACAATAGCATTTATATAGCACCTTATACCAAGGTAGAAAAGTGCAAGAAATCCTGAAAGTGCCATTTATAAATAATATATAAACATAGTGATGGTAACAAGTTTTTGTTTTCGTTTTGTTTTGATTGTGGAGGGGGTGGAACGAAGTGTCTCATTTCTACTGTATTTCAGTGTCTGTTGGTACACTTAAAGGGCCACGCATGGTATTAATCTCGATTAATTTGCAATGGTTTGGGATCACTACATGCCTGACACTTACATGTGTATATTATTGTACAAGATTGAAAAAACGGCTTTGAACCTACCAAGAAAGTCAACCCATTTCCCCTTTTTATGTCCTCATCCTATTTGTGCTTGCTGATTTAACCCCAAGCAGTCTCTTTTATAGCCCTTAGGCTACATTTTGGTGATAGCTGCCAAAAGGTGAATTTAGAGGGTCCAGTTTGGTGCAAAGGTCTTGAGTATAAGTCTTAGCACCAAAACTTGGAATTCAGCCCTTGTCCTGCTAGGTAATATGATGCAGAAATCATTCTTTCCAGGCTTGTTTTCCTTCACTCTATAATAGGAATAAAGATCTAACATAGCTAAGAGGGTCAAATAATGTTGGCTATATAAAAAGACCTGTATATTTTACATTTTTTGAGCATGCACACCAAACAATAAAATATTTAAACACAGTCTTTTATCTATTGTATAACTAAATATATATAAATAAATTAAATACATGTGTAACTCTACTGATACAGCATGCAAATTGTTAAATGAAAATGACTATTTTTCTCAAAAACAAGATAAAGAAACCAAAATGAATAGTAATTCTCATGTTTTCTTCCTCCCATCCCAGTGATTTTCTTACCCCCAAACCTGAGGGATGCAACCCACTTTGGAGATCGCTATTTTAAATAACTTGGAAAATGCAAGGTATAGCTGATGTTGTCATGACTAGTTTAGCATGGCTACAGACTGAATTCAAAATTTCAGCCTCTGCACCCATTCTGTTGGGATAAATAACTGTATGTCTACTTCTTTAGCAATCTAAACAGAGTTCAGAGTAGTGGGTCATTAGGTTAATGTAGGAGCAAGCAAAAGGAATTCTAGAACCTTGTAAGTTTTTATCTAATCTGATTATTATTTAAAGCCCTTTGTAAAAATAAGAACTGACATCTGTACAGTACCTAACAGTCCACAAATCTCTTTTCAGGCACATTAACTCATTTAACCCTCCCTATTTGCATGTAAGTTAGGTACATTCAACATACTGATTTTTACAGATAAGTAATTGAATCTTCCCTATTTTCTGAAATACCATCTGGCTCCAGTGCCCATGCAAAAGGTACTTCCTACAGCGTCTTGTGGCCTTAACTTTTTGCCTCCCATCGAATGTTGAAAGTTTCCGATATAAGGATCGTTATTAGAAATCATTTCTTTGATTTTCTTACTATGGGTAGCAGATTGAGTAAAGCAGTACACTATCCTTTGCGATTTCTCTACTCACCATCTCCCTGGCCCCTGCCTTTCAGTGTTACATAATTTAAGGAGAAAGGAGTGATAATTGGGGCTCTTTTTTTTGCTTACTATAACCCATTTAACACACCAGTTTCGATCCTGCATCTTGAAGCTAAGAATCTAATTGATTGTGGGATTCTTAGCATGCTGATATGACATTGTATGTGACCAAAATCAATTATTTTATTGATATCATCTACAGGGACTCTTATCCTTGACTAAACCCCTGAAATGATATGCACATTGTTGTGTGTATGTGCATACTTGCACTTTTTTGGAGTGAGGTTTTATATATTTCACCAGATTCTGAAAAGTTCTGTGACCCACAAGGACTCACTGTCTTGGGTTTCAAGCTCTTCCGCGAGATTCCTATCTATTCCTATCTAGTGTCTAACCTTGATGATGGAGAAGCACATAGAGGGCGTGGGGAGACTAGACTATCATTTGGTTCCATTTCTTGAAGATCATTTGTCGGCTGCAGTTGCTTAGAAAAACGAAGTTTTCAGATTCACTGCAAACTTCCATTCTCTTTTCATGGCCCTCAGAAACCTTCAGAGTGTCTTTGAGGGGGCAGGAAGCAAAGCCTCTTTCCCTCCAGGTTTGAGGGTTTTGTTATATGAATACCTATGTTCTCACCTATGCTTTATACCCACAAAACTGCCCCCCTGTGGTTCCCACTAAGGCGGAGCTGACTGCTGTGACTGTCTGCAAATCCATTTGGTGGTGGCAGGGGTAATTTTTCAGCTGAACATTGATGATGTCTAGCTCTTTTCTACTTTATGGTTTAGGGCATTTATAATTTGGGGCAAGAAGATAAAACATTTAACCAAGTGGAATTCAGCAAATGTCCCAGAGTGTGGCTTTCATGATTACAAGTTCAATCAACCCTTTTAAAGATTTACTTTTTTCCCCCTGAATTTCTCTTTGAAAGTCTATTTCAAGAGGAATCTTTACTTCATTTCACAATACTCACTCAAGTATTTCAATAGAGAGGACATAAAACAAAAGAGAGTATCAGCTATGAACTCATATAGGTTTCTTGCATTTGAAAGAAGGGTCTCTCACCTTTAATCCTTAGGCTTCAATTTAAGTTTGGGGGTAAAACATTGGAAAGGGGGTAAAGGAAATGATGTCTTGTGTAATATAGGTAAAACAGCTGCTCTCCGCCAGTCTGTCTTCAGCGAGGCTTGCTGAAGCAAGGAAGGAATCAGGTGTTAGAACAAATAGAACTATGAAAATGGGTCTGTATTAAAGCATGCCTGGAGGACTTTAGTGAGATTCCCTTTGGGAGACCAAATTTGGAAACAGCCCTTGGGACCACACGCAGTTGGCTTCTCTGTCAAGTCACTGCAAAAAGTGTGGGTCTTCACGGCCTGCCGAGCTGAATGTGGGGCAGAGGCATGTGTCCTGTATGGGGAAATAACCTGAATACAAAAGAAACAAGAAATCCAAATGGATGATCCCACCCCCGGCTAGAGACGAAGTAACAGAATTAAACCGATTGTGACAAGGAAGTCCAGTGGTATGAATAGAAATCAGCTGTGAATAGAAGCCTTAAAGACAGGCCTGGTACCCGCCTTTAAAAAAGGTATTGTGTCTTTGAAACGTTGAGCGTCAATCTCCTTGTCCTGCATCAAATCACGTTTGAAAAAATCCAGCAGAATTAACCATGCCTCGTCAAAAAAAAAATCTTTTTTTTTTTTTTTTCTGGTAATGTGAATAACCCCTCTTCACCACCAACCATGGCTTTAAACTTTGTTGTCATTAAATTAGGTCTTCTCGGTGTCTTAGATTTGCCAGTTGAGGTCAGCTCAGAGATGCACTAACAAATTGTTAAACAGTCGTAAGAGAATCATTCTTATGCTTTTGTTAGGGAACCGTTGACCCGAAACTGCCCGCCTTGGCCAGGCAGGATGCTAACCCCTTGCAAGAGTTGTCTCACAACAGGAGGTCCTGATAAGGAACTTGGCGCTGCCGCTGAAAACTTACCGGGAGAATTTGGGAGGGGCCAAAAGAGGGAGGAGACGACCGACCTCCCAGAGTCCTTCTCGCTGGCGTCCATCTTGGCTGAGGGATGCGCGCGCCACCAGGAAGGACCCTGAATCACCAAATATGGGCCCAGCAAGATGATTGGCCAGAGACCATGCGGAAGCTAACGCCCTCACCATAAAACCTGAGACCACGGGCCCCGAGGCAGAGCAGTTCTTCCGGTTTCCCTTCACGAAGGAGCTGCTCTCCGTTCGGGCACCCCTTCCCAGTGAAGTCTTTTGCTTTGTCGGTACGTGTGTCTCCTCGGACAATTCATTTCCGAGTGTTAGACAAGAGCCCACTTTCAGGCCCTGGAAGGGGTCCCCCTTCCTGGAACACTTTGATTCTGCTAGATGTGAAAACGCTACTCCAGCATACATCTCAGATGTTCTGTGTGAATCAACTGTTCTCAGTTAAGTACTGTCTGATTTAACAAGGAATGCTGTAATTAGTGACTTGCCTCTCAGGAAGTGAATGGCCAAAGGGAGGCCGACAGTGGATCATGCTTATCTTCAGAGGGCCACCTCCTCTGATGTTGATAACAGCGTTGGCCAAAATGGCACTCCCTCACGTGTCCGGCGAGAGGCAGCAACACCAGGTAGGTTTGAAGATCTTAGCTTACTTTTTGTATGTACTTTTGCCTGTGTCTTGCACCTGGGTGTTACATGATAGATGTTAAGGGCCTGACATTCTCTCCAGATTAACCAAAGTAGTGGTCTGGAGGCTTTTGCATTTGTTCGCCCTGAACCTAAAGGTAAGAGGCCAGTCTTGATTGTTACCTAGGGTCTCTGTCCCCCTTAGGGTGTCCCAAAGTCCCATCAGCAGTAGCTGTTGGGACTCCTCTCCCCCCACATCTTCCTCCCTAGCCCTCCTCCTCCCTCCACCTCCTCCCTTTAGGTGATGTAAGTTGAATTGAAAAGTCAGCAGCAGTGGATTTCTCATTCAATATGTTCTCGGGGGAACCTGCTTGTTTAGAATTCACATCCCCACTCTCCATCCCATTATAAAGGAGGTGGAGTGGGGGAGGATTGCTGCTGGTCGTAATTTTCCAAGAACAGGTGAAATACATTCTGTCTTGAATAAAACACCCCGGAGCCATAACTTTTGAGGCTATTTCACATTTTCCCCCCTGGCAGAGGCTGTTGTGTTTTGTTACAGAGCAAGGAGTTGTTATTAGAGTGTTATGGAAACCAGGTGTTAGAGCTGATTAGTCACTAATCTTCCATCTCTGGGAGCTTGGCTCCAATCTTCTTTCTGTTCATCAGAGTCATTCTGTTGCGTTAATTTATTCATCCCCACTCTTAAGAGCCTTGTCAAATCAACATGGTGGTCTCTGCTGGGTCCCTAATGCACTATAGCCCAGATCACAAACCTACTATATGACACATAATTCAGGATAATTGGTAGTCAGTGCTCAGACGGCCCTGTGATTAAATGGGTATGGAGATTGAAATCGCTTCTCACCTATTAGAAGGGAGTCTCGCTAGGCCAAGGGCGTTCTTCAGCGGAGGCTACTGCTGGAAAGGGCTGCATTGCATTCCCAGCTTTATGTGGTTTCTGATGGATGAGATAGCACTTCTTTCTCCTCTTAATATTTTACCTCTCAAAACACAAAATGAGCCACTTAACTTTATATTTCCTTTTTTTAGACTCCATCTCAAGTCTTCATTAGTAAATCTTAATGACTGCTAAAATTAAAAGAAATGCTTCACCTAGTACAAAAGGGAAATAGACCACCCCCCCCTTTTATGCTGCTTTTGCCAACAGCTCACTTTTGACAACTGTTTATAATGCCACAAAGGGAAGAGTTTGACAAGGTGTTTAATTTTTGACAAGTAATGTGACCAGTTCTGTGTGGCTTGAAACAGCTGTTTCTGATGAAAATAATTTAGCACAGCCAGGAGGAAGCTTTACGTGGTAGTGAAAGCCGCATTTACATTCGCTCTGAACCTTGTTTCTTATGTCTGTGAGGTCTTTAAAATTATAAAAATAATGTATGTTTGCAAATTTGTAAGATACAGACAAGGTAATAAAAATCCATGATGTCTCTCTATGAAGGGAGAAATTATTTGGCATTTATTTTCTTTTGGTCCTTTTGCACATGGAGTAAACCCGAAGGATGTGTGGATTAGATCAATTAGATCCATGATGTTTCTGTTCTGCTGAGGTTCATGTATTTGCCTTTTAATTTCAACAGTTGTTTGTGTTACTTTCTACTCATTTTCCTGTATGAAGTAATTCACATCTATAAAAAGTCTTCCTGTATGAATCACTTTCCCCCCTACCCTGGGAAAATGACCACAGTAAGAAAGCCACTTGCTACAGCTTGAGATGGAAATGATAATACAAACATGCAGTCCCTAAATAAACAAACAGACAGACAAACTGGTCTTTTACCAGAAAACTACTTTATAAATTATTGTAGTTTATAGAATCACTCATGGTCTGAAGGAGACTTAGAATTTCTAATTTATATTTACTACAAAGTAAGGGAGGAAAGCATCTCCACTTTTATAATGTGTACATTTAGCTTTTGAAAGCCACAGTTGACAATTAGGGCTCCAGTTTATTATTTTAGAGTTTGTAGAAGTTTTTAAGAGTTCATGTTCTAATTTTCACACTCCTAAATCACAGCAACCTTAGATAGTATGGTCATTAATGTATTCATAGTATTCTAACATAAATAAGTAACAAAATTTAAATGCCCAGTCCCCTATTTGGAGGCATAAGCATATTTCTTTTTCTTTTCTTTTTCCACTGTTAAAAATAATACTTTACTAGGGACCTTGTGATATAATTTTTCATTCGTGATTTAGATTATTTGCTTATCATAAATTCTCCATATCAGAATCTGGTGAGACGTAATAGTCCTGCAAAAGTCTAAACTTAAAAGAAAATTATTGGAAATGAACTCAAAAAACTTCTAGTATGGCAACCTTCACTCAAACTTTATTCAAATTCTTTGAGGCAGGCTGGCTTTGAATGTCTGACATTTACATGATTGTAACAATTTTATATTTCCATGGCTTTGTTTTATTCTTTTTTGGCTAATTGAACTGGACTATCTCCATTACATAATCATGCCCCAGATCTTGGAGGGTCACCTTGGATGGTCACAGCCCTCCATCAATAAGGGTATAAGTGTGAAATAAGGATAATGATGATTTCCTCAACCTGATGTATAAATTCTGTAATTAAGGTTTTTATGGTATGGCTTATAGCTTTCAAGGATGAGAAAGTACTTTCCGAACAGAACCAGGGTTGTTCCTGAAAGCTATAGCTCTTGTTAAGGTTCTCTCCACCTTTCAACAAAACTCTGCATCCCCTCTCCCTATGACCTATATGGTTGATAGCAAAGGTGCAGCAAGAGAGGAATGAGACTTCTAGGATGGAAATATTTGAAGTTATTGTATGTTCAGAGCTATGTTTTCTCTTTTCAAAACTCTTCATCATTGAGCCAGAGTGGAATCTGTATTTGCTTGATTCTCATGGTGTGACGTAAGCCATGTGCCCAGTGAAATCTCCCAAGGGTTTATCTTGGTAATTTATTTTTCCCCTTAATACTTTACTTGAGGTTTCTAAGGACTATGGCATTAGGAGAAGAAGGAGCCTGGTAGGCTAATACATTTTCTAAGTCAAAACCTATAAATATGTTTAAGGCCCACTGGCTTTCTCTTTTCTCTATACTGAGCACCGTCAGTGTTTGAGAGGGCCCACTTCACCAACTCATACCAACCTGGATATGCTCATTGTTTGAAAAGAGCTAATTAAGCAGGTGGGCAACACTAATGCAGGTGGGCAACACTATCTCCTTTGTATTATTATTAGAAGCTTGAATATTTTTGCATGAATTTATTAACTACTAGTGAAATATCTGTTTTCCTTCAATTTTTTAATATCGTGTAGATGTGCTTAAGTTATTTTTGTTATCCTTTATTGTGAGGTTGGTAAATATTTTCCTTTTTTTCTTTATGTTTTGGGTATATTAGCAATCAATAAGTGTTGCTATGTAGCATTGTTATATATATGAATATATATAAATTTATATATATATATATAATTGCTTTTTTGTGAATGAGATTGATTGATTGAAGACTCTATTTCTGATCATTCCCAGATTTCTTTGTCTAGTATTCCATTTCTTCATGTAGACAACCATCTATGTGCTTTCACATACTTAGGTAGATTTCTAAGACAGTCCCCAAGACCCCACCCCCTTCTCTCTATATCCTGTGTAATACCCTCCTTCTCTCCTTGAGTGTGGGTGGGGCCTCTGAATATGATGGGAATTCATCCGCATGTTTAGGTTACATTCTTTGGCAGAGGTGAGGGATTTTTCAGATGTGATTTCAGTCCCTAATATGTTGACTTTAAATTAATTTTAAGGGTGGGTCTGACCTAATCAGGTGAACCTTTTAAAAGAAGGCATCGAGAGCAGAGAAATTGTCCTCATTGACGGAATAAAGTGTCATGTTATGGAGCGAGCCATGTGGCAGGAAGCAGCAGGTGGCATCTAGGAGCTGAGGGCTTCAGTTCCACAACCACAAGGAACTGAATTCTGCCAGGAGTCAGTGAATTTGTAGAGGACCCCAAGCTTCAGATAAGATTTCAGGTCCAGACACCCTCCTTGACTCTAGTCTTGTGAGACCCTGAGTACAGGACCTGACTAAGCAATACCCAGACTCTTGACCCATAGAAACTGTGAAATAATAAATGTTGTAAGTTGCTAAGTTTGTGGTAATGTATTACACAGCCATAAAAAACTAATACACTTGTCATCCCCAGTTCTCCTTTGAGCAATCCCTTGATAAAAAATTAAATTCAGGGCTTCCCTGGTGGCGCAGTGGTTGAGAGTCCGCCTGCCGATGCAGGGGACACGGGTTGGTGCCCTGGTCCGGGAATATCCCACATGCCGCGGAGCGGCTGGGCCCGTGAGCCATGGCCGCTGAGCCTGCGCCTCTGGAGCCTGTGCTCCGCAACGGGAGAGGCCACAACAGTGAGAGGCCCGCGTACCGCAAAAAAAAAAAAAAAAATTCAAAACGTGGAACTAAATCATGATAGTTTCTTGCTAATTTTAATGTTTTGTGTACGTAGAAACAAGAGGATCAGAGACCAACCGCAAGAAGGTAGAAGTCCGGTAAAATGAACCTTCTTTTTTAAAATTTATTTATTTTTGGCTGCGTTGGGTCTTCGTTGCTGCACACGGGCTTTCTCTAGTTGCGGCGAGTGGGGGCTACTCTTCATTGTGGTTGGCTTGCTTCTCGTTGCGGTAGCTTCTCGTTGCAGAGCACAGGCTCTAGGCACATGGGCTTCAGTAGTTGTGACAAGAAGGCTCAGTAGTTGTGGCACACGGGATTAGTTGCTGCACGGCATGTGGGATCTTCGTGGACCAGGGATCGAACCCGTGTCCCCTGCGTGGGCAGGTGGATTCTTAACCACTGCACCACCAGAGAAGTCCGAAAGGACCCTTTTTATTCAAAGAGAATTGTTGTGTTGTATTTTTTTTAAATAGCAGCTAATGTTTTAGAATAAGGTTTTGGTAAGCCTCAGGGGCACCTTTATATTAATTTTTTCTTTTTACATCTTTATTGGAGTATAATTGCTTTACATTGCTGTGTTAGTTTCTGCTTTTTAACAAAGTGAATCAGTTATACATATACATATGTTCCCATATCTCTTCCCTCTTGCGTCTCCCTCCCTCCTACCCTCCCTATCCCACCTCTCTAGGTGGTCACAAAGCACCGAGCTGATCTCCCTGTGCTATGCGGCTGCTTCCCACTAGCTAGCGATTTTATGTTTGGTAGTGTATATATGTCCATGCCACTCTCTCACTTTGTCCCAGCTTACCCTTCCCCCTCCCCATATCCTCAAGTCCATTCTCTAGTAGGTCTGTGTCTTTATTCCCATCTTACCCCTAGGTTCTTCATGACATTTTTTTTCTTAAATTCCATACATATGTGTTAGAATACGGTATTTGTCTTTCTCTTTCTGACTGACTTTGCTCTGTATGACAGACTCTAGGTCCATCCACCTCATTACAAATAGCTCAATTTTGTTTCTTTTTATGGCTGAGTAATATTCCATTGTATATATGTGCCACATCTTCTTTATCCATTCATCCGATGATGGACACTTAGGTTGTTTCCATCTCCTGGCTATTGTAAATAGAGCTGCAATGAACATTTTGGTACATGACTCTTTTTGAATTATGGTTTTCTCAGGGTATATGCCCAGTAGTGGGATTGCTGGGTCATATGGTAGTTTTGTGGTAATGTATTACACAGCCATAAAAAACTAATACACTTGTCATCCCCAGTTCTCCTTTGAGCAATCCCTTGATAAAAAATTAAATTCAGGGCTTCCCTGGTGGCGCAGTGGTTGAGAGTCCGCCTGCCGATGCAGGGGACACGGGTTGGTGCCCTGGTCCGGGAATATCCCACATGCCGCGGAGCGGCTGGTCTATTTGTCTACAAATATGGTCTATTTGTAGTTTTTTAAGGAACCTCCATACTGTTTTCCATAGTGGCTGTACCAATTCACATTCCCACCAGCAGTGCAAGAGTGTTCCCTTTTCTCCACACCCTCTCCAGCATTTATTGTTTCTAGATTTTTTGATGATGGCCATTCTGACTGGTGTGAGATGATATCTCATTGTAGTTTAGATTTGCATTTCTCTAATGATTAATGATGTTGAGCATTCTTTCATGTGTTTGTTGGCAGTCTGTATATCTTCTTTGGAGAAATGTCTATTTAGGTCTTCTGCCCATTTTTGGATTGAGTTGTTTGTTTTTTTGTTATTGAGCTGCATGAGCTGCTTATAAATTTTGGAGATTGATCTGTTGTCATTTGCTTCATTTGCAAATATGTTCTCCCATTCTGAGGGCTGTCTTTTGGTCTTGTTTATGGTTTCCTTTGCTGTGCAAAAGCTTTTAAGTTTCATTAGGTCCCATTTGTTTATTTTTGTTTTTATTTCCATTTCTCTAGGAGGTGGGTCAAAAAGGATCTTGCTGTGATTTATGTCATAGAGTGTTCTGCCTATGTTTTCCTCTAAGAGTTTGCTAGTATCTGGCCTCACATTTAGGTCTTTAATCCATTTTGAGCTTATTTTTGTGTATGGTGTTAGGGAGTGATCTAATCTCATACTTTTACGTGTATCTGTCCAGTTTTCCCAGCACCACTTATTGAAGAGGCTGTCCTTTCTCCACTGTACATTCCTGCCTCCTTTATCAAAGATAAGGTGACCATATGTGTGTGGGTTTATCTCTGGGCTTTCTATCCTGTTCCATTGATCTATCTTTCTGTTTTTGTGCCAGTACCATACTGCCTTGATTACTGTAGCTTTGTAGTATAGTCTGAAGTCAGGGAGCCTGAATCCTCCAGCTCCATTTTTCCTTCTCAAGATTGCTTTGGCTACTCGGGGTCTCTTGTGTTTCCATACAAATTGTGAAATTTTTTGTTCTAGTTCTGTGAAAAATGCCAGTGGTAGCTTGATAGGGATTGCATTGAATCTGTAGATCGCTTTGGGTAGTATAGTCATTTTCACAATGTTGATTCTTCCAATCCAAGAACATGCTATATCTCTCCATCTATCAGTATCATCTTTAATTTCTTTCATCAGTGTCTTATAATTTTCTGCATACAGGTCTTTTCTCTCCTTAGGTAGGTTTATTCCTAGACATTTTATTCTTTTTGTTACAATGGTAAATGGGAGTGTTTTCTTGTTTTCACTTTCAGGTTTTTCATCATTAGTGTATAAGAATGCCAGAGATTTCTGTGCATCAATTTTGTATCCTGCTACTTTACCAAATTCATTGATTAGCTCTAGTAGTTTTCTGGTAGCATCTTTAGGAATCTCTATGTATAGTATCATGTCATCTGCAAAGAGTGACAGCTTTACTTCTTCTTTTCCGATTTGGATTCCTTTTATTTCCTTTTCTTCTCTGATTGCTGTGGCTAAAACTTCCAAAACTATGTTGAATAAGAGTGGTGAGAGTGTGCAACCTTGTCTTGTTCCTGATCTTAGAGGAGATGCTTTCAGTTTTTCACCATTGAGGGCGATGTTGGCTGTGGGTTTGTCATATATGGCCTTTATTATGTTGAGGAAAGTTCCCTCTGTGCCTACTTTCTGCAGGGTTTTTACCATAAATTGGTGTTGAATTTTGTCAAAAGCTTTCTCTGCATCTATTGAGACGATCATATGTTTTTTCTCCTTCAATTTGTTAATATGGTGTATCATGTTGATTGATTTGCATATATTCAAGAATCCTTGCATTCCTGGAATAAACCCAACCCCCTGTTGATCATGGTGTATGATCCTTTTAATGTGCTGTTGGATTCTGTTTGCTAGTATTTTGTTGAGGATTTTTGGCATCTATGTTCATCAGTGATATTGGCCTGTAGTTTTCTTTCTTTGTGACATCCTTGTATGATTTTGGTATCATGGTGATGGTGGCCTCATAGAATGGCTTTGGGAGTGTTCCTCCTGCTGCTATATTTTGGAAGAGTTTGAGAAGGATAGGTGTTACCTCTTCTCTAAATGTTTGATAGAATTCGCCTGTGAATTCTGGTCCTGGGCTTTTGTTTGTTGGAAGATTTTTAATCACAGTTTCAATTTCAGTGCTTGTGATTGGTCTGTGCATATTTTCTATTTCTTCCTGATTCAGTCTTGGCAGGTTGTGCATTTCTAAGAATTTATCCATTACTTCCAGGTTGTCCATTTTATTGGCATAGACTTGCTTGTAGTAATCTCTCATGATCTTTTGTATTTCTGCAGTGTCAGTTGTTATTTCTCCCTTTTCATTTCTAATTCTATTGATTTGAGTCTTCTCCCTTTTTTTCTTGATGAGTTTGGCTAATGGTTATCTATTTTGTTTATTTTCTCAAAGAACCAGCTTTTAGTTTTATTGATCTTTGCTGTCGTTTCCTTCATTACTTTCTGATCTGATCTTTATGATTTCTTTCCTTCTGCTAACTTTGGGGTTTTTGTTTGTTCTTCTTTCTCTAATTGCTTTAGGTGCAAGGTTAGGTTGTTTATTCAAGATGTTTCCTGTTTCTTAAGGTAGGATTGTATTGCTATAAACTTCCTTCTTAGAACTGCTTTTGCTGCATCCCATAGGTTTTGGGTCATCGTGTCTCCGTTGTCATTTGTTTCTAGGTATTTTTTGATTTCCTCTTTGATTTCTTCAGTGATCACTTCGTTATTAAGTACTGTATTGTTTAGCCTCCATGTGTTTGTATTTTTTACAGATCATTTCCTGTAATTGATATCTAGTCTCATAGCATTGTGGTCAGAAAAGATACTTGATACAATTTCAATTTTCTTAAATTTACCAAGGCTTGATTTGTGACCCAAGATATGACCTATCCTGGAGAATGTTCCATGAGCACTTGAGAAAAATGTGTATTCTGTTGTTTTGGATGGAATGTCCTATGAATATCAATTAAGTCCATCTTGTTTAATGTATCATTTAAAGATTGTGTTTCCTTATTTATTTTCATTTTGGATGATCTGTCCATTGGTGAAAGTGGGGTGTTAAAGTCCTCTACTATGAATGTGTTACTGTCAATTTCCCCTTTTAAGGCTGTTAGTATTTGCCTTATGTATTGAGGTGCTCCTATGTTGGGTGCATAAATATTTACAATTGTTATATCTTCTTCTCGGATCGATCTTTGATCATTATGTAGTGTCCTTCTTTGTCTCTTCTAATAGTCCTTATTTTAAAGTCTATTTTGTCTGATATGAGAATTGCTACTCCAGCTTTCTTTTGGTTTCCATTTGCATGAAATATCTTTTTCCATCCCCTCACTTTCAGTCTGTATGTGTCTCTAGGTCTGAAGTGGGTCTCTTGTAGACAGCATATATATGGATCTTGTTTTTGTATCCATTCAGCCAATCTGTGTCTTTTGGTGGGAGCTTTTAATCCATTTACATTTAAGGTAATTATCGATATGTATGTTCCTATTCCCATTTTCTTAATTGTTTTGGGTTTATTATTGTATGTCTTTTCCTTCTCTTCTGTTTCTTGCGTAGAGAAGTTCCTTTAGCATTTGTTGTAAAGCTGGTTTGGAGGTGCTGAATTCTCTTAAGTTTTGCTTGTCTGTAAAGGTTTTAATTTCTCCATCAAATCTGAATGAGATCCTTGCTGGCTAGAGTAATCTTGTTTGTAGGTTTTTCTCCTTCATCACTTTAAATATGTCCTGCCACTCCCTTCTGGCTTGCAGAGTTTCTGCTGAAAGATCAGCTGTTAACCTTATGGGGGTTCCCTTGTGTGTTATTTGTTGTTTTTCCCTTGCTGCTTTTAATATGTTTTCTTTGTGTTTAATTTTTGACAGTTTGATTAATATGTGTCTTGGTGTGTTTCTCCTTGGATTTATCCTGTATGGGACTCTCTGTGCTTCCTGGACCTGATTAACTATTTCCTTTTCCATATTAGGGAAGTTTTCAACTATGATCTCTTCAAATATTTTCTCAGTCCCTTTCTTTTTCTCTCCTTCTTCTGGAACCCCTATAATTCGAATGTTGGTGTGTTTAATGTTGTCCCAGAGGTCTCTGAGACTGTCCT
Organism: Delphinus delphis; assembly: GCF_949987515.2. NCBI lineage: Eukaryota > Metazoa > Chordata > Mammalia > Artiodactyla > Delphinidae > Delphinus > Delphinus delphis. The sequence goes on along the minus strand of NC_082685.1, from coordinate 30,117,833 downwards.
CAGTTCTTTTCATTCTTTTTTCTTTATTCTGCTCTGCAGTAGTTATTTCCACTATTTTATCTTGCAGGTCACTTATCCATTCTTCTGCCTCAGTTATTCTGCTATTGATTCCTTCTAGAGAATTTTTAATTTCATTTATTGTGTTGTTCATTATTGTTTGTTTGCTCTTTTGTTCTTCTAGGTCCTTGTTAAACGTTTCTGTTATTTTCTCCATTTTATTTCCAAGATTTTGGATCATCTTTACTATCATTACTCTGAATTCTTTTTCAGGTGGACTGCCTATTTCCGCTTCATTTGTTAGGTCTGGTGGGTTTTTACCTTGCTCCTTCATCTGCTGTGTGTTTATCTATCTTCTCATTTTGCCTACTTTACTGTGTTTGGGGTCTCCTTTTTGCAGGCTGCAGGTTCGTAGTTCCCGTTGTTTTTGGTGTCTGTCCACAGTGGGTAAGGTTGGTTCATTGGTTTGTGTAAGCTTCCTGGTGGAGGGGACTGGTCACTGTGTTCTGGTGGATGAGGCTGGATCTTGTCTTTCTGGTGGGCAGTACTGCATCTGGTAGTGTGTTTTGGGGTGTCTGTGGACTTATTATGATTTTAGGCAGCTCTCTGCTAATGGGTGGGGTTGTGTGCCTGTCTTGCTAGTTGTTTGGCATAGGGTGTCCAGCACTGTAGCTTGCTGGTCGTTGAGTGAAGCTGGGTGCTGGTGTTGAGACGGAGGTCTCTGGGAGATTTTCGCTGTTTGATATTATGTGGAGCTGGGAGGTGTCTTGTGGACCAGTGTCGTGAAGTTGGCTCTCCCACCTCAGAGGCACAGCACTGACTCCTGGCTGCAGCACCAAGAGCCTTTCATCCACATGGCTCAGAATAAAAGGGAGAAGGAAGGGAGGGAGGGAGGAAGGAAGGAAGAAAGGGGATAAAGTAAAATAAAGTAAGATAAAATAAAGTTATTAAAGTAAAAAATAATTAAGAAAAAAAATTTTTAAAGAAAAAGAAACAACGGACGGATAGAACCCTAGCACACATGGTGAAAGCAAAGCTATACAGACAAAGTCTCACACAGAAGCATACCACATACACACTCACAAAAAGAGGAAAAAATAATCTTGCTCTCAGAGTCCACCTCCTCAATTTGGGATGATTCGTTGTCTATTCATGTATTCCACAGATGCAGGGTACATCAAGTTGATGGTGGAGCTTTAATCCGCTGCTTCTGAGGCTGCTGGGAGAGATTTCCCTTTCTCTTCTTTGTTCGCACGGCTCCGGGGTTCAGCTTTGGATTTGGCCCCGCTTCTGCGTGTAGGTCGCTGGAGGGCGTCTGTTCTTCGCTCAGACAGGACGGTGTTTAAGGAGCAGCTGATTCGGGTGCTCTGGCTCACTCAGGCCAGGAGGAGGGAGGGGTGCGGATGTGGGGCGAGCCTGCGGCGGCAGAGGCCGGCGTGACGTTGCACCAGCCTGAGGCGCGCCGTGCGTTCTTCCGGGGAAGTGGTCCCTGGATCCCGGGACCCTGGCAGTGGCGGGCTGCACAAGCTCCCCGGAAGCGGGGTGTGGATAGTGACCTGTGCTCGCACACAGGCTTCTTGGTGGCGGCAGCAGCAACCTTAGCGTCTCAGGGCCGTCTCTGGGGTCTGCGCCGTTAGCCACGGCTCACGCCCGTCTGTGGAGCTCCTTTAAACAGCGCTCTTAATCCCCTCTCCTCGCGCACCAGGAAACAGAGGGAAGAAAAAGTCTCTTGCCTCTTTGGCAGGTCCAGACTTTTCCCCGGACTCCCTCCCGGCTAGCCGTGGCGCACTAACCCCTTCAGGCTGTGTTGACGCCGCCAACCCCAGTCCTCACCCTTCGCTCCGACTGAAGCCCGAGCCTCAGCTCGCAGCCCCGCCCACCCTGGCGGGTGAGCAGACAAGCCTCTTGGGCTGGTGAGTGCCGGTCGGCACTGATCCTCTGTGCGGGAATCTCTCTGCTTTGCTCTCCGCACCCCTGTTGCTGCGCTCTCCTCCGCGGTCCCGAAGCTCCCCCCCTCTGCCACCCGCAGTCTCCGCCCGCGAAGGGGCTTCCTAGTGTGTGGAAAGCTTTCCTCCTTCACAGCTCCCTCCCACTGGTGCAGGTGCCGTCCCTATTCTTTTGTCTGTTTATTCTTTTTTCTTTTGCCCTACCCAGGTACGTGGGGGAGTTTCTTGCCTTTTGGGAGGTCTAAGGTCTTCTGCCAGCATTCAGTAGGTGTTCAGTAGGTGTTCTTTAGGAGTTGTTCCACGTGTAGATGTATTTCTGATGTATCTGTGGGGAGGAAGGTGATCTCTGCATCTTACTCTTCCGCCATCTTCCCGAGAGTCCTCTATATTAATTTTATTGTCATGTTTCCTTAGAAGAAAAGCATGGCTATTAGTAACAGGAGAAAATGATCATTTTGAAAACGGGGGAAGGAGTGCAGCTAACATCTCTACAGGATAGGCAAGGACGCAAGGACAAGATGTGGTATGTTTGTACACAAGTGTATGGTACAATGAAAGACACGATGGTGTAGTCTGCTTATTTCAAGGACTTGAAAATCCACTCCCAATGGAATCAGATGGGCAGTTTGTTTAGGTGTGCTTTGGACAGCATTGAAGAGGTAGGTGGGACTCAAGCCTTGCAAAAAATTCTTCTGCCTCTTCCTGCTTGAATTCTGATTCTTTCACACAGAAAAAACATGACAGTGAAGCAGAGACACTGGCTACATTGATCTTGCTGGCACAGTGCCATGTCACCAGATCCATTAGCAACATCCATATGTGGCCTCACAGGATTGAAAGGAAACATTTCATTTTCAAGAAAAGTTCTTTAGTAGCGCTCAGTGTTAAAGTTGGATAATATCGTTTTATGTCCATCATTCTGGGGTCAAACCTAGGTGGAGGAGAGGTGCTACTCACTGCTTCTCCTCCCTCCCTCCCATCTTAGTGCAGGCAGCACCTGTCAACCATGATGGCTTTTCTGCTGAGTCCAGATTGCAGCACCAGAATCCATTCAACACAGGGAGCCCTAGAGCTACTACCAGTGGGTAGGTGTTGGTAAAAGACATGAAAACTTTTTTATTGTTTAATTGCCTGTCTCTCCTTACTCTATGTGCGAGGACCCTGAAATCTTGGTAGGATAAGGGAATTCTGCACATGCCCACAGCTAACCAGGGGCAGAGCAAGAAGTAGAAACTGGTTCTCCAGACTATAGTCCAGCATACACTTAACAGAACAAATCACATGTAAGGTCTGGTCATCATCGTGTCAGTGAAATAGGACAATGAAGAAGGAAACCAATTCCCTTCTGTTGGCTTTGAGCCTTTCCAGCATGGCTGGGAAATCTCAGGGCAGTAACCCTTCTCTAAGGTGCAGTAGGGAGTAATGATTTCTGGCTTGCTGGGCTGTATGAGCATGGAGCTTTACTCATGACGGTAGTGGATGGTGATTTTTTTTTTGTACCTAATATTATGGGAGGTTGAAGAAAGAAAGGCAAACAATGTTGTAGTACTTAAATACCTGTAATGGATGTGAGGGGGAAGGCAGCAAAGGAGTCTTACGGCATCTATGGGATCTAGTCCCCTTTCTGTGCAAGTCTGACGTCAGTGATGGAAAACACCTACATTTGAATCTGCGTTGCTATCACAGTATAGAAGCACAGACTGAGCACTTTTCTCTCAAAGGGGAAAATCGTGCTGATCGGGGGAGGAGTGTGGAAAATTTCTAATATATCTTGTTCACAAAAAGTGTCATTTTAGTGTCAGTTCCTATTTCTTTTAAAGCCATTAAAACCCGTCCGTTGCAGTTGTAGTCAGGAAAGACAGACATCGTGATTTGTTCCTGACACCTTGGGGTACGTTTGCAGCATTGCACCCCTGGGAAATCACTGTAGGTGTGCAGTTCCTGTGACTGTTAAATGGAAGTGTGAATCTGATTCCCCACCTACACCCGGCAAACTTAGGCAGAAGATACCTTTGTTTTCTTAAGCATTTCAACTTACCTTAAGTGGAGCCTGTGAATTCTTTCCTTTGTACACAGCCTGGGGACTCTACCACACAGTTTATATCAGATGGAATGTTGCAGGGGAGGGGACAAAACCCAAAAGCACATGGGAATGGCTTCTCTATTTTCACATACAAATTCCTCTAACCCTAGGCAGAGTCACAGGCCCAGGGGAGGTATAGCTATTTGCAGGTAAGGGCTTACCTTTTAAAGTTCATACTGTCATTTGAGCCTATTTGGGGTGTTATAGACTATGAGGTCTATAAAAATAATTTTTGATCTCGCCAGTCAGCTTTTGATGACAGCAGTGACAATGAAGATGATGATGGTGAAAATGGCCTTTTACTGAGTGTTTACAGTAGCAAAGTGCTCTTCAAGGACCCTCACAGAGAATACGTTTATTTAGAGCTTATTTGACAGAAATTGTGCAGTGTACTCTTCAGGCGTCCTTCTTTGTCCTAGCCATCATTGTTTCTGTTTTTTTGGATGAGGAAACTGAGACTCACAAAGGTGAGGCATTTTGCCCAAGATGGCGAGCAAAGCCAAAAGCCAGCTACACGTCTGTCTCATTTCAATCCCAAGTTCTTTGTATGACATCGCTAGATAAGCACAAGTCACTGCTAAAGAGGCCTCATTGCTTCTGTGTCAAGTCAAAGGTTATGGACCAGGGGTTACTTCACTAGTGATGAGGCCATAGCAGCCCCCCCTCCCCAGCCCCTTTGCTGAAGTTGGACAAAGGATACCAAAAACATGGGAGAAGCTGCTTCCCTGATGACCTCTCAAACCAATATGTACCAGTGATATTGGGTTGGCCAAAAAATTTGTTCGGGTTTTTCATAACATTGTACAGAAAACGCGAACGAACTTTTTGGCCAATCCAATACTATCAGACTCATTTGATTCACAACCACTGAATTCATCATAAATAATAGAAGATGACACATGAAGCAAATCACCTCTTTCTTCTCAAAGTCTCTCAATTTCCTCTACTTCGACATGACCCACTTTAGGCAAGATTTCCACTAATGAACACATAAGCTAGTTTCTGATTTCTAACTGTACATTAAAGCTCATCTAATGCAAAATTAACCTGTCTTTATTACTGGAACTGCAGACTATTAAGATAGCATGCAGAGTTACCGAATTATAAATTTGGAAGAGATTTCCATGTGAGACACCTGTGACTTGAGAAGAGCTGTTCCCCTTCTTCTGAAATTGAGTTTTGAGTCAAGGACTCATGAAGGTGAAAAGGAATGGTGGGGGGACAAGGGAGCACCTCTTGAAGGTCACATACTTCAGTTTTTGGTCCCTGGGCAAACCCAATTTATCAGGGATCATTATCCCTGGGAGGTAATGACATTTGCAACACAAGGTATAAAAATAGTAATGCTCCATAAATGTTAGCTGTGATAAGCACTTCCTTTGCAATTTCTTATTAATCCTCAGGAAACCCTCGAAGATGAATAATATTCTCATCTCCATTGTTTGGATGGGGACATTGGGCTTAAAAGTCTTTGTTTGTATGGCTATTTATTAACAGAGCAAGGCGTGAGGTCCCTTAGTTGCTGAACATCATGCTCTTATCTACTGTACTGTACTCCCATCCCTTATCTCCTGAAAGGGTTCAACGCCAGTAGAGAACACTGGCCAGCCTATATATGGGGTTATGATATATTTATGCTGATGCATGAAATTATAAAAACAGAATAAACACTGAGAGCAGCTGGTGGGATGTATGGAAGAAGTCAGTCTCAGTGGGGAAAAATGTCCCCCTACTACAAAAGAGTGTCATCATCTCAGTTCCTGGAATTGATGTATTAGCTGTGTCCTGGTGCTCACTTTGGCATTTTAAGGGGGGCTTTTAATGTCTTAGCTGGGAGTGGTGACATATTAAGGCATTGTTAACCATTCATAGCCTAAATTAATTAAACTACTCATCTCAGCATTTGGGGCATGAAAGTAGCTATAGACGATATGTAAAGGAATGTGTTCTTTTAAATTTTTATTTATTTATTTATTTGGTTGCACCGGGTCTTAGCTGCGGCAGGCGGGCTCCTTAGTTGCAGCTCGCAGCCTCCTTCGTTGTGGCATGCAAACTCTTAGTTGCAGCACGCATGTAGGACCTAGTTCCCTGACTAGAGATCGAACCCAGGCCCCCTGCACTGGGAGCACGGAGTCTTAACCACTGTACCATGTGGGAAGTCCCGAGGAATGATATGTTCTGATAAACCTTTAGTTACTAAACTAGGCTGCAGGCGTGTTTCTGATAAATGATAGCTGTTGTTAGTAATGTATTATTATTACCATTTTATAAAAGAATATATATTTTAATATTAAAAAATAAGAAAGCACATGTAGGACAAAAAGGTGATAATAAAAAATAAATTTAATTTCATAAATGATTCTTTATATATTTTTTTTATTTTTCCGAGCTCTCTACCATCTCATATGAACACCTGTGTTTGGATACCAAATTTCTGAAACACATTTACAACTTTTTCATTGTAAAAGAGTTTAAATATATTCAAAATAAAATGAATAGAATAATGAACCTTCATAAACCTATTACCCAACTTAAATTATTAACATTCTGCTATATCATGTATACCTCCACTTACTCCTCATTCCTTCCACACAATTATTATTTATTCACAGTTTTTAATGTAATATATATATAAATGCAAAAATTTTACTGTGAAATTCTAACAAATGTATATGCCTGACTGTGTAACTCTCACACCTTTCATGTCTGTACCATGTCTTTCATGTTTTACCATGTTGCTCGTGAAGTAGTTCATCGATTCTGGATCCTGAATGCCAAGGTTGGCAGTAAATTCTCAGAGGTCCCACCTGGAGTCACCAGAGAATGGGGAGCAGTTGCTTCTTTTTTCTGTCGTTCTGCTAGAGATGGACATTATCGTGACCACTTCTACTAGTGGTCTTTGTAAAAGCCAAAGTATATAAAGCAGAAAGATTAAGTAACTTGACAGAAAGAAACAGTAGAAGTAGAATAAGTGGTAGAAGCAGGCCTCAAACCCACATCTGTCTCATTCCAAAGCATGGGTTTCTTCTATAGCATGGTTTGCTAAAAGCCAATCCATCCCTTGTTCCTGGAACAGAGCCTAGCACGTAGTATTTGCTCAATCGACGTTTGTTAAAAGAATGGGAGAGAGGATCAGTCTTTGACGGATACAGAAATTGGATGACAAGGGTCCGTGACCTCCTTAATACTTTTGCCTGGCACTGGCAGAACTCAGTAGATTGATTATTTGTGAGCAAAACCTGCTTCTCATTGTAAACTGCACTTTCCCTGCCACCCTAGGCAGTACAGAACATCAGAACATTTGCCAGAAAAATGAATAGACTGTGTCCTGGGACTTCTCTGGCAAGTAATTCAGTACTGTGTGCCCTATAAGCACAGATGAATATCTGTCCATATAATCATAAATCAGGCAACCTCAACCCAATCATCTGGATGTCTTTCAAACAGTGACATCAGCTTGGACATACTCCAAGTCCTCTTTCTGTATGCTCTGTTATAAGATGGACTTTTGTTAAGCATTTGTTGGAGTATGATACATCTGTATGTACATCTATATCTACATCTGTATCTATTTCTGTGTGTGTGTGTGTGTGTGTGTGTGTATGGTGGGGAGAGACACTGACAAGTTGCGAGAAAGAAGGAAAAGAGAGAGAGAGAGAGGAGCAAAGAGGGAGAAAGGAAAGAGAAAAAGTAAAGAATGAGGGAAAACAGAGACTTGAAGGAGTCTGAGAAGGGAGTTATTGGCATATTCTCTGATGACTTAAGTTATTATTGTGGAGGTGATCTTCACCAGAGACCGCCAAGTTAATTGCACAGGGGCAGAGCAGGTGATGTGAGCTGAGTGAGGATGTGGGGAGCCCAGAGCACGTGCATTCTCTAAAAGGGACCATCCCTCTTCAACTCTGTTAATTGCACAATAAGCCATAGAGATTCAGGGTTGTATGTGCATCTGATTTTCTAAGGAGAAACCAGGTATCCGGATATTCGAATGAAATATCTTGCTTTCTGAAAGCTGGGTAATATGTTTTCAAAAATTGTGCACATATTCATGCAGTTTACAGGGCCCACATTACACTGGCCAAGGGCAATGCATTGGAAGAGTGAGCCTGTGAGCAGTCAGTTGACAACTTCTGATGATCTAGGTGTTTCTCCTCCCTTCTTCCAAGTCTGCATTTCACACGAGAACTAGAATGGGGACCTAGCTTGCAGGAAGCCCCAAAGTGAAGTGGCAGAGTTAAAACTTTAGAGGACCTCTCTTTTTTACTGTTTTCTTTAAAAACAAGCAAGAAAGCAAATTTTGGGTAACCAAAGTTTGCTTTAAGAGTGCAGGGAGGAAATCGGAAACAAATCTGTTATTCTGCATCCATCACCCCCATATTCCAAAGAGGTGGGGACAGGGCGTCACCGCCTGTCCCATCCCAGCTGTGTCATTGATCATCTGCCACCAGCCTTGTAGCACACACAGTTGAATTGCTTTTCCCGGAGGGAAACAATGCCTCCAGGTGTGCTAATAATAAAATTAATAGCTTAGGGAAACTGCTTGCTACAGGAGTTGCAACTGCTTGCAACAGCGGCAGGAGAAAGGCAGGATCGATTTCAGTGTTTAACTGTCCTAATTCCATAGTGTATACCCCGCCTCAGCCCCTGGTGAGCTGTACTGGGTCTCACGGTTCATCAATAGATGCCTGATTTAAAACAAAGAACCGGTTTCAAGATGAGACGTCTTTGTGAATAAAAAGATGTACGGTAAAACTGCCAACATCCTTCCACTCCCATCTTAACACTGCAACTCCAAGGGCAGTCACTAGCGGACATGGAAGGGAAAAAATCATGTGCATTGTCTCTCCTTCTGCCTAAAACAAAAGAAGGAAACCATCTAGGCACCGCTGCTGCTGATGACATCACATAAATAAGAATTTATTGAGTTGCTCTGTGTTTAAAGGACTGTGAACGTAAAGATGTGTGAATACTTTCAGCTGCACGGAGAGTAATGTGTTTCTGCTCTAATCGGCCTGCTATCTGGTGGTTCAGTTTATACCTTCTCTGGTAGCTGGCGTTCTCATCTTTTCCCTGGAGGGAAGGATCACTGTTGCGATCAGCTTCTTGGTCACTGTTGGAGTTTCCCTATCCATTGAGTTTCCAGGCCCAGTGCTTTCAGAGGCTCTTAATCCCATATTTCTTAATCTCCTCTCAAGCAGCAAATCTGCCTTCCATCTACATGACAATGACACAGTGGCCACCCTCTTCCATTTCCAGGAGGGCAGTGAGCCCTCACCTTCTCTATGTAACTTATCTCAGCATCTGCTATTATTTCTGCTGGCCTGTCTGCCTCTTCCAAGCTATGTCCTCTCCCTTACTTCACATTTTCTCCCTTTTGAGAAATAAGCTCTTTGAGGGCGGTGAGGAGTGCCTTACTTCCTTTTGACATGTGTTTCTCAACTGGCCTCAAATAAGTCCTTGCATAACATGAGCTCCCAAAAGAGAAAGGTTTGCATTTTTTTTTCTTGCCAGTTTATTGTTTTAAATGCCAGCGAGTTGTTTTTCTTTTTGTTTTTGTTGTGTGTGTGTGTGTTGTGTTTTTTTGTGTTTCTAGGGAGCCCTGAAAATAGCCCCATCCCTTTGTTCATAGTGTGTAAATTGTACTTGGGTTGAGGTATACATTTCTGTCCTTCGTACCACCACCAAGTAAGAGGGGGGATAGACTGACTGGTCTAGTAGGGGCTGGTCCTCTGAGGTACTTCTTTGCAAGGCCGGTTTGCATCAAGCCCCATTTTCCTCACCACCCACTGCCTCCTATGATGAGCCAACCAAAGAAAAGAGTTGACTCTTTGTGCTAATTCAAAGAGAATAAAGCAGAAGTGCCTTCCCACCCACCACCGCTTTTCCTTTTGTGTGAATTTTCCAAAGACAAAGCATTAATTTGAAAGTAAAAACTGGCGTTAAGTTTGGTGTTTTTTTTTTTTTTTTTCATATTTATTTTTTATGGTGATGGTGGGAGTTGATTCCCAGTATGGGTTCTTTTCAACTCATTTTCCCGACATGAGAGACCATTCCATATTAGTTCAGTCTGAGTGGAGCCTTTCACTTTTCAGTTAGCCCTTATTTTTGTCACCATTTTATTACGTTAAGTTCTACTTTTTTTGTTCTCTCTCTGTCTCTCTCGAATTCCCTCCCCCGCCACCTCTCCTCTCTCTCTCTTTCTCTCTCTCTCTTTCTCTCTCCTTCTGTGGGCAGAAGGGGTACAACGATGATGGCAGAGAAGCTTTTCTGGAATTTTCTCTCTGAGAAAAGTATTTTCTGAATTCAAATAAGAAGTAGGAGTGGGGAAGTGTTACACAGAACTGAGATGTAAGAACAACTCTTCCACCAATATATAGGATCTTATGGAAATTTAAAGCTCCCTTTTTGTTTACTGTATTTAATTAAAAGTCATATCTTCAGTGATGCCAGTCCAGGAGGCCTAGCATGAGAATGAGTACATGGTGCAATCCAAGTACAGCAGCTAGTCCTCTATGTAGCCTACGTTTTAGAGATTTTCCACAGACATTTAGAAAGGGTATACATTTTCTCTTCAGAATCCAAAGATTTGCAGAATTAAAGAATATCCCATTTATTTGATTATAAAACCCACTGGCAAACCAAACCAATTGCATTTACACACTCTAAGAACCCAGAAAATGTAGGAAGGCACTGAGTTCCAAGAACTTTGCGCATTATATTCCAAAGGAGTCCTGAAACAAACGGGGTGTTCCAGGGAAAGAGACAAGAATGGGGAAGAAGAATCCAGAACATTGTACCCAGTGTGCCATTAGCCTGCCTGCCAACTTCATTCCTTCCTCGCCAGTGGCTTTCAATTTCTTTCAATCGTTCTTTTCCTCTTTTATGGTAGAAGTCAGAGTGATATCAGGATTTTCCTAACAAAGTGACTCACTTTCTAGCCAGATTTGTTACAAAGTAGCTATGGCTTAAATTGAGAATTATCTGTGTGCCGCAGATCGAGTTCACGGGACCTGAATTTTGTTCCCAAGAACATAATATTCAAGTAAAGGTAAAACTGTTATTGTATGTCAAGCATTTGATTGGAATTATATTGCCTTTTAAAGATGAAATGCTAGGTGAATGAAGAAGAAAAAAGAAAAGTCCAACTTTAATGACCTTCATTTTACATCCTGAAAATGAATGGTAATAACGAGAAAATAGAGAAGTTCCAGTGAGTTAGGGTTCATAAATATTAAATGTAATGGAGGAAAATCACAGATTTTTAAGAAATTAACTTGAACAAATGGTGATTTTAGTTTCGATGTTGTCATTTTGAGGAATGATCATTAGCACCGTGGATTGTAATGGGCACGAGCTTACTGTGTAGAAAGAATGCCTTCTGATTAAGTTGGGATTTTTTTCCCGATGCTTCAGCCAGTTTACAACTGTACTGTATATCTCTTCATTTTGCGCTTGTGATTGGCTCCTAGGGCTCTTTGTTTAGAGATGCGTGTGCTCTATTTTCATGATTAAGCTTTTTATGATTAGACTCCATTTTCCATTTTGTTTTAACTTTTACTTGGAATAATATGCAATGCCTTGGAAAACTGATTGGCTGACAGATGTAATTGAGTTCAGATGCAGTTTCCTTTCTCTCCCCACTGTTTCTAGTCCCTGCTCTGTTCTGAGTTGTTTCTGACTGCCTGGAGACCAGGCTTTCAGAGCTTCTGTTTAGCGTTTTCTCACAGTGAACTTGTTTCTTGCACAACCCAACTATAATTGACTTCAAGGCAGGCAGTTCTTGGGAGCACAAGGAGGGGCCCCCTGGTCTCACACTGAACCTGTTTTCTTTAACACATGCTTATACAGGCCCCAACAGTCGCTCCTGAAGGCAGCAGTTAAAGGCATAGATTTTAATGACTTTTCATAGAAAAAAATATCACATAACAAAGCCCCCTGAACAAGTTGGTAAAAATTTGTTGGGTTCCCCAAATTTCCTCTCTCTATGCAGCCCTCGTGGCCACTTAAACGCTCTTAGATCCTTTTGGGTTCTTCCTCTGAATCTTTCTCCAGCATCTCCTGCTGCATCTCCTAGTCTCTTCCCTACCTTTACCCTCAGATCTGCCCTTCATTACCTCTTCTTTTGTTAGCCTCCTTCTCTCTGGACATACCCAGTTTGCATCCCCACCCCCTCATCTTGCTCAGCAAAGAAACTACCTTCTCCAGGGAGGCACTCTTCTCTGTAGGGGAAGCAAAGGATTTTAACTAGCTAATCACGATTAATTATGTTTCTCGTCACATTAAAGTGAACCTTGCATTGGTATTTAGGTATCCTATGGGAGAAAGCAATGCCCTCTTCTTCATTTGCTGGTTTGGATAATCATGTCCACAGTAGAATTTATCCTCCTACTTCCCGCTTCAGAATTCTCCATCTTGACATGCGTGTTCCAGCCAATGACTCCACCATCCTCCCAGTCACACGGGTATAGCTCCTAGGAGTACCAAACCCCAGCACTCTTGCTTTGGGTCGGGATATCCGTGAGGTGTAACTTGAACTCTGGAGTCACCTGGGAGGATGAGGATGAAGCTAATCCCTGTGGCCTTAGCCTTGCTTCACTTGCTTCCTTTTTTCTCCACTGTGTCCTGACAAGTCTCCACTGAGAGAACGTCCTTAATAAGTCTTGCCCATGAATCCTCCTCTCAGGCTCTGCTTCCCAGGAACTTGAACCAAGACAAATCCTGTGTGGTGTTATTATCCATATTTTATGGATGAGAAACCTAGGGGATAGTGATGGTGGGTAATTTGCCGAGTACCACGTACATCTTGTAAAGGGAGAAGCTAGAAGCAGAGTCTGGGCCAATCCAAATCAAAACGTGTGTTCTCTTCACCATACAGTATCAGCTCCTGATGCCGCTTGAATCATTTTCCAAAGTGCAGTCTTGACATGTCACTACTCTGCTTGGAATCTTCAGGGGCTCTCGTTCCCTTCGTTCCTCACCTTGCCTGTACTCCCTCACAGTCCCTGCCGAAAATTACATCTCAACCTTGATTTCCACTGCATCACTACTGTTACCCTTTCTGCCCAGGTTTACAGGACTACTAAGTGTTCTTCACAGATGCCTTCAGGTTGGTTGAAATCTGTGCCTCTCTTTCTCACACCACAATTTCTCTCTGCAGTACCTTTCCTTCTCCCTAGCCTCCATGATGCTTTAAGAACTGACCCCACACTACCCTTGATAGTAGAGCTTAACTATCACCACTTTCATGAAATGTTAGGACCTCCCCAAACTGAAGCAATAGTTTTCTCCCCTGAACTAGTGTAGAAATTCATAACTTTATTTCATATCATCTGGGTCAGGAAGGAGGCAAAGTTATTTGCATTTGAAGAAAGTGGACAGTAAAGCCTCTCCCTAAAAACAAGTTAGAGACCATTGATTTCAGTAGAACCCTCAGTGGGTTAGAATATGTCATGCTATCATAATAAGACTATAGCAAATATTATTGGTGGTTATCTTGATTTTTGTGATGATGTTTTTTTTTTCTAATTTTCCTTTTTTATTCTTTCTTGTATTTTCTAAAATAAATCAAATAAAAATATTGCTTCTGTAGGTCCGATTCCCTTATATTATAAAGAGGGGGAAAAAGGGAGAGAGAAAGGTAAAGAAAAGAGAATGAGAAAGAAGAGGAAAGGAGGTTAAAAAAGGAAGGGAAGAAAGATGGGGGGGAAGCAGAGAAAAAATTTAGTTGAGATATAAAAAATGTGAGGAGTTATAAAATCCAGAAACAGAGAATCTGCCATCCTTAAATAATAATGAGGAGAGATTCATAGCTGCAGTAAGGAGTGAGTGGATAATGTAAAGTTTTCATATTCCAGTGTGTTTGCTGTGGATGTTACGTTTTCTGTATTTGCTGCTCTTAGAGATTATTATAAGGACTTAGAAAGAAAAAAAAAAAAAAATGGCGATTGACTGAAACTGAAAGAAATAAGAAGTAATGGCCTGAAAGTGGGGTGTGTGTGTTGGGGGTGGGAGATAAATTAGACAACAGAAAATAAAATTAACAGTAGGGTCAACTAGACAACAGAATAATATCCCGAAGAAAATAATTGAAGCAGTATCATCCAAGCTGTTCAGAATGAGAAGAGATAAATCAGTGAGAAGATTCATGTGGATAAACCACAGAGGAGCGAGATGGACCAGAGGTGAGAAAATCCGTTAGGCTCTCCAGATGCAATGTGTGCACAGATTTCCTGGAGCAGATGCCAGAAGGTTCTTGCCCCTCACTGCAGGAATTAGAAATGCATGGATATCCTCAGTGGAATCCCATTTAGGATTGCCAGTCTTAATTCTAGAATTCAGAGGGGCCACGTTTCCAGCATCGGGTACCATATGCTGCAGTGGTAGAAATTTACTAGCATGCCTGGGCCGGGGAAGCCTGGGGTCCTTGTTTGAGGGCATTACTTCAGAGAGAATGGAACAGTTACTCAGAGAGAACTAGGTCTCCTTCAGATGAGAATCCTATTTGCCAAAAGCTTTCTTCAAATGCTCAAAAATTGTTGTTTCAAGTAGAGCCTCTAAAGTGACCGTGTTTGCACTGTACACATCAACACAGACAGCTGTGATCTGAACAACAGACCTCCTGCATATCTTACAGATGAGCCCCGGGAGCTTCCTCATCAGAAAGATCTGGGCTATCTGAAAGCCTATCCTGCCTTGCCCAAGAATTAGTTGTTGGTCTTTGACCTCTCACTCATATCTAAGAGCCTTAGTCTTTTCATCTGTGAAAGGGAGAGGATAATATGTTTGCTCCACCACTTTGGTATGGTGATTAAATAGTAATGTACCTCATACAGTGCCTCGTGTGTGGGGAATCTTTCCACTGCATGTGTTTCTTTCTTTTGCTTCCCGTGTCAATTCTTCCTCTTTTTCATTTCTACCCCTACATTAAATACAAATGTTAATCTTCAATTGACATACCAGATTTATCTGTAGGTAAAAGCCCCCTTTTGAACTGCTTAGTGTTAGAGATGGTCGGGAAGAAGTTTTTTCTTTTATCATCCTCCCACAAACCTCTTATCTAAGATGCTATATTAGTTTTCTACTGCTGCTTAAAAATTATCACAAATTTAGCTGCTTAGAACGATGCCTATATATTATCTCAGTGCCTATAGATTAGCATCTGCCATGGGTCAGATGTCTGGGCACAGTGTAGCTAAGCAGGGTGTTCTGTGTTTACAGTCTCACAAGGCAGAAATCAAGGTGTCAGCAAGGCTGCATGCCTTTTTGGAACTCTGAGGAAGAATCCACTTCCAAGCTCATCCAAGTGGTTGGTGAAATTTTGTTCCTTGTGGTTGTAGGAATGAAGTTCCCATTTCTTGACATGTGGCCCACTTCATCTCAAGCAAATGACAGTGCCTTGAATCCTCCTCATGCTTTGAATCTCTCCAGCCTCCTCTTCTGCCACTTCTTTGACTTTCTGTCGGACAAGAGAAAGCTCTGCTTTTAAAGCCTCATGTGATTACATTGGACCAACCTGGATAATCCAAGATAGTCTTCCTATTTTAAGGTCAAATGATGAGCAACCTTAATTACATCTGCAAAGCTCCTTTTTCCGTATACCATATTCATTGGCATGACACCAGTGGGTAAAGGTCAGGAGCGCAAAATTCTGCCTACACAGATGTTTACCCACATATCCAACTGCCTCACCTAGATATCAGTCTCAAACTTTATCCTACTCATCATCTTTCCTGACATCTTCAAAAATGTTTCTGCTTTTGTGTTCTCCTTCTCTTCTCCTGTCCTCTTTTATCATGGTACCTATGACATCTTACTTTATTATCTCTCTGCCTGACTAGCTTACTACAAAAGGCTCCATGCGGGGAGACAATACGAGCTATTAATTTTGGGATCCTCAGAGCCTGTCACAGTTCCTGATACAATGCTTGAGGAGTGAGTGTTCTAATCCACAGTAGAGAGAGCTCGGCATGTCCCAAATCTCATGACAAATTATTTAGATAGATCATGTATCGTGAGCAGACACCTGACTTAGAATTTAGGTCCAAGCTTTGGCCATTGAGTAATCTTATACCTATAAATCACTTCATTTATTTAGACCACGGCTTTCTCTTCTGTAAAATGAGGCGTTAAAATTAGTTGATATTTAGCAAACTTTTCATTAGAGTCACAGATTTGTTTTTATGTCCCAGTGGACTTAGGTTTGAAAATAAAATTAACTTAGGTTTGAAAATAAAATATATTTATTCAGTAGTAAATAAATTTCCCCCCATGCTTCTCTGTCAAAATCATGTGTTACTTTAAAGCACACATAATCAAAAACCCTTGGGCTTCCCTGGTGGCGCAGTGGTTGAGAGTCCGCCTGCCGATGCAGTGGACGCGGGTTCGTGCCCCGGTCCGGGAAGATCCCACGTGCCGCAGAGCGGCTGGGCCCGTGAGCCATGGCCGCTGAGCCTGCGTGTACGGAGCCTGTTGCTCCGCAACGGGAGAGGCCACAATGGTGAGAGGCCCGCGTACCGCAAAAAAAAAAAAAAAAAAAAAAAGAAAAAAAAACCCTTGATTAGCAGTGACTATAGCTAACGTTACGGTGACTTGACACATTTATTGCCACATCAAAAAAATTTTAAAAAAAGAAGAAACGTCTTGAAGAAAGAAGTCAGATGTAAGGAAGGGCGCCGGAGGCAAGATTTTAAATAAGATAATTTTGTATTAGAAAAAGAAGGTCAATTTATGTCAGTATATTGGTGATTAGATTTTAATATTGAAAAAAAATCAAGGAAATGATTTTGAAGGCCCCCCTGGAAACTTGCAGCACCTAATGGTTTAATCAGATTGAATGATCTGATGGTTTGAGGTTGAATGATCTTAAAGTTTATTTATTAAAAATAAATATATATATTTAAATATTTAAATAAAATATAAATTTTATTCTGCCTTCCGTTCTTTCTTGGTGGGACATTGGTGGAACTTCTCCATGATTTGGGGATCTTTGCAGTGTTACACATTGTTGGTGCAGTGTCTAAATTCACGTGTCTCAAAGAGGTTCACAAACACACGGGGCCGGGCCGAAGCAGGATGGAGAACACACAGGCACAGCTACTGAGCTCCTGCCAATTATTCTCTTAAGAGATACAGGCATGGTGATGTCAGATCTTCTGATCTTAAAGCGAGTTGGAAATCTGGATTTTATTTATGTTATAAAAGAACTGTGTTTTTAAGTATTAGCAAGGAACTCAACTTTTAAAAACCCTGTATGAACCATATAAAACATCTCTGCGAACCAAATGAGGTCATTGGACTGCCGTTTTGCAGCCAGACGTGGAGTTAGAGGAGTGGGACCCCATAGGGGCTAGCAGTTCTTTCAAGGTTTCTCTGGGTCAGGCTTTCTTCTCCATCACTGGCCACTCCACTTCTTGGTGTTTTTGTTTCCCTACAATGAAATGCGACAGCACGTGTGAGGGTTCTTTGTAACGTGCAAAGGGCTGCGTAAGTAACTACCGAGCGGTATTCTTATTTAAGTCTTCCATTGCATTTAAGAAGGAAGTGATGTTATTTTTAAATTTGAAGTTAACCTATGAGAGATGTGCATTCTAGGGAAGGTGTGTGTGTGTGTGTGTGTGCGTGTGCACTGACACCCGAGTAAGAGAGAGAAGGGTGGGAAGAGAGAAAGGGGAAAGGAGAGAGAGAGAGAAAAAGAGAAATGATTTGATATACAAGTTATTTTATGATGTCTCTGATAGTCATGACGTGTAAACATTTATTCGTTGCA
Source organism: Delphinus delphis (assembly GCF_949987515.2). Taxonomy (NCBI): domain Eukaryota; kingdom Metazoa; phylum Chordata; class Mammalia; order Artiodactyla; family Delphinidae; genus Delphinus; species Delphinus delphis. Next base: position 30,100,042 of record NC_082685.1, on the reverse strand, counting down.
TCAATATGATTGAGGTATACTGATAGAGCTTAATGCCTATTTTAATCATTCTAAGCTAATAGTAGGTGGTTGAGCCTTTAGGAGCTTCGAGTAAAACACTCTGAGGTACCACATGCTGGGGAGAAAGCAATTGAATAGTCTCATAAATTTGCACTGCTAACTTAGAAGAGAGAAGTGCTATCAAATAAATAAGCCAGGCGTGCATCAAAGAACACTAGAACCACATGGACATAATTCATGTTTTCTTAAGGCATAGAGAATGCACATTTTACCTTAAGATTTTGGTGGGAAGTCCATTTATTTTGGTATATTGGCATGAAGTAGAGCTCTTCTAAGTGTTTTCATTTAAGAAGATGTAAAGGTAAAAGGGATTTGGCTTAGCTTCACTTAACTGTCCATCCTCTTAATAAGACCAGTGTAATTTCACCTAAGTTAATGAAGACTTCCATGTTTTCCCATGTCTGGGTTTGTCTGTGTTCATGAGGTAGCCCTCTGCCCATGAACATTGCTCCTGACATCCAGAAACGCATCAGATCACGCCAACAGTTAGTGGAACGTGTTGCCTCTTTCTTACATTTTGGAAGTCATTTCATTTTGCTTTTTTGTTCTTTTCACGTCAGTGATCAGAATGAGAACAGAGTTGCTCTGTGGAGATTTCTCTCAGCCTTTGGTAGGAGGGAACCGTGAATATAGTAGTTTCTAACATTCTAGGAAAGTCAGCTGGAAGACTCAGGAAGCTACACCTGTTCCACAGAATTTTCTTCCTAACTCCTCATGTTTCTTCTTGTTCGGTTCTCAGTAGGACTTCACACTGTCTTGGCACCTTGGGCAAGTCTTGCTTGAGCCCTTCAAGTTTGCTTTTCCTTATGTGTCAAATGAGGATAATTGTAATACCTATTTCATAGCACTGTTATGAGGAATAAATGAAGGCAGGCGGGTGAAAAGCACAGCTTTCCTGGAGGATGGAAAACATGCAATAAATGTTAGCTATTTTTAGTAATATTGTTATTCCTCACCTTATATTGACAGAGTGATTGAAGTTTCTAATTTAAGGCAGATGATGATTTGTTTTTATAGCATTTCCTGCTTTTGGTAAAACCACTTGTCTTCCTCCTATGATTCACCCAATTCTGTTGAAATGCCAGAATTTGAAATCTCACATTTCCTCAGGTCCAGGTCTCATTCCAGCTGCTAAGAAGAGAAAGAGAGACAGAGAGAAAAAAAGCAAGTTCTGTTTTTGGGGAGATAATGCCTGATACTAATAAGGCTCAATAAATATATTCTTCTCTTATCCAATTGTATTGGCTCTCAGTGGCCACTGAATTGGTATGGCATTTAGTCATACACAATTAAAACTTTTTCTTTTGTGTCTTGCTTACCTGGTATATTGTAAACTTCTGGGAGTAGGAAACCATCCCTTAATGTCTTAAAGTCCACGCAATGAATTACATAGAGCTAGAAATAGAGATTCCAATAAAACTGATGGCTAAATTTATTTATCCCATTGCGTGGATTACTTCATTTATCTCATGTGACAACTCCGTAAAGTGGATATTTTTGTTACTGTTACTCCTATTTGCCCACTGGGAAACTGAGGTGTAGAGATGTAACTTATGAGAGATCGTGTAGCCAGTAGTGATTGAAACAGGACTGGTACTGAACAACTGAGATCAGAGTCCATTTCTTTTTTTTTCTTATTTATTTATGTATTTGTTTATTTATATATTTTTTGGCTGTGTTGGGTCTTCGTTGCTGCACGCGGCCTTCCTCTAGTTGCAGTGAGCAGGGGCTACTCTTCATTGCGGTGGCTTCTCTTGTCGTGGAGCACGGGCTCTAGGCTTGCGGGCTTCAGCAGTTGTGGCACATGGGCTCAGTAGTTGTGGCTCGCGGGCTGTAGAGTGCAGGCTCAATAGTTGTGGCGCACGGGCTTAGTTGTTCCGCGGCATGTGCGATCTTCCTGGACCAGGGCTCAAACCCGTGTCCCCCTTAACCACTGCTCCACCAGGGAAGTCCCAGAGTCCATTTCTAACCACCCGGCTATGCTTCTTCCTGGGAAGCAAGATGAACGAATGCATGCACGAAAGAACGCAATTGTAGTCTGTACAGATTCTAAATATTAGAATATTCATCCTACCTAAAAAGAAAGAAATCTCCCTTTTCCTAAATTAATACTCATTCTTGAACCATCAAATCTCTTTGTTCTTTCAATGCCTTTTTAAATGCCTGCCTCTACACACTTTTTTCTATGAAGTTGGAACAATATAGTTCACACTTCAATTTTGTAACAGTATGTTGAACAAACACCACAAGCAAAATTGTTTGCTAGGCACTATGGAAGAAAAGATGTAAATGAAAAGGTCTTGCCTTCCCTTCAGGAGATTACTGTCTAATAAACACAGATAAGTAAATAATGATAAAACAAAGTAGATTATGATAATTGATGGACACACAGATAGCTATGACAACTTTCTTAAAGGGAGAGACTCGAGAGAGAGTCCAAGAAGGCCTTTTGAGCTTTGAGAGCCTTTAAGATTCCACTTTTGGTCTCTCTTTTGAAATAATCTCTTGTCACCTGATTTATTTCTTCTTTGAAAATAGTATCTCTTTCACAATTTCCCTTTTGTTAAACTGATTTCCTAGGCCTTTGTGAAAAATTACAGCGACTGTTAGGTCTCACTTGAAACTACAGTCAACCTACTAAGGTTTCATGAACATTAAACAGTGATACCATTTCAATCAGTAGGATAAAATATCTGTTATTGTTTGTAAATTTTACATTGAGATAACCCTGAGGATAAGATTCTACAAAGTAATATGAACATTTTTATAAGAGTTAATAAAATTAGATGGTTTGACCATCATCTGTCATTGAGATATCCATGTGGACTCAGAGAGTAATCCTTTATAATGCATTTGGTCATAAAAGATGCAGGAGCCAATATTATATTGTGTTTCCTTAGAAATGTATTTATCATTCACAATTCTGTGTTGAGGCACACTTGGCTAAGCAACGTGTTTTCCTCACTCTTTCACCGGTATGATAACATAACAAGAACTGATTTTTGTTTTTTGTTTTAGCATCCAGTGGTAAATTAATAAATTACCCCATATTCTGAAGACTATAATCCCAGGGGGCAGTGGGTGCACCTCTATATTTACTACCTTGTGAGAAAATGAGTTTATTATTGGCAGCCCTGTGCATATACTGACTGGTTATGATGACTAAAAGATTACAGTTTTTTCTCAGTAATACTAATGATAGCTGACATTGATAATACATCATTGTATTATAACTACTATATGTCAAATATAATATATTGACTGATTATATACTTACCATTTGCCGTCACTTGTTAAGAGCTTTACATGCTTTATTTCATTTTCCCCCTAAAAAAGCCCAAGAGGTAAATTTTATTATTAGTCCCATTTTACAGATGATAAAACTGAAGGTTATGGAAGTAACATCTTCAAAGCCCAAATTCTTAACTTCTAAATGTAAAGTACTTCCCCACCAGAACTCTTCTTTCTAATAGTTTAAGACAGTTATGTCTCGTTGGTACCACAAGTTCTGTTGATTTGAACAGTGTAGAGAAGATAGCTTTTAGCTTTGGGGCTTTATAACCAGGAAGAGCATGTTCGAAATAATTCTTCAAGTGGAGTAGATGAGAGAGAAGAGATGCAGCTCCAGTAACAGACTTTCCTTGAAAAGCTTCCACAGATAACAAACCTGCGGCAGCAGCGGCAGGTAAAAAGGATTCTTCTCGCACCAAGAGTAGCAGCAGCTGCCCTGCCATTCTCTGGGTCCCCGTTCATTAGTAGTCAAGGTTTTCATTGTGCTCAGCAAAACAGTCACAGAAAATAAATGAGCTGCACAGATGGGCCCATAGAAAATCTACTTGATGTATTCTTGAAAATTCACAGCTAAATGACTTTGAAGAGATGGGGCTTATTGTGTCCATGATTAAGATGAGGTGTGGCATGAATCTTTCAGATACAACACTTTCTCTGTAGAGCTTTTTAAGACAGATAAGGTGGAAAGTGGTCTCTGGCCTCTGGCTCCTGGATCTACCAGGGCTTATGGAACCATTCCCCTAGTACATTTCAAGTATATTTGCTTTATACAGAGTTAAACTTGAAGACCTGTATAAAAGAAACCAGCTTCATTTTATGTAAGCTGAAGGTCTTTCATTTAAGGATTTTTCAGCTTTGATTTTCAAAAGGTAGCGGTGTTAGATCAGTATTTCTTTGGACCACCTATACCACTCCCACCAGAATTTTCTGATCGTTATCTGGTTGTTTATCAAAAATGCATTCTATCCCATATGTACGTTGGAGTAGAAACCAGGAATCTTCATTTTTAGCAAGTACCCCAGGTTATTCTGGTGACTAGTATGTCACATTTTATGTGAATAGTACAGTTTAAATATAATATAATGAAATACGTATTATATGAAATATTTGAAATAATGTGATTCCCTTAAATTACAAAAAATTATAGTTGGGCTTTCCAATTTTAAAGCAGACAGAGCAGATGAATTACATGCTTTACCATCGGTGATGCTAGTTTAGTTGGTAATTTCAAATGCTTTTTTTTGTATCATTGAACCACATTGTTTTTTACTTACAAATAATGTTGATCGTTATTGCTGTGTCATTGTTATGTTCACTGTTGCTATGTATTTTGTATATTAAAACTATGCCGTTCGATATTTATTAAACGATAATGCTGTCTCTCATCTTGGAAATTTCTTAAGATCCTTAACATTGAAAAGGAAGTTATATGTGATGATTATTTTGTGAAGAATATCTAACAACCACCAATGTATCCTGTATTCTTTATTTGGGACGGTGGCCTCTATAAAATATTAGCAACAATATCGAGAAAATTGGAAGTGGAAATAAACTAATACCACTACTGATTGCATATCTATAATCCTATGGAAAAAGTTACCTTGAATAGTGTGAGTTTTGACTTATGTGGGGTCTTCAAGAATTGCAATTTGCATAAAAATGACCCACTGGTAGATTAGAGTTTGAAAACCACTGCAAAGCTGGTGACCAATTTCTTGCTGAGTTGGCCGCCGTAGGCCTTTTTTTTTTTTTTTGCGGTACGCGGGCCTCTCACTGTTGTGGCCTCTCCCGTTGCGGAGCACAGGCTCCAGGCGTGCAGGCTCAGCGGCCATGGCTCACGGGCCCAGCCGCTCCCAGCGTGTGGGATCTTCCCAGACCGGGGCACGAACCCGTGTCCCCTGCATCGGCAGGCGGACTCTCAACCACTGCACCACCAAGGAAGCCCCTGTAGGCCATTTTTAACAAGGATTATTTAGATAGAAGTGGAATAACAAGCTTACAATTCTAGCAAATAAACATCAGAATGAAAGGATGCAGGATCATAATATTGATCATCTCAGGAGTAAAATTGACATGGTGGTCTCCGGGGGAGCCATTCATGTTGTAGTCTATGTGAATGGCATGTCTTAGAGTTGGGGAAAGCAGTGGCCCTGAAACAGTTCTGTGCTCATAAATGTTTAACAACTGATGCTGGAATTGAGGGAGCCCCAGTTTGTAATATTTGCCAATTTTTATGGTGCAGACACTCCCGCCATAACCAACTTCAAGCTACCAACCTGAACATCAATCAGCTTATCCAATTCCAGAAAATTTCACAGTCAACATTTCTGAGCTGATGCTAGCTGGTTGCAATATACCCTTGCCTGAAGGGACCTATGGGTGTGAGAAAACGACATGGTCAGTCCTTAATTATCCAGAAGCAGATTAACCCTTTTGTGGGCTAATGAAAGTTATAAATCAGAACCCTCCCTCATTTCTTATATTTGAGAGGCACAACATATAAAACCCTCCTCTTTTGTAATGGGCCTGCTTTGTTCCTTGTCTATACATCAATATTATTGTCACCATATTCTATTTGGATATGTAACCTGTATTCTCCAGCTATCCTTATTTCTCTAAGAGTAGAAGAAAAACACATGTGAGGTTTACAATTAAGTAGACTTGACATTTTGATTTGATTAGCAATAGTGGACCTTGGGGTTGGATTGGAGATTAGCATTAGGTATGGTATCACATGAGCAGAGGAGGAAAACTAAGGGGTCTATTGATTGAACAGGATGAATTCACTGAAGTTGACTTAGCAGACAGATTTACCTTATCATACAGACATAGATCTTAGCTAAGGGGTTTTCTCTATTTTGCCTTGTGCTGTAACTATAGTAGTGCATTTTATTCTTCTTTGTTGCTTTATAAGTTCCTTCCCTTGCCAGTCTTCTGGCCTGGAATATATTTCTTTATGCTTTTTTCTTAGATTATTTATACAGTTCCCTCTAGGAACACTTCATCTTCTAGAATACGATGGAGCAGAGAGAGGCACTGCCTTCCTTAGAAATCCCTTTCCTTCATTACATCTTCACATCCATCTCTTCAAGACGCAGTTCAAGTAGTACCTCCTCCTCCCAGATCAGTCTAGATGAACACAATCTCACCCTGCTCTCGACTTATTTAGCAGTGGTCCACAGCTTGAGAAGCTTTTGAAAAACAGTCATGTTTAGGAGCCACTAGGGATTCAGAATTAATTGGTCTAGGGTGAGGTGTGGCTATTGGTATATTTTCAGAAAGTGCTTTTGGTGACCCTAATATGCAGCCAGAGTTGAGAACCACTGTTCTGTAATATGATACTCTCTTTTCTCCACAACTCAAAAGCAGTTCAGACTCCATAAACTACATAGAAGTAAGGCTGGCTCTGTAGGTTGAAAAGAGCTTGTATGTTCAACTGAAGGTGGCAGACAGCTCCCAGGCAGCAACCATACTGAGCCTGCACCATACTGGAAGGGAAATTATTGCAAGAAGAGCTTGGGAAAACTCAGAAATCATTTCCTAGGATCTTGCATAATCTTGGAACTGAAATCCATTATAGTGGAATGTAGTCCAATGCCTCACATTGAAAAGAAAGAACTTGAATCCTCAAGAGATTTTCCCAGTGTCCCAAGTGACTTTCCCAAGATCATATAACCTGTGGTCAAAGGGCCAAAAGATGAGCTTATAATTTTAGAATGTATACACTGGGCCAAACCATTTTATATGTATAGTTGACCCCGGAAAAACGTGGGGGGTTAGGAGTGCTAACCTTCCACAAAGTCGAAAATCCAAGTATAACTTGTACTGGCCCTCCCTAGGTGTAGTTCCTCTGGATCCGTGGATTCAACCTATCACAGATTGTCTAGTCCTGCAGTATTTAATATTGAAAAAAAATCCACGTACAAGTAGACCCACACAGTTCAAACCCATGTTGTTCAAGGGTCAACTGTATTAATTTTTTTAATATATTATTTTTTTCCTTTTTGTTACTTAGTAGTATTCTGTGGTATTGATATACATAAAAAATGTATATATCATAAAGCTGACCAGTGTAAACTGTACAATCCAGTGATACCTACAGAGTATATCTGTAGAGTGGTGCAGCCGTGACCATAAGCTGATTTCAGGACACTTCTTATTACCTCAGAAAGAAAGCTTATACCCATTAAGCCTCACAACAGTCATAAGAGACAGATTCAGTTTTACTTTGCTTAATGAAAGGACTAAGAGAGAGGTTAAGCAACTTGCTCATTGTCACACATGTACCTAAGGGTAGAGCCAGAATAAAAAACTCAGGTGGTGAGAGTCTAAAGTCCCCACTCAGAGCTGCAGCCAGTCCAGTGTTCCGTTTACTCACTCTGTGGGAGGGGATTCGGGTTAGATAAAAAGTAAGTGGGGAGATTTTTTTTTTTTCACCTGCAAATCATTTATGGGGAAAGGATCTTACTAGGAAGAAAAAGGAACAGAGGAAAGTCTCCCAAGTCTTTCCATCTCCACTGAAGCCTTGCCCTGTCCCGTGAGATCATTTTATCCAGGCTGCTCTGTGCCCTCCTACAAACCTGGAACTTATATTCTGCCTTGTCTATCTGCTATTTAGTTTTCCCCTTCTAGAGTGCAGTATCCTTGAGGATGAGGACCATGAGTTATGCATTTTGTCTCTTTCATCATACCTAATGTTATCCTTAGCCCATGTAGTAGTTCTTCATAGATACTTGGGACAGATGAATGAATGAATGATTCCTGGTAATGCTACAGTATGGCATCTAGAGAGCAGGTTTTCTAGATTTTTTTTCCCATCATTAAAAGATTACTGGAGGGGACTTACCTGGTGGCACAGTGGTTAAGAATCCGCCAGTCAATGCAGGGGACACGGGTTCGAGCCTTGGTCCGGGAAGATCCCACATGCTGCGGAGCAACTAAGCCCGTGTGCCACAGCTACTGAGCCTGCGCTCTAGAAACTGCGAGCCACAACTGCTGAGCCTGCACGCCTAGAACCCGTGCTCCACAACAAGAGAAGCCACCGCAATGAGAAGACTGTGCACACAATGCAGAGTAGCCCCTGCTTGCCACAACTAGAGAAAGCCCGTGCACAGCAACAAAGACCCAATGCAGCCATAAATAAATAAATAAATAAAATAGTAAAAAAAAAAAGGTTACTGGAGGAAGATTCCTAAAATTACATATGCATGATGTCATAGATAACAGAAAATTATAATTTGTTTTATCTAAATACTGCATTTTCAGATAAATTGCTGGTATTACCTAGTTTGGTCATTAAAAAAAAATCCATAGTATATATACACTTAGATTTATCCTATTTTAAGTTGTTTTTGAAAAATACCGACCTTCAAGTGGTAAAAGCTTTGTCATGATGTCGTCTTTTTTTTTTTTTTTTTTTTTGCTGTACGCGGGCCTCTCACCGTTGTGGCCTCTCCCGTTGCGGAGCACAGGCTCCGGACGCACAGGCTCAGCGGCCATGGCTCACGGGCCCAGCCGCTCCACGTCATGTGGGATCTTCCCAGACCAGGGCACAAACCCGCGTCCCCTGCATCGGCAGGCGGACTCTCAACCACTGCGCCACCAGGGAAGCCCTGTCATGACTTCTTACTTCTTAATGAGTTTCTAAGAAAGAACCATGAGTTCCTATCGTATTTTACTCATAATTATACCTTAGGATTGTGTTTAGAAAAGTAGGTGGCCTGAGTCACAAATTCTAGTGGAATCCTTTGGAGTTTTAATTACACAGCACTGCCACCTAGCATCAACTACAGTTTTTTGGTTTTCCTTTTTTTTAATTAAAAATTTGAGGGTTTTATGTATTTAAAATATTATTTAAGGGGATCGGTCTGCAGTCTTTTAAGAAGCATGAGTGGAGATTGCTTCAGGAAGTATTTGCTGCAGCTTCCGACCCATGTTGTTTATTTGAAAACCCTTGTGATTGGGAGTGAATTGGTGTCAGTGAAGAAAGGGATTGTGAAATCTGCTGAAGAGTTTCAAATGTCAGAGCTGCATATTCATGAGTTGCAGGCACCTGTGGCCGTGCTGTCTTACTGCAGAATCTAGTGCCGCAGCCTTCAGAAGGGCACTGGAGGTGGTTTCCAAATGGCATTGTTGTTTATTTGCATATAAAGAAATATATAAAGGAAATAGTGGGGAACAAATGCACATAGAATTATTTCAGGCCAGAGAAAACACTCAGTCCTCTTTCGAGAGCATGCCTGCTTGAGCCGACACTCCGCCTGGGAGTTGATGATTCCCGTTACAAAATCTGGATCCCTTTGGCTTGGCTGACAGTGTCGGTCAGCAGATTTCCTCTGCCAGCCTGGCAAGTCAGGAGAAGCCGGCTACAGATTAAAAAAAAAAAAAAAAGGACATCAGCCCTCTTTGCCGTTTCTGCAACGTGATGGACAATGTGATTGCAGGACCCAGTTCTCAATCTTCTCAGTTCCCAAACTGTGCTTAAAAAAAACAGATCAAAACAAATCAATAGTATTTAAGAGGGGGGAAAACATCACGCTTAGATTGATGCTTTACATAATGAGCCCTTATGAGATGCAGTGCCAACTGTTAATCAATAGACATGCCAGAACTGCCTCTAATACAACCTTGTAGAGTTTTTAAAAATTAATCCTTATTAAAAATATTGACTTGCTGTGACTTGCTGGGCCCGCTCCTGGCTCTGTATTTTATCCTACTTAGGAGGTTATGCTTCACTGCTTACGCTGCAGATAATAATGTAATGATTATTGTCTTAAAACCTGGGAATCAATATAAGATACTAGCAAATTGCTCCAAGTGTCACAATTATGAAAATTACTCGAGATTTTAAAAGGTTTAAGTGAGCAAGATGTTTTTCTCTCTTACACTTTTTTTTTCTGGTTTGCTTATTTCTACAGTTTTCTCAGGATTGGATGATTCAAAAGTTTCATTTCCAAAAGGGCTTTCTCAGTCATTGTAATTTAACATGTCATCTTCCATGAGAGCTGCCATCTTCATTGGTGCACTTGTTTCAAAGGATCCCCTCCCCCCAACCCTCACACCTCAAAAGGCGTTTGTGCCTCTAACTTTACGAAAGTTCTGGTATGAAAGGAAAAATAAAACATCCAAAGACTTTACCAAGGGGTGCTAGTAATTGAAAGGCACGTAATAAAAGAAGAAAAATAAATGAATAAAAGTGATAGAACAGATGGTTGCTTTTCCGGGAGACTCAGAATGTGAGTTGGGAAGGATGTAATAATAACACTAAGAATAATAGCAGTTAAGACGTATATAGCAATTCCTTACACAAACTGGTTTTTTATGTACATGAACTCATTTAATACTCACTATAGTCCCAGAAGGATTGCATGACTATTATCCCTATTTTACCGAGGAGGCAGTTGAGGCACGGAGAATTTTGTTTACATGTCCAGAGTCAACATAGGAAGTGGCAGGGCAAGGGTGATGAAGCCAAGCCTCTGGCTTTCTTGTCTGTCTCTGCTGTTAACCACTGTGATAACTGGGACCATCTGTCAAGCACAGCCTCCTCCTTTTGCCTTTGAGGAAGTTGGGTGGAGCTCAGCACACTTAAATGACTTATCTCAAGGCATCAGCCAATAGTAAATGGTTGGATATCCCGGTAACATAGCTTAAAAACTGATCCCTTGATCCCTTCCATCTTCCAGGTTGAAGTCTCTATCTGTAAGGGTGTTCAGACCAGGGGTGGCAGGCATTCCTGTGCAAAGCCAGTGAGTCTCAAAGCCTCCTGAGTCACCCTGGCAACTGTGTCCCCCATCTTGTCATGGCCAGCTGTTGACAGAGCCGTTGTTCCTCTGAAAATGAGGGAGGGGTGGTGGTGGGAGGGAGCCCCACTGTCGAGCTCTATGTTTGTGAATAAGGAAAATGTTTTCCTTCTATAGCCTCTTTAGAGACAATTAAGCATTAGCTTTTGTTGGATGCTAAATTATGAGTGAATTTAGTTTAAAGTATGTGAACCATGCACCCTTTGAAATTTGCCTGAAAAGGCTCATTATAAAACTAATGCTATGAAAAAGCACTCCCTTTTAGATTAGGGAAAGCACCTGAATAGTTTTCATAAGTGGCTGCGCATCATTTGAAAGCATTCTAGTGTTGCCTGAACCGCTTTCAACACACCTTTCAACTAGGAAATTTCACATTCAGCATATCTGTAGTTCTACACGACTTTCAATAATATTTAAATTGGTTAACTGTATTTCTTTTATATCTCTTTTAATGCTTTTATTGATTTGAGGTAGATAAACTTGATTGTGCATGAAATCTTATTTTTCCACACAAAGGAGATAGGATTTGAGTATATACCAGGAGAAACTTACCTCTATAGCAGGCCAGGCCTCTGAAATGCAAGGGTCTGGGTCAGATAGATGTTTGCTGAAGCCTCTGAAATGCAAGGGTCTGGGTCAGATAGATGTTTGCTGAGGCCTTTGAACTATGCTGGTACTGACTCCAGCGTTTGTTTCCCCCAAAATCAGTGCTGGCAAAAGATGCCCTGGAGAACATCTCTTTATTTAAAACTCATGAAGAAGAGAAAAGACTCACGAGTTTTGGTATGGAAAAAAAAAAAGAAATGCTTCTCTTAAAAACCCAGGTGTGTTTTTTAGGGTAGCTTATGGACTCTATGATTCTTAGAGCCAATAGTGTTAGATTCTTTTAGTCCCAAGGAATCTAAAAACCAAATTTGTGAACATTTCAGCTACTGTGTGCAAAAATATAGTAGGCGATATAAAGTAAAAAATTAAAAAGACTGTGTATTGTATAGGCCAAACCAAGGACAGGGCTCACTTCACTGCTCACACATAGAAATCCAATTAGATTAGATTAGTGCACCACAAATAAGACTCGATGTGTGACACAGGAAACCCTGAGCTGCATCAGGGCACTGATGTTCTTGGAGGGTGTCTGCCTCATACATAGAGCACTTTATCCATAGTAGGGTCATGAGAGCTCTAGAGAGCTGGGTTCACATCTCAACTCTGCCACGATTTAGCGTCCTTACATGGGGCAAATTACACCACCTCTCGGAGCCTCAATTTTTTCACCTGAAAAAGGGGAATGATAGTACTAATCTTACACGAACAAATGATAAGAAACTCTGCCGCAGCTCTTTATTTTATGCCTACTGCGTGTCACATATTTTGCAAGGGTTTGGGGGTGCAGCGCAATCCGGATGGTCATGATTCCTGCCTCCCTGGCGCTTCCAGTCTAGTGGGAGTGAATTGGGATGACAGATGTGAAGACTGTTGCTTGTAAGCACTGCAGCAAGTCATAAGTGCATAATGAAGCACACAAATAGACTAAACTTGCCAGATACAGCAAATGAAAAGAAAAGCAATGAAAAGAATGTTTTGGAGTTAGGATGCTGACGTGATAGGTTTTGGACTTCACGCCTAGAACTGAGCTAGGTGAGGGCCACGAAAGCAGAGCCATCGTGACACTCATGTGCAAAGGTGAGGGGAAAAGAGGAGGTCAGGGCCCTGTGTGCGTGGGTGAACCTGTCCACGGCTGCTTTCTATTGAGTCGCGAGAGATCATGATTTCCCCTTCAACCTCTGGGCTAGTGTTCTTCGTAAGGAATCCCAGGAAAAAGAAATACCCGCCATCAGCAGGCGTCTTACCCATTACAAAAAAGTGTTTAGTTAGACATTCTTCCATTTAATCGTAGCACCAACGATAAACAACACGGTGAACTAGAGTAAAAGGAACTCTGCACGTGAGGAAGGGATTTATTCAAGGCTGCGCAACCAGTGAATGGTAAGAGGCAGAAACTCAGTTCTTCAGGAGGCTTTTGCTCTACTCCTCGTCTCTTCTCTGCATCCCAGTTCTGTACATTCGGTTTAATCTCTTAGATTAAATGTACTCACTAAAAAAGACATCTACAACACGACTAGATATCATAGGGAAGAGGAAGGTGACCATTCCTTCTAGACTTCCATTTGGAAAACCAGTGAGGACAGTAAACATAATCGAGTATTTATTGAAATATATTTAAGGAAAATTTGATGCATAGCTCAAGTCTAGGGAGTTTTCAGTTATGCAATAAAGTAAGAACTATTTGTTCCAGTATTAAAGCTGATGAAGAACTGTTTTCTGAGGACAAATTTGGCCCAGTCTAAAGGAACCTTCTTTCCCCAATGAACTCTAGATATGGGCTTTTAGCATCTCTAGCATGTGTCTTAATTTGGATGTTTATCTTTAGTGAAAAGACCAGAACTATCCCTCTACACAGACGATAGTCAAGCCAATGAGTCTGTCCTTATTTAGCAGTAGAGACTATTGACACACCAGGCTCTCACGTTTAAAGACAATCTTAAACCTTTACGCATCATTATCAAAAACACAGTCACAAGAAATAATATTTATGGAAGATTGTCTGAAGGACATTCATTCTCTAAAATTTCCTTTCTGAATAATTGCACAGTTTAGGCTCCTTGTAGAGTTGCTTTTGCAAAATTGTGTTTTGTCATCATGCCAGCAGACTACACTGATAGAAACTTGAAGAAATAGTGGGAAGAAATACATTATTGTTTATAACAGTGACTCAGTTGGAGATTTCTGTCACAGCTAGAAGTTTTCCTCTTTTTAAGGATCCATAAGCGTCTGGAAAAATGAACTGCTTTTATTTTATGGAAACCGTATAGCACCTTTGTTTCCGTCTTTGCTTTGGCTTCTAGGAAACGTAGACTTAAATAAATCTATGCACTACCTTAAGCCTTTGACAGGGCACACAGCATCCCAGTTTGCAAACATTACCGTCATGGTTTTCTGTTGTTATTTTTTTTTCTGCCCTTATATTTCTTCCGTTCCAATTCCCTCAATGTTTATTTTTTTTCTAAAAGCATTCTGAAAGCTGCTTCATATCATTTGTAAAACAATGTGGGAAATGAAGAAATATTTGGATACAAAGACACATCTGAATTATAACCATTTGATCTCTCCTTTCTTTGTGCGTACCATTATTTCATGTAGGATTTAAATAATACATAATGTCTATCAGAAGTTTAGAAGAGGGAAAAATAAGGCTAGATATTGGCACGAGTGTAGTCTTTGAGTTGGATTTTCAGTGGTTTTCAAACCTGGTTGCACATCAGAATCATCAGCAGAGATATTTAAAAAACACAGAGTATTGGATCCTACCTCTAAATATTTCGATATTTTAGATCTTGGTTGGGGCCCTGGCATCTTTATTGTATAAAGCCTTGCAGGCAGTGTTGATATAAAGCCAGAAGGGAGAACCACTGACAAAAGGGTTTAATGAGTAAGAACATGCTAGAAGAATAAAATGTATACAAAAATGCGACGTGAATTAATTCAGTAGCTCAATACCAGCTTACTTGGACTGAAAAATGGCTTAAAATTTGCCAAACATTGGATAAGTTCCTACAATGTACAAAGCTCTAGGATTGGGATCAGAGAATTTTCAAGTTGCCTTAGAGTCCCAGTGCCAATTGGATAATGCCTTTCCTTTGTGGCATCACCACCACCATCATCCCAAACAGATGTTGAAAAGCTACTCTAGCAAAGCACTTCACTCTGTGCTTGCAATATGAAGTACTATAAGATATTACCCTTACAGTCAAAGAGAGTCGGCTACTTGGACAGACAAGACATGTACATAAAAAAGATAATTAACAATGCCAGGCAGCATATGCTAAGTGCCAAATTAGTGGTGGCAACAATAAATACTCTATGAGTTCAGGGAGGGAGAGCACCATTGTGGGCACTGACGTTGGAAACCTCGTAGAGAAAGTAGAACGTAAAAGCCCGACCTTGCTGTTTGTGTAGGAAATAGATAAATATTTTTCTGAAAGTCAGTATAACTGTAGCTGTCTGCTCATGCATTTTTATTCAAACTTCATTTTAAAATGCAAGGCCATATCTTTGTATGTGTAACTGCGGGTTTTAGCAAAATAATGTCCCCTCCTAATTTTTTTTTCTTTCATTTATACCTCAAAGTCTAAAATTATCAAGCAGGAAACCAGCTAGAAATATATATATTTTTAGGAAGGGCATAAAGCTCTGACCTATCTATAAAATTACATCCGTTTATGAGGAGGGTCAGCATATTCATAGGATTTCCACCCTGCCTTAGGTTGACTGCTGTTTATCAGAGAGTTTATTGTATTTCAGTCTAAAAGCAAATCTGCTCTATTACAATTAGAGTGAAATTGTGCTTAACGATTTTTTTCATTATAAAAATAAGAAAATGCTTGCTAACATGTAATGTATTCACTTAATATGATTTAAAAAAAAGCACTTGATTTCATTTTTCCCCTAAGTATAAAAAGCATTTAGAAGGAGTTGTCTTTAGAGTGACTCAACAGAAACTATCTCAGCCAAGACTGAAGCTAACATCATTGAGTCTGAGAAGCAGTATAATTTCTAAAACTTTTTTTTTTTTTTTTTTTGCACCACAGAACTCTCGAAGTGTGTATGACAACCTGATATGGAGGACATGATTTATAGAGTGATCTGAAAATTAATAAACAATTATACCAGAAAGTGAAATGGTGCCTTAAAAGAAAAAAAAAAGAACTTTATGGCTTTTTTATGAGCATGGGTAAAAATCCATGAAAACACTCAAGAATGCTCAGATGCTTTCTGTCAAGCAAGTAAAGAGCACTTTAAAATGTCTCTGATAAAACTGGGTACAGAGAAAATAGCATTGGTGTAACGTTAATAAGTGGAGAGTTAAATAACACAGCAGACTGGTTCCCTCGAGTTACCAGCTTCAGTGCTTTGTGTGTCCAGTTGAAACATGAAGAATTTGTCCGTAATGAGTCCTCACACCCAGGCTAAGGGCAAACAAATCCAATTTTTAAAATTGTTTTTCGAACAGAAGTTCCTTCCCTCTCTTCCTCCAGCTTTTGAATCAGCCTTCGTTTTTACTCTTCTCTCTAACTCCCCGAGCTAAAGGAGGTCATTACGGTTAACAGTGAAGAGCGTGTCCTTGAGGTTCGGAAGTTTTTGAAAGTTCAACAATTGAGGCTTTTTGTCATCATTGTTTAAAGGCCAGACTAGACTTCGTTTCCTCAGGACTCTGCTGTGCACAGACAAAATAGAGCCACATACCATTTGGAAGCAAAAATCAACAATAACCTATTTCTTAGAAGCCAGGCTACTTGAAGAGACCAACTTGAAAATGCCAGACTTTTATTAGACTTTGCACATCACAGTCGTGGGGCCCTTGTGAAAGAGGGTTATTCCATAAACTTAGCAGGATAGGTTGATTATATTTAGCACAAGCAGGTCCCTGATACGTTTCAAAACAAACAGGTATTTGAAGCCTTGAGTCACAATGTCTAAAAACTAAGCACTGTGGCTTGTCCTCCATCCTGGACAAAGAGATTACATAAAAGGAAGAGGGAATGAAACAAAATTGTGATGAAAGTGACATATGCGCCTTGAGCCTTTTGTGCCCGTTTGAATGTACATTACACTATTCCCTTTCTACCTCTTAGAGCTTTCAATCTGTCATCACTTCTAAATGTACCCATTTTGACAACCCTAGTCCTTTATCCTTGGCAATCTTTCTTCCTGGGAACCTGCCTCTATGAGTTTGCTAGGGCTGCCATAATAAAGCAGTACACACTTGATGGCTTAAACAACAGAAATTTATTTTCTCACAGTTCTGAAAGCTAGAAGTCCAAGATCAAGGTGTCAACAGGGTCGGCTTCTTCTGAGGCCTCTCTCCTTAGCTTGTTGGCATCATCGTCTCCCTATACCTTTACATAATGTTCCCTGTGTGCATGTATGTGTCCTTTTCTCCTCTTCTTAAAGGACATAAGTCATGTTGGATTAGGGCCCACTCCAGTTATCTCACTCTTAACCTTAATTGCCTCTTTAAAGACCTTATCTCCAAATATAGTCACATTCTAAAGTTCCAGGGTCCAGGACTTCAGCAAATGAATTTTGAGAGAAGGATGTCATCCCCTAACCTTCCACCCTTTGACCCCTCAAGATCTGTCTTTCTCACATGCATCACCACCCACCCCAGCATTAGGAGCCCTTTAAATGCAGAAAACAGAATACAATTCAATATGGCTTTAGTGAAAAAGGAAAACTCTCAACTCACACAGTTGAAAAGTTTGAGGTAAATTTATTACAGCTTCAGGCACAGCTGGATCCAGATATTTTAGTGATTTTATCAGGTATTGATCTCACTCTCCGCCTGTCAGTTCTGCTTTCCTCTATAATTCCTCTACCCTCAGGATTATAAAAGGGCTGCCAACTGCTCCAAATTACAGTCTAGCCTATTGGCAACTCCAGCACAAAGAGAGAGTGCTGCTTTCTCACCTATTATAATAAAAGTCCTGCATTCAAGTCTCATTAGTCTGGCTGAAGTCTTCGATCTATCACTACACTAATCTTGTGGTCAGGCCATGGGATGCTCTGATAGGTGAGACCTGGGTCCCATACATGGCCCTAACTCAGAGGTGGAATGAATCACGGGGACAGATGGGGTCCCTCAGGAAATTGTAATTGACATTACTATTATCAGAGGCAGGAAGGGGAGCGGCTAAACAGGTAAAAATCTATAGATGTTCACCCCACTCTCCCACCTCACAAATGCCCAGTGATCTGTCGTATCTCTACTCAGCCATCTCCTCCTTGAGATCACCTTTGAGTATTTTCAGCAGAGGAAGCACCTCATCCTCCCTCGTCCACATCTTAATTATTACATGACCTCTTGGCAAGCCTTGCTTTCTCTCCAGGCCACGAGAGCTCTGAGCGGAAGAGAATCACTGTTTCACCTTTCATACATCCAATGCCAAGACAATGATTGACGTATAGGAGTCAGTCCTATATGTGTCTCTGCATGTGTGAGTGTGTACACATTTTAAGCTGCTCACCTCAGTGAACCACAGAACGGGGAAGTTATTTCTTCCTTGTGAATCTACTATCATCCCTAGTAGAAACAAAAAGGAGCTGTCTGGGAGTGCCTGAGACAGAGATACCCATCCTTGAATCAGGGGCTGGAGGACATGAGTTATGATAATCAAATTGCTTCATTGTCAGAGGAGGATATATGACAGAAAGAAAGCTGAGTGTCATTAGGCGATTTTCATTCTGTTTCTGGGCCCGTTTCCCTATTTTTAGAGCAATCTGATGTTTAGATTAAGTTTTAGAAATTTTCCAAGATCCTTTGAAGAGCTTTATTTGATGATTGTGAGGTGAAATGTGTCATACAGCAAGAGGCAGGCAGGAGGGCTGAATCCGATGATGTGCGTAGTGTAGGGATTGAGTGATCTAGAGCCTGACATCCAGGCAAGCAAATTCTGAATTTGAGAATTCCATGGGAGTCAGAAGAACACCCACTGGGTAGACCCACTGGTGTCAAAGGGAAGTACAGATTCAATAAGAATCTTTCCATGTCCCGGCTGGCTGGTGTTAATCCTGTTGCTCCCACTCAGACTCTCTCAGCCCACCTCTGCTTGTTTAGCCTTTTTCTCAGTCCAAATGCAGGAATGCCTTGGTCCCCTTAGTTTGTGTCTGCTCTGTTCTTTCTCTGCCCTACATAAGCATCATTTCAGAATCATACCTCTTATTTGTTTCCAGAAACCTCTCCACTTATTATCCCTCCTCTTAAGGGCATAAGGCATCTTGGTTGAATAGCACATTTTCTTTTGCAATTCCTGGGGTTTTTCTTGATCAGCAGATTTTTTATGAGAAACTGGGAACCCCTGTTTACTATCAGGTCGTAAACTCTGTCACCGTATGTAATTGCAGATCTATGAATTTCTAAGTGCGTGATTGGGGCAACCAATCCATCCACTTCAACTGTTCATGACTCTTACCATTGCCACACAGTGAGCACTCACAACATAATTTTTAAGGATTGAATGAGTGAATTAATCAATGTATTATTTAGTTATTTGGATTATCCATATTTCATTAATTTTAAAACATATATTTTTTCACATTTTAACGTCTCTGAAACAATTGATGACAACAGTGAGTCACTGTTGGCCAGAGACCACTGTAATGGCATTGGCATTGTCTGTGCATGTACAAACATGGTGCAAATTTCAATCAAGTCATGCATATCAGTAATATACGTTAAAGTTAATTGTTGTCTGTATCGAAATGCAGCAACTTGGTGTTTCGTTTAGTGGACGTTTAAGGAATAAATAGTTGTTTTCTGATAATCTTCCATTTAAACCTTCTCCAAAGATCAAGAAAGCATCAACAGCAAAACTTGCAGAGTGGATGTAACAGCTTGAAGGAACATCACCAAGACGATAGCAGAACATTATTTTAAGAAATGCTGTATAACCAACTCTCCAGCACAGAGAATTTTCATGTGTGGAAAAACATAGACATTTATGACTCAGTTAAAAAAAAAAAAAAAACCACAATTCAGAGGAGTTGGATTCTGAATATGAGGAAGTGTTAAGAATTTTGTTTATATTTTCCACAGTGGGATTATACAGTTAAAATCTATATTTAAATAAGTCTTAAGAGCTCTTTCAGTAAGTACAAAAAAATGTAAGCGATAAAGCATTAGTTCATAGGATGATTGCCAACATTTTTATTACTTAGTCATTTTATAAAGTAATGGTGTATCATACAATCAATAGATTTCAGGTCCCATGAGATATGAGAATATCAGTGGGAGAGATATTTTTGGCCCAAAGACCTAGTTATCATGCCTCAAATCTTGCCACACAGTATATTTCCTGCTTTTCCCTGAGACTAAATTAAGATATTCTCCATGAAGATAGGCTTGGATTAGATCTAAGGAAGAGTTTCTCCAAAGTTAGAGTATGCTAAAGACAAGAATTAGCTATTGAGGGAGACTGTAAATTCTTTAGTCACTGAGATTTACAAGGGAATTCTTTTTCTGTGCCAATGATGGTTATGTTTGCATGCACAGAGCAGCTACCTTTGTAAAGTGCACACTTCCTTTCACAAAATGGCGAGCTGGCCTTCCTTCTTTCTGACTACCTAGGGACAAGACAGAGAGCTTATGAAATAGTAAGAATTGGGACTTATCAACATATCAGAAGCCTGTGAAGAATAAAAAATAGTCAAGTTGTTTGGACTCTCACTCCACTGATCAAGAAAAGGTGTACTTGATCACAGATTAAAAAGTTGCTTCACTTGTTTCCATTTCTGTTTTAGAAAATAAGAGACAGTTATTTGCTTATGATCAGATATTCTTTGAGAGAAGCCTTTTCTGGAGGACCATGTACATTGTATTGAGGTGTATAAAATGTAATTAGACAGCAGTAATTGCATACTTGGCTCATAAATAGATCAATGCCCTTACGTGGCTGAATCTACAGCTCTTCCTACAAGCAGATGAAATAAATCCCAGAGAAATTGGGATCTGAGTCATTTGCCTTTCAAAATGAATACAAAAAGATCTGATATCTTGAAGGAATCTTTGAAGAGTTTCTTGTCATTTTCACTCATCTAACCGTAAGTGATAATGTCGAATGCCATGGCAAGTAGACGCTTTTCATTTATTTTCTAATTTGAACTGGGCTGATTGGCATTTTGTAGATTGATGGGGCAATATATAAGAGCACCAGAAAGCTTTAATCCAGGTCGGGACACAAGAGTCATACTTCAGACTCTAGAGCTATGTTATACATCTCTCATTTCTCGGTTTTGTTTATTTGTTTGTTTTCTCCTTTGCCTGACAACTCCTCCTCTTCCTGAGACACACCATGCAGGCAGTATTTCCCCAGGACTTTTTACCTAGCCACCTCCATTAATGAGTTGTGTAGTTGCCATATTGCCAGGACTTGTACCTACATTCAACTCAGAATTAAGCAGACTGTGGTATACCTTTTCCTAGTCTGCCTCTCCACTGGGAGTCTGTGGGCAATTTAAGGGCAGACATGTGGCCTGGACCCAGTACTAGGACAGTCCCTGGAATAAAAGACATCTCTCTCTAAATGGTGGAACGGTTGAGAAATGCATGTAAAGTATTATTTGTACATGGATAAATCGATGACCTTGTCCTTGATATTCCTTATTGGAATTTTGTTGAAGTTTCTCCCTAGAAATAACTTTTTTCACACGCTCTTGTTTTCTGGTACTGGGGCTTCTCTCATGTACTGTTGTACTGATGTGATTGAATAATATGACCAGCATCACTCCTCTAAAGAATACGATAGATAACTCAGTGACTATGGTAGGTGACCTTTTTTTTTTTTTTGCCTTATTTGTCCCTATTTATATTTATTCTTTCTAACTGTTAACCATTTCTTTAGATATAATGCTTGGCCACCTGTAGTTGTTGCTTGATTCCTCCCACTGCTTTTTTTAACGATGTTACTCATTGAGTGAGCTTGCCGTTTTCTTGGTTTTACTTCTACCCATTCCCCCAAGCGCTTTCCTTATGTGTAACAATTAAGAAATTCTCAGCTGAAAAAAGAAAAAGGTAAAAAACAATCCAGCTACAAATAACTTATTAATAGGTTATTGGGTCATAACAGGAAAGAACAGTTAGGGGGCTTCAGGGTTTGTTAACCTAGCCATTTATGACATAATCAGGAAACCAGGTTCTTTCTACCTTTTGGTTTTGCTGTCCACACATTGGCTTTATTCCAAGCATGGCTTTCCTTTGGCTGTACCTTGACAGTAGCAATGAGGGCTATGTGCTTCCTCCCCCATGTTTAGCAGGAGAGAGAGAGCATCTCTTCTTATTGCTCTTAGAACAAGAAAGATTTTCCCATATGTCTTAGGAAACCTTCCCATGTCTCCTTGCATGGAGTTGGACCCCATGCCCATTCCCGGCCAATTCCTATTGTCACTGAATGTCAGACACCAACTGGCTTAGACCTGGGTTCACAAACAAATCCTTGACAAGGGAGAATGAGAGTAACATAAGTAGTTTACTACTGGAGGGGAGATCAAACCACTAAGTGTTATGGCTTCAGTACAGTGGGTCAGGGGTGGAGAGGAAGCCACTGTGTCTAACTAAAACATGGCTCCATCCGTGTGCTGTTTATTTCCTTCAAATGTTGAGTAACAGCTCAACTCAGTGTCCCAAAATGAATCACAGTCTTTCTCCAAGAGCAAGTCCACTTCCAAATTTTCCTGCACTATGAATTTCATCGAAATTTTCCTTATTATTGATGCCGAAAGACAAAGGGTTATTTTTGACTCTGTCTCATTCAGTCTCAAACGTGGTACAATATAAAGATAGCAAAATACCTAGTTCATTCATTCAGCTACTATTTATACCAGGCATTAGGGATATAATTGTACATAATAGCATTACTGGAAAGATTAGTAATATAAAATCAATTTATAATGGTAGAAAAAAATCTTGTTTTTAAACAAATTTTGCACATCCTTATACAATTTTGTGACAAAGGCTCTGGTGGCAAAGAATAGGGTAACATGAAAGAAAAACTGGAGTTCACATTAGATTGGTTGGATAGGAAAGACTTCTTGGAAGAAGTGATAATTAAGCTGAGTCCCGAAGAGCACAAGGAAGCAGACAGGCTGACGAAGAGAATTACACGCATGGAGAGAATCACATACAGTGGTATAATCAAGGAACCGAATGAATTCCAGCAAGGGTGTGGCATGACAGAAGGCAGGAGAAGGGTGTTTCAACAAGAAAAGATTGATGACATGGTTCAGCGCCACTGAGAAGAGGATGAGGACTGAAGAACACTTGTTGGATTGGCAACATGGGTATCTTTTGAAACTTGAGCTGGAGCAGTTTTAATGGAACGATGGCAACAGAAGCAAGATCGGCGTGGTTTGAAAAATGATTGTAAGATGACAAAGTGGGGACACTGTGGGTACAAAGCTCTTAGAAGAAATTTCTCTGTGAAGTGGAACAGAGTAATGGTTGATAGCTGAAGAAGACTGTGTGTCCATTAAGTGGATTGTTTTATTTTTTTGTTTGTTTTGAAATGAGACTAGAATTCCCACTAGCAGACTCTACAACAATGTGGAATCTTGGGGGTCTTTTTAAAAAATTCATATATCCCTGACTCATAAACACCTGATACATAGTAGATACTCATTAAACCTTTGATGATGAAATAAATGGATATTTGAGATCATGTTTATGTGTGGATGGGAAGTATCAATTATAAAATGTGAGGCCAAAATTACACAAGAGAGATCTTTTAGAAGGAACAGGGCCTAGATCGGCTGCACACGTGAAAGTTTTGGCCTTTCATGGGAGAAAGAAAAATTTTCCCATTGTAATAATAGAGCAGGAAAAAATGGGTGCAGACCCAATAGGTTTCTAGATCTGGGATGAAATTTCCATATCACAGTTTCTAAATGTTCCTAAAGAGAATGAGGCAAGATTATCAGATGGAAGTAAGGAGGGGCATGTGAAAATGCTCTTGTCAGACTTGCTGAGAGTAGCGATGGACCATAACAGAGAAATGTAGTAAAATTTGGGGGGGCAATTTAAGGCCCTGTCTCAGGAATTTATACTTACACCATTCTGTTTTGTTGGATAACCCCCATTGTTGTTAATCTGCATGAGTGCAGCAGGGGTGGAAAAAATCTGATGGCTAGTTGGATGCATTCAGGGTTTTACCAAATAAATTCAGGAGAAGGGAACTGAGGACACTTGCTAAAATATTATTCTGGTGAGAACTGGAGGGGACAGCAGCAGAAGAAAAATGAGCCCTTGGAGATCAGCTCAGAGGATTATTGTTGTGAGCCGAAAGGATTGGGGGTCATGTTTTCAGATGCTGGGATATCTGAAAATGTGATGTTGAAGGCTGCCCTGCTAGTCCCACTTGGTCACCTGGCCTGGACAGTCCATATTTCTCCCAGTATCTCTCAGAGCTGCAGATTTTTTTCCATGTCCTCTGTACTCGCTCTTGTCTGCTACATTAGTCAATTGCAGTCTCCTTCTAACATATCTCTGTCTCCAGCCTCTCCTCTTCACCTCTACCTTTGTCCTAACCCAATCTTTCTCTGCAGTGATACCTGATTGATCTCAAAACAGTGTCTCCATCGCACAGCATCCCTGCTCACAGACCTTCATTCCATATCTAGGACAAATCTAAAAAAAAGCTTGGCAGTCAGAGATTTCTGTCATTTTCTCATGCTTGAAATACTGAATTATTTTCTGGTAATTCCTTGACAGGAGTTCACTTCGTCCCCACACTGTCTCCGTATTATCCTCCCTCCTATGTCTTTGCCTGGGAACTCCTTCCTCTTTCTTTCCATCAGTGAAAATCACTATTGTGATTTTTGTTGTTGTTGTTTTGTGGTACGCGGGCGTCTCACTGTTGTGGCCTCTCCCGTTGCGGAGCACAGGCTCCGGACGCGCAGGCTCAGCGGCCATGGCTCACGGGCCCAGCTGCTCCGCGGCATGTGGGATCTTCCCGAACCGGGGCACGAACCTGTGTCCCCTGCATCGGCAGGCGGACCCTCAACCACTGCGCCACCAGGGAAGCCCCACTATTGTGATTCTAATCTAACTCTTTTTACTATTATTTATACTAAAGATGTAGTTAAGTGTACTTTGTCTGCCAAGCACTTACGGCATCCTTTATGTCTTCTTTGGATGTTCTGGTGATTATATCAGAAGTCTTAACATTTAAAGCTTAAGAATACTTTTCTTTGTACATCACATTTTAATGATAAATGACAATAGTAATAACTATGATAACAAAGACATCTTCAGTGGTCCAGAAATGTGGGAAAAATGATTCTGTATAATTTACCCACAACCTCATTTAACACATTAACCTCACTCCTATATAATGGAGTATATTTAAAGAAAAACAGCACTTTTGTCTTGGGTACTTGGAACTATGAATGATGTGGAAATAAGCTTTTACCATGTGATCCACAAGCAGGGAAGTGGTTACCTTTCCCGACGTGTTCATCTCAGGGATATAGCAGCTTCCCTTGAAGCGAAAAGAATATTTTTGGCTCTCTGCAAGTGTAACCTTCAAGGAAGTGAGAAGGCTAGGAGGTCAGCTTTGTAGGGAGGCCCTGGCCAGCAATTGACATGTGGGAAAAAACACATCTGAGAAGCTGGGCCTTCGGACCGCAGTACTGTTAGTCACTATCAGCTCCTCCCGTGGAGGTGTGCTGGACTTTTCACCTGGGGCTGTAAGTGGTGTCTATCTGAGCCTCCCAAGGGACAGAGAGTCTTTTTCCCAGGGGGAGTGTGACACTTCATCACTTGTGTGCACCCAGAGTGCCATCCTGTGGCCTGAACTGAGCTGTGTTTGTGTGCAGTTGTAATTGCCTGTGGTGTTTTTAAGTTTTATGAGAAGCAGAAATCTAGTGGAGATTTATCAAGCGTTCCTTAAAGCGTGACCAAAAGGTGCGGAAAATGAAAAAATGCAAAGGAACAGCTTTTACTTCTTGTCAGATTGGTTCCAGTTACAATCCTCATCTGGCCCATTGCTGGTTCTATTCTGCTATCTCAGTCTTAATTGCCATTTTAATTCCTTTTCTGGTTCCCATGGTTTCCCACCCCCCCCCCCACATGTACATTAGCAATGACGTTTGCTTTTGTCTTAATTTCAAAACAGGTTTTAAAATGCTAATACTTGTAACGTCAAGAGATTAGGTAACTTGATTTAAGGAAATCTGGCATTTCACACTTGGGCAAACTACAGTAAAACAGTGCCTTCCAGACAAAGGATGCACCTGGCTCTTTTCCACTACCTAAAGCATTTCAAATCACAGGAAATGAAATATGACAAATTATTTTAATACTGTTCTTTTATTCTAGTACAGGTACAAGGTAACAGGTACTCTCATTTATTTCTGGAGGGAATATTAAATGATGCAATCTTTCTGGATGACAACTTCTCACTGTATATTTAAAAAAAATTCAAATGTTGATATATGTTGAATATATGTTCATATATGTTGAATATATGTTCATATATGTTGATAGATAACATATATATATGTTCATATATGTTGATCCATCTAGTCTTCATTTCAGAATTCATCCTCAGGAAATGAACAGAACAGTTTAGAAAGATTACTGTATATTTGTATTATTTACAGTAACTTAATTTTTAAAAACCCAATTAGCTAATAATAGGAGAACTGGTTCAGTAAGGTATGGAGCATCATACAAAGGAAATGCTGAATAGCCGTTAAAGATGGTGCTATAGTATAGAAGAAGGAATATTTAATGACCGGGAAAATATTCTCAATATGTGAAGGGGCAACAAGCAAATTATAGAATAGTGATCTGGGTCTTACAAAGAACATAAGAAGGAACAAAGAATAACCCCATTCTATTCCCAAGCTAAGGTAGAAACCAGCAGAGGGAGAGCCAGATAATGGAGGTTAAAATAGCAGCTCCCTAATACTCTTTGGTACTCCTTGAACTTAACCCCTCCACCAGTGAAACTCAGGTAGGCAGTCACAGGTAGACCCAAGCAGTGCCAGGTCTCCTGGTCATGGCGGCTGGAGAGTGGAATCCCCTTGTTCATTTCCTTTTTTCATTGTCACCAATCAAATGAGCAACTCCTCCTCTCCTGAGGAGAAGTAACCAAGGGATTGGAAAGGCATGGAACTGGTTTCTGGAACTAGATGCCTTTTCCATCTGGGACGTGGAAGTTTCCTCTTTTCTATGGCAAGAGAGGAGTAGGAACATAGGCTTTCCCATTCAATACTGTGCAGCTCTGGAGTGCTTCTTAATTAGTTTAGGACTCAAGAGAAGAGAAGATTATTACTCTTGCCACTTCTATAAACACTAGTAAATATGTTTAGTGGACTATCAAATTTTTGCATGTGTGTATTACTATATATTTAATGGCTAGAATATATATCCGTGCATATATCCATGCAAAATATTTTCTACGATGAGCATTCACTGTTTTTATGAAGTATATATATATACATATATATAAATATATAGGAAATAAATAAATAATGGAATAGATGAAAATGTATTCCTTTGTATTATAATACTTAGAGTATATTATAGAATATTTGAGTATATGTTTACATTATGGTGTTAAATATATATTTAAATATATATTTGAAA
The DNA here is from genome assembly GCF_949987515.2 of Delphinus delphis. NCBI lineage: Eukaryota > Metazoa > Chordata > Mammalia > Artiodactyla > Delphinidae > Delphinus > Delphinus delphis. The sequence goes on along the minus strand of NC_082685.1, from coordinate 30,072,688 downwards.
AGAAAAAAGGTGAAATGACTAAGTTAACTTGATGCATAACATGTGCTAAAATTCTGTAGGTGCTTTAATACAAGATTAACCATTCCATATGGTGTAACAAGGCACCCTTTCTCCATTAGGTGGAGAAAATAGTCGGGAGAGAACTGTGTGTTGGCCACAGATACTTGCGCATTGGAAGCCCCTCCGCGTACTCATGTGTGGATTGACGAAGGAGTAGTTTTGTTTTGGTGGCATGGAATGTGGAAGGGAGGAGGCGGTTGGAGGGCCCCTTTGGGTAGGAAGGATGATTGCTGGGAATGTGGTGCTTCCTGTTCTCAAGAAAGCTCCCTCCTAGAATCTCCTTGGACCCACCCACTTATTTGTGCAATCAGGTGTCCATCTTTCACTTTGACAAGTTTATGGAAAACACCATAAACTATTTAGCTAATGCCAGGATAGAAAGTATTAAAATACTTTTCCCTCACAGGAGGGACTTCCAATCAAGTCACCATTTCCAAGATAATCCTGTTAGTGACACATCATCAACCAATAGTATCAATAAGTATTTGATATTATGTATTACGCCTCATGCTAGACCCTTTACATGCACTGACTTCTTGGATCTGCCCTAACAGCAATTCAAGACGTCAATTCTTATGCCCACTTTATAGATGAGAAAGCTCACATACAGAGCTTAACAATTGCTCAAAGTCACACAGCAAGTAAGTGACCAAGTTAAGTTCATACCTGTACAGGTTGACTCCCAAGTTTGTGCTCTTTGCTACCATCCCTAAAAGTCTTCACAGTCTGATCTTTTCAAATGTGACATGTAACTTTCTGGAGGCATATCACAATTTTTGGAATGCAAGGGTACTTTAGTTTAATATTTTGCACCTTTTTGAGAAACACGATCAGAGTTCAAGCGTGCCACATGATTTTTATTAAAAATAATTAAAACGGGACCCCAGTCATCAAGAACACCTTGGTACTGGAGGGAAAAAAATAAGTGGCTGGCGCTTGAAATAAACACCCCAAAGCTGTATGTAATCACAAAAGAAAATAAGATGAGGATGCCAGCCTGACTTACAGGATTCTCCCCCTTGTGATTCTCATAAAGAACAGACCCCAGGGATAAATCACTTCATCCCATATCATTCCTTTCTGCTTTTTTGAATTTAAATTTGAAAATGTGAAGCCTGAGAAGTCCTAGAATCTATTCTTTTTAATAGGAAATTTAATTTAGGGGCTGGCATGGAAGAAGAGCTGTAGAACCTCTAATGGATTTTTTTTTTCTCTGAAGGAACATGAAATTAAATATTGGTAATTATTTGATACGCTTTTAAATGTAGATTCTAAATCCATCCTATCAGAGGAACTTCCAGATGTACCAAGCATGAGTGTGACAGTTGAAATGGTGAAATGCTTAAAAAATGATGAGAAACTTCATTTTCGAAACCAGATGACAGATACAAAAAGTTGGCAGTGTGTCTGAAAGAAAACATCGCATGCAGAGGGAGATCTAAAAATACTGTAAACAAAAACTGAAAGACAACTTGGAATTTCACTTCAGAAATGTTGTAGATTTTAAAATAGCACCAGTGACTTCTTTTCCCCTTTACAATGAAATCTGATGAATTTCCACTTCAAGAGTTTTCGGTTTTTTTTTTCCCAATGCTTGTGCCATTTTTTATAAATTTTATTTTTGTTTATAGTTTTTCTTTTTCTTTTTCTTTTTTTTTTTTTTTTGTGGTACGCGGGCCTCTAGCTGCTGTGGCCTCTCCTGTTGCGGAGCACAGGCTGCGGACACGCAGGCTCAGTGGCCATGGCTCACGGGCCCAGCCGCTCTGCGGCATGTGGGATCCTCCTGGACCGGGGCACGAACCTGTGTCCCCCGCATCGGCAGGCGGACTCTCAGGTGGTGGTTACTGCGCCACCAGGAAAGCCCTATAGTTTTGTTTTTAATCACTTTTTATAATAAGATTTAAATGCACTCTCTAAATATGTTCCTCTATCATGGTACCATATTGAGCTTCCAAAAGCTAATGCACTTTTTCTTTTAAATTTATTTATTTTAGTTATTTATTTTTGGCTGCGTTGGATATTGGTTGCTACATGCGGGCTTTTCTCTAGTTGCGGCGAGTGGGGGCTACTCTTCATTGCGGTGTGCGGTCTTCTCATTGCGGTGGCCTCTCTTGTTGCGGAGCATGGGCTCTCGGCATGCAGGCTTTAGTAGTTGTGGCACGTGGGCTCAGTAGTTGTGGCTTGCGGGCTCAGTAGTTGTGGCTCACGGGCTGTAGAGCGCAGGCTCAGTAGTTGTGGTGCACAGGCTTAGTTGCTCTGCGGCATGTGGGATCTTCCCGGACCAGGGCTCGAACCCATGTCCCCTGCATTGAAAGGCAGATTCTAATCCACTGCGCCACCAGGGAAGTCCAGCTAATGCACTTTTATCTCCATGGTAATATCTCACTCAGTCATGGCAAGATGTTGACTGAGAGCAGTGGTTTTTAAGCTGTGCATCAGATGATCCATTAGAATCCCCTGAAGGGCTCCATAAAGCAGATTGCTGGGCCCCCACCCCCAGATTCTCTGATTTGGCATGTCTGGGGAGATGCCTGAAGATTTGCATTTCTAGCAAGTTCCTGGCTGATATCTGTGCTGTTGGTACCTGGACCACACTTTGAAAATGTCTGACTTTTCTAGAAGAAGAAGAAGAAGCCAAAACCATCTTCCTGTTGCTCCCATGACTTATGATGAATATCAGTGTAAGTAAAAGCTGAATTGATGCTGCATGTGTATTGGTGAAAGGGCAGGGTTGGAGGGCTGCAAACTGTTTCAGCATCGATAATCGTAACTGAATCTATAGAATGATGGAATAAATGAGAGGATGAGTAACATATGGATTTGGAGGGAAAAGATTCAAAAACTCAAATCTATATCATAAAGCATTTTAAAGTTCTTGACTGAAGTATAAATTTGAAAATGTTTAATATGCATATATGGTATGTGCTAGCAGAAATTTAAAACCAAAAACAGACGCTGGCCCTAAAATGAAATTCTGGTGATCTATTAATTATATCAGTAAGAGTGACTAGGCCAGTACAAGGGAAATATTTGCATATCTCTGTAATTAGAGCTAGATGTAGGGGGCAGCTTATAGCCACTCTTTCTGTCTTTGGCAAGATGACAGTGGTGAAACCTAGCCAGCTTCTTTTGGATGTGTATGACACAATGTAAACTGGATAGAAAAGTTTTCAGAATTTACTGGAGTGGCTGTAAAATATACAGCCCCTTCATCCATATCTTTAGATCATATCCAGAATTAAAACATCCTTGAAATAAATCCAGGAAAAGAGTAAATGAAATACAAGGTATGACGTATCAATTCTATGGAGCTTGGGAGAGTTCAAAAAGGGCTGCATATAAATAAGGTAGAAAGTGGTAAATTATGGCAGCTGGCTATGCCATTTAGCTAATGAACATCACTGATATTCAGAGAGAATTGTCTCACCTTCTACCAGTGTATATCTGTCTCCTCCCTCTCTCCCCCTTTCCTCCCTCCCTCCCTTCCTTCCGTCCCTCCTTCCTTCCTCTCTTCTTCCTTCTTTTTCTCCTTCCTCATATTCAACAAGTAGTCTTGCACATTTACTCTGTGCCAGGCACTGACTGTGCTGGGTAGGCTTTGAGATGCAGCAGTGAATAAGACAGATGTTATCTTTACAATTTCATGGGTCTTTGCAGTCTATTAAGGATGTTAGATATTAAGCAAATAATTTAAAGTAGGAAATGTCCTGTGAAGTAGGAATGTGCACTGTAAAAGCATATGACAGAGGGGCAGGTCCTAACAAGGAATTGGGCCAAGTTTCTCTGGGTGAATGATTAAACTTGCTATGGCTGTGTTATTAAGGGTAGAGAGTTTGCCTTATCCATTGCTTTTCCTTTGCCTCTAGAGCACTGCCTAGAACATCATTTGCACTCAATAAATATGTGTTGAATGAATAATTCTGAGTGTGAATAGGGCTAGCTAGATGAAGGGTTGAAGGTAATAGGGAGCATTCCAGGAAGGGGGTACATATCATTGTGCCCAAATATGAACTAAAATGTATGGAGCTTGGCTGTCCAGTATGGTAGCCACTAGCAACATGTGGCTTGTTAAGCAATTAAAATACGGCTAGTCTAGGGCTTCCCTGGTGGCGCAGTGGTTGAGAGTCCACCTGCCGATGCAGGGGACATGGGTTCATGCCCTGGTCTGGGAAGATCCCACATGCCCCAGAGCGGCTGGGCCCGTGAGCCATGGCCGCTGAGCCTGCGCATCTGGAGCCTGTGCTCCGCAACGGGAGAGGCCACAACAGTGAGAGGCCCGCGTACTGCAAAAAAAAAAAAAAAAAGAAATACAGCTAGTCCAAGTTGAGATACATTATAAGTATAAAATGCACAATAGATTTTGAAGACTTAGTATGAAAAAAGAATGTAAAGTGGCCTATTATTAAAATTTAAAATATTGATTACATGTTGAAATTATAGTATTTTGGATATGTTGGGTTAAATCAAATGTACTATTACAATTAATTTCACCTGTTTCTTTACTTGTTTCACGTGGCTCCTAGAAAATGTAACCTTACACATATGGCTTACATTTGTGGCTACCATATTATTTCTTCTGCACAGCACTGATATATAGTATGCCATACGTATGATTTTATTGCAAGGGGAGTCTGACATGTATTGCAAAGTTTTGCCTTCTGACCTGAAATACGAGAGCATTTCATCCCACTCTTTCCTGCACTGTGGAAAGTCCCCATGCAGAGAGAAACACGTGTCTTGCTGAAACACTGTTGTGTTGTAAAAGCTTACTGTTTTGACCTATTATTTGCCTTTTGTATTGTGCATCTCAATACAAAAATCTTAGTATCTAAGAATGTTGCTGAGCAAATAGGCTTAGTGAGCAGCTTCTGAGAAGCATGGTGATCGATGTAAATGCCAACCATATTTCTTTCATGAGTCCCATTTCTAGGTTGTTTGCTTGAGAGGTTATGGTGATTGTGGACAGTTTTGTTTTTATTTGGCCAAGTGATGATATATGTAGGCAAATTGGGTGTCTCTTCTGAGAAAGAATAAACTATGAGAGATGGTAGTAGAGTGGGACCATTCTCTATAGACACAACTTCAGCTTCTAGGTGTTTTAAATCCCTGAATAGGAAACAGTGCTAATGGTTAGAGTCTTTCTATTCTGAATACATTCAGAGGGATTGTGGCGTCTGGAAAGAAAAGGAACGTGATGTAACAGTTGATTCTGAGGTCCAGCTTTGTGTACACATAAAGCAACAGAAGCATGGGAACTGGCTGCAGTTTTGCAATTGCTTTTAGCTGAGGGGGGGCTCTTTGGTTTCAAACAAATAACTAAATTCCAGTAGAGTTATAGCATTCAAAGCTATAAAAATAAAACAATGGAACAACATTCTCCCGTAGGGAAATCTATAAACCTAAACATTAACTGTAGTAAGGTAGGGTTAAAACAATTAAAATGCATTTTACTGTCTAATGCTGTATATGCACTGTACTTTTACATGATATTTTTATTGTCTAATTCTGTCCTTCATTCACTTGAAATTAGGAGGGGCCAAGAAGTAATATTTCATTTAATTTTCTTGATGGAGGGGGCTTTCTCACTGCTTCCTGATGAACTAATTTAGACAAGTTTATACTGTCCATTTTGTGCTCCACACAGCAGCTGAAAAATGGCCAAGTTCCTGGGCCCACCTCATCTTAGTAAAAGATGGAGGACATCTCACTGGCCTTATAAATTTCATCTATGAGATTTTTCACTTTGAATAAGAGAATCAAACTGACTTTGGACTGTAGTTCAGTGAGGCAATGATACTTCTTTGTTCTATGTATATAAATTTTTGAGTTTTCTTGTGTTAGCTTTACTTTGGGTATAATGTTTTGATATGCAAAGTTATAGCGTTGGAATTCTAGCTCTATCGTCTCAAAGGTCTAAAGATAAATAATACTTGATAAATATCATTGAATGCCTACTATGTGTCAAGGCAAATCTCAGCTTGGCATCATACGAGCTGAGGCATCATCCGCACTTGAAATATAGCAAAAATTTCTTAACAAAGGTTGCTCGGGAAAACTGAACAAGGCAGAGAAATGTATTCAGGGCCAAAGTCAGGCCTTTTTGGGAGGCCTAGTTTGATGGAGGTCTCATGGCTTCTGCTCAAGTAAGAGTTCACAAGGTTAATTTGCTCTATGCTTCTGAAACACAAAAGAGAATATTTTAGAGGGCTATGAAATATCCTCTCTGAGGTTAGGGAAAACTTTGCAGAAACTAAGAAAACTACAGAATAGAAGTGCCAAAGGTGATAAAGAAGGATATTGAGGAGGAGGAGATGCTGAGCCCAAAGCATGGGGAAATATTAGCCTGTAATACAGTTCGACAAGTATGATAGAATCTAGCTGTATCTGTTAATGTAGGCCAACCACTGTTGTAAAACAGCCCAAAGAAAGCATTTGTTTCTCAATAACAGTAGTAGATAGGTGAATAGCAGTGAGTAGTTCCCTTTCACACTGTCCTTGGGGGAGGAGGGGAGCCAGGTTGACAGAGACTCTGCTCCATTCAACATATATCTTTCAAAATCATCTCCATTTGGGCCAGCTGTATAGGGAAAGGAACACGGTGAGGCATCTAGGAGATCGTTATGGGTTGTGACTAAAAATGATCCACATTAATTTTTCTCCCTTTCCATTGGTGCATCTCAGTTATACAGCCATACCTAAGTGTCAGGGAGACTGTGAAAGACAGTCTGGATGTGCACCAGGGCAGAAGAGGAGAACCCAGAGTTAGGTCAGCAGCACGTGATCTCTGCTAGATGGGCTCAACAGAACATCGATCCCTTGTACCCTTCACCCAATCTGACTTTTCCCTTGAGATAACTTTTGAGGAGACTTAACACAGCACCCCATACCAAATCAATACTTGTAACATTCCAGTTTTTCAAAAGTATCTTCCCTATGTTCAACTGCATGCTCCACTCTGATCTCACATTTCATAGCTGTCTGGGAACAAGTTTGAATGAGTATAACAGGATACATCATCTTGTTCAGATTGTGACCATGTAGGCAACATGATGAATGTGAAGACCACGTTTTTAGGGTCATACATAGGTTTGGGTCCTTATTTTCGACTTCATAGCTTTGTATTCTTGGGTAAGTATCTTAAACTCTTTGAGTCTTAGACTCAACATTTTAATGAGGAAAACAAAAACAGAAACAAAAAGAAAAAGTAATTTACCTCCCAAAGTTGTCAAAGGAATTCAGAATTTTTTTAATGTAAAAATAATGCTTAGAAATTAAAATCTTAACTCTGAGTCTCAATTTTTTGTGTTAAGATAGCTATCAATACCTATCTCTCAAATAATTCATTTTCATAAACCAAGAATGGAGGTTGAATTTTCATAAATGATGTTTTAGCATCTATGATGACAGTAATATTTTTTCTTTACCCATTAAGATGATTAATGTAAGAATAATCAGTTATATTCCTCCCCCTAAATTCTGCCAATCATGCGTTATCTAGGGCCATGTTTAGTGCATAGTTGGTGCTCTTCAAACACTTGCTGAAGGTCTATGTTCAAACCAATACCCCAGAATTAACAACAATCCAAATTTGCTGCAGGCTAAAACTCTGAAGATTCTGCTATGATTGTGATGTCCATATTTTCTGTCTCAGATGGGATTGATCCAAGAGAAAGGAACTTGGATAGGCTCATTTAAAGCTTGCCTGCCAAATGAATTTGAAATAAAGTTGGTAAACTCTTTTATCTCTTGGTTTTCCTTCCTCTGAGATATTTAGTACAAATTGCTTGACTGACATATGGGAAAAAGAAAAGACATTTTCTACACTTCAGTGAGGGTTAACAAAAGAACTGTTTACACTCCTAGAGATCAGCTGGCATAGTGACCATGGACTTCTGAGCTTCCAAGGATCACAGTCAAAGTGTTCAGAACCAGGGAGAGAAAGGGTGAAAAGAGAGAAAGGGCAGTTTCAGGAACAGCTGCCTTCTTCAGACCTGCCCCACCTAGGAGTTGCCTTCTTCAAAGTCTTCAAACAAAGACCAAGAAGAAAGCCATTTGTGTCAGAACCATGTCTCGTGCTGAATGCATAGAGAAAGCGCTCCCTTCCCTGCTGTGCTCCACGTGGAGATGAAATGGAAGCTGTCTGTTATACATTTGTGCCAAAGCCATCCTCCTTCCCAGGTAGAGTAGATTCTATCTGGGTCAGCCAATTAACCAGCCCTTGTCTTAAATTTCTCCACCTTCTCTCAGTGCAGCCTGCAAAGATTTATTGGACTCAGGAACTATAAGGCTCTTCCTCTCCTGGACGTTACCAAAGAAATGAGGAGGGATCTCAATAATAAATGGGAAAAAATTGGATTATTAGTGAGAGTGATGACTACTGATGATGAAGTATTATCTGGATATAGGGAGTAAGGAGTGAGTGTTGAATTTAGGTAAGACAATCCATCCAAGAAGGTTCTTCTGTGTAGAGGGCATGTGAGCTGAGCCTGGCTGCTGAGGAGGAGACAAGGACGCAGTCATACGTAAGTCTTAGCACAGACCCTTCTGGAAACAGGGGACAGCAAGGGCTAAGACACTGTGGGAACGTTCTTGGCTAGTTCAAAGAATAGAAAGAAGGCCCTTGTGTCTAGAGTGGAGTCATTACGGTGGAAGGTGTGAGAACAAGAAGAATCCAGGTCAATTAGTTCCTCATAGGCCACGGGAACAAGTGAGTTTGGATTTTACCCCGAGTGTGATAAGAAACCATTTGTACCTACTAAGAATTTATTCATTTTTGTTTGTTCCGTGTGGTTAAATATTCTGTGCTTACTGAAAGTTCTTTTTCAGGTGTCTTGAGCTCTGCACTCAAAATCTTAAAGGCTGTCAAATTGCAAAAGAAACAGAGAATCATAAAAAGAACTTTAAAAATATTTACTGACACTTGCAAATTGCCAACTCTTGAATGGCAAACTTTATTCCTTTGTAATTTCCTTTACATTTAGGACAAAGTAAAATCTTTTATTTTTTTCCAGATGATTGTAATGAGGACTTTTATTTAATGTATCAGAAATTACACCATTATGAAGGCCCTATTTCCAGAGGGTGATTGCTAAAAGCCATGTTCTTTTTTAAGGCATGTTTTCTATTTAAAAGCACTTATCTTTGCAAGAATGAATGAAGTGGTTAAGGGAATCGGTGCTAATTAGGAATGACAAGCTGATGATCAACTCCAGTCCCCTTTTTCTTCTTGGTATGTTTTTCTGTGAGTTTTATGCAAGCCATTGGCATTTATTATAAATTCTTTCTTGTTTATGAAAACATAGATTTCAATTATTTATTGCTTTGATTTCTATAGTTACATTTGTTTGATGTTTGTCCACTTATGAGAAGTAAAAGTTTTGAGAGAACAAGAAACTATAGACTCTTTCATTTAAGGCATAGAACCTCCAAGTAGAAACTAAAGAATATTTCAGGTTGATTTAAATGAAACCGTAGCTCTGAGATGCACGTGTTGGAAAATTGAGATTTGATGTGGTTTAAGGTTTATTTTTACTTTGTGCTGTCTGTTCTTCATTAGATCTATGGCAATGCCATGGGGACACATGCTACCACAATTTTGTTTCTCCCCCAAATTGTTTGGAACTCAGGATTATTAAAGTGATGCTTGGAAACAATGAGTTTTTGATGGTGGTTCGTAAAATGACTTGGGAAACTTGATGAGGCTTGTGATTGCTGTTGTGTTAAGTGCTCTTTATTCCCATTCATTATGCATTCTTTTGGCTTTAGCTTTGGCTTTGGGGTTTTGGATGTGATCCTACACTAAGTGGTACCCATCCCCTAAGTAATGAAGTGCTTTGGGGTATGTTTTCTGGAGCCGACCCACTTGCATTGCAAGAGATGCAAGTGAATGAGCTAGGTCTTGCTTATAAGGTTTCGATGTCCCCATAGTCCCCGGCTACAAGTGAAAGCAGGCATTCAGGTTTAGCAACCCTTGACAATGGGTGACATTAAAATGTTGAGAAATTAGTGGAAATTCTCCAGTTATTCCCACATGAAAAATAAAAGACAGTGGTCAAGCCGTGCTTTGTCATGAGTAACTGATCCAAAGCTACAAAGCACAGGTAGAGATGATGGCCACTTAGATTAACAGAGCAATGGGAATAGTGGTAACTGCTAGGGAATTTCTGCTGGCATTCATCTTTTGGTTTTTACTTACTGTAAAGTTAATAGATGTTTATAGAAGTTGTAATTGGGTGGGACTCAAATTAAAGTATTGTACTGACCTCAAAGTATAATGTAACATAAGGATCATTAGTAAAGTATAATATACATGTTGAAGAACCAGTGTAATTTATCCTTTTTCCTCCTACCCACTTCCAGCCACACTGTAGAGGAGGGTCTTTTGTTTTGCTGCTTCTCTATCAAAACATGTGGAGATACAAATGGAGTACACAGAAAGAGGATAGTATATTTAGATTGATGTGCTTAGTGAAAAAGTAGCTTGGAAGAGAAGGGGAAATTAAGATAAGAGACAAATGAATGTGTAGACAGGGAGAGAAATTTTGGAGGGCTTTAGGAGAAAGAAAAGAGAAAGTGGAATAGCTCCTATGGGATGTGTGGTTTGGGGAGATCAAGTGGTAAAACAACTTTCTGGGAAGTTTTACTTGTAAAAAGATAAGGAGGTTTGCTGAATATTGTGAGATGCAATTTTCCATTAATCCCTTTATACACTCTGAAAACATTTCAGTAAAGATATCCACATTTTTCTTCAATACTCTTGGAGTTAAAGTTGTGCTTCCATCTCGTGCATCACCATGCTGAGATGGGATCTTTCTATCTGACAGGCATATAGATCAAGATTTTGATGGAAGAGCTTAAGGCAGTATATCAATAAATTAGGTTATACAGATAAAATAGAATATGCAAAAAAGATAATAAAACTTTCCCCTACTACTGCACCGTAAAATAAGATCATACTCTGTATAATGCTTTGTAACCTGCTTTTCCCACTAAATATGTTTACATACTGATACATATCATTGTATCCCATTTGAAGGTTACAAAATATTTTATTGTGCAAGAGGTTGAAATTGATTAGTTCATTCTTCTATTTTTGGACAACGAATTGTTTGCAAACACTTCATTTCTATAAACAGTACTACGACACATATCCATGTAGCTAAGTCTTTGGGTATATCCTAATCTGTTTTGCTGAGACAAGAATTGGTGAGGAACAAATCGTTTGGAAACAAAGGATCAAATTATAAGAGGTATCTAATATTTTCTGGGAGTGAATTGCCAAATTAATTGAGGCAAAGCAACTAAAGAATCCAGGCAACTAAAAGAAGTAAAGAGTTTCAGCATAGAAAAGTATGAAAATTAAGCAAAGAAAACTCAGAAAAATATTACAAGATGAATCAAAAAAGGTTTGCAATTAATAAAAATTATTTTCTTAAATCTGCCCTGTAGTTAAATGGACCAGTGAGATGTTATAAATATGTCATAAGTGGACTAGAAAATATACTTAGTACACATAAATGCAAAGTAATGTAGTAATTAAGTGATGTAGGTAACGTAGTATCATATCAAGAATGACACAAAGAACCTAGCAAAAATCCAAAGAAAAAGCAATAGTTAAGATCCATGAGAATCAATTTTTATGAGAATAGATTCCAAAGATTACACTCTCACACAAATACTAAGAGCTTATATGATTTTGGTTAATGAAATCATGAAGCCAAGGTGAGGTGAAGGAGACATGCACCCCTTTGTTTTCCTTATTTCATAAAACAAGAAACAAAGAACACCCTTTGAAATTTGATACTGTTCTAAGAAAACAAAGAGGAAATAACATAATCTTTTACTAACCAGAATTTGGAGATAGTGTGTTTTACATTTTTCTTTGTATGCAATATTTGCTGTCATTTTTCATACATGTGGTTGATGTCATGTCCAAATCAGTTAGGAATGTGTTAAGCTGCAAGTAAAAGAAAACTCAAGAGATCCTTTAAGGAAAAAAAAAAAAAAAAGTTTAAATTTTCTCATGTAACAAAAAGTCCAGAGAAATGAGGCTCCTGATGTCAGTTTAGCAGCTCAGAATGGGGTCAGATACTATGGCAGTGTATTGCATTGTCATCTCCCAAATGAACCACACTTTTCAGTCTCTTGCCTTTGTGTAGTCCCCTGCCCTTGGATTTGTGCTTAGCCTGTGAGAGGGTAGAGGAAAGTGCTTCATTTTTGTCTTGGACTTTCTTGTTTAGAATTCCATGGTACCAAAACCAGGCTCTTCCTTCCTCTCTTAGCTTCCTTCTATCATAAAAGCTTGGCCCATCTTGCTATTTAGAAATATGTATAGACATGGATGAAACTTTATATTCCTAACTCTCTGTTAAAACTTCAACTGCAATACAGGAAACCTCAGTAATAGAGGGTTATGGCTTTACGCGCAAGATTACTCTCTGTCTCTGTTTCAGTTTGTGCAATGAAAATTTTGCTACAGCTGACAAGAACAATTTATTTCGTTTTGGGTTTTACGATGAGGTGAGACTAGGGATCCTGTCTGCCAGAATTCACTAAAGCCAAGGGTCTGTAAGCCACCATGGTCTTCTAAGGCTTCTGTTTTCTTCTGATTGGCACATTTGTAGTTGGTTACAACTCGTGGGAGAGCATGCAATGTGGATTTCCACCATGTTCGAGTGAAAGATTTAGGCACCACGTACAATGGTGAAGAAAAAACGTTGTCTTAAGAGTTATAACTGTATGGAAACCTTGTGTAAATGCACATTGTAGGACATTTTCTAAAAACAAAATGGTTTTTACTAGTGTCTCCACAATTATTGATCCTTCACAGGTTTCTGGAAATGAAAGCAAGACAAGAATAAATAAGTTCTTAAGGCTTGGATATGTAAGAAGAATGTGCTAGACTAGTGATTCTCAAACCTGAATGGGCATCAGAATCACCTGGAGGGCTTGTTAAATACAGAATGGTGGGTCCTATCCCCAGAGTTTCGGATTCAATAGGCCTGGAATAGGGCTGAGAATTAGTATGTCTAACAGATTTACAGGTGATGCTGATGCTACTGGTTTGGAGACCATGCTTTGAGAACCACTGGGTTGGAAATATGGTAGACCAGAGTCAAACATGTAAATGTCAGCAGGGGTCAAGCAGGTATGTAAACAACGAAATAGGATAGAGTGACCAGACAACAGAGAATATTGAAAACTAGAGATCTGGAGACACAAGTTTCTGGTGAAAGGGGGCAGCCACCAACAATCTTCTGCAGATTGTATGTTGTGTTGCTGGGTGATCTGATTTCTAAAGAGCAGCTGGAAATATATATTTTAAGAGTAATTTCTCAATATGCATATGTTGAACACTAACTAAAATAGGATTTAAATAATATGTGAGTCAAATAAATGTGTCTTCAGGTTGGATGTGGCCGTGCAGTGGCTGAAACGTAACTCAGTCCACCCCACCCTTTCACTCCCCAGCCCAACAGTAACTCACACTTGAATATGCACCTGTTTTGATTAAATGTAGATGTTGAAATTTTTGTAGCACTTCCTCTTGATACATCCTTCAATAATGCATATGTCTATTTTTGGTAACAACATTTAAAGAAAGCGTAGCCATAAGATCATGTTTATTACAATCTTTATTCATCTTTGATTTTTTTTTCTCTCCTCATAACTCCTGGCCCCTGAAATGTTTTTAATAGAAAATTTAACTAAATAGCCTTAGTACAGCTCATAAATGTAAGGGATTATAAATGGCTCAAGATAAGAGTATTCTCCTACCTTCAAAGTCTGACGCACCAGTAGAGTTAAGAGTTGGTACCGTTTGGAAAGTTAAGAGTTGGTAGTATTTTGAAAGTTAAGAATTGGTACCATTTGGAAGCAAAGAAGAAGAAAGAATGTTGATTTGCATGGGTTGCGTTCTTAGCCTTTTATTTCTTAGCCTTTCATTTCTTAAATCAGTTAAAATGTTTTACTAACCATCTGGTCACCTACAGATTCAGGAATAAACCACTGCCAAAATACAGCAAGAGATCTTGCAAACACTTTGTGTAAAAGAATAAAATAAAATCCTGGTCAGTTTATCCATCTTCATTAATTATTCATAGTGTAGTTCTTTTTCTTTTTCCACTATGACTAGCAAGTATCATCTAGTTATGAGAGGCCATTATACAAAATCATTAAAACATGCTTAACTGTACTGTGTTAATTATGCAATGATAAATTATTCTTTATTTCTTCATTAACAGTATTGTAGCAGTAGAATTAGCATTGTTTGTTCCTTTTTGGAGAAAAAAATCATTAATATTAAAAAATGAAAATTCTGGAAACGTAATGTTGTGGAATGACAGCTTTAATTTGATTTTTAAAATCCTATTTGCTGCTCCCCTCAGCTATAAAAGTTTAACCATTATGTCACTGTAATTACATCGGCTGTTTATCTCTTCTTCCATGGTTACATCTAAGTCTGTGCAACAAACTGAGGACCGGCATTAGACTCTGAATCAGGAGACCTAAGGGATCTTACTAAATCTGCTGAATTGAATCTAGTAATATAATATAAACCTCTTCTAGTTTTACTCTCTGCTTTTGAATCTTTTCATTAATGAACAACAAACAATTCAATAAATGCTTATGAAGCACTGTTCTAGGCACCGTGGAAGATAGATAAACTATCTAGATGAATATTAATTCCCTGCCTTGTAGTATTGACAGTTTGCCTTGAAAGTTAGACATTTATGTAATCAGCATAAAATAAAGTGTAATCCCTGGCGTGGGGTGGTGCAAAGGCAATATAAGGACGTAGAAAGGAAAACGAGTCCAGCTAGACTGCTCAGTAAAACTCGAGCTTGGCCTCAAACAATAAAACAACAGCAATAATGACCAACACCACAATTTGCCAATCCTTTACTCTGCCTGGGATGCTAGCTCTAAGAGTTTTCATGCACAAGGTCTTTAAATCCTCATGGAATCTCTATGAGTTTGGTCCTAGTGTTGTCCCATTTTACAGGTGCAAAAACACAGAAGATTTTATTAGCTCAGTGGTTCTCCAGGTTCTGGTCCCAGGACCAGAAGTATCAGAGTCACATGGAAATTTATAGAGTACAGATTCCTGTGCCCTCCCCATCCCAGTCTTACTGAGTGAAAAAACTCTGAGATTGGGACAGCAATCTGTGTTTTGACACACCTCCCAGGGCATTCTGATGTTCACTGAAGGGCAAGAATCACAGCTTTAGGTGAAGAGGATAGGGCAGCAGAAGGTCTAACAGATGACATAGAGGTTATGATGCCTGGTCATTGGTCTCATCTTTGGCACCTACTGCATGTGTAACCTTTAATATGTTACTTAGCCTCTTTAACTCTCAGATTTATCATCTGTAAAATGGGGAGAGCAGTTCTCCTTACTCCCCATCACTGTTGTGAGCATTAAATGAGATTCACACATATATAATTCTTAGCATAGGTCCTGGTACAAAGTAACTTTCAATAAATGGTAGCTCTTATTATAGTGATTGTCATCACATCATCACCATCGCCATCACCATTGTTATCCGCATCCAGGCGAAGAGAGCAGCATGAATTGAGGAAGGGAGGAGAGAGTAAATAGTTTTCCTAGGCAGAAGATGAAGGGGACCATTTCTCTCTTTTGCGGAAGAAGCAGGTCACAAATAATGAATTGAAATATTAAAGCTTCAATATTTATATCCTTCAAAAAACCTCTTTGATTAATCTTCCCCCACAGGGAATTTTTTTTTTTTTTTTTGGTGTGCTTTCTTTGAACATGTTTGGATATAGCCTGTCCTGAATAAATTCCCGGTTTTTTATGGTACCTTATAATTGTTCTAAGTTGAAAGACACACAAAGCATCTCTCTGGAGTAGCCAGCCAAGTCCCCTGGGTCTCCCGTTTCTTTAATGCTCTCCAGGGGGAGAGTTGAGCAGCTCCTGTCCTGGAATCAGACTGGGTTCAAAAGCAGCTCTTCCACTCACCAGCTGTTTGACTTGAGGCCAGTGGCCTAAGGTTCCTCATCTATTAAATGGGATGATATTAAATTAAGTTGTTTCTTTGTTTTAAACAGGATTATTAAGATATTTAATTTAATTGTTAAATTAAAAACAGGTGTACCTTTGGGTAGGCTCACTGGGGAAATTGGAAGAGGTAATGCAAGGAAAGCTCTTATCTCCTTGCCTAGAAGATAAGAAGCTCTCAATAACAATGACATCTTTCCTTAATCCCTCCACCCCTCCCTCCCTCCCTCCTTCCCTCCTTCCTTTCTCCTCCCTCCCTCCTCCCTCCCTGCCTCCCTCCCTCCCTTCCTCCCTTCCTTCCTTTACCTGGAGAGTTAAAGAAGGATGCCACCCATGGGTTTGTGAGATTCTAAAATGTTACAACTTAGCAGGACAGGGCAAGAAAACAACAGTGTATACTTGCCAACTCTTTCCATTGCTTTTCCTAAGTGATAAAATGTGTGTGCACTGGTCAGCTTGAGGGTAGGCAAGCTGGCATAAGGGAGATAAGAGGGACGGAGGGTCAAGGAGCAGAATTGCCGTAGACTCAGTAGCTGCTTAACAAACCTTGGTGGAAAAAGGGGTTAAAGGAGATATACCTTCTGGTCTCAAATACGCACCTGAGAAGATATTCTGGGAGCCCTTCCAAGTATATTGCCAGGGTTTAAATTTCCGGAGTATGATTATGTCTAAGCACACTTCTATTACAATCCAGTTACAGGGCTTTGGCCAAATCACGTTCCCTTCCCTCTGCCTTTTTGTTTTAAGTAAACGAACAAATTACTGTAGACTTGCTGGCATGTATTTGGCCTACTCTGTGTTAGGCACTACATTCCTTTATCAGTATTATAGAATGGTCACTCTAAGTCCTTATGGTACTATCCTAGAAAAGTGAGGATTATTACTCTCTGTTCACGGAGGAGTAATGAAAGATGAAGACAGGCTAAGAATTCTGCTCAAGGGTCAGGGTTAGCATAGGGTGTTCAAGTTGGAATTCAAAACCATGTGTATGGACTCAGAGACTGAACTCTTAAATATTACCCCAGGAGAAAAGTGAGCAGATTGAGACAGAGAATTAATAGTGTTCGCACCTCAAACTAGAATACTGTGGATTCCACCCACCCACTAGTTTTTACGTATCCTACTTGGATTTTAACTTACATTCTGGCGATTCCCTATATGCTAAAATAATAAAATTCCCTTCAATCCTATGTTTCTAATTTTTTAATATTTCTATACTGCCCTTTTACATGCCAGCCTTTACTATTCTGCTGTCTGCTCTCTTGATTTTTAAAACCTTCAGCAATGCTAGGCAACTCTGCTCTTTTTCCAGTGAAGAGTAAAAAATATTTCTATCATTTGCACTGCATCTGTGGTAGCTGGGACTAGGTCAAACACTGAATAAATAAAATAAAAGAATAAAAAAGTAGCCAGAGCAACTATTTTAGATGTGAAATTGAAGGTCTCAGATTCTCCCAAAGGTTGATTTTCCTGAAGGATTGATCTGAAAATGAAGAGACTGTGCTTTTCTATTTTAGATATTGTTATTTATTTTGCAGAAGCAATGGAAAGATTGGCATATGGTTATAGGGCTAGCATGGAAATGTTACATTTATGAACTCGTGCCACTGGCCCGAGGGATGTGTTCTCCTCACCTCCACTCACATCCTAGCTTCTCTCTGTCTGTCTGTTTGTCTGTCTGCCTCTGTCCCTCTCTCTTTTTTCTTTTTTTTGGTAAATCCTGATGCGGTAGATGAGATGGGACATGCTTGAAATAATTTGGCTGTTACTGCATATGGAAATATATTCATGAGTGATTAAGGAAATGTGACAGTTGAGTAGTGTGTGTTTTGTTCCTAAACTCTGGGCTGTTTTCCCATGGCGTGTGTGTCACATCCTCCAATCCCTCTGGCAGCTGCAAAGGAACAGAAGCCTTCACTGGCTTCTTGAATAGGGAATCATCCCACTGCGGAATATTCCCCAAATTGACCTAAGCAAGCACTGTGTCAAGATGTTTCTACCTGTATGGTTCCTATATGTCTTCCCCTACTTGAAGTGAGTTGAGAGCTACACTTTTGTCACCAGGCCATGGATCTTTTTCCATCTGAAATACTATTATTTCTTCAGCAGTTTACACATCTAGGGCATTGAATGTTGCCGACATGTGCTTAGCAAGTCAAACTGGCAGACAGACTTGTTAGCATCATTAAATTGTACCTAGGCATTTGGATGCCCAAGATATGTGCAAGGTCAGACGGAAAATGAGGTAAATAACTTTCTCAGCCTAGGATTTTATTATCTGAAACAGCTAACTCTTATATGAGCCAAGTGCAAAGGAAAATAATAAAGTCTTTCCAGAGAAGATGTAGCCAGAGTGGATAAACAAAGGGAAAGGTGGGCATCATGGCCATTTTAAAGTTTTTTTTGCTTATATTGTGCTAGGATGGGAGATACAGGGTGGGAAGTTTACCTTAGGTAAGTTCAGGTGGTGGCTTCTTAAATTGGGCTTTCTGGATTCCAAATATGTGAAACTATCTCAAGTTGGTTTAAGCTGAAATGGAAAGTTTTTTTCTAAGGGTATAGAGCTGTCTCCGTGAATCAGAGTATAGAATTCTACATAGCCTTGGAAGGTACTAGAACTAGTGGCTGGAAAATCATACGGACTCTCAATCCTACATCTCTGTGTAACTGCTTTATTCTTCTCTCACTCTGCAAACTCATTTCTTCTGCATCTGCTTATCTCTTTATGAGCAGGGGGTTCCAACCTCACATTTTCCAAGCTTGTACATTACAGATCCAACTACTCAAATATAGTCAATTTCAATTAGTCCCTTCTTTACCTCCAGATATTTCCATATTGCCGGAGAGGATACTCTGATTGGCCTAGCTTGGGTTATGTGCTCACCCCTGTTCCAATCAAACTGAAGAAGTGGGGAGTGGATAAATTTTATAATATGGTCATTATATAACATTGCTCATGGCACTGACATTGTAACAAACGTACTTTAAGTATCTGTGCTTGGGTCTGGCTTCCAAGGAGTGGGTGAGAAGCTTGGAACAGAGTCCCCGTCTTATTTGTTTTCTATCCACCACATTCAGCAGAGTTCCTGATTATTTGGAATGCACAGTAAGTGCTTGTTTAGTGAAAAGCATAGAGGCTGAATGAAGTCAAGACCCAGTTATGGAATGTCTGACTCTTTTCCTCCTTCAACCAATTGAGCCTCTCCTTTTAGTGTCTTATTGCAGTGATCACTTCTCATGATTGTGAGAGTGCAGATGGTCACTAATCGTCTCAAGGAGAGGTGCAAAATTCCCCTGGAATGAATTTGAATTCAAATTTAATTTTTAAAAAATCACATAAAAACACTTGGGTATAAGGGAAAGGGGGTTAACACAGAAAGAGAGGTCAAGGAATTTAACCTTGATTAAGAGTTGGAAAGTCATTCATTTGTTTTTGAAGTTTCTTCTTACTGGAAATAAAGTTTAATTTTCCAAAATTGTAGTCATAAAAAGAGGTAGCTGGACATAGAGTCATTTCTAAGTTCTTAAAACTTGAGGTCATTTTTTACACTGTAGAATTTTTAACCCATTGTTAAAAAACAGCAGAGGACATGGAAGAGAAACAAGAGGAGATAGCATTTGTTGGTGAAATCTGGGTTTAAAACCAGATATCTGGATCCACATCCAGCCTCTGCTACTTTTTTGTAATCTTAAGCCAAGCTTCTTTATTTTATTGCTCATTGGTAAAATGGGGATGGGATAACTAAATAAAATGTGTATACTGGTGTTTAAAGAGTTAGCAAATGTAGTCTCTCACACGGTATATTAATTGAGACCTTTCCAGTTCATGTAAAAAAGATTGCAGATATCTAGGTACATAGGTTAATGACAATTTGGGATAAAACTCATGCCAAATCATAAAACATGAATGTCCCATGATATGTGAATCACCTTTTATAAGTAAGGACAGTCTAATGCCATCTGTAATCTCTTCAACTGTGGTTTATAGGAAACGTGTAACTCTGTTTTTTCATCCCTCAATATATGTTGAGTTGTCTCTGCTCTGTGTTATCAACTGGTCCTGCTGGCCAAATCAACCTGTTACTTTTAAAAAATCCTGCTGTTTCCATAAAGTGTTATGAAGTGGTATTTGAGTCCCCACAGAAAATTGCACATTATCCTGCTGGGGAATCTGAGAAGGCATTTGATAGAATCTGACTGACATTTGATTCTGGTGTGTGCCCTTCTTTTGTTTGCTCAGTCATTTGTGCTTTGGGTCCTTAGCTGATGTTCCCAACAGTCCTGACTACTTAGGGTTTCTAGCAACATCTATTGAAGACCAATATTAATTTATCAAGCATGGGTTTCTTTTCCATTCCCAGGATTTAAAGAGTGTATGTCTTTTGAAAGTGGGGTTTTGATGACCTCTTTGTGCCTTTATTCTTTCCCCACAAGAGTGACCCTCCATTTTTATAATCAAAGGCAAGGAAGAAGGCAGATTCACTTTCCAGGCAGTTGTACCAGAACACAAACATTTTATAGCATGAGGGATGTTGGTAATTGCTTTGGGAGGGAACATTTCCGTCTCAAAAATCAGAAGCTACCTCTGTATTTCAGGCAGTTCATCACATATGTCTCCCGCAGAGGCTTTTATCCACAAGAATGGAAGAGTTTACACTGTTGTAACATTTGATACTATATTAGACAACAGAGGGTAGTAGGCAAATGTGAGAGACTTTCATCTCCTTGAACCTTTGTATGATTACAAGCATTATGTTTCTGGTAAATGGCAGTGCTAATGGCTGTAAAAATATAATGGTATACCTTGAGGGATCATTAGGAAATTCAGGAATGCAAGTACATAATTTTGAGATTGATGTTATTGAGTTATCTTTAAATTTGCACAATTTTCTATTGGGCTCTGCATTTTCTAATCCTCTTTCATATTACCTGATTTACAACCAAACTACAATAGTAAACAGAGGTTACAAAGAGTCCTTTTAATAAAGGTCTGTATAAATGAACTCTTAAGCTATTACCTAAATTCTTGCTCCTTACCTCTTGGTAAATACCCTTCTCAGCCAGAATGAATAAGAGCTTCTTTCTGGGGGTTTGTGTTCTTCTGTATTTTGAAACTTGAACTATCAACACTTTTGGTCATTTGGTAAATTAATTATCGCCTTCTATCTCATACATGCAAAATAAGACATAGAGACATAAACACAGGAGAAAGAGTGATGTAAGAAAAAAATAATTTGATATCATTGGCGCTTTTAATACTCACTTGACAAACCTAAATGCCAGAAAAGAATTGGCAAAATAATAATTAGCAGGAGCAGTCAGGGAAAAACTAAACACATATTATGTAAAAAGGTCAAATTTCCAACTTACTGTTACAAAAGCAGTTAACTGCACGTCTGTCTTCTCAAGAGATGCACAGCTTTGGCTTGTAGCCTAAGAAAAAGTATCAATTTCAAATCAGCAAACTTCTGAATACAAGCAATTGCCTATAGTTATGTTGTTTTAGTTAGTGCCCCCCCCCCCACTCTTGTTCATCAGGAATGTCTTATTTATGTTAATTCAACATTGTTACAAAATTTCTAGTAAGAAAGTCCTCTTCCTCTGGGAGATCCTTGGTGAGGCATAGTGAGTTTCAAGCTAATAATTGGCCAGAATTCCAAACTTCTTGCTTTTGTTTGCTATCTCCACTGAGCAAGGAAGGTTTGGCATACTGTGGCCTGAGAGTCAAAGCCAGCTTGCAGGCTGTTTTTGCAAATTAAGTGTTATTGTCACACAAACACACCCATTCATTTAAGTATTTTCTCTGTCAGCTTTTGTGCTACAGTAGCAGAGTTGAGTAATTGCAATAGATCCTACCTTGCAGGGCCACGGTGGGAGTGAGGGTGGGGGTGGGGTGGGAATTTACTACCTGGGCCTTTACAGATATGTTTGTTGATTCTTGACATGTGGTCATGATAGGCCACAGAACGATGCTGTAAAGGTAGGCCACCGATCTGACTTCACCTCATGTCAGGGTCCAGCTCCTATTCTTTGAGTACTATCTAAAAATTTTCCAAGCAGTTAGCAATATCTATGCTTTGTTTTCCACTTAAGGAAGCAGAAGCTATCTTGAAAGAGAACACTTACATTGTATTTGTTTGAAGCAGGAGGAACTCCTTCACAAAATTTGTATGAAAATTCTTATGTAAATCCTGCAAGTTAACAATAGACATGAGCAATATAAGGCAGTTAATTAAATACTGAGAAAGACAAAAATTGCCTAAGACTTTTCAAATATTTTTTCCCATTTTTGTTTTTTTTAGATGCCTCTATGTAGATGCACAGGTATTTTATTTTATTTTATTGATTGATTGATTGATTGATTTTTTGCGGTACGCGGGCCTCTCACTGTTGTGGTCTCTCCCGTTGCGGAGCACAGGCTCCGGATGCGCAGGCTCAGCGGCCATGGCTCATGGGCCCAGCCGCTCCGCGGCATGTGGGATCTTCCCGGACTGGGGCACGAACCCGCGTCCCCTGCATCGGCAGGCAGACTCTCAACCACTGTGCCACCAGGGAAGCCTGCACAGGTATTTTAAACATAGCTTTATTGGGTGTTCTTCAGTGGTGGGTTCTCTGCAATGTATCTGCTCCTGGAAATAGCTTCACTGTCAGGAGACAAGGTCCCTGCCCTCAAAAAGCATTTCAGATACAGAGCGAAATTCTCTCCTTGTTATTATCCCTTTCTGGATTTTGCACCTCAGTTCTTGCACCGTGTCACCACTGAAGTTGTCTTCAGTGAGTGTTATTTGCTTTCCCATAACAGTAAAATAATAGAAAATATTGCCTCCATTCTCACACCCACATGCAATCAAATTTATAACAAAAATTATGCATGTTGATTGTGCTGTGAACCCCCTCCCCCAAATCTTATTTTAGGTGAGGGGTGGAGCACAGTGAGTTGACATCACCCTTTAGCATCCTGCTCTAAATGTCTCTAGTAAATAGCTTCATTCTCCACCTCTTTCTGCCTCTCTGAAAATGGCTCTTTTACATCCTTCCCATATTATGTGTAAATTCCTCTGGGTTCCAGTCCCTGCGCCTACTCCCTTAAGACATTTCTACATTTCTCTTTATTATATAGAGTAATTTAGACCTGTCCCAAGTCCTCAAATCTTACATTTCTATATCCAACACTTAATTTTGGCAAATAACAGAATTTCCACTTACCAGGATCCACCTTTCTGAACCGATAGTGAGTTAATTACAAACTAATCCTTTTCATTTCATTTTCTCCTTATCATATGTGCTATTTCTGTGATGAACTTAATATGGTCAGTTTAAAATACAGGGCAAAGTGCATCTGATTTGCCTGATTTGTTGTTAGAACATCTCAGTTTCAGATGTTCAATATTAGTGAAACTTTCATGCAGCAAAGATTGAATACCAAATGGGGATATTAGTACCTGTGTGTCCATCTTAAGAAGGTGATACAGTGCTAACCCTTTAGAGCTCAGAAATGTAGCACCCTAACAGATATTATTTGCAATAGTGGTACTTGACTTATACTTTGGGAATCACTAGGTAACAGCTACTGCAATTTTTCATGGCTCGGCGATATTGATGACTCATGGCCATGATAAGGATGATGGTGATGGTGGTGAGGTCTGTCACAATTTGAGCATCTGTTATTAGAAGATTCACATGTGCCCCTTTGACATTCTCACATTAACCTTTCAGAGTAGGCATCTTGTCTTCATTTTTCAGGTATGGAAACTGAGGCCTATCCCTCTCATCTCTTCATGAGATTTCTCACGACATCCTTCTCCTTTGTTTCCATTGTTCATGATGTAAAAGAGGTGCTTGCATGGCCAGTTGATCAGATGTTTCCCTTACTGAGTACATCAGGATTGTGATGTGGTTGGGGACTTTCGTGAGGCAACTGCCTTAGACTGGGGGAACTGGGTTCTCAGACAGTTACAGATCTAATCACTAAAAGGGACATAACAGAACTTTCTAAGACTGCCCTTTTTTTCTGAGTTACTAGTATTTTTTTTTCTCACTACCCCGCATTTTTCATCCATTACCATATAATTGATCCTCTTTACCCATTTCACCCTCACCCAGCCCCTTCCCCTCTGGTAACCACTGCTCTGTTCTCCGTGTCAACGTGTTAGTTTTTGTTTGGTTTGGTTTGTTCATTCATTTTGTTTTGTTTGTTTGTTTATTTTATATATTCCACATATGAGTGAAATCATACTGTATTTGCCTTCCTTGGTTTGACTTATTCCATTTAGCATAATACCCTCAAGGTCCATCCTTGTTGTCATAAATGGCAAGATTTCATCTTTTTTATGGGTGAGTAGTATTCCATTGCATATATATTCCACATCTTCTTTATTTATTCCTCCATTGATTGGCTCTTAGGTCATTTCCATATCTTGGCTATTGTAAATCATGCTGGGATGAACATGGGGGTACAGATATCTCTTCAGATTAGTGTTTTCATATTCTTTGGATAAATACCCAGAAATAGGATAATTGAGTTTTGTCATGAAGGCAGGCCTTGGATAACTCCCAGTCCCAGTCTCTGCATGAACACTTGTTAGGTATGTGGAGTAAGCAAGTCACAACCTCCTGGTATCTCCATTTCCCCATCTCCAAAGCACGCATAAGTATACCCATGTCGCAGGATTACAAAATGAGTGGTAACTTACGTAAGGAGCCTAACTCAAGGCCTGGCACTTTGTAGGCATTCATTAAGTGGGAGCTTGACTTGACGATGGTTTTGACTTTAACATTGCATCTAGAAACCTGTGGTCCGATAGATACCCTCCGCTCCCCATGACTATTTGCTGCTGCTTTCTGCCTCATGTACAGGAAGGCACGCTCAATGGGATGGGAAGCGGGTGTTTATTACTTTCCTTCATTAGGTTTGGAGGCTGCAGGCTCTCTGAGCTCTGCATGGTGGAGAGGAGCAGGGGAGGGACTGTCTTTGTGGTTACGGTCACTTAGTCAGTGCGTAAGGTGCAGCCGTCTGTTCAGCTCCTGATCTCGGGTGGCAGAAAGGAGCATCGGAGGCGAGCAGAGGGGCCTGCGTGTGGGGAAGGCGGAGCTGCGGAGGCAAAGGCTTCAGTAAACTTCCACATTTCATATTGAAATTTTAGCAGGAGGTGTAACCAGGCTGACTTTTGTGAATGTTAAACAGTTTGGACTGGAGAGAGGGAAAAAAAGGCGTGGAATTAGACTAAATACCAATCTGACATAGACTTTTGCCTTCTCATTGCTATGCAAATAAGAATACACACAAGCACACAAGGTTGGACCGTGATGGCAAACATTTGGACTTATAGGGTATATTTTGCCCCTCGCCCCTCTGTGGCTTTAGCTCACGGGGATTTCTAGCACAGAGGAATGTCATTGCATTTCACAATTCGTAAAATTTATAGGCAGGAGATCCGGGGAAGGCTTTCACCTTTTCCTGCACAAATGGCTCCAGGGACCCTAACCGATTCTAGAAAGCAGCAATATGTATCTCTGAAGCTAGGGAGCAAGGTACAGTTGTGAATTTGCTTATCCTTTCTTGCTCTGGACATTAACCAGAGTTGGCTTTTTATCCCCAGACATATCAATATAACAGCACAGGGGAACAGAAAGCAAATTGCCTTTGACCTCCTATTTACTAGTGCATTAAATTACGAGGGCACTATCTTCCACTTTTGTAGATTTGTAAACCAGATTTTCCCTGGTCCACTCAGAGGTCACAGGAATAGTCTGTCTCGAGATATTTTGGAGTGTATCTATGTTCAGACTTGTCCTTAAATGTTCCTAAGAGGAGAGACTGGAAATCTTCCAGGACACAGTCTGGTTTTCACACTGTGTCTTTTAAAGCCCTATCTGGGTGTAGGGAAGGCTGAGTGAGTGAGACTGGGACTCCCTCCTCCTCTCTCTTTTATGTGTGGGTCCTGTATTGCATTTCATTTGGTGCTTTAAAGGTTTTAAAATAAACCGCTTTCACAGAGGAGTTCTAGTACACAGGAAAGGAATCTGTGAATGCACTGTTTTTAGGTTGACTTAGCTAGCGTTTCTGCTTTTGGTAATAGGCAAAATTTGCAGAGGAATTAAGGATAAAGGGACCATGCATTATCCATTACATCTTTTTAAACATAGAAACATGACACCTGCATTATTTAAGAAACAAGTAGGCAATCCAATTAACATGTTATCAGGAGGAAGAAAGATATTTTACAGAAGCTTTCAGATTGAGCTTTTAAAAATATATATTTTTAAATGAAAAACGTGCTCATATAATGAAACTTTTTATTGGATTTCTGAAATATCTGTGACACCAGCTCAAATTAGGAAACAAGAGTATTGGATTCCCATGCACTAATTCTTTTCCCACACCTTTGTGGGTAAACTTCTTTCATGATTCATCATAATTTGAAACGGGGAAAAAATGTGGGCACGTTGATGTGTATTCAGAATTGACAGAGTCCCAAATCAGATGGACATTTGGCTTTCCTGGTACCACGCCCCTCAGAGGTCTGCAGTCAGTTTATAAGATACAGATATTCAAGCACAGTGAAACAATGCCCAGGGTGTGATCAAAGGCCAATAATGAGGGTGAGGCACGTTTAAACAACCGCCTGCAAGATTCGTTGTCACAGGGAAACTGTAGCTCTCCATTAGACACACCTAAAATCCACCTATGCATCATTCATGCACATATTTACATACACACACACACACACACACACACACATCTCAGATGGGCTGTCAGTGATTAACAAATCAACCCCCTAAAGTAGTCGGATAATCTGAAAAGTTAATAGTGAACAGTGTTACAGCTCATAGGATTAGTTAATTAGACAAAGGCTTGCAGGCAAGATCTCTGTAGTCTCTTCTGCTAAAGTGATGGAACCCACTTAGGCAACTGATGAAAAAAGCAGTGTGAACACTCTTCAAGGGAGGGAATGAGGAATGTAACAGAATAAAACCTCAGCATAGCAGTAACGAGCTGGCAGGAGCATTGCCATCCAGTGATGGCCGTTTTTCAGTGCCGGAAAAGGCAGAGGCTCAGGGAAAAGATTTATAATTTTGGTTACCATCTTTCCTCCTGCTTCAAGGAAATTTTAATTACTTTTTAAAATCAGTCTCTAAACTTGCATTTCCCCACATGAATTGTTGACCTTCACGGTCAAGGACAACTAGGCAGAGTGCTTGTCCATAGGAGGTAATACATGCATTTTATTAGGTAAAGGATGGATATTTAGCCATATTCAAATTAAGATTAATATCTTATTATTTTAGAATTTCCTTAAGGAGAAAAGTATGTTGGCAGATGCTGCTTCTTATCTTGTAACTGGCTCTTTGTGATCCTTTCCAGGGGCCACAAAATTGTTTCTTTTTCCTTTGTACCAAAATTCACAAATATAGTGACCTATATTGGCCAAGCAGGGGTTTCAAATAAGTGAAGCAGACTGTCTAAAATCAAAAGGAGAGGTAAGATACTACTACTACTACTACTACTACTACTACTACTACTAATGATAATAATAATAATTCGGAGCATAGTACCCAGTTGTTTTTCTTAACAAGACATTTATTTATTTATTTATTTAGTCACACTGTGCAGTATGTGGGACCTTAGTTCCCCAACCAGGGATTGAACCTGTGTGCCCTGCATTGGGAGCATGGAGCCTTAACCACTGGGCTGCCAGGGAAGTCCCTGTAACTCAGTTTAAAATTGACCTCCCAAATTAGGCATTTGTTTTCATGATGGTTTGCTGGTTTGTCTGATTAGAATTTTTTCAATTAAGCTCTTATAACCATGTAACCATAAGCAGAATCATGTACTATTTCAGGAGGTAACATAGAGACATCTGTGGTACCTTTAGTCAACTTCCACCAGTAGCAACATCCTGCATAACTGTAGTCTGACATCGCAACCAGGATTTTGACATTGATACGGCCAAGATACAGAACATCGTCATCAGCATGGATTCCTCATGTTGACCTTTGACAGCGATACTCATTTTCCTCACACCTTCATCCTTTCCTTACTCCCTGGCAGCCATTAGTCTGTTCTCATTTCTATAATTTTGTCATTTCAAGAATAGTATATAAATGGAGCATACAGTAGATGACCTTTGGAATCGGCTGTTTTCACTTAGCCTTATTCTCTGGAGAGTCACCCTGATTTTACTTTATATCAGTAGTTCATTCCTTTTTATTACAGAGTAGTATTTCCTGTCAGGGGTGCACCAGCATTTTGTTTAACCAGTCACCCATTGAAGGACATCTGGGTTGTTTCCAGTTTGGGGCTCTTATGAATAAACGTTCTGCTATAAACATTTGTATGTAGGTTTTTGTGTGAACACAAGTTTTTATTTCTCTGGAATAAGTAAGTGCCCAGCAGGGCGAGTACTGGGTTGTATGGCAGTTCACATTTAGTGTTTTTAAAAACTGCTCAACTGTTTTCCAAAGTGGCTGTGTCATTTTAAATCTAGGCCAGCAGTGTGTGAGGGTTTTTCTATATTCTTGTCAGTATTTAGTGTTGTCACTATTTTTTTTTAAATTTTAGTCATTCTGTCATTCTTACAATTCTGTAATAATATCTCATTGTGATTTTAATTTGCATTTCTCTAATGGCTTATGATGTCAAACATCTTTTTATAATAAGTCTTAAAATGGGGTAGAATGATTTCTCCCACTTGCTTCTTACTTTTTAAAAATTGTTTCAGCTGTTTGAGTTCCTCCGCCTTTTCTATGTAAACTTTAGAATAATCTTGTCTGTGTCTATAAAAAGTTTTGCTGGAATTTGATACAAATTTCAATCTATATATCAATTTGGGGAAAATTAGTATTTTTACTATGATGATTCTTCTAATTTATAAACAAATTATAGCTCTTCATTCATTTAGATTTTTAATTTCTTTCATTAGTGTTGTATCATTTTCAGCTTACCATTTCTGTACACATTTTGTTAGATTTACATCTAAGTGTTTCTGGGTTTTTTTGAAAATTATAAATAGCATTGTACTTTGGATTCTGGCATCCATGTGTTCTTTGCTAGTATGCTGAAATGCAGTTGATTTTTACATGTTTTATCTTGTATCCTATAATCTTACTGAACTCACTTATGTTAGTTCCGCAAGTTTTCTTAGGATTCTCTACATAGACCACCATGTCATTTATAAAGAGAGACAGTTGTATGTCTTCTTTCTGCTCTGTATGCATTTTGTTTGCCTTTCTTGTGTTATTGTGTGGACTAGAATTTCTAACACTGTGTTGAGTAATGTGATGGGAGCAGACGTCCATGCCTCATTCCCATCCTTAGGGAAAAGTGTTTAGTCTGTCACCATTAAGTATAATGTTAGCTGTAGGGGTTTTTTGTTTGTTTTTTTTGATACTCTTTACCAAGTTGAGGAAGTTCCCTCTACTATTTTTTTTCCAGAGTTTTTATCATGAGTAGATGTAGATTTTTGCCAGATGCTTTTTGTACATTTATTGATTTTTCTTCTTTAGCTTGTTAATATGGTGGATTACATTGATTGGTTTTAAAATACTGAGCCATCCTTGCAAACCCAGAAAAAACCCTATGTGGTCAAGATGTATAATTATTTTTTATATATTGTTGACTTATACTTGCTAATATGAGAATTTATGCATCTATATTCATGGAAAATATTGGTCTTTAGTTTGTTTTTTGGTACTGTCTTTGTCTGGTTATGGTATCAGTGTAAGTAACTTCATAAAATGAATTATAAAGTGCTTCCTCTTCTTCTGTTTTCTGGGAGAGATTTTATAGAATTGGTGCTAATTCTTCTTTAAACATTTGATGGAATTCTCCAGTGAAATCATCTGGGTCTGAGATTTTGTGTGTGTGAGAGCTTTTTTTTTTTTTTTTTTTTACATCTTTATTGGAGTATAATTGCTTTACCATGGTGTGTTAGTCTCTGCTTTATAACAAAGTGAATCAGTTGTACATATACATATGTTCCCATATCTCTTCCCTCTTGCGTCTCCCTCCCACCCTCCCTATCCCACCCCTCTAGGTGGTCACAAAGCACCAAGCTGATCTCCCTGTGCTATGCGGCGGCTTCCCACTAGCTAGCTATTTTACGTTTGGTAGCGTATATATGTCTATGCCACTCTCTCACTTTGTCCCAGCTTACCCTTCCCCCTCCCCATATCCTCAAGTCCATTCTCTACTAGGTCTGTGTCTTTATTCCTGTCTTACCCCTAGGTTCTTCATGACATTTTTTTTTTCTTAAATTCCATATATATGTGTTAGCATACGGTATTTGTCTTTCTCTTTCTGACTTACTTCACTCTGTATGACAGACTCTAGGTCCATCCACCTCATTATAAATAGCTCAATTTCATTTCTTTTTATGGCTGAGTAATATTTCATTGTATATATGTGCCACATCTTCTTTATCCATTCATCTGTTGATGGACACTTAGGTTGTTTCCATCTCCTGGCTATTGTAAATAGAGCTGCAATGAACATTTTGGTACATGACTCTTTTTGAATTATGGTTTTCTCAGGGTATATGCCCAGTAGTGGGATTGCTGGGTCGTATGGTAGTTCTAATTTTAGTTTTTTAAGGAATCTCCATACTGTTCTCGATAGTGGCTGTACCAATTCACATTCCCACCAGCAGTGCAAGAGTGTTCCCTTTTCTCCACACCCTCTTCAGCATTTATTGTTTGTAGATTTTTTGATGATGGCCATTCTGACTGGTGTGAGATGATATCTCATTGTAGTTTTGATTTGCATTTCTCTAATGATTAATGATGTTAAGCATTTTTTCATGTGTTTGTTGGCAGTCTGTATAGTGTGTGAGCTTTAAAATCACAAATTAAATTTTCTTGTTAGTCACAAGGTGAGTCAAATGATCTATTTCGTTTTAGGTGACTTGTGATATTCTTAGGATTTTGAGTTGTTGCTCCATTTCATCTTTGTTGTCAAATTTACTTTTGTAGATTTCTTTGAATTATTCTCTAAGAATCTTGTTTATGCCATCAAGGTCTCTAGTGATATCTCATGTATCTTCCTTTTTACTTTGTCACTCTTGCCAGAAGTTTGTCAATTTTATTGATTTTTTTTCAAAGAAACAACCTGTTTCATTGCCTTTCTATATTGTTTTTATGTGTACAGTTTTATTTAATGTGGTTCTTTATTATTCCCTTCCTTCTTTTTACTTTGAGGTTTTTTTTTTTCTTTTTCCTTCTTTTTCTAGAATCTAGAAGTTGGATTATTGGTTTGAGACTTTTCTTATTTTCCAGTGAATGTGTTTAGCTCTGTAAATTTCTCTGTCAACACTGCTTTAGCAGTTTCTCACAAATTTTGATATGTTATATATCCGTTTTCCTTTACTTTAATATATATTTTGATCTTGCATGAGACTACTTCTTTTACCCATGAATTATTTAGAAAAAGTGCTGTTTAGTTTTCAAATGTTTATAGAGATTTCCTTCTCAACTTTCTGTTACTGATTCAGTTTGATTCCATTGTGGTAAGAGAACATACTCTGTATGAATTCAGTTCTTCCAAAACTTTTGAGGTTTGTTTTATGATCCAGGCTATGTCCTGTCTTGATATAGAATTTAAAAAGGATATACAATTTTCTTAAAAATTTTAAAAATATACAATTTTAAAAATATACAAAAATATACAATATACAATCTTAAAAATATACAATTTTCTGTTGTTGGGAGGAATATTCTGTAAGTATTGAGTAGGTCTTGTTGGTTGATGGTGTTTTGATTCTGTACCCGTCTTGATTTTCTGTCTAGTTGTTTTATCAGTTGTTGAAACTCCAGCATTGAAATCTCCACTGTAATTATGGATTATTTATTTTTCCTTTCAATTCTGTTATTTTTGGCTTAATATATTTTGCAGCTTTTTTTTTTTTTTTTTGGTACATACATATTTAGAATTGCTACTTCGTTTTGGAGGATTGGTCCTTTCATCATCATATAATGCTCCTCTCTGTCTCTGATAATTTTCTTTCCTATGAAGTCCACTTTATCTAATATTCATATAGTCACTCCTGCTTTCTTTTTATCAATGTTTGCATTATATATCTTTTTCCTTTGTTTTACTCTCAACATGTCTACATTGTTATATTTAAAGTTACTTTCTTGTTGACAGAATAGAGTTGGGTCATATTTTTAAATTCACTCTGAAGATCTCTATTTTTTAATTCATGTATTTAGACCGCTTCCATTTAACGTAATTATTGCTATTTTAGGTCCTAAGTCTGACATTTTACACTTTGTTTTCTATTTGTTCTCTTGTTCTCTCTAGTTTTCATTTCTTTCTTTTTCTTCCTTCTTTCCTGGTGGTTATTGAACATTTTTTGAACTCCATTTTGATTTATCTATAGTGTTTTTGAGTGCATTTCTTTGTATAGCTTTTTTAGTTGTTACATTATGCCTACATATCTTATCACAGTTTACTGATTTCACCATTTTACCAGTTAGAGTAAATTGTGGAAACCCTACCTCCCTTTATATCTTTTTACCCTCCTCATTTATAATATTTCTTAAATGTGCCCTCTACATATATTTAGAACCTCATCAGACAGTGTTATAATTTTTACTTCAGCCATTAAAAATAATTTGGAAAACTCAAAAGGAGAATGTCTGTTGTCTTTACTAATATTTTTGCTAGCCACGTATTTTCTTTTTTTCTTATTTCTTCTTTCACTATTTCCAAGATTTATTACTTTATTGTTTTCTTTCTGTTTTAGAGAACTACCTCTTTAGCAATTTATTTAGAATAAGTCTGCTGGTCATAATTTCTCTTAGTTTTCCTCCATCTGAGAATGTCATGTTTTCTCCTTCATTCTAGAAGCATATTTTCACTGGATCTAGTTTTCTGTGTTGAAACTTCCTTTCTCTCAGCATTTGAAAAATGTTGTGCCATTTCTTTCTGGCCTCCATGGTATGATGAGAAATCTCCTTTCATTCAGATTGCTTTCCCCTATAGGTAAGGTGTCATTCTTCTTTCACGGCTTTCAAGATTTTCTTTGTCTTAAGTTTTCAGAAGTTTAACTGTGATATATCTTAAAATGGATGCATTTGGAGTTATTCTGTTTGGGGTTTGTTCAGCATCTTGAATGCGTAGCTTTATGTGTTGGGCAAATTTGGATGCATCCAGTTGCTATTTTAGCACTTTCTCAGCCCCTCTTTCATCTTCTTTTCCTCTGGGACTCTGACAGCATAAACATTAAGTCTTTTGCTATCATTCCACATCCTTCAGGCTCTGTTCATTTTTTCTTCTTTAGTCTATTTGTTAATCTACTGTATAGAGTGGGTAATTTCCATTTTTCAGTGTTCAAGTTCCCTCATCATTTTTTCTGTCTCTTCATTCTTCTCTTGAACCCATCTATTAAGGTTTTTTATTTTAGTTATGTTAATTTTCACTTCTAAAATTTCCATCGGAGTCTTCTTTATATCTTCTGTTTGTTTGCTAAGATTTTGTTTTTTTAATGAGACTTTCTATTTTCCATTTTTTAAAAGTGTGTCCATAATTGCTATTGAGGCATTTAATGATGGCTATTTTAAAATCTGTGTCAAATAGTTCTAACATCTTTGTCCTCTCATTGTTGGCATCTATTGATTAAACTCTTTTCATTCAGTTTGAAACCTTTCTAGTGCTTGGAGTGACAGGTTTTTGTTTTTTTCTGAAGTTTGGACATTTGGGGTATTATGAGAATCTATGACTTATTTTAAACCTTCTATTATAGTTGGTTTCCCCTGACACTGCTGTGTTAGATGAAGGATTCCACCTCATTATTGCTAGTTTGACATAAAAGTTCAGGTTCCCTACTCAGTCTTTGCCAAAACCCAAGGGCAGATAGTTCCTCATTAGGAGCTGGGAGAGGGGAGGAGTTGGGAGTTCTGGTTCCCCACTAGACCTCCACTGATACCTCCCTCAATGGTAGGGATAGGAGTGCCTCATTACTCCTCCCCGCATGATGTCTACTGATACCAACAGCCACCAACCATGGGCAGAAGGACTCATTTCCACTGGGTGATAATGAAAGTCCTGAGTCTCCACTAGTCCTCCTCCTATACCACCCCAGCAGAGGAGAGTGGCACCTTATTACCACCCAGTGGGAGTGGAAGGCCAAGCTCTCTCTGAGGAAAGGATGGGCTCATGACTTCCTGAAAAGCATGAATGTCTAGCTTCCTTCTTAGTCTTCTCTGAAACCACTGTTTGGGGTTGGGATGCCTTGTCGCTTCCTCAGCAGCATGGAAATCTAGGCTCCGCACTTGGCTTTTGCTGGTGAAAGTAGGAGTAGGGCTACTGAATTTTCTATGTTGTTTGGCTGGAGTGAGATGGTTAGTATCTAAATGTTTCCTCTCTTGTTAGGCTGCCCCTTTCATAGTCCTTTGGCTAGAGGAAGCAAACTTTCGTTGGAACTTTTGTTGTCGGGGTCTATTGCTGTGTCTGGGTTGCCAGTGTCTTTAGCTCCAAGTCTGAGATATATAGGGCCAAAAGAAATATCAGAAACTCACCACAGTATTGTTCCTTGAGTCCTGAGGGCACTAGTTAGTCGACCTCTTACTCCCACCTTTCAGATTCTTCTTATGGTTGTTTCATATATATTATACAGGGTCTTTAGCTGTACCTCATGGGAGAAATAGGTAAAAGTACATTTATTCCATCTTTTTGGAAGTGGGCATTTCTAGACTGCCCGATTTTTCATGATATGCTCAAGACCCAGATTTTAATATAAATTCTTCTGTTTTGTCTTTTTTTATATTGGAAATTAATAGTTAAATAGTAGGCAAAGTGCAAAATGTCTACAGTCCGACTGTCTGTGCACTCTGCTCGGTTTCCTAAGAAATTAGCTTTCCTGGCTAAGATTTGTCATTTTCTTACCTCATTTTATATAAATGTCTATCATTTATCTGGAGGTGACATTACTGACAAACTGAACTATCAAGGGCATAGCTAAGAAAGAGGAGTTTAGTGGGAAAAGATCACTAGGCAACCAAATTAGAAGTCAAAATGTCCGGACACTAAATTTCTTGTACTTTATAAATAGGTTATAAGCCTTTAGGCTCCCTCTTAGAGCATGATTTAAAAAAAATATGTGTAAAATAAAATCACATACATACACATGTAGAAAGTCAGCGCACTTTCCAAAGCATGATGCAAATTAGAGGAGATAGGATTTCATGAGTTAGGAACACTGCAAACATTAAAAAGAAAAAACTCAAAGTGCAGCAGAAGAGAAGAAAATGATAAAATCCATTAAAAACAGCCAAATCCCCTAAAAAACACTTGTGGCTCCTCATTATTGGCGCACACATTCTTACACATCCTCGGTAGGTGCTAAAGGTCTTCCTTTATCTGTGTGTTGTTCAGGTATTGATATCTATCATTAGAAGTTTGAGTTTCAGGGACTCATGTGATCATCTCTACCCTCTGCCTTATGCAAATTTGCAACTACTTACCTAAGACAAAAAATTGTTTTTAATCATTCAGAGGAGAAAAAAAAAAACACTTCTTATAGAGTCCCTA
This sequence comes from Delphinus delphis, assembly GCF_949987515.2. Taxonomy (NCBI): domain Eukaryota; kingdom Metazoa; phylum Chordata; class Mammalia; order Artiodactyla; family Delphinidae; genus Delphinus; species Delphinus delphis. Next base: position 30,037,079 of record NC_082685.1, on the reverse strand, counting down.
CCATGTTGTTAGGCAGCATATTGAGAGCTTTACCACAGTATCTACTTTAATTTTTATAAACACTCTATGCAATAAATACTATTATTTTCCACTTTCACTGTTTGAGAAATGGAGTTTGAAGGCCAGGAGTAATTTTACAAGGGCTCTGACTTCTCAGTGGCCATGATGGGATTGGCATCCAACAAGACTCCAGTAGCCATGCTCTTAACCAGCCTGTAATATGGATTCTAAAATGTTGAGATCACACATTGGGAATTAAGGGAGAGGTTTTTGGACATCTAGAAATTGCTTTAATGTTAAGACACTTGAATTCACTCTGCAGCAGCAAAAACTTCCACGCTGACATTGACTGTGTCCTCTGGGGTCTTGACTGGTGACTCTCAAAGATGCTTCTCTGCTTCCTAAGTCAGGAACTGTAGGCGCCAAGAAACTGAGAATTAAACTTTTTATAAGTGACTGTGGCAACAGCACAACTGTGCTTGTTGTTTACAACAGGTATACCCTCTTTTTCATTGCCAATTGTCAAACAGAGGTGTTCACAATTACAGGCAGTTTGATACTCTATATTAGGGAGGGTTCATGAGATCCAGAAGGACCTCTTGGTATGAAAGGACAAGGAAGGGATAACTTGGCTTCCACTGTCTTGGTGCAGATGCCATCCACATTGCTGTGCATCCAAGCTAGTCCTTTGGTATACACAGGCATCCCACTACAGCGTGGTAAATAACCAAAGAAGAGCAGAGGGGTTCCAAACTACAGATCTGCTCCCCAAGTATTTCCTGACATATTGAGGAGGCAGTGAGCAACGGTAGCCTAGAGAAAAATCATTACACTGGCTCTGGGTTGTATTTGCCATTTTAATGAAAATTTATATTTTCCTCTTCTGTCTAGGCCCTTCCCTATGGTCCAGGCTATTTTGCATGGCCAGTGAAATCACTAAGAGCCTATCACTTGGAACTTAGTGGCATCTAAGTGTTTTGATCTTGTTTGCTAGGTAGAAGGCTAGTGTTTTCTGAATGATGTTTGTGTATATTTCCAGGCCCGGGGTGTTAAGCAGCAGGCTGTGGGGCTCCCTGGTTGCCAGGTCATATGTTGGAAAGGCTTCTTTGCATCAGCTTACCTACTGTGTTCAGTGCTCTTCCCCGTTTTTCTTTGCCACAGTGGATCTCCTAGCCATGAAAAGGACAGTATGGGTAGGCTTAGGTTGATGGTCACAGGGTTGTGCCAGTTAGACCTCTGTGAGCAAGGTGATGTCCTGTAGGTAGGTGACTAGGGGAAAGAAGAGACCAGGTGTGTCCAAGATACAGATTTGCGAAGAAGAGAAAACAGATGAGGAGTTTCCTGAAGGCTCATTAAAGAAATCAGAGGAAGATTGCATGTCAAGAATGCCTTACATTATTACTCTCCAGACGCAGCCAGGCAAATTTTATGTTAGTCGAATGTGACCTGGTACCATTACTAAAGCATCACCAGCATATATTTACGCCGCATACGCCTTTCTTTTATTTTTATTTATTTAATTTTGGTATTTGTTTTTCCCCAGTCCTTCGATAGCAAAAACAGAGTGTAATTAAAGTGGAATAAAATCAGATTTGCTTTGAACCACTTTGCAGTAAGATCTTGCATTAGAGTGACAGACTTATCATGCCATCTTTGCACATATAGAAAATCAAAAGATGAGTTATTTTGCTATTACTTTTTTCCCCAAATCTATTCAATTAAACAGCAAGAGAATTAATTTACTGTGTCGAGTTCTTCTATTAAGGCTGATTGTTTAAGTATACATTAAGCGTTTGCAGAAGAAATGATGCAGCGCTGACGAAATTTGCCTTCTTGTGTTTTTATCTGAGTCAGGGCGTGAGTCAGAACTGAAAGCAACATTTCTTAGGATCACAATCTGGGTTTTTCTCCTGTGATGTTTTTAGGTGGCCAAGTGACAAGTGCCCAAACTCAGGCCTGACTTTTCGGAAAGCATCGGCCTTCTGCCGGACCTGGATAATGGATGTCAAGGATCGGCGACACCGCTCTCTGACCAGGGGGCGGTGTGGCAAAGAGTGTCGCTACACGAGTTCTTCCCTAGACAGCGAAGACTGTCGCGTGCCCACGCAGAAGTCCTACAGCTCCAGCGAGACTCTGAAGGCCTATGACCACGATAGCAGGATGCACTATGGAAACCGAGTCACAGACCTCGTTCACCGGGAGTCAGATGAGTTCCCAAGACAAGGTATGTAGAGCTGACCGCACTGATGGTCCGAGCTGTCTTACATGCTTACACTGTTGCACGTCGATGAGAGAGGTTGGTAGAAATGGGGAGCAAAGCAGGCCGGCATCAACTCCCCATTAAAGTTTAGTTTAAGAGAACAATCTTCTCATTAACCCATATCAAACTCCTGTGGGGATTATACAAGGGCCTCTTTTGTTCTAGACACTCAATTCTTTGACAATTTGGTAGTTGCTTTTGGAGACCTACCAGGGTAGGTTTTGACAGATGTGACAGGCAGCAGACCCTTGACCCCATGAGGGTTATTCCTGAAACCATCACGGATTCTGACCTTGAGGAACATGGAATTATCTGTGATTTTTTAAACTATTTTCCTTGAAACCAGCACACAAGCCTCCCAGAGTTAAAATTTCTCCTGCTTCTCACTTTGGGCTTCTTGGTTATATTCTCTTTGAACAAATGCTATAATGATAAAAACATATTTGAACCACACCCCTGATACAATAATGTTTAATTTCTCTCTTCCCCCCCCCCAAAAAAAATGTGATGTTAATTCTGAGTTACACATTTTTTTGTTTGTTTTGGAGCACAGGTGAATTCCAATTGCAGTTCCACTGATATAATTCCCATGTACTTTCACACAAACTTAATTTTCATATAGTATTTTGATTTCTTTGGGGAGGAGAATGTTTTCGCTCCAAGCACTAACGGTTGGCATTCTCTTCATAGTCACTGTCCGTGGAGAATTTTGTTATCACTTGTCATGGGTTGCTATAAATGTATGGACAGGTAGACTCAAGCACAAACAGTCCTGAGAAGCAGTGTGTCTGAGTTGACTCACGGGCTCCACATGTTGTGCTTTGTGTACCAGCCTTGCCGTGTATGTGATTTACATAAAGACTTAGCAAAATTACAAGTGTATGCACAAAAATACAGTGAATGCACCAGGAAGGGTCGCTCTGCCTGTGCCAAGGGTCAACGACCTGCCTGCTGGGTTACTGCATCATGTGTTTATAACAGCGATTCTGTAGTTCTTGTTCTATGTCCCTGTCAGTAAATGTTGCGACTAACTTAATTCCTCATGAGATGCCTTAGCTTGCGTCTTAGTCCTTTCAGGCTGCTGTAACAAAATACCGTGAACCAGTGGCTTATGAACAACAGAAATTTATTTTGCACAGTTCTGGAAGCAGGGAGGTCCAAGGTCAAGGGACTGGCAGATTTGGGGTCTGGTGAGAGGTCTTTCCCTGGCCCACGGACAGCCATCTTTTCCTGTATCCTCATATAGCTGAAGAAGGCAAGAGAGCTCTCTGGGGCCTCGGGGCCTCTTTTAAAAAAAGGGCACTGAACCCATTCATGAGGGCTCCACCCTTGTAACTTACTTACCTCCCCAAAGTCCCACCTCCAAATACCACTGTGGTTTTCGTTTCATGTAAAAAATTTTGGAGGGTCACAAACATTTACTCTATAGCAGCTTGGAATTCCATTCCCAGTGTCTTAGCTTCCTTAAGTTACTTTACTTATCTATTAGAAAACACCACTTATATGTAATATATATGTATATATCCTATAATCCAGCGGTTGTTCTAAAAATAACATGTTCTCAAATTCTCCTTGTTTAGCCTAGGTTCAACTTTTATATTTAATAGAATATTCAACAAAATCAGTGGAGAAGCAGCTAAAATTGTTTTTCCACTGCCATTGTAGACCCTTGCAGAATACACTTTTTATTTAATCTTCACTCTTATTTTCTGAGTTGCCTTCATGTAAATGAAACATTTTGCAAACAGGGGGAGGGTTCCTTGAAAATTGTTCTGTATCAAATGTGTTTGATCTGTGAGTACCGTCAACAAATGTTTTACTTTGTTAAATTCTCACCCAACCCCAAAGTGCATGTAGTGGGAATTGGAGAGAAAAAAAAAAAAAAAAAAAAAAAAAAATATATATATATATATATATATATATATATATATATATATATATATATATGAGGAAGCACAGCTTAATTAAGGGAGGGCTTAAATATCCACTATGAAAAATGAGGACACCTACCTGTTATTTCCAAGAGCATCTCTAATACAAGACTCAAATATTTTGAAAGGTGATGCACGTTCAACACGGTTGAAAGCCTTTCATTTTCTGCTGTACTTTTGGTTTTATTTATGATACTACTGCATACGTTTTTGTTTCTTGTGATTCTGGGCTGAAATGTGGCCTCTCCTTCCTAAGTCTCACTAAAGGTGCATCCTGGCTTCTGGATCATTGTGCACTGAGCTGTAGATCCCAGATTATTGTTGAAATGTGGATTTGCCTATCACCTTTTCCCTTATTAATATTTACATAAAATGAAACCAAGTGCTTGGGATTTTATTTTCATATATACCTTTATTCTTCCTGTTTAATCTTGTTCCTCTCCATTGATAATAATGGAAGTCGCTTGGCCGTATCAAACTGCTAGCTTTGCAATTAACAATTCACACATGCCTTGTGTTGTTATTGAGCCCATATTTGTTTGTGTAATGTGTTTGCATGAATTAAAAACTGTGCAGGCCAAAAGTAGAAATGAAAAGGCATTGGAAGTATTTGCATATGCAAGTGCAATTCCTTCTGAAGACATCTATGAATTTATGCATGAAAATGTAGTCAGTCTGAGTGGATCTACTTTGATGGGTTCTAAAATTGAACTCTGCAGGAAGTAAATAAGCACATATTTAAGGAGAGGAGGAACAGGAGATGCAATCTGGCAAGCAGCACTTTTTTTTTTCTTTTCTTTTTTTTTTTTTTTTTTTTTTTTTTGCGGTACGCGGGCCTCTCACTGTTGTGGCCTCTCCTGTTGCGGAGCACAGGCTCCGGACGTGCAGGCTCAGCGGCCACGGCTCACAGGCCCAGCCACTCCGCAGCACTTGGGATCTTCCCAGACCGGGGCACGAACCCGTGTCCCCTGCATCGCCAGGCGGACTCTCAACCACTGTGCCACCAGGGACGCCCGGCAAGCAGCACTTTTAAAGTGAAACCTAGCCACTCCAGAGAGGATTAAAACAAATTTTACACTCAGTAATAACAGTACTTTTTAAAAACTGTCATGCATTTCCCATTTTATTTTCTTATTCATGAAATCAAAGAGGAGGATCACCTCGGCACTTATTAGCCTAGAGGTACATTAGCAAGGATCAGAGCGGGATCATCTCCTACGGTATGCTTATTTAAAACCCAAGGCACTGATCATAAAACAAACGCGCTTCTCACATACAAGCAAGTTTGGCACACACAGTTGGATGACTCTCCAGATGCTCAGAGGGGAAAAGACTTGCCAGCTATCAGAAGTGATTTGGGGCCCGGGTCAGACCTTGTCCTGTTTCCCCAACTGGCTGGCAGCAAGTATCAAATGTGAGAACCTGTCAGGTCCCAGCAGGAGAGATGAGCCACATGTTCCCCTGAGAAGCTTATGGAAACTCCTGTCAAAGTAAAACTTCTTTGCTTGCTTTCAACACAGAATCCTCCTCTGCCTCCTTCTGTTGTGGGTCTCTTCTCCTACGAAGAGACAATGCAAATTACCTGTCTGGCCTCTCTGTGCTGGATCCTCCTAGTGTGAAGGGAGAAAATTATTGACCTTAGGTCTGTGGCCGCTGGAGTCATTAGTAATTAGTAAATGACTAATCCTGCACTAAATAGCATCCTAGTGGTCTGAGAGTTAATGTGCCTGACAAAAGTGACCAGTGGTCTGATCCCTGGGCAGACCCAGTCGCAGCCTAATCTTTGAAATAGATGCCACTTTGAATAACGTAGGTCAGCCAAGTTCCCAGGCAGGTTGTATCAGCTTGTTCTTTTGGACCCTGAAGTTAGGGTGTAGAACAGTGTGATATACAAGACATCCTCCCGTGGCTTAGGAGCCTAAAGTTAGCTTTGAACTCTGCTTTTGCATATTTATGTACCTGTGACTCTGGTCTAATTCTGTGCTTCACCAGGATTACTGTCCAGTCTTCAGATGTATTAAACAACAACAATCATAATAACAAAAGAATAATGGCTAGCAATTATGGAGACTTTCTTCATGTCAGGTGCCTGTCGAAGCATTTTACTTGTAGTAATTCAGTCAATGTTCAGAGCAATGTTGTACGGTAGGTACTATTATTAATCCCTTTTTTTATGGATTAGGAAACCTAGGCATGGGGAGATTAAATACGTCATCCAAGGTCACCAACATAGGAAGAACTGGAGACAGGTTTCACATCCAGGGAGCTGGATTCAAGAGCTGTGTTTTAAACTGTTATGTTTGAGCACTTCTCAAATAAATAAGTAAACCAATGAGAACAAGCCATTCAGCTTCAGTCAAAGGCCATGAAATTCAATGGAGAAACCTTTTAGGTATCAACAGCTATAAGCCTTTCTCAGTATAGGAAGTATAATCCCTAATGTTGATGGAACATAGAATGAGCACCACCAGCCTCAGTGCTGATCTAGATTCCTGTTCTCGCCCATTCCCCTCCATGTGCACAACTATCCCAAACTCCCCGGAAGCCTACCTTCCTACAGTGCTTCTCCACCACCCACCCCTGTAGGAGAAAGCTCCCAGTGTCAGTATGTGCGCCAGGCTGTGAACACTGATTCTCTCCCCTCCCCTAGGTCATTGCTTTTTGCACCACCTCTCATCCCGGAGCACTAACCAAGAAAGGGGTCACTCTCTAAATGCTATTGCTTAGGTAAGCAGAACGGACTGGTTTCTGGGCTATAGCCAAGGCTCAGTGGGCCAGAGAGTTCCGCCAGGCTTCTCACCCCTCTAACAGCCCTTCTTTCCAGTTAGTGGTGCAAGTCCCTTGAGAGGGGGCCAAGATTGAATTCTGTCTCTGTACCTCAGGCTGTCTGTCTGGGTCAAGGTTGAAGAAAGAACTAGAGGAAGACTGGATTTTTGAAAGGATGCTTGCATCTCTTCTCTCCATCAGATCTAGCACAGAAACAACTTTCACTAACCCCTTGATACCCTTTAAAAATACATCAACACACACACGTACACATTTGAGGCTAGGTTTGATTTTGGCATTTCATAAACTAATTTCCACTCTTGTGATCTTTAAAATAATTTGGGCAATACGTTTTTGCTCTGTGTAATTTGGCATAGCATAAATTAAACATGTGCTAATGAGCTGAAAACTCATGAACTACCAGTAAACTCAAGTGTTACCTGTATCGATTCAATTAATGTATGTTTTAATTGTTGAAGTACATTGGAAACCTGTGAGCATTTCTGTTTATACCATTGTGTTAAAATAGTTATTTTTCCACTGTACCCAAAGCAACAGTTAGGTTCTATTTTGAAAACCCCAGCCTTTCAATTTATCTGCCACAATAAACCATTATGTTTTAGGGAAATTCAGGAGTTTGGTTGGTCAGTATTTGGAAGGCTGACCAGTACCTTGAGAAGATTGCTTTCCATTTATTCTTCCACCCCTAGGCAAGACTTCTTTTCATACCTCAACTGAGAATAGCGTTTTACTTCTTAGTCTTTGGTTGTGTTGTTGCTTTAAAAAAAAAAAACCTTTAGAAAAAGAAGGGCTCTACAACATTTCAATGTAAGATGATCTGTCATCTTCTTGCTGGCTAACTTGAATGCTTGTTGCTTCATCTGAAAGGCATATGGGAGAGCAGTTAACAGTGCAGACCCAGAGTTAAACTGTGTCTGTGTCCCAGTATTGCTGTGTTTGATCAGTATGACCTTGATCACATTCTAGAGCACAGACTAGACTAAGTCTTATTTTCTGTTCTTGTAAATGTTTCCATCAATAGGATTGTTGGGATCCTTTCTTACGATTATGCATGTATGCTATGGATGTTGTCTTTCTTTTAATAAAGTGCTGAATACATGCTAGCAGTTATGATTACTACTGTTTTACTACTATTGTCAGCAAGAGTGGTGATCATCTTCCCTCCAACCCTTACAATATTGTGTGTGACAGAAATCTCCCTTCTTCCCACGTCCACACCTTCGATTTGTTTCCTGTGACTTGCAAAACTTCTGACATCTTCAAAGCCAGAATTTCTCTTCCAGTTGTTGATAGCGTGTGTTTGACTCCCTACGCACCGTACCTTTTGCTCCCAAAGATGAACATAACTCACAGGTTATTTCCCTATTTTTAGAAAGGAATGAAAAATACCATGTAGCAACTGTCAGCTGATGCCAACACACTGTAAGAGTTGCTAGTCCGACAATTTTACAAGTAAAAAAAAGAAAAAGATTGGAAAAATGCTCTAAGGTAGTGTCACTGGATACAATTTTTTTTTAAGATTTTTGTTTTAGAGCATATAAATGGCATGTAAATCTTAGGAATGGGTTTAAATTACAAGAAGATTTTATGAATATAAACTCTGGATGAAAATTATTTAATTCTCATCACTCTACATGTAATAATTTAGAGTCCTTTTCACTTAGAGAGTTGAACTTATCTGGATTTTCATTGTTGTATTCACTGCCCTTCTAGCATTACAGTCTTCATGTTTCCCAGTTGTTATTCTTTCGGTAATTATCTACTGTCAATTTCGCATTCAACTTTGGATCTAAGTTTCTTTGAATTGTCTTCCTTTTCCTGTTCTTTTTCCGCGGTAATTCTCCATTTCACCTGAGACCTTCCCTCTTTCTTCTCATGGCACTTCCTTTAGAACAGTCTCGTTTGTACAATATGAATGTTCACTGCTTATGCTTCTCAAGACTCTTTGAGTTACAAGTAGGATAATATCTCAACTGAAATTAGCTTATGAAAAAATCTGTTGCTTTGTCTTATGTCATTGGAGAATCTAGCAATACATCTGGCCTCACACTGAAGTCTTTTTTCTCATTCTCTTTACTTGGCTTTACTTTGGAGAGAGATCTGTTGGAAGTTGTCTGTTGATAACCCCACTCTCATGTCTCTTCCCCGAGTAGCATCATTGGAAACAGTCTTCTGCAGTCATCAGCAGAACATTCCTGAGGAAGATTCAGATGGGCCTGGCATGGGACACATGCTCATTCCTCTGTCACTCTGACTTCAGTTGGCCATGTCTTGGGCTTAGGCTATACCTAGAGGTAGCTTATAGTGAGTACTTTCTAAGGCTGATGGAATAAATGCCATATAGAATATAAAAATAAATGTTCTGATATCAGACATAGGTAAAGAATATTGACCGGCCTGATAATACATGCCTCCAATACTAGTGGCACTCAAGTCTGAAACAAGTGCAGTCTTTCCAAGCTCCCATATCTGCGTCCCCAACTGCCCTTGGAATATTTTTCATAGAAAATCCAGTAGAAAACTTAATTTTATTTTCCTCAAAATCTGTTTTCATTTTTTCCCCCCGTTTTGGGGGATGGTATCATAACTCCTGCCTTTAAGGTAGAATCTTCTAAGACTGTCTTTTTTTTTCCTGGCTTCTTTATATCGATGTTCACTACGTCATGACCATTATCTTTCTTAATTTATTTTATTTCCAAGTTTCTCATCCCATGGGAAGCTTCCAACATTTCAATATTGTCCCACTGCTTGACCATTTAAATTGCCTTTTTCCATCAGTCTTTCCCCTGGCATGCCTTTTTGTATCATGGATAGTCTTTGAGTTTCTAAAGCACTGCCTTATTTTTTTAATTTATTTTTGAATTTTTAAATTTTATTCTATTTATTTTTTTTTATACAGCAGGTTCTTATTAGTCATCCATTTTATACACATCAGTGTATACATCTCAATCCCAATTGCCCAATTCATCCCACCACCACCACCCCCGCCGCTTTCCCCCCTTGGTTGTCCATACATGTGTTCTCTACATCTGAAGCACTGCCGTATTTTTAAGGGGTGCCCGCGAGGCAATCGTGTTAAGTTATGGGACACAGCAGTGAATAAGGCAAACATGGTCACTAACCTCACAAAACTCAGCAATCCTAAAGAGGAAAGAAATAATAGACGTAGAACTAGATATGGTCTGATAAACAGCGCAAAAGGGAAAATACCAGATGGCTTTGGAGAGGTATCTAACCCAGAATTGTGCATCAGGGGTCTCAGAAATTGTGACATCCTTTCATACCCTTGAAGGATGAGGAAGAGGTGGGTGATCAAAGAGGCAAGAAAGAGCATTCAGGCAAAAGATAGAACATATGCAAAGATCTGGGTGGGACAAAGATGAGTTGTTCCAAGGATCTAAAAGAAGTTCAGGTTAGCTGAATGTGGTGTGAGGACAGAGGAGATGGAGTGGGAGAGAGAAACTGGCTCCTGAAGGCATTTCAGAGAAACGATGCTTGCTCCAGTTGATGGAGTATGTTACAGGGAGACAAGATGGTCAGTGAAGTGGGGTAGGAGGCTGTGTTTTATTTAGGCAAGGGAGCCTAGTAGCCTGAACTGGGATAGTCGAGATGACTTGAGAGATGTTGTTGGGGAACAAAGACTGTTGACTTTTTAGGACCCTATAAAAGCGGAGGCAGGCAGAATGTTCTGGATCTCTTGGGCATTGACCGTTCTCTTCTCCTGCAGAGAGAATACTGCCTTCCTGATGCCAAAATTACTTAAAGAGCCAGAGAAGGTCACTGCTTGTAAATAATCTCTTAAACGGAAATGCCTAAGATTGTTAGTTCAAGTTCCCCTGGAATGGCAACACAAGCCAGAGTATAGAAACGTGGTATTATAAGAATTTGGATGTTTTTCTCGCTCTTATTAGCCTGCCTATGCAAAGAGTAGTACCAGCAACAGAGTACCTCGTATGGATCCAGGGCAAGGAAAATATAGGAAAAGGATTATGTTTCATCTACTGCCCTGTGTGACCACAGTACATTGCTCATTTTCTCTTATTGGCTAAATAAATCAGGAACTCATACCAGATGTGTGTGTGTGCCTGAGTGGGTATTTTATTCCTGCCAGTTGGTAACTTGACTAGCAAAGCAGAGGATGCTGAGAATATGAAATCAATACTTTTCTGGCAACTGAGGGGGCAAGCAAGGTGAGGGAGGGAAGAGGAGTCCAGGACATTGCCGAAGTTTCTGGTTATGGCAACTGACTAAATGTTCCTGCTCATCACCGGGGCTTGAAACAGAGGAGGGGCTGGTTCGTGGGTTAAGATAGGATGTGTAACTGTGGACCTTTCGAGTTTGAAGTGCCCTTAGGCCATGCACGTGTAGATGTCTAATAGGCAGTTAAATGTACAGCTCTGAAATTCTGCTGAGATGCTTGAGCTGGATAGAGATTTAGGAGTTGACAGCTAATAATTTTATGGGACTTGGTGTGATCAGCCAGGAAAGAATATACAAGGAGCATAGATAAAGGGGTTCATGTGAGAACACAGGCAATCAATGGACAGGAAGAGGCCAAAGATCCTGCAGAGAGAGTAGAAAAAAACTTACTTTCCTTTCGATGCTCTACTTAGTCTAAATTTGACTTAGCATTCATTCCAGGTAAAAATGAATAAAACAGCACCTGTCTTATTTCCCACTCCACTACCAAGAGTTGACTTCCTTTTCATCCCCTAAATCAGAGGTCACGACGCAAGGCGCACAGGCCATGCTTGGCCCCTAGGTGGCCTACAGGTTGCGTTAGACGTTTAGAATGGCATGTGCACAGCGAATCCATTCACGTTCCCGTTCGCTGCAGGGGCCCCATCACTGCTTTTTATCTTAGCACCCGTCCTCCTCTTTAGTCACTTATGTTGCATGCCAGGGCCCTCTAGGCTGTTGCCATTGCGAAAGAGCATGAACCTTCCCGTGTCCACACTCCTTCCTTGTAGAGTATCTACCTGCCTATTCCAGATCTGTTAGTCCCACAAGGCTTAACCTCCGGATCACCTCTGTGGAGAGAGCTCAGCCCTCGGAATCCTGCTGGCCCTTCCTGTTACTGTTGGCATTAGCTCTTTATGAGTGACTCAGCCTCCCCAGCATGTGGATGCTAGGACTCCTGTGAATAGGAGATCAACAAAGTGCTTTGCAGCTTTCTGTTCTGACTGGTGGAGGCTGCAACAAGAGAATTTATTTTTATCAGTGGCTTGTTTCCTGTTCTAATGAGAAGAATTTAAAGCTCCATGACTCAGAAGAGGAATCCACTTAGAAATCTGGGTTGTGTTTCTGTCCAGCAGGACAGTATCAAATCTCACATTGTGAAATGCCAACCTGCAAGAGTTTTCTGCAACACACTTGGATGCACATATATTGAGTTTCACTACCATTTGCTTTTTCAGAGTGTTGGCGATCCAGTGATGCTATTGGCTTTTCTAGGATGGTGCTACATACTACAGTCCTGTCTCTGCAGGGACCTACTATGTCATACGTGTAGGGAGCCTTTGGTGCAATGCGATTGGTGACAGGATATAATTCCGACCGGAAGCTTTAGAAAAACGGCACTGTGAGAGGTCGAGTAATTAATTGCCTGCGTCTGTCTCAGGATGCCTTACAGTCTAGGTCCAGGAGGGGTGCTGCCCCACCCGTTGATGAATCGTCATGCTGATATTATCAAAGGAGACATTACATTTTCAGTGTCACATTTTTAGGTTTTTAATGTAATTTTCAGCCCTGGCAATTCCAGAAGCATCCCTAGGGACATATGAAGAGGAGGGGGCTGGTGTCTATCCAACGTGAATTCACGTTCATTTCTTGAGCACCTTAATCGGCACACGTATCTCACAAGACCTCTTTTTCTGCTGCAGCCAAACTCCATCGTAACACCAAGTTACTCAGTATTCCTCCTGCTTTCCTTTCCACTCAACCTCAAGTCAGATCTACTTTAGTAATAAATCTCTGCTGGGAGCCATCAGAACACATACTGAGTGTGTGCAAAGATATTAAAATAAGTGCAACACAGACTTATTTAATAATGTCCAATAGCCTTTTATAATATTTGGAATATTTTACCAAAGTTACTATGAGAATTATCTTTAACACATTTTCTCCAGGATAGAAAGATCTTTCTGGGAATGGAAAAAAAAAAACAAACACACACACACAGAAAAGTCAGATGGGCTCTGTTATATTCTCAGCTGAACCTGTTATTCTTCTCCCTTTTCCAGATCTTTTTCTTTGGCCAGAACCACCAAATGTGAAGCTTCCCTTTGTTCACCCTGATTTCTGAATAGTAGGCATCGGGCAGTTGCTGTCCCAGTGGGATGCATTTTATTTTAAAAATAGTTTGAACTGCCTCCTTTTCAATTCCCCCTCTTCCATGGCCACCTTGACTGTATAATAGGTGCCTCTCTGTCTCTCCTTGTACAGTTCAGGTCCACTCCACATATGGGGAATTAAAGCGCTCAATTTATTTGCAGCACTGTGAACCAAAATGTTGAATTTATTTAGAGAGTCATTCCAGTGGATTAAATTTGTTTCTATGGATCTATTTGCTGTAGCTGGGATATTGACAGAAGAGAGGAATATTACTTTAATGTCCTCAAAAAAAAAAACAAAAAAAGATCCAGTCAACTGCAGGATAAATATCCATAGCCCCCCAAAAGCCCTCTCAAAGTGACTGCAAATTCAGGTGACCCCATCAACTTTACAAAGGTCCCTGTCCACCTGGGAACCTCGGGTTCAAATGTTCCTTAGTTCACAGTGGCGATTCAGTTAAAGCTCACACTCTTGACCCCCATTTATATTGGTTGCAAAAGCCCAGCCAGGAGATGACCCAGTTAACACTTTGTGCTTCACAAACCGAGAGCTTGAACAGCAGGGAGGCTACAGCAAAGTGCTGAGTTGTCCTAGCTGAGCAGTGAGGGGACAGCAAGTGGGGCCACCCCCTCACTTCATTTCTGTTTCTGGACCAGTGGCAACTCATCAGACTCTTCTGGGGAGTTTTGAAAAGTCCCCATGCCCAAGCCGATTCAATCAGACCCTCTGGTGGGGGAGTGGAGGAGGGGTGCAGAGTTGGATATAGGCATGAGTATTTTTAAAACTGTACTTTTATATAAATGAAACATCTCAAAGGATTGAGTGCAACAGGACACAGACTACAGATTGTAACAATTTCTTTGGTAACTAATAGCATTTCAAGCTTACAGGGCTTTATGCTTAGCATAGTGACTTGGAATCTCACTTTCCATGCAGAAGCCCCTAATTCCAGTTTTAATAGCACCTCATAATTCTTAGAGGGTTTTGGTTAATAAATGCCATGTAGCCAGGAGCACATTACCTCATGTTTCCGAACCAAACCAATAATGAGCAACCATTTGACTCTGTATCAGTTATCATAGGTCCCTGGTTGCCAGGGTCCACCTATTTGTTATGAGTCAGAAGAAGCAAAGGGACTGATTCTTCTAGAACCCCTGCTTCTTCTTGTACATTTTGTTAAACATTAAAAGCGAGGTTTAATTTGAGCACCTGGCTTGGAATGTAGCATGTAATCAATTAATTGTGTCAATTGATCCAAAATCTTCAATGTCAAAGCAGTCACGACAAATTGAAACCTACCCTCAGAAGAAAGACAGCCAGGTTACATGTATGGTGAAAGGTGAAGCCAGTGAGGAAGGATAATGTTAATGTTGGGTTCCTACCTGCTTTTCAATGTGAATAGTTCTTGAGCCTGAGAATAGTTCAAGTGAGGTTGAAAGTCTGACACTCACAGGGAGGGTAACGTATCAAGAAACCAAGCAGTCTGGGTTTTCACCCATGTGTCACGGTGGAGACTGTCCTGACTTGGACTGTGCCTCTCAGCTCTGGCAATTTGGTGCCTTGGGGAATTCGGCTCTAGTGTTGTTAGATCTTCCGACTTTTCAAGAAAGGTGAGAAATTTGGATTTTATTTTCATAAAATTCTCAGATTTTATTTATTTATTTTTTTTGTGGTTCACATTGCTTCTTTGTCTTAATTTTATTGGAGTATAGTTGACTTACAACTTTGTTTCAGGTGTGCAGCAAAGTGATTCAGTTATACATGTATTCATTCTTTTTCAGATCCTTTTCCCATATAGGTTATTACAGAATATTGAGTAGAGTTCCCTGTGCTATACAGTAGGTCCTTTTTGATCATCTGTTTTATATATAGTAGTGTGTATATGTTAATCCCAAATGTTGCTGGAATGGCCACTCCTGGGGCAGTTTAAGTAGGCTCTGCACACATGCTGGCCTCATCTCCTGCCCCGGAATTTTCTGATGACAAAGTACTGAATGCCGTTAAGGACGGGGACAGTGGAGTGTAAGAATGTCCACCGTTGGCAGCTGTGGGGCTCGCTTGACCAATAAGTTCAGAAGCCAGTGGATAGGAAGCTAAGGATAAATGCCCCTCCCCTTCACCCTGAGAAGCACAGCCTAAGGTTCCAGCTCCACCATCACTAAACACCCACAGCAATGACCAACTCTATGACAGATTCTTATATTGGTGCTCCCTCCTGTCCTGTTTTTCATCCTGTCCTTCACTCTTGTTCCTTTGAATCACTTCCCAAATAATATACTTGTTCACAAGAATTTTTCTCAGCATCTGCTTTCAGGGCAAAGTTGGTTAAGGCCTTTGGCAGCTAAAGCGTTTTAAGCATCGTCATGTAGGCCAAAAGAAGACTATCTATAGAAAAGACGTAGCTCCTGAAGCTGCCAGCGTAGGACTTCTTAGCTGGGAAACGGTTGATTTAAAAAGAAGGCGTTGAGCTTGTGATAAAAATGTGGCTTGGTACTTACTAAATTTTAGAAGGTTTGTGATTTGTTTTTATGGATTTTGTTTGCATAAGAAATGTACTTTTCTTTCCTGTTTCTTTGGTTGGTTGGCTTTTCAAAAACTTTTAATAAACTTTTAATTTTAGAATAGTTTTACATAAAAGTTGTAAAAATACAGAGTTGCCCGGTTGGTTGTTTTTTGTTCTTATTGTTTGTAGTGCATGTGAGATTTCTAACTACATGCCTAACAAACCTGATATTGCTCTTTCCCCTTAGAAGCTATTATATCAGATCTCAGAAAGTGCAGAATAGCAGGCTTACCCTGCAAGTTCCTTGAGGACGAAGACAGTGCCTCATTCAACTTTCCGTCCCCTTTAATACCAGCCAGAGTGCCATGCACGGGGACATTTAATAAATATTTGTTGAACAGGGGATTCCCATCACACATTAGAATCTGGAGGGATCACATCCGGTCCCCAAGCTCTGCCTGCAGCCCCCACATCCCCTTTTCACCTCCCCACAGGGCAGCTTTCCCCCTGTGTTTCGGTTTGACCACGGCAGATTGGGAAAGAACATCGGAAGGCTCAGGTTTTTTTTACTCAGGGCTGGCTTTGCGAGACCACCCCCCCACCCCCTCCCCCGCCGCATTCTCAGGCATGATCAAGTGATCTTGGTGCCACACCAAGCCAGAGCTGCCTCTTGGCCACCTCTGGTACCCGGAGAGCTTTCTAGGACGTGCCTGTGCCGTGCATGTCACGATGTGTTTTTAGCCAAACCTTGAGCCAACAAGTTTTGCTTCTTTTCTAGATCCTCTAAGCACACATCCTTCTTATTTACTGTGTGGCTAACAAAAACAACAATGATAACACAAGCTATAATTTCAGCCTCGGTTCTCAGAAAACCTTTACAAGGTCCTTTTATTAACCCTTTTCAGGAAACACAAGCGACTTGATCGCAAAGCCATAAAACATAGAAAATTAATATCTGTGTGAACAACTTAACATTTGTTCAACCTTGGTTTACATCTCAGGAGAATGATTAGTCGAAGAACGTTAAATTATGCAGTAGCTTAAGCTACTTGCTTTCAGTCTTTAACAGAATTAGAAGAATTCAGCATTCTATGTACGGGATTCAGCACATTTTATAAAGGGACTGGGTCAGGAATGAAATGAACAGAAGCCACCTTCTTTCATAGAGTTTTGTCGTGTCTTGTTTTTTTAATTATAATACTTTCTGGTTGAGTACTTACGAAGTACCAGGAATTCTTTCATGCACCGTACATGTATCCATTCAATATCTCCCCAATTTTAAAAGTGAAAAAACAGGTACAGAGATCATAGATAATTAAAGCTAAGTGGACAGTGGGAATTCACTGGAGGATTTTCAGCTGCAGAGCAGTATAATATCATTTACCTTGTAGAGAAGTCCCTGGCTTCTCTGTGGGAAACAGATCCTAAGGTAGTTAGAGAGGCAGCAGGGAGAATAGGTAAAAGCCATCCAGGGTTGCTCAAGGGAGAGAACATCCAGAGTCCTACATGGGGTTCAGTTGTGTCTGATGGAAGTTTGGCGTCTCTGAGTTCAGTTCATACGTGAAGGTAGTAAACTGACTCCTTGTACTAGATTTGCTAAGTTTCGGATATGAGCAATGGACATTTCGTAGAGTGCGATGAAAGCACATTTCAATTAGATCTTGGCCCTTATCCATAAGTCTTACTTTCTGGATCAGAACGGTGGGTCCAACCCTTTTGTTCCTTATCTCAAACCAGGTGCCCTCTGCTAGCCTCTACTCCCCTGCCCTCTATACACAATGAGTACTGAGTTCCTACTCCTCAGTCACCCCTAGTGGAGAGTGATTCCTTGGCTTTTCGGAGCTGATTTAATTCTGGTATATCATAGTTGTTTTTTTTTTTTTTTTTTCCTTAAGAGAGAAGAATCTTTTTTTTTCTTTTTCTTTTTAAAGACCAGACAATCCTCTGTCATGTAAAAACATACCCATCCCTGGTTGTATGGCCTATCACAGCTTCTTGTTCACAGGTAACTTTCATAGAGAGCTGCAGAAATACCAGCTAAGCCAAGTGTTGAGGAAACAAAACAAAGAAGTGGCTAAGAGCTCAGCTTGAAAATTTGCCATTTGCATGACTGACTTAGCCCCCAGGCCAAGCAATTATTCTGAAAACTCTGTCTTTTTGGAATTTTCTGTCACCATCATCCATTTCCCCAATTCTCTATCACCATAGTACTCTCCTTTTTGTCTAAGACAGAGACAAAAGAGTTGTAACAATAATGTTAGTAGCTTAAATGTACTGAACAATTACTGTCTCATCATAACCTATGAGATTTGTTTGTGAAAATCATCACTACTCTTAAGGACTACCAAGGTTTAGAGGGTTTAGTTACCCTACTAAGGACAGGCCCCTTGTATGTAAGGAATGGAAGAGGACTAAACTTAAGCCATCTGATTTGAGTGGCTGCTGTTTGTAGGGGCTAGAAAATGTTTGTTGATTGACTATGTAACAACCATACTTCCCTCTACACTTGCTGGAGGGAAGAAATCAAATCCAAATGTTGAGATGGTCTGAACAGCCAGGCTGCTGAGAAGCAGAGTATCATTACAGCTATTAAGACAATGCAGAGGGTTATTTTGGTGTTCAGATCTGTGCAGCCAGATGGAAATCATAGTTCAGGCTTAGTGTTGTCAGACAGCAGAGGCTTTGGGCCAAGGGGAAGGCACGGGTGAGTGATTTTTGACTGTTTATCTCTAATGTGTGTGGCCAGTGTCACTCCCATCTCTGATGGCTGTGATTTATTCTATTATACTGTCAGGATTAAAACACCTTAGCAGGAGAAAAATAAAGGGAGGGATACAAATGCTGTGTCATTGATGTGACAGATGCTATTTCTCTGGAAAGCATGGACGATGAGGGCATGGAAGCTCTCAAAAGTGCCACGGCCGGAGAATATCAGAACCAGACAGACCCTTAGGGACCATCTGTTTCAAACCACTCATTTGACAGATAAGAAAACTGAGACTCTGGGGCTTCTATGGTGGCCAAGATCACACAAGCCTCTAAGTTTAGGGCTGGACCCCTAGTTCCCACCTCCTAGTTCAGTGTTCATCCCGCTCTGTCATCAGCTGGTCAAGTTCATGGTTCCTTTCCCTAGATTCATTGAGTAGAGTTTTACATTATATTTATGAGTTTTACATTCTACATGAAGTAAAGACTGTCTGTTTTTTAACAAGGTTAAAGAAAAGTAGGAAGCATGGGCTGGAAATTATTCCCTTTGCTCTGCAGTATCCATGCAAGTATTATCATTTTAACCCCAGAGCGGTGGTCCTTAGCTCTCCTCCTTGCTATCTTTTTTGGCTAGCGCCTTTCCATTCCCTGAACCAAAGGAAACCCTTTGCACCTCCTCATTCCTGTTAAGTGATGAGCTGAGCCATTCTTTGCCTGCTGTAGCCGCCAGCTCCTTGCTGTGTTCTCACCCATCCTTACCTCACGGTCTTCATCTCCCGTCTCTCTCCCACTGTTTCCTGTGTGAATAGAGAGGCTGGATCAGAGCAAGTCAGAGTTCCAGCCTGCCAAGAAACCCCAGTGCCTGTCTCTCCACCTCCTGCCTCCCTCCTCACTTGTTACTCTCTGCACAGATTTTCCAGCAACTCAGATATTCTGAACTCCTTGAAATCAGTAAAAGGACCCAGAATTTGAAGCAGAAAGACGTGGCTCCATGCCTAAGGCAGACCTCGGGGAGCCACGTGTTGCTGGACGAGTCTTAGGTCTCGCTGGGGCGAAGTGTGTTCCTCTGTACAATTGGTGTCTTAGTCCCTACTCCAAAGTGTTATTTGGGGGGTAGTCTTCATTAATGGTGAAATACTTTGTAAACAGTGTTCGTTAGCACCAGATTGTTACTGTGAGTGAAAAGCCTAGTGACAAATGACTTTGGAAATGCTACAGTTCTATTTGCAGATCCCCATAAGCTCGAACGCATTCACCTGTTGACACAGACCTCCTGTGGGAAAATCTGTCCCAGCCCAGAAGGCTGAGCCCAGGAACCCCCAAAAGCTGTTGGATCTTTCGGGTGTCAGAGAGTGCTGTGCTTTCCTCTAGCCTCACTGCCCACCAGCGCCATTCTGTGTCCATCCATAAACAGGGCCAACTTCCCAACTCTGAATTCTGCTTATCACTTAGTGGAGAGGTAGCATTTCTTGTGGCCCAAATCTCACCAAGTCTCCCATGTAAATATACCATCAGGCTCTGCCTGTACTCTTCTCTACGAGATAATGCTGCCACGGCATGGGTTAAGACCACAGCGTTTAGCGATTTCCATTTCTCTAGGCACGGACGTGGACACCTACATGCAAAAGTAGCCCTTGAAAGACAAACCAAGTGAACCGATTGCAGAGACGAGGGTGGCGGCAGGGAGGTGGGCATTCCTGATCAGTCAGAGCTCAAACTCATCTAAAACGAACCAGCCACGTAGTAAATGGGACATTTAGAGTTGCCTAGAGTTCTAAACTATCTAACTTTGTAGGAGCTAAAATCTTTATCTGTAAGGGGGTGCTTTGAAATTTAAAAAATCACTTTTCTAAGAGAATGTTTCTGTTGCCCCTAATAATTTTCCTACCTTGTGTCCCTATGCTGAGGCAGGTAAGCTTGCCGTGGATGTAGTACCACAAAGAAAAATGGGAGGAACAAAGACCGCTGTTGTCCCTTCTCTCTGATCCCAGTGGGTTGGTACCAGCATAAAAGGAATCTTTTCCAAAGCTCAAACTAGGGATGGATCCCTCAGAAAAATGAATGTCTGTAAACAGCTTGAAAACCTCATCCACTGTTTGCTTTATTTTCATCCCCATTCAAACCTTAGGGCTGTGAAAAGGATTCGAAACCTCAAATCCAGGCTAGTTACTTTAAACCATAGGAGATCACTCAGTCAACAAACACTTACCTATGGCTGGCTTTGTCACTAGTTTTGTTTGGGAGCTGGGGATACAGACATGAAAAAAGGTATAGTCCATGCTCTCAGGAAATTCACAAGTCCATGCCAGAGAGGTAAAAGGGCTCTATAATGCTAATATCAGACAGAAACTACCCCGGCCCACAGATGCACAGAGTATTGCAGCAGCAGAAGGGAAGGCTTCTTGGAGATGGTTGAGATTTTGCAATGCGAGTCAAGGTTGAGTTTGCCGAAGGTTTCCTGAGATCCATTTAGGTTTGCTCTAGTATGAACTAGATTACTAAAATAGACAGAGAAAATAGCATCCCGATATTTAAATATATGATTACCCTTTCTTTATAAGTACTTAGCTGGAAGTGTCTTAGGATGAATACTAAAGCGCCTATCTGTGAATGTACACCATATTGGAAACAGATTTACTGTCCCAAAGTGTAATGCTTACTCAGCCATCTGATGAGATTTGAGCACTGAACAGTTTGAGAGGGATGCATAGAGCTGTTTTATTACAAGATGCTGTTATGAGTTATAGCAGCTTTCCTTATGCTATACGGCTGTCGCCAAACAAGTTACATGAATATAAGCAGTTTTATTTGCAATTTTTTGCTTACATTTTCTTAGCGTATTCCGATTATGGCTTCTCACAGCCCGACTCATGCTCCTGTGGCAGTTCCAGTATATTGCTTTATTCAGAGCCAAAAGGAGCCTTTAAAAATATTTGTAGGGCTTCCCTGGTGGCGCGGTGGTTGGGAGTCCGCCTGCCGATGCGGGGGACGCGGGTTCGTGCCCCGGTCCGGGAGGATCCCGCGTGCCGCGGGGTGGCTGGGCCCGTGAGCCATGGTCGCTGGGCTGCGCGTCCGGAGCCTGTGCTCCGCGGCGGGAGAGGCCACAGCAGTGAGAGGCCCGCGTACCGCAAAAAAAAAAAAAAAAAAAAAAAAATATTTGTAGAAAGTTCTCCTCTGAGTATGCAGTGTTTGTGTTTAATGGATGCTATCACCTGGCACTTGTTTAAAAAAAAAAAAAGAAAAAGAAGACTTTTCACTCTTGAAAATATGTGTTTATTTCAGAGCAAACTTAATAAACACATTAATTAGCCTCTCATTTGATGCAGTTTTGGCGACCTCTGAGTAGGAGGTTTTGTGTTTTAGAAGAGAAAAATAAATAGCATTTTGAATTTCATTTGATCAGGACTGAATCCAAAACAACTAAAATAAGAAAGAATTAATTTCACATGAGAGATGTACACTAGGCTTGGTTGTTACATACACATTATAGGCTGGAAAATTAGTGATGTCGATTCCCCTTGAATGTGTGAAAGTAAATCAGAGAAATTGATGACGTTAATAAAAATGATAATAACAGTAAATTTGTCTATACTAAATGCAAATAATTGTTAAGCTGGCACCCGAATGAACCTTAGACAGCTAGGGACTTAGTTTCAATCCCATTTATTTTTATTTTATTAAGTATCTTTTTAATCAGATTGTTATTAATAATTACAATCAATATGTAGCATACAATGCTCAGAATTCAACGTCTTCCTTCATTTTGCTGTTTAGTTTTGGAAAACAGTGTGTTCATTAGTGCTTGGCTTGGCCCAGTGTTTGAGAGATCCCGGACATTTGCACAGGACTGCATGCATAACCAAGCTGCAATGACAAGGTGGGGAGGGCACAGGCTGCTGCATGGAGTTTTGCATAATTTAGGGGATCAGTCTTCAAGAATCTTTCAAATTACTAGCACTGGATTTTTGTTTTTCCTGTATGAAGGAAATTCACATCCATTGTAGAGAATTTGTAACTAAATATATAAAGAAGAAAATTATAACAACCTATTATTTTACCTCCCAACAGTAATTACTGTTATCATTTTGGAATATTTATTTTCTAGCCTTTTAGCTGCTTATGTATTTGTGTAGTGTGTTTTCAAACTTGGAATTATATGTACTATGTGGTACCCTACTCTTTTTATTTATTATGTCATGAATGTTTTCCTTTTCTTAAAATATTCTTCTGAAATAAGTTTTCCTTAACAACTAGCTGTGTGGCATTGTCCTATGGATATACCCACACTATGCTTTTCATTTACTCTTTTTCTTCCAGTGGAATTTTAGCGTTCATGCATTTTTTATTACAGTGCTTCAGTGAACATCATTCTACATAAATCTCTGTGCATGTCACTAATTTCCCCTGAAAAACTTGTATTTTAAATTATGCTAATGTAGAAGGAAAAAAGAACAAGTAGGCTAGACTTTAATGTAGGTTTAAACATTTAGGTACTTTTTAAAACAAAATTAAAATTCAACTTACAAATCATATCCCAATGTCATATTTTGTAATGTATCATTTTGTTGTAATGATACTTTGCTAAACCAATTTTAATTTGTATGAGTATAGGGATCCTGCGTCATACTTCTCTAGAGCCCAGTTAAGGAGGGGGTCTGTGAGGTCAAATGACTACCCCTCAAACCTCAGGATTTTTGTAATGGCATCCTAATTGCTAAATCCTATGAAATTTAGGATTGTAACGTATGGTTGCAGGATATACTTTTAATTTCACTTGACCATACACATATATAGTTATATACATATGTGTATAAACATACACATACCAAATCTATGTTAGATAAATCACACAGAACATACTACATGTATTAAACACATTAAAATACGTATTTATATATCTATGTTCATGAACATACATAAAAATCATATTTATTAAATGTGTGTTATATTATTTAAAGAGTTTGTACATAGAGTTCGGTGATTTGATTGGATTTGGTTGTGCTGTATTTTAATCAGACGGTCATTAGAACGGTTAATGATAAATTCTATAGGTCGTATAGTAATCTGATCTACTGTTAGTTTCTATTTGCCCTAACTATAAAATATCGCTGAGAGTTTCTCTCTAAAGGAACTCCTGCATTCTGGTCCAAAATGCACGAATGCCAGAACAGAAAAGATGGAGTCAAGAGACAAAGGCAGGGATTGCTGGATTTTTCTGTCTCATTTTGTATGTGTCTGTGGGAAGCTTTCCACCTATACAACAAATCATCCCTAGGGAGGACAGTGTCATGATATGAGAAAGGAACGAAAAATGAAATGATGTCTGATTCCCAAGGGAAAAATAGGTCTTATGTGAAAATTAATCTCAGTGTGTTACAACAGTTGCTATATAAACCTGAACAAAATAGAAAAAAAAAAAAAAAACCTTGTGAGAAGATGCTTTTTCCCACTGACGCTATCTTTCATAGCTATCTCTGTAGTTTTGTGGGGCACTACCAAGGTGTTGCAGTATAAGGGCTCAGACGCTGTGCAGCCAGCACATGTGCTGCCAGATGGGACCCTGGCAAGAGGACCACACTGTCCTCAGGAAGCCTTGACCCTTTACCCAAACTCTGACACTAATTTACTTTCATTTCCTTGGCAAGTCAGTTACCCTCGTTAAGTCTCAGTTTTCTTCCCTAAAGTGAGGCCAAGAAACATGAATGATCCTTAAGACGCCTCTCAGATCAGTATATCTTGTCATAATTAATTTCACAATTAATTATTAATACCACAGTGTGAGAGATCCGATGAGCAAGACCGCAACTATATTTAAATGTACAGATACAGGAGAGTGCCATTTGGAGTAAAGAACCTCCAGATTCCCCCCTGCGAAAAGAGTTTCCTTTCTCCTCCACCTACATCCTGCCCTGAATGTCATTTTCATGCTCACCAAGATCCTCTACCAGATTATGACATTCCTCTTCTTTGATCCAAGTGGATTCTGTTTATAAATATTGAATGATTGACATAGCTTCCCAGTACTGCCTTACAGTGGCAAATGGTGTTATAAAGAAATTGGGCATTTTGGAAAAATTCATATGGATGTTAATTATATACAGGAGGAGTCAAAAATATCTTTCCTTACGTTTTTACTTCTCACACTCCTGAGGAATTGAATGTTTGTTCTCCTAGTATGCTTATCAGTAAATTCTTAATTTTGTTAAGGAAAAAGAAATCCAGGGCAAGTGCTTACATTATCACCATCATCTGCTTGAAGCCTGAATTTCATTAAGTAGATTGTTAATAAAATGAGAATGATATATCACAACTGCAATGCTGTGTCTCCCAAAGTTAATGAAGAGTTATAATTTTCTAGACGACAAATTAAAAGGCTGTTAAAATGGTTGTAAGACTGTCAACAGATTTAGCAGCATTCCAATTAAAATAGTGCATTAAAGAGAATTAGAATCTTGAATTTGCAGAAATGAGAAAATATGTTTAATATGTGATTTAATATAGTTGGGAGCCCCAGAATCT
Organism: Delphinus delphis; assembly: GCF_949987515.2. Lineage (NCBI taxonomy): Eukaryota > Metazoa > Chordata > Mammalia > Artiodactyla > Delphinidae > Delphinus > Delphinus delphis. The sequence continues at coordinate 30,012,040 of NC_082685.1, read as the reverse complement.
TTACATAAGATGAGATGGATATCATCTTAAAGATGACATGACACAGTTAACAAAAAAGTGGGACATCACTATCTAATACAGTTTCACAGACTTGTTCAATAATTTGCTTGCCTCAAACATTAAAATTATGGTTTTTTAAGTTGTAGAAATAATATTAGAGTAATAATTATCTAATATATAAAATATATTCATATATGCATATTATATGTATAATATTAATATATATTAGTAATATATACATTTTTATATCACCCACTCCTAACAAATCATTGACTTTCGTTTTTCCTTTTGATACTCATCCTTCTGGATACATAGAATAGTTGATAGAACAGAATGCATTTTTACATAGAATAGTCACATTTTTACATGCTTTTTTTCAATTATACTTTAGTCTTACTTATCTTCAATGATTTCCTTTTTAATCACTGAATGCCACATATAGGATTGAGGCACTAAATTTTGCTTAACCATTCCCTGGATGTTAAGTAATTAGGTCACTTCATGTTTCAATAAATAATTTTGTATTTACTTACAGTGAGTTTCTAGAAATAGGATTAATGGGTGAAAGAGAATGGACTCTTTTGTGACTCTTGAAACATCAAATGACTTTCATCATTTTACACTACCACCAGTAATTTAACTATGGTTGTAATTCAGCTACAGGCTGAACAGCGTTAGATGGCATCATTATTTTATAATTTTTGCAAAATTAATAGGTAAGATGGTACCATATGGTTAACTTATTTTTAACCAATCTGCCCCGAGAATTTCACTGGTAAATTGGATAACATGACCATTTTTCTCTATTAATTTGGCTTTCTAAGTTTTGTTCTTTGACAAGTGGTAATATGTAAGGTGGCCTGCGTATGACGCCATAATTTTCCATTAGCAGGTTTTTGAGATGTTCATGGAATTGAGATTAAGTTCAAACAAAGGTAGGCATCTGTTGCTAGGAATAATAATATTTAATATAGCAAGACAGCAAGTGTTTAGAAAAGTGTTATAAAGTCAATAACAGGCATAGCGAGGATGATTTTTTTAAGTGGGATTAAACTTGAAAATTGACACTTCCTAATTGGTATTTCAGGAGCTATAAAATCCCCTCCTATTCTAAAACAAAGAAGAGGAAGAAACAGGAGGAGAGAGAGCACTAACAAACAGCACATAGATGAAGTGGCACATTCCTACCTACTCTCTATAAAATCTAAAAGCTCTGCACACCCTACTTGCCACTCCCTATTCCCCTCTATCCTACCTCATGCCTCCTAATCTGACATTTACTGATTAATGTATTTGGCTGTATACCCCAAGAAGGTAAGCTCCATAAGGGCACAGACTGTGTGTGTGTGTGTGTGTGTGTGTGTGTGTGTCTTTTGCTCACTACTATATTCTTAGGGCTTGATAGAACAATGCCTGCCGCATAATGAGTGCTTCATAAACACTTGCTGAGTGAATGAATGAATGAATGAATGAATTGTGGAATATCAGAGAAGAGAAGTTGCCCAAACTCTAGTTGATACATCAAACCTGATACAAATAAATGACTATTCCAGGACAGAGTTGTAAACAAGGAGATGCAGTATTGGCACCATGCAGCAAATGATGGTGACAGAAGGCAACCAGTGAAATAGAAGATAAGATTGGATCCTGTCTTCATCTGTCTAAGTGTGTCTTCATTGCTTTCTGAGGAGGGATTGAAGATGGATTCCAGAAGCTCACTGTATATTATTATCACTTAGGCAGGGATATACACACATATCCACATATTCATTTGATATATCCATGAATACACATAGCTACAAGCATATATCCACATAAAGGCACATATTTACACACATACATGCTTCTGTGAGTGTATTGTTTAAGTTAACTTGAGTAAACTCTGCAGGGGGTATCCTGGTGAGTAGAATCAGTTCATCTCAACTAATATTTTCAAATCTTTTAAAAGTCTTTTAAGAGTGTCTTGAGATACTGCAATGGAGAGGAGCCTGGAATAAGTGAATTTCAATTGGTAATTGCAGCTCAGGTTCTGGTGTTCATACTGTGTAAGCCAGAGTTAGAGCATTCTGTAAAGAGTTATGCTTTCTTATGGCTAATGATGCTTTTCTGAGAGTTCTGCACACAGAGAGCACAGTCTGGTGGGGCTCCAGCCTTTCTCTGCACTCCCTCCCTATTACCAATGTCTTCGTATGTCTCAGTCTTCTTCTCATCATTCATTCGTTATTCTTTAGCCTGTTTTTTCCATCACATCTAGGACTTGTAGTATCCTTAACCTTTGACTGCCATCTCACCTATAATTCGCCCAACCCAGCAGACTTCCCTAACTTAAAATGGCCATGGTTATCTAAGGCACAAAATCTGCTTGCTCTCAGCAGTCTGTACTGCAGCTAGAAAGGCTCCTTTCAGTTGGCTCGTGATTCTTTCTATTCAAGAAATGGCCCTTGGTATTTTGTCCTTAAAGTCAATTGACTTTATGATTGTATTTAACTCTTATTCATTTTTTAAAACTTTCTCTTGTACATTTGAAGTCAAATCAGCACTAAACTGTCTCTCTGGTGGTTGTATATCTCAGCTCTCCTTTGATCTTCCCTTGGAATTGAGAGTAAGAATGCTAGAAGAGACCAGTAAAAGATCAACTCATCAACCCTACTGTTAATCACAAAGTGAATTCAACTCTTTTACCATCTACCCATCTCCCAGGAAGTGGGTCCCCGAGCATCTGCCTGTTATTCCTTTTGTGTGTTGTACTCAACGGACATGTTCCATATCTCCATTTTCGTGACTCTTCTGTCAAGGACAATCTCTTAGGCACTGCCTGTCATTGTGATTATTGCCAATATCACTGAATTAAGGTAATCAGGCCACATTCATTGCGTGCACTTGGAGCAGAAGCTGAAACCACAGGTAAAATTGAAATGCCCAGTAATGGCCATTTCAGTGTTGGTTTCCTGTACTTTTCCTAAAGTGCACTTGCTTTTGCCTCTCCTCCTCACCTGCTGAGATCAGTGTGTGGGTGTGAGTGTCTGAGGGCTCGGGTTGATAAGTTGCTGAGGGAAAGGGGTGGGGGAAGGCCACACAGCTTGAATTAATAAATACGTAAAAATATATGGGGCTCTAGTATGCCCTACTGCCTTGTCTCCATCACTACACAAGGATGTCTTCATATATTAACTGCAGCATCAGAATTCCGAAGGCAGGGAAGCAAAAGTAGCAGCTGTGGGAGCTCCCTAAAGTGGAGCCAGGCATGACATTCTGAATTCTGAAATTGCAAACCCACAGCTCAGTGGTTGCAGCAACACAGGATGCAGATGGCGTGTTCCTTTGGATTGTCAGAGTAGTTCTGCAGAACATAGAAGCGGCTTCAGTTCGCTCCTGTTGGCTCTGTCGCTGCCTTTTAACACCAACGTGTCACTAAAGCCGTGTTGCAGTGACAATCATGTGTTGGTAATGGGGCTCAGAGGAGGGTACCTTGGGAAAGTTTGAAATTAACCATTTCAGAATGGAGGAATCTTTTACACATGTTCCATGTTAGAGAAATGAAAAAAGGCTGCACTACATAGATTAGGGGGCTGCCATAACTTGGATTCACTTAATGTGTGTTAGGAAATTGAAGATTAGATGAAATCCTTCATTCTTTTTCCTTTTTTTAAAATTAAAATTACAAATGCATGTTGTTTTTCCCCCATAGCATGAATAAAGTGAGATAAGTGCACATTAAAACCACCTCAGTGATTAAGCCATCTCCTTTTCATCTGTAAATATCAGATAATAGAGTCAGAGTAAATACAGAGCTGTAATTGAGTTTAAGGGCTCTGCTGAAGCACTGTTAAGAATAGGGCCTAACGACTTCTCCAGAGGCAGCTGAGTCAGAAGGAATCATCGCCATTTACAAATCACGTTTAGAGGCTTCTCCTTTCAAGGAACATTCGCCTTCTTTCCCCACACAGCCTCCCTGGCTGGTTGAGAGAATTAGGTTCCTTGAGCATTTGCAATATCCCATATTCTTCTGGGTATCCCCAAACTTACCAACGGCCTGGTGACCCTAATCCAACAAGTGGGATCTATACATGTGAGACTTATTTAGAAAATATTTTTGTTTTTAATTTTTAGAATTACATCTTTGAGAGTATCAGCTTAGGGCTGTCTTCTATTAAGTTGAGGGACAGAGGAGCAATGGGGAGGATGTGTAAGATAATATTTTCTCAGTAGAGAGATTACTTATGTCTTGCAAAGGCAACTTGTCAACTGAGGCTTTCTCATATGGGGAATTAGAATGTCCACACCCACACTGCAGCCATGTATGTGCGACTCACATGCACAGCCACAGATACAAACACACCACAACCATGCACGGTTAGAGATTTTAAAATATCTATCTGTCAGTCTGTTTACAGTGGGCCAACTTAGGATGACTAAGGACCCATCAGTGAAAGGAATTCAAGACCAAGCATATTTTAATGGGGGCAGGCAGCTTGATTTGTTTCACTGTTGTAGAATATACTGAGGTCAGATGTCCTAATTCTGCTTTTTAGCTCTATGACCAGAGGCAAGTTAGTAACCTTCTGTAAGTTTGAATTTGTTTTTGTTTTTCTGGAGATATTAGTAATACTTTATTTTGGCTTGTTGTGGATGTTCAATGAGAAAATCCATGTAAAGGCACTTAACACACATTACCTGGCATTTCGAAGTCCTCAGACAGCGTTAGCAATGATCATTATTACGTTAATTATATTTGTCCACACAACCTGGGAAAGTCATGGAGGGAAAATCAAAAGCAGACACAACTTATCCATCTGCATTTTTGTAAAGACCTTTCAGAACCTTACTGTGAAAATTGTTTAGAATCGTAAACACTTAATGCTAGAAGGAAACATCAAGTCTTAGTCTAATCCTCCTCATTTTACAATCGAGAAAGAAATGTTCAGGGAACACTAGAAAGTGACTTTTTTAATGTCATACGTCTATTTGGAAGAAATGACCCTGTTTTCATTTGCATACTGGGTTTTCTCCAGTCCAGTGTGATTTCTGCTGTCACAAATAGCACTCATTTATTCCAACCTAAAAATTAACTGGACTTCTTAAGTCTTTGAAAATACAAAGACTTCAGTGTCAACTTACTATATGCAAACTTTCCCAAAACCTATTAAATGACTGGAACCATGGGACCAGCTGGTACCGAGGATAAAACCAATTGTATATAATAATGCGTGGTCACTGCCATGTTAAGCACTATATGCAGCCGACCTTTGACCATTTGTTCTGCAAATACTTATTAAACCTTTGGTGTATGCCAGGCACTGTGCTAGCAATAATAATAGATAATATGTGTTGAACACTTACGACACTTCAGACCATGGGTTAAGGGTTGCTTGTGTAATCTAATTTGATTCAAATAGAAGCCCTATGAAATAAGTACTACTATTATTCCCATTTTATGATATATGAAGAAAAACCAAAATCAAACAAGATGTAAGTCCTCAGTTTATCTTACAGTGTTTGTCTTCTGGCACATAGTCGATGCTCAATGAAATAGTTGTTGAATGGATAGGCTTATAGTCTAATAGGAATGAAATATGTATGAAAAAATTAATGCACTAAAACTGCCCTAGGCAGTATAAAAACCGACACACCAAACTATAGTTAGTGCTCAAAAGAGGAAATGGGATCCATTCAGGAAGAGACCTGCATAGATTGATTCTTAAATACGCAGATGAATCCTGTCTTACAGCACATTTCAGATTATGGCCTTCTTTTTTGCTGGATGCAGAAGCAGATCATTCAGGGCTGAGCCACATAGAAACAACTTTTTTAAAGTGTTATTCAGACCTTCATTTTCAAGCATTCCTTTTACTTTTAGAGGGACCTCCTTCTATAATGACAAAGACACATCTGGAACACACCTTAATGCTAATTCCCTGTTTAAGTCGGTTCCTTAGGATAAAGAGCACCTACACTGAGTCTTTAGGGCCCCTGAAATAAATTCTCCATTTTCAAATGAACTCTCTTGTAAGCAAGAAGGGACTAGAAAATTGCTAGTTCAGTTAAAAAGATTTTTATCTTAAAAAAATTGATGCTCTTCTCTTGAGATTATATTACAGTTCTAGCTGTGATGCATATTCACAAAAGGAAGAAAGTTTAGTCCAAAAGTAAGAGGCAAACTCACCTATTTGGCAATGTATCAAAGCAGGCAAAAAAAAAAAAAAAAAGAGCATTTTGTGTGTGTTCAGGCCAAGATGGGAAAGGAAGTAGGTGCCATTGTTGAAGCTTCTTTCTCTCAGGCCTGCTTTCCTCTTTTTCTATCTGGAGGCTGACAGGCACAGATCACCTAGAAGCAGTGAAGTTAATTTTATGCAGAGAGGAGACATTTTTCCCCTTCTGCAGACATGAGCTTTACAGGATTTATCACCTGCTCCTAGAATGAGAAGCTTCTGTGCCAGGAATTTGTCTGCTCTAACTTTCCTTGACTTTGGTTCCTCAGCCAACTGCTTGCCCCTTGTCTCCAGGCCAATGATTAGGTCGTTTGCAAAGGGAGAAGGGATAAGAGGCAGCTAAGGCCAGGATGGCCAAATTGCTCTGTCACCCATGCCTGCTTTGTGTTTTGCTTTCTCTGTATCTTAGCTCTAGGTATCCTCCCCTGCTCAGACTTTTCTTTGTTTTCCCCTTACTGTCTGCCTGGATCTTGAATCTCTTGCCTTGTTTTTTTTTGTCTTCTGGACTTTCTTTGATAATGCTTGTTTACGATGCTCATGTATTTAAGTGCCAAAAAGCGTTTGTTTAAAAAAACTAAGAATCAAGGGACCCACTGTGAGTCTGATCCTGTCCTTTTCATCCCCCAACGTCACAGAGAGAGATTCTCGGCATTTCTCTCTCTGGGAAACATGGTGTAAACACTTGTGCTCCAAACTCATATAGATCAAGTTCAAATCCCAATTCTTTGCTTCCTGACTGTGTGACCTCAGTTATGCAACATCTCTGTACCTTTTCCTCATTTGCAAAATGAAGGTATTTCTTTGTTCTGTAGCATTATGAAGATCAAATACCATGACTCATATCAAATGTTTAGCCCAGTTTTCAAAATATCTTAATTTCCTTTTCCCCTCCCTTTTTTCCTCTCCTTATTCTCCCTTGAAGGTGGAGAAAAGTCTAACACTGTTATCCAAAAGAGAAACAAGGGGGAATGAAGAATGAAATGGTTAAACCTCCAATTTTCCTTTTCTGTACTTAACCAGCGGGTCTTTCAAGGTACTTCACAATTTGTTGAGAGAACCATTAAAGACCATTAGTAGGTCATCTGCCACTGACTCCAAAACTATAGTCTTTAAAATTCACACAAATAGGGAAATCATCCTAATAGCTCCGATCACTTTGATTTGGGCCATAAGGCCATGGTGATGGATGCACTAAGCATCGCATAAATACCAGGGTGTTTCCTTTAGCTGGCATAATTTGAAAAATACAAATGGTCATGTGCTATCATTATGTAATATGATATCATTTAAAAATGTAAAACTGTAGCAGGGGCACTTTGACCGATTGGCCCTGCATCTTTAACCATCTTGTTGAACACCCTTCCGTTTATTCTGGTCTCATCTAAATGACCCTCACATCCCAAGGTGCCTGATATTTGGTCTTGTCTCCTTCAAATCCTGAAAGGAGAATTTACATTAGTACAGTGTATAGAATTGGACTGAACTTTGGAGATTAGATAGTCTTTTAAAAGTCCTTTAACTATGAGATGTTTGCTTGTAGCCCAATCTTCTAAATGTACAGATAAAGAAACCCGTTTGAAGCAGTGAACTCCCTGTGCCTGGCTAAGTGGAATAAACAGCTGGTTCGGAATTTGAACACAGATCTCCTTAATCTAGGTTATGCTGAAAAATTAGGTTTGTATCCTTGTTTGCACATGAGGATACGTGTGTATGTGTGTTGTGCATATATATGTGTATATGTGCGTCTATGTGTCTATGTATATTCTCCCCTCTAGAAAAGGTGTTGAGATACTGAGACCCCTGTAAATGTCACACTTCTGAGGGTTTTTGTTTTATTTTTTCCTAAGTGCAGTCATTTTTATTCACCAATAATAAAAATTATTTGTTCATTTTTGAAAAGTCAGACAATTCAGAGGAGTATAATGAAAGCTAAAATTGCCGGAAATTCCAGAAGTAACATCTTTAAAGCTCTTGATAAATGGTATGTTGATACATTTTAAATTTCAGAAAAACATATGTAAACCTTCCGGGGTAAAACCAGTATTTGGTTGGTCTTACTGCCAGGACTTAACATTCTAAGCAAAAGCATGATGTAGGCCAACACTACTCAAAGTGTGGTCTGGGGCCAGCAATATCATCACCTGTGAACTTGAGAGAAATGCAAATCATCAGGCCCTACCCAAGACCTACTGAATCAGAAACTCCAGAAAAAGGCCCAAGATCTGGGTTTCCACAAGCCCACCTGACTGTTCTGATGAAAGATCAAGCTAGAGAGGCTTTGATATAATGCATAGTCTGAAAGATCTGAGTTTGGATTCATCTTTGCTGTGACCCTCATTAGACTGTGACCTTGAGTAAGTTAGTCACCCAACTGTGAGCCCTGGGCTCTTCATGGTGAAGTGCAGATAATATTTCCCTTGAAGTGTTGGTGTGGAGATTAGAGACACATTATGTGAAGTATTGAATACAATGACTAGCCCATTGAAGGAACTTGTTTGATGATCACATTATATGAGGCCATCACAGCTTTCATCAGCTGTTCATTTGTATAGCTCATCCTTGAGAATACAGTTGTATGTAATCTTGGAGAGAAACATGCTGTTGTTCATATTTAAAATTTGCAAATGGCACTGCAGCCAGAGAAACGCGATTGCTGTCTATTTCAAAATGTGTACTCCTCAGAAACAGCGTGTGATTCTTCTTTGCCAATTGTCTCATTTTAAAGGAATGTAACTAATTTTTCAAAGTATTTTAATCTATGTATTTTGAGCTAATAATTCTAGACATGAGCTTCTCCAAGGAAAGCTACAGTTGGATCGTCTTGAACTACAGATGTGAAAGTATATGGGATTCCATCCTTCTCTATTTGCCACATAGAGAAAGATTTAAATAGACCCAGGTGGTTAAATCCCTCTTCCTAAGAAGATTAGCAGTCACTTGGGTCACCGTGCATTTGGGTAGAACCAAAGAAAAGGCTATTGAAATAAATATGAAATAGAAATAAGTATGACTGCACACGTTTCTAGTTTTATTTGTAATGCCTTAAGATAGTAGTCATAGAGTTGTACTATAGCAAGGTAAATTGATCTAAGGGAAGGTGGCTGAAATAAGTTATGGGGTAAAGGAAACAAGATGGACTTACTAAGGTGCCAAACAACTTCCCTCTAAGTCTACAGAGAGTCCAGATGGACTAAATTTAGCCCAACCTGACCTAAAGTGGCAAAATGTCAGTATCTGTGCCTTTCAGTCTTATTCAAGTGCAAGCTCTCTCCAGGAGCCCCTACTGGCAGCTAGGTATAGTGATGTTTAGTAAGTCTATGGAGAATTTGCCTTCCATTTCTGTTCCACGTGTTTTAATCACCTTAGATTGAGAACAAATTGCTGTTAAAAACTTTCAACAATCTCAGAAAGATTTTTAAAAATAAACCAATAAAATGTAATAACACAATGACAATATTTAAGTAGGAAAATTATGGCAGATAAATTTGGGAAGGTTTATCTGCTAATGGCCACTTGACATTTTTAAATAGAGCATTTCAGTAAATCACTGGAAATGAGCCAACAAGAATTTATATTCATCTATTTAAATGATACTTATAAATAAGTAAATATGGTTTAAATATAGTTTGATGCTAGAGTTTATAGCAGCAAATGTTCTAGTGTAGGTTTCTGTTCTAATTTCAGATCAATTCAACAAGCATCTATTGTAGATTTCATATGAGCCAGGAAGTATGCTAGTTCTTGGAGACCCACAGAGGAGAAAAGCCCAATTCTGGAAATTAGGAATAATAACCCATATTAGAGTCCAGCATCCTTTACCTCAAAAAACCTTTCTTCCTTGTATAACATCCTATACAAGGGGACTTACATGACTTGCAGGTCAGAATTTAAAACTGTTCCATTTCTGCTCTTAATTATATCTTGTGGCATTTAGCTTACATGCAGTTCAAGAGCTGTATGCTGTGTAACTGTTTATAATAAATGCCAATGGAGTATTTTCATTATGTATGCATTAATTCATTCATTCTGCAAATATTTATTATACATTGTTGTACGATAGTAGCACACCAAGATGTGCACTGAACTTACATTCTATAGTGGGGAGGTCAACCATGAATTTGTAAATAAATAAGTAAGTTAATTTCAGTGAGTGGTATTTTTTTTAAGAAGAAAAAGATAAATAGAGCACTTACAGAGTACTTTGGAGAAGAGTGCGGAAAGGACTCTTTACACAGAACTTTCTGCAGAGACCTCTGTGAAAACGTGATGCTTGAATTGGAACCCAGAGGAGGAGCAGACGCCTGTGCTGCTGTGGAGATCAGAGTGGAGAGCGTTCTGGGTAGAGGAATGGTCAGTGCACAGGCCCGAGGAGGGAGTATGCTCAGCGTAGTTTGGGTTTAAAAAAGGCCAGCATGAATATTAGAGGAATGCAAATCAAAACTATAATGAGGTATCACCTAACACCAGTCAGAATGGCCATCATGAAAATGTCTATAAATAATAAATGCTGAAGAAAAAGGAGCCCTCCTACACTGTCGGTGGGAATGAAAATTGATGTAGCCATTATGGAAAACAGTATAGAGGGTCCTTAAAAAACTAAAAATAGAGTTACCGTACGATCCAGCAGTCCCATGCCTGGGCATGTATCTGGAAAAAACTGTAATTCAAAAAGATACATGTGGGCTTCCCTGCTGGCACAGTGGTTGAGAGTCCACCTGCCGATGCAGGGGACACGGGTTTGTGCCCCGGTCCGGGAAGATGCCACAGACCGCAGAGCGGCTACGCCCATGAGCCATGGCCGCTGAGCCTGCACGTCCAGAGCCTGTGCTCCGCAACGGGAGAGGCCACAACAGTGAGAGGGCCGCGTACCGCAAAAAAAAAAAAAAAAAAGATACATGCACCCCAACAGTCATAGCAGCACTATTTACAATAGCCAAGACATGGAATCAACCTAAGTGTCCATTGACAGATGAATGGATAAAGAAGATGTGGTACATATACACAGTGGAGTATTACTCAGCCATAAAAAATAATGAAGTAATGCCATTTGCAGCAATATGGATGGACCTTGAGATGTTCATATTAAGTGAAATAGACAGAGAAAGACAAGTATCATATGATGTCACTTAAATGAGGAATCTAAAAAAAATGATACAAGTGAACTTATTTACAAAATAGAAATAGACTCACAGACATAGAAAATGAACTTATGATTGCCGAGGGGATAGTGGAGGGTGGGGAAGAGATAAATTAGGAGTTTGGGATTAACATATACACACTACTATATATAAAATAGATAAACAACAAGGACCTACCGTATAGCACAGGGAACTATACTCAATATCTTGTAATAATCTGTAATGGAGAATAATCTGAAATATGTATATATGTATAACTGAATCACTTTGCTGTACAGTTGAAGCTAACACAACATTGTAAATTAACTATACTTCGGACAACAACAACAAAAAAGAGGCCAGTGTGACTGAACTTTTATGGATGAGGGAGGGAAATTATCCTACAAGATGAGTTTGACGGAGAAAGCAGGACATACGGATGTATTCTGGAGGCTTCTGGAGGCTATGTTGGGTATTTTTTGCTGTTATAATGGGAAGCCATTGGATTTAAAGTATTTAAAATACATTTACTTTGTTGTTAAACTTTTGGACTGACTGACCAAGAACCTTAGTCATTTTATACTACCCTTTTGAAATGGAATAAAGTCAAGTCTTCTATGAAACATTCATTTGAGATATTGGGAAAAAACCCAGTGCTCTACTGAGTCATTAGTTCAATTCAGGAAGTATTTATCGTTACAAAAGTAAGCTAATAAGGCTTTTGAAAGATACAATAATGATTCAAAAAAAAAGTTTCTGTCTTAAATTAGTCACATGCTATTAAGAAAAGAACTATTTATAATTACCTATGATATAAAATTTTAATGAAATAAATTGTATAATAGAAGCCTAAAGGATAACCCAGCAGATTCTGAATAACATTATTCATTTATTCTACAAATATTTTTTGATTACCTGCCACATATCAGAAATAAAACAATGGTGAACAGAACACATATGACTCTTGCTTTTATGGAGTCTGCAGTCCAGTTGGGAAGGCAGGAATAAATATGAAATATAGTCATAAATTAGAATAAATGTAATGAGAAGAAAAGAATGGCACTTAAGGCAGTACTGGCATGTAGGCACTTAATACATATCAGTTGAATTTATGAATGAATGAATGAGTCGTGGATAACAGAATAACAGGGAATGACATACTTTACACAGCATGGTCAGAAAAAGCCTCTCTGAGAAACTGCCATTTAAGCTGTGATCAAAAGGAAGTAAAGACATTGTCAATTCAAAAGACTGCAGGGAGAGGCAGCCTCTAGGTAGAGGGACAAGTGTGTGAAGGTCCAGACATGGGAAAGAATTCTAGAATGTATCAGAAAGCCAGAGGGATGATATCGAAGAGAGAGAGTGGCAAAATAGGGTAAGACCTTGCAGTCCATAAGGAGTTAAGTTACATTCTAAGTCAGTAGGTAAGCCACTGCAGGGCTTCATAGGTTTCAATGATCCTCCTAATTTCTGCCAAACAAATTGACTAAGTGGAGACAAGACCTGATAATGGAAAACCATTTATGATGGTATAGTTTTAAATTAGATAAAAAATGGTGGCGGTTAGGCTGAAGTCGGAGTACAGATGAATAAAAGTGGATGGATGCAGAGGTTTTACAGATGCAGTCACTGAATGAAGTAGGATGATGTATTTTCCTTCTTCCAGTTTTTCAAGCTAAAAACTTGGGAGTTATCCTTGACATAGCATGAAGTGTGACCCTGTTTTTAAAAAAAACAAAATCTGTCTTTTTCCTATGCTCAAACCCTATAGTGGTTCCCCATAACATTCAAAGAAGAAGGTAAAATTCTCAGTATGACCTATAGTTCCCTAAATCCTCTTCTCCCATGTTAAATCTCTGCCTCACTTTCCTACTAGTATCCTCCTGACTTAGTCTGAGCTAACCACACTGGCCTCCCAGAATTCAAACGCAACGATCATGCTCTACCCCATGCTATTTGTTCTTGCTGTTCCTTCTAGATGGAATTCCCTAGATAGTCATGAAAGTGGTCTTTCACTCTCTTTGGCTCTTGGCTCAAGTATCCCCTTCACACTGAGGTCTTCCTTGGTCACTCATCTAAATGTTCAAACTCGCCTCACTAATATACTTTATCTTTTCTCTCCGCTTTATTTTTCTTTTTAGTATTTACCAGTATCTAACGAAGTCTATTTTTTATTTATTTATTTTTACTCTTTTGCTTGTCTCCCCACTAAAATATAAACTCAGTACACATTGGTTGAATGATTAAATAAATGAGAGTAGTTGCAGCAGAAGGTAGTGCCTTCCAGGATTAATGCCGTTATAATAGCTAAAGTTTATTGACAATTGGAATAAGTCAGGGATTGGGTTTATTGACTCCTTGTAACAACAACTTTCTCAGTGTGAGATAAGGCTGGGTACGGGTAGGTAGATTGGGGGCTAGTCAAAAGAATATCGAACAGCTTGCCAAGAAGTTTGGGCATGGTCCCGTAGATATTCAGGGTTCGTTAGGGTTTTAAAGAGGGAGGTGGTACAATGTGTCCTATGTTTTATGTTAATAATACTTTGGAGAATGGTATGAAAGAGGAAGCATGATTTTGAAATTAGGAAAAATGTGTCAGGAAATTCCTGAATTAATCCAGCTAGAGGATGTATGTCAAGTGTCCAAACTTCAGTTTTGAATATGGAAATCAAAGGAAGAGAAAGAGATATGGGGAATGGAAATCATGTGTTACAGCAGTGCTCACTGTTGCTGTGAATGGGCTTCTTTCCCATTAAGACAATTCGTTTAGTTTTTCATATCCCCAGTTTCTCACAAAGCATTTGATTCAGTTGGTCATTTGGAATATTGAAATCTACTTTGAATCTTGTGGTGCTGTTTATTATAGAAGAAACCGTGTTACTGTCCTGACTCAAACATTTGAAACTGTCTTGAAATGTTTCATAATTTCAAGCAAAGTCACTGGATTTTTAGGATATCTCGGTTCTCGCTATGTTTCTGTCACTTACCAGACATGTGACCTGGATCATGTCACTTCTCTAAATGTTGTTTACATTATGGTATAAAGAACATCGTGGAAGAGGAAACCAGAGAGTTGTCTTTGACGTCTGGATTTGGGTCTAGGCTATCTGACTCCAGATCCCGTGCTCTTAACCACAGGCCCAAATTGCATGATCCCTGGGGTCAAAGTAGGATATTTGCATGGTTCCAAATTAATATAGGAGAAAGCTTTCAAAACACAGGGAGGATGAGCTGTTTTGACAGGAAGTGATCTTCCTGTCTAAGAGAGGCTGGATATGAGTGGACATATAGTGCTTCCACTCAGCAAGTTTCCCAAGGAGATCCAAGACCTAAAACAGTAGCTGAATTAGATGGCTTTTGAGTACTTTCAGGGTCCTGTGTAAATGAGAACCCGAGAGTCAGCAGCTGTGCAGTTTTCTACCGCCTAACATCGTTTCTGTTTCCTCTTAATTCCTCTAGCAACTGGAATCCACAGCAGCTTTTTAATTTAACACTCATAGGTTTATATCTTATGTTTTCCCTTTAATTTTGAAGGCATGGGTGATGTTTCATTCTTCTTCAGGTCTTCTCCAATGTGTAGACCCAGACTTTGCTCACAATCGACATTTAAATCATACTTCATATTTCTTATCTATTGAAGGATATTATGAAAGAATAACTTGTTCAATGCTACTTAAATGCCAGTTGAAATAAGAAATTATTTCAAAAGTGTATATATAAAAGCTGAGAAGTCCAATCAACTGGAAACTCTTTGAAGATCAAAAGCTTGATAGATGGTACCTAGGGAAATAAGACCAAGCCCTTTACCCTCAAAGCCTCAAAGCCTGAGTGTGTATGTGCCTTCAGAACTGATAACATTGAGTGTCTAAATCTCCTTAGCCATATCCGAGGAAGATGTATTTTCAATGCAGGAAGTTCTGTCATCTTAAGATAATCAAAAACTATCTTTCTCTTTGTTGGGAGCAAAAGAGAATATATTTTGTTGAGAGTAAAGAAGAAGGAGGACTTCTTCCATTTGACAGATACGTTTTCCAAGAGTCTGTGAAAACAATTATGGCAAATGGAACCATAAAGGGCACCATCATTAGAATAAATGTGGTAAAAGGAACCACCATTAGAATAGATGTGGTAAAAGCAAGGCCCCATTAACAAGAGCACCACTGAGTCAGGCTGCAGGGAATGGTGAGAGAAGACAATAGGCAAGCAGAGAATCTTTTTAATGATTTGTCAGAGCCCAAGTGGTATGGAAAACAACTCAGAGTGCATTTACTCCTCCTTTTCTGTAGCCCATCACGATGTAAAATTGAGGGGGCACCTGGCATTAAATACTGTATTTATAGAAATGCAGTAAAAAAATCAAGATAGCATTTAGTGTATTGTTCTTATACAAAAGAGAAAGAAGGAAAAAAATTGCCTTTATCGACCAACATATTCCAATTATAATGTTTTATTTAAATAATCACAAATGGGCAATTTGTTCAAACTTACTTCTGTATTCACAGCATGAAATAGTCCCCTATCCACTCAAGTTTTTCTATGAATGTAAGATGGGATAAGTAGAACCATAATTACAGGAAAAAACTTGGGCGTTGCAATTGCAGCCCAAAGTGTTGGGGCATTTGCTTTCATGGCCTCGGCAGTTCCATTTGTCTTTGTTGGGCTTTCTTTTCCCCCCTCTCTGTAGCAATGGTTTCCTTACAGTATTTGAAATTAATTATCAATACCTTTTATGCTTTTTTTGTGTGTTTTTGTTCTACATTTGTATGGATAGCTCTTGCTATTCTTTGTCAAAATTGCCTCCTTTGCCTTCTGTACGTCTCAACTGAACTGTGATTGAATCGTGGTGAGTGTTTTTTTGCTGGTAGCTCCACCCGCCTCAACAGAAACAGGCTTTGTTCCCTGGAAAACAGCTTTGTGACAACTGAACCCGAGGCTTCTGTCTTGCCAGGGGGGGGTCAGGAGATGAGAATTCTTTTCATCTGGAACTGGACGCTTGGCTTTGCCCCAGTTTCATACCCAGGAGCAGCAAGCATTCATAACTTGGGATTCTTAATGTGACCTATCACTTCAGGAATATCCCGTGCAGTATTTTATTTGCTTATGCTGGGTCGAGTTCATAAACACTAATCACAAAAAAACTAATTAGCTCCACAATGAAAATGGAAGCACTGAACATCTGAGTGCTTACAGAATAGTCTTTCAGGGTTATTGATTCAGTTAGTTATCGTGTATATTTCATGCCCTACATATTGCAGGAAAATCATAATATCCTATAGAGACACACTTTTCAAGGAAGCCAGGAATAGAAGGTACTGCGTATAAATTTTAGGGCTGATTCCCAAGTCAAAGAGGCAAACGGATCCTCTGAATTACATGCAAACACAGTGCCAAACCAGGTAAGGAGTTAGTTTAAAAGGTAGGATGAGGTTCAGGAAGAATTGGATGTGCATTTAAATCCCAGAAACAATAGTGCATGTCATGGAAATTCCAAAATGAATCCATACGTCATTAACAAAGATGAAAGAAATTTTCTATCAGTGACACAGGCAGTAAGTAAAATAGACGAAGAGGAGAAAAGTAAGTGGAGTAAGCCTATCCTAAAGAACAGGAAAACAAGGCTGAATTCCTAATGGATTATGGGGACAAAGCAAAGAAAATGGGAGGTGAATATTCTAGTGACTTCAGTGCTCTGGCTTCACCAATTTCTGACTGTGGGACCCGTAGAACTACTGACTTCTCTTCTTAGCATCAACTTTCTCATGTATAGTGTGAGAATAATGATCATATCACCTCCCAAGTCTGTGTAATGAGATACCCTTTACATAAATTTCTTACAGCAATACCTAGTATATATTATGTGATAGCTGTGGTTGCTATTATAACTATAAATATTTTATCATTATTATTAGGAAAACAAATATTCTACACAAGTTGATCAGAGAGTCTCCCTCCCAACTTTTTTGAGCCTTTTAACTCAAAAATAATTGCAAAGAAATTTGTAATTATCACTTATTTCCTGTGTCCTCGGGCCACCTAAGATTGGGCATGTTCTTTGGGGATGGGCAAGTGGTGGTATTGGAACTGGGTTAGAGTACTTCTAGGGAATTGGAAGAGAGATTAGCGTTGCTGTTGCTTTCTAGTTTGTGGTTGGTGTGGGTGTTTGGTGTTCTCGTCTCTTGGCTCCAAGGTGAGGGACATGGATCCACCTGCGTGGTGGGGAAGGTATGTCTTTAAAAGTAGGTCTCTAAGCAGCAAGGCTGGCATAATGTTTATCTCTTAGAAAATTAAGGAGATTTAGAAAATCTGTGCCAGCCTCCCTAAGTACACCTTCTAGGTTCATGAATCCAGTGGATACCTTGGCTTCACTCCATATGGCAGCAGTGTTGGAGAAATAATTTCAATGGAATTATAATAAACTCATTAAATCAATGGTACAGGTTACCTTGTCTACATCCAGTTATGAGTTGATGTACGTACGTGTATTATAACAAAATATATGATTTAAAAATATTTAAATAAGAACTCTACTAATAAGTATAGCATATATTTATTGAGTCCTTACTATGTGCCAGATACTATTTTAACTTTTTATAAATTGTTCTATTTATTGCCCCACCAAACCCTTATGATTTAGGACTCTTTCATTCTCCTTATTTGGCAGTGGGAAAACTAAGATGAAGAGAGGGTAAGTCGCTTGCTGAAGTTAACACAGTTAGAAAATAGTGGAGTTGAGTTCCAGCCTCGGAATCCTGACTCTGAACCCATGATCGTAACGAAACTTAAAACAAAAACTGGCCTTAAGCAATTCAGTGGTTGCCATTTGGATTTGATTGAAGGACAGTGGAACTCTTAAAATTCCTTAATGGTACTTGATGAACTTTAAAATATTCCTTCGATGTCAGTATTAAAGAGTTCATCTTTTGAAAATAATTTGTTTCCAGATACACTTAATAGTATAAAATTATTAAGTAACATCTGCATGAGCGCCACCTTTGTCTCTAAAAATCGGAGTTTAGTGGCACTTTTTAGACTTGGCCAAGCATACGGTGCATTTGCTATTCCAGGAATTCCCATTCAATAATGCATTCTTCTTTCCTTTCTTTTTTCTTTTTCCTCCTTCCCCTTCTCTTTTCTTACTCCCTTCTTTTCTCTTTCATTCTTCCATGGTGCTTGTCATGTTTTGAAGGCTTTCAGCTTTGGGTTCACATGCTATAGGTACATTGCATTTTGGCAGTAAAAGGCCCCCTTAAAACACACCCTTAGGTTTGTAGGTCCTATTATTTGAAGTGGCGAGCTCTCCCGATATCCTCAAAGGACATGGAACTGAGGCTGTGATTTGCAAGCATTTTGCACGTGTCACCTTAACCCTATTTGTCTTTTGAAATCAGAATTTGTGGAGGGTTTCGAGGTTTAAAACCTAACAGGAAAGGAAGGTGACAAAATACACTGTTGGATAGAAATTCAACTCAGATTTCATTGCAAGTCGCTCACTGGCGTTGCCAAACTGGAGCCTCTTAGGTTATTGTGAGCAGGGCTTAATTGTTTTAACTTGGCTGGCTAGCAATCTCCTGCTCTGTGACTTCCTTAGGGGACACCTGTTTTATGAACACACCCTCTCACCTCCACCTGGGTCACTATGACCACTTCCTTTTGCACACAACATAATCGAGCCTAGTTTATCCCAGAAAATGAAACATTAGCATGACAGATGAGACCAATTATTGTAACCCCTTTATTTTAAAGATGAGGAAACTGAAGCTGAAAGAGTGACTTATGAAGGATAATACGAATACTTAGAGGTTTAGCCATGCCTCAAACTGTACTCTTCCAAATCCATCCCAGCTATACCCCCCCGTTATCAAAACAAATCAAACTAATCAAACTGTGATCAGTTGCTGGTGTAATGTTAGTGGTTATTAATAATGAAGGCTCTGATCCTGTATATAGTCTAAGGGACCTAACAACACATAAGCCCTCAGTGGGAGTGAGTTATGCACTTTGTGCCATGTGCTGTGTTCAACACTCCTACCGAATCACTTCAGCAGCCCTACTGGGGATCTATCATGGTCCCAACGCCTTTGTAAACGAAGAAACGAAGCCTTGCCAGATTAAGACATTTCCTGAAATCCATAACCATGAAGTGGTGGAGTTTACTTTTAGGCCCCTATTTCCTGATGTCAACCTCTATGCAGTGCTGCCTCCTGAAGGGTTTCCAATCCATTTCTCTCCTCTCTCAAACTAGAACATGTGTAAACACACACTCACACCCACAACCGTCTCTCCATGGTTTCATCTGATGTTAGTCCTTGTGGTTTCTCCTTTCTTTGTCAAGGTAGGGGGCCAGGATTCGGGGTGGGTGCGGTCATTTGTAGTGTCTCTTTTTGCCGGCCACATGCTGTAGCCAGCTGATCTAGACCATCCCTACTTGGGAGAGCTGCTTGCAGTGTGCACCAGGCTCAGGCAGCCACAGCCTTTGATTAAGAGCATAAAAAGGCATCTCTGGTCTCTGGCTTTTTTCTGCTTTTGTTCTTGCCCACAGGAGTGGTAGGGATGGAGACTGAAGAGGTTCAGTAGGCTGGCTGTGAAGAAAGTTGAAGAAAGCTCCTTTATTACCTGAGGAATATAAATCACATGTCAGAACTTTGCAGAGGGAAAAGTGGACAGAACTGTAGAGACTTCTAAGGTTCCTTATATTCTTTTCTTTTTTATTGGAGTAAAATTGCTTTACAATGTTGTGTTAGTTTCTGCTGACAATGAAGTGGATCAGCTATACGTACACATGTATCCCCTCCCTCCCCCCATCCCACCCCCTAGGTCGTCACAGAGCACTGAGCTGAGCTCCCTGTGCTATAGGGCAGGTTCCCATTAGCTATCTATTTTACACATGGAAGTGTATTGATGTCAAACCTAATTTCCCAATTCTGTCTAATCAGCTATTACAAAGCAGGGTCCAGCAAACTTAAATGCTAGTACAGCCAAACTTCCTGTGTTTTAATAGCATATATAATAGGTAGAGAAAAAGAAAACAAGAAAAATGAAGGCAAGCAAGTTTACAATCCATTTTTCTTTGATGATTAAGAAAAGAATTAATCAGTATGCATATAAATATTCACTTTTATTAAGTAGACAACATTTTTAGGCAGAAATAATTTACAATTTGACACTTTCACCCATTCATTCAGCAAATATACTGTAACTACCTAATGCAATAAGTGAGGGATTTTTTCAGCCCACTTAGAATTCACAAAACAACAGACACATTAACAAGTAAATTATAATTAAGGGGAATAACTGCTACAGTAAAGATGTCTATAACATGATTTGGGAATCCAAAGGAGGACATAATTGCTGCTGGAGATTTTGGCCAAGATATTTTGGGGTAATGACATCTGAGGTGAGTCTTCTGGAATGAGTAGTCATCATCCAGATGGTAAATGGGAGGACGGAGTCCTCCAAGGCAGAGGGAGCCCATCGTGTAAAGACTCAATGTGGCAAAAGGATGTGGACCACTGAGGAAAAGGTGGATTGTTCAAAGTAGTGGGGGGACATCAGGAAGTGGCAATGAGAAAGGAGACCAGGGGTTAGCCTTGGGAACATAGCTGAGATGATAAAAGCTTCACACCAAAATGTGCTAATTTCAGATGCCAGTCTCAATATGCGTTGGGATGTTTTCTCATAAATCGAATAAGATTAATTTTCTATTGTTCACCCTTATAACTAATAAAAGCTTTGCAAATAATGTTAAACAAAGTTAGATGAAATCACAATGTTGTTTCAGAAATATCTGGCATGTGGATAGGTATTTTTAATAAAATCTTAAAGCATAAAATGAAATTCTGTGCTTTCTCAGTAGATACCAAATCAGTTGGGCCATCTCATAATTAAAATGTCTACGTGGTTACAAAGGTGAACCCGTTTTTCCTTATTATCACATCTGTAATGCGTACCCACTGTGGTTATTCAGCGGGCTATGCAGAGCGTTACCAAGTTGGTTCTTGTGGTTGCTTGCTTCTGCTTTTTTTCCCCTGTAGGACTGAGGGTTTTTTTGTTTGTGGCCTCACTTGCTTTACTGTTTAGTTTTGTTTCTTTTTTTTTTTCCCTATACAACTAAGGTTGCTATACCACCCATAACATTGGAATGGCTCAGTGACTCAAAACAACACGTTTATTTCTCACTCGTACTCCATGTCCACTGTGAGTTGACTAGGGCCTTTGCTTTCCATTGTCCTCCCTCAGACACTCTGCTGATAAAGATTTCACCATCTGGAGCACTGCAGGTGGGAAAGAAAGGAAAAACAAAACATATGGAAAATCACACCTTCTCTTCTTATTAAAGACTCACTGAAAGTGACAAATGTCACCCTTGCTGACATTTCATTGGCTAAAAAGTATGTGGCTTTCTCTACTTTTAAAGGGGGTTAAGGAAGTACAGTCCTACTATATGCCTTGAAAGAAGAGAACCCCGATTATTTGGGGGCCACGCTAAATTTCCTGCATAATGTATTAATCAGCTCAGGCTGCCTTAACAGAATATTACAGAGTGGGTGGCTGAAACAACAGACACTTATTTTCTCACAGTCTGGAGGCTGGAAGTCAGAGATCAAGGTGCCAGCATGGTTGGGTTCTGGTAAAGTGCTTCTTTACTGGCTTGCAGACAGCTTACCTTCTCACCACGTCCTCACATGGCAGAGAGCACTGGTGTCTCACCTTCTTTTTATAAGGGTACCAGTTCTATCTCCTATACAATCACTTGGAGGGCTAAGGCTTCAACATACGAATTTGCAGGAAGGGGACACAATTCAGCCCATGGGTGAATATATCATATGTATTTTTTTTATCAAGTTTGACTAAATGTAAACTTTGGGAATGACACTACTGAAATGGTTTGGTGCATATAAAAGACGGATTGGCACTACAGTAGCATAAACCATATTGATTACATTGACAAATTATTAAACTATGTGCTCTAAAAATTGTTAGTAAATATTGTCAAGATTAGATCCTAAAATATTCCCGTATAGGCTTTTGTTTAAACTTATTTCAACAAGATTCTTAAAAAGGCAAGTCAGAAGGGAGTAGAAAGGGAGCTTGCTCGTCTGTCACTCCTCAACTCTCCTCGTTCCTTCTCCGTTTGTGGAATGGAGGCACTTCTGCTGACACACTGCAGATTCTGCCTTGATGCGAGGCCATCCCTGACGATATTGTCAGTGTGTTCCTAGGTCTCTACTCTTCTGGTTTAGGCCTAACTTTAGCTAAGTGATAGGTGTGCCACCATTTCTCCGTGGACAGGTCACGGCTAGCTCTCCTGTGAGTTGTTCTCGTTTAATTGTCATTTATTATTTTCCCTCCATCTTTATGTTTTAAAATTAGAAAAGGAGGTTTTATTTTAGCTCAATATCTAACTGTTAGTCATTGGTTTGTCCTAAAAGATAAATTATTTTTCATTCCTTGCTACTGCTGAACGAGTTTTTAGTTAGTTTTTTTTTTTTTTCTTCCAAAATGCCAGGATAGCTGGTGAGAAAATCAGTCAAGCTTAATCACTAGATTTATTCATGTGTTATAACTCAATGGAATCATCTACCTGTTTCAACAAAGAACACATTTGACTGCTTCTTTTCTTCCTTTTTTTTCTGTTTGTTCCTGATTTTCCTGTGAACATTTCAGTCAGCTGGTTATTACTATGCCATTAAATGATTCATAGGGAGGTGGTGCATGATCTTTATGAAGTACTTCACATTTGAGATGATTGAAGAAACCTTCTGTCTTAAATTTCATGAAGGAGGAATTATGTGTCTGTGTTTTATTATTGAAGATGAGGTTGTAGGTATCTTACTCTCAACCAAAGGATGGCTCTTGTGACTGAAGGCAAAGAAACAGTTGTGACATTACTTGGCTAATTTAGCTGTGGTTTAAAAAAGAAACAAAGCAAAATTTACATTTCTCCAAATAGTTTCCCCAACTCATCACCCTAAGTACTGTTGGTTTCCCCCTTTTCTATCACTTTTTTCTTTTGTCTTTCATTGCTGAATGGAGTGAGGTTGCAGAACACATTAGGATCATTTTTAAAAAAAAAACCTGTAATCTTAAAACAGTTTAAAAATGTTTTTCAAGTTTTAAATTTACAAAATTACTGCAAAGATAGTACACAATTCCTGTATACCCCCATTCCCAGTCTTCCTGTTAGTAACATCTTGCATGGTACATTTGTCATAATTAATGAACCAATATTGATACATTATTATTTACTAAAGTTCATAGTTCATTCAGATCCTCTCAGTTTTTTCCTAATGTCCTTTTTATCTTCCAGAATCCCATCCATGACAATCCCAGCCTTGACATGGCTCCTTAGGCTTTCTTGGTTGTGACAGTTTCCCAGATTTTCCTTGGTTATAATGAACTTGGCAGGTTTTAGGAAAATGTTCCTGAGTTGGGACCTGTCTGATAGTTTTCTCCTGGTTAGAGCAGGATAAAGTGTTTTTACAAGGAGGGTTACAGAGGTAAAAATGCCATTCTCATTATATCATGTCAAGGGTACATCCTGTCAACATGACATCATTGTTGATAGGAACCGATTGCCTGACTGATTCTAGTCTGATTCTAGTTTTTCAGGTTTCTCCACTGTAATATTACTCTTTTGGTCTTCCTTTTCCATAATTAATTTTTTTGTTTTTTGGAAAAAAGTCACTCATGCCCAAAGAGCGGGGAGTTCTACCTCATCTAGAGCAGAGTATCTATGTGAATGATTTGGAATTCTGCATGAGAGTTGTTATTCTCCACATGTAATCTATTTATTCAATTATTAATTCATATCACTATGGACTCGTGGATGTTTTTATACGTTGGGTTATAAGCCAATACTACTTGACTTATTTTGTTGCTCAAAATGTTCCGTTTTGGCCACTGGGAGCTATTTCAGTTGGCTTTTGGGTCCCTTTGTTATATACCCATCATGTGGGTCTTTATTTTGTTTCTTTTGTTTTGAGCACTTTCTTACTTCTGACACTACAAGATATATCAGACTTTTATATGTTTTCTTGTATATTTTCTGCCCCCAGACTTAGAATCAGCCACTTCTCCAAGGGGCCCTGGTTCCTCCCCACCAATACACACTTTTTTTTTTGAATACTATTAGAAACGACAGTTTAGGTGTGATTTGATGTTTTCCATTCTCTGTTTTGATTTAGCTTTAATGTAGGTTGGCCACTGAGGACTTGATGTTTCTCCCACACACTATGAAGAAGTCCTGTTTTCCTTCATTCCCATTAATGTACTATATGAGCTTCAGGTTTTGCTTCCAGATGTTTTGTTTTATTGACTAGGACCCTTAGAATCAGACTTCTTTGGCCATCTAAAAAGGGACATACTTTTTAGTTCAACAGAGCATAGCTTTCTTCTGTAGTCTACCCAACTGTGAGAAAAATACCAGAAATTAAACTAGAATTGATAACAGAATGCCTCTACTGAATTTTTTAAGTGGGTTGATGAAAGAAGTTTGCTCCTTAACATAAAATCATGACTAGTTAAATTAATTGTTCTGAGACCATTGTATTAACATTTTCATTTTTCTTTCTTTTTTTTTTGCGGTACGCGAGCCTCTCAGTGCCGTGGCCTCTCCCATTGTGGAGCACAGGCTCTGGAAGCGCAGGCTCAGCGGCCACGGCTCACGGGCCCAGCCGCTCCGTGGCATGTGGGATCCTCCCAGACCGGGGCAGGAACCCGTGTCCCCTGCGTCGACAGGCGGACTCCCAACCACTGCGCCACCAGGGAAGCCCCGACATTTTCATTTTTCTTAAACCCTATGTTACAATGATCTGCCTTTTGGAAGATCTGTCTGAGAAATGGCATACTGCAGTAGAAGTCATTGGGCATGGGATGGCAGTTTCAAAGAGGCAAAAATTATTTATTAGAACAATTACTTTCATCATAAAATATATTAATTTTAGACCTGGAAGGAATCTTAAAAACTATCCTCCACTCAGTCATCTTAATATTGAGTAAAATGACTTATCTAAGCTCATTCATTTATGTAGCTGCCAAACTAGAATGAGAATTCAAGTGTCCTAGAATGCAAACTTCCATCTAGGGTAAAAAAAAATTTACTTCAAAAATTTACATACGAAATTACAGAGAGATGAAACTTCGATTCAATGAAGCATTTTGGTGGCTGGGGACATGACAATCTGAATTGCATTTGCTATTTTTACCTGAGATTCACTGGATAGAACCAAAATTTTTGAAGAGAGATTCATCTTTGCTTGGGACCAAATGTACAAGGAGAAATTAACTTATGTAAAGGAAAATAAAATACACAGCTAACTAGGCTGATTTTGATGATTCACCGAGAATGTATCCCTTTGAATGATACTGAAAATGGAAATAAAGGTTTCCTAAGAAATGCCATTAATCTGATGGTGCTGTCTTCATCCTTTCCAGCAATCAGCCAGAGAGTTTGTGTCTCATAACTTAGTTTCTTATTCCTCCCTGTTTCCCTCTTTTTGATTCTTGGAAGTAGTTAGAAGGAAAGACATCTGGAAGGCAGGACACATTAGAAACTTGGAGGGGATTAAGATGTCGTGTCTGAAAAAAATAAAATTAAAAAAAAAAAAAAGATGTCATGTCTGCTCTTTAATTTCTTGGAGCAGCATTTCTTAGCTCCCGGGCTACCAGAAAGAGGAGTGTTAACAGCCTTTAAATGAAGATGAGATCTGGGTAAATGATGACCATTTTGACCCTACAAAATCAGCCCATCTCAAGCCTCCTTTGTCCTTGTGGTGTCCCGGGCCCTGAGAGACAGAAGGACAGGAAAAGCAGCCTCATTTGAGGGTGAAGAGAGAATTTCAGCTTTCTTAAGCATCTTTCTCCTGCACTGCTAACCAGCATTTTACAGAGGACATAGAGACTGGGTTCCTAAGTGCTGTTCCTCTTGTTTTGGGAACCTTTGTTCCAAAACAGGCATCACTGAGAGTTCCAGGAGGTGAGCAAAGAGTCAACTTGCTGTGTACCAAGCATTGACTTCAAGATTATGACAGAAAGCTGGTGTTCCCAGGCTCTCCCTCTATTCTGGTTTCAGTGGCCACACGGATTGATGCATTGGCACATGGGAGAGTGCCGGGGAGCACGTAGCTTTCATTGTAAGGGGACAAAAGTGTAGTCCAAAATATCAGAAAACTCACCTTCCATCACTTATCATTTATGTATCAATTTTGTCAGGTTTGGGGACCATGAGCATATGCAGTTGACAGAAAGAAAATTGGTACTAACAGGAGAGGATTTAAAACTGCTTCTTTAGTTGGAGAATGAATGTTTGAAGAGAGGTATTAACACAGACATTGCCTTTGGTAGAAATAAGCTTTTTCAGTGGCCTTTAAAAATTGTTATTAATATTGTTTTATGTAATTGTCATAAGCCCCAGTACTGGAAAGAAGCTAATATTCCTGATTTCTTTAAAAACTATATTTGGACAAACCAAAAGAGAGTGATTCATAGAATATCAGTATAGGAGGGAATGTTATTTGGTGACCCACTGACGCTAGTGAATTTTTTTTTCTTCTGAGAAGGAACTTTTTTCTTATCTCTGAATATAATATGATTAGCTCTGATCATTTAATTCAGCTGAATAACACATAGTGGAAAACAAGCAATCAGTAAAAGGAAAGCATAACATGAGTTTTACCAAATATCTGGTTCCTAAGTAAATTCTTTCAAAAGAATCCAGTAGTAAATGTGGCCCAAGGAAATGTTTTAAGAAATTTTGCCAGCAGAACAGAAAGACCTGGCTTAATTATCAAGGGACTTCTAGTCAAGCCCACCCTTTCCCCATCCTCTCTTCCATTCTTCCTTCCTTCTTTCTTTTCTTCCACCCATTTAAATTTATTTATGGAAAACCTTCTCTCTATACACCCAGCACTGCTGTAGGTGGTGAAAACACAGAAACTGGTTAGAAAAGTACTCCCTTCATGGAGCTTAAAGTCTGGTAATCAGCTTTCACACATGCTGCAGGATTATAGTCGATGTAAACAGTGAGACTACAGGAAAGAGTCTGCCCTAGCACCCATCAGACATTTCCTAATGCCCTCCCTTCCCTTTGGGTGGAGAGGAAAGGTTATCTCATCCCAAATTCAGGTAGCTAGTGCACAAGGGAATTCTCCCATCTGCTTTTTAAACTGGACAGGGGGCTTGTTACTCAGGAATAACTCCATTCCATCAGTCGTGCTTAGAGTTTAGAAAAGAGTTGTTCAAATCAGGCAGTTCTTTGAAAGGCCCTGGCTAACATGAAAAGAAAAAAAAAAACAGGAAATTTACAGTCTGAAGCCAGACTTAATGACACATAACGAATTGCAGCTCTGTTTGGGAATCTCCCTAGGTACCGTTCCTAAGGATTCCAAGTGTTTAATTGAAATTTCTTTGGGGACAGTAGTCATCATTCACTTAAGCATTATATTTATATTTGTGCGTGAAGGAAGGAAGTCAAAGGGCTAATAGACGGAGTGAGCAGAGTGGCTGCTTTTCAGCTGCAGGCCACGATGAGCCGGCAGTTCCTCAGAGGAATGCCTATCCTGGAGACAGCTTGCTTACGATGCCCTCCAGGGACTGTGGGAGGAGGACAGAGCTGTGACTGACAGCTGTTTCTTCCTGGACTGAGACAGCGTGCATGATCCCAGTGCAGCCTGTTAAATCAAACTATTTTCAGTCGAGAGGATTAGAACACCTCGAGATGCAAAAGTATTCTGTTCTAGATTTATTCTTATAAAGGCTATTCTTTTTACCCTTGCCGTTAACGTCAAGTGTTTTAATCCCAGGGGACTTGTGCCTTCACCATTTTCAAAGAAAAGTTAATGAGGAACTATTATTCTAGGAATATTTTAGCCGCTAAAATTTGTGATGGAATCAAGATAAAGGCACACTGTTACACTAATTCTGCTTTCTTTGTATAGAGATCCTACTTTCTTTCAATTTGTGATACAAGAGTCGTAGATTAGCTTTAACTAGTTTATTCCACATTCTATAAATCTTAAGTGTTGACTCTTGTTTTTCTCTGGGTTTTCCAGGTGCAGTTTTCACCTCCATACAGGGAAATACTTACATGCAACCAGTTTAATTTTTTAACAGCTTTGTTGAGGTATAATTTACAAATCATAAAATTCTCCCGTTTCAAGTGTGCAGTTGAATTAATTTTAGTAAATTAACAGTTGGGCGCCCATCACCACAATACAATTTTAGCACGTATCTATCATCCCCAGAAGATTTCTCCTGCTCCTTTGCCCCCAGCTCCAGTTCCAGGCAACAAAGTGGTTTAATTTTAAGCTCACGTGATCACAATTTCTGCTCATCACCTGAAAGGTCTAGGTTTGATTTCCTTGGATGTGCACCTTAGTCTGTATTTTTGAATACAGTAGATATTATCATTCTTATTTTATAAATAAGGAAATTGAGATTGAGAGAAGCCAGGAAATTGACCCAAGGCCCCAGAGCTGAGAAGTGGGAGGATTTGAACTTTGTTTAGTCTGATTCCACAGCCCTTTTGCACTGTGCTGCACCATTGCTCCACTTGGAAAATAAGCTGGTTGTGGGTTTTAATGGAATTTGGAAATTAATCAGAGATTATTCTTGTTTTTCTTGTGTATATACCATTTCACTCTTCTTTCTCATTTCTTATTAATATATATACTTTATATATACACATATATACTATATATATATATATATACACACACATGCACACACACATATATCATGTCTCTTTTTTTATTTTGGGTTGTGTTAGGATTTAATAGCTGCCAGTTTTCTGATGCTAACTTACTGTTGTTATTGAAAAATAAAATCGCCCATATTGAAATACAATTTTATAATGTTACTCATTAGCTAACCAGTTCTTTACAGCAGAAAGTTTATTAAGAGATACTTGCATTATTTAGAGTTTTTGTTTTTAATTTGTAGTACAAATCATCAGAGATCTAACACCTGACATATCAGAATGATGCTAAATGTTATCAAGTTGGATAGGTGAGGATTTTAATAAAAACTCGGACACTGACTCATGACACTGCAACAGAAATTAGTGTAAGTTGGTGAGAACTTCTCTGGAGCTGCCAGTCTTCTGGGTTCGAATCCCTGCTTTTATATGGACCAGTTTTATGTTCTTCAGCGGGTCATGTCACTTCCCTGGTCCTCCACTATTTAATATAAAATAGGTCTGACTAAATGGCAGTTACTGGCATTAGCGAATTCTCAGCAGGAAGCCAGTGTTTTATTTTTTTTGGATCAATTAAGTTGTGTACATTTACTATTATAAAACACAGCTTCAAACGGTTCGATATTGACTGAATTATTTTGGATAAATCTAGATGACGGAACAAGGAAAAATGCATATGAAGGATCCACCACCATCATGACTGATGTCCCATTCCTGTGAAGTCAGAAATCAGTAATGCTGATGCCTGGGTTCCTTTCCTCCAGGTGGAACTCTGGGAACAAGGTTTCTTTCATCAGGTGGCACTGCCATCTTGAATCCATCTTCACTCATATCTCATGTACCATAAGCGAATGAGAACATGGAAAAGGATCATTTGCCTTTTAAGGTCTCTGGTTTTTCAATGGCACCATCATTTCTACTTCACTAGGTTGACAAGAGCTAGACACATGCTCCGACCTAGATGCAATGGAAATTGAGTAATAGATCCTGGCTGGAAAGCTACGTTCTCTGGCAGTTCTGTACTGGGGAAAGGGAAACACTAATGTTGGTGGACAGTTAATTTTCTCTGACACTCAAACTGAGTTTCTAAGGCAGAAGATTAGAGGTGATCTGACCCTGAAACTTAATGGAGTCTAAAACCTTGAGCCAATTAAATATTCTAGGAGAGCATGGTGGGTAACTGCATTACCTTACTGTCAGATGAGGGGATGGTCTTAGTTAGCTGTTTCTAGAAGTGTTCTGGCCCACAATCATTATTTAAATAAGAAAGCAGAACTGCTCTGGTTGAAGGGACTTTCGGAATAGACAGCTCTGAGTAGGTCCTGCTCACTGACTGTGGGCTGGCAGCACAATCCCTGGGCATCCTGAAAAGACAGATTAGAAATCTCGGGATTCCTTCCTCTCTCTCCATAATCTGATTTAAAGTTTTCATTTTCTCTCGCTCCTCTTTTTCTTTTTTTTGGCCGCACAGCTTTTGGGATCTTAGTTCCCTGATCAGGGATTGAACCCAGGCCCTCGGCAGTGAAAACACAGAGTCCTAACCACTGGACCACCAGGGAATTCAGGGAATTCCCTATTTCTTAAACAAAACTTATTTAAATGGTCACTACAGAAAGTCTAGAGCAGAGACGGAAGACTGGTAGCCCAAGCACCTCTTCTATTTGGATTGCACTTTTTTGAAGTTACGTTTTGGGCCATTGTTTATCAATTGGTAAATATCACATAAAATCTAGATTTTAGGCTTTTCTAGAAAAATTGCCAGACCTGGCAGCAGTAATTCTACCTTCTTGGATGGCAGAAATCTGCTGTAGCTGAATAACAGCTGCCTTATCCAAAGGGACCTATTTTCCCACAAGCCCCCATGGCTCCTTATTGCCCTGTACACAGGCTGACTTAGCTCCTTTATGTTAACTGCCTGGCTTCTGTAAGTCATTTAAATTTACAAAATATGATCTAATGGGAAATTGTGTGACCTCGCTGAAATTTTTATCTTTTTCAGGCAAGCAGATAATTATTAAAAACTTATGAGCAAGAATAAATTGAATCTCCACTTTGAATTGTTCTTCAGCCTATTTTTCATAGAAAGTTCTGCTGCGTGAACCTCTCTGTCTTGAAAGACATTTATTTATAAAATGAATTTTCCACAATAATTATTCCCAATCGCCTGGGTTACTCCCTGTAGCCTTTTGGCTGCGGGATTTTAGTCTTCTGCTCTGAGTTAATTGAAGTAGTGATTTTTCTCTTACCAGATGAAGGGTCTATAGAGCAACAATATATATGACAAACAGAAAATGGCAGTTTTTTGAAATTTGGCAATCTTTTTCTTAGAGTTGTAGTTAATCATGTCTTTCTGAGGATGTGGAGTGAAACTTTGACATATGTCATGGTTGTCAAAGTCGGCATTAACACAAAATAATAAGTTATTTAATATAAGATTCAACTTTATTATTTTTTCAAGTGAGCTGTCTATCACCAAGTTCTGAAGTGGATTTCTTTCAAGTCTCCCTGTCTCCAGAGAAAAAGGGGAAAAGGCAGTGTGTCCCTGGACAGGATCTATGACTCATTATGTCAATCAAACCCCACTTCAGAAGGGAATAAAGAGATTTGTATCTCAAAGCTGTGCATAACGACTCCTCGGCTTTTCATTTCATATTTATGAGCGGTTTACTTTGAAGTGTTTATCAGCCAATACGCAGAAACATGAGGGAGCCTTGCCTGAAACCATACTCAGGCGTCTAATCTGTGAAATGCTCGCTGAGCAGACTAGCTCATCAGTGCATGCCATGCAAAAATAAATACATAAATAAACTTTTTGTTATTTGAGGTCTCGGAGCCATGTCTTTATATGAACTATAAAAAAGCAATAAATGGTGCTGAACAGTTTGAAATTGGTGTAACACGGGAAACTTAGCTCTGTGATGTGCAAAAAGGAGGGAGGGGCAGATCATTTCTTGCTTGAAATAAAACCTGGTAGAATGCAGAGAAATAAAAATACACAAATATTTACGTATACTTCTCACCTGGTCTAAGGCTTTGGGTCTGTCTGAGTGCCTACTTGATGACAGTGAATAGTATAAGGTGCTTTGTTTTGTTTTGAAGATGTAATTCTCAGAATGGTTGGGAAGATGGCACTGCCAAGATGTTGAAACCACTATATGCAAAGCTGTTTTACATTTTTTAATCTGTATTAATACCCCATGCGTACTTTAAGATATATAAAACAGGTAGAAGGAAAAGTCAGGAAAGATAATAAAGAGGGATGCGTAGAACAAAATAAAATATTGATTCTTGATGAATGAAACTGGTACATTTTCTCTATTTTTAATCTACCTGCATATCTTTGTTTAATTATTTCAACAAATATTTATTGAGTACTTACTATACGAGATCCTGGCTTTACAAGGGAACAGATCAGCCAGAGTTGCTGAGGAGGATCTCGTGTTAGGGGAGGCTGAGAAGTCAACGAATCAATGTCAGTGTCAATGTCACGTATCAGTTAGTTACTGTGACCAAGGGCTCAATTCCCCTCTTCTTTACATTAGATCCTCTATGTCCGTGCTCATTTCTTGCTTGTTAATAGCAAAAAGGGTATTTAAAGGAATAAGTCAAATCCACTGTGATAATTTACAAAGTATTTCATTGATTTGAACAGTTGGGAGAAAATTAAGTCTAGGAGCCTATAAGCCATTCTCTTATAAAAAGATTACTTTCCTGTTTTGCCCTTTTTCTACAGATTCTTCAAAGAGCTTTTTCCTCTTCCCAGCACCCCACCTTCCAGTATGCTAAGTGAGAAAAGTTGCTCTGATGCCTAATCTCTTGCTAGCAATATTGTATAATCACAGAATTTTAAAGATGAAAGTCTTTAGACTCAGCTAGAAAGCATGGCATGTAAGAGAGCACACAGGCTTTGGAGCCAAAAAGAGAAATGCATGTACAGAGGCTATTCCACTCTTTATCTCAAGCCTAATGACTTCCCCCTAGTTTTGTTCTGAGGATTATGTGAGATTTTTCACATACAGTGTTTATAACCCAGTCTTGAACATACAACACAATCAGTATTAAGCCATAAATGTTTGTTGAATAAATGAATGAAGGATGCCACCCTTCTGCTCCCATCCTTTTATCTTCCAAAGAACCTGAGAACTCAGGGGATTAAGGGGTTTGCCAGTACTTATATATTTGCCACCCAGAATCATGTTTTCTATAGGACAATGAAATACAGTTACCCGTCCCCTGACCCTGCCTTCCCATCCCCACCAATGTAGGTGGAACAGGAGGTAGATTTACCAGGAATATAATGTGGTATTGTAATTATATATTTGTATGTTTATCTTATTAATCTGGAGGCTCCTGAAAGCAGGGACACAGGTTTGTCATCTGTGTATTTCTAGTTCGTTCTTAGCACACCTTTTTGTCTGTTTGTAGAATTGAATTGAACCAGTCAGTTTGAAACACGAATTGTGGGTGCCCTTGGGTCTGTGTGAGCCATATAATGGCAGTGATTCTTGGGGAGACTAGTACAAAGAAGCATAAAACCTGCCAGATATGCAGGAAAGTCAACCAAAGCCTTTGCGGGGTGTGTTCCTGATAATTCTGATGGATAGGTTTTCTGAAAGGACTATTTTGATTTTCTTATCTGGATGGAGATGGAACACACTGCACACAAGAGAGAGTGATCTGGAGCCAATTCTAAAAGAGAGGAAATTGAATCAAGAAATAAGTGTTTGAAATAATAATCTGCTTCTGATCCCTAAACAAGCTGCAATGAGAGCAGAGGAATTAATGAGGCTCCTGACCCCCATGACATAGGCATACGGGACTTAAGCCAGTACAGCGGCAATTTCCCTGGTGGTCCGATCACGGGCTGTGAGGGAGCAAACAAAACCAATGTCGCCTTTGAAAGTAGAGCTGTCTTCATAAGGGAAAGGTTGTTTCTCAGATGAAGGCTCACGAAGTGCCAGATAGGGCAAATGTTTTTCATAAAGCACCTGGAAAAACCTCAGCAAAGAGAAACGTCTCAATAGAGAACAATTAAGTGTCACATTGGATTTCATTGCCTGTCATTGCAGAGAAGTGGCAGTTTTGCTGGGAAAAGTTGGCTTTTTAAGAAATAAACAATCTACCTGGAGTGACCCCTGATTTTAATAGGAAAAAAAAAAAAGGCAGGGAAACGGAGAGAGGCATCTTACCATCTACCTTCTCAACTGTCAGAGGCATGCTTTGTGACCTCTGGAAAGCCCAGGAAACTCCTTATTTCTCTGTTTCTCAAGGGAGTGTAATTCTTGCTCCTTTCCACAGGTGATGTTGATTCCTAAGGCAGTTTGCTTTGAAAATCTTTAATAAACGTGCTCTCCGATTACCAAACAGAAGCGATAGGTAGTAGAATCACTGGATTCCGGAAGATGTTTTGGGGAGATGAGGCCAAGGAAGTTGTTTGTAATGACTGAACAGTTGTTCTGCTAATTAGAAGAGGCAGGATGATGTTAACACTGGGTGTGCCTTTGCCAGAACACCTGCAAATGCAGACCAGGCACTCTTCTGTGCCTCTAAAAGAGACAAGTGGCCAGAGCATTTGATGTTGATGGAGGGCCAGATGTTTTTCATGCATTCCAGGATGAATACACTAACACTATTAGAACACAACCTACTTTTTTTTTTTTTTTTCCCCAAATCCTTTGAGGAGGTTGGTGTTTTGACTCATTATGACTTTGGCCTTTTGTACACGTAAGGATGTCATGGAGGAAGCAGGGCTGGCCTGTGGTTTCTGTGGGCCCTTGGTACCTCTGCCTTTGACAGACCCTTCCTCTCTAAAACAACATTTAAAATTATATTTTACAACTGCATTGGTATAAAGATGGATATATTATTGTCAGAGTTTAAAACATTTTCTACAAACTGAAAGTTTACTTTTTTTCCTGATTTTAAAAGAAATTAAACCATTTTTCTGGGCTCTGAAAGATATTTTGGGCCCTAGTGACTCTGCCTGTAGTCCCTACTGGGTATCTTGGCCCTGGCCTATTGAAACTGACATGTCTTTTTGTTGTGTTTACTCATGGATCTAAAAATGTGAATTTCAGTGCTTTGAGATAAAGACTTCTTGTCTTCTTCTATATATATATAAATTTATTAGTTTTATTTATTTATTTTTGGTTGTGTTGGGTCTTCACTGCTACACACGGGCTGTCTCTAGTTGCCGCGAGCAGGGGCTACTCTTCGTTGCAGTGCACGGACTTCTCATTGCGGTGGCTTCTCTTGTTGCAGAGCACGGGCTGTAGGCACACAGGCTTCAGTAGTTGTGACATGAGAGCTCAGTAGTTGTGGCTCATGGACTCTTGAGCACAGGCTCAGTAGTTGTGGTGCACGGGCTTAGTTGCTCCACGGCATGTGGGATCTTCCCGGACCAGGGGCCAACCTGTGTCCCCTGCATTGGCAGGCGGATTCTTAACCACTGCGCCACCAGGGAAGTCCCATGACCTCGTCTTAAAGGTGGTACCTCCATCTGAGGAAAAGTAGAAGTTTGTGACACAATGCTAATTAATTTCTGTGGATTCAGAATCACAGTTACAATTTACACTTAAAGAATAGTTCGGTCCATATGTAACACATCACCCTAATTGCTCTATTTTCCCCCTAACCTATGTGCCATTCCTTTTCAAGACAGTGTTTGTACATTGCATTTATTATTGTCTCACTTTTTAAAACTGAATATAGTCACCATCATTTAATTTTTTTCATATGAATTAAGGCAGCCCTAGTGAATGATGATGGTTCAGTGTTACGTGTGCACTGTAACAAATTTAAATGTCAAGTGCTCTGCAGTTGTACTGAACCATCTGGTCTATGCATTGTCTCACTCTTCTAGATGTCGGCTTCATTCCCTCTACTCTCTCCTAAACCTCTAGCACCTTCCCATCCTCTATCAGAGGTGAAATCCCAAGTCCACATCTACCATCTACCCATTCCCAGCATCTGCAACCACAAACTCTGCCTTCCTGCCTGTTACTGTAAGTGAATAATCACTACTCGTATCCCGGGAGCAACCGCCATTTGTATGCTAGATCAGAGTCCCACTGGTCTATTCAAGAATGTTGCTGCACAAATTCTCCCACCTCTAAATGAACCATTTTTTCATTTCTACCAGTACACAAATATGCTGTGACTTTCTCCAATTTCTTTTCACCTCTTCTTCCACCAGCTACTGTCACATTCCTTTACCCCTTATTGCAGCACATCTCAGAAGAGGTATCTATTGTACTGCTACCAATTCCTCTTCCCCGTTTTCTTGAAACGCAATCCAGTCAGATGCTCACACATACCCCTTCACACAACTTCTCTTGCCAAAATCACCAGTGATTACCATGTCATTACATCGTGATGGGCAGTTCACCAATCTCATCTTAATGACCTGTCAGCAACATTTGAAACAGTTAATCACCCCCTCCTCTTTGATATACTTTCTTCACTTAGATTGTCCTCTGGCACATGCTCATGGCTTTCCTACTACTGCACAGGTTGTTCTTTTTCATACTCCTTTACTGCTTCCTTCTCTTTGCTCCAACCTCTGAATATAAAAGTAACTCAGTACCCAGTCTTTGGTATTCTTTTCTTTTCTACCTACAGTTATTCCACACTGGTGATCTTGTCCAGTTCCATGACATAGAATAGCATCTGTATGCCAGTGACTCACAAATGTCTTTCGCTTGTATCAGACCTGTTGCTTATAGATCCATCAACCAACTCAGCATCTCCATTTTTATGTCTAACCCATATTTCTAACTCATGTATCCAAGACTGAAATCCTGATCCTCTGCACGCATGCGTGCGCGCGCGCGCACACACACACACACACACACACACACACACACACACAACACACGCCCCGCTTGATCTTCTTGCGGCCTTCCCCATCACATTCGATGGCAACTCCCTGCTAGTTTTCAGTTTCAAAGCACTGATGTCATTTGCAATTTCTTTCTTTCTGCCACGCCCTCCCATGCAATCCTCCAGGAAATCCCACTCTGCTTCCATCTGGAATGGGCTGTGATGGGCTCTTAAAATGCATTCTGAGTGGTTGATGACGCTCTTGATCCCTCGCCCCAGTCTTCTAACACAATTGTGCAGTCTCGAAAGATGTAAATTAGATGATGTCACTCCTTTCCCCCGAAACAATGCAGTAGCTTTCTGTTTCACTCTGAGTAAAGAACAGTGTCCTTAAAATCACCCCAAAGCCCTTCAGGACTCAGCTCTCGCTAACGCTCTACCCTTTCTCTGAAGGTTGCACCTTTGCTCACTTAATTCCGGCTACACAGTCGTTCTTGCTGTTCTAGAACATGCCAGGTGTGCTTCTGCCTGGGACCTGTGCACACATGGCTGCTTCTTGCCCCGTGTATTGGAAAGCTGACTCCCTCAAGTCCTTCCAGCCTTTGCTAAATGCTCCCTTTTCATTGAGGCCTTCCCAAGATCAGGTTATTCAAAATACTCACAAATGGCTTTCGCTACTCTACTTTCTCTTTTCTCATAGCACTTGTCACCTTTGAAGATACTAGTACTTAGTCATTACATTAACTTTTTATTGTTTGTCTACTCCAGCTAAAATATAAGCTCCACAAGAATAGAGATTGTTATCTCTTTTGTTTGCAGACATATTCCAAGCCCTAGAATAAGGCTGAACACTTAGTAAGCACTTGACAAATATTCACCAAATGAACGAATGAATGAATAGGGCTTTTTACCTTCGTTCTCCTTGCCTAGAGTCCTATTCTTTTAGGTGTATGTCTCTTCTCTTGTATTCGTGTGTTTGCTCCCATGTGGTCAGCTGTCCTTCTTCTCGGGATAACCCTCACTCTGGTGTTGGGTGATGAGATAACAGTATACGTTACAAATGAGTGTAGGTTCCACGAGTGAGGGCACGAAAATCTCTGCTCCTGCTGCTGTTCCTAGTATTGTCTAAAACATTTGATTCAGTACCCCTATGTTCTGGCTACACTGCTAAGTGTTTTATGAGCGTAGATAACTTTGTCCCTACAGCCTTTTGAGCATAGGTATTATTAAACCTATTTCATAGGTGAGGAGACTAATGCTCGGGGGGAGGGGGTCAATTAACTTTCTTGTGATCTGACCATAAATGGTGGAGTAGGAACTCAAACTCTGGGTTAC
This sequence comes from Delphinus delphis, assembly GCF_949987515.2. Taxonomy (NCBI): domain Eukaryota; kingdom Metazoa; phylum Chordata; class Mammalia; order Artiodactyla; family Delphinidae; genus Delphinus; species Delphinus delphis. The sequence goes on along the minus strand of NC_082685.1, from coordinate 29,973,866 downwards.
TTGTTTGTGAAGTATTCTTAACCACAGGAACGTAGAGTCGTTCTCCTAGGGAGAAAAGTGCAAGGGTTTCCCGGCAGTGTATCTGTCATATAATGATTTGGTTGCATTTACTTTTTATTTTTTAATTAACAGTAATTCTTAGAGCAGTTTCGGTTCACAGCAAAACTTAGTGGAAGGTACAGATATTTCCCATATGCCCCTTTCCCCCGCATGTGCGTAACCTCCACCATTGTAAATTTTCCCCATTGGAATGATAGACATTTGTTATAACTGATGGATCTACATTGGCACATCATAATCACCCAAAGTCCGTAGTTTACATTATGGATCACTCTTGATGCTGTACATTCTGTGGGTTTTGACAAATGTATAATGACGTGTCTCTATCATTATAGTGTCATACAGAATATGTTCACTACCCTAAAAAATCCTCTGTGTTCAGCCTGTTCTTCTCCCCCTGCCCAATTCCTGGCAACCGCTTACCTTTTTACTGTCTCCATAGTTTTGCCTTTTCCAGAATGTCCCATAGTTGGAATCATAACATATATAGCCTTTTCAGATTGGCTTCTTTCACTTAGTAATATGCATTTAAGGCTCCTCTATGTCTTTTCATGGCTTGAGAGTTCATTTCCTTTTAGTGCTGCATAATATTCTATTGCCTGAATGTACCACAGTTTATTTATCCATTGATTGCATTTACTTTTGCTTCATGAATTTATTTCTGATTGACTGGAACTTAAAGAGGCATGCAACTGGAGGCATTTCTTTGTAGTTTAACTCAAAATATAAACATAAAAATTTTGAATGACTGAACAACAGAAAAATTATGATATTGCAAATATTTTAAAGTAGGGAATGGAGCTAGATTGGCCCAAGGCTCCTATTTTTAAATTATTTTAATTTTTAGGAAAAAACCTTAAACCACAGAAAATTACAAAGAATAAAGTATATAATACTCATAATTTCTAATTAACAAATGTTACTATTTTGTGAAATTTGTTTCAAATCCTCTTTCTCCATGCACCCCCACCCTGAACTTCATCTCCAGAAGTAATTGCTAATAAAAACTTGGTGTAGATTTTTCCAGTTCAGATTTATCCTGTTAGTGTATATGTATCTGTATATATACAGTGCACACCACTTATTATATTTTTCTAGTTGTGTTTTTGTAACGTGACATTTGGATTTTTAAATCCATGTTTATTAAGACCAAGACTATTACTTCCAACAGTTCTCTCCTCATAAAATTGCATTGTGTGGCAAATGGTGGCCAGTGTTAAAGGTTTGCAGCTCTTCTTGCCAGTTTCTCAGGGACTTATTTCTTCCAAAAGTAAGCAGTGTCTGAATTAAATTACTTAACACTTTTGACTTTGGTGACAGTGTTGAGTGGATAGTGTGAAGATCTTGTTTTTGAAAACTCATCAGTTGATGCCTCTAGAGACTGAAATCCCCATGAAGTTGTTGTCTCCGTTGCAGGCCAACACATCCATCACACATTGAAAACAATGCTTGTAAGGCCCTTTGGTTGATGGCTCCATCCACTTTGGGAATATGTATTTTAGTGGTGAGATAGTCTCTGGTGTTGCTGAGACTGATTAGTTACAGCGTGGCTCACACCACCAACATAAAAGTGCTGATGGTAGAGTATTTCAGTTGTGATGACATAAGATTTTTTTCCCCCATTGGGCAAGCTTCTGCCTTCTATTCCTGAATTTCTTTTTGACTTTGAATTTATGTGACTCAACAACTCTCTGTAAGTCAACAGCTGGCAGATGCTAAATGTAATTAAAGCTTTACATGTATTTGTAACCTACGATGTGAGTTTGAAATGCAGGAAGCAAGGTGGGAAAGGAAGAAAAGGAAAACTCTTGACTCAGTTTCAATTATCCTCTCCCTGTTTAACGGATGCTAACAGGCACTAGGAAACTATGGTCTTGCTATTTTCTACAAGCTCAATGGCTGGATGCTTAACATGGTTTTAGACAAGTATCTAAATCCTAACAGTAAACGGTGACGAAGCAGTTGATTTAAGGGAACTGATTTACAAACAAGAGTATATCATTAACATTTCTCCCCCAAATATTTGCAGTTACGAAGTAGACCCTGATTAGTCACTGAAGCAAAATATCTGCTATACATATGTTCACTTGGTGGTACACCGTGATCTATCCATCTCACTAGATGTCAGACTGTAGATGAGTTAATTAACTCTTGGGATCTAGAATAATTCTTCAGTGATGGGAAAGTCAAAATGTTTTCAAAACATCAAGTGCATGACGGAGACAGGGACCTTCATGAGTGCTGAGAATGCAAATGTCATATGCCTTTGTCAAAATTTCAGTTAATATTGGTAGCTTCTCTACTGACGTATCAAATCTTCTTTATATTACTTTGGGAAAGCAGGATATTACATGACATAATGGAATAAGCATTAAATATACCTAAATATATGCAGCTTAACTGGAAAAAGTATTTCATTTGTATAGTGGTAGAAAAAATTTGAAAATAGAATCATACCCATCATTTTGTAGTTTTACTGGGTAACATAATAGTAATATTCATAATAATAGCTAATATTTATTGACTACTTACTCTGTTCTACAATGTTCTACATTTATAAATATTTGTTCATCGACACAGTGACCTTTTGAGGCAAGTACTGCTGTAATTTCCTCCATTTTACAGGTGAGAAAATTGAAACATAGAAATATTAACTAGCATGATCAAAGCAACAACAATATAGTCCTGAAAGTAAGTAAAAGAAATCTCTAAGCAGCTAAAACAAAACAAAATAAGGACTAAAAAGGAGCTGAAGTCAGAAGTCTGAAGATTGAATTGCAGGCTAAGAGTAGGCCTTTAATGAGGGCAAGCGTTGCTCTCAGAGTATTTGGAAGATTGGACCTGAACTCAGAGCAAGAGGGAGGGCATGAAACTGAGATTCCTGCATTCAGCTGGAAATTGACAAGAGACATGTGGTGAATGGTATCACTTGGCCTGAAAGGAAGCAAATACACATTTTTCAGGAGGCAAGAATCCTCAATTTAGGCCCTTGTGATTTTTAAAAATAAAAATAAACCCATGTCAGCTAAAATTAAATCTAATTAAGTATGTAAGAAAACAGACCTTTATAATTAGGAGTGAGCAAATCAACGAACAACCAGTTTTGATCTTTAAAGTCCTAAAGTGTTAGAATTTGTCAGATACATACTTTCAACTGTGTATAATATGCAAATTAGCAAGAAAAATGGAACAGAAACACTTAGAAAGCTATATAAATTTTATAAATGAAACACATAATTGTTGAAATAAAAGGTTTAGTACATGCAGTAAATATGAGATCAGGCACAATTACAAAGAGAATTGGCCAAATGAAAAGAAAACCAGAGGAAATTGTCAAGAGATGGCACAGAAAGAAAAAATGTTAAAAATATAATAGAGACACTAGAAGAGAAGGATGGTCTTAGTTTAAATTAGTGATGACAGTAAAGATCATGGGAGTGAGTTAACATTTAAAGACAATGGCTGAGAATTTTTTTAGAATAAATCATAAATTCACAGAAATTGGAGGAACAGCGTATATCAAGTAAGATTAGAACTATAAATAGACTAATGTAACATACATATTGTAATCCCTAAAGCAGCCACTAAAAAAATTATGTTACGTGATAGCTTAAAAGCCAATAGAAAAATTAAAGTGGAATTTAAAAAACAATTATTAACCCAAGTGAAGGTAGAGAAGGAAATACAGAAAGGAACAACAGAAAAGGGACAAACAGGAAAAACAGCAAAATGGTGAACCTGAATCCAGCCGTATCAAAAATTACATTAATATAAATGAACCATCGGACCAATTAAAAGGAAAAGATTGTCTGAGTAGTTAAGTAGCAAGTTCCAAATATATGCTGTCTACAAGAGACACATGTTAAATACAAAGACACAGAACAGTTGAAAGCAAAGGAAGGAAATTAGACATATAATATGTTCACTGTTAACAGTAAGCTTAAGAAAGCTGAACAGTTTCGCATCAGGCAAAATACACTTTAAGACCACGAGTATTACCAGAGAAAAAGATAGATATTTGAAATTGATAAAAGGGTCAATTTGCTCTGGTGATAAAAAATTGTATGTGTCTAATAATACAGTTTCAAAAAGAAGCCCATGAAGAAGAAAGGTGGCAGGGGAGCGGGGGAGCGGAATTGACAAAAGTAAATGGAGAAAGAAAAAATACATAATTAGTTACAGATTTAACCCTTTCCTCAGTAACCGATAGGACATCTAGACTAAAAATATCAGTAAGGATGTAGAGAACACCATTTTTAATCATCTTGACCTTATAGACATTTATAGACCACTACATACAACTTTAGAATACACTGTAGTTTTCAGTGGTACATTCAGCAACGTATACTGTATTCTGGCCTACAAAGTGAGTCTCAGTTAATTTCAAGAGGGAATCCTAGAGAATTTGTTCTCTGTCCACCAAGTACTTAAGTGAGAAATCATTAATAGTAAAGAAATCTAGACAAGTCCGAAATATGTGGAAATAAAACTACACACTTGTATCGAAGAAGTACAAGAGAAATTAGAAAATATCTGGAATTGAATGATAATGAATGTACAATGTATCCAAATTTGTGAGATGCAGCTAAAGAGGGGAAGATGATAAGTTTGTATTTTTATTTAAGAAATAAAAATTGTTTTCCAATCAGTGATCTACATTTCTACCTCAAGAACCTAGAAAAGGAGGAGGAAATGAAACCCAAAATAAATAGAGATAAATAATCAAGATAAGAGCAAAAATTAAAGAAATAGAAAAGAAATGAAAATATTAAAGCCAAAAGCCTGTCCTCTGAAAAACTGATAAAATTGATAAAGCCATAGTTAGAATAATCAAGGAAAAAAAGAGGGAATACACAAATATCCCAAATCAAGGACATTGTCATAAACTGTGACAATTTAGATGAAATGGACAAATTCCTTGTAAAATATAATTAATATTAAAAAACATATATTATCTCAAAAATTTATTAGATATTATCTCAAAATAATATTATCTCAAAAATTTATTAGAAATAATCACTACATATTGATGATAAAACTATAATTGTTCTAAACATATATGTACCTATAATATAGCCTTAAATAGAGATAAAGCAAATATGGATAAAGCTATGGGGGAAAACACCCATCATAGTAGGAAATTTCATCATATAACTGTCAATTCTTGGTAAGACAATCAAATGGCAAATTAGTACCATGTAGAAAAATTGAACGCATGGTTAATAATTTTGTTTAATTGACATATATAAAATCTTGATTTCAGTAATTAGAGAACATGTTTTCTTCTCAAATACACATGAAATACTTATAAAAATTTAGCAGGCTATGAAGCAAATGTAAAAATTGTTCAAAAGTTTAGTAACATAAACATGATGCTCTCTAGCCAAATACAATTAAATTAGAGATCAAAACCAGAAATGTATACAAAATATCCCAATACATTTGGAAATTTAATAAATAGGTTAATCAGGAACATGAAAATATTTAGATCTAAACAACAGTGAGAATGTTGTGAATCAAAACCTCTGAGATGCTGTGAAAGTGGTCTGTAGAGAGAAATATATAGCCTAAAATGCATACAATAAAAAGGAAAAACGGCCGAATACTATGACGTAAGAAATCAAATTTTAAAGATATGGAAAAGATCAATAGAGTATACTCAAAGAAGGAAAGAGAAAAGGGATAATTTGTATACGTAAGTATAAATAAACTAGAAAATATGTAGAGATAGTAGATAGAATCAGAAAAGCAAAAATTTGTTTTTTTGAAAGACAAAAACCATTATTCAATCACTGCTAAAACCAATCCAGTTAAAATAAAGCACAAAGAAATGATGTCAGGAATGGAAAAAAAAAAAAGACAGCATCCTATTGATACAAACCTAGCAGAAATTTGAAGGGACTTAAAAATATTTGGATAACTTGGTGCCAATCCATTTGAAGACATAGATGAAATGGGCATTTTCCTAGAAAAACGTATTGTTCCAAAATTTTCAAAATCAACTCAAGAAAAAGAAAAGAGCTAATAATTCTGTAATTTTTTTTTTAAAAAAGCAAAGTTTCTTCATTTGTAAGCTGATGATGATCATTATATTATGTACATTTGTTGTGTGATTACTATATGGCAGGTAGTGTTCTAAGCACTTTTACCTGCCTTATCTAATTCAATGCTCACAAGAATCTTATGAAGGCAGGTGCTATTTTTACGTCTATTTTACAAATGAGTAAGTGGAGACTCATCAGAAGTAATTAATTCTGAGAATATATGGTCAACGAGTATTTTTAAAACAGACACTGGAACTCGCACTTTAACCCTAGGCCGTATACATAGTGACTATTTTACAGGGTTGCGGTCCTAATTAATTGGAAAACTGTATATAAAAGCATTTCGGACAGCGCCTGCCACATTCTGAAGTCCTCGGTAAAAGTAGGCTACTTACGTTCTCAAACTTAGAAGAGCTAGACCATTGGAGCTAACCCACTATTGTCCTTTGATTTCTTTATTTTTTCTAATTAATAAAAAAACTGGAGAAGCGGAGTCTCACAGGGTCAGATGACTGTATGCCTTTGTAATTCTCTTACATAGGATAACTGATTGGTATAGTTTTTAATACTGGAATGATTTTTAATCTTGTTGGAATTTTCATCAGCAGAAGAGAGTCTCCAGCTAGCTGGAGCATTTCCTTTCCATTTCTGAACTGGCAGTTGTTCAGCAGGATGCTTTGTTGTAGTCGCTTTTGGGTTTTCCAAGTTGGGCTTTGTTCAGGTTGGAATGTGTGAAAATGCCATATCAGAGGAGAATGCCACATTCACCTTTGGCTTTGAGGGGGTAAAGCTTACAGGAAAAACCTCAAATATTGGAAACTCTCCTCTCTTCACTAGCCTTTGGTGTTTCTTTGATTTGGAATGTGTTTATTAACATTGGAGTGATTCTAGTTACGAATTGGATAAGTTGTGACATGTCAGACAGAGATTCAGATAGAGACCAAAATAATTATTATACAAGTTTAGAAATACCAAAATATTGTGTTGTGTGCTCTACACAACAGAAAATTTCGATTCTTAAGGTGTATTTTTGAAATATAAATATTGGACCTAAATTTTATGAATAATAATGCATGTACATCTACTCTGTAGTTTTAAGCCACAGGATTTTTTGTGAACAGTTTTGTCAACATTTGGGAAATTATCTGAATGTGTAAAATCAGATGAACTTTAGAAGGGCATTAAGAGAGAGTTGATGTGAAGAATTTTAGAATACACAAGCATAAAATTTAGAATTCATAAGTAGTTCCTTCATTGGCTTTCAAAATTGTTACCATTGCATGTACAAATATGTAGATTTTAAAATTTTATGAAAATAATATTTTAGATAATGTTGGTAACTGATTTCGACTGATTTTTTGGTGTAGCTTACACATATCTTTAATTGCTCAAAATTTAAAGTATTGACATTCAATGTAAGATAATAATTTGGTGATACATTTTGATGAATCAAACTGAAATGAAAGTTATGTTTTATCTCTTATAATTTCGATATTTTTCTTGATGGGTTTCTATTTTGCAAAAGCTTATAGCATCTGATTAAATTCACTTTCTTTGATAAAGAGAATTATAACATTATAATTTGTGTTTTTTTCTTAAATATCTGCTAAAAAGTTTGGAGTGAGTATTCATTCCTGACTTTAACGTGTAGAGTCTAACATTTGCTTGAGAAAAGTGACCCGTGTTTATTTACAAGAGATTCTCTTTGTCTTAGGATAAATGATCCTAGAAAAAAGGCCACTTCCAAAAGGAATCAGTGTTTAGAAAGAAGCAATATTTCATATTAAATAGTAAGAATAATTTATTGTGACTTTATCTTGAGAAAATAAGATTGATTATCAAGAGTATATTTTATTTTATGTTTAATACAATTTATTATTCCAAATGTGCTATAATTATTCAAAAGGATAAAGAATAACAATTTGTGTGGGGCATGATATGCATTTTATGGCACAATTGTATGACTGTACAACATTACATCTTTCATTCCTAGTGGCGTTTTGCAGCATGATCACAGGGGGTCATATTTTGCAAAAAAAATATTTGATGGATTCATTAATTTTCCAAAGGGCCTCTCATTAACCTTTTATTTAAATAATTATCTTTCCTCATTCAAGTTGAGATTTTCCTGGTTCTTGGTATGATGAATGATTTTTGTATTGTATACTGGCTATTTGAAGTATTATGTTTTGAAAATCTGGATCTTACTTAAATCTTCTGATTCAGCAGGCTTCCTCTGACACCAAGCCAGTGGGGACAGTGGGACCCTGAGGCTTGACTGCCAGGTGGAGGTGAAAGTCCAGGCTCCTCACGTGACCCACTTTGACAAGGGCGGGAATTGGGGTGAAGTGGGGAGGGATGCCTCCTTGTTACTGGGCAGAGTTGGGTTTTCAGCCTCGCCACTGGGACCCTGCAGATACCAACCTGGTTGAGAGGGAGAGGGGCACCTCCTTAGAGTTCCTCATGAGTCCTCCAGTGGTGGTGAAACTAGATTTAACATTTATCCTCCTCTGACTTCAGCAGGGAGAGGGAGGGGTACTTCAGTACCACTGTGTGTAGATGGAAGTCTAGAATCCCCTCATGGACTCCAGTGACACCTTTGCAGGGAATCAGGGAAAGCTCTTTGCCACTGGGTGACAGTGAAAGTTCCACCTCACCACTCAGTCTTCTTTGATTCCACCCTGGTGTGTTTGTGGAGGTGGGGAAGGACCCCTCATAGAAGTAGGCTTTACTTTGGGTTTATTTTATCTGCTTCCATTGGTATTTCCAATTTGCAGATTTCTCCAGCACCACGTCTGGGATATATGAGGCAAAAAGAAAACCCAGAGAACTCAGCTACGTTTTTCCTCAGGTCCCAGGACCCTAATAGATCTGTCTTCTTCTCATCCTCTTTTAGATTCATTTTATGTAGTTTTTGCTTGTACTGTCCAGGGATTTTAGCGGTCTTTACTGGGAAGTGTAGAGAGACGTGGGAAATTTTATCTTAATCTAGAACCAGAAGTCCATCATCTTTTGATCATGCCGACATTAATTTCTGTTTTCTGTTGTTAACAGCTTAATTCTGTTAAATCTTTGTTATCTTATGTCCTTGATTACAATCCTAGTGTTTTTTAGCATCACTTTTATTGACTTCATGGATATCTGCATCTTCACAAGTTTTATAATTTAATCTCAGATTGGCACCATATTACTTCCTGTTATCAGCAACTAATTGATGATATAGACATTAATACGGTGGTTGATATGAGAAGAGATACGAGTAGTAAGTGGGTGACGATAGGTGGGGATTAATTTTGTAAGTGATCACTATTGACTAGTTTCATGTTATAGCAACTTCTGCTCTCCCGTGTGAAATTTCTTCTCTTAAACTCAGGGGACTCACATATTAAACATTTAGATAATAAAAGTTTTCTGTATTGTACCCACCCCCATTACTACGGTTAACTTTTATCTTCCTGCCCTCATAGTAAAAATCTGTTCAAATGCTGACATTTTCAGTGCTATTTGTATTCGCTGGTATTACCATGACATGATAATTCTGACTTAGCGACATATGTGCTTTTCCTACTTAAAGGTTATTTCAAAATGCGAGAAGTTGGGAAAAACTTAGAAAATAAAGCCAAGATCACAGTGCACTGACACATCCTTCCTTAGGATTTTTTTCCCCAAATAAAATTAGCTGGTCAAAGGATGACTCCTGATACCTGTTGCAAAATTTTTCTCTAAAAAAGTTTTGGAAAGGATCCGGGTCATACACTGAGATTACGATTTAAAAAAAAAAAAAAGACAACTTAAAGCAAAAGAGACTTATCCATGGAGTTATTTTTAAAGACTTGCGTTCTGCTATCCTGATCACCTAACAGTTTTTAGACATTGCTGTTCTCTCAGTGTCAATATTTAGACATTGATAACACCTTAAATTATAATAAAATTCCATGATATAAATGTAATTGCTTTTGTGTAATCATTCATCTATCAAAATATTGACTCTGGCCTTGACAATGTAATATGGGGCCACATTAAGCAGTGTATTGGCAACAGCCATAAAACACTCACCGGAGATGGAAGGAGTTGGAGACATCGTCCACACCCGCTTTAATTAGTGATCTAGCGAGGTTGGAGGCAGATAGAGGGTGAATATGTGTTCCATGAATGCTGCAGTATTGTGCCTCTTTTTATCCTCTGCAAGATAGTAAAGAAGGAGTGAAATGTTGACTGCTTTCCACTAGAAACCTTAGCTTGGAGAATCACACAGTGACTAGTTTCTCTCTTCTATTCAAAGCTGCCATGGAGCTTAATAAAGACATAATTATACAAGATGAATTAGAGCCAAATCAGTCTTCCATCAATGAGCAAAGTAAGTGTAAAACAATAAGTTGACATAATATTAACATTCCCCTGTACTATTTACATGCTAAGCAAAGTGGTATAACATGAGGACTTCGTCTCAGCCAAAATACATGAAAAATGTTTGTCTGAAATAAATTCACATAGAAGAGTGCTTGGGAAACTGGGTATGGTAAGAGCAAATGGAAGGGGATGTGATAACTTCTCTGTGGAGTAAACTCCCAGTCCCTCGTGTCTACCACTAGGTGAACATCTGGTGGGCAAGCTGCGACAGAATGAAGGGTTGGAGCACCGGATGACCTTTCATGGCTCCCTGGCCCTTTTCTCTATAGTATTTATCACTGTATAGATTGTACTTTTTTATGTGATTCTTTGATTAATGCCCCTTTCCCGATTAGACTGTAAATGTCACAGACTGTATTTTTATACTTCTCACTGTTATATCTCCAAGGCCTAGCACAGCACTAGGAACAATAAATATTTGTTGAGTGATTTAATAAATGTTAGACCAGTCTTTCCTTTCTACTATGTCTATGGCTCTCCAGCTTCATATATTAAACCAGCAAATTTGGGAAAGACTTGGTCCAAAATCTGCCCCAGGTACTTAGAGTGAGGTTTCTCTTCTGTGAGTTTGTTGAGGACAATAAGGTACCAAACTAGGAATTGTGGGGAGCGGGTAACATTGGGAAAGTGTGGTCCTAGTGGAAGATGAAGCTGAGGAGTTTAGAAGGGAATATTTTTGAAGAAACAATTCTGTTTTTAGGGGAAAGCCTGCCTTTCTACAAGTGTGAACTTATTTAACTTTTTCTGGTGATTTGGTATAATACCTTCAGTTTACAATGTTTCTTGTTGACAGCTTCAGGTATGTAAACTTGAAGTTGAAGCTCTTGAAGTACACTTTTTTCTTTTCTAACATTGTGATTACTTGAAAAATGCATGCAAATTTTCACTGATTTATGAAGATCTCAAGTTTGTCTTAACAGAAAAGTATTTTTATTTCTTATCATCAAGTAAATGTCGTAACCAAAGAAGGGGCACCGCATTTATTCCACAGTTCCCCATGCCCTAGGCTCCCTGTCTATGACTTCTAATACCCAGATTGAAGAGCACGTGGGCTCCTCAGGAAGCTGAGGCTTCCTTTGCTCACAGGGCCATTTCTCTTTTCCTGAGGAGGTCTTTGAAGCTAGTCCCGGATAATGAGATGTGAGAAAACCATCAGGAAAGTTGCCTTAATACATACACACTCCATTTCAAATGGAATCATAGAGCTCAACATTCCCACATGTGGAATAAAAACATGTATGTTTTAGTTTGAGTTGTTTTCTTTTATTGGAGGAAAAGGAAGCAATATCCCTCATGACCCTCCAGAATGAATGTGAGCTCTGAAGACAAGGTGGGAGAATGCTCATATGAAATGACTTTTTCCAATGACTGAAGAATGAGAAAAGCAACAATGGAGAGAAAAGTATTATAAAATCATATATATATGAACTCAATAACTTTAGTTTTATAGACTACTGAAACTGAAATATACATTTTAGTGTACAATTAGAAGACAATACCTAATTGCCAAGGACGCAAACTGGAACAGAATACATTGGGTAGAGAATTTCAGACAGCATCATGAAATTGTGCCCAGGGAATAAACATTTAGAACTGCACTGAGTGGTGGTGGAAACACCCCTCTTCCCTGGACAGGTAGTAGGAAATGACCCCACCCCCCACAGAAATATTTGCTTGGGTTGGCTCTCCAATGAACAGGTTTCACTCTCCAGAAACAATTGTGTCAAGTATTGGATTTGATCCCATTTACACAGTGAAATAAGCTGTGGAAGTTCAGTGTGCAGTAGAGAAGGGAAAGGAAAGCCTCAGAATAAAAACACTTGTGCCTATCACAAATTAATATTATACTAGGATAATATAAACAGTTATTTGGGGCTTTTTAAAAATAAAATCTGAGAAATGATATCATGAATGTAGATGATCATAGTGTTAATTATATCATGAGTTTGGAGACATGAGTGGCTCTAATGTAATCAATAGAGAGAGAGTGAGTAAGCCCATGGCTTTGGTGTTATTTAGAAGACTTACTTCACTTATAGCATAAAAGTGCATTTCTTCATTACATTTATTTCATTGCCCATAAATTGGGTAAGAATTAAAAAATCAGATTTACATGTCAGTAAATACAGTGGACCACATGAGTCCATCTAATATGCATTGAGACCATAAAATGTCTTTTTAAGAAGCTGAATGTTAAAGCACACAGATAGATAAAGCATTCACTGTGCAAAAATGTTGCCCAATTGGTTTTTGATTGAGACCATTTGACATTGCAGAGAGAGCGTAGGCTTGGGGTCTGCAGATGTAGAGGTGATTCGTGGATCTGCCACTTGCCCAGGTGTGACCTTGGAGACAGTATTTAGCTTCCCTGTAAAGTGGTTAACACCTAAACTGCTGTGCTTTTATGAGATTGAAATGAGATAAAACCTATTAGAGTACCTGGCCCCATGCCCAACACATGGTGACGTAGACGTGTTCAATAAATGCCTATTCTCTTCTGCTTCCCTTCAAACCACAGGCCCACCCCTGCACTCCCCACATGTGCACACAGTCACTGTCCTTGATAAAACCCACTTGTGGTTTTAAATGATATTAGCAAAAAGAAATTGATACCATTTAAAAACAGTATCATATGATATCACTTATATGTGGAATCTAATTTAAAATGATATAAATGAACTTATTTACAAAACAGAAACAGACTCACATATCTCGAAATCAAACTTATGGTTACCAAGGGGGAAACGTGGGGGGAAGTTATAAATTAGGAGATTGGGATTAATATATACACACTACTATATATAAAATGGATAACTAATAAGGACCTATTGTATAGCACAGGGAACTCTACTCAATACTCTGTAATGACCTATATGGGAAAAGAATCTGAAAAAGAATGGAGATATATATATATGTGTATATATATATAAAACATATTCACTTGGCTGTACACCTAAAACTAATACAACATTGTAAGTCAACTATACTCCAATAACAATTAATTAAAAAACAAAATAAAAGTGGACTAACTCCATCTCTAGGATGCTCATTTAATTAACACCTTACCTATACTCACTTAAAAAAAAAAAGAACAAACTTGGGTGTATGTATTATCACATATAAAACACACAGTGATTCTGAGAGGAATTTAAGAGATTAATACCCAGATTTTACAGAAGAGAAAACTGGGGCTCAAGTTGTTAAGAGAGACTTGCCACAATGAGGCTTACCAGTGGAAAGCTAGGACTGGTCCCCAGGTCTCCTGGCCACCACTCCCATTTATTGGAGGATTAAGCTTCTTTGACATGAAGACAGACTGCTCAAGGATCAGATCCAGGTTTTACTACAGTCTAGATGTGTGACCTTGGGTAAGTCACTTAAATTCTCTGTTCCTCAGTTTCCTTATTGACAGAATGATTCCAGTAATGTTATCATCATCATAAAGTCGTTGTGAAAATTTTAAATGTAAATTAAAAGTTGCAGAATAAAAGATGCCTGGAGCAAAGCACGTGCTTGGTATATATTAGCTCCTCTTATAAATCCAGTGTTTTTATCAGCTACATGGTGCTACCTAGACAACAGTAAATACTTAAAAATTTTTCAAATAAAATCTGAGCATTCTGTTCTAGGATTAAAATTAATCTTAGACGTTTACTTTTTTGTTGCTCTTGTTCTCAGATATACCCCAGTATCCTAAATACTCTTGCTTAGCTGTATACTACAGCAAATCAGGTATATTTTTTGAACAGGAAAATGTCTGTCTGCTTTTTGTAAGAATAAATTTGAAGTTTGAAAGCTTTTCACAAATTTTAATCGGTCTCTTTGTTGCTGTCACCCTAGGAACTAACTTCACCCTTGCAGAGCTGGGGATCTGTGAGCCCTCCCCGCACCGAAGCGGCTACTGTTCCGACATGGGGATCCTTCACCAGGGCTACTCTCTGAGCACAGGGTCTGACGCGGACTCCGATACAGAGGGAGGGATGTCTCCAGAACATGCCATCCGATTGTGGGGGAGAGGGATAAAATCCAGGCGCAGTTCCGGCCTGTCCAGTCGTGAAAACTCGGCCCTTACCTTGACTGATTCTGACAACGAAAATAAGTCAGATGATGAGAACGGTAGGCCTGCTTCTTAAATATTTTTTAATGTTCTGGGTACTGCACAATGTGGGGCTTGGGATGTTTTTTTGTTTTAATAAAGAGGCATATAAAAACCATTCATTTTCTTTTAAATCGACCTTGTCTACCCACGCTGAGCTGGGGGAAAATAAACCAGCAAACCTCAAACACACAAAAAATGAGGAGAGAATTTTAAAATCACATTTTGATGATAGCACACTCTTCAGGCATCGTCAGTTGGTCTTATTAGCAAGTAAATTGCATTGCAAAAGAAGCAACTTGATAAACTATGACCTATACCTAGAAAATGTCCTCTCTCCACAAGTTTCTAGGTCTTTGTATTGATTTCCTCTTCCCAGTAAATGGCAACCTGGGTTATTTTTTTTCATGAAGAACTCTTAAGAATCCTACCTTATCTTAGACTTTCATTTCCAGGCGGCAATGCCTCATATCCGTATTGGAGATCAAACTTGGAACAGATGCTCTGGAGTTTAATAATGACAAATAGGAAGAGACTTGTCTTCAAAAAAGTATTCTCGTCTATGTTTATTTTTCTCCTTGGTACCTATGTAGGTTCACGGCTTCCCACACCTTCTGTCACAAATCACTGTTGCTTTATCCATCAGCTTTGTGGATGTGTTTTAATGAAATTTTGAAAATTGAATGCTTCCGATCATTAAGCAGTAAATATAGGGAAGCCTAAGCAAGTCATTAAAGAGAGAAGGTGCTTATTTGTGGCTTTCTTAGCAACTCAGAACCGTGTTGAGTCCAAAACATTTTTTAAAAGATAAATTGCATTAGGTATGGTGGATTTATTGAGAAAACATCAGATGCTATGTGGTTTGTTATGAATATATTGTGTGTTTGCTAAAAGAATTACCGTTAGAATGTTTACAAATAGATCAGTTAAGCAGGTTTCCATAAATAGTATAAACCTCTACTAGAGCAGCTCTAAGTATTTTCTTGCCTTTAAAAAATAAAAGAAAGAAATTGGCAGGCAGGCAGGCAGCTTGTTGTAAATACAAAAGCATAGCTAAATATCGTTTATTCTCCAAACCGTGTTGAAAACACATCATTTCCTGGCTAAGTCGCGTATATTCTAAAAGATGTCACTGTGTTGCATTTAAATTTATGTTTAATTGGAAATAATTTATTCTACAGTGAGGACAAGGGGATGCATCTTCCTTATGTCTCAGTTCAGGTAGCTAATCAAGGTGTCCTCTCAAGGAAAAATCTGCACTTGACTCCTTTTGAATTTTAACAGAATTCTGACACTTGGTACATTCAGCACTCTAAAGGTGCTTATTTGTTGGGAAATTACTTTCAGAAGTTTTCATAAAGGCATACATTGAATCCATTTACTGATGTACTTTTTCCACTTCAGTGTGTGTCAGGTACTATTTAAATGCAGGCACTTTGATTGCCTAATAAATAAAATCATTTGTAATCCAAGAACTTACGGCGTATCTTAAACAAGGTGTTTTAGCAAATGTTCCATGGTTGGAATTCTCGCTGGTCTCATGGGCACCATCTATAAAGAATTACTTATACATATTCCTAGAATTCACACCCTTTCTTTTTTAAGCTGTATACGTCTTAAAAACTCAATGAATAAGGGGAGGTTTCCAGAGAAGAAAAGGGAGCAAAAAGGCTTGCCTTGAATTTACCTACAACTGTTAGGGTTGAGGGGATTTTACAGGTAAAGATGTAAACCAACAGTAGTTGCTTTTTTCCAGTATCATTTGAAACATATTCAAACAGTTTTCACCTTGCGGCACTCTGTATAAATCCCTGTGTACTGATAGGAAATAAACCCTTAGATACAGTGTGGCGATTTTTCCCTGTAATGCTAGTTCTAATACAATCAGAATTGCATAAAGAACTTAGATAATGTACTTAGAACCAGGAAGCCATTCTTTTGTTCCTGAATCTGGCAGAGCATGAAGGGGGGATTCTGAAGCCAGAGTTCAAGCTTAGGTGATAGATGGTTATTTAAAAATGTACAGATAGAATGTGTTTCCTTTTCTCTTTTTTAATTTTTTCAATATTTCACCGATTCCAAAGATGTATATGATGCATGCTCTGTTCTCCTTGGGGGCCAGAAATAAAAACAAGAAATTGTACACGTCACATCATAAACTCCTCAAACAAATAAAAAGTGAGGTGTGAGCTACTCTGCAGCCTGAGGTGTTAACTTCAGTCAACTTCTTGCCCTTTCCTTTTGATAAATTCTATTTAGCTTTCCCCCCAAAATCAATGCGTTTTCACCTCACTGGTTTTATGAAGTTTGGGAATGTATTATCATATAGATTGACAGTTGCCCCACTGGTTCCACACCACAGCATGGACACTTACAAAGCCATCATTAATTTCTCACACTCGTACTCCGCCATGGCTTCCTCCGTAATAAACGCTCTGTCCTTCAGAACCAAATCAATAACCTTTTAGATATGCTTCTCTTGAAGAGGAAGTAACGAGAATCTATACTCTGAGAAAGAAGCCCTCCAATTCCATTTTAGATTTTAAGGATATGTGGCCATGGAATGAATCTTTTCTTTGGACCCCATGTATTTTTATTTCATTTTTATGGTGGGATCTTGGGGTACAGAGATTTTCACAGTGCTTATTTTAAATTGCCTTAAAAAATTCCTAGTGTGGTTTTGCTAAGCATAGGTAGCAAGTCAAGACATATCTCAAAAATCAACTTGGCTTTCTGTAACCTAAAATATGGATCCAACCTTCAAACTCATGTAATAAAAATCCCTAACTGTCAACAGTTCTTCGTACATGCTGCTGTGACAAAAATGACCTACTAGTAACTAGGAACTTGAAAGTCCCATCACGCCAAACACACAGGTGAATTTGTCCTTCTCCCTTTTATTTTTTTTTTTCCAAGTGTAGATTCTTCAAGGTTATCACCACGCACAGCTCTGCATCTTACACATACTCCATGGCCACCAAATTAATATTGTGCTCCCTTGGATTGCTTTAAATAGATAAAACTCTCGTGTTCAGGTTATTTTATCAGGTTATTTAACTCTATCTTTAAGCTAACGATGACTTAGCTAGAAATGGCAGTGAGAGTTGGAAACAGCGAGGCCAAGCTTTTGCAGCTGTGAAATTTAACTGCATCTATAGAAAGGGCTTTCCCGGTGACTCTAAATTAGAAGCATTCCTTTTTTGGGTAGTAAATGTCCCACTTAAAATATGCCCTCTTCAAGGCCCTTTTTATCACCTGAGTTATAGAGAAAAAGGGGCAGCCACTAATACACAAGCATAACTAATTGCCTTCTTAAAAATGCGAAATAGCACATGCTGTAAAAAATCTGGTCTGCACACTCTTGACCTCCTTAGGCAGTTTCTTTACCTTGGGGACTTAAAAATATCCTTGAGATTTTTTTTTTTTTTAGCATAATTCTAGTTTCAGTTATTTTATTGGAAATCCAGAAAGAAAAAAAAAGGAAAAGACAAAGAAAATAAGATAGGCTCTGGGATAGGAAGCCAGAAATTACAGAAAACAAAATCTGACCTTGGATGAAGCTTTAAGAAAAGTATCCTTCCTTTGCCCTGTTTGTTTCCACCCAAAGTAAATAAGGACAGCGTTCATTTTCATCTGTTGTCAACTGGGAAATTTATAATTCTCCTAATGTACTTTGAGGATGAAAATAGAAATGTTGGGTTAATTCCATTATATTACACCAAATGCATTTATAAAGCAGGCTGGCTCTCGGCACCTAATGGATTTGTGTGAAGTGTGTTTGGGGAACCCAGGTGCTGTTAGATTTTGAGTCCTCTTGGAAGAGGTCTGTAGTGTTCCTCTCTCCTCAAGAGAACTTGAGTGCACCCAGGTATTCATCGCAGGTTAATGGAGACATGGGGCATGAACTCAGATGGGAGACAGGCGTTCCCTTAGTACCAGGACACTGTCTGTAGATCGTTACCTCCAACTACATGGCCTTCATTTGTCCTAGGAGGTGAGTTTCGTAAGTCTTCTTTCTTTCTCTTCAAAAAGCAGCTCCTCGGCAGATTTTACATTAGAGTATCCTGTAAGCAAACACACCCAGGACCTGCCAGTGGGTTTCTATTTCTGTCCCACTCTATTCCTCTTACATATTCTTAAATTTATTTTGTGTTTTATAATCCGCTCTACTCCTTTCTCCCCGCCCCCAAGCCACATGTAAAAATTACAGAGAGTGCCCGGAACAAATATAAAATCTTACTAACAGCACCAGACAGTGATAGCCAAGAGCTCATAATTTTGCTCTTCACAAAAGCAAAAATGTTCAGAGTAGGAATAGTTAAAGAGATAAGTACAAAATCATAGGGTAATAGTTGTACTTTTGATGTTGATATGTGGATGATTTCTTTTTCAGCCAGATTTTATGGGAAAAAACTTCCATGGTAGCTAAAGAAAATGTTGCCTCAATCCCTTAAAAATAAAACAAAAATCACACTTTAATCCCTTTTGGATGACCGTTACTTCAAATTGCGTTTCTAAACTTTATCTTTTTTTTTATACTTGCAAATTTGAAAGAGTAGCACTTATAAAGAAGAATGTGAAATGAGTTATCACGGATAGAAAAAAAGTGAAGGACGTGAGCACCAAATGTCGCAGGTTCTTAGTCTTGTCTCTTCCTAAATGCAAGGATGATTTGATTTTAATAACTCTGGTCCAGTTCCCTGCACCTCCACATACTAGCGGCTCTAGGGGCACCTTATCTTACAAAAAGTTATTCAGGGGAGTCCTAAATATATGATTATCACAGTGTTAAAATACAGCTGATAATAATATAGAAACAGAAACAAAATTTAGGAATATCGCATTGTCACATGGCATGATACAGAAGCAAGAATCAAACTGATTGGTATTTTGCAAATGCATCTAAATGGGACCTCAGAGATTCAGGTTTTTGGCATATTAAGCAGTGCTTGCGTAACTTTAAAGTAGAACAGAGTACTTGAAGGAGTGTAAGAGTATGTGCCTGATTTCCAGGACTGCATGTTCCAGATTATAAACTTTAGTGGCATGGTTTTTCGTTATTTATATATTTCTTTCTTTCCTTTGGTGGTTTCTTTCATGTTTGTTAATGCTCAGAGGGGCTATCAAGCAATGGCTGCATTCAATAAATACAATAAAAAAAAATGAAGCATTAAGCCTTACTTTTGGCAAGGGCAGCCTGGTTATTACACATGTAATCTCCAGGCCTTCGGGGAGACATTGGGCTTGGTGGATAATCATTTGCTTTTTAAGCTGCTGAGTTTCTGATGTCTGTACTTTCACTTCAGTTAAGAGCAAAGGCAGTAACCGGCTGAGACGCACCATGTTCGTGTCAGTTCACGATTGGAAGCCTCTTAACTCAGAAGAAAACTCTTAACTTTTTTGCTTATTGCTCGGTCACTTTTTAGTTTAGTTGTTGTTTGTCAAGGATCAAATTAAATTTAAAGATGGGGGAGAGATGTAATCAAGTATTAAATAAAATGAGTTAAAGCTAAGGAAGTTGGTAGTATATATTTTCTACACACAACTGAATCAGGATGAATTGCTCAGAACCTAAAATCAAATCAGACAGGATTTGAGAAGTGCATATGAAAAGTAATGAGACATTTCAATTACCCATTCTGAAACTGGGATGTGTGAGGGGAAGGGGAAAATTTCAAGTGATACATGTGTAAATAGAACGGAAATTGCAGATATGTACCTATTACGTCTATATGCTTATACACAAAGGAAAAAAGGTTACTGGTGATGTAATGTTCAGTATTATTCGGTACTAGCTGAAGGAACTGCCTAGAAGATTGTCCTTTCACGGTTTCCCTAAACTCAGTTTGAGGAATGTTAAAGCAGTAGAAGGTAGAGGTAAGTGAGTCACGGAATAGTCATCAGCTACAGAGGTGATGAACTATGTATAGTCCGCGAGCGAATCTAGCCCATGAGTTATTTCGTTTGGTCAGTGCAGTGTTTAACACATTGTACATTACTAATCAACATTTTAAGAAGGGGAGATTTCATATTAGAAATTTTCATTTTTGGCTTCTCTTGCAATGCACAAGACTCATTAACATTTGTCCAGGTTTCCCTCTGGACAAACAGGCATAGAAGCAGTAACCATAGCAGCTCTAGACAAGCCCATTTCATCTGGTTCACCTGAGCTCCCTCCACGCTACTCCTATCAGTTAAGGTCTGCCTTAGCCTTTGTAGCACTTGAATGACCAAACTTGACCTATGTACAAACTTTAGGGAAATCAGAGTTCATAAAAATGTAGAAAGAAAGCTAGAAACCAGCAGTTGTAGCTTAATTTAACATGTGTTTAGCATAGTGATGTTACTTCTTTTCTGTAAGTTTGGCTTATCTGTAAAATGGATTTACTTTTGCTCTACCAAATTTCTAAAACAGTTTAAAGGGGTTCCAATAAAATGAAATCAAATGAAAATCAGTTTAGCATGGAAATTAATAAAGTAACTGTATGTGTGGGCCGGGGGAGGCTAACTCGGTGATACGCCATCCCCATCTTCTGAAGTAGATGCCCTGACGTATTGAACAGTTAAGGTCAGAACCTTTCATTTTAACACATATGTTTAAGTTATTTTAATGTAAAAGTATCTAGATGGACTTTTAGGAAATAGATGGAGGGAGAACGTACTTTAAAACTTTAGCTACTTCACATATATACACTGCAAAATGTAAAATAGATGGCTAGTGGGAAGCAGCCGCATAGCACAGGGAGATCAGCTTGGTGCTTTGTGACCACCTAGCTGGGTGGGATAGGGAGGGTGGGAGGGAGGGAGACACGAGGGGGAAGAGATATGGGAACATATGCGTGTGTGTGACTGATTCACTTTGTTATGAAGCAGAAACTAGCACACCATTGTAAAGCAGTTATACTCCAATAAAGATGTAAAAAAAAAAAAAAACGAAAAAACTTTAGCTACTTCAGCTGATTAAGGAAAACTCTGAGGCTTTTCAGGAGGAAGCCATTCAAAGAGGAGGAAAATGACTTCGTACTATGTTCAGCTTGGTCAGGCAAGAGGTTTATGGAGTCTGTTATAATGAAGTGAAAAACAAAAAAGTAAAGACTAGAAGAGGAAAATGCAGTGATATATGAAGACCTCCAGCACCCCAAAAGAGAAAGACTAGGAGCGTTGTTGGGTCATGCTGAGTTGGGAAAAAGCGGGTCATAAATCGTGCTCCACAAACTAAGGAACGTTCGTCTACATGGATAAGCAGGATATCCAAGTATTGTTCAGGGACGGCTCTGAATCACAGTACAATATACTCCCAGTTCTCTTTGTATCCTAAGGATATGTGTGAAGGAGAGAAGATAATTGAAATACAAGCATGTTTACTAATGGAAGGGATTGAAATATTTGAGTTAGCATTCTTTGGAAACTCCATTCGTGGAGTTTTATACTGGCCTGGCCTGAAGTGGGTAGAAGAGATCGACACTATAGCAATACTATTTATGCTTGTGTTAAATGTGAAAAAGGAGGGTGTGGATTTACGTGGAGAGAGCTAGGCTCACAAGAAGGTTCAGGGAATATTTCTTTATAGGGTATTTTATGCAAGAAATTACACTATCACACATTCACTGATCCAAAATGATCTTTGAAATATTTTTTTTTAGAAAAAGAAAATTGGTATTTGGAAGGTAATGCACATTGGTTAAATATGCATATTTTAATACACACAACGTATGTGATGCTGATAAAACTATGTTCTGTTTTATTTAGTATTGACAAAAAGTAAGTAATCGCACATGAGACACTTCAGTCTGGGGGATCCTTATTTTATTTCTGAAAAAAATTTCTGAAAAAAAAGTTGAGCTGTTGGATGCTCAACATTATACAAAGCTGTTGTGTGTCTCTTTGTATTTGTGTGTCTGTGTTGTGTGTGCATGGAGTTCAGTTGGGAGGAAGGATGTTATTGAGAGGGATGGATATCAGGAAATAGAAATTGATCAAATGCCAGGGAAATGGTATCATAAGGGTATTTATGAAAATGCCAGAATGAGTACTGTTGATGTTTTGTAGTGTACAGTTTTAGGAGAAGGAGAAAAGAGAGACCTGTGCTGACCTTCTTTTAACTTGAGCTCTGTTGGTCACTTTAAGGCCTCAAGCCACTGTTCCAAATATTCCGTTCCATCCATGTACCTCAGAATGAATGTAACAGAGCCCACTTTCTCTCAATTCCCACATAAGAACTCTTGCCTCTTGGCAACCCTGAACCAGTTTGAGTTGTCAGAGAAATCATATGTGATTTGGTGGGGAGGCTAATTTAGTTGCAGCATAAAATGTATTCTTCTCTATCTCTCCTCCCTTCCCAGTCATGATCTCTTTCCCTAATACTTTACCCCCCTCACCCTGCATCTAGCAAAGATCACCCCATCAGTGAACTAATTTCTTTATTCTTTCATTCAACCCTCTTGTTAAAATTGGTGGGATCATGTTTCCAAAATGTGATTTTAACATCATGGCTCACTGGGTTGCAGAAAAAAATTAAAGCTTTTATTTAAAGGTACATTTCTTTTCCTTTATCCTTTAAAACTTCTATTTTTTGAGTGCATTTTATAGTGCATGCAATGTATTAGTGTATGTACACACACCCACACACATATATGGTAGAGTACATAAATGCAGAAATGTATATATTGGAAGTGTGTCCAAAATTTTTATGTTGATGTAGATATGTAACAAAATGTTAAGTGACTATTGTTTTAGACATTTTATTTCCCAGGAGATGAAGTCTAAGCAGCAGTCTCTCCTTGGAATATTTGGCTAATCCGTTATCTTGTGGCAACCTAACAGATTGTCTTTCTTGTTGTTCAGAGCTGTCTGTACCAATCATACCTTACTCTTTTTTTGATACAATTCCCATTTTCTTCTCTCAGTTCCCTGTGTCAGCTTCCAGTTCTTTTATGGATAGATAACAATATTTACTTTGCTGTTTATTGAAGAAAGCAAGCACCCCTATACATTTATAGAGAAATCCCTGTCTCTTCTCAGTAGAGAAATAAGAATATAAACATTGGATGTATCAGCTGACTGGTATAGTAGGGGCACCTTTAAGGAGACAGTTGTAATTAGGTTGTAAATGAAGATTAGAACTCATATAAGTGAGAATGAGATGATGGATATTCTAAATGAAAGAAAACCAATGTGTATGGTGGTTGGGGAATGAGGAGATGGTGCAAAGATGATGATGATTTTTCAGGAACATTGTCTTCCCCAAAATTCCAACTCAAGTCAGACTAATGGGAACATAGTAATTTCATTGGACAGCAGTAGATATATAACAGTAGAGGTGTAGGAACTAGATGACCAAGAGCTTTGAGTTATGGTCTGACCAAGGAGAGTTAGAGAACAACTAAAAGTTTATTTGAGCACGAACAGTAATGTTTTAGGAAGCATCTGATTAAAGCAAACATGCATGTATGTACACACACACACACACACACACACACACACACACACACACACACACACGTTTGGACAGGAAGGTAACAAAATTAGAAGCAGTGATATCAGAGAGAGAAGCTGTAATCTAAGTAAGAGGACCCAAGAAATCTCTGGATTACATAGAGTCCTTCTTCTTGGCATTTCAGTAGCAAAAATTAATCCCTGATTAGCATATGAACATTGAATATTTATAATTAAAATATTAAAATTTGAAAAAGCATCAATTTGAAGCTCACAGAGTACAGAGAATGTTCCTTACAGAGGAATCTGTTATGCTTGCACATATAGTACAGTATTACAACAGCCAGACTCCAGTGTTTATTACTTTTAAATCACATGATTAAATAATAAAATAGCATCAAATATTGCTATGACAGGGAAAATAGGTCATAATATTATTTTTAAAGGAACAGCTAGTGTGTTGTAGGTGAACTTTGGCTAGAACTATTCCAGGTTGATTAATAGTTTCTTGAAGATTATTTCTGTTTCTATATCCTTGTTGCTCTTCTGGAATCATATTCTCATGTAATTTGTTGAAGTTCCTCTGTAACTGTGTTGTTTCCCTTTCATCCCTAATCCTTTATATTTTTATCCCTCATTCATTTACAAAAATCAGTCTTGAAAGAGATATATTTATTTTTTTTCTTTCAAACTTTCTATTTGTCTTTATACTTTTCTCTAGTTTTTATCTTTTTTCATTAAGTTCATTTTCATAATTCTCTCATTTTAATTTTTGGGGTATATTTTGTTCTTTTTCTAACATTTTAAGATGAGTATCATGTTTTGCAACTTTCAGTCTTTCTTCTTAAGTAAGAGTAAATATATTTACCAGGTCCCATAGGATTTGATACGAAGTGTTGTCCTCTTCATTGCTTTCTAAAGATTCTCAGCCATCTGGACTCTTAAAATAAAATGGAATCCTAATGCTACCAATTTTTACTTTAGTACTAATAATTGCTGGAAGAAGCCAATTTTTTTTTGTTAATTCTTTATAATGTCCGAATTGAGATATAAATAATACATAATATTAACATATTAATACACAATATATGTACATAAATATACATATGTGGAAACAACATACTTTTGCAAAGTATATCTAAAATATATGAAAATATCCATGTATGTGTGTGTATCACCACATGTAATTTGACACCAGAAATAACCATGGTTAATATTTTGGTGCATATTTTTTGCAGTCTGTGTGCTGTGTGTATATGTGTGTATGCAGTGTAAATATTTGTACAGAGTTGGCATCATGTTTTTTTTTCCAGTAAATCTATTATTATAAACTTTTTCCCATGACATTAATTTCTGCAATAGTTAAGGGGTTCATAGAATTTTTGTAGCATGAGACATTTCCTCAATTTTCCTTCAGTGGACATTTATTTTTTTCTAGAAACAATAAAGTGTAGTATGATGAGTAAAATCCTTGTAGCTAAATTCCTGTGCACATCCCAAATTCTTTTCTTATAATAAATTCCTAGAAGATTTAGTACATACATGGTTATTTAAAATGGTAATCATTTTCAACCAATTTCTTTATAGGAATGTTTACCCTTGCACCAGCACTATGTGCAAATGACCTGACACACACACTTGTGCTCAGAAGTCACTGAAAACTATCTTAATATTTTTCCTATTTATTGATGAAAATATTTTTATCATTTATTTGAATACAAGTAAGGCTGAGCAACTAATCATGTGTTTATTGTCTATTTGTATTTCTTATTTTACGATTTAGATACCCTCTCCAGGTGAGAAGATATTGGAATCATCCTTCTCATTTTTTAGTTTGTACTAACTTTTTACAGTGCCGACAGTGACCCCAGAGTAAGTCCTGTTGTGCTTTGTTAGTTCTACAGATGGTTTAAAATGTTCATTTATAGGTATGAAAATCATTTGGCTACATTCTCAAAATCATATGACTTATTTTCTGTGGAATAGAAATTAGAAATACATATACAATAGAAATATATATGTATATGTATATACATACACACACACATGTAATCTATCAGGCTTGAAAGCTGGAAAACCATTTTAAGTGGTTGCATTAACCAAAGAAGAAAAGCTAACTCTGAGTAGGGTAGGGAATTTTTTTCCGTATTGAACAGTTCAGCTGTTGCTCAGAATGCAGGACTTTACTTCAGATTGTTAATTTATAACAAACCAAGGATAGAATTGCATTCCACATGATGAAAGGAAATTCACATCTGCTAAGACAATCTGCAAGGCACCTTGAGGAGATAAAATCAAGTAAATGATGTATTAAATATTCTTAAACTTCCTCCATCTATGGTGCCTTTGATTCAATGAGGATAGCAATCATAAACACAGTGGTATTCCAGCTATTGGTATTTTTACAAAATAGGTAGTACTGCATGCAAGATAAATATCTCAGTACATAAAGAAATACTCTGAAAATAATCATGGGGAAGCAATTACTGTTATAATAAGCATATGGCTGTGCTAATATAGAGTGTTGCTTAATAATTGATGTTATAGAGAAAAAAAGAGTAGAAAAAGTTCTGTATTCTGGGGCATCCCCTAGTACATTCAGAAAGGAAAAGACCCTAGTGAAATGCAGAGCAATTAAGAGAATATGGGCTGTCTTCCACTTCCGCTGATACACATTTATGGCTGTGAACAGCAAGGCACGTTGGGAAGGCAGGAAGTATACAAATCAACTTAATCTGTCCCTCTGTGATATTTCAGGCCCTCCACAATATAGTCCAATTTTATGTTTTTAGCCCTTGCTCCCACTTCTCCTCCAAATATATTTTCAGCTCCAGCCCAACTGGACTACTTATTTTTTCCAGAGCATACTCTTTCCTCTGGTGTCTTTGTTTGACCTGTTCCCTGTGCTTTCATTGTTATCCCCAAACCTGCCCATCTATCACATTTCCTTACATCATCAAAGAATTATTTAAGATGCCAAGTACTCTGTGAAACTATTTTGGTCTCTTTAACTATATATGAACTTCCACTCCTTTGAATTCTTTAGCATTTTATTTATCCATTTGTTTTGGAACTAAGGGGAAATGGTGCAGACTTCATCAAGATAGAGAAGTAAATGATTCGAGATACATTTTGGAAATACAATATATAGAACTTGATGCTGGTTTGAATGTAGGTGCCAATGAAAAAGAGCTATCAAGAATTACTGACTTTAGTGATTGAAGGGATTCCTGGTTACTAAGATGGGGAATATTTGGAAAGGATAGGATTTGGGGGCTGAACCAGAGTTTCATTTTGGACACTGTTAAGTAACATAAGACATCCAAGTAGAAAGGTAATGCGGTTAGTTGTGTAATTATTAAAAATGGAACTTAGAGGTGAGGTCTGAACTAGAGACCTCAATTTGAGATTCAGCAGCATGGCAGTGGTCTCTTTGTATATCTACATGGAAGAAAATGAGCTCACACAAGGAGAAAGGCAGGGAAGGAAGAGTAAAGAGTTATTTATTGCAACAACCAAGGCAAGAGATGATAGTGTCTAGGACCAATGGCGGTGGTGATAAATGGTCTGATTCTCAGTATATCTTGAAGGTAGAGGTAGTAGTATTTCTAGGTGTATTGGCCAATACGTTTGTGAAAAAGGGGTGTCAAAGGTGACTCTCAAGTCCTTTACCTATTTTCTAATCAGGTTATCTGTATTTTGATATTGAGTTTTAGGAGTTCTTTATATGTTTTGGACATTACTCCTTATCAGATATATGATTTGCAAATATTATGTCCCATTCCATTGATTGCCTTTTCATTCTCTTGATAGTTCCTTTGCTGTGCAGTAGCTTTTTAGTTATATGTAGTCCCACTTGTCTGGTTTTGCTTTTGTTGCCTGTGCTTTTGTTGTTATCAAATCCAAGAAGTAGTCGTGAAGACGAATGTCACGATGTTTTCCTCTATGTTTTATTCTAGTAGTTTTACAGTTTCAGATCTTGTCTTTAAATCTTTAATCCATTTTGAATTGAATTTTGTGTATGGTGAAAGATAAGTGTTCAATTTCATTTTTTGCACGTGAATATCCAGTTTACTCAGTGCTATTTGTTGAAGAGACTGTACTTTCCCCACTGTATTTTTGGCACCCTTGTGAAAGATCAGTTGACTTCATTTGCATGAGTTCATTTTTGGGTTCTCTGTTCTGTCCCATTGGTCTATATGGCTGTCTTTATACAAGTAACATAATGTTTTGATTGCTGTAGCTTTATAATATATTTTGAAATCAGGAAATGTGATGCTTTGTTCTTATTCTCAAGATCTCTTTGGCTATTTGGTGTCCTTTGTGGTCCCATATGCATTTTAGGATTGCTTTTTCTATTTCTGTAAAAAACTGTCATTGGGAATTTTGAGTGGGATTGCATTGAATTTGTAGACTGCTTTGGGTAGTATGGACATTTTAACAATATTAAGTCTTTCAGTCCATGAACATGGACTGTCTTGCCATTTATTTGTGTCTTCTTTCATTTTTTTAATCAAGATTTTGTAGATTTCAGCATACAAGTCTTTCACCTCTTGGTTAAGTTTATTCCTAAGTATTTTATTCTTTTTGATGCTATTATAAATGGAATTATTTTATCAATTTCCTTTTCAGATAGATTACTGTTAGTGTGCAGAAATGCAACTGGTTTTTATATGTTGATTTTGTGTCCTGCAACTTTACTGAGTTCATTTCTTATTTCTACCTGTTTTTTTTTGTAGAGTCTTTAAGATTTTCTACATATGAGATCTACAAACAGATCATTTTACTTCTACCTTTTCAATCTGAATGCCTTTATTTCTTTTTCTTGCCTAATTGCTCTGGCTAGAACTTGCAGTACTATGTAAAGTATAAGTGGTGAGAGGGGGCATTCTTGCTTTGTTCCTAATCTTAGAGGAAAAGCTTTTGCTTTCTCCAAAGAATATATTCAGATGGCCAAGAAGTATATGAAAAAATGCTCAACATCACTAATAAGGAAGTGCAGATCAAAATCATAATGAGATATCATCTTGCACTTGTTAAAATGACCACTATGCATTAAAAAAAGGATAAAAGTGTTGGCAAGGATACAGAGAAGTTGGCACTCTTGTACACTGTTGTTGGGAATGTAAAATGGTGTAGCCTCTATGGAAAACAACATGACATTCCTCAAATAATTAAAAATGGCATTGCCATATGATGCAGCAATCCCACTTTTGGCTATTTGTTCAAAGGAATGAAAATTGGGATCTTGAAAAGATGTATGCAGCTCTTGTCACTGTAGCATTATTCGTGATTGAATAATGTAGAAACAATCAAATGTCCATCACTGGATGAATGGGTAAAGAAAATATGGTATATACATACAATGTAATATTATTCAGCCATAAAAAATTAAGGAAATCCTGCCATATGTGACACCATGAATAAACCTTAAGAACATTATGATATGTGCAATAAGCCATTCACAAAAGGACAAATACTTCATGATTTCACTTATATGAAGTATCTAAAATAGTAACACTCATGGAATCAGAAAATAGAATGGGGGTTGCCCCCTAGGGGTTGGGGGCCTGGGGAAAATTGGGAGTTGCTGTTCAATGGATATACAATTTCAGTTATGCAAGATGAGTAAGTTCTAGAGATCTGCTGTACAACATTGTGCTTATAGTTAACAGTAGTGTCCTGTACACTTAAAATTTTGTTAAGAAGGTAGATTTCATGTTATTTGTTCTTACTACAATAAAAAAGAAAAGAAAGGAGAAGAAAAGAAAAAAGAAAAAGATGATGCCAAGGCTTTGACTGGAGGTATGATATTGTCCCAACTGAAATAGTAAATTCAATCAACTGAAACTGAAGTGGAACAAATTTTGGAGTGGAAAATGGTGAAAGACTGATTGTGGCAGCATTAATAGAGAACAGGGTGATAAGAACTAAAGACACAAATAGAGACAACAATTTACATGAGCTCTGCTGCAACTCCAAGGAGGGGAGTCAAGAGAGCTTTTTTTTTTTTAATAAGAAGGAACTGTATATTTATGTGTTGGGTGAGAGTGATCCGATAGAGAAGAAGAGATCAGTTGATGATAGAGAAGAGAATGGGATGTCTTTCACAAGTACAGGAGGATGGGAAGTTCACCTATAGTAAAGAGAGGGGGCAGATTATGGCAGGTGGGTAGACCTCTGATGGAATTCTGGAGAATTTCTGCATTGATTACTTCTGTTTTCTCAGTGATGTGTGAACTGTGGTCATCAGCTGAGAGAAAGGATGGGGGGGGTGTTAAATTTTAAAGAGAGAAGATAAATGAGAAGAAATTGCTAGTAGAATGAAGACACTACCTTTTACTACTCTTCATGGTCGGATGTGTGTGTGTGTTTGTCCACATTCTACTGACGTGCCCAGGCACAAAGTAGGTAGTGTTCGATGTACCTTGGGCTCTGGTTTTACCAAGCCAGTACCAAACACCATAATGCAATAGAGGGGTAAGTGAGTACAAGGACTATTTATACTAATCATAATGATTCACCCTGAAAGTTAAGCTAAGTAAGGATGAGAATGAGAACATCATAGGGTGAGAGATGGTCATAAAATCAATTGATTGGAGGGACACATGGGTGTCAAAAGATAATGGGGTCAGGGTATGAGAGAGACTGAGCTACGAAAGTAGGCAGTGCTAATTAGAAAGTGGGTTGCATGAAATTGAGATTAAGGAAGGGTTGTTGTTATCAACGATGACAAGATAGGACCATGAGTGTGAGTAGCTGAAGCTGGATGGCAGACAGGAGGAGCAGCAAGAGCAGTTCACATAAATGGAAGTGAAAGTGTTGGAAGAATCACCTATCTGTGTACTGAAATAGCCACCACTGCAGACAGGAGGAGTAGTGAGTGAGTGATAGACAGCCGGTCGTTAAAATTATCCAGAAAGACGGAGGAGTGATGGCAAGAGGGAGATATGGTGTCAGTGAATGAGAGGTAATGTGTGTTGTAATCAGATGGCAAGAGACTCAGTGTTGAGCACATGTACAGAGCATTGAGGGAGCGTGGCCTAATGGTTTGAAGGCACAGGAAGGAAAAACTGCCACCTCTTGAGCACAATCTGGGAGAAGCAGAATCCCAGGAAGAGTAGGATTTCCATTGGAGCAATAACGTGAAATGTGCCTTCGGAGATATGGTTGAGATGTTTTTCAGTGATAAAGTGCATAATAAGGACTTAAAATGGAGAGTGAAGGCAAGGCTTTTGGTGTGTGATAAGGAGAGATGGACCTCTGGAACCCAGTGGCATTTAACCCCTCTTGATGGGATTAGAAGAACTAGGAGGGGTGTGGTTTAACCCTGGTGCGCAGGTTCACTGTTGATCCTGCAGAGATATCCTCAATCTATTTCTCTTATTTAAGGCAGTGGTCACCTGGTGATGCTGGAGAAAACATGGAGTCATCCCTTAGTATAGAGAAATGGTTGTCCTTGGATAGGGGGCAGGGGACAGATCCTTTATAATATTTCCTATTCAAGTATAAAGGAGGAAGAATCATTTTCTAATATACTATAAGAAATCTTGATGACATGGACATCTTATACATGTTTCTACAGTCTAGCACATTGTTTATCAGATGAGTCACAAAACTGTGATAGGGAGAATAGGAAAGAAGGCAAGAAAATGAAAAAAAGGAAAGAAAAAGGACAATAGAAAAGCAAACTCAAAAAGATGAAAGATTAGGAAAAATCGCTTGATAAATTGCAATCCACTTTATAAAACAAAGTATGGAACCCAGGAAAGATAGGTTCCGTTGATTAAGAATCGAACTTAGGGCTTCTCTGGTGGCGCAGTGGTTGAGAGTCTGCCTGCCAATGCAGGGGACACAGGTTTGTGCCCCGGTCCGGGAAGATCCCACATGCCACGAAGTGGCTGGGCCCGTGAGCCATGGCTGCTGAGCCTGCGTGTCCGGAGCCTGTGCTTTGCAACGGGAGAGGCCACAACAGTGAGAGGCCCGCGTACCGCAAAAAAAAAAAAAAGAAAAAGAAAAAAAAAAGAATCTAACTTAGCTTGAGTGTATGTGTGTCCATGGTTTAATCTAAAACTGAAGCTTCTCATTTTGAAGAGGAATAACCCTGTGAGTTAAGAAATCAATGAGCTAGGAGTACAGGAAGAGACAGGAAGATCATTCCATACCTTCTAAAAAATATATGTGTATTGTATAATAGGGCGCAAAATAGTGTTCCTGCTGAAATAGTAGGTTAAGAAAGAGGGATGACTGTACTTTGAAAGCACAGGAATGACAACTTGATCTTGTATGCCTTTTTTTGCTTTCTGGAAAGATGTATCAAAAAAATTAGGTGCCAAAACATGACTCTGGATCATTCTCTAGGGTCTGTTCGGTGGGCATAATTCTTTTAAAATATCAAAGATTTCTCTCACTATCTCCTCTAGGAAAACTGTGCCTATATTCATGACTGTGACCTTTGTTCAGCTTTCAATTTATTTGTGTAAAAAAAAAACCCACCAGATATTATGAAGAAAATTCAAGAACTACATATACTCTGTGTTGCATATTAATATTGGTATGACATATTTATGGGAGAGGCTGGAGAATTGAGGAGAAAAAGTCTGGAGGCCTGGGTTCTTGTCCAAGCTCTGCCAATAACTAGCTGTACGGCTGAGGACAACAGGCCTAATCTCATTAGGTGTCCACAGGTCATGATATGAACACGTTGGGGGCAGGGGAGCATGGCTATTAAGTGCATGGATCTTGGAGTCAGGTAGATAAGGCTTTGAGTCCTAGCTCTGTCCCTTATCAGCTGTAATGACCTTGCCAATTTACCCACTAAGCTCTCAAAACTCTTCTGTCTTCTGTAAAATGGAGATAATGCTTGTACCTCTCCAATATTCTTGTTATTATCAAATGAAATGGGGTGTATCAAGCTGTTAGCAAAGTGCTAGACGCATGGTAAACACTCTACACATAGTATTCACAATTTTTGTACTACTGTTTTAAAAATAATTTTCTCAATTGCCATATTTAGTACATTTATACTGCTTTTAACATTTATAGATTTATCACATTCAAGTGATTCAACATGATTTCTGGTGTCTTCTTCTTAATCCTTGGCTATCAGTCGGTCCTTGGGCAGAAATGTAAATCCCTGTTCTTGTACTGATCCTGCAGTAAAGGTGATGGGGATTAGATCATTTCCACTTACAGTGTCCATCCCCCTTTTCTGGGAACCTGTCATAAGTGGGATTTCTGCCTTGTATATCAAAGAGGGATTCTAAAAGATGATTTCATTTGTGCCTTTATTTTGTTCTTCAAGCCAAGGGAGTTAAATATTAATTAAGGAGTCTAATCCAGTAAATATGGAGAAGAAACCATCTCAGACTCACAGAGTTTGTGATAAAAGGAGCTGGGAAGGGTTTGAAGCCAACACTGAGCCAGGATGAGCAGAGCAAGAGATGTGGGATGAGATCAAAATATGCAAGAAGACCAATCACAGTTTACAGTGCAGAAGGCCTTTAACTACAGGAGGACACTGCAGTATCGCTCATTCTGAATACAAGTCATCAAACATTTATTGAATATCTACTACATTCTGGGAACTCGAAGCACAAAGATAAATTTCACGGAATCCTTGCCCTCAACTAACTCACATCCTAGCAGGAAGAAAGAGACCTAAATGGTGATGGGAGATAGAATAGCACAGTAATTAAGCACATTTCTTTGAAATGAGATTGTCTTGGTTTAAAGCTCAGTTCTGCCACTTCCTAGCCTTTGGGACATGGAAAATGACTTTATCTCTTTGAGCCTGAATGTTTTCATTGGTAAAATGAAAGAACCTACTACCCATGGATGTGTTGTGAAAAGCAAATGAGTAAAATGTTGAAATGGACTTAATGCAATACCTACTACCTAATATAGGCAATAATACATATCATTATAGGTAGTCATACATTAATGTTACACAGTGAAATTTTACACGGAGAAGTTACTGTTTGGGCTGGGCTTTGAAGCTGGAGGAAGATTGTTCCAGGTCAGAAAGAGAATAGATGACATCTGGAGCTGAGGACACAACAGGATCCAGAGCTGTGAATACGTTGTTATAGTTGGGGAATAAAGAACAGTCTCATAGTAGAGAAAAGAACAACCTCTCAGGGGTGGGGGCGGGTGGAATTGGAAGTGAACAAAGGGAAGGCTGGAAAGTTCACTCTGGGCCAGCTTTTGGAAAAGTTAGAATTGCATGGCAGATGCTTTGACTTTACCATATAAGTAAGTGGGGGCTGCTGAAGGTTATTAACAAAGGAGTGACTTGATTCGATTTGCATTTTAGAAAAATTGTTCTAAACATGGAATCTACATTGGGAGAAGGAGGGCTTGGACCAGAAAGAGGCTAAGGGTCCATTATGGTCCCATCTGGGTCAGTGAAAGTGATGGGAAGGGATGCGAGAGAGGGAGGTTCCAGAGGCAGCTTGACAGTGGCTCACAAATGACTAGCATGGGCAAGCCTGGGTTTAAAAGGAAAGAGAAGATTCAAGAGGACTGCAATGAGGATGACTAGCTTAGAAGAAAGTCAGTAAATGAGATAGAGGCAGGGAAGAAGAGAACAAGTTCAGTTTTGGAAAATATTGAGTATAGATTTTCTTGGACTTCTCTGTGAAGCTATTAAATAAGCACTTGGAAATGCTTTAGTGAAAATAAGGCAGAATGTGAACCTGGGAACAGAGACAAGGAAACTCTCACCCACAGGTTTTAAGTGGGGCCATCTGAGGGGTAGGATGTCTGGGAAAGGGGTTGTCCAGTGATCAGAATCAAGGACAGGGTCCTAGCAATGCTGCTTTTTAAAGGGCAGTCCAAGGAAGATGAATCAGCAAAGTCGATGGAGAAGGGATACTCAGAGAAAAGAGGGGTAAATCTGTCCTCCTTCTGGAAGTAGAGATTACCAAGAAGAGCAAGGTCAACGATGCCAAAGTGTTTAATTAGGATGAAGAATGAGGAGAGGCCTTTGGGTCTGACATTGATGACATTTGATGGAGTATTCTGAAGTAAGGCTGTTGCAGATGCTTGATTAAAATGGCTAATGGAGAGGAGGGTGGAAAGAAAATGAAAGCGGAGAGCAGGCATTACATCCCGTACACCTGTAAAGACCTTGTATTCCCTGTACTAATGTTTTGTATACAGTAGATAATTTAACCATGCCTCTTGCTGTGTGTATTTTGCGGGTTTCAACTTAAGTGATGCTAAATGACAATTTTATCATATTCTGTCCAAGAGGACCTTGGTCTAGAGCAAAGACACTTAGGGAGAGGGGCAGATGTGTGGAATGACTCAAGTTAGAATTCTAGGAATTATGTTTGCTGAGAATCGTGGATAATCAGTAACTGTCTCATAACTTATGTGGCATTTGGGTCATTATTATAAAACAAGTCTTTAATTTTTTTTAAAAAGAGGGTATAAAATGTTCTGAATAAAGGGCTAACATGCTTAACTGAAAAGTGTAGCTTCTCTGTAAGCTTAATCAGTGAATTTTAATCAAAGCCATTGACCTCTGTTCTGTAGTTACGTGGTTATTCAAAAGTTGCACCAGATTTGGGATGATAGATAAGCTTCTGTGATCCATTTAGAACTAAATCACAAATCTTTTTTTCTAAGAAGACCCCAACTTTGCAGATTTAGGTGTGGGAGTGAATTTTCCTACCAGAACACTAGTCTTCCAAATTTTCACAAATGGCATAAAATGACTGAAAAATTAGATTTTGTTCTGGTTAGTAAGTTAGTTATTTAGTTTTGACTGTTTTCCATTGTAACTTTAGCTTCTTTTTGTCATTTGCCTAGTGGTGGAAGAGAAACTAAGGTGTAGAAGAATAGAACTCTCTAGAGGCTGGGTTCTCCTTCCCTCTCCAGAAAATGCATAATTAATGGCTCCTCCCTCCTTTCTTCTTTTTTTCTTTAATAGAATGTCATTTTTTTAAGCCTTTTAGTAATCCCTTTAAAATAACACAAGATTGGCACCTTTTTTTTTTTTAATAAAAGAAGCAGTTAACACTTAGGTTTTAGATTCGGACAGACCTGGGTTAGAATCCCACTTCTCTCATTTGAAAGTTGGATGGTCAGCCAGTTTCTTAAGCTTTCTGACTTTCTCTTTTGTCATTGGTAAAATAACAAAAGAGAATATAAACACTCATTCTTAAACGTTCTTGTGGGGATTATGTAAGCTAGTGCCTTGTAGGAGTGTTACAACTTCCCTAGTTCTGTATTCGAACAAGAGGTAAAATCATAATCGTGTATAGAAACAATCAGCCCTGGAAAATCCCTTAAACTGTCTCTAAAGTAGAGAATGCATGGTTTTGTGCATGCAACCCTATACTGTGATAAGTAGGTATGAAAGTTTAATGCTTACAGTAATACACAGAACATAATAAGGTGAATGTGTATCAAGCCTGGATATATTAAGTGTATGGAGACACACATACTGTGAGCGTTAGGGGGAAATGACATGCCTGACATATGAGCAGATTCATGTCTCCCATCCCTCACTCTCACCGAAGCATAGGGATACTTTTTCTCTCCTTTCTCCAACACCCACCATCAGAGAATTCTCCAGTGTACACAATGGGCTACCACTGTAAGCCAAAGGCATGTCACAGTTCCTAACACATAGTAAACACTCAATAAATAGCCATTTCTAGTTTTCATGCCTTTCGTTTTCCTAATAGAAATTTTTTTTTTTTTCCAAATAAAAAGTTGCTCAATAGCTTAAAAAGGGTCTAAAGAGCCTTCTTCAGAGCCAGCAGTATCAGAGCTCTAAGCCATGCAGTCTTGTTGTCTAATCCACCCTTGGGTGACCATGCTCAGGTGATGCAATGATGCAGGATGATCGAGCGCAGTATGATCTTTTGAGTTAATTTTGCTCTCTCTCTGTAGTCTCCTGAGAGCCTGATAAAAGGAACATTTCCTTAAAGCTAATACATAGGAAGGCCTAAAAGTTCCAAATTTTGCAGCTTTCAGTGGATTTGAGGTAAACCCTTTACAAGAAACAGGGGAAAATGGATTTGGTTAGGGTTCTAGTTGCTGTCCTCAAAGGAGATTTATCAGCTTAGACATGTGTGTATGTGTGTGTGTGCATGTGCATGTATGTGTGTGTGACGGGCTTTAGCTTTGGTTAATAAACAAAATTACCTCAGAATAAAATATCCCTGATATTGAGAGAATAATACTACAATATTTGGTTGGTGTCCCACTGCTTTCGCAACGATGCTTTCTGGGGATGCCGAACTAAGCTGAAGTGGTAGTAAGAAAAAGAACAGTTTCATGGAGCCTAAAGACAGAAACATAAATCCGTGTTGTTCTTAGCGTACTGATGCTGTGCTAATACATTTGCCATAGGCAAGAAGTAATTCTAAATATTAAACTAACTTTAAACCACTAGTTTGAATATCTGAATCTCCTTTCTAATGATCTCACAACCTAGGTTTCGTCTGTATGTTTCAAAGGTCTTCATATTTTGCACCCAAAAGTATGTGTCACGGTGGAGAGACACAACAAAAAGTTTCATAAAAATTTTTTAAAGTGAGATTGGAACATTCTAAAACCTTGCTTGAGTGCCCCGCTGTTGATTTCTCCTAGGAGTGAAATACACGCGGCCACTTCTTCAGAAAGAACATATTAAAGTTGAAGTATAAGGATTTTTCGATCAAAAGGATAATGATTTTTTAAAATCTTTACTATGTGATAAATTATTCTGAAGTCATTATAAAGATGTACAAACTTCCACTAGGGAATAACCCAGAAAGATGGTGGTGACTTTGAAATCAGTATAGACGTAACATGAACCTCCTTCCATCCTTGACGGAGGCGGCTTATAGCATGATCCTGCTTCTATTTTTTAAAAAGTCATTTTCTTATCATCAAAAGATTTTTTATTTTCATTTTTAAGGGAAATGCACAGAAACAGCTACACATATTAAAATGTGTGAAACATGATGCCCTCACCACCAGTTTCCCTCTATTAAAAAAAAAAAGGTTTCATGGAGAATTATGAAATTATCTCCCTCCTTTACTTACCTTTCATGAAGGAAATGACACCTAACTTTTAAACCAAATTAAATCTCAAAATGGGCCATCTGAGCCTCTCCTCTTGTCTCTAAGCCAAGAGAAAGTTATTAAAATTGAAGATGGAGAGAAGAGGGGGGTAGCAGAGAGAGAGGGGCACCGCAGTGTTTAAGAGGCAGGAGGGGAGATGAAAGGCCTCGGATGCTGGAGAATTTCCTGGTGCACTTCCCTGAGAAGGCACTAATGACGGTGATTTGGGGTTATACAAAATCACTGACTATCCATCCGCATTGGGTAAGATCAGAAGGTCCTATCATTACAGTGAAGGCAGGATTCCTGCAGGCAAATATTATGATTGACTGTCACTTAGGCCTCAGGCAAGGTGAGTTCAAGCTCGTGAAAATGAGAAAGCTCTGGTGGAGCCCCTTCAAGAGAGAGAAACCTTTAAAGGAAGCCCTTTTAACCATTTTTGCCAGGAAGGCCGGAAGCAACTCCTCAGAAAGTTTGTCACAATTGCTCTTGCAGGAAACTCTGTATTTTGCACCACATTCTCCAGTGAAAGCAAACCCAGTACTGCTGACTGTTGAAATCTGTAACAACGCTCTCTGGGGGTGTTGATTATCTCCATCCACTTCTTGGTGCCCTTGAGAAATTGCTCGCGCTTCTCCAAGTTTCTCCTGTAACTCATTTTTTAGTAACAGCAATCTTGAGGTGTAATTCACATAGCATACATTCACCCATTTAAAGTATACAATTCTCTGGTTTCTGGTCTATTTGTGGAGTTGTGTGACCATCAGCACAATCAATTTTAGAACATTGTTAGGGCTCCCCAGAGAAACCGAGTACCTTTAAGCAGTCACTCCCTGCTCTCCTCCCTCGCCCTGAGTCACCAGCCCTACGCAACCATCAGTCTGTCTTGTCCCTATGAATTTGTCCATACTGTACATTGCATCTAAATGGAATCATGCAATGCGTGGTCTTTTTGACTAGCTTCTTTCACTTAGCATCATGTTCTCAAAGTTCACTCTCCTGTGTTACAGAATGTATCAGTATCGTTCCTTATTATTGACAAATAATATTCCATTGTATGAATATGCCATGTCTATTTATCCATTCATCAGTTCATTAACATTTGTGTTATTTCCACTTCGGGGCTGCTCCCATGATTGTTGACTTTGACATCGTGTATGACTTCTGAATGGTATGACGTAACAAGCATAGGCTTTGGGGTTACCTGCATCTGGGCTCAAACCCCAGTTCTGCTGCTGCCGATTAGGTGTGGGCCCGTGGTCAAGTTCCGTAGCCTTGTGTTCCTTTATTTCCTTGTTTTATACAACGAGGCATCCTGTACCATCCCATTGGCTTGCTGTGAGGATTAAATGAGATAACCGTTGAGCAATTTTCCATATCTTGACTAGGCAGTCGCATAGTATGAGCTTTCCCATGGAGATCTTGTATACTTTATAGAAAAGTAATCTGGGTAATGCCAGGCTATTACACTCTGTTTTAAATCAAGCAAGTGAAGACTTCAGAGACACCTCCTGGTATTGACAGTGTGCTCCGTGAAAGACTCAGCAAAGCTCCATGAGAGCTGTTTCTGTTCATCTTTTCCTAACTCAGCCTCACTCTTTAATTCCAGGTGGTAAACCCCACAAACCCTCATCTTAGATGTAGTACCATTCAAAAAAATTAAATCAATGCTGGCAACCCGCCCAAAAGAGGAACTAGCACAGGTCTTCCCATTTCATAGCATTATCTGTTGAGGAACAGATAACGTCCTGGATTCACTAGGTAATCCAGGATTTCAGAAACCCAAGAACTAAGCCTTTTACGTCTTTAAATTTAAAGTGTTGTTTATCATGTGCTGTTAAAACTTTCTCATTTGAATTTCAACCAGAGAAAAATATGCAGGATACAAATAGGACCCTTTATAGAAGTCTGAGAGCATGCCGAGAGTTTTTTTTTTTAGTAATTGAGTCAAAGATAGTGGCTCACCAAGTCTTTAAGTAGAAATGCCATACCTAAATAAATGCGTCTAAATGAGGTTGCAAAAAACGAATAGACTCATTTAATTAAACTTTCTTGTAAAGTTTGCTTAAAGTGTGTAGCAATTCACCTTGTCACTTCTCATCCAGGATGTTTAATGATGGGTTTGCTTTAGTTTCCAAATCAAAGTCAGCTTCTCCCTCTTTACAGCCTGACATTAGGCAGCCTGTGGAAATTGCATTATTCTCCGCATGAATATTCATAGAATTAAGTATTATCGATGGACTTAAAGAGCTCAATTATTTTTTGCAATTGCATGCTTAGTTGCGTATGCTGAAGTGGAATTGATTGAATATTTCAAGGCCTGGTCAAATCCTTGAAATAGAAAATGTGAATGGGTATCAGCAGGAAACCATCATCCATACTTTATCAGCTGGATTTTTAAGACAATTACCATCAATATTATTCCTTGATTTATAGTTCACACAATGTCTTAGATTATAATGAGCACAATTTTTTCCTCACAAAACTCTGTGAACAGAAAGTATTTTACAGATGAGGAAACTGTCCTATAAGAAGGATATCTTATCTAAGATCATACAGTAAGTACTGAAGCAAGATTAGAATCTAGACCCTTCTGACTTCTAGTTCATTATTACTTTTTCTGCATCTTATTGTCTCCCTGGGAAAGGAGTTGTTCTATAGGTTTGAAAGTACCTACCTAGTTTCAGTTTTTATTTCAGCTCCTATATATGTCATGGTATTGTTAGCTTAATTGCTGGGCCACTGAACCACATGGACATTTGGTGGTGGACAGAATACAGCATTTCCTGATGCCAGGGGTAAATGTAATTCTTCATTAATCATTTAATACAAAAATAAGGTGTTTGTTTGCAATATTAATCAAACATTCAAGGAAAACACACACCAGCAATTCATTTGATAAACATTGAATGCAAATAAGCAAGCAAAAGAAATGAGGGTGGGTTAATTCTATACGTATTTGAAATATACCACTTGCTTTGCCCTTGCTTCTGAGATGTTCAAGGTCATCTTCTTTTCTAGGATCATTGTCACTGTGTTAGAGCATTACTATTACAGCGATGGTTGGTGGTGACTGGTTTGTAGAGATATAGGGTACTTGAAAACAGTGGTCCCATTCAAATGTCTATAGCAACCAGGTAGATAATATAGATACATGTGTTTTGCAAGTGGTGGGCACTGCAGAGGGCCAGCATGTGTGCTGAGTTAAAGGAGACATATCTTGCTCTGGTTGGTAGTTGCCACCTTGACATTAGCATCAGATTTTTCTAGATCTTCTGGTTTTCCAAATAAAGACAGAAATCAATTTTCTTTGATAGTTGTGAAGTCTCTTAATATTTGAATTGATTAAATCCAATGAAATTAAATCATTTGTAGGACAAACAAAAGCACAAGCCACAGGTATTGGTCCATGGGCCATTTATTTTCAACTTCCACTGAAATGGACCTTCCTCCTGGAAGGAAAACCCATCCCCATTTAATACTGAGATACTAAAAGTGGAAAATTCATACAAAGAATCAGACTTAACCAAACCTTCATTTTTTTTCTGGAGAAACCCCTACATTTCATTGTATCCCCTTAATTCCATTGTGGCCCATTGTGATTTCTTGTTATACATAAAGACATCAAATCTAACAAATTTACCTTGAAAACCAAGCACATAGAAAAAAAAAACTGGAGAAACACAATAGAGAAGATAAATTCATTTCTGCCAAACTACAATCTCTCAAATCCTTTCAACTCTCAAAATCATGGGGAATCTTGGAACTGGAGGAGTTAAGGAGTTGACTTGGAAAAAGAAATGCAATAAATATTGCTCTTTCTCAAGAATATATCTCTATGTATGTGTGTGACATTAGTGTTTGAGCCTGAGTATGAATGAATTCGGGATCTTTTGACAAGAAGCTTTAGCAGAAGAGTAGTCCTTACTTTCATTGTATTTCTCAAGGAATGCCCCTACTTCTTGATAACATTTCTGAGGTGCCAGAGATTCAGGTGACAAATGACATTTTTATTCCTGACATGCTACTTTTTATTATATCATTGAGAATAAAGTTCAATAAGTGACTTCTGATAATACTTTACTGCTGTCTTTATGAAAGATCGATTCCATTAAGTAGATACATTTCAGTTGCCATTACTTCAAGTGATGCCATAATATACTTGAAATGCAGTCTTTAGTTAATAATAGCAAGCTTATTGAGTGTGTTAGAGATGTGCTGAAGTACTTACTTTGGGGCTAGGTATCAGCCAGAAATAGTATTTTAGAGCCATATGCTTTCTGTGTATCTTCCCCCAAATCTAATGTATATATATTTAAAAACAAACAAACACGTTTGCAATTATTTTTTAGGGGCTGCTGTCACTTAATGTAATGAAACCATCTCACTGAATAAAAGTTAACAGACAACTCAGAAGTCATTTCAGGAGTATTTTAATGGTCTTGTTCTTCACAAAAATGAACTCAAGCGTACCTACATAGGTAAAACTTAAGAGATGTCATTTGAAAAGAATCAAGTAGTAAGAATAAGGAACTCAACCAATTTTATTTTTTTAAAGGTTTATTCTTATTATAAGGAGTAATAAATGATTGTATGTGGTGAAAAGAGATGTGTATTCATTAAGACAGGAATTTGTTTCGCTCAATTTTTAGTGCTCAAGAAAAGGAGACGGGACTATTTAAAGAGAACAAAGTGGATAAACTTACAGAAAACTTGCAAAAACAGTGCAAGAAACTTCCATATCCTGAAGGGGCAATTTCAAAAGCCATTGTGAAATTTTAATAACATAGGGAAGTGTTCACCCATCTATTGTTAAGTTAATAAGCAGTCTAAAAATTGGCATGCACATTATAGAACCAGTTAAGCTTAAAACAAAAAAAAGATAAACTCACATAGAAAGAAGACCAGAAACATGTGCTCAAAAACATTAACAATGGTGTACACACACAATAGGATTATGGATGGTTTTGTATGTGTTGTTCTATCTGTCTGATTTGTTAAATGATAAGAATATAATTCCTTTATACAGAGAAAACATTTTTTTTACGTAAAATTGTACGTATATAGGTATGTT
Organism: Delphinus delphis; assembly: GCF_949987515.2. NCBI lineage: Eukaryota > Metazoa > Chordata > Mammalia > Artiodactyla > Delphinidae > Delphinus > Delphinus delphis. The sequence goes on along the minus strand of NC_082685.1, from coordinate 29,930,683 downwards.
AAATGTGCTTATGCCATTTTTATTATTCAAGTATGTTTTTAGCTTATTGATAATAAGGGAAATACCAGTTATATGAATGATCCTTGATGGAATTGCTAACAGTTAATGATGATATTTCATAGCAGAATTTTCTTGTAGTTTTGAAATCCCTCTGCTTTTCTTAGTTTTTTGTTTTTTTTTTTTAAGTTAGAAGAATTAGGTCACAAGGAAAGTATCAAAGAAGAATTTGGGTGGGGGGTAGAACCTTGTAATAAATATTAATTTCATTTCCCTATTAAAAAAGTATAAATTCTGTGCTTTCATTATGATATAACTACATTGTTTTAGCATTATTTCTCTCTATCATCAGAAAATAAAATTCCTACATTTTCAAAATGGAGTAGGTAGAAATATTTGTGGATAGCATGAAATCCTTTCAGTGATGATACCAGCAAACATCTCCAAGATATAATGTCAGATCTGGTTAATCAGTACAGTAAAATATGCTAGAATTAGTCTTGATTAGGAAAATAGCAGTCAAAGCATTCAACTCTTTTCACTTGCTGGGACAGATGGCCTATCTTTATGAAGGAAAATATCCAAAAACAACAACCCACTATCTTATCTTTCAAAATATGGTGCTCAGAATCATCTTGGAAAAGAGCTATTTAAGCCTAATAAGCCATATGCTCAATGAATTGATTTATTCCATTCAGTGGTATAGACAGAAAACTCTTCTTTGCAATGTCTTTATTATACCTACATTCCCTGCAACTCAATTTTAAAAATTAGCAAAGCTTCCAAATAACAAGTAAATAGTTGTAGAGGCGCAGCTTTTGTGTTGACAAAAGAGGGGGGAAGTTAAATGCATTTAAGTGAACAGTCTCTGATTTGCCAAAGATTCTCCCTATAGAGTTGACAGTGTGTTTGAAGATCAGATAAACTGACAGCTTCCTTAGTATACATAAAGCAGGCCTAAAATTATTCCAGAAAGAATCCCTAAGGAAGAATACAGCTTCCTTGTCATTCTTTATTTAAGTTAGAGGTTGACCGGGGGCTCAGAAGGAACTAACAATGTTTCTGGGTCCTTAAACAAGAAAGTTCATTTAATTTTTAATTTTATGTATTTTAAAGTACACTTCAGTGCATTGTATTTAGTGCTGTAAAGAATGCTGTATCAAAATAGGCAACTACATGTGTGTATGATTGAATGGAAACTGGACCTGTAAACCTCCAGCCACATCCAGATGATCCAATATCTGAAACCAAACATTGGATAGGCATTCCTTTGTTTTAAATACTGTATTCCCTAGAAAAAATTTTAAGTATAAATTCCATGAACAGAGGAACTTATTTAGTCAATTTAGGGAAGCAGTGTTATGAGATCAAAGAGTATGAGCCTTGTAACTGAGATGGGTTCCAAACGTGAGTCCACCATTTGCTTCACTGTGTGATGTTGGGCCAGTTACTTAAACTCTCTGAAGCTATGAGAGTAGAGGAGAGCATGGTGATATAAGTAATCAAAACTAAAGTAAATTTTAAAAATAAATTATACCTCATTTTTATATATAGATATGTATACTTATATAACTGTGTCTATTTTTTGATCATCTGGGGAATTCAATTTAAAATTGGTAGATCAGTTACTAATTCCTTTGCGCCTAGAAACACACACTATTTGAGAAAATGTGTCTTTTACTTTTAATTGTGTAACACAAACAGAATTCTGATCTTTCTGGGACATATTGAGTCTTTAACTGAAAAAGATGGAGTATCAGTCCAGAGGCAAGACCAAGAACCTGATCTAAATTCTCAGTTTTCAAAAGCTCTATATGTTGTCCCATTGTGTGTGTGTGCATGTGTGTGTGTGTGTGTGTGTGTGTGTGTGTGTGTGTGTGTGGTAATGAGAGGCAACTGAATGACTTAGCTTAAAATTTCTCCACGGGATTCCAGGAGATTTGAAGAAGTCTTTCAAAATGATAAAATAATCTAGAATACATTCATGACTCGCACTATGAGTCTGCTAAACCACATTAGCAAAACTCAGTTTTGGCAAAGCATAATCCTCATTGTGCAGAATACACCTGAAACCGTAAGGGGTTAATTTTTTCATCTCTCAGTTATTAAGTGCTCTATTACACTATATATTTATAATATCACGTTCATGTCTAAATGCATCTGTTTTGACTAAATTATTGCTGATCAAACCACGTATGTGTGTGGAAAAGGACAGAATATAGAAATACAAATGCCAGAAAAACATTGACTACTTAAATTTGAGTATTTTCATTAAAAGACATTATCAGGGCACTCCACTGATTGAGACTTTGCCTTCCAATGTAGGGGGTGAGGGTTCGATCCAGGGTCAGGGAGCTAAGATCCCATATGCCTCGTGGCCAAAAAACTGAAACATAAAACAAAAGCAATATTGTAACAAATTCAATAAAGACTTTAAAATTGGTCCACATCAAAAAAAAAAAAAAATCTTAAAAAAAAAAAAAGACATTATCAGAAGGCTGACCAAGATATGTTTTGTGGGTGCTTGTTTGGTACATATATCTCCAGGCACCAAATCCACCGTAGTGGGATTTGAAGTTTCACCCAGAAGCTATATTGAAACGTCATTTAGCTTTAACAGGTGACTTGACTCTCTCCAGTTCAGTGCACTTCTAGAATCTCCAAGTGTTTTCAGCAGTAGTTCTCAAAGTACAGTCCCCAGACCGGTAGACTCAGGTTAGTCACCAGGAAACTTGTTAGATAGGCAGATTCTCAGACCCCACCACAGACATCCAGAATCAGTCTGCAATCTGTGTGTCAACAAGCTCGCCAGAGGATTTTGATGCTCACTCAGGTTTGAGAACCACTGATGTAATGTCAATCTTGTGAACCAAATGCCAACTTTGCAAATAAAATGGGTTCTTTTCTTTCTTAAAAAGTATTTCATTAATTACTGAAAGACAGTCCAATTTCTCTCCCTCAGTAATCTGTCAAATTTTTTCCCCCCCGCAGATACCCTTTCAGTAAGAAAAATGATTGCCTAGTGACTTGTTACCACTTGTATTTGTGGGTAATGCCAGACTTTTTTGTCGTAATGAGATTGTCTCTTATCAATCTTGGAAGCAGTGAAAGAAAATATGGAATATTTTTAACTATGTTTCTCCCTTGAATCAGAAATCAAGGAAATACTCTACCAGGGAAAATAGAAAGGTCGGGCAGTTTGCACTTCCCAGTGGTTTGAAAAAAAAATGGTGGCTGTTAACATTTCTGCTAAATCAAAATTGATCTAACTTTTGGCCCAACCTAGCATAATTCCCTTTGAAATGTTTTGTCACGTCTGTCAGTTTAGTTATAGTTTAAGATGTTGCATGTTTAACTTAGGGAGATGAGTGCAGAGTCTGAAAATATGTCATTGAAAGAAAAAAAAGTGACTTCAGTTTATGAAAAAAATATAGTAAAGGGACTAACTAGGCATGTTTAGAGAACATGAGTATTTGAGACCCTGCCATGTGTTCATCTCCTGGAATAGAACTAAAGATTAAAAATTTATAGTGGACTTATATCTGTAATTTAACATCATTTATGTAAAAAAACTTTTATTATTGTACCTAATTTTGTACCGTTTGGGCATCTTTTTTTAAAAAGGCTTTATCTGTTTTTTTTAAAATTTTTACTGGTTCTGATGATCATTATGAATTCAATTCTATCAGTTTTTTACATAAATCAGAAGTTCTGTTAGAGGAATAATCTATTCCAGTGTTATAACTCAATTCATTGTTTCAAGGGGGTGATGTTGGGCCCCATCATTATTTTTAATCTCTGAAATAATATATAGGTCTCATATTGAGTAAAATATTATATAACTCTCTCTCTCTCTTAATGAGGCTACTCCTTTTTAAAATTTAGTTTACTGAAGTATAGTTGACTTACAATATTGTGTTAATTTCTGCTGTACAGCAAACTGATTCAGTTTTATGTATATATGCATTCTTTTTCATATTCTTTTCCATTATGGTTTATCACGGGATATTGAATATAGTTCCCTGTGCTATATAGTAGAACCTTGTTCTTTATCCATTCTAATATATAACAGTTTGCATCTGCTAATCCCAAACTCCCAATCCATTCCTCCCCCACCCCCTTCCCCTCTCCCTCTCTGTTTGTGAGTCCGTTTCATAGATATTTTCATTTGTGTCATATTTTAGATTCCACATATAAATGATATCACATGGTATTTGTCTTTCTCTGTCTGACTTACTTTACTTAATATGATAATCTCTAGGTCCATCCATGTTTCTGCAAGTGGCATTATTTCATTCTTTTTTATGGCTGAGTCATTCCATCACACACTCACATATATATATATATATATATATATATATATATATATATATATATATATATATATATATATATACACACATACACACACACCACATCTTCTTTATCCATTTATCTGTCAGTGGACATTTAGGTTATTTCAGTGTCTTGGCTATTGTGAATAGTGTTGCTATGAACATAGGGGTACATGTATCTTTTCAAATTATACTTTTGTCTGGATAATGTGAGGCCACTCCTTTTACATTTAGCCCAAGTGAGGCCATGTTTGTCAGACTCACTCACCACAGTGAGCACTATGAACTTGTAAGAGGTCAGGGCCCATGTCAGTGAGGGTACTAATGTAAAAGATTGCCAATTTGTGGCAACTCCTGCTGCATTATTATCCATGCCTGTGAGGCTGGTTGCCATGAATTGTCTAATTTGAATTCTCTGAACCATGCGTTTAATGCTCACAGACCTCAGGTATTTATCCAAACACATTGTAGGTTTACCTGCCTCAAATATCCATCCATCCATCCATCCGTTGCCTTCAGAGCAGAGCAATAAAAATGAAGTCAGACCCTATGCCTTACGTATGGAACCCGTGTGATTTACAGCCAGGCTGAGTATAAAATCATAAAACTTTCAGTACGTGGTTAATATATAACCATCAAAATAACAGAGTGCAATTCTAAATTTATGAGGCTGAACTTAACACTGAATATCAAATAAGAATCACATTGATCTCTGTAGTGGATGACTTAAAAACACATTAGGTGGCATAACTGCAAGACAGTACATTGATTTAAGCATAAAATGCATAGCACGCAATACTTTACCACCTAACGTTTCTCAATAATGAACAAAGCTGTTGTATATTGATGAAAGGAAAATTATTTGTTTTGTTATATTAAGTGCTCATGAAGATTCCTTGCATTAGGCTAGGCAAACATGATTTGAATCACACTTAGCAAAGGGTGACATTGGATGGACATTTTACTGAATTTACATTTGTTTCTCAAAATAGCTATACAGAACCATGATCTTGACAGTTTTCCCACTTTTTTTAATGTATATTTTTTAACATCTTTATTGGAGTATAATTGCTTTACAATGGTGTGTTCACTTTTTTTTTTTAACAAAGAGGAAAGATTCATACAAGGTAGGTACTGACTTTCTGTAGAAACGCATTTTGCTGTAAATTTTCTGAAACTGATAGAAGCAATTCCACAAGGAGTTTTAAGGTCAATATCTCTAAATGCATGAGTCTATCTTGTAAAATTATCATCATCTTCAGAAAATCTAAAAGCCTCTTTAAAAAGATAAATAATAATCTTATAATAAATACAAGTTTTATAAAAACCTTTGCAGTAGAAGAATCTTTTTTAAATTTTTACATTTATTTTTTTATTGAAGTATATTTGATTTATAATGTGTTAGTTTCAGATGTATGACAAAGTGATTCCGTTTTTTATATATATGTGTGTGTTTATATATATATATATATATACACATACATATACATATATATATTCTTTTTCAGATTCTTTTCCCATATAGGTTATTACAAAATATTGAGTAGAGTTCCCTGTGCTGTACAGTAGGTCCTTGTTGATTATCTATTTTATATATAGTAGTGTGTATTTGTTACTCCCAAATTCCTAGTTTATTCCTCCCCCTCCCACCTTTCCCCTTTGGTAACCATAACTTTGTTTTCTTTGTTTTTTTTTAACCTTTATTTCTTTAATTTAATTTAATTTTTTTAACATCTTTATTGCAGTATAATTGCTTTACAGTGGTGTGTTAGTTTCTGCTTTATAACAAAGTGAATCAGCTATACATATACATATATCCCCATAGCTTCTCCCTCTTGCATCTCTCTCCCACCCTCCCTATCCCACCCCTCTAGGTGGTCACAAAGCACTGAGCTGATCTCCCTGTGCTATGTGGCTGCTTCCCACTAGCTATCTATTTTACATTTGATAGTGTATATATATCCATGCCACTCTCTCACTTCGTTCCAGCTTACCCTTCCCATTCCCCGTGTCCTCAAGATCATTCTCTACGTCTGCGTCTTTATTCCTGTCCTGCCCCTAGGTTCTTCAGAACCACTTTTTTTTTTTTTTAGATTCCATGTATATGTGTCAGCATACGGTATTTGTTTCTCTCTTTCTGACTTACTTCACTCTGTATGAGAGACTCTAGTTCCATCCACCTCACTACAAGTAACTCAGTTTCGTTTCTTTTTATGACTAATATTCCATTGTATATATGTGCCACATCTTTTTTATCCATTCATCTGTCCATGGACACCTAGGTTACTTCCATGTCCTGGCTATTGTAAATAGAGCTGCAATGAACATTGTGGTAATATGACTCTTTTTGAATTATGGTTTCCTCAGGGTGTATGCCCTGTAGTAGATTGCTGGGTTGTATGGTAGTTCTATTTTTAGTTTTCTTAAGAAACCTCCATACTGTTCTCCACTGATAGTGGCTGTATGAATTTACATTCCCAACAATACTGCAGGAGGGTTCCTTTTTCTCCACACCCTCTCCAGCATTTATTGTTTGTAGATTTTTTGATGATGTCCATTCTGACTGGTGTGAGGTGATACCTCATTGTAGTTTTGATTTGCATTTCTCCAAGGATCAGTGATGTTGAGCATCCTTTCATGTGTTTGTTAACAATCTGTATATCTTCTTTGGAGAAGTGTCTGTTTAGTTCTTCTGCCCATTTTTCGATTGGGTTGTTTGTTTTTTTGATATTGAGCTGCATGAGCTGCTTGTAAGTTTTGGAGATTAGTCCTTTGTCAGTTGCTTCATTTGCAAATATTTTCTTCCATTCTGAGGGTTGTCTTTTCGTCTTGTTTATGGTTTCCTTTGCTGTGCAAAAACTTTTAAGTTTCATTAGGCCTCATTTGTTTGTTTTATTTCCATTTCTCTAGGAGCTGGGTCAAAAAGGATCTTGCTGTGATTTATGTCATGGAGTGTTCTGCCTATGTTTTCCTCTAAGAGTTTTATAGTGTTTGGCCTTACATTTAGGTCTTTAATCCATTTTGAGTTTACTTTTGGGTATGGTGTTAGGGAGTGTTCTAATTTCATTCTTTTACATGTAGCTGTCCAGTTTTCCCAGCGTCACTTATTGAAGAGGCTGTCTTTTCTCCATTGTATATTCTTGCCTCCTTTATCAAAGATAAGGTGACCATATGTGCGTGGGTTTATCTCTGGACTTTCTCTCCTGTTCCATTGATCTATATTTCTGTTTCTGTGCCACTACCATACTGTCTTGATTACTGTAGCTTTGTAGAATAGTCTGAAGTCCAGGAGCCTGATTCCTCCAGCTCCGTTTTTCCTTCTCAAGATTGCTTTGGCTATTTGGGGTCTTTTGTGTTTCCATACAAATTGTGATTTTTTTTTGTTTTACTTAGGTGAAAAATGCCATTGGTAATTTGATAGGGATTGCATTGAATCTGTAGATTGCTTTGGGTAGTAGAGTCATTTTTACAATGTTGATTCTTCCAATCCAAGAACATGGAATATCTCTCCATCTATTTGTATCATCTTTAATTTCTTTCATCAGTGTCTTATAGTTTTCTGCCTACAGGTCTTTTGTCTCCTTAGGTAGGTTTATTCCTAGGTATCTTATTCTTTTTGTTGTAGTGGTAAATCGTAGTGTTTTCTTAATTTCTCTTTCAGATTTTTCATCATTAGTATATAGGAATGCAAGAGATTTCTATGCATTAATTTTGTATCCTGCTACTTTACCAGATTCATTGATTAGCTCTAGTAGTTTTCTGGTAGCATCTTTAGGATTCTCTATGTATAGTATAATCTCATCTGCAAACAGTGACAACTTGACTTCTTTTCTGATTTCGATTCTTTTATTTCTTTTTCTTCTCTGATTGCTGTGGCTAAAAATTCCAAAACTATGTTGAATAATAGTGGTGAGAATGGACAACCTTGTCTTGTTCCTGATCTTAGTGGAAATGGTTTCAGTTTTTCACCACTGAGAACGATGTTGGCTGTGGGTTTGTCATATATGGCCTTTATTATGTTGAGGTAAGTTCCCTCTATGCCTATTTTCTGGAGAATTTTTATCATAAATGGCGTTAAATTTTGTCGAAAGCTTTTTCTGCCTCTTTTGAGATGATCGTATGGTTTTTCTCCTTCAATTTGTTAATATGGTGTATCACATTGATTGATTTGCATATATTGAAGAATCCTTGCATTCCTGTGATAAACCCCCCTTGATCATGTTGTATGATCCTTTTAATGTGCTGTTGGATTCTGTTTGCTAGTATTTTTTTGAGGATTTTTCATCTATATTCATGACTGATATTGGTCTGTAATTTTCTTTTTAGGTAGTATCTTTGTCTGGTTTTGGTATCAGGGTTATGGTGGCCTCACAGAATGAGTTTGGGAATGTTCCTTCCTCTGCAATTTTTTGGAAGAGTTTGAGAAGGATGGGTGTTAGCTCTTCTCTAAATGTTTGATAGAATTCACCTGTGAAGCCAGCTGGTCCCGGACTTTTGTTTCTTGGAAGATTTTTAATCATAGTTTCATTTTCATTACTTGTGACTGGTCTGTTCATATTTTCTGTTTCTTCCTGGGTCAGTCTTGGAAGGTTATACCTTTCTAAGAATTTTTCCATTTTTTCCAGGTTGTCCATTTTATTGACATATAGTTGTTTGTAGTAATCTCTCATGATCCTTTGTGTTTCTGCAGTGTCAGTTGTTACTTTCCCTTTTTTCATTTCTAATTCTGTTGATTTGAGTCTTCTCCCTTTTTTTCTTGATGATCTGGCTAATGGTTTATTAATTTTGTTTATCTTCTCAGAGAACCAGCTTTTAGTTTTATTGATCTTTGCTATCGTTTCTTTCAATTCTTTTTCATTTATTTCTGATCTGATCTTTATGATTTCTTTCCTTCTGCTAACTTTGGTTTTTTTAATTCTTCTTTCTCTAATTGCTTTAGGTGTAAGGTTAGGTTGTTTATTTGAGATGTTTCTTGTTTCTTGAGGTAGGATTATATTGCTATAAACTTCCCTCTTAGAACTGCTTTTGCTGCATCCCATAGGTTTTGGATCATTGTGTTTTCATTGACATTTGTTTCTAGGTATTTTTTGATTTCCTCTTTGATGTCTTCAGTGATCTCTTGGTTATTTAGTGGTGTGTTGTTTAGCCTCCATGTGTTTGGGGTTTTTTTGTTGTTTTTTTTTTCTTTTTGCAGTACGGGGGCCTCTTACTGTTGTGGCCTCTCCCGTTGCGCAGCACAGGCTCCAGATGCGCAGGCTCAACAGCCATGGCTCATGGGCCTAGCCTCTCCACGGCATGTGGGATCTTCGTGGACTGGGGCACGAACCCATGTCCCCTGCATTGGCAGGCAGACTCTCAACCACTGCACCACAAGGGAAGCCCGTGTTTGTATTTTTTACAGAGTTTTTCCTGTAATTGATATCTAGTCTCATAGCGTTGTGGTCGGAAAAGATACTTGATACGGTTTCAATTTTCTTAAATTTACCAAGGCTTGATTTGTGACCCAAGATATGATCTATCCTGGAGAATGTTCCATAAACACTTGAGAAGAAAGTATATTCTGTTGCTTTTGTATGGAATGTCGTATAAATATCAATTAAGTCCATCTTGTTTAATGTATCATTTAAAGCTTGTGTTTCCTTATTTATTTTTATTTTGGATGAACTGTCCATTGGTGAAAGTGAGATGTTAAAGTCCCCTACTATGATTGTGTTACTGTCGATTTCCCCTTTTATGGCTGCTAGTATTTGCCTTATGTATTGTGGTGCTCCTGTGTTCGGTGCCTAAATATTTACAATTGTTATATCTTCTTATTGGATTGATCTCTTTATCATTATGAAGTGTCCTTCTTTGTCTCTTGTAATAGTCTTTATTTTAAAGTCTGTTTTGTCTGGTTTGAGAATTGCTACTCCAGCTTTCTTTTGATTTCCATTTGCATGGAATGTCTTTTTCCATCCCCTCACTTTCAGTCTGTATGTGTCCCTAGGTCTGAAGTGGGTCTCTTGTAGACAGCATATATATGGGTCTTTTTTTGTATCCATTCATCCAGTCTATGTCTTTTGGTTGGAGCATTTAATCCATTTACATTTAAGGTAATTATCGATATGTATGTTCCTGTTACCATTTTCTTAATTATTTTGGGTTTGTTATTGTAGGTCTTTTCCTTCTCTTGTGTTTCCTGCCTAGAGAAGTTCCTTTTGCATTTGTTGTAAAGCGGGTTTGGTGGTGCTGACTTCTCTTACCTTTTCCTTGTCTGTAAAGGTTTTAATTTCTCCGCCGAATCTGAATGAGATCCTTGCTGGCTAGAGTTATCTTGGTTGTAGATTTTTCCCTTTCATCACTTTAAATATGTCCTGCCACTCCCTTCTGGCTTGCAGAGTTTCTGCTGAAAGATCAGCTGTTAACCTTATGGGGATTCCCTTCTATATTATTTGTTGCTTTTCCCTTGGTGCTTTTCATATTTTTTCTTTGTATTTAATTTTTGATAGTTTGATTAATATGTGTCTTGGCGTGTTTCTCCTTGGATTTATCCTGTATGGGACTCTCTGTGCTTCTTGGACTTCATTGACTATTTCCTTTTCCATATTAGGGAAGTTTTCAACTATAATCTCTTCAAATATTTTCTCAGTCCCTTTCTTTTTCTCCTCTTCTCCTGGGACCCCTATAATTCGAATATTGGTGCATTTAATGTTGTCCCAGAGGTCTCTGAGACTGTCCTCAATTGTTTTCATTCTTTATTCTGCTCTGCAGTAGTTATTTCCACTATTTTAGCTTCCAGGTCACTTATCTGTTCTTCTGCCTCAGTTATTCTGCTATTGATTCCTTCTAGAGAATTTTTAATTTCATTTATTATGTTGTTCATCATTGTTCGTTTTCTCTTTAGTTCTTCTAGGTCCTTGTAAAATGTTTCTGTTATTTTTTCCATTCTGTTTCCAAGATTTTGGATCATCTTTACTATCATTACTCTGAATTCTTTTTCAGGTGGACTGCCTATTTCCTCTTCATTTGTTTGTCTGGTGGGTTTTTACCTTGCTCCTTCATCTGCTGTGTGTTTATCTCTCTTCTCATTTTGCTTTCCTTATGTGTTTGGGGTCTCCTTTTTGCAGGCTGCAGGTTCGTAGTTCCCGTTGTTTTTGGTGTCTGTCCACAGTGGGTAAGGTTGTTTCATTGGGTTGTGTAAGCTTCCTGGTGGAGGGGACTGGTCCCTGTGTTCTGGTGGATGAGGCTGGATCTTGTCTTTCTGGTGGGCAGGACTGCATCTGGTAGTGTGTTTTGGGGTGCCTTTGACCTTATTATGATTTTAGGCAGCCTCTCTGCTAATGGCTGGAGTTGTGTCCCTGTCTTGCTAGTTTTTTGGCATAGGGTGTCCAGCACTGTAGGTTGCTTGTCATTTAGTGGAGCTGGGTCTTAGCATTGAGATGGAGATCTCTGGGAGAGCTTTCACCCTTTGATATTAAGTGGAGCCGGGAGCTCTCTGGTGCACCAGTGTCCCGAACTTGGCTCTCCCACCTCAGAGGCACAGGCCTGAAACCCAGCTGAAGCACCGAAGCCCGAGCCTCAGCTCGCAGCCCCGCCCCAACGGGTGAGCAGACAAGCCTCTTGGGCTGGTGAGTGCTGGTTGGCACCGATCCGCTGTGCGGGAATCTCTCCACTTTGCCCTCCGCACCCCTGTTGCTTTGCCCTCCTCCGCGGCTCTGAAGCTCCCCGCCTCTGCCACCCTCAGTCTGTGCCCACCAAGGGGCTTCCTAGTGTGTGGAAACCTTTCCTCCTTCACAGCTCCCTCCCACTGGTGCAGGTCCTGTCCGTATTGTTTTGTCTCTGTTTTTTCTTCTTTCTTTTGCCTTACCGAGGTATGTGGGGAGTTTCTTGCCTTTTGGGAAGTCTGAGGTCTTTTGCCAGTGTTAAGTAGGTGTTCTGTAGCAGTTGTTCCACGTGTAGATGTATTTCTGATGTATTTGTGGAGAGGAAGGTGATCTCCACGTGTTACTCCTCCGCCATCTTTAAGGTCTACAATTTTATTTTCTTTGTCTGCTTTGTAAATAAGTTCATTTGGTTAAAGTTTTTTTTTCTTTCCCTTTTACGGTACGCGGGCCTCTCACTGTTGTGGCCTCTCCCGTTGCGGAGCACAGGCTCCGGACACACAGGCCTGTAAGCGGCCATGGCTCATGGGCCTAGCCGGCCCGCGGCATGTAGGATCTTCCCGGACCGGGGCATGAACCCGTGTCCCCTGCATCGGCAGGTGGACTTTCAAGCACTGCGCCACCAGGGAAGCCCTGGTTAAAGTTTTTGATCGATTAAGGGGAATTTGGAAATCCTAATAGCTACAGGTGTTCGGGTAATGTAGGTAACATAAATGGACAGAGTTGGTTCCATATGAGTTGAAAAACAGTAGCTAACACTTAGCCAGAGATTCATGGAACCATTAGAATGCACTAGGACCCTGGTTAGCTGGAGAATAGTGCCTTACTTATTCACTTCATTTGATTGTTATGTCTGGGTCCCAGGTCTTGTGTTTTGCAATAAAAGATAGAAGTGCAGATTTGTGTATGTAGACTATTAATTTTAAATCATTGAAAGTAAAATTAAATGCAAAATAATAGGTACAGACAAAATTTAAGCCCTCTTAAGTCAGTTTTCACTACACGAACGGTTGGTTAATGACCTCTCATCTTAGGGCTTCTGAGGACATTGCTCCATCCAAAGGAGCAAGAGTCATTCTTTCCACTGGTGGGAGAAATCAGTGGAAGGATCAGATATATTCATATGTTCATAACTTACATGGGAAGTATCACTTTGATAAAAGCTCAGTTAATATGAAAAGTTTCTTTGCAAGCTGATTCTCTTTCCTCACGAAGTCCGTACAGGTAAAAATCATTGCCAAGACAAGTGGGTAACATTTAATTAATCCACATGTTATTTGCAAAGTAAAGCTAGATGCAAAGTTGGCTGACACACTTACACACTTGAACTTTTCTGTTGATCTCTGTTCCAACCATAGGATAATTTGGCAACTCCATTTTGATAGAAAGGTATTAAAAGGAAATTGTACTATTTTTTCAAATAAGTGACTCTTCTAAAAATGTACTGTAGCTTTTACTGTACATTTGAAAATATATGCACATATTTGTGATATTGATTTTACCTGTTGTATACCTCCTAACATGTTTTCAAACCATTTTTTCTTTATAATAAATTAACTTATTACACTCTTCATGACATGCAAGACAGACTGTGATGTTAAAGAATAATGTTTTCTAATTATCATTGACATTTGCAGAGAAGATTAAAATTTAATAAAATTAATTGTCCATTCTTGAATGGCTCACTTTGTAGTTAATCATAGAACTCTGATTTCTTCTACTTACTTGAAAACTTTGGAGTTCCAATGTCTTATTAATATCCAATATGAACCCGGCACTTAGAAAAAGAGTTAGTTTTGTTCCCCTGTTGACATGGTTAATATATTCTAAGCAAAAAAGTATTGATTTTGAAAGAAAATTCTGCGGTTGTAATTTCCAACTGAAATATTCAGAGGTAACCTCAGCTAACTTATTAGGCAGTTGTCTTCTGGAGGTTATGTCGGATGGCGAGGAATGCAACCACCTCACCGAGGTACATCTCTAGTAATATAATTTGAAGTGCTAGGGCCCCTTGCATCCATTTCTGAATCTATTATTAGTTGATTAAATTAACTGGCTGGATCAGTACAGTGAGAAGAGACACAGTAATGATATTATAGAATTAGTATGCTATGATGAATTGTCAGGAGAAGTAGCTGTGACAGCCCTGTGGCCATATGCACTTAGCCATGCAATTTATAGTCATTTGGAGAACCAAGGACTTTTCAGTTTGGGTTAGGAAATTTGTTCCTGCTTTTGACGTAGTTTGAGGGATATGTGTATAAGAGTGAGGCAGGTGCTTAGTGGCAATCCAGGAAGAAATCAAGTCTCTGTTTTTAGATACTGGCATTTGGGTGATTTTCAAAGAATAAACCACAGTATATGGATGCCTTTATTGTAACAGTGCCAATTCCTTTCAATAGATTTATAGGATAGTGCAGGTTCTTTATGGTTGTGGAAGATAATGTTACTTTGGGTAAGATAAAAGTAAATGCGATCTGGTATCACAATTTCCCTGCTTATGGAACACTGTAAATTCTCATCTATGTATTGCATTTACAGCAATCCTGAAAACATTGCTGGGTTGTTTTGATTTAGATACATTTGGGGCTCCTAATGGCAAGGAGTTTTTAAGCAACTTAAAATGTAACATTACTTTTTTTTTTTTTGCTTTGCAACTGTTTGCAAGATAAACGAACTGTCAGATGCTTCTGAAGGGCATATGATGGCAGTGGTTGGTGATGCAGATACTGGTGGCATAACACCACATTAGGCCAAATTTACTGCAGGATTCCCAAAACATGTACAACTGTGAAGTCGCCTCAATACTACCATTGCATGAGAATTATTCCCTGGCTGTGTTTGTTTTGTTTTTGTTTTAATGTTTACTAAGAGCATATTCAGGAGTACAATGGACATGGGTACTGACATTCTTAACTCCAAACCAGATTCATGCAGAAAACTACTCTTTTTCTTTTAGTATGCTATAGAAATTTATGTGTAATTGATCCCTTCTATTTGTCAAGCAGGACTGTCATTTGATCACAAAGCAAACCATGGAGTGTTTTTTTTTGTTTTTTGTTTTGCTTTTCTTAGTATAGTTATTGCTTCCATCAACTGCTAAATTGATTCTGAAATTTCTACGAAAATCTAAAAGAAAATGTTGTCTTAGTATCTTAATGTATGCCTTAGCCCCTTCACCTTGTCCCTAACTTTAATTACCCAGAATTACAAAGTTAGAAGAGCTGCTTGATAACTCTGTCAGTTGGGTTATTTCACTTTGAAGCTAATAGGAAGACACCTATCAAGCCCTCCCTTTTGTCAGTCTCACCAGTATTCTTCCAGCTCCCTAAAGCCCTTATCTGGGAGTTATTTTCGACTCTGCTCTTCACCTTCCACGTCCAATTTATCACCAACACCTGCTGATTCTTTCCCAGCAGAGCCTCTTAGATCACCCCTTCTTTTCCATTTCTAGAGCCCCATCCTGCCCCCTTTCATCATTCCACACCTGGAGAACTGTGCCACTCTCGCACTCCATCTCCCTGCCACCTCTCTCCCCATGCCAGGAGGGCCTATATATACCAGGCTGCCAGATGGATCTCTTAAATATTGATTATATCCATTCATATTGCCTCCCCGTAGCACTGAGGCTTTTGCTTTTTCTTATTTCAGCCTAAGGGACTTGGGCACTTTTTTTCTTGTCTCTCTCTTCCCCTTTCCTTAGCACACATAATTGGCTAATTTTATTTGTCATTTATAATTTTTTGATCCAGGCACTGTGCTAAGTGCTTCCCGTGTATTATCTATTTTAAGACTTATACCATTCCTGCAAGATAAGTGGAATGGTTCCCTTTTTATAATCAAGGAAACAGAGGCTCAGAAATGTGAAACAACTTGCCCATCAACATGCAGCTGTAAGAGGTAGAGCCAGGGTCCAGGGTATGCGAATCTGCCTTTGCAATGATACACTCAGGCACCATGCAACACTGGCACCCTTGCTGGTACGGCTCTACTGCCATTACCTTTAGATGAATTTGCATTCTTTTTTTTAAAATAAATTTATATGAAGATATTTCTAAAACACACACATACGATCACACATTAGATGCCATATTTTGTAAACATTGGATCACTTTTATTTCCTTCCTTAATTCATGTTTTATTTTAAAATGCCCCCCCTCTTCCTTAGGATGTGAGAGGGTAGGTACTTGCTGGTTTTAGCAGGATTTAAGAGCCAAGGCTGTATGGACAGAGGATTTGATACATTTCTAGAGTTTCTTTTAACTTGTCAAGGGCACACCTAGAGCATCTCTTCACAGAGAACATCCACTTCTGCATTTGACATGTAACATGATGCTTTCTGTGGTGATAGAAGCAGCAGGTGATAGAAGGTAAATGGAAGCCCATGTGTGTCATTCCAAGGCATTGTAGGTAGAAAATGGGAAATAAAGGAGGAAGGATAGCTGAGAGATTCTCTGACTAAAACATTTGAGCTTCCACTGGAGAAGACAGTGTGTTAAAATAGGTCCAGGGAATTTGAAGGGAACAAGGTCTTCCATTAGGACTTGGGAACAGATGTCACTTCTCAAGATGGTCTTCAAGTCCTCCTCAGGTCCCAGACAACCTTAAGGTCCCCTGAAGCATGAATGGGACTCCAAAGATCCAATATTTCATATTCATTTTTTTCTGATAATTCATGTCCCTCATTCCCTTTGTGCACATTCAGAGACTGACCGTGGTTTTTCTTTGACATTTCTGTATTTATTTTTAGTGCATTAATTTGCATTGAATAATGTGTCACTTAGTGTTTTTGCTTGTCCACGTGCAGCCTAGTCTCCATCCCAATCAAATTTAACTGCTTTATAGAGACGTATGGAGTCAAAATAATTTCCATTCTTCCAAACAAGACTTTGTACCCATAGTCCCTAATGAAGGTGAACATCCAACTCACTAATTGGGTCACATTGTAAGGATGGCTTTGTTGCTGTATTTTAATGTTTCCATTTGGTAAACCACAGACTAATTATATTTTCTTCCATTTTGACACTTGAGAAAGGCAATGTTTTGCAAACAAACCTCTGACCATTCAGCCATATCCAGAACAAAGAGCAGAGCATAAGTAGTGAAGAACCTTGTGCCATTTGGAGGACATGGAGATTTGGATACTTTCAAAATTTTATGTGATTGTTGGATTCAATCTGTCCTTTTCTCCTTTATAACTTTTTTCTATAAAAAATATTAATGTGTTTTCTGGAAGGAGGAAAATATTAATTATTCTTAGGATTTGTCTTGTTTGGCTTTGAAAGGTCAAGAACAGGGAAATCAGAATTGGTAAAAGCAATTGGTGATGAGGGTGATGAGTAAATCATGTAGCATGCTTTGGTATCGAGAATGAATATAAATCATTATCCTATAAATATTTATCAGTGAACAAACTTATGTCTTTTTTTAAAGTTATGATTGCTTCAGGGTAGTTTAAACTTTAACATTAAATACAACAGATCATTTTATTATTATTATATTTTGTATAAATTTATTTATTTTTGGCTGTGTTGGGTCTTCACTGCTGCACATGGGCTTTTCTGTAGTTGCGGTGAGCAGGGACTACTCTTTGTTGCAGTGTGCGGGCTTGTCATTGCAGTAGCTTCTCGTCTTGCAGAGCATGGGCTCTAGGCACAGGGGCTTCAGTAGTTGTGGCATGTGGGCTCAGTAGTTGCGGCTCTTGGGCCCTAGAGTACAGGCTCAGTAGTTGGAGCCCGTGCACTGCAACAAAGAGTAGCCCCCTGGGGCTACTACAGCAAAGCCCGTGTGGAGCCCAGGCTTAGTTTCTCCGCAGCATGTGGGATCTTCCCAGACCAGGCCTCGAACCTGTGTCCCCTGCATTGGCAGGCGGATTCTTAACCACTGTACCACCAGGGAAGTCCCCGACAAAGCATTTTGGGGAAATTTAATAATTTGAGTGATGTAGATAACCATATTAAGCAATCTAAACTTAAAATTATATATATAATAAAATATAAAATAGATCTATATATGAAAGATTATATATACACACATAAAGATAAAGATAGTAATTTACATCAATGGCTAGATATCTACAAAGATAAAGTTTCATCAGCATCATTTCCCATTTTGCTTAGAGCTCTGAAAAGCCCTGCTCAGTCAGAATGCCTGAAACAAAGAGATGGCTTTGTTTAAAGTTATATCAGATATTTCAGCACATCCCCTGCCTAACTTTGTGGAAAGTGCATCCATTCAAAAGCCAGACAGGCCTAGATTGCAATCCTGAGTTTTCACATCACTTTCTGTGTTTCTTTGGATGAGTTATGCGACTTCTCTTCAGTAAACTTGAATAAAACTACCTACGTTGTAAGGCTGAGATGATCCAAGGAGGGAAAACCCAGGTCTCACTGGAACTAAAATCAGGTTAAAAGACAAATTACAAGTAAGGAGAGGAAACTCACTCCAAGTTCTACCAAATGGTAAACATTCCAGGACTCCGCAGCAACAGAGAATTTTTGTTTTTGTTTTTCTCTTTTGTTTTTTTTTGGTTTGTTTTTTATGGAGCAAATTAGAATTAAGTTGAACTTTGAAGGAAAAATAGTAGTCAAAATGGTAAAAGAAAAGAGAGTAAAAGATAAGGGTGTAAGCAGGTACAGAGTTTTACACTCCACAAACTGTGGTCAGTCACCTAACAAATCAGGATGCCAGAAGCTAGAGTATTTTGCAACCTGAAAAGCACATGTCCTTGAAACATAGACAGCTAGTTGTTGCCCTTTGGGAATGTAATTGTGGGGTGTCAGATCTTTTGAGTCTTCTAGAGAATCCTGAAATCCAGTTTTTGAAAAGCCCTCTGATTTTTGAATAACGTTAATTAAATTGTTAAAGCGTTCTAGGACCAAATCAAAGAATCACGTGGATTTGTGGATGCTTATCTCTTACTATACTGTGAGGCCCATGTCTCCCTGTAATAAGTATGACACAAGGGTGGTGTAGCTGTCTTTCCCCTCTTTTCAGCAGCGGAACCCTGGAAGTTCTGTAACCTCACCTCCTACCAGTCCCCTTTGCCCTGCCCCTTCCCAGCCACGTTATCTTTCAATACGCCAGACCACACCAGTTTAGGAAGTTTTGCCCTAGCTGCTCTCCCTGCCTGGGTTGGTCTTCTCCTGGATACCTTCCCGTCTAACCCTGTCTCCTACAAGTTCAAACGTCAAGGCTATTATGTATAATTGTAACTCCCGTCCCACCTCTGCTCTACCATGATATCCCTTGTCTTTTTTCCATAGTACTAAAACCCTCCAACCTACTACATAGTTTACTTATATAACACTGATCTGTCTCTCCTGCTGGGATGGTCGGGCAGGTGGAAGAAATCTTTGTTTTGTCTACCAACAAAACTAAAACTGAGCCTTTAGGTTGTACACACTCAAAGCATTTGTTGCAAAATGAAATAAGTTAATGGGTAAATGAATTCATTTATGGTTTAAAGGCCATCGTAGAAAAGGATAGACATTTTTTAAAGTTCGAGACGAAACTGAATGAACCAGAGCAGAGAGGACCTTTGTTCAAATTCAGGATCGTGGGACCAGAGTAGTAAGAATTGGAAAAGGCTTATTAAATTGTAAAAAGTATTTTGAGGACCCAGTTAAACAGTAATACTGTTGATGCAAAAACTTATTCTCTGATTAATAAAACTTGTGTGAAAAAAAGAAGTATTGTTGACATCTCAAAAGAAACAGTCTAATTTAGGCGCTGATCCATGCTCTTCAGTATTATTTCTCTGACAACAGCAATAAAGATAATTATATTTGAGTGTTAATGATTGTTTTGCAAAACATTGTTCTGACAGAGTAGGCACTTATTCCAAAATTAACATTTCCACTGTATGCACATTAACCTGGCTCTCAGTCAGTCACTTAACTTAAGTGCCTATTTTAGCTCCATTGAACTAGAGATCAGACTAGTCTTGGTGTGGCATCTTATAGGGTGTCGTCCTTGAGGTTTTTAAAGAGAGTCAAGTCCACTCAACAGGTGGCCCCTCTTTGAACCTCTAGAAAGAACTGTAACGAACATAAAGATATTCAGTGGGCAGCTTAATCTGCTAATCCAGAGCACAGACTTTGGAGACCAGTAGTCTGGGTTTAAAATGGCTCTTCCACTCTGAATTCCTAGACAGTTCATCGTGAGACTGTTTCCTTATCCATAAAATAGAGATAATGGAAAAATCTACTACATGAGATTATTGTGAAGATTGCGAGCTAATGCATATAAAATTCCTTAGCATACTGTTCTCAAGTACCACATAGTACTTTTGGTAGTATTCCTAGGAAGGTTATGATTACCTTCTCCATTGATAAGGTATACTCATGGCTTTAACAAGTTGTAATCATATCTGTTTGCCATTTGTGATAGTGGTGATGGTAGTTTGACAATTAGAACCGTTATTCTGTTCCAGTTGGATGTAATCTAATATCCTGGCTAAAAACCAAAAAAATATGGCTAGCATTTTCACAATACTCAAAATACTTTAGATGTCTACACTGTGCAGTTCAACATAGTACGTTCTCACTGTCCCCAGTCAGCATCCCAGGAGGTCTGTTTATTCAAGCAAATCAGTATATCCATGACTTCAGCTATGAACCTTTAGGAACTTCAGTAGCCCTAAGCTAATAGGTAGAAAGCTCCCTACCTGCCTTTTCAAGGGGTTTTCAGCTCTTTCCCAATCTCTTATATTGCCCAAGTGCTTTGCAGCAGTGCATCGTCACGCAGCCTCTCTGTGCATCCTGGAGTGTTCTCTAGGATGCTTGAGTCTTTATTTCACATTTCCCTTCCTGTGAGAAGACAATTCCAGGTGGGAAGAAGAGGGAGTTACTAGGATGCACGCCACCGATAGCAACAGTCTATTTGATGTCCATTTCATGAAGAAAAATGTAAAGTGGAGTGACTAAAGGCCTTAATGTGAGATGCCCCCTTGAATCTTAGTGCATCCACGTGAATCCTGATGCCAGGGCTGCAAGGAGCCCACTGTCAGGGTACAGAAAATGAAGACCTCTCGGCTTTCAAGTTTAAATGCCTTGCTCAGCGGGGAGTCCAGAGAGATTTGTTCAACTGAAATGAGCTTATAATCGGGCTTTCCTCCAAAGATAAGGAAGGACAACACCCTGTAGTTTTATGATGCGCTCTTACCAGGAAAACACAAATAGATTTCTCTGTGTTGGTGCAGTGTTGACTCCTGCTCCGGTATAGAATATTTCAAACTGCAATCAGGAAAATTTTCCATTTTAGACCACTAAGAAGAAAAAGCCCAACTTGAAACTAGATTTTTTTTTTTTAAGCAACACATAAGAAATACAAATCGTTCGTGTCTGCCTTTTTTTTTTTTTTTTTCAATTTCTTCTGATTTGGAGGGTGTTCCTAACACTTGCAATTATTCAAATGAAATGATTTTAGCATTTTTAGGGGTCATAGAGACATTTACTCAGCGAAGTTAGCTAGCTTGAAAGACATAAATTAACTGCTAATCAGTCCTTAATGAGAGCTGGATGGCATGATGTTTGAGCACTTGTCTGTATGAACATACCAACCAGCCACGCCACCTTTTGGACTCACCGTTAGTAGACTAGGTTGATTTTGAGGTGGATAAAATGCATGGCTAGATATTGTGTCCACCGTGAGGTTGGCAGGCTGTTGTTTATCACAAGATTTTAATGTTATTAATGAACTGTTAACAAGCTGTCGATTACGATGTTTATGAAAATTAGGGAAAGAGACATTGAAAGATTGATGTGCCTAGCGTTAAGAATGCCTCCTTGAAATATCACGATGTTAATAATTCCTCTTTTAATAACTGTTCTTAAACATTTGCTCTCCTTTACCACTGAGCTCTTCCCAAGATGTGTGCAGTGGGTTTTTCCATTGCACACATCTTGGGAATGCACACATTCTTCAAGGATGTGTGCAGAGAACAGCACAGATCAATCTGTAGGAAGTGTTTTGCTCTATGTTAGCAATTCTGGAATCATTTCCATTCAGCCTCGGCCATGAGTGAAGTTCAATGTTAAGTGTTCTGAAATTCACCTGTAACTATTTTATGATTCTCACGTGGGACTTACAGTTTTCCCTTTCTTCCCACTGGAGGCTATCCACTACGGTAAAAGCATTGCTTCCCTCACCCCTACTCCTTAAGTGTCCTGCACTGACATCAGCTGCCCCAAATCCCAGGCCTCTTTGTAGTACTCAAGATCATCTCTTTAGAATAAATCCTTTCTGTGGTTGTGAACTGTCAAATTAAAAATATTTCTTTCAAATGTCTGCTTCTCTGGGGACTTCTCTGGCGGTCCAGTGGTTGAGACTCCGCACTTCCAATGCAGGGTGTGCGGGTTCATCCCTGGTTGGAGAGCTAAGATCCCGCATGCTATGTGGTATGGCCAAAAACCAACAGAAAAAACACAACACATTTAGAAAAAACTGAATAAAATTAAAAAACAAAACAAAACAAGAAGTGTGCTTCCCTGCCTATACACCCAGACGAAATGCACTGTTTGTGGCCACTACATCCACTAACTCTATCTTTCTTATATTTTTTTTTATTTCAAATGCTCTTCAGTTTGTTGACCTAATACATGCCCATGCATCCTTCAAGGACCTTTACAACTCTTATATTTCTCTATAGTTCTTTTTATCTCCTTCCCCTGGCAGAGTACATCAGTCCCTTTTTGCAGTGTCTCCAGAGTACTTTAAACAAGTCAAGTGTCTTCCACCATCACCACCTCCTACCCTCCATCAAAATGTGAGCTCCTTCAGAATCCGGTCTGCCTCATATTCATCTTAATGAATCACATTTTTCAACATTAGAAAAGAGCCACCTCGTGACACTTTTAAAGAAATTCTGCTCAGACTTATATTTTATAATAAAACTAAGGTTATTAAATGGTTCCCAATATTTATAATAATTTTGCTGCAGTCTCATCACTTTTATTTTTAATTGTTATGATCAGAATTTTATCCAGATGGTGATAATGAGAGAGCAACCCTTTAAGAATGCTTCACCTCACAGTACAATTAAAGCAGACATCTTCTAAAGGCTCTTAATATTCCCCCCAGAAATGTGAAATTACATCTTGTTTTGTTTCGTGAAAGTCATGTTTTCATTATATGAAATTGGTATTTTATGTGAAAGAAAAAATCTTCTGTTCAGCTTTGAGCATGGAGACTTGTGCACTTCTTAGCATATTACTTATTCCAAAATTATTGAAAATATTATTCTTGAAGTTTTTTTTTTTTAAACCATACTCTCAGCTCTGAGAGTTATAATGTTTCATAAAGAAAGTATCATAATCTACAGAAAAAATCATGCATTCATATCTAGTTGAAATGATGGATTAAGCTGTTTTATTATAAGTATATCAAAATGCGATAAATATTTGCCAATGAAATGTAGTTATCATAACGTTTTGCACAGTGCAATTTCATGTTAATGTCCAAGAGGAATATGGATGGCTTTATATGTTTGATTATAGTACCTGCTCCGCAGTTTGAAAAATTTATTTGTAAGTGTTGAAAATGTAAATAGGAAAGTTTCAGGTATCTATGAATTATTTCTAAATACCACTTAACTCCTCCCAAGACAGATGAGGGCAGTATAAAACTGCAATTCTGATGACTGATAAAACAAGCCAGACAATTAAAGGCAATAATCCAATAAACTGAAAGAAAAAAGTGAATCAGCCTTTTGAGAACCAGGAGGGCGTGATGGAAAGAGCTGGGCTGTGGGGTCAGCAACCGTCTTGACCACCTAGTACCTTCATGTCTTCATCTATAAATGGTGGAGATCATGCCCAGCTCCTAGGATGACCCCGTGGATGAAATAGGTTAATGATAATAAACAAATAACACTCCATGCTTGCTGTGTGCCAGGCCCTGGTCTCATGCATGCTTCAATTTCTATTCTTTCAACTCTAAATAACATATAGTTTGTGATGTTTTGGTATGCTCTTGTTTTTTATTCCCCTTAGACATTTGTGGATTACCTTCCTGAGCATTTGTGCAATTTATGTAGAAATAAGATAAAGGACAAGGTATTCTATTAGTCCTTAATTCTACAACTTCATGACTATATGAACTTGGGAATATTACTTAACCTCTCTATGTCTCAAGTTTCCTCAACTGAAAAATAGCGGCTGCTGCTGCTTCATATGGGGACAGGTGCTTTGCGAGGCTGTTGTGAAGATTAGGTGAGATCATGCCTGTGAAGTACTTAGCACAGTGCCTGACCCATAGCAAGTGCTCAGTCACCTCTTATTGTTAGTTGCACAGTCCCAGCATTATTATTACTATTGTGAAGGCTCATGCGGTCTTTAGAAACCCTGCTGTATGTAAGAAGTCAATAGAGGGAAATGGAATATTTTGTGGCTAATCATTTTTGCATGTATCACATTCCCCTCGTATTTCCTTTTGTTAGATTCCCAATCTTAGGCTCCACTTTTCATGACAGGACAAGGAGTATGGATGGCTTTATATGTTTGGTTATGCTACCTACTCTGCAGTTTGAAAATTTTATTTGTAAGTGTTAGAAATGTAAATAGGAGAGTTTCAAGTATCAGTGAATTATTTCTGAATACAGAGAATAAATTCGGATGACAAGGAAAACCTGGAGTCACAGAGGCACAAGCCTGCCCGTTTTCCCCTTGTCCCACTGTCTTAAAACCTTTAAATGTCCTTTTAACCTGGGTAATGGTAGCTTTGTCCTTCCTTCCTCCACCCACACCAGTGCTGTTAGGAATTGAAGGGGCTTCAAAATAAGCTTAAGATCCAGGACTCCCTTTGTTCTGCCCCTAGACACCAAGTCCCGGAGGAACACACTGCAGTCAGTCTCTCTTTGAAATTCTAATTAATCTACATTTTAAAAGTGTTTTTTAATCTACATCACTCAGATTTTCAAGAGCTTCTCCACTGTTATTAGATGTCATATTTCCAGCCCCATGTTTGTGATGCTTAACTACGGCCCACACTCCTAAATCCTCCAGAAGTCTCAAGGGTTCTAAATGCATCCTTCCCAGTTTGCACTAGCATCATTTTTTCCTCTCTTGATCTCTTCCCACAAGTCAAAGAAGTCGTTCCTTGGTGACTCGTAAACACCACTTTTGGCAGACAACTTATTAATCTGATCGTTGTTTGTGGTAGCTGCAAGATTGTCTCTTACACTGATGGGGAGAGGAGGCTCAAAGTCGACGTTATTTTTGCATTGACTTTAAACATTATTAAAGGATTCAGAAGTTTATAGAATTATG
The DNA here is from genome assembly GCF_949987515.2 of Delphinus delphis. Lineage (NCBI taxonomy): Eukaryota > Metazoa > Chordata > Mammalia > Artiodactyla > Delphinidae > Delphinus > Delphinus delphis. The sequence continues at coordinate 29,905,444 of NC_082685.1, read as the reverse complement.
ATGATATGAAAGACATAACAGTCTTGTGGGGGAAATAATGAAAATGCCCATTGTGGGAATGTATTTGCAAAAGAAAATTGCCTGTTTTTCTGTACATCCCGAGTGCCTGCAGTCATCTACTTTCTTCATCTACTTTGTCCAACATGTATGATTGACTACTCAGTCAACCAAGATTTAGATTCTTCATTGTGAGCAACGCCATAGTAACGTAATCCAGTACCACTCTTCTCTGCTCTTCTTTTTCTTTTTGTCATCTAAGTTTTCTTTTTTGTTGTTGTTTTTTTATTTATTTTTTTATACAGCACGTTCTTATTAGTTTTCTATTTTATACATAGTAGTGTATACATGTCAATCCCAATCTACCAATTTATCCCACCATCCCCCCCACCTCTTTCCCCTCTTGGTGTCCGTACATTTGTTCTTTACATCTGTGTCTCTATTTCTGCCTTGCAAACCGGTTCATCTGTACCATTTTTGTAGATTCCACATATATGCGTTAATATACGCTATTTGTTTTCCTCTTTCTGACTTACTTCACTCTCTATACATATATACAATGGAATATTACTCAGCCATACAAAGGAACGAAATTGGGTCATTTGTAGAGACATGGATGGACCTAGAGATTCTCTGCTCTTCTTACTTTATCTCTCATGTTGGTGTTTTTAGGAACGGGAGAGAACATCAGCTCCACTAGTTTAAAAACAGCATACGGCTGACAACCCCTTTCTGTTCCATATACTCCTCATCTATCTTGCCAGCATAGCTTTTTGGCAAAGCAGTATTTTTGTCTGAAGAAGAATATATTGCATAAAAATAAAATGTTGTCCATAGGGCTGTGATTTGTAAAGAGATTACAGGGAATGATCAATTCATGAACCCATTCTAGTCAAATACTGCCTGTCTCTAGAATCAGGCTGATTTTGTGACAAAGCCACTTTGGCTACTAACTTACTACAGGATCTTGGGGAAATTATTTCAACCTCATCTAAATTCCTCATGTCTCATAAGTTCTGTAGTATGTTACTTCTCTATACGCTGCCTGTCTTATAGTAAATGCTTAATAAATATGCCTATTATTATTGCCATTCCCAATTATTGTTTAACATGATATTTTCCAAGAATTATGGAGGTCTTATAGTGCCTGTGAGACATATCTGGCTAGGTACTGTGAGTATTAAAGGCTACAAGTCTGCCTGTAAAATATATTTCTTGTAGAATCCTAATATTAGTCACGCTAATATTGGTATTAGATAAAAATGATACTATAGCATCACTTTAAATATGTGCACTTCTGTTCAAAATAATATTATTTTAAAAGTATATTGCAACTGTTTTATTAAATAATATCAGATTTAAGCATTTTGATAATGTTTTCATACCATTTTGTATGTTATTAATTTAGTGACATAAATAGCTTGCCTTTCAAGATCCTAGAATAAAAACCACAAGGACAGATTATTCCAGATGTGGTTCCCCAGCTGGAGTACTATGAGAAACAGGAGAGTGGATAGAGGGCATCATTTGGTCAGGATGTGTTCATATGTCCAATTTTTAGTTTCGAAAAAACAAAGAAAAGATAGGAAAAAAAGAGGGCTGGAGGGAGGGTAGGAGCAAGGAGAAAGAGAGTTAGTCAACAATAACAATCTCAGGTTTCAGCATCTCGTATTCTATTCTATTTTTCCATCCATATTCACTTATTGAGCATTTCCTCTGTGCTTTTTTTTTCAGTTGCTATTAATTTTTGCGTGTCTTTTAATATCTCAATTTTGAGTAAATACTCTCTTCTTGCAGAAGACAAAATGGTATAGAAATCGAGATCGTACAGTCTCCCCAACAGATTTTTTTTTTTAATAAAAAAGCAATTACTCTCACTATTATGGTTACATGGAAACACTTGGTAGGAAATGAATCCCAACTGTCTCTAAACCAATAAGGTGCATTCATAACTCTATGCTTGGGACAGGTGCAAGCAAATTTCAGTTCTGTACATTTTTTTTGCAAACTTTAGCAGGTTACTGAAATTCTTAGAGAATGTCATCGCCTCGGTTAATTAATTAATTTATTTATTATTATTTAAAAAAAATTTTTTTTTCACCAAGCCAAACATTTGGCCATATTTTTATTTACAACATATACTATAAACATATACAGTATGGCTATAAAAAGAACATTTTTAAAAAAATTTAACTGTCAAGAAAGTGTATAGTGTTATAATACTATACTACATGTTCATATTTTATTTCAAATTGGTTTGCTTATCATCCATTTCAAACCATTAAGAGTTAAATGCTACTTAAGGATAATTAAAAATTACCTATTTGCATTATTAACAATAAACCCAACAAATTAATAAGAAAGAATCATGTCAAATATTAGTATCCAAAAAAATGGGCTTTTTCAGAAATTATTATATAAAATATAGCAGCCAATTTCAGTTTATTTTGCTCTGTGATAATGTACATATGCACTTGAATAGGATTCTAGCATTTGCTTTTGGAAGATACTTTTAAGAAGTTCTTTGATTTCTTAAGGTCCAACAACTGCCACACCCAGCCAAATCTAATCCAACAGTTCATGCAATGGCTTTGGACAACGAATCATTGAGAAATCCTCATGATCTGGGTAGAGTTGCATGTTCTACCGATATTACATATGATGGAAAGAGACATTACAAGCCAATATCAAAATTGTAGCAAAAGAAAATACATACATTCAAATCAGTTGTGACAAAGGTTTTCTACAAATATTTTAAATGTCATACTTTTAGGAAACCAACATTTAATGTGTATTTGGATTTTACAGTATCTATACTCTAACTGAAAATTTAAGAGTAGTCAGATGGAATTCAGTCTAGTATTGCAAATCTTTCCGTTCAACATTATTGAGCACCCGCTATGTGCATAGCACTGTGCTAACATTTTAAAAGTCGAGTATTAAGATCCTTATCTTTACCTAAGCATTACCTTAGTGTGAGGTAAAAATATATTAAATTAGCGTTAACTCATTAGTTTGCTTGTGGTAATATATGTAATCCTGTGCCAGCTGGCGTCCCTGTGCCATATAATGAGCTTCACTCATTCACACACACAAATATCTGTACACCAACTGTGCCAGGCATTGTGCTAGTCACTGGGATACCATGATTTGGCATATGTTCAATGAATGCAAATTAATCTCAACCTATGCAAAACAATTGGAAAACTACCTTACTTTTCTAAAATGATCACCTCTATTTTTAAAAATAGCATTCAGTCTTTAAATATGTTCATAATCAGTAGCACGCATTAGTTGAATACCTAAAATATGCTAGTAGACCCATGAGCTGGAGCAGCAATTCAACGTCTTTTTTTTAACATCATCTATGTTCACCCACAGTTGATTACTTAAAGAAGTTTAGAAATTGAGAAAACAAGAATTTGAAATTTCACAGGTGTCTTTGCAAAAGTGAAGCATGATTAGTTTGCCTGGGATACTTTTCCAGTGCTGTCATATTGAAGGTTTGAATGAGGTATATGGTGCATTTGATTTTATCTCAAAATTGAGTAGCCTTGTTTTAGGAATGGGGGGAAGAAAACGTATTTTCTTTATCCCTGGCGACCCTTATAAATGATATCCACCTTGAATAATTGTTCAGTCGAAGCCGAGCTCAGTACATAGGGAAAAATATATTTCCTCTCTTTTTTAACAGTGGCCAGAGCCTCAAACAAGGTAGTGGCATGCTTTGTTCTTTTGGACTCCCAAATGCTTGTGGTAGTTCCCTGATAATATGTGTTGTCACTAATAAAGATAAAATTCTTCTTCATCAGTAATGTCCTCTGTCCACAAAATATTTATATACACATATAGTTTTACTTCTCTCTTCTAGCAAATCTATAAATGGAATTTTTGAATGGAAACCCTATGATATAAATAACTTAAAGCTTTCTCATAGTTTTACCTGCTTTGCAATCAGCCGTTTTCTCCTTCAAAATCAGTGCCTCTCATTAAGACTACTTCTGGCAGGGATGAGGGTCTAGCATCAGTTTGTAGAAAAGTGGTCATGATTTTGCCTCTGGGTTTGTTTTAATTGTTCCTCTCTATGCAGTAAGGTTTGTGGCTTGAATAATAGAGAATTCATTTGTAAGCTTTGCCTCCTACGTTTCTCCAAAGATTGTTGTGAGGACTAAATTAACCCCAAATTACTTATTGCACATCAACTCTGTGCCAGGCCCCCCTCAAGGTGCTGCAGACATAGGTGTAAACAACACAGTTCCCACGTTCATGGAATTTAATTCCAGTGGGGAAAGCCTGAACCTGAACAGGACAAAAATCACAAGTAAGGACTGCAGAATAGAAAATGCAATATGGTAACATGTGAGTAAAGCATCAAAGATCTTCTTCAGGAAGGTCATGGAAAGCTTCTCTGAAGACATATTGTTTGATCTGAGTTGTGAATTATAAGGAGGGAGGTAGCCACGGACAAACCCAGGATAAAACAACATGTCTGAATGTCCTGAGAAGAATGGATGTGCAGTGCTGGTGGAAGGAAAGGGAATCTCCATAAAGCCTTATATGACTGAGCTGGAGGGCATAAGAGATGAGACTGATGAACGGATGGTAGCAGAATCATGTAGGGCCATGATATATAAGGAGTTTTGATTTTATTTTAAATGAAAGCCAAACCATTGGAGGGCTTTTGGGGTGGGAGTGGCATGGTGTAATTTACATTTAAAAATAATAACAATATATGCAATAATCTACCAAGATTGAATCTTGCCTCTGTGACTTACCTCCCTAAGCCACCATTTTGTTACCCTTAAAATGGGCATCATTATGATCCTGTATGGGCATCATATGATCATCATCACTCGTATGGTAAAGATGAAAAAGGCAATCAATACACACTGCTCTGTCAGCGGTAAGCCTTCAGCAGACAGAGGTATTCAAAGAAACACTTAGGTCTCTCTTAAGTGTCCCCTTCATTCTCTAACCTGGACCATTCATTAATTTATTTTGTGCTCTCCTCCTCTCCCTTAATGTCTGAAATTTTTGACAATTTTCTCTGAGATTCATGGCATTCGGGCCTCTGGAGATAGCAGGGGGCCCGGTTTACTGTCTGTTAATTGTAGCTGTTCTCTGCTGGAAGTGCCATCACAACTAGAATAACCAGGGAGACTGGGAGGTGGTGCAGCCTATTAAATGGCCCCATGGGGCTGCCCTAGCAGCAAAAATCAAAACAAACAAACATTGTCCCAAAACAGGTTTGGGCGTTAGGGGGTTTAAAAATGGACATTTTCCCATTAATAACGTATCAGTTAAACTCTAATGTGACAGCTCTCAAAAAAGTCCTTCTAACAAAACTATTTTGAATCCCGAATCATTCATTTTGCCTGCATATGTCAAAGCCAAACCACGCCTAGCAGATAATTTGGTCCATAATTTCCAAGGGTCCAGGTAACAGCAAATAGAAATAAATAATCTGCTGCTATCCCATATTTCCAATGTTTCTATACAAGCTAACTATTTCATGGAACCTGAGAAATCCAAAAGTGTTTAATGATTCAAAATATCTAGTTGAATAGCTTATATAGAAACAATATCCAAATAATTAAGAATATTTTGCCCTCTGTTTTTAAGAGGAGTCCCAAACCTAAAACCCTACATAAATAAAGAAATTCATCCTTTAACCACGAATCTTTATTGTTAGGCTAGCCATAATATTGCTATGAAATTTTCATAGTAAGGGCAAAACATTTAGATTGTAGGGCATTAAAACAATTAACGAATTTCTTTTTATTTGAACCATTACATACAGAAGCAAATGATATACCTTATTTCATTGCTTGGTTAACATCAGCCTGTGCAAAAGAAGGATGTTTTTCAGAAGAGAATTACAAAATAGATAAGGTTGGTTTCCCCCATATTTAACTTGATGGCAAGGAAGCCAGGAGAATTTCTTTGGAATGTTAAACCTGGGATGAAATTGTATCTAACTGTTAGGAAAAACATGGATGGGGAAGGGGAACACATTAAAAATCTTTTATGTAAAGTAAAGAAAATTTACTTTAAAAAATGAGATTATATCTGTACAAACACAAGATTGAGAAAACGGTTTAAATGGAAGGAAATGTAAGATAATTGTTTTGCGTTACATTATCCTCCTCCCTCCTTGCCTAGCTAGTGTTTTCTACAAATAGATTGCATTTGATCTTGAAATGTGTATGAATACCTACCTATACGCTCCTATCCCTGTACATAAACACATATTTATCAATTTATATATCCACGTACATATGGATCACAACTTAGGAAGCACAAGGTAAACTTATTTTTCCTACCACCTACTATTCCTAAAAGGACATTCTCATACAGAATGCCTGCAACTAATATTTTCACTACTACATCACAGGAATAAAAAAAAGTTTTATTCTTTGATGTATTGACAGTGAGGATCATTACTACTTTACACTTAAGTAAATGATTCTGGGCTATTTTTTCATTGTATGTTTCAATGCTTTCTGTAAACTGAAAGTCTGAGTATATATCTACACTTGAGAAAAATAATGGCCAAGATAAGAGAAAATATATAGAAGTTAAATTCTAATGCAATAAAACCTCCCCTGGAAATAAACTTTTACCCCTGTTCAATTACCTGCTTGCCACCATAGATTTTTTAGGTGACATTCCCAATTTGGAAAAGTACAGTAAGTGGTTTATACCCACAAAACAGCTCATCATGGATGGACTCGCTATATTTACATCTGAGTTACAAACACTTGAAGTTTGCAGCATGAAGCAACCAAAGATTGAAAAGCAAGGGTGTTTCATATCACTCTAAATTATCATTTCCATAGATACAACCTTTATCATTTCTTCTCTGCACTTAAAAAATAAAAACCGGTTAAGGTAACCCCACTGCATAGTCTTCTGCTTGTTGTACACTTCACTGTTACAGAGTGAATCAGCTTGGCTAAACGTACTCATTAGTGCCCAATTTGTTTCTCTTCGTCTCTTTAAAGAAACCTTGCAAGCAGTTGGAGCACTTATTTTATTTTGATTCCACAGTGGAAAATGGTATTCACATAAGTAAGCATATACCAAACAAAAATAAATCATTATTTCTTAGATGACCAATATCAGCAGGAATCTCATATACTTCTCTGCTGGAGTTGATTTCCAAATTCATTGAATAATTATTGGTGCTGCTTTTCATAAGTGAAAAACATCTTTCCCTTTCTATTCTGGTTAACTTTTAAATGCTACCTTTCCTCCTCATTTCCTCAACACTTCTGAGAATTATTTGTAAAGGAGGGGGGAAAATGAAACTTCATATTCAGCAAATGTTAAGGTGGTTAGATAGAGTATAATCCATAACAACCACTCTCCTAGCCCTGAAATTTAAAGTTTTTCTTAGGAGCCTTCAGACAAAGAGTGTCAAGTTAGACTATCAATAAACAGAATCAATACCAATTAATGCCATAATGTTTTAAGGTAAATCTGGAATTTATTAGACTGTTTTAAAATATAGCACTTAGATTATTAAAGTTCTATTTTTCGTTTGCTCTGCCAAGAGAAAAAATACATTGTTGTTTCACTTCCCAAAGGATTAATTGAATTTTGCTAATAAACCTTGAGTAAATTTGGAACAATAGGCATAAGCATTTCTATATTCCCCCCTTAACAAAACTTATTAACAGCAGGTAACTCATATTCCTTGCCTCTCAAGTGAATTTATAAGACGCTGATTGGTTTCAAGTCAGTTTTACTACAGATTAGACATTGTGGCCACGTTACAGAAACTGAGAGTTCTCTACTCGGTTTAGAACTTGAATGAACATTTTTAATGGCTGCTGTGTACAGTGTATTGTATTAGGCACTATTATTGAGAAAACTACCAAATAAGACTTTAAAATTAATTCCAGCATTTAGACTCAGGAAGGGTAACAGTGGCAGGTTGAGATTCTGTCTAATGTTTAGACTCTTTCTGTATGTGCTATTGCTCCTTTGAGGAATTTTTCTCCTTTTATGCTTTTGGTTGATGATCTTACATTTTTGAGCTTCTAATTAGAAGGGAAGCTGAAGCAATTTAAGGAATGATTTTTACCAAGTTAATTTTTTTCTTGAGGTAAAGCCTGAGCATAGTTAATACCCAAACATAGAGCAATGTAACATTTGTACTATTTGTATCTTTCCAGCAAATAGATATTTATATTTATTTCCATATTTATCTATTTAGCTCCTAAAGTGAAAATATAATATTAACATAATTCAAAAAATAGTAAGATAAAATCTAAGAAACATTTTGGAATAAAATATCATAATGCACATTAGTCATTGCCCTTTTATTGAAAAAACTCCTTATTGTTAAATCGATGTATTTGCAAAAAATACAGTCCAGTCCAGATCTATGAACCGTCCAGGACTAACTCAAATATGTCTTTTTTGAAATTAAAAAAAGGTCTATGTAACTACAAAAAAATCAATGTGATAACATACCTTTGAATTATTCTGCCGTGGAATCCCTTTATCTCTTTACCAAGAAAAAATTTTCATATGAATATGAGTTTTAATTAACATGATGGACGGGGTACTTTACAGATATTCTAAAATATCTTAATATAAACTGTTATTAAATAAAACATATTTGAAATTATAATAATGCATTAGATAATCAAATAATTTAATAATACATGAAAACATTTTCAAACAAAATATATTTTCATTAATATTTTACTCATAAAATACCCAAGCCAAATTGTTTCTAAATAAGTAATTATTTCATATTTCAGATATAACCTGAAAAAATGAATTTATGTTCAGTTATTGAACTTTTGAACCTCATAAAAAATCATTTTAAAAAAGATTAAGAAATCTGCAACACAGAATGGCTTACCCCTGAATTTTATCCAGATTTAGTATAATGGAGGCTCTAGAAGTATTGATGGGACATATAATTCATGATTTCATATTCATAACATAGCTGAAATTTAGAATATATTGTTATTTATTGGCAATATCTACTCAAACACAAAGAGACTATTATATAGTTAGGTCAAATTCTATGAGTTTCTCTAACCTTATGGGGGAAAAAAGATAGGAAATTATAGACAAGATTTAGATTAATTTGAGGGTTGAATTGAATATGCTATATGACCCATCTATTTCCTTGTCCAAAAATTAGCAAAATAGCAGATAGAACCACTTGGCTAGAGAGAATGTATTTAGTAGTTGAATGCAAACATGATAGCCATATACGTAGGTGCTCCAACCTAGAGTAATCTTCCATGTGTGTCTCACTTATTGTGTCAATTGTGTATTATTTTAAACAATTTTCCAATAAGCAGATCAACTTCCTAATGTGTGTCTTATGAATTTTTCATGGGGGAAAATGAAAGGATAGTATGATCAGAGAGATTTGGGGAATGTTCTCCATATTTGATACCTTCAGTACATGAAAGTTCTCAGGGTTCTAACAGAGAAGACATCTCTTTATCACAGTGTCTCCCAAAATACCATTTACCAAGCATTACTTATTAATATTTCTATAGAATAACATAGTGTGTGAAATCCCGCCGTATAAAATGGAGTCTACTACTAACTACCTGATAATCCAGTCTACCTTCAATTTCCCAACTTTAGTTTCATCAGGAAATCTGTACAGCAATCAGAATGAACTATGTATTTTTCCCTCCATGAATCCCCAAGATGTTCCTTTCGTGTGCCTTTGTTCACATTATTTCCTCCATATGGAATGTCTATTACCTCTCTCTCTTACCTCTGTAGGTTCAAATCTAAGTGTCTAGTAGGTGTTTCACACATACGCTCACATAGATGATATGCCAGTATGAGATTCTACGTGTGCAGCTATGCAATCAACAATATCAGATGAAGCTTGAACAAACATTTTTAGTGCCTCTGAACATTGTGTATTATGCCAGGCACTATTATGAGGAAACCAGCCAAGCAAGGTTTTTTCCATGTACCACATGAGAGAATTAGCACTGCCGTTTTCACAGGAGGCAGAGAGCATCAAGTTAGACTTAGAGAGAGGGTAGGACATAAGTTGTATCTCGATTAAATAATCTACCTGTTAACTTTCTTGCAAATGTGAGCAGAAGCTCTAAAATCATAGGCCCCCTGTCTGTAGTGAGTGGGAAGACTTAGAAAGGAGATGGTTTGCTTTGTAGACATGCTTCACCTGCTTTTGCGACTAAGAAACAAGAATCTGTGTGGGTTGCTTTCTAAGCTGTGATTCAATGAATCAACAACTGTTAAGGGCACTAAATCCTATGGTGAAAACACTTTGAATTGAATCCTGTCTCTGCTTATTGTGATATTAGGAAACTTACTTAACCTTTCTAGGCTGGTTTCTCCCTCTGAAAACTGGAATAATAATACCAATTTCCTAGAGTCCATGCATGAGTGAATAATGAACTGTATATAAATACTCAAAAGATTGGCATGTGGTTAAGTTCTCTATGTGTGGAAATATTATTAATAACATTACCCTTCTTTATCCTTTTGCTACTCCTTCCTAAGTCACAAAGAATTCAGTAGCCTTTCATGAATATTCAACACTTTGTCTGAGACTCATGAAGCATTCTTAACCATCTATATTCTTCTTGAAAAGAATAAGATTCTAAATCATTACCAAGGCCAAATTTTAAAAGATGGAACATTTTATCTATAATGCATAATTGCCAATTCTAACTCAGTTACAGTATAAAGGCATTATTTAATTTAATTTATACCTTTGACCATGTCCTATGGCTGGAAAATAATGTCTTCTTTTACATGGTAGTTCTAACCTTTCCCCAATTACCACTGTCTGATGTTTTCAGACATAATTTGTTTTCAGTAAATAGATTTTATTTTAAGAATGTCTATCCAGCCCTTTATATGTTATAACCAGATCTTGTTTTAATAACTCTAGATAACAGGGTCCTATTTTTTCGTCTCTTCAATAGTATATTGAGATCATTCTACTTATAACAATTTAATGAAAATAAATGTTTTTGTGTTATTGAATAGAATTTCCATAATACAATGAGTTTCCTGAGATAAAAGCTTCAAGGCTAAGTGAAATGTAGAACAAGGACAATGATTCTAATGGAGAGATGGCAAAACAGTGTTTATCTAGGGTGCCAACTGCGACTCATTGGAAATGGCTTCCAGGATCCCTATATAAAAAGGATGATTCAGGCTTAGGAACAAAGAGTGCCATGATGGTCCTAAGTCTAGGAGCAGGATATGGTGGATCTTGAGCTTATATTCATTTTTTCCTGTCCAAATTAAACTTATGTGTAATATCTGTAGTTACTGGGGAAATGTAAAATATATGAAATACCAAGAATATTTTCCCTTCAGTATTGTAGTGACTCTTCAACCCCCTGACAAGAAAAAAGTACTATATGTAATATTAATCGTGGGCAGACTTTTTCCCTCTTTTAATTTTTTTCTTATGTCTTCTATCTTCATCCTCTCTCCCATTCTTCCGTCTTTTTCCCTTTCCTGTTCTGCTTTTAGATTCCCTTACTTTTCTTTTCTCCATCTCTTTCATTTTCCTTCCTTCTTTAAGCTTTTTTAGCATCTACAGTGTGTGCTTACATATGAATCCAGGTGCCCAGGTAAATCAAGAGTCTGTGCCACATTTGAACAGTAACATTGTTTGGTTGTATCTAATTGCTCAATTGTAATTAGTCCTGATCACATAGAGGACTCCAGGTAGCTTTTCCTAACCAGGGTATGGATGTTCCAAACTGCTCTTTGCTAACCCCTCCCTCAACTGCCCAGCAAGCTAATGACCCAGGAGGCATCTGTTTCCCACCTGACTCCTCAAGGTCATGGAGAGCTGGCTGCTTTGAAAATGCTTACATGCTCATCCACCCATATCATCTTTCCAGGACTGCTCTCCTTTATGGAGAGTGAATTGCCTTTTGGGTTTCCTAGATATTAATCCAACATCTACTTGAATATTAACACTTTCCAAGCCCAGACTAAAGGCAATTTTTGCCATAGTGTTGACCATATTTTAAAAAGTAATATAGCAGAGGTTATTTTTTGTTTGTTTGTTTGGGGGTGGGGGGGGCAGGAGGACAAGTAATATTTTAAGGAAATTTAGCATTAGCGACCGACTAGTACCTGTCTCTACGGTAACCAAATCTTAATAATTTTCTATTCTTTGCATTCAGTCAACTCTTTATCTTTCAAGTAAAATTGCTGTGTAACTCTACGGATGTTTTCGGAACTCACTCATCAAACTATATTATTGTATATCTTGTATACTCTGTTAGCATGCACTTCCTTGAATATAATTTTTTCAGCGATTTTTCTACACTTGTATCAACTGAACTCTGTAAATCCCCTTTTATCAAATTCTGATGAGGAAAATCAAATGCAAAGTAATTTTGTTCCCCATTTCATCAATGGATAAGTTACTGTTACTGATAAATTGTTCTGTGATATGGTCTTAACCCTTCTTCTCAGGTAGAAATGGGAGCGAGAAAAATTATCTCTACCTTTCATATGTTATGGTGGTAAAGGGTGTGGGAAGCCTTTCTCTATTGAACAGTTGTTGTTTTTTTACTCTGCTGTATAATAATTTTATTTTTCCCCTTCTGAAAATGAGTTTTGTGCTCTTCTTGTGAAGATGGGTAAGGCAGTGGAGGAAAGTTATTCAATTTTCTTTTGGGAGAATGTTGTAGCTACAGAGAAGGGTCACAGCTAGAGCATCATTTGGTGAGTTTCCCTAGAATCGGATGCCTTCTCTGCCATTTACTTGACATGTACCCTTGGGTCAATCTCTTATGCTTTCTGGGCCTCAGATGTTTGTTTCAAAACTTTAGTTATACCAAAGGAGAAAATAATGGAAAAGAGCATACTCTTCTCAAAAAATTGAATATTATTAAACAATTTCTTCCACTCTGAAAACCCTACATATGGAAACCCAAGCCCTTTCCTCACTTCCCCACAGGTGATCATTTTTATAAATTCCTATCATTTTTTACTTGCTTTTCTCATCCAGTGTTTTCTGAGATGGGGTCATACACATCGATACATGACTAGATTTCATTCCTTTCAACTGCTTATAGCATTATATTACATGAGTGAATCATTTATTTGACCATTTACTAATGATGAATGTCCATGTTATTTGCAATATTTTGTATTACACAAAATGATATGATAACCATCCTACGTACGTGTGGATATCTCTCCATTGGTTGATAACTAGAAATGGATTTGCTAGAGTACAAGGATGTCAGTTTTTAATTTTAGTAAGTATTGTCTAGTTGCCCTCTAAGTAGCTATATCACTCGAGCTTCCACCAATAGTGTAAGAGATGTCCATTTCCCTCCAGTCTTAGCAACACTTGATACTATTGATCTTATGAAAGTTTGACATTTATCTGCCGATTTTATTAGAAAATATTATATCATTTTACTAGCATTTCTTGATTCTGTTTTTATTTAAATCGATACAATGAGAGACTTAGGTTTCTAATAAAATAATAATTAATTAATTTTAAAAGAACTTAAAATGTATTAGAGATTTGAGATCTTTGAGGCATTTTTCAAAAATAGCACTATTTGCTTATGTCTTGGAATTATTAGTTGGGTAAAAAGGGAAACTGTATAGTATGGTCAAATTTCATTGAGAGCTCTCACCTCTAACCTTCTCAGTGCAAAGGGGCCTGTTATCTGTGTAAGCATCCCTGTTGAGTTTACCATGGGCTGGTTATGAAGATGTAGGAATCCTACCCCAATTATTCAGGTATCTTGACTTGGAGTTGTGCAACTTGCTTATATAGGAATGGTTTATGAAACATTACCGTTTCTGGGCTAAAAATGAAGTTGCTGTGCATACAGAACTTTGAAAATGCACAAAATGTCACACTGCCTAATGGCCTTTGAAAATTAGCCATTTAGGTCAAGAGGGAGATGACGATAAGTTTTGTAATTCTGTGAAAGTCTTTCAAGTGGTCAGGACATTTCAATAGCTTGACATTTTCTCCATCTGTTCTACGTTTTGAAATATGAAACCCAAGAAAGTGAGCACCCATGCAGTTCTGGTTGGCTTCTGTATGGACTTGGTAATGCTGGTCTAGCAGTGGTCCGGAAATGACCATGTAGGTGTCAGATTCACACCCAAACTTCTTTTTGTTAATAAAGTTTTTTCAGGACAACTAAGAAAAGCCCACTTGTTTAGGTCTTGTCTATGGCTGCTGGCCCTACAAAGGCAGAGTTGAGAAGTTTCAACCGTGAGGCCATCTGATACAAAGTAAATTATTGGCTGCCTGGCCCTTTACAGTAAAGGTTTACTAACCCGGGGTCTACTACACACGTGATCTGAGTAGACTACATTCTGAAAGTTTGAGAACTAATTTGTGAATAGATACACGGATCCTGTGTTTTTATTACATTGAAACATTTAAAGGACTTTGAATAAATCTCTCAGCAGATGGATTATAATGGTGGGAAATTTACAGTGAAATTTTGTTGATAAAATATTTTTTGTTTGTCCTAAAAACAGGTGAGGATTATAGTACAAGTACTTCTGAAAAACATCTTAACTGGTGGAAAGTACTAATTTAAACAATGTCTTTTGTTTGCTATTATTTTCTAGTATATTCCTGAAATAGTATCCCCTTTAACTTGAACAAAGGAGCTTATTATACATGGTGACTCTTTAACTTTTAAAAGTTAAAAAAAGACAGCTAAATTATGGTTTATGGATTTTTGTAGTGTTTAACGGTAAAAAATCTGTCTTCTGATTCCTCCAAACATACCCCAGTAAGTTAATTCATTATGTTCAAAAAGGCTTACTTAAAATAGCATTAAATATTAGTATATTCATTGGCAAATAAATGTTTAATAATTATATTTTGTATTTCCTCAATTCATAATGACTGGTATTATGGCAATAGATAAGTAAGGTAGTCTCAAGAGATTTTAGTAATGCAAGAAAATAACGCCAGCCTCAAATTTTATCAACATAGTCAAACTATAATCAAAGTCTTATTTTTTTATATTTCTACACATCCAGTGTCCAGTAGACTTGTCTCAAAGTCATACATATGTACACACACACACACACACACACACACGCACGCACACTGTCCTGAACTCTGCCATGGTAAAAGAATTACGTTGGTGACTTTCATATGTAATAGATGAGTAAGCTCTCAACCAAGAAAAGTCAGACATTTGGGGACAATCAGGTTTCAATATGAAACTAATGAAATGTCTGGACAAAAATCAGAAACTACTGTTAGCAAATACCTAAAATAAAAGCAGAAGTAATCACACCTCAAACAAATGAAAGTTAAAAGAAGCATCCCAGCTTCAACCTCATGTAGAGAAAGAACTCACCCAGAAGTAGGTTACTGACCCGAAATAAATAAAACCAGATTTCTATTCCAAAAGTTGCAACTCTCCAACTTCCACTAGTTCCTGTCATGTTGTTGGCAGTAATTTTCTTCAGAAAACACACTAGTAAGAGTTTATGCTGACCAGGAATAGGAGAGGAACTCCGTGTCTTTTCTAATCTATAACCAAATACCTTGTGCTAGGTAAAATCTCACTGAACTTTTGCAGTAAATGAACATTTCGGCAAATATTAAAACAAATTATTGTACTGAAAATGTGTTTCTAGAAAAATAGTCACAATATCAGTATTATCAGATTCAATGTGTACACTGAATCATACATATTTTTCCTTATTTATATTCAAGTGATCACTGGCACAATTTCCCTGTGCCTCAGTTTACCCACTTGGAAAAGTGTATATAATAATGACACCTACCTTATAGGGTTGGGGAGACAATTAAGAGTTATTACACATAAAGCACTTTTAAAAGTCCTGGTATATAGTGTTCCATCAATTTCACCTGCTTGTAGTAGTAGTATTAGTAGTAGAAGAACTAGTAATAGCAGTTAAAAGCATCTTCAGATGTCCCATATTTCCCAGTTTAGAGTGTAAACAAATGATACCAATATTAACAGATGCACTGTCCTGAGTCTTCGTTGTAAGAGAAAGATGTAAGCCATTCATTTGTTTATTCATTCTAGAACCACTAAGCAGGCTTTGTCCTAATTCTGGGCAGATATATTGGACACAAGCACAGTTGCACAGTTTTCTCTGCTCTCAATGAGTGTACATCCCTGGAGGGGAAACAAATTAAAAGCAAATAATTTCAAAGCAATTCTATCTAAGACAGAGGTAGGAACTATGAGGAACTTGGTAGCAAATAACTAAAAGCTGTTACAAAGGGACTTCATACATCCATTTTTATCCCCCCAGCCACCCTGCAGGGTTGGTCTTATCATCCTCATTTTTCATATGAAAAAAACGTGATGGGGATGTCACTAACCTAGATTCATGCAGCCAGGGTATGGCAAAGGCAGGATTGATCCTAGGTCTTCAGGGACCAAAATCCATGGTTTTGCAATCCCTCAGACTTTGCTTGCCTGGATCAGGGTACTGAGAGTGTTGGCTAGGACATTGCTTACTCCATGGTGTGGCTGCCCAAACCATCCCTAGTCTGGACGCCACAAATGGAGCAGAAAGAAACATGGAGAGAAGCCATTTCATTTTAGGACTCTTGACTGCAGCCTGTTCGTCTGGCGTGATTTCTTCTCAGTGCTTATGTATATGCTAATCACTATGGCTCAATGTGTCCTTGTAAATAACAATGCTGTGGTGAAATGTTTAATCTTCCCTGGGGTTGGTGGACCTCTTCAGCAGTTGGTCTAGTGATAAGCTGAGCAATGGGAGTGTAGCTTCTTGTTTTCCTGAAACCACGTGTTGACAAGAGTAATGAATGACTGATACTGAAATACAAGTGATTTGAGTTGGAATGAAAAAAATGTAAAAAGTTTGAATTCTGTTTTTGGCTGAGTTTTCTTTTTCTTTTTGTTTTCCTCTCGGACTTTAAACTTTGAGGGACCGGTGAAAGGCCATCTACTCCCTTTCTCGTCTGTTGACTGGATCTCTTCAGACGGAAGAGAATAATAAATTATTATTCTGAAAATAAATAATAAAATAAATTCTGAATAGTCCTCTTTAGCCCTCCCTCCTGGTGCCCTATCTCTAAAGCCTGGACAAGAGCTACAAATATAAATAGTGGCTCCTTGCCCCAGTTTCTGTATTTGTTTGGCATCGATTAAATCACTCCACCTTCTAATTTGGAAAGTTTATCATTTAAAGCTCCATCCACACATCTCCTGGGCCAAAAGTGTGTTAATTTATTATACTATTCTAAATATATGACTTGGAACTGATATTTCACTATCCACCAGCAGTGTTTCATGAAGTCTGGAAACCTACCTTCACCTTCTTCTAATTGCCTTTTGCCTGAACTATTATCCTTAACCATTTCTCAATGTTTTATTATGACTGCTTTCAAACACACAATAATGTTGTAAGAATTATTACCTAAACTTTTTGGAGAGTTGATACCCATTTAATGTCTAACTTTGGTAACACAGCTATCATCTTGATTTTTGCACTCACCCCATCTCAGTCTTTAAAACAAATACACACACACACACACACACACACACACACACAAACGGAGATGCTTGCCAGGGATTAGAATTAATAAATGGTCAGGAATGTGGGCTTTAGAACTTATTAGACCTGGTTTTAAAGCTTAGCTACATTAGGTAAGCCTCAGAACCTCTCTAACATCCTACTCTATGGAATGAGGAGGGCAAATCCCACTTCAGAGATTACGTGCAGATTACGTAAGGCAACGTGTATTAAAAATCTGGCACCATCCCTGGCCCATAATAGGTACTTAATAAATGGTAGGTGTTTCAAATAATTACTACATGATATGTACTTAGTTATAAAAGTAAGTTGAAATTGCCTATAAATTAGTGTATGTAAAATGTGCTAAAATAGTTTAAACTTGAGTAATTTTTTTCCTAGTTAATTTAACGAGCATCTCCCTTGATCCTCACTGAGCTACTGAGCTGTTAGGACCCAGAGTTGAGCGTGCATCTCTGACCTGAGACTCAGCCAGTAAAGTTTTATCTCCAGTAAAGAGGATCAAGGAATGCTTTGCAAACATGAGCAGCAGCACCTGACCCCACTGGAATCGCATGGAACTGCTTCCCGCAGAAATTCTGGGCTTCCTCCCAAATGCTCCATCTGAAGGTGAATGCCTAGTGCAAAATGCCGCACATGTGACTGTCTCCTAAACAGTTAATGCAGAATACTGAAAAGAGCCCCTGCCCAGGCTGTCTTTCTTAATGAATTGTGACAGTGCACTAATCTAAGCACAATTGGCCTAGTGTCTCTCATTGTGACAGCAGCATTTCCACCAAGGAAAGCAGCAAGGGTATTCTGAGATTGTGGCTTGTCCGGCGCTGAGTTTGATTTATGAAATGAGACCTAGGTGCCTGGATTGAACAGATTGGCTTGCAAGAGACAGCTGTAGTGGAGGAGCTGCTGCCAGGTATGGGGAGTGGAAATAGAGAAAAATGAACAGTGGGATAAAAGTTCCTTTCCCAGTCCCCACTTATCAACATGAAACATCTGTTTCAGCTACAGTGGTTCCCAGTGGCAGGCAGAATTATTGATACGGTGAAATCACCGCCTCTATGCATCACAATGGTTTGCCCCTACCCCACCCCAGCCGGCTGCATTGTAATAATTCATTACTGTACTAGTGCTACCAAAGACACCGTGCACCACTGAGAGGGGATTAATGCCACGGCAATTGTGCAAATGGGGAGAGTGGGGAGGAAAATTTTCCCCAGGAGCAATAAATTCCTGCCCACTGTTCTGTTTTATTGTGGATGAACACAGCAATGATACTGGTTGGAAAATGAGCAATATGCTTCTGCCTGTCTCCAGTTGTGTTTAATATTCTTTTTAATGGGAGAACATAGCTTTTATTTAAACTAAACATAATGAATGCATTTGAAGATTTGGATCGGTGTTTTAAAAAGTCTTGCTAGCTCATATGTTATGTAAGCACATGCTGCTATAAATAGGAAAACAAATATGCTTAGTTCAGCTTTTTGTTAGACGAAATTTGATTAGGGATGTGCAAAAGTTGATGCTGTCAGCCAACACGTAGCACCGGGGGGCCATACATACCATGTTAGAAGGAAAATTAAATGCATTTATTATGAAAGAAACTGATTTTGCAGAAACATACCAGGAAAGTTTACATGCCTAAATAAATAGGAACTAGGATGCCTTAATTTCAGTAATATCACTTTATAATGCAAGGTGGCAACCTTGCATGAGTTCGTATGGCAGCTGAAGAACAATTAGAAGGTTTATTAACCAAGTTCTCATGGTTCTTAGCCTATTCTAAGTAGCAGAACAATGCAAAAAGAAAAAGAAAAAACAGCGTATCACTTGTGAAGATGCTTTACAAATGCTTTTCATTTTTAAATTAATCTCCCAACTAAAACTGTAACGTGGCCAGTTTAGATGTGAAAGCTAAAGAACATAGGCAGTGCTATACGGTTTGCTCTCTGCTTTTATTGGAGCACCTAGCACTGGTCCTTGAGATGAGAAAAATAGAGTTTGGTGTTTCAGACAACAACGAAGTTGAGCTTAGGCAAATTAATAAGCAGATCCTGCCTGTCAGCCTGGGCCCTGAAGAGGTTAACAGACTCCAGTGCTGACAACGTGATAATGAGGATTTATGGTGAGTGGGAGGTGAGGGTGTGTGGATGCTCCCAGGCTCCCAAGTGTGGTGTCTCCAGGCCCTCTGCAGACACAGCACCTCAACAGGAGCGAAGATTACCTTCTGGATTGCAGCAACAGCTGAGCCTGGCTACATTGTGGCTAAATTCACAGACACTAAAGATGTGTACGTGTAGGGGTGTGTGTGTGTGTGTGTGTAGTTGTATTCTTTGATATTTTGATACTTTGTAATTTCAGATATACCCTGAGTTGAACCACATTTTCATTAGGAAAAGAAAATATTCCCTTTGTCTAGTATGAGGCATATTTGGATGGGATGGGTGGTTGGATGGATGGACGGATGGATGGATAGATAGTAAATGCAGTTCATGTAGCTTTCAAATATCTTCATGTTCTGTCCCCGACCTACTTCCCTGACTTCAAATACTACACCTCCTTTTTGCTCCCTCTTTAAAAACTATGTATATATGTATATAAAGCTATTTTTCTTTTCCTCAAAAATGCCCACTCGCTTTTAGCTCAGGAGGCTTCGTACTTGCTTTTCCCTATGACTGGGACACTCTTCCTGGCTCTTGACCAGGCTTGTTTTATCACCGTTGAACAAAAACCCCAGATGTCTCTTTCTCTCCTTCCTTCATCCCTTACCACAGGCGATCATGCTTTCCTGCTTTCTTTTCCTTATAGCTCATTATTTTCAAAACGTATCGTGTTTGCTTACCTGTTAATGACCTCCCTGCTGCCAGAATATAAGTCCCATGAGAGCCAGGACCTTGTCTAACTTCCTGTTATTTCCCTTGCACCAAGAACTGTGTCTTTTATTTGGTGCGCATTAATATTTCCTGAGTCTGTGTGGAGTGGGTGAGGAAGTAAGGCTTTCAGAACCATAAGCTATTCTGTGACTTTCCATATCGGTGTACTTAGATTCTGAGGTCTATAGCTTCTTCTAAGTAGGCGATTCTTAAGAAATAGCTAATGTTGGGAGCATTAGGAAAGGAAGGAAGTACCAGTGGTGCGGCAAGTGATCTCAGCTCACACGGGGGTGCTCAGGTTCAAATCAGAATGTACGTTCTCAACTCTCCCCTCATTTGCTGTTGGCATTAACTCAGTGTAGTTTTCACAACGTTCACTCTGTGCTAAATTGGATACCTTAATGGGTGGTATGACTTATTAGTCAAAAACTAGAGGATGTTTCTCTGTGGGGTATTACTATTAATAGCACATCATATTTCACTATTCCTGACTCTTTCATGTGTTGATATCCATGGTTAATGTAATATTTTGCAAGAATATATGGTTTCCATTTTTTTATTTTTGAAAATCACTATTTCAAAAATTATGATAACTGCTGCCTTTTACATTAGAAAATGAATTGCTAAACTGTTTCATAAAATGTATTCCTCTCCTACTACAGAAGATGTCAATAAAATCATAAACACACACTTGGGAACAGAAGTGTTTACCTGCACACACTTAATTCAGACCGGTTTTGTTTTCCCTGAAGAGGCAAGTTCGCGTGTCGTTTCTCATATTTAAGCGACGATATCTTGACCCCAAGATTGTCAGATACCTGCCACAGGACTCGTCCGTGAGACGACTGTGGAGGAGGCTGTACTGAGCCCCGTGCACATGCCACATGGTTTCAATTACAGCTTTATATGACTAGACAGTGTGGTGCCAGGAAGGAACGATTGAAATTTATGCAAAGGGTCTTTGTCTTCGTGGTGCAGATACCTGGGTCTCTGCTTTCAGGATCTCCCTCTCCTTATGATTATTAACGTTTGTTTTATCCTTGTGAAGACCAGTCTCTGAAGTTAGAGATTCTGTGTTGAAATAAGAGAAACCGAAAAGAATAGCCTGGGTCCCTATACCCATCCTGTCGTGCTTTTTTTCCTTCAGTTTCCACACTTGTCTGAGGCCTGTAGGGTGACATTGCCTTTCTCAAGGGTGCTTTTGGGAGCAGGCACCAGATAACAAGTGTTTTTCCTAAGGCTGCAATCGGTGAAGGTTTCCTCAAAATTTGGGGAGGGGGTGTGATGGCTTTTTCTATGACTTAAGAATTAAATCAGAGCACAAAGCATTACCTACATAGTTCTTTGAAGAGGTATGATAGTGACTTATGAGAAAAACAAAGCTTAGGTCTAATAAACCATCTAATAGAATTGAAAGCATCAGCTCAAGTCAGTTATATGGTTGCTTCCAGCTTCCGGGTAGGGTGATGGACAATCTTTTTTTTTTCAAAAGTTCCTAAAGAGTTGACTCTTTATAAATATACATGCACTGAAAGTGAGAGATCAACATGGTCCTAGACTGGAAGGTTCTCTGGGGGGAAGGTGCATTATGGCTCCCTTGTCTTTTCTCACCAGTGAATTATACACGACTAGGACATAGTAGGGATTCATGGAGTATTTGTCAGATCTATGCGTCAGTAAATGTTCAATTTAACCTCTTCTCTTATGGTTGGGAACAGAAACCCAGAGGAAAGATGTGGGTAACCCAGGGTGATGGAGCCAGTTGGTGGCTAAAATGGGACTAGAACCCAGTTATGCTGTGATTTTCCACTTCGTCAGTAACAACAGGTGTGTGGTGAAGATGGAATGTCCTGGGTATTGGAAAGGAGACTTAGGCATATACCTTATTCATAATGGCTGCCCATGTTACTCTGAACCCTGATGCACGGATCTATTTAGTTTAAGGCATCTGTGCCGGTACTAAATCAAATTCACCGACAGTAACTTCAAATTCTTATTATCAGAGACCAATATGGCAGCTGTGGAAATGTAAATGCATTTTTGTTGGTGAGAGGGGGAGCTGAATGAGAAGATGAGCTTTCTGACAGCATGTCAGATTTCCGTGGATGGAAGGAGAGAGAGAGAGAGCACAAGGAAAGTGGGGTGAGAAGTGGAAAACAGCCCAGAGAGGGAATATGACAATATATTGTAACTGCCTTTGGAAGCTTCAGTTCCTTATATAACTCAGTAAAGTAGAGGCTGGGAACAACAGGTTAAGTCATGTTTTTAATAGTGTTTTAAAAGCTTTCCAGTTCTTGTAGAGACTCACAAATCCTCTTTCTAATGCATTTGTTTTCTTGAAATGGCCCACTCTTTTTGTCTCAGAAAACCCATCTTCCACCTCTAATTGAACAAAAAAAAATGGTTAAGCATGCCCGGTCACTACTGTTTGAGTAAAAAAAAAGACAAATCTATCTTTTCCCCTTGATAATGAAACATAGCGTTTGGAACATCTCTGAATCTCATTATAAAATAAAAGAAGGAAACTTCAGAATGACTCTATCATTAACTGCTTGTGTGACTTTGGACAAATCATATTGAACTTTCTGTACCTCAGTTTCTTCATTTCTTGGGGAAGTCATTAAATTAGAGGCCCGCCAAGCTTCCTTTTATGTCTTTTATCCCCATGTAGTTCATAGGCCAGGGAGAGAACAGGCCATAGAGTCCAAATCTACCATCAATTCAGGATCAAAAGAACGGATAATTTAGGGACTAGAGTTATGAACTGTAAATGGAGTCCATGCAAAAACATCAAACTCAGTTCAGCTGTCCACTCCTCTAAGCATTCAGTTTGCTTCTATATAAAATTTGAAAGGGAAGTGGATCTTTTGGTCTGGAGGAACTCTGATTCATTTTGGAATATTCACTAGGTGAATCATGCTCCAGCCAATTACCAACATGTTTTAAGTCTTCCTCCATCCCTGTCTGTAATGGTTTTAAGCTTTATTATTTGCCATCCCTTCACTGTTTAGGGACACAGGTAATCAATGAAAATGTGTATTTCAAGAATATGCATGTCCCCCCGCTCGTAGTTTATCAAAGTCACTTTGAATCATTTCACTTCTTGAATTTTCACTTCTTGTAAATCATCAGTGTCTATAATCATATTACAGGGTCACAGGGGATCACCAAGAAAGGTATATTAAAGGGATGGCAGAGGAGTAAGTGCAATGCTTTGAGTCATTCCTGGGTAAAGGAGAACAGAATTTGTTCTTGGGAAGCGGGTAAGGGTGGAAACATTCTCTTTCGTTTCCAGTAGGCATACTGCTCACTGGCAAACCTGAAGAGCTGTACCAGTCAGGATGTTTACTCTTTCAAATGAGAGGAACTGCAGTTCAAACCAGCATAAACATGAAAGGGAATGTAATTAGGAAGATCAAGGAGTGAATATGGATGGCTTCAGGCATGGCTAAATACCAGGGTTCAAAGAACAATGACACTAGAAATCTCTCTTTTCTTTCTTCCTTCCTTCCTCCCTCTCCCCCTCCCTCCCTCTCCCCCTCCCTCCCTTCCTTCCTTCCTTGCTTCCTTCCTTCCTTTCTTTCCTTCTCTCTCTTTCTTTCTTTCTCTCTCTCTCTTCCTCTCTCTCTCTTTCTTTCTTTCTTTCTCTCCCCACCACCCCCGTTCTCCCCGGCCCACCTACCCACTCCCCCAACCATTAATTCTGTTTTCTTCTGGAATACGCTTGCACTCAGGCCAGCTTACCTTGGAATTTTGGCTAACGGTAACATCAGACCTGTACGATCTATATTCTACCATAGTTCCAGCAAAAGTCCTGGCACTAGGATTGGCCTGGTTTTAGGCACTTTCATCCCTGAATGACTCTCATCATGATCATCCAAGTCTGGGTTACATGTCCATGACAGGAATCTGCAATGGAATTTTCCCTCTCAAACAGTGTTGCCTAAAGTTAGAGCAGGGCTGCTTCTTCAGTGAATATAGGAATGCTGTTACCAGAAATAAAAGAGGGGGTAGGAGAAGTATGCATATGTCAGCTGCAATTGTTTCCCCCCAGAAAACAGAATTTGTGTGTTTGACCCACAGGAGTGTGAAGCAAAGCAATACATGATCGTAAATTAATCAATAGTTCACCTTCTGATCTTTTCTAACTCAAATTTATCTATTCTTCCTGTATTCATGTCATTCTTCCAAATGTGACATCGATCCATTGATGTTGGATTCTTTCTCTTGAGAAGCCAAAGAAATTCCCTATTATACAGAGTTTCTTGTTCACTGATAAACACTAGAACAAAGGAATTTCTGAGTAGTCAAACTCAAAACATGCAATTCATCGCTTGGGTTTTGTTCCCAGCTTTGAAGTGAAAATACAGCTCTTGTTTGAAACAGATATCTCCTCTCAATCCAAACAAACTATCAAATTTCCTGAAAAAGGCTGTATGTTGAAATGCTTCATTTCTGAGTGTCATAAGCATGGCTTATCCCCTTGTTGCTGATATGGGTGTATATTTTTCAAATGTATCTCCTGGGAACATTAAAACATTTCATTATCCATCTTCCTTTATTTTTTTTTCCAAGTGATGTCTCTGCCAGATATGAAATGCATGTAATTCACTGTTGCTTTTAATTTGTCAGTACATTAATTTTAGTTGATAAAGAAGTTAACTGAATCTGCTGTCCCAGTTATCTTTGATAATTCAGGTTCATTTGGCTCTTGCTTTTAAAGACTGTTCTGTGTCTCCCCAAATCTCCTTGTGTTTATACAGCTTTTAAGTTGTCATTGACCCAAGAGAATATTCAAGGGTGATTATAGTTTTCAAGCTTGTTTGTATGCAATGGCCATGACCTTTTCTTAGAAGACACACAGCTGCTCTTAGCTGCACCTTGACCTCTAACAGGCACTTATTACAAATCAATTTCATAGATTCTTCATAAAATAATATAGAGTGTCTCTGGTAGCAAGATGATGAGAGGACACCAAGTTCTTGTCCTTAGGAGGTTAGAAAGAACAACTGAATCATGAAGTTTGAATGACTGTTGAGTGGTCTTACTTTTTCTCCCTGGCTGTCCTTAAGAAGAACTATTGTGCCCTAAATTTTGGAGACAACTTCTTTAGTAGATGCCACATTGATATCTGGGCAGAGTGGAGCCAAGGTGTTCATTCTTTGGTTGAAATCTCAAAGTTGGCTATACGGAGTTAGGCATGTCCTTGGAAGAGATGCTCCACTGTCTCTGGTTGCTTAATTACACTCTAGTCAAATGGGGACCTCAAACCACTTTGAGTATCCTTGGGAAAGGAAGGAGAGCTTAATTCTTTAAATGACTTAACCTAATCCCACAAGTGTATAATGGCCTTTGTGGTTTCTTCTATAAATTTACCACTATGGAATGTACACTTAGTAGGTGCCTAGTAAGTACCGATAAATCAAATTGAACTAAATCCAACCTGTTTTTTTTTTTCCAACTCTATTATTTTTACTAAGTACATTTTTAGTTGTCATGAACACACACACACACACACACACACACACACACACACCTGTCGGGTTTTTTTCTTTTAATAAATCTAGATTGTTTTTAGTAAGCATATTTCTTTTATTTATTTATTATTATTTTTATGTATTTATTTTTGGCTGACTTGGGTCTTCGTTGCTGTGCAGTCTTTCTCTAGTTGCGGCGAGCCGGGGCTACTCTTCGTTGTGGTGCGTGGGCTTCTCATTGCAGAGCTCCTCTTGTTGCAGAGCTCGGGCTCTAGGCACACGGGCTTCAGTAGTTGTGGCATGTGGGCTCAGTAATTGTGGCTCACGGTCTCTAGAGCGCAGGGTCAGTAGTTGTGGCGTAAGGGCTTAGTTGCTCCTCGGCATGTGGGATCTTCCCGGACCAGGGCTTGAACACGTGTCTTCTGCATTGGCAGGCGGATTCTTAACCACTGCACCACCAGGGAAGCCCCATCTGTGGGGTTTTTATGTGCTCTGCCACTGTTCCTGAGCTTTTACTGTGTTGTTTAGTAAAAACATCATTTTTAGACAAAATGTAGACTACCTAGAGGTAACTGGGCTTCAAAGTGTTTATGCACTAGGATATTAATTTCCATTTCAGAGTATTCCTTTTTACACAAGATGGATGTTCTGCTTTCAATTTATTAGCTGCATAAATGAGCTTATCTATTTCTAATTTTGACTTAATATAAAAAGCATAAAATTTTAGGTTTCATCCATCTAATTTTCATTTTGTATAATTATTTCTGGTAAGCTGATTTTAGTTTATGCCATCTGTTCTTCAGGTTCAGGCAGATAATATTAAAGGTATATATTGGCCAATATCTGAATATCCACATTCATAAGTCACGCCACATTTCTGAGAAATCCATAGTGGATTCTGAGGCTGCTCCCTGAGAGAAGACTGTTACCAGAGCTAAATACAGCAGTGAGAATTCCTCTGTCCGCTGTGCTGTCTCCAGTTGTGTTTGGAAGTGCATGGTTTCTTCTCACAGGCCTTTCTTACCTTAGGCCAAAATGTAAGCGTTACTTTAATAATTTCTTTTCTCCTTAGCCTTAGAGCCATCTTGGAAAGCTCTCTTTTCTCTTCTTTGCCCTATCAGTTCACTCTAAAGTGCTGGAGAAGCAGAACACCTCAGGTATGTTAGCAAGTGGGTCTGTTACAAGCATACCAATCACTTGAAAAAGTGTGGAATCCTATAGCACAGGCAAAAGTTTATGAGATTTAGATAATTCAAGCTCATTTGCCTCCGGCTTTTAAAGGCTGCTTTCCGCCTCCCCAAACTTTATGCACAATGGTTAAGTCCTTTTTGAAAGAGCCCATGCCTCAGCAACTTTGAAAACCGTAGACACACACACCGTCGCCAAAAAAAGAGAACCCTTTTTTTCTTTCTTCTTTTGTCAAACAAATGAACAATCACTTTAGAGACTTCTTCCAGAGTTAGTGTAACACCCCTCCTTAAGTCACAGCAAAATTTCCTACTTACCAAGAAACTTTCTGGCAAAATATTTGCTAAACATACCTATTGCAAACAATGCCAAGATTTTCAAATGTGATCATTGATGAAAAGAGGCACAGCTAAGACAGCCAGTTTTTTTGTTCATGTGATGTATCATTTTGCTGGTTGTCTTCGACTCGGTGATAGCATTACCTCTTCAGGCTGCACAGGTCAAAGTATTAGTCTTCTGCAGTGACCCTTTGCCGTCCCAAACTTTTAAATTATTGTAAAATAAATATTGTTAACTACGGTAAAAAAAAAAAAAAAGCAAGAAAATATTCTAATTTTCCTCCTTATTTCAGAGCAGTCAACCTTTTAGTTATAATTATGAGCGATTTCAAAATGTCAAGCAAGTTAAAAGGATTTCATTGCTATCTTTAAGAAGATAAAGCTGACATCATATACAAAAGGAGACATCGCAACAGAATTTTATTAGTAGTAAAAACACTAAGAATAATAACAAGAGGCAACATCTATATCATGCTTCATATTTGCCAGGTCCCTTCCTAAATGCTGTGCGATATCCACACGTGTTAGCTTCCAACAATGTTATGAAGAGAGTACTGTTTTTTGTTTTGTTTTGTCTTTTTATTTTTTTTAGAATTTTATTTATTGTTTTATACAGCACGTTCTCATTAGTTATCTATTTTATACACATCAGTGTATACATGGCAATCCCAATCGCCCAATTCATCACACCACCACCCCCACCCCCCCACTTTCCTCCCCTTGGTGTCCATACGTTTGTTCTCTACATTTGTGTCTCTATTTCGGCCCTGCAACCAGGTTCATCTGTGCCATTTTTCTAGGTTCCACATATATGTGTTAATATACGATATTTGTTTTTCTCTTTCTGACTTACTTCACTCTGTATGACAGTCTCTAGAACCATCCACGTCTCTACAAATGACCCAATTTCATTCCTTTTTATGGCTGAGTAATATTCCATTGTATATATGTACCACATCTTCTGTGTCCAATTGTCTGTCGATAAAACCATAATTCAAAAAGACACATGCACCCCAATGTTCATTGCAGCACAATTTACAATAGCCGGATCATGGAAGCAACCTAAAGGCCCATCGAGAGCACTGTTTTTATCCTCAATTTGAAGATGAGAAAAAGGAGTCAGAGAGGGTTTACATAAGTGACCTAAAGTAGCGCACTGGGGTGTGAAAAGGTGGAGTCAGAATTCGAAGCCAGGCAATCTAGTTCCAGAATCTCCCCTCTTATCTGCTGTGAAATGCTGTCTAAGCATTACAAACAAGTACATTCAGGTTCAAGTCACATTTTCATTCATTCATTTATTCATTTTTTTTAATGTGGGATAATATGCGTAACATCCAGGTGACAATCTTAACTATTCTTCAGTGTGCAGTTTAGTGGCATTAATACATTCACATGTTGTGCAACCATGACCCCCATCCATCTTCAGGACTCTCTTCATCTGTACCCACTGGGAAACTCTGTACTCGTTAAACAATAACTCCCAGTTCCCCTCTCCCCATAATCCCTGTGAATTATTGTTCTGCTTCTTGTTTCTATGATCTTGACTGATTTAGGTCCTTCATATATTAGAATTATATAATATCTGTCCTTTTGTGTCTGGTTTATTTCACTTAGCATAATTTCCTCAAGGTTCATCTTATTGTAGCATATGTTAGATTCTCCTTCCTTTTAAAGTCTGAATAATATTCTATTGTATGTGTATACCACATTTTGTTTATCTATTCATCCTTTGATAGTTCCTTGGGTCGCTTCTACCTTTTGGCTATTATGCATAATGCTACTATGAACATGAATGAACAAATATCAATTTGAGACTCTGCTTTCGATTTGACCTGGTATATACCCAAAAGTGGAATTGCTGGATCATACGAAAATTTTATTTTTAATTTTGTGAGGAACCACCGTACTGTTTGTCATAGTGGTTGCATCATTTTACAATCCCACCAATAGTGCATAAGGGTTCCAGCTTATCTACATCCTGTCAACACTTGTTATTTTCTGTTGTTGTTAATAGTAACCATCCTAATGGGTGTGAGGCAGCAAACTTTCCTTTTTAATCAGTCGTGTAAACTGGTACACACACGTTGAGAACATAGCCAGTGTCACTCAAAAGTAAATTTCCTAAGTATTTTCTTACTTCTTGTTTGTATCTATAGTTTACAAACTAGATGGGCCCCCAGATCACTCTGCATCTCACTGTATATAAAGACAATCGCAGTTATTCAAATGTTTTTTATATATATATATATATATATATATATATATATATATAAAAAACACTTGTTTTATATATAGATACATTAGACTTTATGTATTTAACTTTTGTGTCTCTCATGGAAAATAGGACAAACATATTTAAGCATAAAGCTTCTCTCCCATTTCCAAAGTATGGAATTTTCAATTCAGAAGGAGCCATTATCTCATGTCAAAGTTGAGGAAACTGAAGTCCAGACAGGTGAAGTGATTGGTCCCAAGTTGCAAATCTAGTTCGAGCCTGATCCAGCCTAGAATCCTTTTCTCGAAGCTTTCTCCATCCAGTGCCCCATCCAACCTCTGTAAGATATTATCCAGTGTCTGTAAGATAATATCTATAATATCTTACTATGATATCTACAATCTGTAGCATTACGCATTATATTATAGATGTTAATAAGATACTTTCAGTTTAAGATCATTCCCATCTCCCATATGGAGTTCAGATGTGAGCCAGCTCCCACCAGTTCTCCAGTTATACTGTTTGCTATAGGTATATTTGTTTTTAGATTGTGAATTGAGATGCATATTCAGCTTAAAAACTGTGAAAGGTTCTTTTAAAATTTCATTTGCACTCAAGATGCTGAGTGTGAAAGACATAAGTTCATCTCTAACTCTCCATAGTTCTTAGCATAAAGATGATGACCCTGACATGTCACTGATATTTTTAGAACTAATGGCAAAGTGTCTTTTTTTTTTCCTTCTGCTGAATACACCACAGACAGCCACAGTTCATTGGGCTGGAGAGTTTCAGCTGTATAACTAAAAATAGATGCCTCTGTGAAACACTAACAAAGACAATGTCAATTTCCCTAAACCACCAAAAAAGCATGTTTTAAAACAAATCTACTGCATTTCAGTTGTGCAGAATGTCTACTTTATTCGCCTCCTGGCTGGGCTTTTAGGGGACTCCTTTTGTTTTAATACCTTTGGTTTTCAAATCCATCACTTCAGGATCGTGTGATTTGTGCAACTCACACTGTTGAAAGAAACTTCAGTTGTTTATGCCCTTGCAATGAAATTGTAAACTGAGCTTTCCTTTCAACCCACAAATAAGCAACTAATAAGTTAGCATAATGCACCTTTTGGTAGGAAGAAAGCCTAGACTAAGTGTAGTGTTTTGTCACTGTCACCTGAACATCCCTCCAGGCTTGTAGCACTATTTTAAGCACTCTGTGCCCCTATTTTTTTGCTTTTGTTGGGGAGGGTATAAATTTTTTCAGTTCGTATTCAAATATGTTGTTGTGTTTTTTAAAAACTATTAAGATGTATAGAAGTCCAGAAAGTCTTTTTTTTAATGTTCTTTTTGTGGATGCTTGGAGTCCCTTCAGGGATACCATTGTGCTTTTCCCATATTTGGAAGAAAATAAAAGAAAGACATGGACTCTTTGCTTTACAGAAGCCACATTATCAGAAGCTTGCTTCCTTGAGGTCCATGTACTAGATGGCCTCAAGAGGCAGCCTGCTTCTTGGATGTTCTTCTAGCAATTAGAAGAACCCCCCGTGCACCCCCCAACAAATTCGAAGATTCCTAGGAATACCTACTGAAATCACTTTCATTGGGGAATGATGTCACATTGTGATGCCAGTGTGTTGGTTATTTTCCAGCAAACTCAGCCTTTCCTAGATATTTTATTTCATGTTTATAAGAGATATTATACTGCCCTGAACTCTGATTATTCAGCACCATATCTAATACATAGGTGGGCACTCAGTAAATATTTTAGAAAAATATGTGGTACTTATATTGCATGTGCCTTACTTATATCTCAAATACTATCTACAAAAATTAGCAGCCAGGGTTTTATGCCAGATAAATAAACATCTGTACAAAGCATAAGCAAATGTATCTCTACTATAAGGTATAAATTAATTTAACTATTTCTGGTAATATGATTTGATTCTAATTTATGAATTGTATTTTGTTTGTTTCACCTAGAAGTTAACATTCTTGGTAATTTCAGATACGTATTGCCTATTGATGATACAGCATTTTGCAGTATGCTTGAGATGAATTTAAGTTTAACAGATTTGAGTGATTGATGGCCTGTGAAAAGCTTAATAGTTGTAAGTTAGAGATAGAAATAAGCTGCAGAGCCCAAAAGCAGTGAATCCTCAAGAGACAGATAGGACAGTCAAGTTTCATAGCCCCTTGACTGGTCAATTTCACACACGGAGATACACAGACATGCACACAAACATACACACATAGGCACCCCTTCCTTGGATTTTCTTCAGATTAATACGGTCCATAGGGTACTGAAGTAAATAATGAATGCAGTGAACTCCACAGTCCCCATATAACCAAAAATTTTAAAAAAATAAGATGCTACTTTTTCATGGAAATCCGGAAAGGGGCAAGAGAAAAGGTAGGAGAACAAATCATATTTTCTAGTTTAATTTCTGCAGATCATGGATCTTAATGCTCAAAACAATGAACGTATACTTCTCTCCTTCTCAGCATTACTGCTGCGACTGCAAACATAACCAGGCATGCATGCCTACTGATAATAACAACAACCAACATCCATTTATCATGTGCTGTGTACCAGGCACCTTGATAAGCCCTTCACGTGGGTATTTTTGTTTAAGCATCGTACCAGTCACATAAGATGCGTCTCATTTTTATCCGCATTTTATACATAAGGAAAACACAGCTCAGAGAATAAGAGAAACGAGCCCAGTGTCATAAAGATGGCAAAGGACAGAATCAGAACTCCAACCAAAGTTATTATTTCACTCCGGACCACCCAGTGCCAACTGGCTAGTTGTCGCCCAGAGGACAGGGTTTACTCCAGGGCAACTGATTTGAACTCAAAGGCAAGTGAATGCCTTTTCAGTAAAATATGAATATTCTTGGATCTTAAAAAATATTTAATTTTATACACGATTTATTTGTTTCATTTCGACTTCTCAAGAGTGTTAGTTGTTTGGTTCCTTTCTCAAGGTCAAAGAGCTGTATTTCATAGAAGAAAACATTTAAATCACGAATCTAGAATGTTTACTGTGGTGGTAAGGATGTAGGCCGGCACATGGAAGCTCACTGAAATTTCAAATAGGAAGGATGAAGATGGCTGAGCACAAAATCCCAGGGAGCTGCCCCAACTCACTGTTGGATAAATGGGGGGCAGAACTGCTGCAGGGGGAACTTAAGGACAGTATTTTACCTTCACGGTATGTGATTTCATTGGGGATGCAGAGTAGTATTTTTATCTCAAGAGACTTGCTTCTTATCAGGAAGGAGTGAAGAGTTTAAGCCATGAGGAAAAGCACAAGTGATCTGGAGAAAAAGTGCCTTCGTAAGAGCATTGTTTTCTTTTTTCCCTCCCATTAAGAGAATACTGCAGAAACAGAAACAGACTCACAGGCATAGAGAACAGACTTGTGGTTGCCAAGGAGGGGTGGGTGTCGGGGAGGGATGGATTGGGAGTTTGGGATTAGCAGATGCAAACTATTATATATAGAATGCATAAACAACAAGTTCCTACTGTGTAGCACAGGGAAATATATTCAATATCCTGTGATAATCCATTCTTTTTCCTATTTTTATTTTTGTATTTATACTATATTTCATATCATATTCATATTCAGTTATATATACATATAACTGAATCACTTTGCTGTACAGCAAAAATTAACACAACATTGGAAATCAACTATACTTCAATAAAATTTTAAAAATAAAGAGAATACTGAAGGGTTAAGCAGGTAAACCCTAATGCCATCTACAACCTCATATTCCTGGAGAGCATATCTTTGACAAGTATGTATCCTCTTTCTATATATGAGTAATAAAGAAGTTAACATCTGTTGCAGTCTAATCATCTATCTGGATACACAGTTTTTATAGCAGTTAGAAGGAAAAACAAGTAAAAATCTTCAGTGATGAATTGCCAATGTGAGCCTGTATCATGAATACCATATTAGGTATTTTTTTATGTTTCCCGTTATCCAGTATTATTGATAGAAGCCTTTGAATTGAACCCGTTTTCATTATAACATTAGGGTGAGGAGCCATAAATATGCTTACCTTAGTATAGGAGACCAAATCATTTGTAAACCTGCTCTGCAAAAATTGAAGACAGACCCTGTCTTTTCACAACAGGCTTGACTGTATTAACTTATAGGAGATTATGGTCAATCACCCTTGTAGAAAAAAGATTGGATACTGTTTCAGCTTTCAAATCCCTTTTATTAGTATTAGCAAGAGACTCATTTCTTTGCAAGTAAATTCTCTGGGGAAAAAAAAACCACATAACTATGCATTTACTGGAAATGTACTGAACTATTCACATTTAATTCAGAAAATCAGCATGCATAGTACCTATAGTTGAGTCTAACTTATGATCCATAACTCCCCCCCGCCGCCACAATGTGTCTCAGACTTGCCATGTCACATTGATATGGTTACCATGGTTAATTATTTAAATATTTAATATTTAAAAACCCAGATCTCCCCAAATATTTCACGTGTCTCTAGTTTGGCCGGTCACACATTATTAGAGGTGCTTAAGTTGCAGGTGATGTCAAGTGCAGTTTCTTTCTCTCTGGTATCGGTGGTAAGCACATTCAAGGTTAGGTGCAACTCACAGCTCTTTGGTTTGGTAAATGTTTACATGTCTGCTTATTTAATGACTCTAATACGGCTCTTTTTATGATGTTGGGTTGCAGAAATAGTGTGAGAAGTTATTAAAGGTGAATGTATCTCGTTTTGTTCAATAAAAAAAATAATCAGCTCATATTTTCTCTTGAAGCATTTTTTGTCCTCTTGTTAGATGAGAAGAGATGGTGAAAGGGAGAAGCATGAACTGAGTTCTTACTCTGCTCTAAGCATGTACTCCACAATCTGCATGGTTTTACTTGGACTTCACAATCACCCTGTGAAAGTGTTATTATTCTGATTGACAGATGAGGGTCAGCATGGGAAGGAACATGCCCAAGGTCACAGAGCTACTGAATGACAAAGCTGGGGTTTATCAGTATCTGCCTTAATCCAAAGTCCATGAATGTCCAGGGAGAATGACTAAATAAAGATTCTGTCCTTAATGATATTGATCTAAATGTGATCTTTCTTAAGAAAGAAAAGATCTAATGATGACCGATTTCACCTCTAAACCCCCAGTCTGGCTATATTTTCTACCCTTTAGACTATAAGATTATTGACTGTCCTTGAAGAGGAGGTAAAGCTGAACTTACCAATATGGTTCCCTTTGCCTGGCTCTGAAAGGTCCCTAAAGGTAGTTTGACATTTCAGTGTTCAGAGACAGCTGAACTCTTCCTCCTACACTCCTAACTCCCCTTCAGCCGTCTTCCTTTGTGGCTGAAGAACACTACTTCCTGCCTACTGTCATCACAAGACAGCCCTACTGCTCCAAGTTCAGTTGGTTTTTGGAGAGACACAGCAAGAAGTTTTCATCACACTCATATCTACCTAGTCTTACAGTTCCACGTGTCTGATATCCATAACAGAAAAGAGTAAATTGAATTAATGGAGTCCAAAAACCTACACGTGTCTCAATACATACAATGTGTCGAATTTCTTGTTGCTCTTTTTTGGAGGATTCTCATTGACTGTAATTATATTAGTCATTGACATCTTTCATTGTGATAACATCTTCCAAGGAATACATTTACAAATTATAGCTAAATATAGTTTTACTCTTCCTGTTAGGTAAAAATAAATAAATGGATATGGAAGTATTTTTTACAAACTTAAAAAAATTTTTTTTCATATTTATTTAATTTATTTATTTTTGTCACTGCATTGGGTCTTAGTTGCAGCATGCGGGATCTTCGATGAGGCATACGGGATCTTTTTTGTTGCGGTGCTCAGGCTTCTCTCTAGTTGTGGCATGCAGATTTTCTCTCTCTAGTTGTGGTGCACAGGCTCCAGGGCGCATGGGCTCTGTAGTTGTGGCATGCGGGTTCCAGAGCGCGTGGGCTCTGTAGTTTGCGGCACGCGGACTCTCTCGTTGAAGCACGTGAGCTCAGTAGTCGTGGCGCGCGTAAGCTTAGTTGCCCCACGGCATATGGGATCCCACTCCCCGACCACGGTCGAACCCATATTCCCTGCACTGGAAGGTGGATTCTTTACCACTGGAGCACCAGGGAAGTCCCTTTACAAATGTTTTGACTTCCAATTTTCCAAAAATATTGTTTTCAATGGAAAATGATTTTGTGAAAGCGTATCTTTAACTTTTTCTTTCAGGATCATGAAAATCACTTATTCATGTATGGGCCATATTCTGACATATTTGTACAATGTCACTAATGGTTTTCTTCTTTGAGCGGCGTCTCCCCATCCCTTTCGGTTGTGTGTGAGGAGGCCTCAGCTGAACAGGAATTTGTGGGAGGTGTTTTGGACTTAAGCCTTTTGCGATTGTATCCTTGTGTTATATGTACCATCGAGGCAAGCATCACAGGATGAACCAGAGGGTGCCCAGCCAGTTTTGAAGAAATGAATCCTAACTTTGGATTCAGCAGTTAGTACAGCACCTTGATCCTTAAATCACATGCTCACCAGAGTTAAAATAAAATTTAGAAAAAGAATGGAAGATAAGCTTTTCTTGCTCTCTTTTGAGGGGGGAAAATAGTGCCCTTATGCCTTTTCAGAGGAGTCTTCAAAGATACCTTTTAAAACATTCCACCTTCTAAATAGAACCCCTCCTAAACATCATGGAAGCTGGAGAAAGTATTCATTCCCTTTCATAGTTGTTACAGCAAATATAAGCCTGGAATTATGAGGAAGATAAGAACTTATTTTATAGAGTACCATGGTACTGAATCAACTGAAATAAAATTTTATGTGTTAGGTTATTCTACTGGCCCTGCATAATTTATGTATGTGGTGGAAGTTTTCATACACTATAGCATTCAGGTTGATTAAATATTTGGCCAAATCTTATATTTATGGATAGTTTGAAGTAATGAAGTAAACTAGAAGCTTGATCAGAAATATAAACCCATACACTGGCATCTGTTCTATTCACATTTCATTACAGGAATTTTTCTGGAAGAATGGCCCACCATGAGTGCAAACAGGGCTTTTAGGAGTTCTTGAATTTTCAGAAATAAGAATATTCTACCTTGCAACACTAGAATGTCTGTGTGTGCTCTTCTCAGAAATTGGGCGTAAGATGAACTCTAAAATATTAGACATGGAGGAAAGGGAGAAAAATAAAACTTCATGTGTTCAGAAACTGTCCACTTTGTATTGAAAATCTGAATGAAATAATCAGGCTCTCTGTAGCCCACTGACATATATTTTTGATAGCTAGAATAGTTTGCCTATGACAGCATCCTTATTATTTTTTTCCATACTTCTTAGAAATAGGAAACCCAAAATCTGCAGTGCTCAGAAAACTATCAGGCAAAGCTGGGTTTCATCCTATTCTTCTAAAATGTGTAGCAATTCTCTCTTTGTGATGGAATCAAGCATCAAACATAGATATTTACTGTTCTAATACCGCTTTCTCACATAGGCTATTTATAGGAACAGTACATTGAATCACTGGTTGTTATATGCATTCCCACCATTTCTTCCTCGTATCAGTTTAGCAGTCTTACCATTTAATATGCACAGGAAGAGCAAGCAAATAGTCTTTTAAAATTGTGACACTTCCATGATAGAAAACACTTCTGTTAAACTCAGTTGAATAGTCTACTTTACCATATTGAAAAATTATGTCACTTGTAAACATCTCTGTCCTCCCAAATGATGCATAATTAAAATTCTTTAATTCTGACTTTCTGTTTTCCTGTATTAAAAATGAGAAGTGCCTTTAGATTTGCATAGAAACTTTAAACACTATCCTAATCAAATTATTCCATCAGACACTCTACCAGGAGTGTTTAATCTTGACAATAGATAAAAAGTAAAAGTTTGTGTGTGTGTGTTTTTAATCTGAAGTTAGATAGGAAGATCATCAAACCAGGGATTAGTCCTAGCACTGCATCAAAATGCATATTTTATGTCTGTGTAATTAGGTTTTAATAAACGTGTTTGATGGTTACTTTAAAAACATATTTTTCAATGCAGAAATAGCATCGTATAAACTACAGTAAAAAGAGACTCTTGCAAGACTATTTGTTTTTTAATTACAGTCTGATGATGATAAGCATTTGTTATTTTCCCAAGTAAAGATTAATGTTATAAATCAATTTTCTAAATCTGAGGCTTAAATGCAATATGTTAGACACAACTCTGTCTGTTATCATCAAGTCTGGCGTTTCTGGAATATTTGTCGTTGTGTGTAACCTTTTAATTGGGGCCACAGTTTTTAAAGTGCTTCCATGGTTTATGATGCTAGTGTTAGACTTAATGAGTCATTAGCCATTAACAAATTACTTCTGTGATTATTTTTCTGATTGCCAGTTAAGTTTTTATTTCATTCTTAGCCCTTTACATTTTTAGTTACAATCCATTTTTATTGGCAATTGAAAACCTAAACTATTTTAGCGAAAATATGACATCAAGATTCTTTTAGCTGTGTATGTTTATTAAAAATAAACTATACAGGATAGAAACTTGATATGGGCACAGTCACAACTGGAATCTTATGTTTGTTTTACCAAACAAGAGATTCCTTATTTCTATTTTGGAAAAACTGCAAATGAGTTTTGTTTCATCAGAATCTTATACATTTACCATATTTTTAGTATTCATTATCTTCCTTTATACTTCTGTCTATACAAGTCATATTTTCCAAAAATGACTTATTTTAAATAAATGATCTTTACAAGTTTAATAGTTAAAATCCTGTTATAGCCACAATAAAACGTTGCAATGATCAGTGAGCCCCAGACAGTCTACTAGAAAAGATAACTTGTGTCAATCATTTGTGAATAGAAAGCTTTCTGCATGGACTGGAACCAAATGGGCATAAAAATTTTCTGCCATAATGAAGCTTTAATAAGCCAGTGATATAAGGTTTTGCAGTAATGGATGGTGACCAACACGGAAATCAAGTTAGCAGACCTTAAACACAGAAATTATATTTATCTATATTGACAAATATACTTGCTTATTTTATGTGGCTGCAGTGCAATTATAGATCAACATTGTTCTTCCAAATATGTCAGTAGAGCCTTTGAATTCCATTATGATTCTGATATTCCACGTTATGGTGCATTCAAAAATTAAGTGCAGTATTCACAGTGCTTGTTTTTGGCTTAGAGGTGGGGTAGGGTAGTTCTTCTCAAAATCTATTTGCAGTTAATTTGGTTTGGTTTTTATTTTTGTGTTTCAACTTAGAGAGAAAGAGTCTTTCCCAATTGCGGGACTAAAGGAACACAGTGTAATATTTTCTAGTTAATCTGATCAGAATATGGGTCTAAGAATGACGGTATGTTCCATGGAGGGGAAGTTAGAGGAGTTGCCTTTACTCAGTGCTCTGAAAAGAACCAGTCAGTGCCTTGGTATGCTATCACCAAGTATCCCATGACCTGTCATGGAGGCAGGGAAGCAACACAAGGTGATTATAGCCATTTACAATCAAGTAGAAAGGGATTCTGCAGTAAAATTAAGAAACTACTAATTCTTTTTAAATTATTTATAGAGGCCTAGCTAAGGAGGTCTATCTTCTGGAAAGGGGTTATCAGTTTGGTTGTGGAAATTTGATGAAAGATCAAGGATTGAATTGTCAAGCCATCTGTGTTCTTTTTCTGCTGTATCATTAGAAAGCTGAATGATTCTGAACAAGTGCTTTAAAATTGCTGGACTTTAATTTTTAGGGAAAGTGTTAAAAAATATATATGGATCTATAAGACCTTGGCTTTTCTAGAGAGGATTCCTTCACTCAGAAAGCATTGAGTCCATATTATAAAGATACTTCTACTTAATGGCATGGCCTTGTTTCCTAACTCTGCAAATTGGCAGTAGTTCTTCCTTGTTAACTTATACAGATCAAGTCAGACTGGGATATTTGTCAGTTAGACTTGTAAGTACAGTCATAGTTTGTTGTCCCTTTGGGTATGAGCTAGCATTCTCTCCCATTAAGTAGGGTTTTCCGAATGGTTGTAAAGAGGGAATGGATTTTTAGCTCTTTTCTAAAGAGGATAGATAGATGATACATAGATAGATAAGAGCATGGTGGTGGGAACAGAGAAGTGAATTACTATAGTAACAAAACTCTAAGAATGAAAGTAATACAAGGTGCATTACTATAAGAATTCTAGTTCAATCATCTCCAGCAAAAAAAAAAAATTTCGTTCTGAAGTATACAGAATATTAAAGTTGATAAGATAATTGCAATTTTATGATTTCAAGATGGTTGCCACCTATTCGAAGTGTCAAATAATTACCATACACATTCAACAGAACTGCATGAATGCTTCCTGTGGCATTCCCACAGCTCTTGTTAGACACGCAGGTGTGTGGTGATAGACACATGCCTGTGGAACCTATAACAGTGAAAAAGTCAAGAGAGATTTTATGTTAAAAATCTAGAGGAGCAAAAAAATAATCTCCAATTCACAGCATTGCAGTACAGTGGAAAAAGAACTCAATTAAGTGTCAGGAGACAGTAGATTGAGTCCCAGCAGTGTGATACAAGGAAAATCACTTTCTTTCTCTGAGCCTCAGTTTCAGGGAATCTTTTCCTTGACATGCAACTCCATTCCTGGCAAAGCAGGCTGGAGACCCCATTTGCTCATCGTCTTTTGCTCTTTAGACCTTGTGTGGTGTCTGGAAGTTGATGGTAATCAAGCCACAGAGTCGAAGTCTCCTATGCACTATTCTCCCTTTAATGTTCAGTCAAGACTTCCTGCACTTTCTTTTTCACTGAAGATGTCCAGTGTAGAAATTCCAATTCCAGCTATCTGTGGCCCTCAGCTGGGCATGTGGTTCTTTAAGGGAATAGTTGTAAAAGAGAAACTTAAAGGAAACATCTCAAAAGTTAAATCCCTGTAGGGTTTTTACCACGTTAACTCCCCCTTTTATACCTTGGATTGGAAATATAGACTGTGTTCTAAGTGTAAAGTTAAACACTGTTCTGAAGCCTTCTGTTACAAGCCTGCTACTTTTCTTGCTGCAATTATTTAATC
Source organism: Delphinus delphis (assembly GCF_949987515.2). Taxonomy (NCBI): domain Eukaryota; kingdom Metazoa; phylum Chordata; class Mammalia; order Artiodactyla; family Delphinidae; genus Delphinus; species Delphinus delphis. The sequence goes on along the minus strand of NC_082685.1, from coordinate 29,864,743 downwards.
TTGTTTTGACAGTGGACAGAACACAGAATTTGTTGGACTTTTATTTCAAATTAGCAGCTGTCTGGAATAAAAAATTCTCATTACTCTCCATCATGCCTAAAATGGCCTGGTTTGCTTGACTGAGGATGTTATATTATTGGTTCAGGAACAGAAAGGGTCTTGCCTTGGTGGCTTTAGGGTGATGGTCAAAGAAGGTGGTGGTGGTGATGGAGAGGTGACGGTTTCCTCCCTCTCTGTCATATCTGTAACGTTCCATTTATCTTTCTATAAAGGCTTTATCTGAAGAAAAATTAAAAGTAAAAAAAAAAACTTCATGCTAAACAGGAAGTTTAATTGGTTCTGCTATTTTTGGAAACCAGAAGATAAATGCTATGTGTGAAGTTAATAAACCATAATTGGAATTTGCTTAAGAGCATTCTTTCATTCCACATGGAGCCGTCCACTGCAGGAAGCAATAGGACCTGCCTGGGATTCAGGAATATGTAAGCCCCTTTCCCAAGAACAGCTGTGACTTTCTCCGTGACCTTGAGGAATTTAATAACTTCTCTGTGTCCCTGCTGGACAATAAACAAATTGGGGTGCAAATAGAAAAGCTAAAAACAAACACAGTAACAAAAAAACTGAATGCTTTTCAGATCTTGCATGATAACACTATCATACGTGTGTTAACATTTACCAGTTTCCCACTTCTGTATAGTACTTTCTCCAAAAAAAGAAAGCTTAATATCTTTATGATTAATATTGAGCTGGGCACCTACATAAACTTATTGTGAGTAGTAAGTGCCCTTTAGGTTTTGCATATTATATAGATGTGACTGTCCACCCTGCTGGAGCTATTTGCCAAATGTATATAATCATTCTCATTGTGTTATTGTTAATGAGATAAATAGATGATAGATGTAATATATACCTATATCTGTATAGATATGTAGATATACAGTTGACCCTTGAACAATATAGGTTTGAACTGCACGGGGCCACTTATACAAGGATTTTTTTAAACATTTTTTTAATACTATAAGTGTTTTTTCCTCTTCCTTATGATTTTCTTAATAGCATTTTCTTTTCTCTAGTTTATTATTTAAGAATGCAGTATATAATACATATAACACACAAAATCTGTTAATCAGCTGTTGAAGTTATCAGTAAGGCTTCTGGTCAGCAGTAGACTATTACTTGTTAAGGATTGGGGGATTCAAAAGTTATAAGCAGATTTTAACCTCTATCCCCCATGTTACTCTAGGGTCAACTGTAATCTCTGGGATAAAGAGGTTCACTCCCCTCCTCATATATTTATGTGGGAGCAGGCCCTGGGCCATAGCAAATACTTGATGAACAGCAGCATATGGAAACATAAAGAGCTTTGCAAAGCACCTGGGTTCCGATTCCAATTCTCATCTTACTAACTGCAAGTGTGAGCAGGTTCTCAAACTATTTGACTCTCAGATTGCCATCGGTAAAATTATTTTTTTCTTAACAGCATTCATAAAGGACTACAGATTTTATCTAGCTTGAATATAAAGTGATCTCAAGAAAAAAAGCTGTCCCATTAGCCAAAGGATGAAATTTTAAAAATAAAAACATTTTTGGCCAAGTTATTTGTGAAAACTTTTACAGGTAGATGAAATAGTCATGTACACTTATAGTCTTTATTTAGTTATACAAAATTTTAACTGTACTGTATATTTGTTCAAACTGTAACACAATACCCATGTGATAGTTTTAATTACACATTCATACTTAATATTAATGTCTTTGTTAACTAATGCAGGTTTTCAGAGCTCTCATCTTCACTTCATTCTGAGGGTTCTGGGATATAGCAATTCATTAATTCATGCATGTTATCAATTTTATTCCAAGCCACAAAAATCCATTACAACTCTTAGTTTTTTCATTCATTCCATAGGCAAATGTTTATCTCCATAGGAAGCAGTTACTACATGTTTTTTAAGAGAGATGCATAAAATATTTATCAACATGCTTATTTGCAGGCTGTAGAAATCCTGGAAAAATGATAAAATCTACATTATTTTTAAAGTTTCTCTCCCTTTTTTCAGTGATTACAGTGTAGTCAGTGGACCTCCAAGAGTTTGCAAACATAGCACCGTTTGAGATGCTAATGTATCTTCCGCAAGCGTAGTATGTTGTGAAAGTAATGTAATTGATAGGACATGCCATAAAATTATAAACAGAAATATGTGCAATACCTGCTTTCTAAGAGATATCTCTTTTGGTGGGCACTTATCTTAAGCTTAGGTTTATATGGAAATATGTTTAATGCAAGTAAGATGACATAGTTAAAATTACTAAATAATATGTAGACTGCTAAAGAATGAGCTACCTAGAATGTACCTAGAATAGCATTTCTCCAAATTTTAGTTGCAAGATCCCTTTACACCCTTAAAAATATTGACCCAAAGAAATTTTGTGTATGTACATTAAAATTACATCTATCAATATTTACTATATTAAAAATTAAAACTGAGAAATATTTAACATTTATTAATTTTAAAATAGCTATAATAAACTCATCACATGTTAACATTAAGAACATGCTTTATGAAAAATAAGTATATTTCAAAAAATTTAGTAGAAGAATGACATTGTTTTGTTCTTTCTAAATATCTTCAATCCTGACTTAGTACAGCTGGGCTCATTGCTTGAAACATATGAAGAAAATCTGGCCTCATGCAGATATTTAGATAGAAATTGAAAACTTTATTAGCCTTTTCAGTTAATTATGGATAATCTTTTTTGACTTTATTCAAAAACTCAACAAGTGGTAGTTTCTTAAATATTATTTCCAGTGTGGGATCTTTTTGAAATCATATTAATAGTTTTTTTACTCTATTAAATTAAAATCCATTGACTTTCTTGAGCTTGGAATGGATCTTTTTTTCTTACGCAGTAACTTGTAACACCATGTCTTGGTCATTCAGAAAATATTGGTTCACTGAGATATGCAGATCTTCCACATATTGAAACATTTCATTATGAAATGTCAAAAAATCACAGTTGTAAATATCACCATCAATCTCATCAGCAACGTCTTGAAGTATTGGGAAGCTGAGTATTGAAATGCTCATGGTGTGGATTCATGGTTTGCACGAAACTAATTTTTGCTTGAAATCTTGCATTTTATCATTGGCAACAAATACTACTACAGTTGACTTCCTTCAAGTGACTAAGTCACTTCATGCATTTTTCAGAGAGCATCTGTTAAATACTGAAATCTGAATAGCCATAAGTTGTTTTTCAGTAGTTATTTTAAGTAAAAACAATGTCCCATAGGAAAAAAAATAGTTCACCCATAATTCAAACAATCACATAAATACTTTTCCTCAGTCCAACTATTGGATATTTGTTTGCAACAGAAAATGCTTCATGTATATTTACCATCACATCACATAGAATATTTTTTAAAGGTACTCAAAGGTCAATATGTAATAAAATCAATAATTTTTACTGCTTCATCAGGGGCATTCTTGAGTGAAACTATCATTTTTTTCCCTGCAAGTAAATGATGATGAAAAACACAGTGACTGCTAGCACCACTTGGTGCCACTGCCTTGATTTATGCTAAGATACCACCAGTTTTAGCCTCCATTGCTGTTGCACCATCTGTGAAAAAGAAAATAATGTGTAAACATTATTATGAAAATAGTTTTGAACTTGGAGACCTTCAGGGGTCTCAGACTACACTTGAAAAACCACTGACAGAAGAAATTAAATAAATGGTATTTACTTGTAATAATGTTGATAGCTGACATCTTTTGTTTACATGTGGTTTCATATTACTGCATTGTTCACTGTTGATATCCACAGAGTAATTTTGATTATTTAGTCATCTCCTTATTACCATTGTGTATTCCTGTTCATTCACCAATTTTTCTCAAGGTGGTATCTATACTGGGCCTTCACATCAAAAATGTTCATTTTGTGAGGCTCTGTTAGGCTTATTGGTAAGATATTTTTATAAATACCATCTTGCCCAACCCCCACCCCCCAAAAGATAGGTTAGACATATAGATGGCTAAGAAGGAAGGAAGGAAGAGAGGCAATAAGGAAGAAAAGTGGGGAGGAAGGAACCAAGGCAGTAATGAAGAAACAAATGAAGGGAAGACATGCAAGAAATAAAGAACTGAGATGCACACTTAAATGCTTTTCGTCTGGGTTGACACTGAAGTTTGGTCAGGGAAGGTCTTTGAAATCACTCTTTGTTCAATTCAGTAGCTACTCTTAATCATTTTGCTGAATTAAACCTAAGTGTCATGTGTAATCCCGTTAAATTTATTTTTGTGTGCCCCCCAAATAAGAAAACCAATATGAAGTTGTGATATAAGGTTCCGGTGTGTTTGGGGAAGAACAAAACAAACAAGTATCAATGACCATGTTTTTAAAAATTCAGACTCATACTTTGGGGGAAGAACACTCTCAATGAAAACATAGCTTGTAAGAGCTGCTTCTGCTTCTTCGTCTTCTTTTGCATTTGTTTTTACATAGAAGAATGTTGCTGTGGTTAAACTCATTGTACTAACAACTGCCAATGTGTGCCTGTGACTGAACTCTAGGAGAAGGCTCTGCCAGGAAACTGTCTCCTAATGATATGATCTGCATATTTTAATGAGGCCAAAAATGTAGGTAACTGTATAGACTCTGTACTCTGCTCATTCTGGGGTTTTCAACATTCTTGTAGATTGCACATTGTTTCCATTTATTAACATATGATAACTGGAAATGGGTTTCATATCACCATCCCTCAGCCCTATATGGCTTGACATTTTCAGAGTTCAGATGAAATACTAATAACCTGTCTGTGCTTACTCTATTTTATGCTTATTCTAATGATGTCCATTCAATCAATGAGAGGATAGCATGGCCACTACATTTAATAGCACAGAAGCAACTTGTATCTATTTACAAAAAGTAAAGCTATTCAAGGTATTAGGAGTAAACCTTTTTAAAAACGTTTTTACCTTCCTCTCACTTTTATGGTATGAGTGCTCGATTTTGTTTTTTGTTTCACTCCAACCTCAAATCCCTCACTCTCTTTCTCTCAGCCCTACCACCAGTGTTCATTGAGCACCTGTTAGGAGCCAGGTGCTGTGTAATCACTTTATATTCATTATTTTATTTAATCTCTACAATATTACAGAATAAGCATGATTACTTACAACTACTTGTGTGTGTGTGTGTGTGTGTGTTTACACAGGTACACTTGTATATGTGTTGTGTATAATAGGGTGTACATATGCTGGTACATGTGTGTATTTGTGTATATCAAATATGCATGCAATTGACATGATGTGTATGTTGCTAAGTCTAGTGTGGTAGATATAAGTGCAGACAAACTTCATGATATTGAGTAAGCTGTCCAAGGGCACACAGCTTCTAAGTTAGGCCTTGGATCAAACCCAGGTTTATCTAAACCTCTGGGTTTATCATGGCTTTTCTCTTAGAATATTTGGAAATAAGACCTTTTGCTGTGTTTTATTCCACTCAACCCCCAAATTATTTAATTAAGTCATGTACAAAACAGGAAGAAATTTCTTCATATTTTATTTCTCTGAAAACAATTAAATATAAAAGTATAATGTTTGGGGTTCTTCCATCCTAAACTAATAACAAAATTTCATGAGGAACAATCTTGAGTAGATTAAGCCTTTGACTAAGAGTCGAAGAACTGGACTCATTTCCTTCCAGATAATTTTGATGAAAATGGTTAGTAGGTCACTTTTTAGAAACAGCATCAAAGATATGGTCAAAATAGGTAAATTTCAATCATGAATAAATAATTTATGATTAAAAATATTATCACCCAGACAAAACATCTGAAAAGAAACAGATTACAGTATCCTAAAGGCAAAATTGACTCTACCTGAACATAAAGTTTTTGTTTTCATTTTTTAATGTTTTCTTGGCACTTTGGATTTATTGGTATCACGACATTTATTACTCTTCCTGTGGCAGCCAATTTATCTGCATTTCCTAAGTATATTGTGGATTTTTTTTTCCAGGCTACCACTGCAATTGATTTTTTATTGTATATAGAATCCTTTGCCATAATTAGATCTCTAGGAAGTTTGTTGAAATGAATAAATTAAAAGACTTTTAACAACTCAAAAAAAAATGGAATCATGTGCCTAGGGAGTAGTCCATTTTAACACATTTTTACTGAGATGTAATTGACATGTAACATGATATTGCTTTCAGGTGTACAACATAATGCTTTGATATTTATATACATTGCAAAATGATCACCACAGTAAGTCTAGTTAACATCCATCACCACACATAGTTACAGGATTTTTTTCTTGTGATGAGAATGTTTAACATCTTCTCTCTTAACAACTTTTAAGTATGCAATACAGTAGTAACTATAGTCACCATGCTGTACATTATATCCCCATGACATTTATAACTGGAAGTTTGGACCTTTTGATACCCTTCACCCATTTGGCCCACCCCATGCTCCCTGCCTCTGGCAACCAATAATCTGATCTATGAGCTAGGGGTTTGTTTGTTTTTTCTTTTTTTTTTTAAGATTCCACATATAAGTGAGATTAAACTTTATTTGTCTTTCTCTCTGACTTATTTCACTTAGCATGATGCCCTCAAGTTCCATCCATGTTGTCAGAAATTACAAGATTTTATTCTTTCTTTATGGCTGAATAATATTCCTTCGTATACATACACCACATTTTCTTTATCCGTTCATCCATCAATTTTAATACATTTTAACGCATGTATGGTTGGCCAGGTGATTTAAAATACAGATTTATGGACATATTGCAGAAATTCTGAATCAGTAGATCTGGGATAGGTCCAGGAATCTGAATTTTTTTCAAAAGTACCTCGGGCATTTCAGACCACACTTCAAGGAATGTAGTGTTACCGTAAACAATTTAAGAAGTGATTGAGAAAGGTCCTGATTTGTGACTGACTCGCAAATTTCCTTTCTCTGCTTTGCACATTTAAATCCCTGTTCCTAATAGATAAGCTTCATATGGAACACTTAATCCAGTAGTCACTTGTACCTTCTTTTCCATCCCAACTTGAGGCTTTCCCTGGTTACCTCCCTTACCTGATCGCTCACTTTCCCTTTCTCTCCATCAATGAGTGTAAAACATTCCCATGATATGAGTTATACAAATAGCTGCCTGGAATAAGCATTGATTACTTTTTATGATAGTTTTATAAGAATGCACACCTTTTTACTAGATATGAAATTACTTTGCTGAAAAAAATTATATCTCACAAAGAGGTGAGTGGAAGAGGCAGACTATGTATGTAAATTATTAAAGAGGAAAATCTAGAAATGTCATGCTTTGTAAATGGAAACCATACAATGTTTGCCTGAAACAACTTCTAAAACTCTAATTCTCCAAATTTAGTCCTGTTAGAAACACCCTGAACTCAGGAATCTGCATTTTAACAAGGAACCTAGATGATCCTGATGTATAGAGATGTTTCATGAGGAACTTTGCACTAAAGATACGGTGGAAGCAGATGGCTAATGTGTTTCAACACGCTTTTCATCTTTAAGCCTCATCAAGTATTTTCCTGCTCAAAACTCTGACTAACCCTTCCACATATCGTTTGTGTTCTGCTAAGGCCTCAGGTAGCCAGTAAGGGAAGAAATAACATATGAACATATGAAGATAGGGATATAGAACTTTAATAGTTGGCAGCTTTATTTTTAACATTCTAAATACTTAATGTTATTTCTTAAAAGGTTAAGATAATGGATCTGTTTAGCATAATTCCTGACAATCTAGAATTCCCATAAAAAGTATCCAGAGGTCTGGAGGATGTAACATTGAGTTTAGCTCTCAAAACCTTGATTTTCTTTCTAATGCTGTAATCATTTCCTTCAGATTGTCTCTCAAATGGTTTTCACCGTCTGGTTGTGTGGTTTCTTTACCCACAGAATTAATTCATAGATATACTAGAGACATAATTTTACTTAAAGGTATTTTCGTTTTTTTGGAAGGATATATTAATGTATTCAGTGCTCTCAGAGATGGTTACTGGATGAAGTTTACAAGAGAGGCTTGCCTACTTCTCGAGTAGGGATCAGCAAACTTCAACCCACAGACCCAATATAACCTGCTGCTTGTGATTGCCTGGTCCATTAGCTAAAAATAGATGTATCTTTTCTTTCTTAAACATTTTATTTTGAAAAAAAAATCATTTTTTACATTTGTGATGGTTTCAAATTCAAAAGCAGAATATTTTGTAACACCTGAAAATTATTTGAAATCCAAATGCTAGCGTCCTGTAAATAGAGTGTTATTGGCACACAGCCACACTCATTTGTGTATGTATGTGGTTGCCTTCATACCACAGAAGACACTGTTCTGTAGTTACAGCAGAAGCCATATGTGTCGCTCACTGCTGGGCGCACTATAAACCGCAGTTGAAGCAGTCACAACTCGACGGCGTTTCAAGAGCCCCATGTGTCACCCATCCGTGTGAAAAACCACTTTCAAAGATAAAATACGAAAAATCTCATTATAGATCAGTATTAACAGATGAGCATTTGCAGTAAATTTTGATGATGTGGAATGCTCACTTTGAATCCCAGTTAAGCAAAATGTGAGCACACACATGAAAAGGATTTCAGCCTTTTCATTCGTTTTGCAAAAAGGAATACTCCATTATTAGGATTATATTTTGAATTTTGTCAAAAAATGGGCGGACATTTGTTTTCTTTCTTGTTAGGTATCTACGTAATATCCTCAATTTTGCTGGTTGGTCAGCAAGTCTGAAATATGTCCTGTTTGGTTCTATACAGAAAAAGTTGCCTGATCCCTGTTGTTAAATACTGAATGCACAAAAACCGAGGTGCTTAGTTTGGTTATGGAAAATGTCTCGTTGCGGTAGAATTATCTTTCAAAAATATGATTTTCCCTGATTATATAAGTAATAAACGTTACCAATACAAAATTTGAAAAAAGGCTACAAGGTGTAAGTGAAACTCCACCCCCTTAATCTTTACCACCTGGATATGAATACATCCTGCCAGCATATCAATATATTTCCCTCTAGATCTGTTTTCAAATACTTTTATATATTTGAAAACTTACCATAAAAACAATACTCAATATTACTTAAAACTTTATAAGTAGTTTCCCATACCATTTGCCAATCTTTGTAAATGTTATTTTTATGATCTAATATTATTCATTCATTTGGATGTGCCGTAATCTGAGTTCTCCTTTAGTACGATCATTAAGATATTTGGTTTTAACTTTCTTCCCTTTTTAATAATTTTATGGTGAATAATTTAGTTGCTCAAATTGCAGATTATTTTATCAGAGATCTTCTTCTATTGAAATATAGTTGATTTACACTATGGTGTTAGTTTCGAGAGTACTGCATAGTGATTCAGTTATTTTTTTCTGATTATATTCCATTATAGGTTATTACAAGATGTTGAATATAATTACCTGTGGTACACAGTAAATCCTTGTTGCTTATCTATTTTATGTATAGTAGTTTGTATCTGTTAATCCCATACTCTTAATTTGTCCCTACTACCCTCCCTCTCATCTTTGGTAACGCATAAGTTTGGTTTCTATGTCTGTGAGTCTGTTTCTGTTTCACATATAGATTCATTTTTATTATTTTTTAGATTCCAGATATAAATGATATACAGTATTTGTCTTTCTCTGACTTATTTCACTAAGGTCCATCCATGTTGCTGCAAATGGCAATATTTCATTCTTTTATATGGCTGAGTAATATTTCATTGTATATATACAATACCACATGTTCTTAAGACAATCATCTGTTGATGGGCCCTTGGGTTGTTTCCATGGCTTGGCTCTTATAAATAGTGCTGCTATGAAAATTGGGGTGCATGTATCTTTTCAAATTAGAGTTTTCATTTTTTTCTAGGTATATACCCAGGAGTAGGATTGTTGGTTCATAGGTTAGCTCAGTTTTTAGTTTTTTAAGGAACCTCCATACTGTTTCCCACAGTGGCTGCACCAATTTACATTCCCACCAACTGTGTAGGAGGGTTCCCTTTGCTCCACACCCTCTCCAGCATTTATTATTTGTAGACATTTTGATGATGGCCATTCTGACCAGTGTGACGTGATACCTCATTGTGGTCTTGCTTTTGCATTTTTCTAATAATTAGTGATGTTGAGCATCTTTTCAGGTGCCCGTTGGCCATTTGTATGTCTTCTTTGGAAAAAATGTCTATTTCCAGAATATTTTTAGATGATATACTGCCTTCATTTATTTAATATAAAATTTATTTGAAGGATTTGGATAGCACACCTTAATTTTTATAAACATACCCTATGGGCAAGTCAAGCTACCCATTAGTTGCTTGATAAAACAAAGGTTGCTTGATCCTATTAAAGCCTAATAGTAAAATGATAGTTAAGATAAAGGCTCTAGAGCAAGCCAGGGGCCTTTAAATCCCAACTGGGTGACCTAAGTAAAGTAATTAAGCTCTGGAAATTGGAAATAACAGTGGACTTTATCTCATAGGGTAACTGTTTTCCCAGTTAAAGTAAAGGAGGTAGTATACATAAAGTGCTTAGATCAGTGTGTGGCAATCAGTAGGAGCTCAGTATGTTAGCTGCGATATAATAAAACAGAAATATTCAGCCCTTTTCTCTCACTTAAATTGAGAAACACACACCTGACTTTTGAAAGGAAATCTTTCTTCTACTACATTAAATTCAGCTTCTTCCCCTCTTCGCACTGTCAAACTTTCAAAAGCTGCAGAAATGCCATTAATGATATTTATGTTGGTGAGCCAGTCACTTAATCTCTGTTGAATTCTCCTTTGCCTCACCTTTATGGATTGTTGAGAGGATTAAATTAGATAATACATGTAAAACACTTAGCCCAGCCCCTGTATGGAGTTAGCCCACCTGTACCGTGTCACATATGCCAATAATAACAAACATTTAAAGTCTACAATCAGCCAAAAGATGCCTTCTTGCCCCAGTGGCCTTCCAGAAAGTTCCCTAATCCCCCTTGGTAGAGAGTAGAATCACAGAATTTTATTGGAGCAGTGGTAGCCTCAGCTGCACAATCAGATGAGTGGGCTCTGCAGACAAGCTGATTTAATTAGGGGTGTGTGTGTGTGTGTGTGTGTGCGCGCGCTCACGTGCTTTTTAAGGAAGTAAAAAATGAATATAAATGGGTCAAATGGAAGACTTAAATTTCAGGCCCACAGCTGTTCCATGGCTCCTTTCAGCTTCTGATGTCAAGTTCCTCCTAATAAAATATTAAATGTTAATAAAAGAAATGTTAAAACCACTATTAGTTTTTGGTCAGGTTCCTTTTATACTTCTGTTTAATTCAAACAAGCTTGTGGGCACATTCTTTTTCTCCTGCTCAACTTGAAATGGTTACAAACAAATAACCTCTCTCAAAATCTTTAATCTCTCTGAAATTTATTCTCCAGGAATATTAGCTCACCTTATTTTTTTAAGCAAAAAATAAAGTTCATTATAATTTGTTAATCTAACTCTGCTGCCAAGTTGGCTGTTTTATTTAACAATAAATTGAATACAAAAGCTCCCTAAGGCAGGAAGATAGAGTACCAAGCTCTGAAAGTTTGGCAGTTTAATTGACATTTCATAGTAGCCTCAGGCGGAAATTAATTTCAACGCTGGTTATGTACACATACTTTTGTTGTTGTATAGGTTAGTGCATGTGTACATACATATACATTTATCTGTCTCGAGGGTTACACTACAAGTAAATTAAGTGTGATTTTGTTTGTTTTATATATAATCTTGCCTGGATCATACAAAATTTCATGTTAGACTTGTGAAAGAAAAGTTATACTTTAGTGATTTTTTTCAGAATGTGTCTTTGGAAAGCTATGTATTTTTAAGTTGGGTGAACACCACTAGAAAACAAAAAAAAGTTTTACATCCTGTTATGGTTTGAATTGTGTCCCCTAAAATTCATAGGTTAAAGTCCTAACCCTCCTTACCTCAGAATGTGACCTCATTTGGGGATAGCCTCCTTAAAAAGTAATCAAGTTAAATTAAGGTCATTTGGGTGGGACTGAATCCAAAACGACTGGTGTCCTTATGAAAAGGAGAAAATTGAATACAGAGGCATGCTAGAGGAAAGATGATGTAAAAAGATTCAGGGAGAAGATGACCATCTGTAAGCCAGTGAGAGAGGCCTGGAACAGATCCTTCCCTGGGCCCTCAGAACGAATGAACCCTGTTAGCATCTTGATCTTGGACTTCTAGCCTCCAGAACCACTAGACAATAAATTTCCATGGTTAATCTCCAGTGCTCTGTTACAACAGCCCAGCAGACTAGTACACATTCCCTTAAAGGCAGTATAATACTTTATAACAATAATCTACATTAAAACAGACTAAAGAAAGTAGGACAAAAGAGAGAGTTTGATTATTCATTATGTATTGAGGGACATTTGTAAAAAAAAAAAATCTAACATGTATGAGATTAGTCTTGAATCAATTCATGACACAGAGGCCCCACTCAAGAGTCCCAATCCATCATTAACATCCATCAGAAAGTCTCATGCCTCACAAACTTCTTAAAATGGGAGATAGGAGAGATAACTATGTATACATTAAATGGACCAACTTTTAAGAGAAAGATAAACATCTCTCAAACATGCTGAATTACACTGCATACATTCCTTTGCAGACATTCTAGTAAAAAGCAAAAATCTATCACCAGTATTCTATGTGGGTACAGTGATATTCTGGAGCCTGGAATTGATAATTTTACTTTAGGCAGTTTAGGTCTCTTTACAATTTCTCCCCCAGGGTTGAGGTCTTCATCCAGCTGGTGGCCCTGTTAGGGAGTCAACTAAAGGATTATGAGGCTTTATAAGTCCTAATGTTGTTGGGACTGGTAATTCATGAGCAGTAGATGCAGAAGCCACAGGGAAAAGCTCAGAGCACCAGGAGAACTAAAGACAGGAAGGCAAGAGTCTCTATGAGCCTTCAGATTAATCTTCCCAGGAAGGAGCGGAGACACTAATGCTTAATGAACATAAAAACAGACTACAAAAAGCGGGAATGAAAAAAACCACATTATAGCTTTTACTTATTTTGTTGGACTTTTATTTCCAAATCACACAATTGTCTGAGATGATTTAATGCACAATTACATTAAAAAAAATGAAATTAACATGTTTGTAAAAACAACTGCTAAATAAAGCCATAACATCTTTCTCTGCGCTCCCAAGATAATGAAGCGTATTTTTCATCTCTAACTGTGTTTCTGTATCAGGAGGATGGAATTTGGGGCAGGAGGAGGGCATGGAAATAGACTTTCGTTACTAAGAGGCTGTCTTGCAGCTCCCTGGGAAGTGGCTTTTGCCACTTCCAAAGTGCAGTTGCTGAAAAACAGAGCAGTAAGGCCTGTAAAGAACGGTGTCACTATGACACCGAAGACCTCAAGGCTGGAACAAGTTACAGGGGCAAGAGCAGAGCAAATGGAGGGTGGCAGAGGGTACATATTTTGTATCTTGGTACCTACTGGGCTGCAAAATTCTGACTGTTGACTCAAGATGCTGCTTTCCTTTTGATGTAGGTATAGACACCTTAATAATGATATATACTTGTGTACCTGTCCATATACACAGGTATATGAAGCCTGATAGAGGCCTCGTCCTCCATGTATGTACACACACCAATGTTATATACAACACACATTTGTAAACACACAATCATATTAAAACTGTCTCCAGTGTCTAATTGAAATGCTTCTCCCCCCATCATTGATCCATAAAGTATCCTTAAAATTTCTGAGAAAAAAATAAAATCATGTCTTCTTTCAGAATGATTTTTGTGGCAAATGTGGTATAGTGTAGTGATAAATGAAAAGTAATGATTCTACTCAAAGGTTGAGTAACATAAACATATAAGAGTATCTACCATATTCCAGAGCGGTGCTTGCGTTGGGGATAGAGATAAACTCATAGGATTTTGCTCCTGCCCTCCGAGAGCCCACAGTCTGTCTGATAGTTTTATTTTTGTTCCATTCCTTATCTAACACAAGTTACTAGTGCATGGATATATGTCCAGAGAATACATCACTAAAGGGAAGAATATAATTTAATGCTTTTCTCCCTCTGTCTCTCAACTACTGGATGGGATTTGGTTGAGGACCCTGTATAAGTTGGAAGTGACAATCCCATCCCCTGTATGCTTTGCCCAGGCAAGATGAGCCTTATCAAAGGACCAAATCTGTGCCTGGTGTACTCCTTTTTATATTATGCAAAATTTAAAATGGAGTGGGAGCAAAAAAAATCACAGGAGCAATTATACTTCACATCTATGAATAAATTAATGAAAAGTTTTATGTAAAAGTTCAGAAAAAATATACATATATACATATGAAAATATCAAGAGATTGTTGTGGTATCTTAATGGGGAAGCAGAATAACTTACAAGTTAGATTGGACTTCTGATAGGATGACATGAAGACATCTCGTCTTACACAGTGCTATAGTGGAGGTTTGTGGAGATTTTTTTGTTTGTTTTTTGAGTATTCAGGCCATGATCTAGTCTAATTCCAGTTATCTTTGGTTTGGGGCCTAGATATTAGCGTCACTTTAAAAAGTTAGCTGTAAAAATATTAGTTATTCAGGCTAATATCTGAATTTGCACAAACATGTGGGGTATTATCTGTGAGAAAAGAAAGCACCAGAGGAAACCAAAGGCCTTCAAGCTAAACCAGAACTAGACAGACTTGTGTGTATCTATGTGTGTGAATATGTGTGCATGTGTGTAGGTGGGAGTGCATGTGATTGCGTGTATTTGTATACATGTTTGTGTATTTATACGCATGTATGGATGTTTGTGAGTCACGTATGCATGTGATTGTGCGTGTTTATGCATGTGTTTTGTATGCCTGTGTGTGTGGTATACATGTATGATTGTGAGCTCTGTGTCTGTGACTGTGGTTCGATGCCTTTTCAACTCCCATGAAGTTTTTTTTTTCTTCATTTATTCTTCTGATTAACTGTCTTAGTCCATTCAGGCTGCTCTAACAAAATGCCACAGACTGGGTAGCTTATGAACAACAGAAATTTACTGCACACAGTTCTGCGGGCTCTAAGTC
Organism: Delphinus delphis; assembly: GCF_949987515.2. NCBI lineage: Eukaryota > Metazoa > Chordata > Mammalia > Artiodactyla > Delphinidae > Delphinus > Delphinus delphis. The sequence goes on along the minus strand of NC_082685.1, from coordinate 29,849,647 downwards.
TGAGATCAAACATGGGCCCTCTTCCAGTTGCAGACTTCTCACTGGATCCTCACATGGTGGAAGGGGCTGGGGATTGCTTTGGAGCCTCTTCTGTAGGAGCTAATCCCATTTAACAGGGTTCCAGCCTCATAGCTTTAGCTCCCAAGGACCCCACTTACTAATACCATCTCCTTTGAGGGTTAGGATGTCAACATATGAATTTTAGGGAGACAAAAATATTCAGATCATAGCATTAACTCAAGGAATTTCTGCTTTCACAAACCTCTTCTGTTACATCGTTTGCCTAGTTAAGTACCAAATAAAGAACTATATTAAATATAAAATAGCAGATAAAAGTACAGGATGGTTCCTTAGCTGTGTTACTCTTGAAAATTTCAGGTGGGATACCTCACGTAAGTCTGGGTTACTTATTTTGTGTTCAGCTGTTATCCTCCACATCTCTTGCAACAAGATATAATGCAAAATCTAAAGAAATGCTTGATGCTTTCTTAACATAGTATTTTCTGGTCCTAAAATTTGTAATCTGTAAAATTATTGTGAAAATATTTTGAAATATTTGAGAAGATGAAGATTGCATGAAACCCCACAGAATTCACAGGTACTATTTGAATAGATAAACAGAACTGCTCACACCAACCTGAACTGAGTATTAGGTCACGTCCCTTCTTCCTGCTCCAGGAACTTTTCTCTCTCTTCTTTCATCATCAGTTCTCTTTCTTGGAGCTTAACTATAAGTATGAACATGCTTTTATGTCGCATGTTATTTTTTCAAAATCTATTCTTGATCCCACTTCCTCTGCTAGCAATGGCCTTAATTCTTCCCTTGTCTTAATAGGAAAATGCCTGGAAACAACTGTCAACACACTGTCCTCTCTCCCTCTCTTAAAACACATTCTTTTCCACTATAACTGACCTTGTAAAGGTCATTAATAACCTCCATGTTGTCCATTCTCAGTCTCATCTTACTGGACCTATAAGTATCATTTGATCCAACAGATCACTCCCTTCCCCTTGAAATATTCTGTTCCCTTGGCCTCCAGGATGGTTTTGCTCCTAACTCTCATTAGCTGGTTTTTCTGAGTCTCCTTTGCTTTGCTTTTCTCTAACAAGAACAAGAGTTTGTTTTCTCTGACCTCTTAGTTTTGGAGTTTGCCATGGCTTACTCGCTGGAACTTGCTTTTCACTACTTAATATCTCCCCTGATTTGGTGATCTTACCCAGTCTTGTGTCTCTATTTGTATGAGATCCAGTGTTACATGAGATTTACTCTGAACTCCATACTAAAATATTCAATTGCTTACTTAATATTTGTACTTGAAAGTCTAATAAATATCCCACACTTGACATGTTAAAATTGAATTCCTGGTCTGACCATCCAACTGGCCCTAGCTGCAGCCTTCCCCATCTCTGTCAGTGGCAACTCCATCCTTCTATTTTCTCAGGTCAAAATATTTAAAGGAGTTTCTGACTCATGTCACACCTCATCCCATATCCAATTCCCTCAGTTATTATAATTTAGAAATATCTCCAGAATCTAACTACTGCTTACCACTTGCACTGCCATTACTCTGGTGTAAGCCACCATCATTGCTCCCCTGCACCATTGCATTGGCCTGCTTTCACTCTTACCTCCTTCAATCTCCGTTCTCAAAAGTGGCAGCCAAAATGATCTCTTTAAAAGGTAAATCAAGCCATTGCCCCCCTTCATTTCAAATCCCTGCAATGGCTCTCCATTTCACTCAAAGTAAAGGCCATGTTCTTACAAGGACCTATGCAGTCTACCCTGTGCTGAGCTTTTACTACTCTTTCCCATTTCCTTTATGCTCCAGTACACCAGCCTCCCTGCAGATCCTAGAAATCTCCAGGCATGCCCTTACCTCCAAGCCCAGGCACTTTCTAGTCTCTCCGTCTGGATTACTCTTCCCCTAGAAAGCCACAGCCTCACTCCCTCACTATCTTCAGGTGTTTGCTCAAGTATCATTTTCTCAGAGATCTTTCCTGACCAACCCGTTTAAAATTCCAGCACTTCCCTATGGCCTTCCCACACTCCCCATCTCCCAACCTGCTTTGTTTCTCTCTATGAAACTTATCACCTTCTAACATACTATTCAACATACTTGTTTATTGCTCTTATTGGCCTCTACACTATATGCTCCATTACGGCAGAGATTTTTGTGTATTTTGTTCATTGCTGTCCAAATCCCCCATGCCAAACACCATAGGTGCTTGATATATATATTCTTTTCAGAAATAAATAATAATATAATTGGCATTGTACTATATATGTTACATGTGGATGTGATTTTTTTCCCGCTTAATATTACCCAAGAAAGCTCCGATTTTGCTAGGTATTTTTACCTAGTTCAGTATGATTTGTTTCTGGTACAATAGTATCCCATTTGTATTAATGTTCCATCATTTATGAGATCCCTATTACTGGATATGTACATAGCTTGAATTTTTAACTAATAGAAGGATATTACCTACATAAATATCCATCTGCATAAATATTTGTACATCCTTCAGATTATTTCCTAAGAATTATTTTTCTGGAAGAGGTAATTTGGACCAAAGTGTGAGCTGATTTTATGGGTTCAGATGTGTTAACTGAATAAACCTCCAGAAAGTTGGCATTTACTCTTCCATTTTAAGTTATAAGGATACCCTTTTCCAGCACACTGAACCACATTTTATATTGCTGCTAAAAAATCTTGCCAACTTGATATGCAAAATGCATATGAATTTTAATTAACTTTTTATTTTGGAAGAATTTTAGATTTATGGAGGTTGCAAAGATAGTATAGAGAATTTTCCCTAATGTTAACATCTTACATAATCTTTGTACATTTGCCAAAACTAAGAAATTAACATTGGTATATTCCTATTAACTAACTCCGTCTATTAATGTTTTGAGTTATTTGTTTTTACTGGGTTGAATCCTACCTTACCCATTTGTCATTTGTATGTCTTCTTCCATGAAATGTAATTGTATGTCATTTGCCAGTTTTCTTAAGTGTATAATGTATTTTTGATGAATTAACATTGTCTGTTTTAGATATGGTAGACTAAGATCTATTGAAAGCAGTGATCATTTATACCTGCATGTCTCAAAATGTCTATCATATTATCAGTAATTTCTCCAAAATTGGTAGATGTTTTATGACAAGGGGTTGCCTCATCCTAAGTATTTGGGAAACACTAATATATAATATAGTGCAAGCATGGTTTTTTAACCAAGATTAAACAGATTGAAGTTATTTCTTGATTTATTAGTTAATGATTTATTAGTTAAATCTCTGTTACAAGGGACAAAAACTCTAAGTCAACTTGCTTAAACACAAAAGGGTAATGAATTGTATGATGTAATGATAAGTCCCAGGGTAAGGTAGCTAGATTCAGGAATCACGTGTTGTCATTAGGACTTGGTGTCTCTCTATTTCTCAAGTCCACATTGGCTCCACTTGTCAGGATAGTAAGAGGGCCTCCAGCAAAAATCTCATGGATCACTTATTTGTTCCTAAACCAATCGCAGTGACACGAGGAATAAGCTGTGTTCAGTGGCTTTTTCCAGGGGCAAGTGTCCACTCCTAGAGGTAGACAGAATCTCATGTACTGACATCAAAAGAATGCATATCCCTGAATTAAAATTGTGAACTGTTTCCTGGGGTGAGTATGAATGTCATGCAGTTAAACTAAATGTCTGCTGTTACTGGATTTCACACATGATCATTAAGAAGTCCACTTTAATTTCAGATGAGACCACTCAGTATCCCAAAACTGTCATGAGCATTGTTTTCAATTACCTGTGACATAAGTAGGATAAACTTTTTTTTTTTTTTTTTTACCCCATTTTACCTATGGGGAAACTCAGCTCAATGATACATAGTTAGTGGTGCTAAAAGCTGGCTCCTATTCCTTATTTACTGATCATTCTTTCCATCTGTAACTGCATTACTTAGAACCATTACTTGTAACCACACAGAAAATTTAACACTCAACATCAGTTTTTACGGTGGTCCATCAGCTACTATGCCAGTTATTAATGCCTTTTGTTCACATGTTCTAATGACCCACTATCCATGGCACATTTCACAAACACATTTGAAAAATTCTGAGGCTTTCACCAAAAGGCTGTCAGCTGTTACCCCAATGATCTACTGCTTAGATATCCTACTGTGAATTCCCTGGTCTTTCTTTTGTTTCGCTATATACCTACACAGTTGTCAAGGATACCCAGCTCTCTATTGTCTGAACAGTCCACAAGGTGTTTTATTAAAAGTCCCAATTAAACTTGTACAGCCATTCACCTGTACATTCATCTCTTTACTCTCTCACACACCCACACTCAGCTAACTACCTGATCTAAAAAATACCAAGGGGTCAGGAGCCATCAAGAGAATGAACAAAGTACATGGGATCTTTGGGTATCGCATAATAGCTGTGGCAATGTTATCTCAAGTAATTGCTGCCCTAAGAAAGCAGAGCAAAACCAGATTGAAAAGCTGTAAATAAAGAAAGCGAGAGAGCAAGGGGATGATGGGCAGTTTTTCAATTTTATGGCTATTGCATTATTAGTGTTTTAAAGACTAAAAGGGTGTTTTCAATGTAAAACGTATTGCTTGAGGTAGGGCAAGAGAGAATTTGGTGAGATAGCAGAGAAGCCTTTAATTTATATCATCATAAAACTGTAGAAATCCTTGAAATTCAAATTGCATTATTTACTTTGTAAACGTCTATTTATATATAGTTAATTTTCAAATTTTGAGGCAGTATAGAGTAGTGGATAAGAGCAACTCAGTGCTCTGTGGTGACCTAGATGGGTGGGATGGGGGTGTGGGAGGGAGGTCTGAGAGGGAGGGGATATGTGTATACATATAGCTGATTTACTTCGTTCTACAGCAGAAACTAACACAACATTGTAAAGCAACTATACCCCAATAATAAAAAAGAGCAGGGGTTTTAGAATCAGAGATGATGATGATGATGATGATGATCATTTCACTTACTACTTGAATGTCCTTGAAGAGTGCATAACCCTGTTTGAGACACAGTTTCATGATCGAATTACTAAACTTACTAATTATAGCACCTACACTGTGATACCTTATAAGGATGCAACAAGATAATGCATGTAATGCATTGACTACAGCCTCTCCACAAAGAAAGAATCAGTGTATTAGCTTTCTTTCAATAATGCATAATGTTATTGAGAAGGTTGTGAGCAAATCATCCCTTTTATTTTATCTTTAGGCTTTTGTAATTTTATAAAATTTATATGACTCTCTTTAATAATTTGTATAAAGCTTTGGATATTCTCCAGTAAGCTATCCCTGGTACTATGCAGAGGTAAAAAGCAGACAGAAAAAACAAGGATGCTTAGTCTCTGGAAGAGAAGGCTCATTGGTCATGATAAAGAAGAGGTTACACTTATCCTATGTGGTCACAGGGAAAAGAAATAGATGTGTGAATAGAATGTTCAGGAAGACAGATTTCGGTTCACTGTAATATGATTTTGACTCACCCTAAAATTCAAAATTAACCTACAATGCTAAAGTCTACTTCTAGAGAAAGTCAGCTCCTTTTCCCTAGAGAATTCCAAGTAGAAGCTGGGCAAAATCTTAGTCAGGAAATTATAGAGAAGATGCATTTGTGGAAGAGGGAGTGAGCATGGGTTAGGTGAGGTGGTGGATAGGAGCCCTTCCTGCTGTGGGAGTCCATGATTCTGGTTTTTAAATAAAAGTCAGATATTTTTGTTTTCGATAAGTGTGTATTCATTGAATCACTCATTGAGGAAAACTTTATTGATACAACAAGAAATGTCATGGAACCTTGTTTATTAAGTGTATACGTTGTGGAGTCTGATACGCCTGTGTTCAGTCCTGGTCTTGGCATTGAATCTATTATGATTTGAGCAAATGGCTTGACATCTCTGAAGCCTTTATTTACTCATATTAAAATGAAAGTAATAGTGGGACTTTCCTGGTGGTCCAGTGACAAAGAATCCAGCTTACAATGCAGGGGATGTGGGTTGGATCCCTGGTCAGGGAGCTAAGATCCCACATGCCACGGGGCAGCCAAGCCCATGAGCCACAACTGCTGAGCTCGCGCACCTCAACTAGAGAGTCTGTGTGCCACAAACTACAGAGCCCACATACTCTGGAATCTGCGCACCACAACTACGGAGCCCGTGCGCCCTGGAGCCTGCACGCCCCAACCAGAGAAGAGAAAACCTGCGTGCCACAACTAGAGAAGCCCACGTGCTGCAACGAAAGATCCCTCCTGCTGCACCTAAGACCCGACACAGCCAAAAATAAATAAATAAATACATAATAAATCTTTTTTAAAAAGTGGAAGTAATAGTTTTTACCTAAAAGGTTTCCTAGGAGTATCAAATAAAATGTAGCACATAATAACCTTAGCACAGTTCCTGTTATCTATTATTATGCACTCAATAAATGTTTGTCATTATTATTATTAATATTGAATAAATGAAAGTACATTTATGTGTGCAGGATCAAAGGTGAATTACCTGCTATCTTTTTTTTTTTTTTTTCTGCGTTGAGTCTTCATTGCTGTACGTGGACTTTCTCTAGTTGTGGCAAGCAGGGGCTACTCTTCGTTGCAGTGCACGGATTCCTCGTTGCGGTGGCTTCTCTTGTTGCAGAGCATGGGCTCTAGGCACATGGGTTTCAGTAGTTGCAGCACACAGGCTCAGGAGTTGCAGCAGGCGGGCCCTAGAGTGCTCGGGCTTCAGTAGTTGTGGCACACGGGCTTAGTTGCTCAGTGGCATGTGGGACCCTCCCAGACCAGGGGTCGAACCCGTATCCCCTGCATTGGCGGGCAGACTCTCAACCACTGCGCCACCAGAGAAGTCCTACCTTCTCTCTTAACTTTTGAGAATTTTGTCAGCGAGAAAGACTTGAGCACAAATATCTAGCATCCAATGGAGTAAATAATATTTCCATATGTTTCTGTAGGAATCTACTCATTTGCTCAGCGTATATGTGTCTATACCTATTAACAGGAAGTATAGACTCCTGACATCAGGGAGTTGGTGTGCTATTATAGTGGACGAAGAATGTCAAGCTAATAAACCATATAAAATAGGGTGGAAGGCATGGAGAATGACATAGAGATAGCAGGTGTGGTCAGGACCTACCTGGCCGAGAAGGCAACAGGATCTGTTACTTGGGTGATGGAAGAGAGTTTAGAGGGAGGAAAGACGGCTACCAGATGGACTCATTAGGTAACCTTCATGGCAAAAAATGATATTAGAGTTCATTCCTAAAGGATGATTAGAATTTCATGACTTATCCATTATTTGATTCAGTCAACTAGTGCTTCATATGTATGTGAGACTCATTATAATTAGTATTGGAAATTCAAGAGAGTAGTCTCCCATGGAGCATTAGATAAAGAATAGGCAGCTGTCTCTGAGATGCAAGAGAGCAACAATAGTACCAAAAGTAAGAAAGCACACTTCTTGCAGAAAATGTAACAATTAGTTGGTGGGAGAAAAGGCTGGAAAAGTAAACCTAAGTTTTAAAGGTTTAGAGGATGCAGAACTTGATTCTTTAGATATTAACGAATTAAAATCTTTGGACAGGGAAGTAATGTGATCAGATGTTTGAAAAACCAACTCAGGGACAGTTAGGAAATGGTTTCAATACTTATGTGACTTCTTTATCATTCATTCATTCATACATTCATTAATTCAGCAAGTACTGACCCTATGTGTCCAGTCCAGGGTAAGAGGATTAGTAGGGGGTTTCCCTACTAATAAACAGAATTACAGATACAAGCAAGTATGAAACAGACATATTTGAAGCCAATACATGAAGAGGACTATAATTTCAAGTGAAATGAAGGTTTAAAGAAATAACTGTATATGTGTTTTCTCTATTCTTTGTTAGAAAAGTAGAAGATTCTTTTAGGAATCCAATTATGCCATTTTTCTGTCTACCTTAGCCTGTTATGAGCAAGGCTTGAAGTTGGACTGAACAGATGACCCTAGATAAAGACGCTAGGATAACAAAAACCTAGTATATTCAACCAATTGCAATAATTCATATTTTTAAGATTTCATTTAGACTATTATGAATACTTTTAATATACAGTCTCTAAAATTTATGAACTGTAGTTAGATGACATTTTCAATCCACAAAAGCAAATGAATTTATTTAGATGATATACAATCTTTCTAATGGTGGGACTTTTTCATATAAAGCTTTTATTTTAATAATTTAAAATGAACACCACACACATTTATTGAGAAGCCCTCAAGGTCAGATTTTTCAAATGCCACCCTCAGTTTTGTAAGCTAATGCAAACTCATAGTTAAATAAACTGGTAAGTAATCATACTGCTTTCCTTTCAATATCACAAAGTAATGTAAAGTTTCCTCTATAAAATTAAATTTTTGCTTAATTGAGAGTAGACAACCAGAACTGACATAAATATGGAGACAGAGTCAGCAATAGCAAAATGGGAGTTGTGCTTGAAAATGCTTTGGCAATGCTTCTTCAGCCTACAATAGCAATCTTCCTTTAAAGCAGTCTCTGATCATCGGTTCACAAGGGTAAGACAATAGTGGTCAGGTGTGTTGTATGACCCAAAAATGATTAGGGCAAGAACAATAATGCATGTTAAGGAAGTTCCCAAAATAACTGCTACCAATACTCTGTGGAAATGCCTTGGTGTCTGCCCTTCCTGGTCCAGATTGTTCCTCTCTTACGTGGATCCTTTCAGGTGTTCAGCATCCTTGCAATGAAACCCCTGTCTTGTTTAGGATAACTTAAATTAGTTTTTATTGTTTGCAACCTAAAAACAAAACAAAACAGAAAGAACTTAATCCTTACATTTCTTTTATAGTTAGAAGCAATAACACTTCGAATTTTTAAAGTTAGCCTAAGCAAAAATTTTAAAATGGGACCTAATCAAATTTAAAAGCTTTTGCACAGCAAAAGAAACCATTAACAAAATAAAAAGACAACCTATGGAATGAGGGGAAATATTTGCAAATGGTGTAACTGACAGGGGGTTAATATCTAAAATGTACAAACAGCTCATACAACTCAATATCAAAAATAAATAAGTAAAACTCAATCCAAAAACGGGAAGAAGTCCTAAATAGTTATTTTTTCCAAAGAAGACATACAGGTGACTAACAGGCATGTGAAAAGATGCTCAACATGGCTAATTATTAGAGACATGCAAATACAAACCACAATGAGGTATCACACAACCACCACACAGAAGTCGGAATGGCTATCATCAAAGTCTACAAATAATAAATGCTGGAAAGAGTGCAGAAAAAAGGGAGCCCTCCTACACCATTGGTGGGAATGTAAACTGATGCAACCACTATGGTGAACAGTATGGAGGTTCCTTAAAAATCTAAAAAGAGAACTACAGTAGGATCCAGCAATCCCACTCCTGGATTTCTATCCAGAAAAGATGAAAACTCTAATTTGAAAAGATACATGCACCGCAGTATTCATAGCAGCACTATTTACAATAGCCAAGACATGGAAACAACCCAAATGCCCATCAACAGATGATTGGCTTAAGAAGATATGGTACATGTATACAATCGAATATTACTCAGCCATACAAAAGAATGAAATAATGCCATTTGCAGCAACATGGATGGACCTAAAGAATATTATAGTTGGTGAAGTAAGTCAGAGAGAGAAAGACAAATACTATATGATATCACTTATATGTGGCATCTAAAAAAATAATACAATGAATGAATCTATATACAAATGAATCTATATACAAAACAGAAACAGACTCACAGACATAGAAAACAAACTTCTGGTTACCAAAGTGGGGTGGGAGGGGAGAGAGTATTAGGAGTATGGGATTAAGAGATACACACCACTATACATAAAATAGATAAACAACAGAGATTTACTGTAGAGCACAGGGAATTATATTTGGTATCTTGTAATATAAGCTGCCAAAAAAAAAAAAAAGCAGTGTGCTGAATACCTGAAACTAACACAATATTTAAATCAACTATACTTCAATTAAGAATATAAATAAAGAAATAAAAATAAAGTTAGCCTAACATATAGTCAGTATAAACTGTTTTTCAGCTCAAGAAATAAGCCATTGGTTGCAAACTGTTTCTTGTGACTTCAAAGCCAAGGTTCATTTTTCAGTGGTTTTAAAATTTTGCAGAATATTATATAGGTTCTCTCATACTTTCCTCTACCCTGTACTACCCCAGAGTAAAGAGCATTCCTAGTGCAAGCAAAGGAAATTCAGCCTTGCCACAAATATAGATGATCTTGAACTCTAAATCAATTGGAATGGATTTTAAAACACAGCTAGGACAAGTCCTTTTAGAAATTAAGTTAGGGCAGACAATAGTACTTCCAGAGTAACACTGTGATCTTGATGTGATTGATTTCAGACTATTGCTTGAAATATTCACAAAATTCTCCTTCCTCTTTTAGCTCTGAACTGTTCAAGGGTATGTTTATTAGCAACAGGGAGAAATGCCTGGTAGCTTTAGAAGATTGCCCTGTCTCTTTGTATTACTTCTTTCAACTCTGATGTTTACTTCAATGTTTAAAATGACACTGAGGGGATCTGTAGCTTCAGATGGATTTTGGTAAGCTGAAACCTAATGTCCCTGAGACCGAATCCTTTCCCGAACAACAGGCAGTTATTAATCACGTCCTCTTTGTCCATTATACGTCTTCCCTTTTTTTCTGTCGTTGTTTTTTTCTTTAATGATACACATTAAAAATTAATGTCTGTGACAAGATTTTAGAAGAGTATCCACTTTTATTTTGTTAGCAGGTGGGATCCAAGAAGAATATCCTGCAGAAACCTCCATTACAATGCCCTTCCTGACAATTCAATTGTAAGATGCTATTACTATTTATTAATTGCTCGGGCTGCACTGTCATGGTTTATGATGTTAGCACAGACCCTGGATTGAGTTACATCCTTGTATTCAATTAGAGACTGTGTGTTATTGCACATATTAACGCTGTCGAACCACAGATGCTAGCCGTCTGTAGGTTTGCTTTTTTTTTTTTTTCCCCCTTGTAGTCCTCAAAAATGGGGCAACTTAAATCAGTACTCCTAGAAAGGCTTAAAAAATAAAATAAGCACATAAGCACATGAGTTGCAGGTTTAAGAACAAGGGCCGTGTAAAATTTAAATTTGAAAGACTCTATCAAAAGTATTTGCATAATTAGAATTGGGCAGCAGTTTAATCCATCTTGGTGGTCACTTGCTGCTGAAGAGGGGTATATGCTCGTCTGATTTCTGTTTTCTGGTTATTGCCGGTTTCTCCTGTCAAAACACTGTTCTCTGGCTAAAGGGAGGACCAAGTTATAAGATCAGAGTGACCAAGTAGGATGCTATAATTATAATCAAAGGGGATAAAATGTATCCGGATGAGGAAAGATGCATGAGTGACAAACCAGTCCTAACAGGACATTGAGGAGAGAAGGAATCTGCCCCTCACTTCCTTCTATCCTGGCATCTGATGAACTATTGATACTTTGCGATACAGAAGTATACCTCCCAGTATAATTCACAGTGAAGTAGAAGCACGTGAAAGATGCATGGCCTACAGCAAGGTCTAATTCCTTAGACTCTTTTCATGACTTATTCCAAATAGATGTTTTCCTACAAAATAGGTATGTAATAAGATACCTCAGGAATGCCTTATCTTTGTCGGACCATCATTTACCCTTGAGAATTCCACATTCACCATGGTCAGTTTTGTCACTTAACGTCAATGTGGATTGAAGCTTTCCTGCTTTTGCACAATCATGGCCTCCTCTTTGAAAACATGAGGCGTACACCCCATTGCTCTGGCCAAATGCCAGGTTAGGTAATTACATTCTGTTACCTAAAGACCCCCTGTAGTTTCAATTAGAAAAATCGTTTTACCTCACTCTTCTACCTGTGGTGGTGTATAAGGATAGGTACTGCACGGCTAAACAGCCCACTTGTCTCACCCCCGAATAAGCTGCTCTTTTTCATCATCTTTAATTAATATTTATTGGGTACCCACAGGGTGAATGGCTTGGGACAGGGTGACTTGGTAATTAAGTGTTCCCGAGTGCCAGTTGTCTCCTCTGAGAGTGAATATGGAGGACCCAAGTTTGAACAGTCTATTCATCATCACAGAAATAGCATCCATCCTTGTGATACGGTGCTACCTTGCTCTCTTCTGATATCTGTCCATCTGGTACACCTCTAATCAAAAATGTCCTTCAGATCATTGGATCCTAACAGCTTCAGAATTATGTCAAGACACTCTTTGTGGTGACCAGAGAGTGTGAGCTGCCTTTCATATCTGACCAATTACAGATTACAAATCTCTTCTCTTCTGGGGGGGCGCGGAGGGGGTGAGTTTGTTGTCCTAATGAGCAGCATGCTTTTAACGTTGAACATGACCTCCGTGTGTCTAGGATTACATTGTCATCTGTACCATCTGCTAGCCTTTTTTGCTATCTAGCTCTGTTCACTGGAGGCAGAGGCTCTGGAAACTCTTAGAAAGCATCAGGTCTGATGCTTTTCTTCCAGTTTCTCCAGACGCTATCTTGATTTGTAGCCTGATTTTAGGTCTGTCTCTTGAATGACTTTGTATTTCAGTGACCACACTTACTTTTGCCATGTTTCAACCACTTTGCTCACAAATTTGGAGATTTCAGGTTTTATAGCTTAACTTCTAAGGGGGTGTGACATGGCCGTGAGGAGTAAGCATTTCAGGGATTATCTTTTTCAACCAAAGAGGGTTCATTCTTATACATGAGACATCAACCCTCTGTTCTAAAGGTTTCATACTACACAGCTGCACGCTCATGCATCCTGACGCAGGCTCTGGGGAGGTGGAGAGAGGAAGCAAAGCACTTGCTCTTTGAAAGCTTCTACCCTAACACTAAGTAGACAACCCTGCACAGACGGCATCACACAGAGCCTTTAGGTTCTCTCAAGGATGATGGCAAAACATGAATTAAGAAAAACTATACTTTTCATATTTTATTTTTAAAGTTTTATTCCAAATTTGAAACTGTCTTATCACCTTGTCTCCTTGATTTCGGGAGAGGATGACCTGTGTGGGAGTGTCATTAGTGAGACAATGAAAATATTCTCTCTTTGGGGGATTATTTTAAAATGTAGGATTGTTTATATTTTATTACAAAACCAAGGGCGAGAGCTTCACGTGCAATGGTTGTAAAAAAGATTTTGCTTAAAAAAAATAAAACTGGGTCTAATGCAAAAACAAAAATTCTAAAGGGTATTAAAGTACACCATAGCTTCCAAAATACATGTGCTTTCTCCCCTAGTTCAGCCAGTCCTCTTTCCTTGCCTGTTTTCAACCTGCTTCCCCTTTCTGGCCCCTTCCACTGTGTTACCTGGAACTTTTTACTACGGCTAACAAGTGTCCTGTATCTTTAACATTGTCCTGGGGCCCTTCACTGTCCCACCATCATATGGCTTTCACCACAGGTCCTTTATCAGGTCTCATTCCTCAGTTGCAAGCGACATAGACAACTCTGGGAAAATGAGCAAAAGAGGAATTTAGTGGAGGAATGTGGACACTCAGAGGATTGCTGGACAGGCTAAAGAACCAAGTGCTAGAAATGGGCCTGGGGAATGTGTGCAAAAAACTCCTGTTTTAGAAATGCTTTCTGAAATATTTATAGATAACGTAATGTTCTTTCTAGAATTTGCTTCAAACTTTTCCATTGTAGGGTGAGGGTAGATGGGGCTAAAGGAAACAAGAATCATCATGAGTTGATGAGTTCTGTAGCTGGATGATGGGTACGTGAGAGTTCATTTGCTGTGGGGCATGTTTGAAATTTCCACGAAAAAAAGTCAAAATGAAAAGATGGATCCAACGCTGCTGCTCCTGGGAGCTTCCCAGTGACTTTGAACTGACAGAGATGGGTGTTATGACTCTTCAGTGGATCTAAGATGCCCTCTAAGGAAGACACAGTTAGTTCATAGTATTTGCCCTGCTCTAATCCAGTCAAGGTGTGTGTGTGTGCACGTATGTGTGTGCACGCTCACATATAGGAATGTATGTCCTTTGAAACGAGTATGTATGTAAGTGTAGGAATATGTGTTTGTGTGTGTGTGTAGGTATATAAGCATGTGTGTTCTGTAAGGGGGGTGTGTGTGTGTGTGTGTGTGTGTGATAAGTCTGGCAGTGTTTGAGGTGTGAGAACAGAGGTGACAGGGTTGAAGTGCCTTGTCATCTGCAGCAGGTCTGTCCCGTATTTAATTGGCAACTGTCCTTTTTAATAATCACTTCGGCCTTTGAGGTTTCTGTCCACTGAATACTAAACCCAAAATATAAATGTCCTTTTCCCCCCATTGAGTATTTTTTATTATTGATTTTTTAAGATATGATTTGTATGCTCTCAATCAATGCAATATAATGTAAAAAGATAATCTGCAATGTAGTTTGTTGTCAATAAATTTCCCATATTATGTCTCAAAAAATTTAAAAAAATAAAAAGAAATGGGCAGGAACCAAGGTGACCTGGATGGCTAAGAAGAAGGAAAGAGAGAAATTGTGACCAACTGAAGAACTGCCCGGTTAGGAAACAACAGATAAAATGAGTACTTACCTTATTTTTGTCTCCATCCCTGGGCTGAAGTCCCAGTTCCAGGCAGGCAGTGTCCGATGGAACTGGCCTGCTTTTCATGCCTGGTTTCTAGCTGTCTCTAGAAGATGAGTAGAAGATTGTGGGAGAAAATGGGATCCTCCTGGGGTGTGATGAGATGCAGTGGGTGTTTGACTAACCAGCATCAACAGCTCTGAGTCTCGGGGAGAAGGGCAGTTCCTCCAAGGGAAGACAGCTGTTTGGCTGAAGGAAAAATTGCTGGGTGGCCCCAAATAGTAACTGTCCCTCTCAGTGTTCTCCATGACTCACAACCGCTCATTTTGTTCTCCAGCTTTAAAATCTCTAGTAGTTTTTGTTACTGTATAATCAATTCCGTACTCCTTTAATATGCTATCCGAGTGTGGGCTTTTATAAACAGCCCCAATCTACCTTTCTTTTTTGCCTCTCTGGCCATTCTTGTCCATACCCAGGCTGTAGATACTAGTCGTGCAAATTATTTATTTTTTTAAACATGCTGCTTACTGTCATGTCTGGATGACTTGAGTCAAGCTTCTCTTTCTACCTGAACCACCCTTCTTTTTCCCCTTTGCCTTGCTAATTCTTACTCATCCTTTTTGATCCCAAATCACACGACCTGTGTTCCATTGCATTTACTTGGGAATCTCTGCGGGCTGGCCTTTTCAGTGTGGGTGCTCCCCCTGCCTCAGCCTAGAGAGTGAACTCCTTGCGGGCAGGGACCATGTTCCTCACCTCCATATATCTTCTCTGTGTGGCCACTGGCTCCATGTGACCAGTACCAGGTGATCACCCATCATTGGATTTTCAGTGAGCATCTCACGCTATGTCTTCATGTCGATCATGGACTTTGTACAGGTGCATTCATAGAGCTGTCCTAATCCATATCTTATTAGTGGTCAGTGGCGTAAAGCTCAGTACCTTCTCATATTTCATTTGATACTTTTTACTGACTTCTCCCTCCCCAATCCCCATTCTCCAAATCCTTCTTCCATCTCCTCATTCTTCCCAAATCTCTGCTGATCTTCACATCACCCACCCTACAGTTGAGACCAAGAGTGGGAGCTCTTTTGTTGTCTTGAACTGAGTTGAGTCAGTGTGAGGACTTGTTAACTCAGTTGCTCCCTCTTCCTTGGTGAAGAGGATTTGGGCATTTGGGGTGGCTGGATTTCACCACACCCCCTACTTTATTTTGGTTTTGGGTGGCAGTGCTTAGAGATTAATATTTATTGAACGAATCAATTAATTATCACAGCAGAAGTACTGAGGAAAGAGGGGAAAAAATAGGTGAAATAGGAATATGTCAAGAGGAAGCTTGGTTTTTGTTATTACTTCTGTAATAACCCCTTAAAAGGAACTATTTTTCCAAACTTGATGTTTGACAAAGATAGCAGGGAACTTGGAAGCAAAAATTAAAAAATAAAAAAAAAAAAGTACTAGGTCATGTTGCTTGCTCTAGATATTTTTGGCATGGCTAAGATGTGCTAGGAATATTTCATTTTTGACATAAACTCTGACCACTTTTCACTTGCAAATGACCAGAATGCATATATTTACCCAGGACAGGGTAGGGTTTGTGATCATGATATTGTGATGCACTGCGGCCATGTTAAGGATTCAGCAGACTTATCTGAGCCTAGTGTATCTACAGCCTCTGGTGGAAGAGCTTGAGTGACCTATTTCTTCTTTTTTGTTTAAGAATCAGGAGTCTAAGCAGTCAAATTGTGAATCAGGAGCTAATAGGATGAATAGAAGCTAGAAAACAGCATGCCACAGTTTAATGAAAGAAAAATGTGTTCCATGCTCAAGATACAAAGAAAATGCTACTTTCAGATTACAGTTTTTGCAATCTATTTATTTCCTTCATTTTCTCTAACTGCTATTTCACTCAACTACAACTTTTAATATTCACTGGACAAACAATACAGAAAAGCTTTCAAATCTTTGTTGAGCCCCTTCCAATGTATTTTATATTTCACTGTCTATAATGGAGTATTTAGTTATTATAGGACATTACATTTTGCATGGTTAAGTTATTTCTCTTCTTTTCAAGACGGCTAAGAATATCAGCCTAGAAAATCATGCTGGTTCAGTGGTTGACTTTAGTCAAAAATCACTGAATCCCATTGCGATCCAGTGTTTTACAAAGTGTGGTTCTTGGGTAATTGTATTGGCTTCAGGAGGGGATTTGCACTAAAAATGCACATTCTTGAGTCACTCCTAAGACTAAATGCATCAACATGTGTGCTGGTGAACAGAGGATGTGGATTTTTAACAACCTTCTAGAAGAGCCTGTTCACACCAACGTTTGAGGCTTTGCTGGTTTCAGTATTAAAGGTAATAGCAGCATATAATTTACGGAGTTGGTCCCCAAACCTGTTTAGTCTTCTTTTATTTCAGCTGTGCTGTTTTGCTCTTCAAAGCCATGCTGTGTCTTCTTTTGCCTCTTCAGATCAAACGTCCAGCTGTCTGATCAGTGCAGAGCAGTGAGCAACCCACCACCTCAACTTGTATCCCTTCCACTCCCTGAGTCAACCCTCATAAGTTGATTACATACATTTTTGTTTAAGATATTTAAGACTCTGATCTTCATACATTCTTTTTTTTTTTAACGTCTTTATTGGAGTATAATTGCTTTACAATGGTGTGTTAGTTTCTGCTTTATAACAAAGCGGATCAGCTATACATATACTTATATCCCCATATCTCCTCCCTCTTGCATCTCCCTCCCACCCTCCCTATCCCACCCCTCTAGGTGGTCACAAAGCACCGAGCTGATCTCCCTGTGCTATGTGGCTGCTTCCCACTAGCTAGCTCTTTTACATTTGGTAGTGTGTATATGTCCATGCCACTCTCTCACTTCGTCCCAGCTTACCCTTCCCCCTCCCCATGTCCTCAAGTCCATTCTCTACGTCTGCATCTTTATTCCTGTCCTGCCCCTAACACATATGTATGGAATCATACATTCTTCTAGGCAGGGCCCATAGCTAATTAAGCTTAAAAATAACATTTGGAAGTTTATATATTATTATCATTTAATCAAAGTCATATATTTTACTGTGGGAAATTTGGCAATACAGTAAACGACTAAGAGCTAAAAATAACTCAATACCCGATAATGCAAAATCTTTACTATTATTATATTTTTAAAACATTGAAAACACATAATGAAAACCTATTAAGAATATAGTCAGTCATACAGAGTGAAGTAAGTCAGAAAGAGAAAAACAAATACCGTATGCTAACACATATGTATGGAATCTAAAAAAAAAAAAAATGGTCATGAAGAACCTAGGGGCAAGACGGAAATAAAGACACAGACCTACTAGAGAATGGACTTGAGGACACGGGGAGGGGGAAGGGTAAGCTGTGACAAAGTGAGAGAGTGGCATGGACATATATACACTACCAAATGTAAAATAGATAGCTAGTGGGAAGCAGTCGCATAGCACAGGGAGGTCAGCTCGGTGGTTTGTGACCACCTAGAGGGGTGGGATAGGGAGGGTGGGAGGGAGATGCAAGAGGGAGGGGATATGGGGATATATGTATATGTATAGCTGATTCACTTTGTTATAAAGCAGAAACTAACACACCATTGTATAGCAATTATACTCCAATAAAGATGTTAAAAAAAAAAAAAAAGAACATAATGTGTATGCAGTTAAGAATAGATCATTGCCAGTGAGGTCGATTGCATGATTTGGTTTAGTGTTTGGGTTTATTTTGCTTTTCCTTTGCAAAGTTATTTTGGGAACATCTTCACAGAACTTAACTTTTACTTGCCTAATGTGGAACAGATACAGTTTCAGTCAAATGGAAGCAATACTTGAGCTCTTCTAATGAAAATTGTTAAAGTTTAGAGTATTCCTATTCTCTTACTAGGGTTATATTAGGCTACTAGCATTATTCATTATTTCTAAATAAGGTGAAATGTGGACCCCCATGCATGAAGATATTTATTACTTATTGATATTTAAAGGTTGTTAAATTAATCTTATTTAAATTACTCCTACTGCCAACCACTGTTACAATAATTTATTATATAATATTACTTTAGGGTTTTCTTTTACTTTAATATAGAACTTGGAAAAGCAATATTTTGCCTGTAGATTTTTCCTACAGTTCATTGTAACTGTGACTAATTCATCACAGCTGTTGAGACATGCAAAATCTATAATACTTCACAATGTTGCTTTTCTGTTTCTGTTTTCTAAGACTGGTACTTGATTTGAAACCATATAATGAAAAATTACATGCATCTCACTGGAAGAAATATTGCTTTGACCACTTGGAAGTAGGAAGATGACCAGGAAGAGTCTTGTGACTCTGTAGAGGAGGATTGTGTATATGAAAGTCTGATAACTTCACTGAACTTTGTTATGCCTGTCCTGAGTGTTGAGATTAGACCTGCCTTTAGTTGTTTAGTTTTGATCCAGAATTAACGTCTATTGTCATTGCATTCTCTCTTCTGTTATTGGCAAACCTCTGTTAGGTAGCTCAGAATTTCTTCCAAAATATAATTCCTCGTGGAATATCTAGAGACCCCTTATTCTCTTTGTGAGTTACCATGTCTCCTCCTTTTTCTGCTTTCCTTCTTTCCTCCTCTTTTCCTTTTTCCTAAAGGATCTTATACTGCTTTTAGTTGAAAAACATTATACTGCTTTTAGTTATCCCCATTCGAAGAGGCTGGGCAGAGGCAAAAATAGAAGAGGTGGCCTCCATCTTTCCTTTCTGCCTCTTAGCAGATCTTACAATGGATTAAAGAGGAAAACAAATTAAGAGTAAAATGGGGCTTTGCATTTATTGGTGAGGATGGATTGTATCTATTCTATTAGCATGGATGATTGAATGCTGCCTCAGTATCATTGTGTTTGATATTCAAGCTGATGCCATCATTTTCTTAGTGATGATTGAAAGCTGCTTCTGTATCATTATGTTTGATATTCAAACTGTTGTTATCATTTTCTTGGTTTGCATGTAGAAAAGACTGATGAATTATTAGTTACATCAAATCTTTAACGTGTGTAAATTAGTCAAGTACAAAATATGCTTATAAAATCCATGGTTATTATTCTACTGTTAGTATTATTTTTGAGGCTTCATGCAAGAGCAGAAGAATATGTAACGGTCTTACCTGCTACTTACTTATTCTAAGTTTAAATATATAAAGTACAGAGACCCTAGAAAAACAAACTGTGTATATGGATACAAGGAAAAGGATTGCTTTGTCAACCAAACTCTTGTTATTATATAAAGACTAATGGAAATAGGAGGGGAGTTGAAAAATGCAGGTAAACTTGTTCTTTAAAATTGTCAGTTTGGGGCTTCCCTGGTGGCACAGTGGTTGAGAGTCCGCCTGCCGATACAGGGGACACGGGTTCGTGCCCCGGTCTAGGAAGATCCCACATGCAGCAGAGCGGCTGGGCCCGTGAGCCATGGCCACTGAGCTTGCGCGTCCGGAGCCTGTGCTCTGCAACGGGAGAGGCCACAGCGATGAGAGGCCCACGTACCGCTAAAAAAAAAATTGTCAGTTTGTATGGAGTCTGGATGTTTTGTAAAATATATACAAAACAGGAGGGGTACAAACTAGGTGGCCATTCATTCATTCAAAAAGTACTTATTTACTAAGAAATATAGCGAGCCATAAAATAGAAACAGGCTTTGTCTTCATGGAGTTAAGAGGAACAGACATGAGTTGAAAAACTACAAAAGATGTATAATCATTAGTTGTGATAGGTTCTATGAGAGGAAATTAAGGGGATGATGAGAAAATATTAAAGGGGGCATAATCTTGGATAGGGGAAATCTGTTTTAGGGATTGATTTTTAAGTTCAGTCTTAAAATATGAGTAGGAATTGACCAAGGGACTGTGAAAAGGAAAGCACTTCGGACAGAAATATCAACATGGCAGTGACGTTGAGAGTGTTCCCTTCGTATGTATCACGTGCTCCATCGTGTGTTTTTAGAGTAGCATATAATATTTCATATGGACTCTAGCAAAATTTTTTAGAATCCGTGTAATACCGAATTGACTATTAGAGTAAGAACAATGAGATACGTGCAAGTAATTTCATGCAATTGGACTTATTCTTTCTACCTATTTACACACCCCTTCATGATTCTTCTAAGAAAGTTCTTTGTATGACTTGGAGAGAATGGCTTTAACTACAGCTAACTTTGTGAAAATTGGTTTGCAGTCCAGGTTGGAATAAAAAGATCAGAAACCACGTGTTGGTACTGTTTAAAAAGGAAAAATAATTGGGTATCTTAGTGTTACAAATATGTTGATGTCTGAAGTTCTATTTAAAGCTATTTTTAGTAAGTAAGACTCAGCAATGGAGTCAGATTTGCTGACATAGAGGTTCATTGGGGTATAATGACACTTAAGGGTTGCTCGACTTCTGGTCCATTTCCTGATGCCCAATCCCATTATTAAGGAAAGGGAGGGTAAGAAAGAAGGGTAACTCTAAAACTATCAGCTTAACTGTTGACTTTACTGAATTCTTGCTTGATTTCTAGTTGCAGGATATGAGTGATTGTTTTTACCATCATTCATAATTGGCACATAGAAGTATTTGCTGTATAACATTTGAAGGTATTTCTAGACATGAGTTTCTGGCTTTGAAAATTAGCCATCATCTTTTTTTTTTTTTTTTTTTTTTTTTTTTTTGCGGTACGCGGGCCTCTCATTGCTGTGGCCTCTCCCGTTGCGGAGCAGAGGCTCCGGACGCGCAGGCTCAGCGGCCATGGCTCACGGGCCCAGCTGCTCCGCGGCATGTGGGATCTTCCCAGACCGGGGCACGAACCCGTGTCCCCTATATCGGCAGGCGGACTCTCAACCACTACACCACCAGGGAAGCCCTATCCATCATCTTGCCTCTACTTTTTAAATGTGTCTAAATTAAATAAATCCAAATTAATTTGTTTGTGAATGTTCTATCTTCACTCACATAATTAGCCATCAGACTTAAACAACTTTTCTAGTGCAAAATGTCAGTTAATTATTAATACATATTATTAAAGTGAAACAAGTTGCTGGAAGCATTTTTGAATTTGTAATTGGATTTCTGTATGTTATTCTTAAGTACAAGAAGTCAACTATCAACTTTCTTAATGGTAAACTAATTTTAATTTTGTTAAGTATGCTGTGCTCTTGGATAAACAGAATAGCATCTATCTCAAGAAATTAAAAGAAAATATTAATTCAATCTTATTATTAAACTATATTACTCCCAAGTAAGTTTAGTTATTTTTTTTAGAGTAAGTTTCTCATAGGCTTTGGGATCTAGTATCAACTCGCCATATCACTCCTCATTAAAAATAGAATCTCTCTCTTTTTTTTTTTTTTTTTTTTTGTGGTACGCGGGCTTCTCACTGCTGTGGCCTCTCCCGTTGCGGAGCACAGGCTCCGGATGCGCAGGCTCAGCGGCCATGGCTCACGGGCCCAGCCGCTCCGCAGCATGTGGGATCTTCCCGGACCGGGGCACGAACCCGTTTTCCCTGCATTGGCAGGCGGACTCTGAACCACTGTGCCACCAGGGAAGCCCTTCTCATTTTTTGACAGTAGTTTGTCCATATCAAAGATATAGTGTGTTCAATAAAATATTAAAAATGCAATATAATCCAACAAAGATACCTAAGAAATTTATGGCAGAGTATACACCATTTATATAAAATTCCCAACCTCTATAAAAATTAGTACATAGATTGCAGCAGTGCTCTCAGAAATACCTGTCACCACCACGTACCTTCAATTCAGGGTGGATGTAGCATCCCATACCCGGCCTGGGCCGAGTGACATCATGCAAATGGTAGCATTAGTGTCATGAGTAATAATGGCTTCCCCTTCAGCCCTGTCAAACAACGTCAGGTTGCTAGGCTCTAACTTTTGTCGCAGAGCTCAAAGAAAATATAAAACAAGTACCAGGTTGCTGTGGATGGGTTAGCAAAGTAATTCACCAATAAATAATAATTACCCTAGGAGTAAATATGGAATCTGAATTTTTTAAAATTAAATCCATAAAGGTTCTTTCTCTGTAGGTTTTATTTTTCTTTCTATTATAAAATTAGAGCTTGTCGCTTCACTATGGGGTTCTGACAGTTAAATAATAGTTTGCAAATGATTAGTGGAATGAGAAATTACTGCCCATAGATAGAGCTCTGTGACTCAGCAGATAAAGATATGCAACTCGTTTACCAAGGAAACCCCACTGGACATGCTGGAAAGTGAAGGCAGAAGTAGTGTTTTCTGTTGTAAGTGCTCATGCCAGTTTGTTAAACTTCCCTTAATTATCAGAATAATTTTCATTTGGAACTTAAAACCAACTGGGCCAAATATATTTCACTTAGGCATTTTCAACTTTGAAAGGGTGTGGGTGAATTACATTAAATGGCTCTCCACACCCCTTTACTCTCCTCCCTCACCCTTTCATGGAAAAGGGATCATGGTAATATCCAGCTATCTTTCTAGGACAGCTCCAAGTACAAAGAAAGGACAGTAGGCGTGGTGATTTTAATTATCCATGTAAATTAAACTATTTGCTGCAGTCTTGTGATTGAAACTCATTACTTTAACTTTATTGTTTAGTTATGAGAGTAAACCTCAGCTTAGTGAAATTATAAACCAGATCCTGATGGCTCCACGCATTCACAGAATTTGAAGGAAAAAATAACCCAAAAACCACAGTCAGGACAACAGAGTACCTCAGTTGTCTTTCATATGTTATCACACCAAACATAGCACCATGAGGCACTCACTGAAAGAACAGTTTTCCTTCTTTAAAATCTTTTCCTGTGCAAGAGAAATATGCTAGTGTTAGAAGATATTTATTACAAATTCAAAAACAAAGTTGTAGTAGATGCCTCCTTTTACTTGGTCAATTTTACTGAACGAAGAGTGGTCTCATAACCCTCTCTCTCAAAATTAGAATCTCAAGCTCAATTTTTTTCCCCTAATATCTGATATATCTTTTAATATTTTAGGGTGTACTGTTTCTCACTGTGACAAATAAAGGTCATTCTTCTTGTCTCTATTTTTCTACCTCTGGATGTTATCCATAACCGTCAGGTAGTGTCAGCTCCGTTGACTGTAGACTAATTGTCCTTAAATTAAATATATTAAAATTTGTAATTGTGGTGAGAAACAATGCTGTATTTCCCCTTGAGTCATTGTTGAATCAGTTTCCTCACATGGGAGATTCATTTAGAGATAGTTTTACTTGGCTTAAAATAATTGAGGACATTCAGAATGCCAAAGTTATTGGAATAACTTGAAAAGTTGTATATTGTCTGCAGATTTATTTCAAGTACAAATTTTAAGGTAGATGCCTTTACTTGACACTTAATTAACACGTCTACTTTCGGTTGATTATTTCTCGGAATGATATTTCTTATCCCAATTGTGATATTTTGATTTGTAACAATTACATACTCTAGAATCTAATAATTTGGAATTTAATTGGTAATTAAAGCTCTTCGAGTTTTCTAACAGAGGTCGTTATTATTAGTGATACAGGTAATAAGAGTGAAAGTTTATTGAGCACTTAACATGTGCTAGGAACCATGAAAGCACCTCACAAGCATTGCCTCACATACTTTTAACAATATCACTATTAAATGAAGATATTCTTGTTATTTATTATCCCACTTTAGGCCTAGGGATGCTGAGTAACCCAATGTAGTTTAAAAACTATTAAGTGGCAGAGCCAGGAATGGACCTGTGTCTGTTTGACTCCCAAGCCCATCTGGTGTGGATAAATAGAATGATAGAACAATGTATCACAGTTAGACCTAAAATACAAGTGAGGGTAACTGAAGAATGATATTTAACTCTCATATCTGGCTGCCTTTCTACTATCAACATATTTTTCACTAAATTATGTTAAGGTGTTTCTTCCCAGCTTTATTGGGATATAACTGACGTATAACATTGTGTAAATTTAAGGTGTACAGCATCTTGATTTAATACCCTTATATATTGCAAAATGATCACCACCATTGTGTTAGCTAATGTCTGCAGCACATTGTCTAATCACTATTTCTTTTTTTGTCATGAGAACGTTTAATATCTACTCTCTTAGCAACTTCCAAGTATATATCACAGTATTGTTAACTGCAATACTATGCTGTACATTAGATCCTTGAAACGTATTCATCTTATACCTGGAAGTTTGTACCCTTTGACCAACATCTGCCAGTTTCCCCCAACCTGTAGCCTCTGGTAACCACCATTGTACTCTCTGTTCCTACGAGTTCAGCTTTTTCAGATTCCACACGTATGTGATATCACGTAGTGTTTGTCTTTCTAAGTCTGACTTACTTCGCTTAGCATAATGTCCTCAAGGTCCCCCCAGGTTGTCACGAATGACTGGATGTCCGTCTTTATCGTGACTGAATAATATTCCATTTTCTGTATACACACCACATATTTATCCATTCCAAAGAAAGTTAATGTGTCATATAAATATGCGTACAGAGCCTAGCACAGCATTCAGCACAAATGGGGTCTCCATAAATATTTGTTCAATTTAATTTAATTGATGTTTATTTTTTAAATGTACTAAAATATGAAATGCATTTGCTCAGTTTGGAATGTAGCTTTATTAATGCATGAATAATTAAACCTCTAAAGTTTTCAAGTTAATAGTGACTTTCTTTCTCTCCTGTCTTCTAAATGCAACAGTGTGCTTGCCGCCATCTTCTCTAAGGCAATTTGCATGTGCCCCGTAATATGAATTTCCATAAAATAACGTCCATGACCAGGCCTGTGGCACCTTGTGATGCATCTAGGGAACTTCTAAGTTATATCAAAGAAAGCTATCACTAATTTGTAGAGCTCACATTATTCTCTTTGAAAATGCCCTTGCTCCTGGAAGAACCCTTTCTATGAAAAGGGAAATGGATATAGAGGATCAGCATTTTATGTTTCACATTATAAAAATTTCTTAATAATTATTTTCCCAAACTGAAGTTATAGAAGAAAGCCAATACCTGATAAAAGAAAACAGATGAAAAGGAAAGGAAAGGAAATAAAAAATGTTGACAGTGTAGTATAGTTTGGTTTTCTTGTGGTGGTTATCTTTCTTTTGGGCTGGGAAACTCCACCTGCGATTATATCTACATCACTTGAATTAATAATTGCAAACTGTCAATGTACTGTCCCATACATATATAATCCCCAGTCTCATTATGTTTCCAAATACAAATACAAATTATTGCCTTTCTTCATCTCTCATTTTAAAATGAAATGGATTCCAAGTAAAGTGCTCTGTGGGACAGAATTAAAAAGAGAGAGAGAAATGGAGCTGGGGAACTAGGTGAGATCATGTTTGAACATAGCATTAACCTCCTCCTTGCTGCCATCCCTACTTTTTCCACATTTTGTTCTATGCCATGCATTCCACAGATATTTATTGAATATCTTCTGTGGATGAGGCACTGTGATAAGGAATTAGCATAAATTCCAAGATAAATAAGAATAGCCCTACATCCTAAACTAATCTACAGTCTAGTAGAGAAGAGATAAAACACACCCAAAGACAATGTCGACTGTCCCCCAAGTTGGAGAGATAAAAGATTGTGGGAATTCAGAACAAAAAGGGATTATCTTGAATTTTGGAGAGGTCCAGAGGGTCAGAAAAAAATTCCGTTAGAAAGTGAAATGTGAGCTGGCCTCGAGGAAAGAATAGAATTCAGCTACTGCCCAAGTCTGATGGAGATGCTGAGAAGGGGTTGCACACTGATTCTCTCCTCCTTCTCCCACTCTAGAATAAAAATAGCTTCCTTCTAACCACCTTTAAACACTGCTCACCCTTAATTCGTCTTTCCTACCAATTCCTACAGTAGATATGGAACTTGCATGCCTTTGTCATAAGAGGACTTCCCGTAAAGGCAATCTTAAGGACTCTAGGTGAACTAGGTTAGGGGCAGAGAGGAATTTACTTCTCTTTGTTGACTCTCCGTTTCCTCCTCTATGAAGAAGAGAAATGGAGTGTAACTGGGATCACAAGTACCAGCTCCAGTCCATTGGTTGTGACTGCCTGGTATTCCTGGTAGGCTGTGTTCTGAACGCTAGCAGGCCAAGCCTGAACAAAGCCGAAAGAATCTGGTGATCAAATAATTATGTCTGCCATTGGCATAGAATGCAGGAGTGATGTTACACTCGCCACATCTTTCCAGCCACAGAGTTAATCATTTCAACTAAGCAGACATTCCACATTTGGGGGTTGCTAAATACCAAGGCATGCCTTTATTTCCAACCTTCTCCATGAAGAGTGGGATTTGAGGTAGAATTTCTCAATTTGTAGAGGCACTCCTAGGACGTGATGATCAGGCTTTATAGGCAACACACCTGGATGTTAAAGCAAAGCTGAAATACCGAGCATTTGAGTCGTGTCATATTCTGTTTCAGAGAGAGTTTAAGCAGACAGGCAACCTC
This sequence comes from Delphinus delphis, assembly GCF_949987515.2. Lineage (NCBI taxonomy): Eukaryota > Metazoa > Chordata > Mammalia > Artiodactyla > Delphinidae > Delphinus > Delphinus delphis. Next base: position 29,822,584 of record NC_082685.1, on the reverse strand, counting down.
AGAATTTCCTAGGAAGTGGACTGGGCAGCTCTAGATTTGAAAGTAGTTGCATATCGGTTGGATTTGGTTATATAAGCTCAAAAGATACCTTGAAGATATCAAAAGACATCTTGGCAACTGGGTTTTCTAGTTAATACGAGGAATGAGACATGAAGATCTATGGAAAGCACTTGAGAATGCACGTAATTGGGTGTTTAAGTGGCGGCTGTATCCCATAAGAGATCTCTGATGTAGACTGAGATATATTGGTTAATTGCTAAAATAACGTGGCCAGGCCCACACAGCTATTCTGGCAACTCTAAACCTTGCTTATTTAAATTAGGAGTTTCATCAACATTGTTTCAAAATAGTTCATTTAAAATGATTATCCTCACACTGGATGCTGAGGCACAAGATGGTGCATAATAAACTTAATCTTTATTTTATTTTATACAATCCCTACCCTTCCAGGGACCCCTTGGAATCATTGGCTGTAATGAATTTATAGCATGAGCACTCTCCGTCCCTATAGATAAGCAGAAAAGAATAGCACCTTTTGCATCTGTTTGTTTTCCTTTTACTGATGTTTCTTTGGCAGTATATTTAGCCTCCTAACTACACCTCTTAGGTTTAGAGAGGGCTAAGATTTATTACAAAATTATTTTTAAAATATAGTTTATCCATTGCCCTCCAGTGACACAAATGTCAGAATTACCTATGGAACTCCAGGAAAACCAATTTAATTCTTCCTGTGTCTGAGCCTTTGTGGTGTCTATTTTTATGAAGTAGTTTTCTTGTGGTTTTTTCCCCATTTTACAGTTTTTAAATGGATAAGTTGTGGTATTGTATCTTATGGTGAAGCAAGGATGATGAGAGCCATCACAGAACACTGCTAGTTGTCAGTGCCCTTAAATTATAATTGATTAGTACACGAATAAAGAAGTGATAGGCGATTGGATTTCAAAAGAAAATGGGACTACGTATGACTGGTTTGAAGGTATGATTTTATTGTGGAAGGGTTGAAACACAAAGGTTTCCCCAAAGTCTCATTTTTCATAGACATGAGATAAAATCTGTAGCTCATTCCACTGGGGTTTAAACCATTTGTAGGCTTTAATTTAATTGGCTAGAAAGCAAGGAATAATGGTTTACTTTGAGCTCTCTTTTATCTTCCTTAGTAACATGTCACTTACATGAGCCATGGATGCTGTGAGTGTTTTCAAAAGACCTCTTTAAAGTATGCCTGCACTTCTTCGGGCACTAAAATATGTTTTACTTGGAGATGTTCAGGGGCAATAAAATACAGAGTATCATTTTAATAATAGAGTAAAACTCAGTGAAAGGAAAGTAAACAGCAAATATAGGCTGAAACTGGAGTGATGAGTGAAGCCTGCTTCCCGGAAGTGAAAATGCTCAGAGTAGACAGAGAAATGCTTTCTGAGCTTGTTTGGTAGGAAATACTGTTAACTATGTAGATTCTCTGTGAAACCTCATTATACTTAGGCTGCTAAATGTTTGCTTTGGCACGTTGTGTTCTATCGTTGGTATCACATCATTCTCAAAATCTACCAGCACAGCCACTTTAGAGCAGGTGAGCTTGCCTGGATGAACTGGACACACATTCTTCATCTGCCCTAATGAAATGCACTTATTCTTAGCCGTGGGGTAGTCAGTCATCTTCTGTGATGCCTCCAGATCCATTCAGCAGAAGCTTTCCTGCTTCTCAAAATATCTCACCCTAGACATGTAGGAGCCACTTCCATGAGAGGAGCAGCAGTTTATCCTTCACCGACATCCTATTGTTAGCTTGGCTCTTGAGTTGGCCTACAGTCGTGGTCCTGCTGACTAAGGCTCTGCTCTCCTGGGTCTCACTGTGGTCAAATCAATGCCTTAGTTCTCTGGGAAGGAAGAATGATAAGGCATCTAAGTGTTGTCTGCTCTTTAGTCAGCTGTTCTCTTAGCTGTTTCTTTAAACGTCCGGATTACCTGTTCTTTAGGTTGCAGTGCTATCTCATTTAGATTATGTCACTAGGAAGCATGCAGATGGAGACCTTCCTGCCCTCTTCAGCTCAGTGGCCCCATGACCTTGCATAGGACATTGCAGCTTACTGAATCTCAATATTCCCATCTATTCATTCCAGAAGCTATCATTCACTAGCGATCCAAGTTTAGCAGGTATTATTCAAAGTTCTGAAGATACAATACAAACACATCATCCCTACCCTACCCTCAAGGAAGCAACCATCTTATAGAGAAGATGGGAAAGTGAATAGTCAGTTAGGGCTACGGCCCCATCAGCTTCCTAGAGGAACTGTTAGGTGAATGAAACGATAAACGGGTCAGTGCTTCTTTTCTTCCCCATTTTATTGAGACATAATTGGCATACGTCACTGTATAAGTTTAAGGTGAACAGCATTGTAGTTTGGTTTACATATATTATGAAATATTATAGCAGTAAGTTTGGTTATAATCCATCATCTCACATAGATAAAACAAAAAGAAAAGAAAAAGAATTATCCTTGTAATGAGAACTCTTAATGTTCCTCCCAGAGAAACACATAACAGTGTCTTAAGGGTTTGAAATTTGGTTAGAAATACCAGGATTCCCATAAAAAATAAATAATGGCAATAGCCATTAAATAAGAAGTGACAAATAATTGTTGGAAAACGAATGCTAGAGATATCCAGAGAAATGAGAGATCCCATCGGAAGTTTGGGGAAGGCTTCTTAGAGGAAGTGCGGGGCCCGAATGACTGACAGGTCGAACTTATACAGGTAACAAGCCAGGGGAAGGGCACTCCCTACAAAAGGGACAAGATGTGTAGAGCTGGAAATGGAAACAATTCATATGAGATGGTAAGGAAAACTGTCTGCTCCAGTAAGTTCTTGAAGGTAAATATTAAGAGTTACAAAGTTATTTTAGTTCTTCTTCCCAGGGTTCATGGTTCCTTTTTATTTATTTATTTATTTATTTATTTATTTATTTATTTATTTATCTATCTTTGACTGCATTGGGTCTTCATTGCTGTGCGCGGGCTTTCTCTAGTTGCGACGAGCAGGGGCTACTCTTCATTGTGGTGCATGGGCTTATTGTGGTGGCTTCACTTTGTTGCGGAGCACGGGCTCTAGGCACGTGGACTTCAGTAGTTGTGGCACGTGGGCTCAGTAGTTGTGGCTCACGGGCTCTAGAGCTCAGGCTTAGTAGTTGTGGTGCACGGGCTTAGTTGCTCCGCAGCATGTGGGATCTTCCCGGACCAGGGCTCAAACCCATGTACCCTGCATTGGCAGGCGGATTCTTAACCACTGTGCCACTAGGGAAGTCCATTCATCATTCCTTTTTAATCTGATAGATAACAGGTCATTGGCAAAGTGCATTTAAAGCACAAAAGTTAAACAACAGTCATATTCCCTTCAGACTGCACTCATATAAACAGAGTTGGCAAAGTTACAATTTTTTGACTGTCTACAAGATGTAGACTACAAGTAAAGTATATGTGTAAGTCTCCATAACACCAATAGTAGGAAAGTAGCATCATTTATGTCACAGCCAATCTTATAGGTTAAATACAGGATTGCTTTATTTATAGATTTTATACAATATTTAAATCAAGACACATAGTTTATAAACCATTTTGTAGATTGCCTTTTCATGTAGTCTTAATATTTTCTCAGAACTCTATATCATGCATAGACATTTAGTTCTCTATTCATGGAAATGAATCTTGATGGAATATTTCCAATGGCTGTGGAGCCAGCTACTATGGTAAGTTCTGGGGATACCAAAGGAGAAGTCTCTAGAGCTTTGCCTTTTACCAGCCTAAAGGTCATTGAAGAAGATAGATAAGCAAAGCATAGGACAATTTTTAGTTTACTCTATAAATATGTGGGACAAGTTTATTTCCAGTTTTCTTGTTAATTATGTTTATTTGCCCAAAGGAAATTTTATTCATGTGCAAGTTCTTTCCTTTTGATGAACTCTCTTGTAATCTTTGTTCTGAAGTAGCTAAAATATTAGCCGAAGGGCACAATTCTTCTTTCAGAAATTTCTCTTGATAATGATTGTATACGAGTGCCAGAAAACACATCAAAATGCTAATATTTGTAACTAAACTAGTGATATAAATTTTACATAGCCATCTCTAAAATTGGGGGAAATGTAGAGGAAAAATATTTAGGAAAACCAGATATGATCTAGGATTCTGAAAGAGAAACTAGATAAATTCATAGTTATTAGTGAAAGATATCAGCTACCTTAATATATAGTGTTTATGGGCTTCCCTGGTGGCGCAGTGGTTGAGAGTCCGCCTGCCGATGCAAGGAACACGGGTTCGTGTCCCGGTCCAGGAGGATCCCGCATGCCGCGAAGCGGCTGGGCCCGTGAGACATTGCCGCTGGGCCTGCACGTCCGGAGCCTGTGCTCTGCAACGGGAGAGGCCACAACAGTGAGAGGCCTGCGTAACGCAAAAAAAAAAAAAAAAAAATATATATATATATATATATATATATATACACACACACACAGTGTTTATTTCCTGACCTTTTAAGAGTTTGAAGATATGAAACCTAGGTCTTTTCTTTCACAATTCTATCAGACACCTAAAACTCCAAGTGCATTTTCACTTACATGTCTTCCCTAGACATTTTAAAGAAAAACAAAAGGGAGAAAAGTTAGGTTTCACAAAAGATCTCTAAATATTGCCTAATTAAAGACATAGATAATTATTCTTTGATTCCATAATCATGAGCCTTTTCCCATCTCCAGTAGCACCGCTGCATCTAGAAGAATTTTGGCTTTTGCTTATGGTCTTGACTAGTAACTTAACGTGGTGATTAAGATACTTTCTTTGTATATTTGTACATATACAAAGACATGGATGTCCTTTCAAATTATACCCACCTTCTCCTTAGGCTAATGGTATATTAAATTGCATTGAAATGCTAAGGTCTCTAACTATAATGATTTTCCACATCCCATTTACCTGTTGATTATTAACGAATGCTTCCTGAGTTGCATTCTTGCTATTTTGTCTTTAAAACTACTTTCAGGGTTTTAGTATCACATTCAAGAGGCCAGTCAGAGTTCTGTGCTTGAGGCTTCATTAAAATTCTGTCCTACACATCATCTGACTCTCACTTTATAATCTATCAGAACACCTGTTTTCTTTACAGTTGCCACGAGGCAGCTCAAAACACTGTGGTATTTAGCATTAATAATGAGCACAAGATATGTATTTTTGACACTTTAAATTTTCTTTAGAAAAGTGCACGGAAAAAAGCCAAGTTTGAATGAATTATCTAAACTTTTGCAATTTCATAACATGAATTTTAACCAACTTTTAAAAAAAATGTGTATCAGAAAGCGACTTCTCTCTTTGTCACTGGGCATTCCGTTGACTAACTAGGAAAGGATGTAGAGGGACATAACTTTAAAATGTCACTGCATAAACTAATAGTGATACAGAAAGTATTTTAATAAGATTCTGTGCATTATTACTTTCCCTATTTACATACCAGTCTCACAGACAGTTCATTGTAATTCTCACTCCAAGAGGAAGTTGAGAAGCTTAATGTCACTGTTAATATCTAGATATGTTTATAATTTGGTGACTAAAGTAAGTGATGGGATATGTCTGTATATGTATGTATGTGTATATATGTGTGTATGTATGTATGTATATATGTATACAAACTTACATAAACATACATCACTTTTGTGTGTATATATATATATACACACAAAAGGAAATATGTATATGTAAAAGAATATATATATATATTCTTCTAAGTTCAGGCATTTAGGATATTATTGTTAAATGATCCTCAATATAATTGTACCTATTTGAAATACTTCAAGGGAGGGGTAGGGAGATAATGGATGGTCTCAGAAGGGTGAAAGTCTGTCACTATATTATGTAAATGAAGAAATGTCTTCTAGTACTTATGAACTGCTGTAGTTTTAAGTACTAATAGAGGACATACTGCAAGTTGATTATTGTAATCCTACAGTGTTATCTCATCAGTGAGCGGATTAAGGGAGCTCTCTCTGCTGAGGGGTCTGAATAAGCATTTTCATTTACTCCCTGCTGGGTCATTGACAAATGGAGGTTTTATATGGGAACATTTAAAAGCATATACAGTAAACAAACCTATATGTTACAAATCCTTAATGCTTTCCCCTCCACTGTAGGCCACTCTATTTTCCCTGTTCTGATAGGGAACAGCCATGCATTTAATTCTATTGTGTCCTTTGTGGTTCTCCCACGGCTTCTCTGCTTTAATATTATCCCCCTATCTAGGTTAGAACCTCTTCCAAGGCAGAAACACTATCTTATTTTTATTTCACATTTTCTAAAGGGTTTGTCCCAATGCTGGACATATAACAGGTCACTGAATACATGCTGACTGCTTGATCAGTTAAGGTACTTGATTCTAAGTTTTACTCCCAGATCTACCATTGATCCATTTATAGAACAGGAATACCAGGGGCACTAACATTAACATCAGAAGTTCTTTCTAAGAAATTGAATCATTCAAACAAGAACACCACTGTCTATGCCAAAACAATACGTTTTCTTGAATAAGGATTCTAGGTGTGTAATATACATTTATTACTTGTTAGAGCCAACGGCTCAACAGCTAAAATTGTTATATTACTTTCAAAGTAAGGAAAAAATTCAGTGAGTCCAGATTTCACTGCTTCATCTCATTTACCTCTAAGTAAACATGGAATTATAGTTCACTAAGAGAAGACAGTGAAGAATCTAAAATATGTAACCAATTCATCTAAATAGTTTGCATTTATTATTTCTTAGATATGGGTTTTGACCTATAATTCATAATCAAAAGCTGATTTTTTTTTTAAACACACACATCTATACACACATAATTAGTTTAGATTTAGATAGGGACTCCAAGAAACATGTCAAATTAAATTTTCAGTTTAAGGTTAGTTTTAGCTTTAATATGATATTTGCAAGATGCATCATTTAAGATGTGTTAACTGAGTACTTTAAGATACCTAAAAGAACATAGAAAACATTCTAAAACCAAAGAATCATGCTAAAGAGTGTTGAAAATTAGAAACTTGATTCACCATTTGTCAGCATAGACTAAATGGAGCCTAAACATTTAACTGAAGTTAAAATTCGGGTTAATGATACCAGATATTTAATCAACCAGTGCCCTAAAATACCCAGCAAGGAGCAGTTGGGGGAGTGCACATTTGAGCTTTAAAGTATTTTTGTATTCTCTGTAGCCGGTATGCCAGTATGTGTCTGTGTTAGGTTAGGTCTTATTGTGCAATGTATATCAAGATGCCTACTCTTTAGATGCCCATATAACCTCAAACAAAGTGGTTATGAAACGGCAGGATCTCTGCAGGAAGCAAAGAGATATCTCAAATAGTGCATAATCAAACCTGGAAAATGGTGTAACGTCATCAGATGAATGGTGAAGTTTATATAATGTTTTTAGTTAATCCCTTCCTTGCCAGAAACAGACTCCTTCATGTTCCTTCCGTAAGGAGTGGGAAGGTGGGATTTTGTATAAGAGTAATAATATGGAAAGTTGTCCCATTATGTCTATAGAAGATGAAAAATGAAAGCTATCCTGAACATAGGTAGACTTTTCTAGCCAGATTGTTCTAGGTGCAAAAAGGTGCCAAAGACCTTTGCAGATTAGAGTTCAAGGTTCATCATTTAGTGCTCTGTCCATGGTACTTGTGGCTTGGCTCCTGTGTGTGTGTTCTTCTCTCTAATCTTTGCTATCATCTACTCTATCTTTTCTCTACATCACGGCATTTCGTACTCACTGTTCCTGCTTCCCCGTAACTCTGCCTCCATAGGGCCTATGATGGCCTATCTGACTTATCTCTCAATTTCAACTCTCACCTTCAGCTCTAATTCTTAACTACTTAATTCTTTCTTAGTATTAATTCAAATTCCTAAACAATGGCTCAGTTCAGTTTTTTTTTGTTTGGTTGGTTTTTGGTGCCAGGTCATGTTTGCTATAACAGCCTGTAAGTCAGAGCTCGCCTCTAATGAATTAGCCAAGATTTGGTGAGATGAAGGTGACAGAAAGGTCAGATGCCAATAGCATGGTCATTTGGAGCTGACCATTCTGGCAGGGCTATGGCTGTGGTTGCCATTGCAGGGGGTGATATAGGCTATCATGTGACACTTTTGACAGGTCTCAGAAATAAACAACACCCAGGCTATTCATAGCCGGAGATAGAGGTTGTCAAAATGAACTTTTAGTATCTCAGATTAATTGGATTAAGCCAAACCCATTCCTTGAGCCAGTAAAAAGCAAGTATATCGCTACTCAAATGTTTGATTTTTTTTTCCTTGAGAAAGGGCCAGTTGGGTTGATTTCTAACACCTTTACTTACTAGAAGAGAGATCTATAAATGAAGTACAAATTTTGAATGCCCATTGAGTTTGAATAAACAGGCTGTGGCATGGCTAGAGCGAGACATGATACAAGCCACTGGATTAATTCAGGGACTGTGCAGAAACATTCATCCTGGATGCTTTATATTGGGCGTTGGTGAGGCGAGCTTATCGTTGTGTATGGTAGGTTCTTGGCACAGCCAAATTTGACATAATATTTTAATATGCCTTCTTACTGGTTGCAGAAATCCTTATTATTTCATGAATTAGTTCCAGCAATGCAGAGAGCCCCATGTATTTTTAGGGAGTTCTGGGATCAGCATTGAAGAAAATGTTGCCGTTGTGTTGGAGTGTAGAATGTATGCGGAGTAGAGTCCAAATGTGACTTGGCCACCTGAGGCTTAAAAAGGTCTAAAAGTTAGCTAACGCAACACTATAACCATCAGTTCTCGCCATATTGGGCATCTTTGATCGCTCTAAAAAAATTACCTTTAGAAAAGATTTAATTAAAAGTTCTACTCTCTCTTTTCTCATATACCAAAAAGAACATCGGTGTACAGTGTTAATTTATAGTATCATTTGAGTGCTGAACTCTCTCTGTTAACCCTCAATTTGTATAGCACAATCATGTTTTTCAGGTTTTCTGAAGACCTTACAGATCTTTCTAATAAATTGATATATTCTCTTGCATTCTCTCTTCCCTTTAGAAAGTTACCAATGGAGTTGTTCTTATCCAATTTATTTTAATATCCCTACTCTTTAGTGTATTAATTACTGCTTATATCATGACAAGACCTTTTTTTAGTTAAATATGATGTGATTTAAATGTTCTGGACAAATTAGTTTGCTTAGAAAAAGTCCCATTTGGACATGGACTTAAAATATTCCCTTTGATAGACTGAGGGCATGTCTACACTTACCTTTGAACAAAAGTGTCATTCTGTTAAGCTAAATGGATCTCACAGTCAACCTTATTTCAATGATCAAAAGCTAACAGTTAGGACTTGAAAGAGTTAGGTCATAAAAGGGGACTGGGCTGTAAAATGATCAATGAACCAAGAGTTAGAAGGTCTAAGCCGAACTCTGCCCTAATTATCTGTGTGACCTTGGGCCCCTCATTTTCTCTCTGGGTCTAGTTTTCCCATTTAAAAAAATGAGAGTTATGGAGTATTCACTCTCTAAGGGTCATTTGCCTATATTATGTATTTCATACCTGAAGGGAAATACATTCATCCTGGCATTTTATAAAGTAAGAATATAAAAATATAAATCTGTCTAAAAGCCATAACTTTCATATTAAGATAACAAATATCCTGGCAGAGAACAAAAATGAGTGAATCTCAACTAGATCCATTCTAAGGGATAACACCTGGATTTGTACAGTACCTTGCCCTGGGAGACAGGAGCTGTTACTTCTATGGTCTCCTTTGTCCATTTTACCCTCCCCCCCACCCCCCGCCCCCCAGCAGAAAGCCTCTGTCCTAATAAAAATATCCCGTGTAGATGCAAGGGCATCTATGTGCAAGAGGTAGTATACTAGACTCCTAGGGCTGCCATAACAAAATGCCACAAACTGGGTGGCTTAAAACAACAGAAATTTATTCACTCACAGTTCTGAAAGCCAAGAGTCCAAAACAAGGTGTCTACAGGGCTGCACTCTCTCTGGAGGCTCTGTGGGAGGATCTGTTCCTGGCCTCTTTCAGCTAGAGATGTTAATTTATAGTATCAGTTACTGACAGCTAGAGGCTGTCAGCATCCCTTGGAGGTTGTCAGCATCCCTTGGCTTGCAGTCACATCACCCTCTGCTCCCTTTTCACATCGCTTTCTCTGTGTGTCTGTCTCTCTCTGCTTCTCTCCTATAAGAATACATGTGAGGTCATTGAGGGCCCAGCCAGATAATCCAGGATAAATTCCTCCCCTCAAGATCACCATTAATCACATCTTTTGCCATATAAGGCAATATTCAGTCTTTTTCTGTATAAGGTAATGTTTGCAGGTTCCGGGAATTAGGACACTGACTTATATTTCTGGGGGCCACCGTTTGGCACACTCTAGGTGAGACAACGGGTCACTAGTGAACATGCATCTCACTGCTGTGAGAGCACCCATGCAGTGCTGGATGATTGTTGCACATAGGAGCACAGGCTCAGTGTTGCCAGAATTTCCAATTTTGAAAGAAAAACTAGAAACCTGGGTTTGCGTCTCTGTGTTTGTCAGTGAAATCCCCTGATATTTGATGATGGATCATTTGAAAAACAACACTACATGTGCCAAATAAAACGCATGTATGGGCCACATTCGCTGCAAGGGCTGCCAGAATAAAATTTTCTTTGAAAGAGCACTTTGTATACATATTCTTTAACTCAACAAATATTTATTTAGCACCTAATAGAATAATATTTATTTTAGATTGACCAGGGGAGACCTTGCCACTTTCAGAAAATTATTCCCAAATTGTAGTCCTCATAATTTTTCTTAAGGAAAGACAGAATTCACTTCATATTTCCTTTTTGGAGATATTTTCTATGACTCTGTAGACTTCATTGAGATCAACTGGGCTTTATGACCCAGGAATGAATTTAAGACCCAAATTCAAAATTTTAAATGTGGTCTGATCCTTGAGTACATTGGAGATAATAGTGCCCCTAGACTTGCCTAATATCTCACATTTACTGTGCGTTTATCTTGGCTATCTTGACTATGACTCTTTGTAGATAACAACAGAAAAGCCGTTTGCATTTCATATAGCCCCTCATCCCTATTGAGTCAGCACTACTGAATTAGGCCAACATGTTAGAATATCAAGTCCTTCAATTTTCTTCATCATCGGCTGTCCAACCACATATTTCTTCAATACAGAGGAGAAAGTTCTTGTAGGTGCCTAGTCTGCTCTCAGTAGCTGTGAGTCCTTGCCCAATTCATTAACCTTGGTTTTTTTACTTAGAAAATAGAGATATAGAGAGTAGATCTTAAAGTTCTCATTATAAGAAAAAGAAAAATCGTAACTTGTGAGGTGATGGATGTTAATTAAACTTACTGCACTAATCATTTCACAGTATATACATATCAAATCATTATGTTACGCGCCTTAAACTTATACGATGTTATATGTCAATTGTATTTCAACAAAACTGGAAGAAAAAAAAGAAAATAGCAATATATCTCTTCCTAGGTTGTTTTGAGCATTAAAGGGGTCAATGCATGTGAAGTATTTAGAGGAATGCCTGGCACATAATGAACACCTAGTAAGCATTAGCTATGTAATTATCTTTATTATTATCAAATGTTGGTAAATATCTTCACTTTATTATTCTGTCTCCTTCCCTATGGCAGTGCTTCTTAAAATATGATGTGTGTTCTGTTCTCCTGAGGATCAGGTTAAAATGCAGATTCTGATTCGGTAGACCTGAATGGGACCTAATTCTGCGTTTTTAACAACGTCCCAGGTGAGCCTGATGCTACCTATCTGAAAAATCATCCTTTGGGTAGCCTGTGAGACTGCCTGCACATTGCAATAATCTGAAAAGGGTTCAAAAAATACCAACGCATAGCTCCCTCCCCACCAGCAAACCAATTAAATCAAGATCACTGGTGGTAGGAACCCAGTCTATTGATTGGTATTTTTGTAACAGCTCCCTGAGTGTCTCAGTTCAGGCTGCTGTAACAAAATACCATAAGCAACAGAAATTTATTTCTCACATTTCTGGAGACTGGAATTCTGAGGTCAGGGTGCCAAGCACGGTCAGGTTCTGGTGAGAACCTTCTAGCAGGTTGCAGACTGCTGTCCTCTTGTATCCTCTCATGAGGAAAACGAGTGAGCTACCTCTCTGGCTTTGTCTTATAAGGGCACCAATCCCACTCATAAGGGCTCCACTCACATGATTTAATTACCTCCCAAATTCCCCACCTCCAAGTATCATCATATTAGGACTAGGGTTTCAACATATGAGTGTTGGGGGCACATGAACGTTCAGCCCATAATGGCAAGGGAATCTAATATGCAACCAGAGTCAAGAACCACCCTCTTACACTATAAAAATTTTCATACCCTCCCGTATAATGGGGTGAAAAGAAATGTCAGGCCTCTCTGTTACGAATTAAATCCTCACCCCACCTGGAAGAAGCCAGCAGCATAAACAAGAATACGTTTGAAGTGGTGCCCACAGCAAGTCTTGTAAGTATCTTATGGGAAACACAGTATTTTGGTATTTCCCAACCTGGTGCTGTTAACGAGAATCATCCCTTGTTTGTGTTTGTTAATCAGCTTGATGAGCAGTTTCTGTGTCAATCTTCCCAAACTGTGTTGGCCAGTTTCCAAATCAAGTACATAAATTACACACTGCCCTCTCTTCAAGCTGCTCACCACCCTTTAGAATATCAGGAAGGAATTTCGAACGTGCAAATCTGTACAAGTGGATTCCTTAGACTCGTACTGTGTGGTGGTGGGTCTGATGTGACACTATAATGTGTCACAATATTATGACACTGTGATGACATACTTTAATGTCAAGGAGTAATATTTTGACCAATATCCAAATGTCAGCCTTTCTTTTTAGCTCTGATGCTCCTTATAGAAGAGTGTTTCCTGGATCAGTTATTTATAGGTGTTGAGCCTCCATAGTGTCAACCTAAGCACACTATTCCAAGAACCAAGGAGTAACATATGGCTCAGCTCTACTGGGATCTGCTATCAGAAAGAATGCATGAGTGTGCTGGCAGTTCCTTAACAAAAGACCAAATGAAGTAAGATTTCAAGAACATGGAAACTTCCATAGGGTCGACTCCTCTGTGTAAACTACACCCTGGATATCACTAAAGTCCCATCGACCTAGGACCGAAAGGACCAATTGTAACCCTTCTGCCATTTCTGTGTGCACCTATGGCAGTTTCTCGATGAGTATCTCTACTTAGACTGAGATCCTTCTGTATTCTCAGGTCATGAATTCTACTGTAGAAATCACCTTGAACTTGAAATTTCCAGCAGGTTATAGTCCTTTTGGGGAAGTGTAAGTGGAAAATAGAGAAGCAAATAGTGAAACCTGCCTAAGTCCCTAGCGACCGTTTTCAGTAGTTATGTGATTTGGTGGACACTGTTAGAAGAATATAGTTTGTATTATTTTACTAGTGGTATTATTATTATATATTTGAGGGATGTCTATTATCTCCCAATTATCAGGGCATGGAGTTGGGGAGTGAATGTCTTTCTTCATATTCATTACTATTGATTTAACTGAAAATGGCCAACCCACCTAATCAAGGAAGAAAGAGCTGCAGTAGGAGGGAATGTATCCATGGCCTTAAAAACAAGAATACATGAACACTATCTAATAGTTGCATAGCATCTTCTTGTGCCTTCATGAACAACAAAAAGATACTTCTATTGCGGGAATCCAGAATTTTTTAAATGCCTAAATAGATAGTTAAGGAATAGGCATGTTTGGAACATAACTGGATAACAGGGAGTAATCTCTGAAAAAAATATCCAAGGTGTGAATGCATGTAGTCAGCTACCAGTGTCCAAAACTATCTATGTATGCTCCCTATCTGTGTAAGAAGTAACATACACACACCTAGAAAAGAAGAATGGAATATTCTGCAACAGATTGCTAACAGTGGGGTAGTGGCAATGCATGGTTCTGTATTTTTTAAATGTTCCATAACAAGCCTATATTACTGCTTATATAATCAGAAAACAACAATAACAACTGTTGAATTACGTTTTTCTTCTTTTGGCTTGTTGGCCCTCCGTGATTACTTCCTAGTCAACATTGATTGTTTCTTAGCTCTTTTTTTAAAAAAAAGTTTATCTTATAAACACCAACAAAATTTAAAAAAACAAACCCATAAGTTTCTCTATATCTCTATGCCTAGGAAGTTAGATTCTTTCTTTCTTATTCCTATTCAGTGGCTAATTGTTTGGTCTGTGCCCTCTACCATGGATAATGCCTTCTCTATTAGCATACATTTAGAGTCTTTGTTTTCTAGAACAAACGTCAGTCAGTGTCTCTGGAAATCTGCTCCCGAAATCTTCATAGTCTACAATCAAGTAGAGAAGATCATGGAATCTTGCTGAAATGTTTATGCAAATATTTCTGAGGGCATATGTTGTAACCTTATATGACACACTGTACCCCAGAAAAGTATGGAGTCCACATGCATTCAAGTACAATCAATCCCCTGTTTCCTGGCATTAAGAATGAACTCTCTGGAAATAAAAGATTTTTGATTTGAGAGTCCCCACTCAGCACACTCCCTTCTCATACACCCCCATCCTCCACGTCTCAGATGGGAAAAGAGAATTGTTATTTACAAAGAAGGACCACTGGAACTGCGCATTTCCACATAGGAAAAATAATTCTTGAATTTAACTTTTTGATATAAAAAGGATGTATCTGAAATATTACATAGGCCCTCATGCACAGACAAACCCAAAGGATCATGTTCAGTAGGTCTAAAGAGTCAACAAAAAAACAGTGCCCCTTCCAAAAATAGTTCAGCAGAGCTTCATAAATTATATGCACAGGATATCAAATATTTGGATGATTGGAATTTCATGTTATGAATTATTTTCCTTTTTCATGTAGGTATATGGCCTCTTTTCAAATCCACCATTTTCTTCCCATGATTTGCATTTTCTGGCCTCTCTACATCTGTGCCATTCCCTCTGTCTGGATTGTTCTACCCCTTGTCCTGCTCAGTAAACTGATGCTAATACCTCAAAGACAGGAGAAAATGGCCCCTTTTCTCTTAGAGCATTCCCTGACCCCAAGGGTAGAAATAGTTGCTTATTCACCTGTGATCCTGTAATATTTTCTGCAAACTTCTTTATAGTTATTTTTATTGAATAAATTATGTGTGCCTTATGAATTATAGATTCAGAATTCTGAGAGGGCAGAAACCATGAATCCTTTTACAATAAATACTTCAACCATAGCACACAGTAGGTGCTCAATAAATGCTTACTGAATGAAAATTTAATCAGATGACATAGTGTTAGGGGCTTCTCGCTCTGATGAGAAAAAAACAGTTTATCTTCAGTGTGCAAAGAGGATGCTTCTGCCCTATCAAAATGGCTGCATCATGACACCTTATAGCTTTTCTGAAAACTCCAGAGAAATTCCATCTTTTCTGGGGTGGGGCGGGGGGGAATGAAAAATAGTTTGAGTTCAAGTCCCTTAAATACTTTTTAATAAGCCCATACGAGGTATTCAGCATTTGCTTTCATAGCTATATAAAATCAGTCTTCTGACAAATTTCATATTGCCTCTTTTCTATTTAGATAAACTTCAATAATTAAAGTGTCCAGTGAAAGTCTGACAATTCGGAGGACTGCAAATTAGGAAGCAATCTTGAATGATGTAATGTGACAGTGGTGTGCAATAACTGGAAAGATATTCATCTTAGATAAGAAAGGTCATTGGCTTTCTTGTCCCTGGCTCATCTGGAAGTCAAAATGGACTGGAAGATTTCCTGGGCTAAGCATGCATGGTGTTTGGTTGAATGTCCTGCCGCTTGCTGCCAGGTGGAAGAGGGTACTGGAGAAAAAGAATGGTGTCAAGAATAAAGCATGGGCTCTCTGTACAGAATCCCATTTCTGAACCTTACTTATTGTGTTAACTTAGCTAAATTTCTTAATCTGAGTCTCGATAATTTTATCTTTACAGTCACGCTATAATAATATAGCTACCTTAGCAGTCTGTTGAGAGGATTAAATAAAATTATGCGTGCAAAAGTCTTACCATAATATCTGGCACATACTATGTGACCCAGGATTCAAACCCGTAGCTGTATAAATGGAGAAAATTAACTTATCTGAATTTCGTTCTTTGAATGCATCATACAATGTATGGTGCTTCAAGTGCCCAGCATCTGTAGCTGCTCATTCAGTGGCTGATATTACTTAATTAAAGTAATCTCTGATGTATTTAAATAATCTCTGATGAGCTCATTGCAGTGAATTGCGGTAAGCTATTCACACCCTTGTCTCTCCTTTTGTGTGTTTGTAGAAGCCTCTTAGCCCAGTATTGGTTGTCCTTTGCCACTAACAGCTGTCTTCAGGCTTCTTGAAATTCTGTACTATGCATTCCCATATGGTTTTCTTTTAATTTTAGTTTACTTGAGTAAGTATTGTTACTTTCTACTATTGAAATAGAAATTAAAAATAGGAGAAAGATTTCTCTAAGAGTCTGCTTTAAATCTGTTTCTAAAAATGGTAAAGACCATCATCAGTAAGAAAACCTTGGCTTGACTCGCCTCATTCTATCCAAAGAACTCTTATCTCTTCTTCATGTAGGATTACATACACTAGGTGTGGGTAACTGAGTGAATAAACCAAGTATACTTTTTTTTTTTTCAATTTTATGCTAGACTCAGGTGGAGAAAAAGCAAATCGGTCAGCAGTAATTTCTGTTTAATCGCTGTCCCCTTGCCTTCTGAGCCAGATTCTTGGTCCTGAAATCCCTGTTCTAGTTTTCACATTTACAAATAAGGAAATTGAGGCATGATCTCAGGAGTTTCTTTAAGCCCTTGAACAAACTGTAGTCCTGTGATTTTAATTAATGTTGCTATAACTAGATTCCACTCCCCCGTTTCTTGGTTTGGGATCATCTCTTCTTCATTACATCTTTTTTTCTTTACTTTATATCGTGATAATTGAATTCTTTTTTTTTTAATTTTATTTTTTTATTGAAGTATATTTGATTTACAATGTTGTGTTAGTTTCAGGTGTGCAGCAAAGTGATTCAGTTACACATATACATATATCTATTTTTCAGATTCTTTTCCCTTATAGGTTATTATAAAATATTGAGTAGAATTCCCTGTGCTATACAGTAGGTCTTTGTTGGTTATCTATTTTATATATAGTAGTGTGTATATGATTAGGAGTTTGGGATTAACATAATTTATCGTTGCATCTTAACATGTTCCCCTTCGCACTTAGGAGAACCTTCATGTCTTTCATGAGTACCCACCATATATCTTCAACCCGGAGCGTCTGAATACATGGAGTAAACACAGAGGGAGAGCTGGTATGAAGGGTAGTTTTAATAGGCAGCTCCTCTAAAGCCTTGAAAAGAGTGAATTTACATGTAAAACAATATAAATTATTGATTGGGTTCTGTCGGTTACTACAGAAGTAAGTGGCTGTCTGGGTTAGCTTATAAAATCACAAATAAATCACTGATTTAAAGTTAACATTTCCAAATTCTGTAATATATTCTCTTAGCCTTTTAAAATTCTCAAATGTCTACTGTGAAATGAGAGAAAACACAAGTGACAGGAGTTACAGCATTCCCAGAGCCCAGCATTCACGGGTCCTCTGGAGACCCCATACCAGCATGTTTGAAGTGATGAGTAGACTAGACAAGAAAGGAATGGCTGCTCTTCCAAAACTGAAAGAATTGGGGGTATGATATTATAACCAGTATATAGTTTATATATACTTTATATATTACAAAGAAAAATCTTTAATGCTCCTTAACCATTTATGTGAGACTAGTCCTTTGTACTAAACTGTATAGAACGTATCCCAAAGTAGTGTCCCTCCAAGTGTGATCTGCAGAATGCACTGCTACCAATTCACAAGAAGACATATAAACTGAGAATATTAGAAACTTTTAGAACAACTTGACATAACCAGGATATCCATTTTTCTAATATTTTTTTTATTATATTTTCTGTCTCTGACAGATTGGAGACTTTAAAAAAATCAGTTGCTCACACAGATAATTTGGAAACTTTTTTTAAAACTCAGTTGTAACACGGAATAATTAAAAATAAAAAAAGAAAGAATAAGGAATAAAACTGGGAAGGGCTTTCTAATCTTTTGCACCTGAGTATCTGTACGTGTGAGCGGTACCCTTCATGTAGTTCCGACTATCCTGTTAGGCTCTGAGCTCCTTAAGTTACTTCCACGATGTCTTTTCATCCTCGAGGAACTCTGTGTGGTGGGTGCTCTTGAGGCTCTTCTGTTTGGCCCAAAGTAGATTTTCTCCCCAAATGGCAGCTGTCAGAAGAAATCCCTGATTTAAGTTTTCACTCTCCTTGCATCGATCCATGTTGTCAAAAATGGGCTTGTGATCTGTGAACAGAGTTCCCTCCAAATCCTGTGAGCACAGAGCAATGCGTCGCCTTGCTCAAGAGTCCCATTCAGGTGGCACCCCGCGCACCACCAGGCTGTTGAGGAAATTGACAAATTTATAGCCTTGTCGCTGCCTGGCTCTTCAGTGGGGGAAGTGCAGTTTTTCTTCCAGCAAGCGGACTTAGTTGTCTGTTTGCTGTTGGCCTCAAATGTGAGCACTGCTGGTGATGCATGTCACAAATGGAAGTAATATCATTTGAAGTAGTCCTGCTAGAAGCCCAGGAGCAATCTAACTGCATTAACTCCTCCGTCTGAGTGGAGCAGGCTGAAGAGCGTACATGGCTCGACTGAGCTGAAGTGAAGAAAACAAGGCAGCCATACAAGAGTCCATGACGGCAAGGAGCACGGGAGCCTAAAGCGGTTTCGCTCACTGCCTTCTAATAAATGACACCAGAGTAGCGCAGGACATCTAATATTATGTTTACAGACCTGGTTAAACCTTAGAAGTAGCTGCAGTAGCGGCTTCCTTTCTTTTCGAGGGGTTTCTAATGGTAGGTTCCCCCTCCTGCCTCTTGGAGCTATGGATGACAGCTGTCTTATACTCAAGAATACCCTGTATGCATTTCTACTAGTGGTTTTAAAGCACGAGGCAAGAATTATAGGCTTCCTTTATATTGTTTTCAAAGAGTACAAGTTTTTATTAAGAAATAAACTGAGGTTCAAAGAAAGAAAGAAAATGAACTAAGGTTCAAAGCCATTGTTTTTACTGTATTATGATAAATAATGGCCCAACAAGTTATCTTGTAATGAGCATTAGAACTTAGGTACTCCTCTGTAAGTACTTGAACTTCAGGAAACGTTATTACCCAGCAGGCTATCTTTTCACATCTTCATTGATGCTGTGAGTTAGGTCACAGTTCCTAGGTATATTGGGAAATAGAGTACCTCTCCCCAACATCATTTATTTATTCAGCATGTCTTTACTTAGAATTTTCTCCAAACACATCTATTAAGCTGCCCTGAGTGGTCCGTGTGGTCTCATTCATTCTCATAGTCACATGGGATGGGAGCTAATATTTTCCCCACTTGCAGATGAGGAAACTGAATATTTTTAAAAGTGAGTAACTTGCCTAAGATCTTAGGACCATGATAGGTGTTCTTTGTCACTGTAAGACATTTAAAGTTTTATTACTTAGGTAAGACATATGAGAAGTTTAGTAAAAACTAATTGAAATTGAAATACATGTGTATATGTATCCCAAAAAGTGTGGTAAGTAATCTAATCCAAAGGATGCAATGAAGGTATGACATGGGGACCATGGTCCCCAACTTTCACAAAATATTTATTCAGTGGGAAGGTAAATATGTAGCCAATGGGTAAATGTGCAAACTAGAATGTGATGTGAGACGAACTCTAAGGTCTTCCTCCTAAACTTAAAGTTCTGTAACTTCTGACTAGGATGATCAAGGAAAGCTTCCTGAAGGAGGTAGAATATGAGTAGAAAATGGAAAGATCCTGATTGTTTGAGATGGGACAGTGGAGAATTCCAGGAGACAGCACAGGGAAGCAGAAAAAAATGGATATATTCAGAGAAGATACGGCTTGGGTGAAAAACGTCCATGAAAGGGATTAGTACAAGTACAGCGAAACAGTACATTGGGGTCCGAAAATGGACAAGCTGGAAAAACAAGCCAATACACTTGGGAAGAATGAAGGTTCCTGAACTTGCAGGTACCATGTTCGTAGTGGTTTTAGGAAGATTTTTCACAGGCTTGAGTACAATGAATTATGGTAGAAGCTTGGGGGGAAATACTGCAGGCAGAGAAATTGGCCAGGTAGCCATTGCTTGTGTACAGCATATTGGTTAAAAGGCATGGAGTGGAATGCATAGAGATGGGAAAAAAAAAAAAGAAAAGATCAGATGCACGATCCACGTACAGGTAAAATCAACAAAAATTGACAGCATAGCTTAGGAGTCACACAGCCGCTTCAGTAGTTTCAAAACCTGCTATGTTATTTGCCAGACTTGTGGTCTTAGACAAGCTACTGAACCTCTCAGTGGCTCTAGGAGCAACTGGTTTGAGGTTTAAGCCAAACTGAGTCAACGAGTCTCTCCATAATGAAGAATACATTGGGAACATGACATACTGGTCAGACTAGCATAACGATTCAGGGCTTAAATAACCAAAGGTGCCACCTACCAGCAGTATCAAAGTGTTGACAAAAAACAATGCAGCTATTTACCAAGGGTCAGGTGAGGGGTCCATAGACATCTCATAGATCTGATTTCTCAGGGGCTAAGAATACTCTTGGGGGCCTGCGGTGTAGTACTTCACTGGAGAAAAATAAAATAGGCATTCAGGTAAGGGTGCAGGCTTGAGGAAGCCTTGGAGACAGGAATGTGCCTTGAGCATTACAAAGAGCAAGGAAAGCACTTTAGTGGAATGCAAGAGGATAAAGCTCCAAAGGGAGGTTGGGGCCAGATTGAAGACATCTTTGAATTTGCAGATTTAGCAAATAAACATACAAGTGATCCTGCTTGGATCATACTATGCTGAAAAAATTACTTGTTGTTGATGTGAAATTCAAATTGAACTGGGTGTCCCGTGTTTTATCCTGCAGCCCTATGTTTGGATGCCAGGGAAAGGCAGTTGGACATAATTTTCAGTGAGAAACATTTGAAGGGCATTTTGAGCAATGGATGGAACGATTTTCAGTGAGAAACATTTGAAGGGCATTTTGAGCAATGGATGGAACGATTTTTAGAAGGATTAATTGGTCGTGCAGGAGGGAGGAGAGACTGAGAATAAGGCGGATAGCTGTGGATGGTCTAGGAATAATACTGGTAAGAGCTGATGAGATTTCTCCTTCCACCCACCATCCCACCATCTCTCAAACCATGTTTCTACACTGGCCTGTCACTCGTCTCCTTCCTTGCTCCTGATGCCATATCTACCTTTGCAGAACACCTGGGGACCTGAACAAGAGTCCCTTGAGCCCAGCCTTTTCCATGTGTCTTAAGGACAAAGTTATATGATACCTTCTTTCCTCATTTTCTTTTTGTGATACCTTAATGTGATACCTTCTTTCCTCATTTTCTTTTTGGTCAGTTAGAAGCATCTTGTTAACATGGTTGTTTTAGGTTAAGTGAATTCACCACTTCTCCAAGATGAAATAGTTGTGTATTTTCTTTTCAAGCAAAGATGTACAACTGTAAAAATCAAAGTTCAGATGACTTGCCCTTCTCCTTTTCTGCTTGTACCAGTCCCTTCTGGATGTGCCTTTTCAGAAGGTTCCAGTGAGGAGCTCAAAGGCACAACATTAGCTACTGACCTTTTGGGCGGGGAGGGTGGGGGGGGTGGGATTCCCTACTCATCTGGCAGTAGCTTCTCTGTTACTCAAGTCAGTGGGTAGAGTTACTCAGGCTCCCCTCTTTGACCCTCTTCTGCCTGCAGCTTCCAAGCGTTGTCATGAATTTCAGGAGCTAGGGGAATTGAGGCCTGAGAAACAAGGAGAAGCCTAGCAGAGATGGCCGCGGCGATGATGCTTAGAGGAAACCTAAATCTGCTTAGAGAACAGCCAAAGTCTTAAGTGAACAAACAGTACCAAGAAGGCACCAAACATGAGGATGTCACTGAAGGTTAATGCGTGAGAATTAAAGCTCGAGAATGAAAAGATATCAGAGAGACTTACAAGCTCAGCTTGCTTGTGTTGTGCAGGAAGCTTGGCAAGAGGGCAAGTGGGGCAGAAATCTAGGTCCTAATCCCCTTTCCAAGCAGTTAGCTCTGGCACAGTCTGCATCCATCAGGAGGGGACACCTTTTTCTTACTGGCGTATGGATGCCGTCTAGACGAGTGATGCGGCTGGACAGAGTGAGGTTTGAATCTGGCTAGTTGTCAGACCGTGTGCTCTGATACTTGCCCATCCTGAGCCTAAATCTCTTTACCTGCAAAGTGGGATAATAATAATGCCTACCTAGGCTCATATTGCTAAAAAATGCTTCTCACAATGACTAGAACATAGCTGCAAATAAATTATAACCACTACCACAAGACCAGCAACACATACTGTCTGTACAAAGTTATTCAGGAGTCCCATAAAAGGCCTTGAAGGCAGATTTAACTTTCCTTCATAAAAATCATCCACTGGCAAACTTTTTCTATAAAGGGCCAAATAGTAAATACTTAGGGCTCTGTGAGCCATAATGCCTCTGTCACATATTCTTCTTTTTTTTTAAACAACACTGTAAAAATGGAAAAAGCATTCTTAGTTTATGGGCCATACAAAAACCGTCTTCGGACTAGATTTGGTTCATGGGCTACAGTTTAATGATAAAGAATGCAAAGAACACAGACGTCCGTGAGTTTGTTAATTTGGGATACCTATGTGGAGTCAGACAGCAGATAGATAGAACTCGTCAGTCATTGCCCTAAGCTCTCAGCCAGCCCCTACAGTGGTGAGAGTGTAGACTCTAGGTGTCTATTTGTCTCAAAATCAGATGTCCAGCCCGAACACAATGGTCACCATGCTGTATGTGCTCAGTAAATATTTTTGAGGGAATGAATTGAAATGATTTAAAGTTTTTTGAGCTGGATTTCTTCATCTATAAATTGCAAAGAAACACATCGTCAGGAACAAAGGAGGTACTGTATAAAATGTGTGTATTACAGTGCCAGTCACATAATGACAATAATGTCACCATCATTATGTTCCAGTGTAACCGTTGTCAACATGCACTTAGGTATCACTTCAAATTATTGTATCAATAGTCAGCAGCTGATTTGAAAGGAAAAATTAAAAGTTCTAAGGATAGAGTGATTAAAAGTGGAGAAACACTAGCTTCATCCATCAGAAAGAGTGTATTTATCTCAGAATGATGATAATTTCTTTTTCTTGAAAAACAAACAAAACAAAATCAGACCTTGAGGAAAGGCCACTGCTTTCTACCTCTGACGCTGACTGTGCACATCTATAAGCCTTTCCTCGCTCCCACGACTCCCTCTTCCTAAGCACATGGCAAAGATTAAAGTCCTAAGTGATCCCTGGGGAAAGGTGCTGTTACAAACCAGGTGGGTACCATTAGCACGGAACATATAAGGATGAAGATTACAATGAGATAGAGACTTTACTAAGGAATAGGGTACACTGGACGTCATGCAATTCACACTGTCACGTACCTTTACGATTTGCAGAAAAATAGCTGGTAATAACCAAGCCATGATATCTGAGCTATAAAACAGGCAGTCAGCTTATACTTTAAGGGAGGAAAGAAACTTTTCAAATGTTGCAGAATGTAGGACACTTTCGGATAATGGGAAGTTCCCCATTAGGAGGCACTACTTAATAGTCCATACCTGTCAGTCTATGTCTCAGTTGCCTCATCAGTAAAATGGGACAGTTGCATCTACCTAGCTGGTGGCGGAGATGATTTGCAAATTACTTCCAGATGAATGTCCATAGATCTATGATGAGCCTTTAAGGCACTGTATACTATAGGTAAATGAAAACCAAATTTGAGAACATGTGGATAGTTGGGAAGGCGATTTTAAATAATTGAGACACATTTATCTTCTATTTTTGAAATGAGGTTCAGAATTCAGCTGGAATTATAGTATCATCAGATACTTTGAACTTGCTACAATTTAAATAGGGTCATTTGAGCAAAGTACAGAGCGTCATTCATTCCCAAGTTTAGCCAGTCTGCCCGCTAGATTGACTGGTGATGTCTTGATTGGGTATGATTCCCCTTGACTTATTTCTCTGTTGTTGATAATTAAAAGCTGTCTGGTTTTATTCTCATGTAATGATAAGTGAAGGGGTAATGTCTGCCAGACTTTTCCCATTCACTTGTTGTTTGCAACAGTGCAGAGCCTTGGGATCACCATGAATTTTAAGCTGATGTCCTGGTAACTGAATATCAGTGCAGATAGTATATTGATGTTTTGCATCTGGGAGCTGATACACAATCTCAGAGCCAACTGGAAAACAATCCCCAGTGTAAATGGATAAATTGGCACTGGTGACCTTATCCTCTCATTCCAGCTTTGAAAAACAGACACTTCTGTGAGTGGGTAGAAAACACCATCTATCAACCACAGTTTCCACAGTTCTCTGGGACTAATACAAGTGCCTAACTTTACATCAGAAGGACAAAGCATATTGAAGAAGCAGAAGACAAAATGATAGTTAGCCTCTCTCTAATCTCGGTGTGTTTTGTTCTGGTTCTTGAAGCTTTCCCTTCATTATGGTTTTAATCATCTCGATCAGCATTATTATAATCACAAAATGTCAGCCTAAGAAAATGATAATCTCATCGTCATTATGTTTCAATGTCACCTTTGTCAACTTGTGCTTAGCTATCATTTCAAATTACTGTATCAATGCTGTAATTAGATATAATTTGTGATATGACCAGCATTCACAGGTGAGTGGTTTTTCAAAAAATCCCACACCAACTGAAATAGTTTATTATTATAGGTCTTTTCTTTCAGAAACAAATATGTTTAATGTGGGCTGTCCCTTGAGAAATATTTCATATCAAAATGTTACATTTTATGAATACAACATGAATTAATATTTATGACTTGAATATTATAGCCTGTGTGTGTGAGCTTGAAGCACTGAAACCTCTATCTCATTCTTTATAGTTTTTTTTTTTTTTTTTTTAACTCAAGATGGCATTTGGGTTTTTTTTTAGGACTGTCCTCATGCATACAATTAATGAAATTCAAATATCTCTCTTTTACCAAATTTCTTATTGCAATTGACCATTCTGTAATGATTTCTATTATTTCATTACAGAGAATCATAGGTTTAGGATACTTTCCACTCTGGTAAGTTCTCTTTTAAACCAAGATAAGATTAAGGTGTAAGAGAGGAAGAAAAGCATTAATTTGGAGAAAGGTTTTCTACCTTCCTTTATGGGAGGAAGTCTAGGCTAAAAAGTAGGACTGGTTGATCCAGCATAAAAGTGATTCATGAAATATGACATCTCTTTAACATTGAGGAAAAAAATGCTTTCCTTCATTGAGTGCTTTCTTCCATATGCAAAATATTGACACATCCCTATTATATCAAACAAAAGCCTTCGTTCACAGAGATAATTTTATAGAGCATCTGGTATCATGTGATCTTATTAATATTTATGAAATATGATAATATGAAAAAGGGGGAACTGGAACACAGCCCTATCTTTCTAGACCCTATTCATTTCAGCTTCAAAATGTTTTTTCATTTCACACATCAGACGCTAATTAGCAAATATCTAATTAGTGTTAGAAGATTAATCACTCTTGGGAGTTGTTGAGGCTTTGAGCTTTCATGCATGCAAAAACAGTGCCATTTTAGGTGCATTTGTTAAGGTACAGTAACTTTAAATGATACAACTTCTATTTTTCTTTGAAAAAAATTTGAGTTACAGCAATGGAGTAAATGTAGGCTCTAGTAAAAAGAGATCGAGGAATATGCAATTGGAAAGATAAAAATGACACCATTGAGAGCCACACATTCAATGCAATCACCAAATGTTAGCAAGAGCTTGCTCTATTTTAGGCATTGTGGGAGGCCCTCAGAAGACCCAGAGAACCAAAAGATGTAGCCCCTGACCTCCAGATGCTTAGGAAATTAAAGGAGGGGTTTGCAAACTAAGGCCCCAGGCCCAAATTCAGCCAGCCACAGTGTTTTTGTATGACTTTAAACTGAGAATGTGTTTTACATTTTTCAATGGTTGAATAAAAAGAACCAAGAGTGATATTTCATGACACATGAAAATTTAATGAAATTCAAATTTCAGTGTCCATAATTTTTTTTTTTTTATTGGAACCCAGCCATGCTTATTCATTTATGTACTGTCTATGGCTGTTTTCGCCTATCACGGCAGAGTTGAGTAGTTGCAACAGAGACCATATGGCTCTCAGAGCCTAAAATATTTACTCTCTGGCCCTTTACAGAAAAAAATTTTTGCCCATTCCTGAATTAAAAGCTAAATATCTTGATATAGTAGAGCAGCTTGGGGAGTCAAGTAGACTGATATCAGTTCTGTAATTGGTTAGCTGTGTGACTTTGGGTAGGTGATTTAAAATTTCTTAGCTTCAGTTGATAATACAGGAATTATTCATCTCTTCATAGATCTATGAAAACTGAGGCTTTTAAGAACTAAATAGAACTACTTAAATAATGTACCTCACTTGGTACTTGACTGATGGTAGATAAACGGTAAAAGTTACTCCCCTGGATCCCAACCCTTCCTAGAAACAAAATAAAGTTAGGTTTCTTTATTAGTTCTCCTTCTCATCCTCCTTCAAAAGGTTTCCAAATGGAAGGGTGAATGGTCCAGAACTGGAAGGAGTATTAATTCTTCACCCAATTCATGAATAAGATGGAAAAAGGGATAGGTACTAACCTAAAATGATCTCACTGGAGATTTCTGCTTCTAATATTATGGTACTTTGTCCCCATCTTGTCCCCAAATGCCCTTAAGCATCAATTCCTTCTTCTAGTAAAACCTGAAGGAAGGAAGTAGCCAGGAAAAATTTATTGTTAATGTAAGTTCCAGTGATGTTGTTCTTATTTTTTTATTCATAAAAATCTCTGTTTATACCAAATTCCTGTTTACAATTCACAGCTGTCAGATCTTTCATTTAAGTACACACATATTAAATTTATTGACTGTATCCTGCAGAGTTAATGATGGGTAACTCATTAAATGCCACAGGGAGCCTATCTTTTATAAGGAAAACTGGAGTGTTTTTTTAGAGGGTGGGGTGTT
Organism: Delphinus delphis; assembly: GCF_949987515.2. Taxonomy (NCBI): domain Eukaryota; kingdom Metazoa; phylum Chordata; class Mammalia; order Artiodactyla; family Delphinidae; genus Delphinus; species Delphinus delphis. The sequence goes on along the minus strand of NC_082685.1, from coordinate 29,795,366 downwards.
TTGGGGGCGGGATTGGGGTAAACTGAAAACTTTAAAAAATTATTCTCTAAGCTGAAAAATCTCTGTTTCAGTGCAGCAGGAATTGTAATCAAGACACACACGTATACAGCCATTAAAGTTATCTACATTGAAATTTGGCCATAATTCAAATTGCTTTATATATTCTTGGGAAACAAGACTACAAACTATAGAAAGCATTTAAAGTGAGGTTTAAGCTGAAGATACAATGGCTCCATTTTATCTCTCTGAGGGTTGTGAGCAATGTTAATACATTTTCTCTGAAACAATATGCATTAGAAAAATATTTTGAAATAATATTGATTTTAGGTGACTGACACCTGAGTCGATAATTTGAAAAATGAGATCACAATGACATGTTAGCATATAATCACATGCCGCACAATAGAAACAGGAACTGCCTTGGATGGTTGCTGTAGTTGGGGGAGAACAGGAAAAGCTGGTGTCCTAGAATAGCTCCACTCTACTCACTGGTCACTCTGTGCACTTAATGAGCCCACTCAGTCTGGAAGTGCTCTGGGCAGCAGGCAAGTTGTATTTAGAGAGCATGGCAGCAGGTGGGTGGAGGTGGGGTGGGATGACCTAGCAGCAGACAGAAGGATCTGGTGCCATTGGATGAGGGGGGCCAGGAGCCCTTAAACTCTTTTAAAAAACTATGGGTTTTTTCTACCATATTTTAAAAGCCAAATACAGAAGAAAAAAGGAAAGTGATTATAACTACAAATAGAGGATCTTGGTCACAAAGAAAGTTCTTCCTATTGAAGAGAGGGTGTTTCCAACCAGGCAGGTTGTTAAACACAATTTTCAAGAGCCTTTGTATGTGTGAACGATACTGAGATTTACAAACATCGTCTGGCCCCCAGGAGCTTACCATCAGGTCTTTCCTTGGTGTCTTTATGGATACCTAAACCGTCTGAATAAGAACGACCAGGAATGGAGGTAGTTCTTAAAAAATACAGATTACTGGGTCCTCTCCTGGTCTGCCTCCATCTAGATCTCTGTGGGGTCCTGCCCTGGAATCTGAATGTTAGTGAGCTTCTCGAGTGATTCTTAAGTACCTTAAAGATTGAGAAAAATATCTCTGGGTCATTTTCAAATAGAAAATAATAACCAGTTGTTTGTTCTGCATGTGTTTTGCATTGTCTTTACCTATTCCTACATCCATAAAGCCATCTTTCATAGTATTGTCCTTTGTTTTCCCCCAAACAAGAACTTTACCTTTGCCCACCATTATATTCTCTGGTTTCTTCCTGTCAACCACAAATGGCTTTTGCAGTGGAAATTTAAAAGACTGTATAAAGCCAGTAATGAGTTAGAAGTCATTCCCACAAGATGACAGAATAACATGAAGTCACAGTTGCTTCTTGCTATGTACCAAACCACCCTGAAACTCAGGGGCTTGTGGGTCAACTGAACAGTTCTTCTGCTGGACTCACCTGGGGTCCGTCACATGCCTGCAGTCATCTCAGGGCTTCAGTGGAGGCTGATTGGTCTAGGGCAGTTATTCCCAAAGTGTGATCATTGGACCAGTATCATCACCATCACTAGGGAAGTTGTTAGAAGTGAAAGTTCTCAGACACCATGCCAGAGCTACTGAATCAAAAACTCTAAGAGTGGGACCCAGCAATCTGTTTTAATAAGTCCTCCAGGTGATTCCAATGCACACTCATGCTTAAGAATGCTGGTTTAGGGAGTAGTAAATGGGGAGCTCATTGCCATTCCAAATGGTCTCATCCTCCAATAGGCTAGCCTGAGCTTCCTCAGATGGTGGTACCACCTTCCAGTAGGGTGAAATCAGACATTGAAAGGCCTCTTGTGGCCTAGGCCCAGAAGCTGGCCATTGGTTAAGTTGGTTAAATCTATTGGCTAAAGCAAATCACATGGTGAGCCCAAATTCAAGGGGAAGGAAAATAGATTCTACTTCCTGTTGAGGGGAATGGCAAAGTCACACAGCAAAGTGGCCCAGATACAGAAATGGTAATAATTGTTTTGGCCATCTTTGCAAATAATCTACCATACTAGGTACTAATATAATAGACCTAAATGCCTTATTCTCCCAAGATTTCCCGACATGATCCTCAGGATTTTTCTCTTCTATGCAGAATACAATGCTGGTTGTATTAGTTTCTGCGGGCTGCCCTGACAAAAATAACCCAAACGTGGGTGACGTAAAACAACAGAACTTTCCTTCAGACAGTTCTAGGTTCTGGAATTCCAAAATAAATGTGTCAGTAAGCCCATGCTCCCTCTGAAGCCTGTTGGGGAAAATCCTTTCCTTGCCTCTTCCTAGTTCCTGGTGATTGGCAAACAATTATTAGTTTTTGTTGGCTTGTAGTTGCACCCCTCCAGTCTCTGCCTCTGTTGTCACGTGGGGTTCTCCCTGTGTCATCACATCATCTTGGAGGACACCAGTCACATTGGATTAAGGATCCAGCCTAATTCAGTATGACCTTATCTGAATTAAAATAATTACATCTGCAGTGATCCTATTTCCCAACACAGTCACATTGTGAGGTCCTGGGGATTAGTACTTTAACATTTTTTTTGGTAGCGGGGGACACAATTCAACCCACGATACCTACCTAGGTTTCAACCCTCTGGTTGACTATATGTTACAATATTTAGAATCAAAGAGTAACTCTGTACTGGGAGGAAGGATGGATTCCAAAGGGCTTAATAAACCTTTTAATTCACTGCCTGGTTGTATATACTTGACCCTCTTGTGTGAATAGATAAATAAATGTTTCATTGTTTAGTGATGTACTGGACATGGAGCGCAGGAGGGAATGTCAGCGTAGAATGTGATCCTTATGATGGAGAAGCCACAGAAGATGGTATCTTCCTGAGCTGTGTATTTTAAAGTATCCTATTACATAGCATGGAAATCAGTGGTATTGTTCAGCATAATAATGCCAGGGGCACATTTACAATATCCTGTTATAGCTTGGAAATATTGATGGCTGCAACAGGATATATGTAGTTTCAATTGTGTAAAGTGATGGTTTTACATCATCTTCCCTGGAATTTATCAGGACCCTTTTATGCTATCTCTTATGTAATAAGCCTTTGGGTTTTAGAACATGTACACCTGCCTATATGTATGGTTATATAGAGCTGTATCAATGTATTCATTCGTTCATTTATTCATTCATTCATTGTCCATTCTTTCATTCAACAAACGTGGACTGAGTGCCTATTGGGAGACTTGGGAATCAGAAATAACGAAATAATAATGAAACAGTTTTCTGCCCTGACCTCATGGGGCTGATATTCAAGAGGGGGACATAAAAATTTTAAATAATAATAAATATGCAGCATAAAATACAGTTTCAGACAGTAAAATGTGCTATGAAGAAATATATGTGTAATTGGGGAATAGAATTATATTTGTTCAAATAACTCTAAGTATCACGTGAAAGCATGTTTTTAATATAATAGCATCCAAATATCTAGTCCACCATCAGCAACAATGATATAGTCATTGTTCAGTGACCCTTTCCAAGTTATTGGAAATATTTTCCAGTTGATGCTAATCAATTTCAATAATTGAGCTTGTTGTGACTGTTTTTATGCTATGTATGTTAAGAGCACGGATTTTGGGTTCTGAGAAACCTGGGTTTGAACTGAGACTTGGCAGTATGGTTATATACTCTCTCTGAGTTTAGTAAATGTCCTCATTAAATGAAGATAATTATACCTAGTTCTTATGTTGTCCTAAAGCCCTGGTGGCGCAGTGGTTGAGAGTCCGCCTGCCGATGCAGGGGATGCAGCTTCGTGCCCCAGTTCGGGAAGACCCCACCAGCCGCAGAGCGGCTGGGCCCGTGAGCCATGGCTGCTGAGCCTGCGCGTCCGGAGCCTGTGCTCTGCAACGGGAGAGGCCACAGCGGTGAGAAGCCCGCGTACCAAATAGTCTTATGAGGACAGATCAATCAAATATCCTCCTGTCTTAAATGATATCAATCAAACACCTGTGCACAATGGGAGCACCATCTTGCTGGGTAAACATATTTATTTAAAATTTTAATTGTTGGACTTCCCTGGCGGTCCAGTGGTTAAGACTCCACGCTTCCAATGCTTACACTGCAGGGAGCGAGGGTTTGATCCCTGGTCGGGGAACTAAGATCCCACATGCAACACGGCGAAAAGAAAAACAAAAACCAATTGTTATTCTTCCGAGATGACGAAAACAGGCGTAGTTAATTTTTACATCTTCAAAAATGTATGACTTCTCCATCATGCATTGTATATCAAATACAATAAAAAGGCAAAAACCATTTACACTAAAATCTGATTCATGCTTTCACGTAATATTTATGGTTTTCTATTTTTATGGAGGCACCCAAAGTTTTGTGACTCTTTTAAAAGAAAAAAACCTTTAAATAGTACCTTGCATTAGGACTGCATTTTCATATTCTTAATTTGTGCATAATAATCTTGACTATATCTGCTACCCAGGTTGCTGTACAAGCTTCTCTTTTATACCCTCCATGAGTAAATTAGGACCATGCTTGTAGACTTGATAGGTCATCCATACCAATGATAACTATAATATTGGTAAGGAAAAACACTTGGTTCTGTCATGTAGGTTGCATCTCCAAGTGTAATAATTATTTTGCAAATGATGACATTATCAGAAAAAAAGTTACTGTATACTTACCACATCTGAAGCAGCTCGCTCAATATTCAGAACAATCCCATGAGTCAGGAAATGATATCAGCATTTTACAGATGAGACCCTGGGAAATTAAATAACTTATCCAAATATGTCAGACAGAAAGTGGGGAAGCAGAGATCTGAACTCTATTATTCTTACTCCGGCATCTTTAGGCTTCATCATCATGCTGTATAGACCACTTGATGGAGAATGCATGGGGCTGAGTGATTTGTGTCATTTGCTGTAGAGCTAGACATGGAAAGTCCTCTTTTTTTTTTTTTTTTTTTTTTTTTTTTAAATATCAGAAGCTAGTATCTGACTTGTAAAATATTCCTCCATTAAGTGAGCCATTGTCTTCTGGAATTATCCCTGATAAATGGTATGATCTGCCCAGAAACCTTACAATGTGAGCTTCATACTGCTGAGATTTCAATCCCTGACCTGAAAGGAAATCTTTATTCAAGACATGGAACCTGGTGCCCTGATAGCTCAGACCTCCCCTAGATGCCCAACACGAAATCTTTGCTAACCACTGAACTGAACATTGAAGTGACAGAAGGTTGCACAGAAGGTAAATATTCTTTGAGATGTAAGTCTAAATTAGGAAGGATTGGGTAGGATTTACTGTGAATGGGTGCCTACATTTGAGAGTCTCATGATTTTAGGTATCCTACAGAGAGATGTTAGCAGGGACTCTGGTTTAAAAAAGGGAGGGGGTGTTCTTCAAGGCAGAAATAATGACAGCTAAGCTTCAGAGCTTCCATGGTCCCTTGGCTTTCTTGCACCCTCAAAGACTGAACTAATCTCTCTGTCAACTTCAGTGTGTTAATTTACAGCTTAACACCCTTGGGCCGTATTTCTATCCCCTTCCCCATAAGTGACACCTCAGTCATCAAACTGGCCTCCTCACCTGGGTAATCTGGGTACAGAGGCTCCACTTATCTCACCTTCAAAGGGGCAGTCACAATGACTGCACTTGATACATTCTGATACATTCGTAACATGACAGTGTAAAGTACAGGGTCATTCTAATGGGACTTGGACTTGAGGGGTCCACTTATTTTGGTAGACTAGCCTCTATCTGGCGGTGGGCTCTGAATTGGGGTATTGGCTCTTCAGGACCCATTACGAACAGTGACATATGAAGGAAGAAGAATGATTTTGACCTCATAAATGCTTCTCAACCACATTTAGTTTTTGGAAATATTTTGAAATATTTATCTTAGACTTTTTAAAATCTTCTTTTCATAATGATTCATGCCAGAATACAGAAACTGTGTTGGCTCTAAATGTGGAACCACACAATTAATAGTAGAGCTGCCAGGGACTTCAGAATTCATCTAGTTTAACCTTCTCTTTACAGATGTGTAAACTGAGGCTTGGATAGGTCATATGCCTAGTCCAAGGTCACCTGACTAACTAATGGTAGTCTTTTAAATATTCTCTAAGACGCAAAGATGTGGAAATATCTACTAAACTCCTTTGCTCTACATTTTTAATCACTTCTATTTCTGTTTTATCGTACTGCAACATGCTCTTCAATCCTTCCAGTTAAAAGGATGAGGGGAAAGGGGGAAACAAGGATAGGAGGAAGAATACATTGGCATACGTCAAGATAACTTACAGCAATTCAAAAACTCACATTAAATTCCTCAGGGCACTTTCCCAGAGCAAATCACAGGATTTTCCCCTAAGTACTTATAAAACAGGTTCAAGGAATAAGGACTCTGGTCATTCATCGATTCCTGATTTTTATTCCCAGACTTATCACTCCCCAGGATGAGAGGTTTGAGAGAATAGCTGCATTCGTAAAATGACTAGAATAATTTTAGCCACCTCAGGGATTCAGTGACTGTTTAATACAATAAAGGACTCTGAGATAGTCGGATGAAAGGTGCTTTAGATGGCAGACAGGATTACTCGATTAGAATTTCAGAGAGGAAGAAAGGAATCTTTTGTGTTGACAGGTTTTTTTCTTTTTCTTTTTTTGGCAGTCCTGTAGTGGTTAAAAATTTTTCTTTTCCTTACCAATTTCTTCAATTTTAGATCGTGTCCTTGACTTGGTACAGCTTTCATGAGGAGGACTATGTGTTGGTATAAACTGCCTAGCTCCCTTTTGGATTTTTTTCCAGTATGCATTTTAGCCTCTTTGAATTCATAGGGCTAATTTTTCTCATTTCCCGTGGTTGTGATGTTTATAAAGTAAAATAGAATTACCTGGGGACAGTGTTTTGTAAGTCAGTATTTGTTACAGGTCACAGAGGCACACACACATACTCACACACACATAAACACACAGTCACACTTCCCTGTATTGAACTGTTTGGAGACCAGACTAGTTTTGTTTCATTCTCCAAAGGTTGCCATCATATCATTAATCTCTCTCAGCCCTTAAAGATGGCCCTTTGCCATATTCTGTCACAAAACAAGATATAGACCATTTACGTTATTTATGTATTTATTTATTTATTTATTTATTTATTTATTTATTTATGGCTGTGTTGGGTCTTCATTGCTGCGCGCAGGCTTTTCTCTAGTTGCGTTGAGCGGGGGCTACTCTTCGTTGCTGTGCGCTGCGGTGGCTTCTCTTGTTGCAGAGCACGGGCTCTAGGTGCGCAGGCTTCAGTAGTTGTGGCTCACGGGCTCTAGAGCGCAGGCTCAGTAGTTGTGGCGCACAGGCTTAGTTGCTCCGCAGCATGTGGATTCTTCCCGGACCAGGGCTCGAACCCATGTCCCCTTACACTGGCAGGCGGATTCTTAATCACTGTGCCACCAGGGAAGTCCCCATTTACTTTAAATACCTAAAAATAACAATGCTGAATCAGTGGTTACACACATGCACACACACACACACACAACCAGGAGATATTGCATTTTGTAATTTTTGGAAATCTCTGTGCATTGTGGGTGGGGACGAGCAATAGAATTTGCAGGTTATTGAGATTGAAATGTTTTATTACATTAGTTGAAAATGTTCTTTGCTATTAAAACAAGTAGTGCTAATTAATAATCCTGCAGAATGGTAGAGCAACCTTTAAACTACAAGCATAGATTATTAATCCTTTGCAGTAGAATTCTGCTTTTCCTTTCTTTCTCTTTCTCTTCTTTTCTTTTTGTTTTTAACATCTTTATTGGAGTATAATTGCTATACAATGGTATGTTAGTTTCTGCTTTATAACAAAGTGAATCAGCTATACATATACATACATCCCCATATCTCTTCCCTCTTGCATCTCCCTCCCTCCAACCCTCCTTATCCCACCCTTCTAGGTATCACAAAGCACTGAGCTGATCTCCCTGTGCTATGCGGGTGCTTCCCACTAGCTATCTATTTAACGTTTAGTAGTGTATGTATGTCCATGCCACTCTCTCACTTTGTCCCAGCTTACCCTTCCCCCTCCCCGTATCCTCAAGTCCATTCTCTAGTAGGTCTGCATCTTTATTCCCATCTGGCCCGTAGGTTCTTTATGACCTTTTTTTCTTTTTTAGATTCCATATATATGTGTTAGCATACGGTATTTGTTTTTCTCTTTCTGACTTACTTCACTCTGTATGACAGTCTCTAGGTCCATCCACCTCACTACAAATAACTGAGTTTTGTTCCTTTTTACGGCTGAGTAATATTCCATTGTATATATGTGCCACATCTTCTTTATCCATTCATCTCCTGATGGACACTTAGGTTGCTTCCATGTCCTGGCTATTGTAAATATAGCTGCAATAAACATTTTGGTACATGACTCTTTTCGAATTATGGTTTTCTCAGGGTATATGCCCAGTAGTGGGATTGCTGGGTTGTACGGTAGTTCTATTTTTAGTTTTTTAAGGAACCTCCATACTGTTCTCCATAGTGGCGGTATCAAATTACATTTCCACCAACAGTGCAAGAGGGTTCCCTTTTCTCCACACCCTCTCCAGCCTTTATTGTTTGTAGGTGTTTTGATGATGGCTATTCTGACTGGTGTGAGATGATATCTCATTATAGTTTTGATTTTCATTTCTCTAATGATTAATGATGTTGAGCATTCTTTCATATGTCTGTTGGCAATCTGTATATCCTCTTTGGAGAAGTGTCTGTTTAGGTCTTCTGCCCATTTTTGGATTGGGTTATTTGTTGTTTTTTTTTTTGATATTGAGCTACATGAGCTGCTTGTAAATTTTGGAGATTAATCCTTTGTCTGTTGCTTCATTTGCAAATATTTTCTCCCATTCTGAAGGTTGTCTTTTCATCTTGTTTATGGTTCCCTTTGCTGTGCAAAAGCTTTTAAGTTTCATTATGTCCCATTTGTTTATTTTTGTTTTTATTTCCATTTCTCTAGGAGCTGGGTCAAAAAGGATCTTGCTGTGATTTATGTCATAGAGTGTTCTGCCTATGTTTTCCTCTAAGAGTTTGATGGTGTCTGGCCTTACATTTAGGTCTTTAATCCATTTTGAGTTTATTATTGTGTATGGTGTTAGGGAGTGTTCTAATTTCATTCTTTTACATGTAGCTGTCCAGTTTTCCCAGCACCACTTATTGAAGAGGCTGTCTTTTCTCCACTGTATATTCTTGCCTCCTTTATCAGAGATAAGGTGACCATCTGTGCATGAGTTTATCTCTGGGCTTTCCATCCTGTTCCATTGATCTATGTTTCTGTGCCACTACCATACTGTCTTGATTACTGTAGCTTTGTAGTATAGTCTGAAGCCTGGGAGCCTGAGAGCTCCATTTTTCTGTCTCAAGATTGCTTTGACTATTTGGGGTCTTTTGTGTTTCCATACAAATTGTGAAATTTTTTGTTCTAGTTCTGTGAAAAATGCCATTGGTAGTTTGATAGGGATTGCATTGAATCTGTAGATTGCTTTGGGTAGTAGAATCATTTTCCCAATGTTGATTCTTCCAATCCAAGAACATGGTATATCTCTCCATCTATTTGTATCATCTTCAATTTCTTTCATCAGTGTCTTATAGTTTTCTGCCTACAGGTCTTTTATCTCCTTAGGTAGGTTTATTCCTAGATATTTTATTCTTTTTGTTGCAATGGTAAATGGGAGTGTTTTCTTAATTTCACTTTCAGATTTTTCATCTTTAATGTAGAGGAATGCCAGAGATTTCTGTGCATTAATTTTGTATCCTGCTACTTCACCAAATTCATTGATTAGCTCTAGTAGTTTTCTGGTAGCATCTTTAGGATTGTCTATGTATAGTATCATGTCATCTGCAAACAGTGACAGCTTTACTTCTTCTTTTCCGATTTGGATTCCTTTTATTTCTTTTTCTTCTCTGATTGCTGTGGCTAAAACTTCCAAAACTATGTTGAATAATAGTGTTGAGAGTGGGCAACCTTGTCTTGTTCCTGATCTTAGTGGAAATGGTTTCAGTTTTTCACCATTGAGGGCGATGTTTGCTGTGGGTTTGTCATATATGGCCTTTACTATGTTGAGGAGATTTCCCTCTATGCCTACTTTATGGAGGGTTTTTATCATAAATGGATGTTGAATTTTGTCGAAAGCTTTCTCTGCATCTGTTGAGGTGATCATGTGGTTTTTCTCCTCAATTTGTTAATATGGTGTATCACGTTGATTGATTTGCATATACTGAAGAATTCTTGCATTCCTGGGATAAACCCCCCTTGATCATGTTGTATGATCCTTTTAATGTGCTGTTGGATTCCGTTTGCTAGTATTTTGTTGAGGATTTTTGCATCTATGTTCATCAGTGATATTGGCCTGTAGTTTTCTTTCTTTGTGACATTGTTGTCTGGTTTTGGTATCAGAGTGATGGTGGCCTCATAGAATGAGTTTGGGAGTCTTCCTCCCTCTGCTGTATTTTGGAAGAGTTTGAGAAGGATAGGTGTTAGCTCTTCTCTAAATGTTTGATAGAATTTGCCTGTGAAGCCATCTGGTCCTGGGCTTTTTTTTGTCGAAAGATTTTTAATCACAGTTTCAATTTCAGTGCTTGTGATTGGTCTGTGCATATTTTCTATTTCTTCCTTATTCAGTCTCGGAACGTTGTGCATTTCTAAGAATTTGTCCATTTCTTCCAGGTTGTCCATTTTATTGGCATATGGTTGCTTGTAGTTATCTCTCATGTTCCTTTGTGTTTCTGCAATGTCAGTTGTTACTTCTCTTTTTTCATTTCTAATTCTATTGATTTGAGTCTTCTCCCTTTTTTTCTTTATAAGTCTGGCTAGTGGTTTATCAATTTTATCTTCCCAGAGAACCAGGTTTTAGTTTTATTGATCTTTGCTATCGTTTCCTTCATTTCTTTTTCATTTATTTCTGATCTGATCTTTATGATTTCTTTCCTTCTGCTAACTTTGGGGTTTCTTTGTTCTTCTTTCTCTAATTGCTTTAGGTGTAAGGTTAGCTTGTTTATTTGAGATGTTTCTTGTTCCCTGAGGTAGGATTTTATTGCTATAAATTTCCCTATTAGAACTGCTTTTGCTGCATCCCAGAGGTTTTGGGTCATAGTGTTTTCATGGTCGGTCATTTGTTCCTACGTATTTTTTTATTTCCTCTTTGATTTCTTCAGTGATCTCTTGGTTATTAAATAGTGTGTTGTTTAGCCTCCATGTGTTTGTATTTCCTATAGATTTTTCCTGTAATTGATATCTAGTCTCATAGCATTGTGGTCGGAAAAGATACTTGATACGATTTCAATTTTCTTAAATTTACCAAGGCTTGATTTGTGACCCAACATATGATCTATCCTGGAGAATGTTCCATGAGCACTTGGGAAGAATGTGTATTCTGTTGTTTTTGGATGGAATATCCTATAAATATCAATAAGTCCATCTTGTTTAATGTATCATTTAAAGCTTGTGTTTCCTTATTTATTTTCATTTTGGATGATCTGTCCATTGGTGAAACTGGAGTGTTAAAGTCCCCTACTATGATTGTGTTACTGTCGATTTCCCCTTTTACGGCTGCTAATATTTGCCTTATGTATTGAGGTGCTCCTATGTTGGGTGCGCAAATATTTACAATTGTTATATCTTCTTCTTGGATTGATCCCTTGATCATTATGTAGTGTCCTTCCTTGTCTCTCTCTTCATTCTTTATTTTAAAGTCTATTTTGTCTGATATGAGAATTGCTACTCCAGCATTCTTTTGATTTCCATTTGCATGGAATATGTTTTTCCATCCCCTCACTTTCAGTCTGTATGTGTCCCTAGGTGTGAAGTGTGTCTCTTGTAGACAGCATATATACAGGTCTTGCTTTTGTATCCATTCAACCAATCTATGTCTTTTGGTTGGAGCATTTAATCCATTTATATTTAAGATAATTATCAATATGTATATTCCTATTGCCATTTTCTTAATTGTTTTGGGTTTATTATTGTATGTCTTTTCCTTCTCTTGTGTTTCTTGCCTAGAGAAGTTCCTTTAGCATTTGTTGTAAAGCTGGTTTGGTGGTGCTGAATTCTCTTAACTTTTGCTTGTCTGTAAAGGTTTTCAGTTCTCCGTCAAATCTGAATGAGATCCTTGCTGGCTAGAGTAAGCTTGTTTGTAGGTTTTTCTCCTTCATCACTTTAAATATGTCCTGCCACTCCCTTCTGGCTTGCAGAGTTTCTGCTGAAAGATCAGCTGTTAACCTTATGGGGATTCCCTTGTGTGTTATTTGTTGTTTTTCCCTTGCTGCTTTTAATATTTTTCCTTGTATTTAATTTTTGATAGTTTGATTAATATGTGTCTTGGCGTGTTTCTCCTTGCATTTATCCTGTGTGGGACTCTCTGTGCTTCCTGGTCTTGATTAACTATTTTCTTTCCCATATTAGGGAAGTTTTCTACTATAACCTCTTCAAATATTTTCTCAGTCTCTTTCTTTTTCTCTTCTTCTTCTGGGATCCCTATAATTCGAACGTTGGTGCATTTAATGTCCCAGAGGTCTCTGAGACTGTCCTCAGTTCATTTCATTATTTTTTCTTTATTCTACTCTGTAGTAGTTATTTCCACTATTCTATGTTCCATGTCACTTATCTGTTCTTCTGCCTCAGTTATTCTGCTATTGATCCCATCTAGAGAATTTTAAATTTCATTTATTATGTTATTCATCACTGTTTGTTTGCTCTTTAGTTCTTCTAGGTCCTTGTTAAACGTTTCTTGTATTTTCTTCATTCTATTTCCAAGATTTTGGATCATCTTTACTATCATTATTCTGAATCCTTTCTCAGGTAGACTGCCTATTTCCTCTTCATTTGTTAGGTCTGGTGGGTTTTTACCTTGCTCCTTCATCTGCTGTGTGTTTCTCTGTCTTCTCATTTTGCTTAACTTATTGTGTTTGGGGTCTCCTTTTCGTGGGCTGCAGGTTCATAGTCTCCGTTGTTTTTGGTGTCTGTCCCCAGTGACTGAGGCTGGTTCAGTGGGCTGTGTAGGCTTCCTGATGGAGGGGACTAGTGCCTGTTTTCAGGTGGATGAAGCTGGATCTTTCTGGTGTCTTTCTGGTGGATCTTTCTGGTGTCTTTCTGGTGGGCAGGTCCACGTCTGATGGTGTGTTTTGGGGTGTCTGTGGACTTATTATGATTTTAGGCAGCCTGTGTGCTGATGGATGGGATTGTGTTCCTGTCTTGCTAGTTGTTTGGCATAGGGTGTCCAGCACTGTAGCTTGCTGGTCGTTGAGTTGAGCTGGGTCTTGGCATTGAGATGGAGATCTCTGGGAGATTTTCACCCTTTGATGTTACGTGGAACTGGGAGGTCTCTTGTGGACCAGTGTCCTGAAGTTGGCTCTCCCACCTCAGAGGCACAGCCCTGACGCCTGGCTGGAGCACCAAGAGCCTTTCATCCACACGGCTCAGAATAAAAGGGAGAAGAAAAAGAAAGAAGAAGGTAAAATAAAATAAAGTAAAAGAAAAGAAAAGAAAGTTTATTAAAATAAAAATAAATAATTATTAAGAAAAAAATTATTTTTCAAGTAAAAAAAAAAAAAAAGAAAACCAGACAGACAGAACCCTAGTACAAATGGTAAAAGCAAAGCTATACTGACAAAATCTCACACAGAAGCATGCACATATGCACTCACAAAAAGAGGAAAAGGGGAAAAAATAAACTAGCTTGCTCCCAAAGTCCACCTCCTCAATTTGGGATGATTCGTTGTCTATTCATATATTCCACAGATGCCGGGTATATCAAGTTGATTGTGGAGATTTAATCCACTGCTCCTGAGGCTGCTGGGAGAGATTTCCCTTTGTCTTCTTTGTTCGCTCAGCTCCCGAAGCTCCCAGGGTTCAGCTTTGGATTTGGACCCACCTCTGCGTGTAGGTCGCCTGAGGGCATCTGTTCTTCGCTCAGACGGGACGGGGTTAAAGGAGCAGCTGATTCGGGGGCTCTGGCTCACTCAGGCCGGGTGGAGGGAGCGGTACGGAGGCAGGGCGAGCCTGCGGCAGCAGAGGCCAGTGTGACGTTGCACCAGCCTGAGGCACGCCGTGCGTTCTCCCGGGGAAGTTGTCCCTGGATCACGGGACCCTGGCAGTGGCGGGCTGCCCAAGCTCCCCGGAAGCGGGGTGTGGATAGTGACCTGTGCTCACACACAGGCTTCTTGGTGGCGGCAGCAGCAACCTTAGCGTCTCAGGGCCGTCTCTGGGGTCCGCGCCGTTAGCCACGGCTCACGCCCGTCTGTGGAGCTCCTTTAAACAGCGCTCTTAATCCCCTCTCCTCGCGCACCAGGAAACAGAGGGAAGAAAAAGTCTCTTGCCTTTTCGGCAGGTCCAGACTTTTCCCCGGACTCCCTCCCGGCTAGCCGTGGCGCACTAACCCCTTCAGGCTGTGTTGACGCCGCCAACCCCAGTTCTCACCCTTCGCTCCGACTGAAGCCCGAGCCTCAGCTCGCAGCCCCGCCCACCCCGGCGGGTGAGCAGACAAGCCTCTCGGGCTGGTGAATGCTGGTCGGCACCGATCCTCTGTGCGGGAATCTTCCCGCTTTGCCCTCCGCACCCTTGTTTCTGCGCTCTCCTCCGCGGCTCCGAAGCTTTCCCCCTCCTCCACCCGCAGTCTCCGCCCACGAAGGGACTTCCTAGTGTGTGGAAACCTTTCCTCCTTCACAGCTCCCTCCCGCTGGTGCAGGTACCGTCCCTATCCTTTTGTCTCTGTTTATTCTTTTTTTCTTTTGCCCTACCCAGGTACGTGGGGAGTTTCTTGCCTTTTGGGAGGTCTGAGGTCTTTTGCCAGCGTTCAGTAGGTGTTCTGAAGGCGTTGTTCCACATGTAGATGTATTTCTGATGTATTTGTGGGGAGGAAGGTGATCTCCGGGTCTCACTCTTCCGCCATCTTGAAGCTCCTCCTCTCTCTCTCTCTTCTTTCCTGCGTTCCTTCCTTCTTTCCAGAAATATCTGTCACAATGGGAACTGTTTTAGGGTCTATGTTTGTAGTGGTATTTCAGTTCAGCCAATCATAGTAGAGTAATCTTATGGCTTCTACCAAGGAATGAATATCAGTATATCTTTGGTGTGGAAAGATTGGGGATAACACCAATCCAAAATCTAGAAGCTCTGTTTTATTTCATGTAGAAGGACATTTCCCCATGAACCATTATGAGCATCATATCTAGTACACTTGAACTTTGCAAGGCTTATCTGTGTCTTAAAAAGAAAGTGTATTGGCTCCAAAATGAAAATAAAATTACAAAATCCAAATCGATCAAGTTTGATTAAATGTCTACCAAATACTGAACTTACCATTATGTCAGTCAACCAGTATACTGCTACCCAAGTCAGTTTTTATGAAATTATATAGAAATTAGATGTTTATATAAAAATAACTCTTAACTGTTAGATTTCTATACAGGCCTGTTATGGATGGGTGGGGCTTTTTGCAAAGAAGCAATCTGGGAACAGTGAAGTCCTAAAGTGTCCCTTTCCAGATGACTTTTCAGACAACTTCATAATAATGTCAAATAAGATTTAATGTATTTGTGTGATGTATGAACTAATTACCAGTTACAGGCTTGAGGTTATTGTATCATATGTGGTAACTTTGTGATGCGTTAGCTGTTTTTGCAGCGTGAATTCATTTCCTCCCGCTTTCTCTCTCAACTAAAAAGTTGCTGTAAGCTGACTTTTGTTCCATTTTACCTCAGTGCATTCACGGACTCCTCCTTCCAGACTATTGCCAGGTGTTAGCATCTTCCCTGAGTAATTTCAGGCATTTTCCTTTGAATGAGAATGGCTCACTTGGAAGGTTGTGAAAGGCATATCCATGTGGAATTGAGAGGATCTTGTGTTGTGATGTGGTGGGAAGGCTTGCCAGAAATTGCCCGTTTCAGGCTGATGATGCAAAACCAGACATCTGTTAAATTAACATCTACCTAACATTTTGCCTTCAGTCAAATGCATTTTTTTAAAAAAAATTAAATCTCTCTCACTCCCGCTTTCTTTTTTTTTTTTTCCACTGTCAAAACAATCTGTCACAAGATATTTAATTTCTGTGTAATGGGTTACTTAAAGAAACCAGCATATGGTGCAGTGAAAGTACCTAGCTACGAGTTTCAGGCAATGGTGCATACTGCTGTTTCACTCTTTTCCTGGACCATATTGTGCCCAGCATAGATTTTATTATGGTGCAGGATTTAAATTATTGCCAGGGTCTCTCACAACTCTTGCCTTTTAAGATCAAAATATGAGTGTCAGTATTCTTGTACTGCCATGGAATCAGAAATCACTTTCTACTTTGGTTAAGTGGTAGTCAATTTCTGGCAGCCTCAGTGAGAGAGAAAGAGTAACTTCATTATACACAACACTTTTCACACCCCTACTTGTGTCCAAGCACTTGTGAATAGCACCAACCTGATCTGTAGCCTGGCAGTTTGCTCTAGAGAGGCTGATGTTTGACACAGTGACAGCACTCGGGACATGATGCCAAACTGCTTCATCCCTGATAGTCTGAGTAATTTCTACACAATGAATAACCCCTGATACAATAGAGTAGCCCTATTGTTGGGGGAGAAGATTTTAAGCCACTCTCACCATGGGGAGCAAAGATTAAGCATGATCCATATGGCCTATGAAAACCTCTCGAACAATCTATGACGTACAGTATCAATGACTGTATGAGTATCTCCTTGTACAGTAATGTACATGTATTTCTGTATGGTGAAGGGTGAAGTGCTTATTATTAAAAACAGCAAATAATGTTTAGTATATGCCAGGCACTTTTCTATGCCCTGGAAACGAAATGGTGAGCAAGAAATACAAGATTTCTGCTCTTAGCACACTCACATTCCCATGAGAAGAGACCCAGTAAACACATAAGCAATAGGCAACCTGTAAGCAAAACATAAGCTTATAGATCATTTTATCTATCCATTTGTCTATCTATCAGCAATAAAGAAATACATATATAAGTATATTTCTTTTACAAAAAACTAATAAATAAATCTGTAAGCAAAATAAAAGTTTACAGATTATTTTATCTAGATATAACAATTAAATCTTTCTTTGTGAAGCTAGAGGTACAAATAATATCTATATAAACAGATAAAATAGAAGTTTTGAGATTATTTCACTTCCTTGTCTCTCTCTCATCTATCTGTCTGTCTTACCAAGGGTGAGTCATTAGTTTTGTGTAATTTAAGTGGTTATACAAACCTACTTCATTGTGTCCTTTCTTTGAGGGGCAGATATTCATTTCTTCAAAGTATGAAAGTTCCCAGCTTGCTCTTTATTGGGACTGCCAACAGCAACCTATGGGGGTTAGTTAAAAAGTGAGGGCTGTCGAGGAGAGGTTGACCTCTAGGCCATTGGTGAGGGAACAGGAGGATGAGGTTTACCTCCTTTAAGCAAGGACAGAAGGTACCAGCTCCCTGGTGAATGCTCTCTAATTGTTCATTCACTGAACAACTATGTTGGGGGTTTTCTGGGGAGAAAAAGTGAAATATAATACCTGCAATAAATCACTTTAGTGTATTACTTATCAATCGAAATTCTCAAGTACCCTAGAAAGCATCTCTGGGCCACGGTCAGTGCAAATCGATCATAAATGAACGTGCTAGACAATGTGGCAAAATCCTTGCTCCACTTGTATCAAATAGCTTGGGATAGCTGTGTTATTAATCAGAACTCCCTGAAGTCCTAAAGTTCAAGCAGCACATACATACCGAGGTCTACATTAGGCAGAGTCAAGAGGATATAGTATTTCTTTTCAGTTCATTGAGAAATTTCAACTGTCACATTTAGCATGATTTTTGAGAGTTGCAGTTCTTTCACATTTTTATTTGTATTTTTATTTTTATTTGTATTCTCTGGAGCTTCTAATATTAGTCTCTGATTTTTGAAGCACTAGTTAGGAAGCCACCATATTTAACTAAAGCTGATTGCCACTGAGATGATTCAGCCAAAGATGGGCCCGTATCCCTTTATCCCCCCAGGATAAGGGGGCCGTGGTAGCATTGTCCAGACCCATTGGCATCACAGTTTGTAATGCCCATAAGCATTGGAGGAGTTGCTGCTTTGGGCTTGCAAGATGACTGGCATATTCCATAAATATTTGTTGTACATAAGACTGAGATTTCTTCTCTTGCTGTCTTCAGGGAGATCAAAAGTGATAGGAAGGGCTTCCCTGGTGGCGCAGTGGTTGAGAGTCTGCCTGCCGACACAGGGGACACGGGTTCGTGCCCCAGTCCGGGAAGATCCCACATGCCGCGGAGCGGCTGGGCCCGTGAGCCATGGCCGCTGAGCCTGCGCGTCCGGAGCCTGTGCTCCGCAATGGGAGAGGCCACAACAGTGAGAGGCCCGCGTGCCGCAAAAAAAAAAAAAAAAAAAAAAAAAAAATGTGATAGGAAAATAGGAGAATTACATTCTTAAGCATGCTAACAGCATAGTCTCTTGCAGTGTCATGATATTCATTCATGTGACAAATAGTAAATACCTCCTAGTCGCCAAGCCTTATGATAGGTACTGGTGTGCAATGGGAAGTTAATAATAAATGAATGAATGAATGAATAAATAAGGGAGAGTTCCTGCTCCATGGAACAATAGTATAATTTAGTAGAGAAACAAGACATTATTCAAATAGGCAACAAATAAAAATATAATTACAAGCTGAGGAAAAATACTTTGAAGGACAGAAACATGATTTTAGAGAACACATATGAAAGCAAGAGGGCTAAATTTGATGGGATCAAAGATTTTTCTGAGACAGCATCATGAGCTAAAAGTGAAAGGATGGAGAGTGAGCTAAGTGATGGGCGGGGAAGGCCATTTCAGACACACACAACAGCATACCCACCAGCCCAGTGGTGGCAGGGAGCCCATGGTCCCCAAGAGCTGACAGCAGACTGATGTGGCAGGAACTCAGGGCTTGGGGGAGAGTCTAGGAACAGAAACATTAGGTACTAGGCCAGTAAATAATCCTGATTTTTTCAAAAGCAAACTCTGAATAGAAATCTATGTAGAAGAGCATGAAACCACTTAGAAATCTTTGACTCTCACATAGCATCCAGACCTGTGCCCAGTTTGGGGCTGGGCAATGAGAGAAGGAGATGGGAACTAGGGATAATGAAAGCTTTAGTAAATGTTAAAGAAATCATGGACATCATATGTGATGAAGAAAAGATCGGGGGCGGGAGTTGGGATAGGCTTTCAGGATCAGCATATGCCTTCTGCACAGCTGAACAGTGCCTGGCTCATTTCCCTTTCTAATGAGACCAGCGCAAAATCCATCCATTTAGGCTATTCAGCTTTTAGGTAAATGTACCAAGCAGTTGGGGTAGTGGGGAAAGAGGGGTTGACATTGATGGATGGAGTTAAATACCAGAGTCCCACCCCCATGTCAGGCAGACTTTTCTAAAGCAGTATTGTGACAGAAAGGCCTGGAAGATTCCAGGTGGGCAGGGCCGGCTGGACAGAGCCCAAGTGTCTCCCTCAGAGCGGGAGGAGGAAGGCTAGATGGGGTCTCCTTCTGTCAGCATGGAAGGATCCCGTTCCGAGCTGGCAACAGTGTGGCACTTGGTGGGATGCGTTCATCAAACAGGGCTCTGCGGGACATATGGGCTTTCCTCTGACACAATTTCATTTTTTGTCCAGAATTACCACCAGAGCAATATCCATTCCTTCACTTAACTCTGTGGTAGGACTCTCCAACCTTTTGGACAATAAACTGTTATTTATCTTGGTTCTAAAATAGGGATGACATTGCTCCTGACCTGCCTTAAAAAAATGGTTAAATTGAAGTAAGGAAGGTTACCATGCCTTGACTCAATAAATGGAAGTACTACACTCTAAATATAAAAGATGTTAACCAAGCCAGACTCTTTGAGAAGACTTGAGCATATGTGTTTTTAAAAGGAGTGGTGATTATTTTCCATTAGTTTTCTGACAGTTGTTCTGATCAGATGCCTTAGATTCAATGACCTCACTCTACAGTTTTCATCATTTAAATGAATCCAATGACAAAGGAGATGGTGGGTTACAGTACTGTTACCAGGGTGGATGTGACCTTGACAGTTACATTCAGAGCCGTGAATACTTAGCTGTGGACATAAGGCACCTAGAATGACTTGAATTCTCATAACAAGCCTAGGACACGTATACTGTTTTTTTGTTGGGTTTTTTGTCGTTGTTGTTGTTTTCTGCTGTGTGTGGGTTTTGTTTTTGTGTGTGTGTGCATTTTACAGATCAGGACTGAGGCACAGAGAGGTAAAGTAATTTGCCCAAGGTCACTAAGCTAATAAACAGAGGAGCTTGGGACTCGCATCCAGGCAGCCCAGTTCCCGAGCCTGTATTCCTAACCGTTATCTATATCATCACCAAGAAATGGATTGGGCTGAGAGCGTGGCAGAGATAAGAAACTCAAGAGCAGTTGTTTCTTTTCTTTTTTTTTTTTTTTTTTTGCGGCACGCGGGCCTCTCACTGTTGTGGCCTCTCCCATTGCGGAGCACAGGCTCCGGACGCGCAGGCTCAGCAGCCATGGCTCATGGGCCCAACCGCTCCATGGCGTGTGGGATCTTCCCGGACGGGGGCACGAACCCGCGTCCCCTGCATCGGCAGGCAGACTCTCAACCACTGCGCCACCAGGGAAGCCCCCAAATGCTTTTTATCCACAAAATAACTAAGATTACTCACAATACAAAGGGTTTATTGCAGGAGTTTCATCTGTTCAGTGATGCCAATATTAATCTATGATCATATATTTATAGAAAATCCATAGACTTAGTGCTTTGGTAAGGTGCACAAGGGGGCCAAAAAAATACCAGGTGCAGGTCTTAGCAAAGAGGAAAGCCATGTCTTTATTAGCCACTGTAAAATCCATGCTCTCATGTCTTTTCTTTTTTTTTTTTAATTAATTTATTTATTTTTGGCTGCACTGCGTCTTTGTTGCTGTGTGCGGGCTTTCTCTAGTTGCAGTGAGCAGGGTTTACTCTTTGTTGCAGCGCGCGGGCTTCTCATTGCAGTGGTTTCTCTTGTTGCGGAGCACGGGCTCTAGAGCGCGGGCTTCAGTAGTTGTGGCTCATGGGCTCTAGAGCGCAGGCTCAGTAGTTGTGGCGCACGGGTTTAGTTGCTCCACAGCGTGTGGGATCTTCCCGGACTGGGGCATGAACCCGTGTCCCCTGCATCGGCAGGCGGACTCTCAACCACTGCGCCACCAGGGAAGCCCGAGCAGTTGTTTATTTTCAAAGGAACTTCTCTTTCTGTGCTCCTCCTCCAACCTGTTCCAACTGTTCAGAGATGACAGATGCTTGGGGGGGTGGGGTGTGAGCAGCAGAGAAAAGAATATCCTTATAAATTATTGTTTTTCAATTTCAGGATTAAAACCACAAATTTCCCATCACCCATCTTTCTGGAAACTATAGGGCAGCCACTGAATTTAATTCTTTCTTCCCTTTCTCCCTTAGTCCATAGATGTGGGCACGTGTGCACACACACATGCACACACACATGCACACACACACACATTTCTAGTAGCACTTGAAAAAGTTTCTGTGGTTCTCTGTGCTTTCTCAGATTCACATAATTTGGGACTGACTATGGCAATTAAATATGTGAACAGCTCTCTGGAAGATCCCAACAGTTTAGGCTTTAAAAATGGTTTTGACAACTGAATTTTATTAAAAAGCCATCTCAGAAATACTGACCAACAGCACCTCTGTGTTTAAAATTTGAAGCACACTGTGGTTCCTGAATGTTCTCTTTCTCTTATTGCCTACTTACATATTATATTTTTAAAATTCACCTTCAATAGTATATTTAATGCAGACTCGGTTGGGCATCCTTGTGTCTGTCAAATTTGGAAAAGCATCTTCCTTATACGCTGTTGTCTTCACTTCCCTGACTTGCTTTCATTTCCCACTTCCTTCTTGGAGATTCAGCCATCCTTCCACGTGTGATTGCTGGGATGGAAATAGCTCGCTTGTGTCACCTATAAGGACAGAGGGAGAAAGAATGTTTAAGTCAGTTGCCATGTTCTTTTCCAGCATCTCCAAGAGACAACTCCTTCATTTTGCTACTCAGAGGAATACATCCGTCCTTGACACGTTGGGTCTCAGGAACTCCACGAATCAGTAAATACCGCCCATTCCAATCTGACCGTTGGTCATAGCAACTAAATTTCAGGCCGGCTGGAGTGCACAAATACACCCAGCAC
The DNA here is from genome assembly GCF_949987515.2 of Delphinus delphis. Classification (NCBI taxonomy): domain Eukaryota; kingdom Metazoa; phylum Chordata; class Mammalia; order Artiodactyla; family Delphinidae; genus Delphinus; species Delphinus delphis. The sequence continues at coordinate 29,773,141 of NC_082685.1, read as the reverse complement.
CTTCTGAGTGTGGACCAGCCCGTTCAAATTCCTTAAGGGGAAAGAGGAACTTCAAGGACACATTTGCAGAAAAGGAGACAGAAGAGAAAGGAATCTCGCGATTCGCATTTTAATCTTCTGAATTACTTTTGAAAGCCTATGTTTGGGGAACCCCTAATGGCTAAACTTACACAGCAGAAGGAAAATAAAATGCCCGTATTAAATTTCCTAGGAACACATTTCAAATGTTCCCTTTCTCCTGTCTCCATGCCTCAGACTTTGAGTCATTTTGCCTCTCTCATCTGTTTTCAACTCAGTTGAGTTACAGCCAATCAGATAAGAGGAAAATTAGATTTTAATGGAATATTTGATTTTCATTGCTTAATTGATTTAATTGCAAGTTTCTATTTCAGACTGGTAGAAATGCAAAGATTTTCAGTCAAATGGAGAAAAGCTCCCATTTTTCTGTGTTCAACAATGACAAACTTAATAATTCACTGGGAGCCTGGATTCTAAAACTTTAGAGGCAGGAAATGCTGGTATCTTTCTGAATTGTTATTCTTAATCTGTATTTTAGTTTCTCTTTCATGTACACATATCTCAGATCAAGGTCCTGTGTTTACACTTGCTTATTCTTTTGGTGTTGATTTTGATGCATGAATTTTTGTCAGCGGGAAGAATACACATGTACCTATTTACACTTATATATTGTATAAGAGGGACATTTAATACCACAGAATATTTCTTTTTGCTGCTGGTAAAGCAGAAGGATAATTAAGTGTTAGTTCTCAAGCTGCCACAGTAGGTCAATGGGTTTCCTGGGTTCTCTTAGACCAACCTAGACAAATGGCTTCTAGTCTGTGTCAGTGCCTATGATATATACCAGCTGCCTAGGGCACTGGGATAAGAACAATCCCTCGGAAAAAGATACAAGGTTCAGTAACCAATGGGGAATGTCGTGTGTGCCCATCGTTGGTCAATCATCTCTGTTTTAGGCAGCCAGCTTGACCACAGCCTGATTCTCCCAGCGCTTTTCCATGGTACTGTACCAGCACTGCATCTCTTCACAGTTCCCGAATTCCCTCAACCCATCATCATACCAATTCTAGCAGGCTATGTATTTGACATGTTAAGTTTTCATTTTTTTATCTCTGTCAGTTTAGGGAAAGTTAAGATTTCTCTAATCATTTTGAGAAAAGTGTGTATGTGTACAGAAACCCCAGCATACGAACATTGAATGATGGATGATCCATATTTGAATTTCCTATCAGGTACCTTGGATACTTGGCAGTCTATTTGGAATATAATTTTCCATGTGAAAATCTGAGCCTATTGGGTGCTAGTGTTTTCATCATCATTTTCATGATCGTCACCACGATGCCTAGTTTTGCAGAGACTTCCTTTTCTCCAAAGGGAGGAAAGCCAAAAGGTTAAGAGCGAGGAGTTTGGTGACAGCTTACCTGTGTTAGAATCCTGGCTCTGCCACTTGCTAACTGTGGAACTTCAGGCAAATTATTTACTACCTTTCTGGCTTTTATTTTCTTCATCTGGAAAAATGGAATAATAGTAGGGCCTAGCTCACAAGATCATGTATGGATTCAGTAAGGTAATAGATTTCAAGTGCTTAGAGGTGTGCCAAGCATACAGTAAGTGCTTAATAAGTGCTATGAATACTACTGAACTTATAGTATGTGCCAGGAACTAGGCTGAGAAGTTTACATGGTTTATTTATTTAATCCACTCATACTCAACTGGGGGGTGATTTTTGCGCCCCCGCCAGAGGACATTACGCAATGTCCAGAGGCATATTGGATTGCCAAGACTTGGGGGTTGCTACTGGCATCTAGTGGATAGAGGCCAGCGATGCTGCTCAACGCAGAGGACAGTAGTCCACAGCAAAGAATTGTCCGGCCCATGATGTTAACAGAGCTGAGGTTGAAAAGCCCTGATTTAATCCATATACTAGGAATTATTAATATTTTGCTCATTTTACAGAAGACAGGAACTGAAGCTTGGAGAAAGTAACTTCTTACACCGCAGATTCGATGCATCTGACTACTATGCAGCAGCCTTTTAGAGCAGAAGGGTTTATTTTGTTTTTAAGCTGAATGTGTACAAGCCCTCTAAAAACCCCAAATCAGAAATCCTGCATGTTTTGTGGAACTAGAACAGTTGAAGAATGGGATCAGGCCAGTCAGGAGAGACACTGTCCAGAGTGCAGTATCACTGTACTAGAAACCCGTCCAGTGCCAGGCCTGACCCCTGTGATGCTGCTGGATCCCGGGGAGGTCTAGGGGGCTAAGCCGAGGCGGGGGGTGGGGGGGTCGGGTGGCGCAGGCTTTGTCTGCCTATAGTCACAGAAGTATATTTTAACAGATTTGGTCAGCCCTGAGAAGCGCTTCAAATGTATCAGTTCACAGTTACTGTTTCTAAAGACGAGGCCAAGTTAAAACTGTGAAAAGTGAGATTCTCTAAAGAAAAAAACACTGAGTAAATATTAGTACAGTTAGTAGTAGTTGTGGCAAAAATCATAAACGTGACCCATATGACTCATGAGTGGGAAACACTCTGTCCCAGATGACCCTTGACGACAGGGGTGCGAGAGAGTTCCTCTAGGTATCCTGGGATCTGGCGCATAGCAGGGACTGAGGATATACGTACTTAATGAATGAACCCAAGCTCTCAATCTTACTCCATCAGTACAGCGCAGTTTAATGGTGGTATACGTGTAATCTCAAATATACACAATCCCATCCCATTTTATATCAGAATAGAAGTTAGCAATAATTGGCTGATTCTGGTTCTCAGCCTCTCAGCCTTTGCTCTCACATAGTCCATCCCTACACCCCAGTGAATCGTTCCTCTACTGTGTTCCCCTGCATTGTGCTTGGCGAATTAGCTGAATGCATTCAGAGAGTCAAGTGACTCAAAAATCATCCCCTTTATTGTGACCTCCGGTCAAACCCAGATGTCACAAAACAGTCTGTGATCTGCAGTAGTCCCTGAGGTCTGGGTGAAGATGCCACAGCTACTAGTGGAGATGGGTTCCCAAGCCATTTCTTTGTGAATACTTATTACAGGAGTCAATTCCATCTGAATGCAGCCAGATAAATGGCAGTCTCGTTTACAATGCTCATAAATGTAATTTTAACCGTGACTTTCACTAGATTAAGAAAAATCTCTCTGCTTTTGGCCTCCCACACATATGATTTTCCCTTGTTATGTAAACTCCTGGTCAGTTGCTGTTCAGTAGTCCTTCAAGTCACAAGGTCCCGAGGGGGAATGATAGTATTTGTTATGTAGACAACAGCAGAGTATGTTGAAATGAGAGTATTCTAAGTACAAAATCAGTCATAAGAATGAAATCTGTTTGCAGAAACAAGTTGTGTTCAATGGGTAGGTGTTTTCGTGCTTCAAATTAATATTTGTCCTTTGCAGTAGCAGATGTTCAGCTGTAGACGTGGGCTGCCGGTGTGAGTAGGCACACCACGGAAGTTCCAAGTGAAGGGCTGAGAGACAAGTGTGGCTCTCACGGCCAAGGCAATCCCACCCCCTCCTCCCACGCCTTCCACCTTGTGATGATAAGTTCTTGGCATCTCAGATGCACACGCTGGGTCTCACTTCTCAACTGTATTGGGGCTACGTTTCCTAGCACATCAGCGCCTCCTGCAAAAACTGTGGCCCTCAGACCTGCAGCATCACCACCCAGGGAGCTGGTTAGAAATGCAGAATGCCAGGCCCCAATCCACACCTACTTAGGAGCAGAACGTGCATTTTAATAAGGTCTCGGGTGATTCCTCTGCACACTGAGATCTGAGAAGCACTGATCCGGAGCACCCTGACCTCTGATCTTGCTGTGGCCCTTATCAAATGTTTATCTTATTTCTTTCGGTATTATAGTTTCTATTTTGCATATATTACTTGAGGGCAAACATAGCCTTATTTTGTTCAGACCCATTTAGTTTGTAAGTGCATTTCCTAAACATAGTGGTGCTTAATCAACTCCTGAATTTAAGTTAGACACTCAGATTATAACCCCAAGAAGAGGAGGCAAGCCAGAATGGGAAGAGAGGTTTTTTGCACTGCAGTTCTGGATTTAGGCGTCCATAACTGTCCTACTTTCCAGCTGGGGAAGCTTGGGCAAATCATTTTAACTCCTCTAAGCCTGGGTTTCCTTAACAGTAAAACGCCAATCACAATAACTACCTCATAGGTTTATTTTAAGGATCGAATGGGATCAAACATGTAAAGCCATTAACCTAGTGCTCATTGGTTCACAGTGAGTTCTCCATGCATGTTAGCTACCATCATCTTAATTATCATTGAAACCAGGAAGTTCTATACATAGGATAAGCCCTAAAAGAAATCGCCCTCTCCCAGCACTTCTTCAGTTGACCTTGTGATTCTTAACCGGGGTTGATTTTATTCTCTGGGGATGGATGGCAATGTCTGGAGACGTTTGATTGTCATGATGGGGGATGGTGCCATTGACATCCAGCTGGGAGAGGCCAGGGGATGCTGCTTAATGTCCTACAGAGCACAAGGCAGCCCCACACAGCAAAGCATGATCAGGCCCCAGTGTTAGTAATGCCAGTGCGGAGAAGCCCTCTATTACCCACCGAGGGACGGAGGTAAGCAAAGCCAGCATTTTTCTTGAGGATTTAGGTACCTCAGTATATTAAGCCTCTCAAATATTAATGTTGAGGCCCCTTGTCAGAATTCATCGACTAAGAGGCAAATCATTTCCTCTGGAACAGAGCCACACACAGGAAAACCTGATGCAGCCTGATTAACCTATTAAAGCACATTGCATTCTTTAATATCAAAGAGAGCTAGGTTCTTTGAAATGTAAAACACCATAAGTGAAAAAATAGCGCCTGCACTTCCCCCAGGAGCGCAAGGTCATTGTATAAATAATGCTGGTTCCCCTATTAATTTTACTCCATTTGGGGGATCTGAAGGAGACCACAGTGGTTGGGGAGAGAGGAGACCAGAGAAGGCTAGACTCTGGCTGCCCGTGACTGAGGTCAGGCAAGATAGCTGTGGTCTGCAGTCCAAAAGAGATGCTGGAAATGGAGCAAAGTGAATGTCGTTACAGCTGGTAGAAGGATCCAGCAGGAAACTCCTGTCTCTTGTTTCCTTAAGAAATCGGAGCTGCTGCAAGAGAATGTATTAATTTCCCAGGTACCACTGCAAAAATAAGGACAAGGAGGCGAATGTGAGGTTTTCTTCTTACTGTGAACAGATTAAGCAGACACCAATTTATACCTCATTGTTAAGAGGAACTTTTTTCTCACAAGTGAGACCACATTTACATCTTTTGTAATTAAGCTAAAGGACTTCTTTAAAAAAATGACATTTCCCCCACCCCCCGTCATGAAGTAAATATTTTATGTGAAGTGGGATCAAATGCTGAAATATATACATGAGAACCACAAAACAAAAAATGATACCAAGTCCCAGAACCTCCTTCAGCCTAATCATCTGCTGGGCTGGAATAATAGCCCAGCCTGTCGGTGTTCTGGTTTTGGAAAAGGCCATGAATGACTAACTGAAGCAGTTCGGGAGACAGTAGGTGGGCTGGAGCGGGGGACTCGCTATTCCAAAGGGCTAGACGTTGCCAGCTTCTCGGAAAGCAGGAGCCATGGCAGTGACTAGCGCGTGCTCCCCGACATTCAGGTGGCAACCATCCATCAGCAGGAACGCGGGGTACAGTAGCATCCCACTATACATTTCCTGCCTACTTTGCTTTTGGGCAATTTTCATTTTTAGGAAAATTGAACCCAGAGAACAGTATATTAAGAGTTCTAAAAGACCAACATCGTTTATTGCCCACACAGGAGAATCTAGCTGGGCAAAGAAGCATGTTTTTCCCCTAACAATAGAGTTTTCATGGCTGCTATAAGCAATACAGTTACTGAGCCAGATAAATAATTGCAGAGCAGCAGGGAAGATGAGGTGTGGGCAAGGAGGAAAAGGGATGGTTTCGGGTGAGTTTTGTACAAAGATGGGGTCAGCGAGGTGAAGAGAGGTCCTCCCAGGCCACATCTGTTCTGCACTAACTAAACTGAGTTATTGGCCACACACTTGTGCTACAAGCTGAAGGCCGCACCGCCAGCCCAGGCTGCACCTTTGGAAGATGGACGTTTTCACAAAATGAAGGATCAGATGGAAGCTTGTGACAGGTGCTTGGCCAGCTTTCTGATGGGTCAAATCAAGTGCTAGCTTCCTAAGGAAACAGTGACAAGCCTGGTAATATACATGCTTATGGAGTGTAAGTGCCGACGCGTCATGCCCCTGGGTGCATGCCTAGGTCCGTTTACTGGTGTTCATCTGTCTGCATCCTCAGCCCTTATACAGAGATGAAAAGACCAAGCCTCAGATATATTTCTCTTTACGTTTAGGCTTTTCCTGAAACAGGTACGTCCCAAACTTCATCTTCCATAAAAAGACCAGGTTTATCCTTTGGATGCATCTTTCTCTTTGGCCCTCTTGCTGTTTCCATTCAAACAGGCCTGGAGAGTCTCCTTCTCTTCCTTGGGTTCCTCCTTAGCCTTTCCGGGGTGACTGTTCTGGTGCCAAGTCACCTCTCCTTGCTTTCGAATGCAGTTCTCACTACCTGCTGAAGAGACTCGCTGATAAAACTCTCCCCAAAGAACCTTCTTGACCTTCTCTTTTCCTTGACCACAAGGCTACTTCTGTGCTCTCTCAAGTGAGGGCCCATAAATCTTTGGAAGTTGCATCAGCTGTGTGCGCTTACAGACTCTTGTCACCCTCAGCATTATCTTTCAGTGTCGAATCCAGTCAGAGCACCTTTGGAGTACCCAGGAGGATTCATTTTGTAATTTAGCAAATAGTTATTAAGTCTATCCTATGTATTAGGCATGGTTCTAGGTGCTGGGAATCCGAGAGTAAACCAAAAAGACCACCCCCCCACTCTTCTGGAGCTTACATTCTGGTAAAGGGATCAGATGATGAACAAAGTAAGAAAACTATAGCGATTTAGATGTGTTAACTGCCTTGGAGAAGAAACCAAAAGGGGGATAGGGAATTTGAGGTGAGGGGGTGATGCAGTTTTAAACGGAGTAGGCATCATTAGAAAAAAATGATATCAAAAGAAACTCTCAAATGAGGTGAGAGAGTAATCCTTGTTCACAAGGAAGAACATTCTAGAAAGAGATGTGTGTAGCTGCTGGGGAAGAGAATGAGGGAGAAATTAGTAGGATTTGGGACCTGAAAAACTGTGAGGAGGACAAAGCACGTCCAGCCTTTAGAATATTGGAAAGGCTCTGGCTCTAACTCTGGAGGAGAGAAGGAGTTCTTAGAGGGTGTTTAGCAGAGGAGTGAGATTAAGTGGCTTATATTATAAAAAGAATCACTTGACTGCAGCATTGAGAATAATAAGGAGGAGGCTGTATTGGTTACCTATTGCTAAATAACAAACTACACCAGAAGTTGGTGGCTTGAGACAAGAATTTATTTCTCAAATTTCAGTGTGTTGTTTGGTCAGGTCTTCTGCTGGGCTTGCCTGCCCTCGCGCAGTTACATCCAGCTGGTGGGTCAGGTGGTGGATGGACTCCAGGAAATGGTTGGGCCTCTCTTTCCCTCTTCCTGTGATCTTTCATCCTCCAGGAGGCCAGACAAGGCTTTCTTTTATGGAAGTGGCACCCTTCCAACAGGGCAAGCCCCAAATCCCAAGGGCTTATCATGCCTCTACTTGTATGGTGTTTGCTTATGTCCCATTGGCCAAAGCAAGTCACAAGGCCAATCCCAGGGTCAGCGTGGGAGAGGACTACATAAGAATACAGATGCATGAAAGCCGGATACATTGGAAGTCCTTATTGTTGCAATCTGACACAGGAGCCAAAAGCGGAAATCGCAGAAAGCAATTAGGAGGCTCTACAATAACGCAGAAAAGAAATGATGATGGATTGTACCAGGGTGATGACAATGGAAGTTTTAAGAAGTGCCTAGATTCTGAATATAGTTGGAAGAATGACCTTATTTGTATTCTCCTAAGTCGCTAGTGTAAGGCTATTAAGGTTCCAGGGACTGGCGATATTCTTACTATGCATGAGATGATATCATAACAAAGTAAATGAGGTCAGAGATAGGTTTCTCTTATTGCCAATAATTATTCAATGAGTTTTCTGAACAACCGTACACTTCGTAATTCACTTAGTGCCATGACTGTACACGGTACCCTGTCAATATCATCGTCAGCTAATATTTATTGAGCATCCTCTGAGTACATGGTATTCACTCACAGCAGCAGAGGTGAGCTGCATTAATTCTTTCAGCCAGTGCAGGATTATTGAGGAGTTTATTGCCTCAACTTATTAATTGGTGCCCCAGCAGCCCCAAGGAAAGCATTCAGCTTCCAGAATATAATTTCTTATTCCCTTGGAATAGATGTAGCTTTGGTAGGGTCTGACTGCACAAGGAAAATACAGAGTTCTCCATCTTTATGAATACGCTAATGCTTTTTTATTAATCTTATTATCAGAAGCTGGGAGCTGTTAGTCCCATTTAGTAGATGGAGCAGTGGAGGTGGATAATGGTTAAGTGCTCTGGCCAATGCCATGTTTTAAGATGGTGGCAGATCTGAAATTGAAATACAGTAACCTTTTTTTATTGCACTACACTGCCTCTCAGTGGTGCACGCGATTCCCATTTCTCTCTCACACTAATGCACAGTCATGAAAACTCATTCTACAAGATTTAACTGGCATCTCTGCTCTTCCGGGGAGTGTTAGACACACTGTTCTTTGACATCTGCACAGCCTAATCACTGGAAAAGTGGTTTGTTTGTTTGTTTGCATTGTTTTTTTAAGCCCCTTATTATAGGGGATTTGTCAGCTGTTAAAATCACCACTTTTTTGTGTTAGTTAAATTCTCATCAGAAAGATGTTGTTGATTTCAGAGCGCATCTAGATATTTAGGAACCAACATGTGAAATAAATGATTCAATTGAGATCCCTATTTTCATTTTGTTCTAGAAACAGTGATTCAGTGGTGATTCTTTTGATTGATCATTCTTTTTGAGAGAGTGCTACCTTTTTTGTTGTTTGTTTTTGCATTTGCCCACTGGGATTGCTACTTTAAAAAGTCCTAAAAGTAAATTCTTGGTGGGTAAGGTATTATGTTATCAGGAAAGAGTAACACATTAGACTACAAACATGCTAGGAGCGTTTATTTATGGTCATTTATTAATATGACCCATCTTTACCTAGTAGAGACAGGTCCTAATTGAAAAGAAAACAGAAGGAAGGCTTGAGCAGGGGCAATATCTTGGCTTCCCTAGAAGCACAGCTTAAGACAGGGATTCTTATTCAAGTGGTTTATGAAAGAATGCTTCTGGGAGAAGAGGGAGGGAAGCAGGATAGGACAGGGAAACAAAGAGCAAGGATGTGGTCTCAGCTGGAGATGAGCTTCAGTGTAATTTAGGATTGGTCCCACCTTAAGGCAAGAAGGGAGCAGAGGATGGGACAGTGGGGGACCGCCTCTTTTGAGAAGGCTCCCACTGGCTGAGAAGGAGACAGCAGGGCGTGGTTATCAGCCACCCCTCACAGCAGGAGATGAATGCCCATCAGGCATCTGGAATGTACCAACAGCATCCACTACAGGCCAGGGACAAGCAGGGAGCTTGGGGTCCCCAGCATCCTCAGGGCACTCAGTAGAAGACTTGAAAGACAATGAAGAAAATGAGGCCAGAAGAGGAAAGGCCCATCAACCTGGGAGATTCCTAAGGACAGTTCCTGATAAACTGTATTTCTCCTCTGGTAGCCACCTGAAAGAAGGGAGTATTTCCCCTACCTTGTTCTGCACTTGCCCAACACTCAGCTTAGAAGAGCCTTAGAATCTAGCAATGGGAGGCACCCCAAAGCCCTGATCTGCCTTCCCTCAACTGTGACTGCAAGATCCCAACTCCTCACTCTCCAGATTGGAAAGGGCTGTCAACGGTCCCTGCATTCACTACTGGTCCCTGACCGGCATTTTCCCCTTTAATCTATAGCAATGCTAGCAATGCCTGGAGCATGACACTTACACTGTAGCTGCAGATGTGGGCAGGAGGTGAGATGCTGCCAGCCCTCACTTCCAAATGGTTCTCTGTGTCTACCTTTCTTTTTTTCATGAGAGAATTAAATTTGGAGCTAAGAACGACTGTGGGTGGAAAGGGGCAGTTTAAATGCAGAGATTATTTGTAAATCTTGAAAGTCACACCCTTAAATGTCACATACTCTGTCTGAGAGGCACTTGAGTGTGTACCCTCCAGAAAGTCTGTTTGTTGTAATTCCATCACATTACATATTTTAGTGCATATCTCTTCCTAGCAGCTTCCAGAGCTTTTCAGATATTCCGCATCAGAAATTGCACTGTTTTATCCTGGATTTTACAAATAGCAACCAGATTCTTGTAAAACAGAACTATCTGATAAGTAAGGTTGTGAATTGCTTTTTGTGATTGTCATAGGTAAGAGTATTGAAGAAACTGGCAAACAGTGCAGTACACTGGTTACCGTAAAAATAAAACCTGTAGCAGTGAATGTGTTTTTCTGATGAATACATTCAAGGCTGTGATCATTGTGCAACTTCTGGTTGGATGCTTTCAAATGTTCCGTATTGAAAAACATCAGTAACAAGAACCAAATAGTCCACCAAAGGCTGTATTCAACTCAGTGGAGAGGAACGTAAAGTCTTAGAGTTTCACTGAGGCCAACTCTGTTCGGTCCACCATGGGAAGCAGAGAATTGAGGTTCTCTCTTGATTTGTTTTCCATTTATACTTTAGGGTTAGGTGGCCGCTACTTTGGTTTTCACTTAAGCGGGGGGGGTGGGGTGGGGGGGGGGTGGGGGGGGTGTTCAAATCACTATGCAAAAACAGAAACGGAAAACAGATAACTGGCTTCTCTTCAGCAGACAAAAAACAAAATGCCTGAACACGCTAATTAATGTAAGCAATTTTATAAGCAAAATAATTTGTTTTAGTTGGCTAAATAAGATCTGATATGATTAGAATATTTGATAAACTAATTGCAGAAAATTAAATCACCAACCTTTAATCATCTTATATACTTATTGCAATTTTGGAAACAGATACGAAAATGGACCTGAATTATCTTATCTTTACAGTAGTAAGAAGAATACATTAAGGGTTTTTTTGAAACTTCAGAGGTTACATCCTTTTTATAATTTTGGAGAATATTTCTTTTTTTTTGAAAACCAGTACTTTACAGACAATTCCAACAGCTTGAATCTGTAGTGAATCCTTACAGAACCACCACAAGAGTGAAAAATCTTCCCTAAGAAAGCTCCTTGTGTCCAAGGAGTGAGGCTTATTAAGGTGAGGTGTCTTCCACAATGTCCTTTCCTATCATATCCCCCCTAAGGAAAAACTACCCTCCCAGAATAAATAAGTGGATAATCGGGCCTGAAATGACCCCACAGGGAAGACCCTATGGAACTGAGAAACCTCTTCTCTAAGGCTTAGTTGCTGACAGGTCCATATAAGCTGACTTCCAACTAATGTGTCAATGATTGGGGAAAAAATGATAATCTTCCAGAGGACAGTTGCTAATTCTTCCTGCCTAAGAATCTCAATTTGTTGTAATGAGTTAATTTCAACACTAGCTGGAACACTGGTTGACTCTGACCATGTGCTCAAAAAATATACACTGAGGTAAATAAAAGGAATGGCCTTCCATAGCACCTAAGGGCTGAAGAAGCTACAAAAAATTCCACTTTACCACTATTCTAGCAGGATTCTAACAACAATTTTCTAAAGGCCAAGGACTATATTAGATGCTTTTGCACATAATTTCTGAATGATAGAATTTTATACCTGTGAGTACTTTCAGTATAAACATCAAATCAACATGTTTTATATATATATATGTGTGTGTGTGTGTGTGTGTGTATATATATATATATATATATATACACACACACACACACACACACACATATATATTATACACATGCACTCCCTATGTACAAGATAGTACCCAAAGGAATAGCGATATATATTATACATTAAAAAATAAAGGCACTTAGTTCCTATAACCTTCAGAAAATTTAAAATCTAAGTGATGAACTAAGAATAACCTAGAGATATTAGAAGAGTAACAATTCACTAACAGCCTGAGATATCCAAAGCCAGGACAAGATTAATTTGGAAAAGTATATGTAATAAAATGTCTCAGGCAAGGGGCACTTTGAAATTGGAGAAAAGAGCATTTACCATGAGCTAATATAATCTAGAAAGGAATTTTTGAGGATGAAGGACAAGTTATGGGGAACAAAGGGTAGCAAACATTTAACAAAATAAATTCCAGGGGAAATTACACAGGGAGGTGGCAGAGTATGAAATATATTTGGGTATATATACACCAGTTGTGTGGAAATCAAAAAAAATCACTAGAAATTGACGGGTTTAGGTAACATCGGGGGATGACCCCATTCACTCATTCATTTATCAGACACATACGTATTGAGCACCCACCGTAAATTAAGCACTGCTCTAGGTGCCAGGAATACAGCAGTGAACAACAGTATATCCTGACTTCGTGAAGTTTATGCACATATCAAGACTGTTATAAGACAGTAAGTGTTTGGCAATATTAATTATCCCATGTGGGGTGCACAGGGCATTTCTCTTCTTAGTCTGTTGCTTTTCACTTGTGCACAGACTGGCAGAGACCATGGTCTACACATATTTGAAATAAAAGCATTCATTCAACTTGTTGAAAATTCAGTAGCATTGTTTATCGCCACGTACACTGGAAAACATGATACTGGTGGACTGAATATTTTATCCTATTCCACATTGTTTTAGTATTGTATAGACTAATAGCCAGAAAGGAAAGAAATGAGAATATGATTACTGCATTTATTTAAAAAGAAAGAATTAAAGGTGACGGAATGCCGTGGGTATTTGAGTGGATATTTCTACTTTCTGTGTAACCTTAAATGGATGATGTTCAGCTAATAACCTCCACTTTTCCATGCATGGAATGGGTAGCCTGAGGGCCCTATCTTCAAGCAGAATATAAATGCCAAGTATGAAGAAGCAAATCAAATCGATGAGTATCACTTTTCCTACCGCTTTTTTGCAGAGACTGTCATTCTTTTCTGTCTCCATGCCTCATTCATATGTACTGTTTCTCTTTTATATTATTTTGTATAACTATGATGTTTTTCATAGAAAGGATGATGAAGCCATTTCTGCAAAAACCAGTGTCACTGAATTCAGATATGGTTAAAAACTTGAATCCCCATGAGCACAGATGATCAAGCAGTCAGCATTTACCAAGTAGGCAGGTTACTTTGTGTAAAGATTTCTGAAAGATACTAAAGATGCAAAGATAGTGTAAACGTGAATATTGCTCTCATTTAGTCTATAACACAGAAAAATAGGGCGCAAACCTGAAAACCCAAGTAATTATAAAGCAATACAGTATAGGCTCAGAGGTCAATGATAGGCAAGGATACAAATAACTAGAAGGTTGAAGACAAGGGTTTCTATTCTGGCTCTGCCATTTGTTCTTTGTGTAATATTCGCTAAGTTAATTTTGATAAACCTCAGTCTCATCTTCTGTAAAAAGGTTCTAATAGCCATTTGGTGGGTTGTCCTGAGGTTTAGAAATTAGAGGCAACGATAAATCCCTGTCACTTAGTAAGCACTTGTATGATTACTAACTCCTCTTTGTTGTGTAGGTGCTACCTGTATACTAGCTATTGTGCTAATTACTTTACATTTATTACCTAATGAAGTTTACAGGTGAAGACAGTGAGGTTGAAAGAGAAAAGGGATTTGTTCAGGGTCCCACGATTTGGAAGCAATTTCAGGTCAGGATTTAGACCTAGGAGCAACTCCAAAGCCAAGCTCGTTATTATCATACAAATCACTTTCCGTAGAGCATTTGAGTAGTTATTGTGGTTAAAATAATTTCATCACTGTAAAGTTCGGAAGGTCAAGAAAGTCTTCCTGGGGGAATATGTAACTTGTCTCAGTGTTAGATAAAGAGCTAAGAGTTTAGTATGTTGGGATGAAGGAGAAGAGGACATTCTAAAGAGAATGAGGAATGAGGCTGGAAGGGATGTGCCAGGTCAGGCTGGGGACAGGGGAGGGAGCTCCTGTGAGGAGGTGACAGAGTGAATGTTTACAGGGATAGGTTGGTGTCAGAGGTGATTGAATATGAGGGGAAAAAAATCTGTACAACAAAGTGATTTTTACTAGTTCTCTAAAGAATTGTGAACCTTTGATGATTTCTTATAAAAACTGATATGTATTTGGAACGAGAAAAGAAATCACAAATTACAAATGTTAAAAGGCTGACGATAATTGCAAATATTACAGTTGCCAGGAAAGTAACATGATCTTTTTTTATCATTAGCTTGACACACCTTTCTTTTCCCCACATTTTTTTTTTTCTGCGTGCTCTTTGTTTCTTCAGATAATGATTTTTGCTATCATTTTTTTGAACCTTTGATGATTTTTAAGCTGCTACGTAAGGTAATGAAATAAAACAGACTTTCAATCGACCAATCAATAACTATTGGTGATGGATGTCATTCCGAGTGGCATTTTAAGAAGGTTATTCTGGTTTGTGAAGGATGAATTGGAGATGAAAAGAAAACCTCTTAAAATGAGTGTTTTCAATAGCTGTGTCATGACAGTTGGGAGATGTGTCACAACTAACAAGGCACTAATAGTAAAGTATTGGTTTGCCGAAGATTAGCTGCTTTATCCATTAGAGCAGATTCAAGGTCATTTCTAGAATAATGCCACTCGCCTTCACTTAGATTCCGAGTGCTTTCTTGAGAGGAGGAAAAGGGGTGTTGTTATGATCTGGTTGGGTCTTTGGCAGGACCCTAGGACTGTCCCTAGAGAAGCGAATGCTGCATTTCGTCCCCGTCCATGTGTTTCAGGACAGAAAACCACGGTGAAGTGCTGCATTAAAAGATTATCACAATAGTCCAGGCAAAAGTGCGCAGGTGGAGAAGGTATTAAAAGTCTGGAAATGAAACAATAACTTTAAAAGATATGAGGGGGTGATTCTTGATAGTTACCGATAGTCGAATGTTGAGAGAAAGGAAAGAAAAGAACCCTGTATGACTCCAAGATTTATACACTTTACACAGGTGAGGGAATTGGGAGAAAAAGCTTGTTTTGATTCATGAGTTTGATTGTGGAAATTCTTGAGTTTTAAGCATATCATCCAAGTGGAAAGACCCAGAGGGCAGGTTGAATAACTAGAGCTTACAAGGAAGGGCAGAGTGGAAATAAGTCTTTGTGAGCCGTCTACTCTGAGATGAGAAAATATTGTCTATTTTAACTATTAAAAAAAAAACTCTTTCAGGTGGATTCCCTAATAGGAGTTAACACATATGAGGCACTTGCTGTGGGTCGGAAACAGAACTCATAACAGCACATGCATTATTTATTCCAAATGACAGCCCCGTGAGGCAGGTAATGTTATTATGCCCATTTTGAGATGAGGAAAGAGCCACAGAGAGGCAAAATAATTTGATCAAGATCACACAGCAAGCAGGTCGTGGAGCTGGGATTCAGTCCCAGGAAGCCTGGTTCCCCAAACTGAGCATTTAACCACCATCTACTCCACAGTAGAAGCACGTGGGCAGAAAGCTCTCCTGCAGAGAAACAAGACCTGTGAAAGTCATATTCCAGCTAGAAACATTAACGTGATTTGGGCCACCTTGGGCACCCTCGTAGAGTCAGATGGTCCCCCCCCCAGTCAAGGTATCTTAAGTCATATATATCAAACTGCAAACGTTGCCCTCTCAGGGTCCCCACCTCCTCACTAAGGAAGTGGTGAAAATAAGCAACAACACCGATAGCCATTTATAGCTTTTAAAAACATCTCTTTTCGTCGCCTTGATTTCTTTTTATTTTTCTTTGACTATATTTTGCCGATCCTGTTCAATTCGACCCAGGCCCCTCCCCGGCTTTTCTTTCACTGAAACGGTTATATTCTTGTAACAGGGTCTTTATTTTTATTGGCAGAAAATTCTCAGTCTACTTACTCCCTTGTATCAAGTTAATTTTCACTATAGAATCTATCTCAATAATGCCATTTAAAGGATGCTGCTTCCAATACACTCTTCGAGATGTTTGCAGAGAATTCTGGATTTACCAGGGCACCACTTCCTTAGCTACTCACCGGCCCTGCAGCCTCCTTTCCTTCTACATCTGAGCACGCTCTGTTCTCTGGCCAGCTGCCTTCTGTTCAGCCTCTGTGTGTTCCCCATTCTCGGCCCTGCCTTAATGATCAGTAGGGCTTCATCTTGATCACATTGGAGGGAGGGATGGAGGGAGATTGTTACTTCTTTATTTGGGTCCAAACTATAGACATATCCTCCTATTGGCAAACCATGAAAATGATGACACTCCCCAGTTTAACAAGATCAAGCAATCCCTCTTTGGATACAGCAATGTGGCCAGGGTGGAGATAGAAGGTCTCATTCCTGGACCAGTTCTCAGTCTATATCTGGTGGTTTACGCAAGAACTCCAAAATACCAGATGCTTAGGGTCCAGGGATATATTATTGGGATACACCATAGTTAAAGTGAAATGATTGAATGTTTTGTTTTGCTTTTAGTTTTTCCCAAATAATAACTCTTATGAGTAGGAGACATGGGATTTATTTTCCGTATTAGAACTGCTTCATTTCAAAAAGATGGTCAGTTAAAAGCTTGAATGTAACCTCTTCCTGCTGGCTTACTACTGCATTAGCTCAGGTTACCATGGGAAGCAAGCAGTTATTTTCACCAATAACTTAACTTATACCAAATACTCGACCTTGGAATAAGCAATTTACATCCTTATAAAAGAGGTCACTTAGGGAATTAATCCTAGCCCCCATGTGGCAGGAAGGGAGTAGAGATGGAGCAAAGCTGGTGAAACAGCATTCGAAACCATTTGAATTAGGAAATCATCTCTTTTTGACTCTTTTAAAAATGGAGCCTACTTTAAAATGGTACAGGAAGGCAGAAGGATGCAGTAAAAGTCTATAGAAATAGTGACTCAAAAACTCTGTTCCAGGACTCAAGAAAGCAAGCCTGTTGTCACATTTGGAGGGAAACCAGAAAGAATTGAGGTTTTCACTTTCCTAATAGCTCTTTTCCAACACCTTTCCTTCAAACATCTTGCCCTGCCTTTTATTTTGCCTTTCTTAACAAAATGACTGGAAAGAAACCACCTTTCCAACTTTAACCAGGAAACATAGGTTTTTGCAACTGCTAATATTTTGGTGTGGGCTCTTCCTTTTAAAGACAATTATCAAGACGAAGCATTTGTTTCTTCTTTTGTTTACCCGTGGCAGTTTGTCAGCAGTTATGATAAGTAGAATTCCATCTGTCAGTAAAACTACGTTGCAAATTGCCGTAGAAATTAGCAGCTTTCATTTTCGCCTACATAAATAAATATGCGAAATAAATTGCACGTAAACGCATCCTAAAAAATCACAGGTACACCGCACAGTTAAATGCCAGTCAGAAAAAACCAGAGACACATGGCGATTATCTCAGTTTTCAAACCTGGAAGATACACGAATGTGTTTCTAAATGAGAGAGGCAGTGTATCATGCTTGCTGAGATAAAAACAGAAGCTGCCAGACACTGCACTGTGGCTTTATTCTCAGAATCCGTTGCCTGAAACCCGCTCTATCTTTTCCCCATGTTCTCTCTTCCCTCTCTCTCTCCATCTCTCTCTCCATCTCCCTCTCCCTCTCTCCCCGCTGTCCTTCCCTCGCTCATTGTTCTCTCTCTCCTCCTGCCTTTGATGCACATACGTTGTCACATTCCATTGACTCTTCCCTCTTCTCTGTTCTTACACTCAAGCCTAGCGATGCTTTCGCCAGGCAGCGGCAGCCTCTCCTGCGAGTTTTAGTCATGTGTGCAGCTCAGTTTGATCGAGCGTTCCTTTTCTGCCTTTGCACTCTTACAAAAGATTAAAAGGTGGCGTCACATTGCTCCCCTGTTCCTTCCCGCAGGAGGGACTTAAAAGGGACAACAAAAACTAATCACTTTCAATAAGCATTTTCTTGCTGGGGAAAAGAAAAGAAAAGAAAAAAAAAAAGGGAAAGAAAGAAAGGGGGGAAAAAAAGGCAGGGGGTGGATTTAGCGGTGTAATTTGAGACCGGTGGCGAGGATTGGGGCGAGCTAGTGGAGATGCTGCACGCTGCTAACAAGGGAAGGAAGCCTTCAGCGGAGCCAGGTAAGAGCGCCCATCGGAGGGTTTGACCGAGTGGCTTAGTTAAATCTCTGTTTTCACCGTTTTGTAATTGAGAAAGGCATCCACAGCAGAAGCCGATTTTTCAGTCGACTTCCTTTTGTTTAACATAGAAAGTACCTGTATTAATTTTGATGAATTAGAGCATGCAGCAAATTCAATTGAAAATAGATTTGTATAGCAAATGCATTTAAACTGAATGATTTCTCCTCCGTTTTATTTCAGGGGAGAGATGAGAAAGATGATTTTGATCAGAATAGCACTTTGCATTATGTGAAATTCTAAATAGCTAACGGGGAAAAATAATAATAAAAATTCAATTGATCTTGTTTTTGAACTCCGGGACTTAAACCCTGGGAGACAGCTGGGATTTGAAATTTTTCTTCTAACTGAACTTCTGCTGCGTTATAATAATTTTTCACCGGAGGTTTAGGCAAGGGTAGAGTTTAAGTCGAGCTGCTGGGCTGTGTTTGGCTTGGATCTTGTGGGTGAAGCGCTGCTTCTATCTCCCTAACCTGTGTCAGGTTGATGCTTCATAAATGGAGATTGTGTTGCCCCAAATGAAAATATGAAGTTAAAACATCAGTTTAGGGCATGTGTTAGAAAAGGATCCAGTAAATAATTAGGATAACTGAATTATGACAGTTTGAAATGGGAGTTAACTCTGGAGGTGCTGTTTGATCAGCCGTCCTGGATTTTAAGCGGCTCAACAATGAAGGGGACTAATTATCAGCCTCAAGTCGGAACTTTGCATTAGGACCCTAAATATAGAATACATGCGGACTTCTACTGTAGGTGGCTTTCGGGAATCTGTCCCTTTTGTGCGCTATGAATGAGAGTTGTGGATTATATTTGATGGCATTTCTCCTTTAAAGAGCTTTGGGATGAAGCTTAAAAGGCTCACATCTATTTTAACGTTGAACAAACACCAAATGCAATACACTGTAGTCTCCCAGCGCCTGATTTTTGTTGCTGCTGCTGTTGTTTTAAAGTTGTGATCATTTGTTTTGAACCTCAGTCTTCATTGATTTTATGTTCCTCGCCTCTGCTGCTGAAATTTATTGCTGGCGTGAATGAACTGAGATTTGAGAATGCAAAAAGAAAAAATTTTAATTAGCCAGAGTTTTGGTTTAAGGATAATGACATCCAAATGATATCCAGATTTTTACCTAGGATGTTACCTAAAATGTTTGAATTAATATTTAGATGATTTTTGGAAGGTTGGGAAAATCAGAATATTAAAAGTATAAAATTCTGTTAAAAAATGCTTCTCCAGAATGAGATATAGAAAGGTGACTTTAATGCCTCCACAGGGTTTGGTCCTAGAAAGAATTGCTAGACTGTGACATGGTTGAGTTCAGCACTGTGCATGAGAAGATATTTTATATATTTATTTGGTGATAAGATTATTTTCTTACCAAGTTTCCAAGCAACTTGCCCCTCAGTTCCTTACCCTGACGTGTCTCGTGTTTGCCAGACCATCTAATGGCATCTTGTGGTCGCAACCTGTGAATCCAATTTTATGGGGACATCAGGAGCTGCTGAATGTTAGGGAGTGGAGACCAAACCGACTATAGGTCTCATCACACTTCATCATCTAGAGATAATCTCCAACAGAAGTTCTCTGGAAAGCCCCTCATACAGGTGTGGGGAAACTTAATTTTTCCATCATGGTTAAAAGAGTGGCGAAAGATGTGGATAAGGGGAAAAAGAAACTGCTAGGATGTTTGATGTAATCATGCTGGTGGCAGCATAGTGAGTTTTTAAAATCATATCACATGTCGCTTTCTTTTTTTTCAACTTAGGAAACTTTGCAGAATCTTGAAGCGGCTCTTCTCAAATTCAGTCCCTGTTTCTACATAGCTTTCTCTGATAAAACCTTTTCTTTGACTCTAGCTTTAGCTAACCATTGAGTGTTTCAGTGTCGCTGCTGATAATAATGATTACATCTTAAATAAGTGACAAGTGTTGAGAAGACGGACTGGGGGAAATATGTTGTCTGCATCACATATGCGTTTTAATTTTATTTATGAAAATGACTACTTCGTGGTGAGGAGATGATAAATTTGAAGTTGTAGCTTGGCCGTTTGTTATCACTGAACCACTGTCCTTCTCCTGGAGAACTAAATGGAACTAAAGCAGGCAGAAATAAATCAGTTGTAAACTGGTTGGTAGTTCAGTGTGCACTTTTTAAGCAGATGGTAACCACAGCTATCCTTTTACTCAAACTATCTGATTAATATAAATAGCATTTTTCTGACTTTTCCAGTAGATGTTGCTGGAGAGCAAAGAAAAGATCATTTTTTTTTTTTACAGGCAAAAAAAGAAATGTGATAGACTTAGAAAAGCCAACGAACAAGATCCTTCTCCCCAAACTCCGCTGGTAGCATTTTGCATAATTTGCTAATTAATGGGTTATATTGAATCATTACCTTTTATGATGTTCTATAGAAAGTGATTAAAACTTGAGCTAGATTTTTAAATTATGAGATTGTTCTCTTTAGACCCTATATATAATGCCTGTTTGCTGTTTTCCGTTTTTAAAAAATCAAGTTAACTGCGCATTACTATTCAGAACATTTCATCCCTGAATGCTAAAACCCTTTAACATGCAAATATGATGTCAGAGGAAGAACTGAAATAGAATACCCCGAGAAGAGTAATGATCAAACACATTATAAAAATACGCACCAGTTGCCAACATGTAATAAAATATTAAGAAATTAAAAGCATGCAACCTCTAAAGTAATAGAATTTCATTGCTCTGAGACTGTTTTCCCACCGAATATTAAGTGCTTAATAGATCTCTCTGTTAAAAAACAATTGAAAACCTACATGGTTTGTCACTGAAGTTATTTTATTACGTGATTTTGAAAAATTAGTCCAATAGGATTTTCCTCTGACTAGGAAATATAATTAACATTGGCTGTTAAGTGCCAGATTTCCAAAGCAAGAGCCACAAGGCTTGATGGAGAAACTGGGACTGCAGAGAGCAAGCATCAGTGCTAGAAGCGGAGGGCACCCACGCTGGAGCTACTCTGCTGGAAATCACTCTGATAAAATGACAAAGACAACCCAGAGGAGCCCGGGATTCTAGTACCCAGACACAAACTGATGCAATTTCAGAAAACCAGTGACCTCTATCTATGAGAGTATTTATTTTTGGAAATGATCAATTAACCGATTTCAATTGTGAAAGAGAAGTGTGTACAATTTTTCCAATGCAAAGGGGGCCTTGGATATTACAAAAGCACATTCAGACAAGATAGCCTATGTGGTAGAGCTTTCAGTTTTTCTTACCTTAAACAGTCCATGCTGTTTTCTGGTGCATTTTTCTTTTGCATTGAAGCCTTTCTTTATCAGTTTTCATTCCTGAGGTGTGAAATGCTCCATAGGTTGTTTTTGATTTAACACCCATTTCTCATTTCTCTTTTCTGGGAGGGAAAAGCTTACATTTAGAAGGCATGAGTATCATCTACTCGTATTTTGTAATTAGCACTGTAAGTATAGTGTAATGAGCACTATAAGTCCACTGGGGTAAGGTTGTTTCAATTTTTTTTTTTTTTTTTTTTTGCTTTGATTCATATACATGTTTTGTGTTTGACCCATAGTGATTATTTTTTTCTCTCTGTCTTTAAATAAGAAAAGCTTTACAGTTTGGTGGGAGAATTTGGTTTCTTTCTCTGGTTGATTTGCGCTTCGCTTTAGGTGTTCTCTGTTTTTCATTATAGCTATCAAGCACTGACTATACTCAAAGCACCGTGAGTTAAATGTGCCAAAACATGTCTGTCCTGAGAGCAAAGAGTGCCTGTGCTCTCAGTGAGAACCTTAGGAAAACAGAAAATGTCGACCAGACCTGAAGAATTACCTAGTGGGTTAAAATGTGCTGGTTAATCCTGACTCTTTCCCTAGGAGAGCAAAGAAGGAAAGGTCACTGCAGATTGAGGGGATCCTGAGGATGGTCGCCTTTGAATCAGGAGTAAAAGGCGAAAACACAAAATAATCCGGACGAGCCAAGTCAGAGGGGTCCTGTGGGCAGTAACACCAAAATGAATGACCAATGCCAGTACGACTGAGAACCTTGAATGGCAGGTATTCAATAGCCACTGGAAAGATGTGATCTGGCAGCTTCTAAAGGAGTGTTCTTTGTGTGGGAGTCAGGGAGGAGTGGAATAATGGGTCCATACCATGCCACTTGCCCATAGATAGTGATGCTAAAATGCCTATTTAGGGTCCATCTGCCCTCTCATTAAATTGTGGCCCTAAGGAGCTATCGTTATCCGTGGAATATTGCTTTGTCTTCTAGGGTCATTGTTGAAAAAACAGCGAGAACCCCTAGTCTTGAGGCTTGAAGCTTTGAATAATCTACTGCATTAGCCTAGATATAAGTGGTAAGGTTGAGAAACACTGCTGAGGGGAGGGAGAATGACTCGGAGAAACACCTTCCCATTGTAATTATTGCAATCTCTTGTATGTACTGTAGATGTCACGGCCTCATTAGACAGGGATTTTGTGTATATGCTTTTGTTTTCATAAGAAAAACCTTCACCATTTGTCGGAGATGAGACCTGTAATTTAGCAGGTGTGGTATTCTCTCCATACTATTTGGATATAATCAATTAGTGTTAGGTTCATCTCTGGTTTCCCGACATCGATTAGAATGGGTTTTTATGATCTTTAAGGTTTAATCTCTCTGTAAAGGTATATACTTCCTTTTTGGGAATTAATTGCTTCCCTGAATTGTCTGTGTGTCAGTTATTTTCTATAAACCTTGACTAACTTAACTTGAACTGGGAGATGCCTAGAATGTTTGACCGAAGTTCAGTTGTGGAGACTCCTCTGATCATTTAATGGAAGTTTATATATTAACATATAAGATGTTTTCTTTCATCTGATAGACTTCATAATGAGAAGGAGCAAAAATCATAATTAAGTGGAATGCCACCCTTTTCCTCAGAAACTGATTTAACCAGCCTATTCCCGTAGACAGGGTGACCGACGTCACCTCAGAACCAAGCTGTAGATGAATGCTTTGCCTTGTCCTCCAACTACTTTAATCTAATTTGTTCCATTTACTTTTCCAAGCTTTTCATCTTCCCACCATTTTAATACCATCAGAGATGGGGGCTACCCATGACATTCAAACTTGACATTATCAAACACAAAAGGCATCACTCAGACACTTGACTGCATTACAATGCAAGGGAAAAAAATAGATTCCCAAAGGCTTAGAAATTATTGTTTCATACCTTGAATGTAGGTGGATATTTTTTTTTTCTGTTTCCTTCAGTCTGCCTCATTTGACTGTTTTGCTTCCGTGTGTTTGCAGAGTACTGAAAACCTGGAAAAACTAGCACTCACCAATCCGTAACGTGCACATCCCTATGTTCACTGGAGGGATGTGTATTAATACAATGGAAATTTACAACTCTGTTATTATCTGTTATTTGCTAGTCACTGACCACTACTTGATACAGGACCAAAGTTGAGCCCTGCACTGGAGCTGTCTTTTCACTGTTGCCATCAGTTCTTCTGACAGTCAGTTAGCTGTGGCCAGACCTTCTTCCTGACTCACACATGTGTGGTCACTGCAGTAACTCCATCATTGCTGGGTAGACCAGAAATCTATTGAATGCACAGCAGTCCTGTGTTTGTTTACCCATGAAATCTGTGTGTGTGTGTGTGTTGGGATGGTGGGAGGGATTCTTAAAGTTAATATAAATTTATTTGTACCTCCCTTTGCTTGCTATCATGAACCTTCTATTCAAAGACAATTTACCCCCATATGTAAGACAACATTTGTGAGCTGAACAGATAGTATTATCAGATTGTGGTGAATTGCTTCAGTGGTATTACCTCATGCGTAGAGATCGGCTGTGCTGTAGAACTCTGTAAAACAGTCAGCTACATGGTATCCTACAGGTTTAATACACTTCTGTAGCCTTGTACTTGGGAAGGATTTCTGTAATTGGAGACAATCTAGCTAGGAGAACTTTTTAAGCCATTGGAGGCCAAAATACAGATTTTTGGAAAATGTGACTTTTTAGGCTTGAAACAGAGTGGATTACAAATTTCTCTTAACTGGACAGAATCATTATTGTGCATATAGTACAGTCTTGATTATCCAGGTTCGAATTTCCAGCATAGAGAGCATTCAGATTTCTTCTCTGACTTCCCTGTCTTCTCTCTGACTACCTGACATGTATCGTTTCTCTAATCACTGGCACCTCTGCTAAGGGAATGGAAAGGCATATTTGAACAGCAAGATCCAAACCTATGAATTTTCCTTCAGGAAGAGCTAATTATGTAAAAAGTCTAAGAGGTAGGTTTTTGAAACTAAAATTGACTGACTAAAATTTCCATTTGGGGGAACCCCTCTTTCTATTTACAAATGGTGGTTTACTATAGCTGTTAAGATGCCAATATTTTAGCCACACATTTAAGAGGCAAAAAGTAAATCCACTAGTCTGAACCATGCCAAGAAACTGGTTTCATTGCTCTGGCTTATATCATGTCCCTGCCCTACCACCCGACCAACTACAGTGTTGAATTACCTGGCTGGGTAGCGTGCCTAGCTGGCATTTTTTAAGACCATTGAGATCAAGCAAGTATACCTTGTGCAGGTTATCAGGGTTCTGCTAAGCATATTTCTTTAGTGTTAAGTACAAAAGTGGATTACTGGTGCCCAAACCCCACTTAGTTAATCTCCAGTACTGGTCCTATCTCATTTCCATTATCACTGACTACCAGTCAATCCTTGATAAATTATTTACATGTAGAATTTGACCCCTGGAGGTCGTCAAAGTCCCAATTGACTTTAAAGACGTGAAAATCTCTTAGATCCCAGAATTACATTGAAATGGTGAAAGGACTGGAAGGGTAGCTGGCTTTTCCAGAGAGGTTGTAATCACAGAATAGGCATGAACGTTCCCAGCCACCTTCCAAGTTCCCAGAACAGAGTGCAGGATTCCATCTAGAGGATATTGCTACAGAATCAGAATTTGATCTCCCTCCTTTTCTTATACATTAGTTGTGGCTTTGACGTTCTCAAAATCTTGTGGTCATACCTGCCACGTTGTAACAATGTCTTGTCAAGTAATGCACTCTTCTCTCTTACTACCCTTATTGGACAAACATGTCTATAATTGGTTGCACTTTTGAGGTGCATAATCAAACTTCAGGAGGTGTTTCTATTTCTAAACATATTGTGTAATATAATGTAACTAACAAAATATATAATATGTAATATAAATACAGATATACTAAAGGGCAAAAAATGTTATTACTCTTGACACTAAAAATAGTTTTTTTTATCATTAGAATTGAGGTTATTAGAAAGAAATGTACTTGAAGTCTTTAAATGTTGAGGTGTAGCTGATGATGTAGTATAGTAACCAATAGTTTTCAATCCATAGTGTAAATGAAAATTTAAACAGTACTATAGCAGACAAAACTGAAAATGGAGAACCTTGATCATGAGTTATATGTATGTAGGAGATGCCTCTTGTCGTTTATATGTGTGTGCACATTTATACACATGTATATACACGTATATATATATATATATACATACATACATGGTTACTCTGTGTATGTGCATATTTTTATCTATATCTCCATCTCTGTATCTATATTGGTATTTGTACCTGTATCTATAGTCAGAGTTAGAGAGAGAGAGAGTGAATGGGCATATTCCTAGTAAGATAAAATGTGGTTGTATTCCTGGTAAGATATCATGTTTCTTTCCAGCTGACATGATTAATTTCCCACAATCTGACATGCAGTGTGCTAGGTACCAGATGAATCAGACATAACTCTTAAGGAGTTCATGGTCTAGTCCTGAATTAGAAATTATTTTAATGTTGAATGTTTCACTCATGGATATATTTAATAGTTGGAAACATTGCGAGAAAAAATTCAAGGATTACAAAGCCATCAGAGCCCTCAGTAGGTAGTTCTAAATTTAATATGCTTTGCCTGGTCAGGAGGAGGATTGGAAAAGAAACACGGCAAGCGTGATTCTGGGGAAGAAGAGCCTCACATAAAGTGAGCTGGTCTCAACTAAAAATAAATCTGGCTTTATGGGAAAGCCAGGCCAACGAGACTAAATTCTCTGTTACCCCTTACTGCTGGCAAGTCACGAACGAAACGTAGGATCCATTTGTCTGGTGTTCACTTTTCTGTGAGTTCTGTATAAGCGAGAACACAGGGAGAGTGCCATCAACATGCTTAGTATTAAATGTGTACGCATAAGGTCTTGTCTGAAAATATATGCAAACAATGTGTGCATATTTTTCTAAAGTGAAATGGGCTTATGCAGTGACGATTCCTTTTTCTCAGTCTGTGGCATTTATGATGTATGTTTCATGTGTTTATAACCACATATCATATGTAATTTATATACACACAGATATAGTCTCTAGAGGTCAGTAGAATATAAGAAATGGGCAAACATTCACATCTAGATGAGACCTAGAGATTCTGAAGGCCATTTTTCAAATGATAAAATGATGATAGTCGACTAATGACATTAGGAACTAAAATCATTAATCAGTGTTAACAAAAAAATCATGTCATTCTTGTTCCTGAAATGAATCTATTCTATTTATTTTAAGCAAATTTCATATAGATGAACATTTACATGGCAAGAACCTTGACAGAAACCCAAGCTGTAATTACTTTATGATGGTTTCTTATAAGACTGTGATTCTCTAGAATACTTTTTGAAGA
Organism: Delphinus delphis; assembly: GCF_949987515.2. NCBI lineage: Eukaryota > Metazoa > Chordata > Mammalia > Artiodactyla > Delphinidae > Delphinus > Delphinus delphis. Next base: position 29,746,180 of record NC_082685.1, on the reverse strand, counting down.
TATTTTTAATGTTAACAGAACAAAATACTAAATTGTTTTTAAACACTTGACTATTACATTCAAAACACTACTTCTATTTTAGCTGCCAATTCAGTCTCCTCCACTCTTAGAAATGAATGATTTGATGATTTATATGTTGCAATTCTAATTGTTTTTATGAACTAAATGTCCCTGATGTTGGGAAATATCTTAGAAAGTTGTGATTTATTTTATATATAAAGCTAAAATTGTTGACAGTTCAGCAAATTACCGCACAGTTGAGCACGTTGATCAGATTTTTCTCTAGAAATGTCATGCACAAGAAAGTGTAGAAAATGATGGCAGGTAGCTATGAACTACTTGACGGTGGAGTTGCTGGCGCCTCTTACATTCCATCCCATGCCAGAGAAAACAGTGTGGCAGAGCTTCCGGTTTCATCTGGATTTGAGAAGGAATGATTATCACCTGAGCTGAAGTTGCCTGCCATGGCTTAGAATTTAATATGTCTTGCACGTGTGAATGAAGATCACTCACACTTGGAACTAAGCTATCGATAACCTATTCCCATATGTGTTCATTTACACCATAGCAGATTGCATTCTTAGCTCAGTTTCCTCCATGATAAACCCTAATCCAGGGGTTGCAAACACAAATGCCTAGAGGGGAATATTCAGAAATAAGACAATAGGAGGTGATGGGGGATGGTAAAGAGCCATTCCAAATTTAAACACACACCTTCACACCAAACCTATGCTAAATGAAACCGAACAGAAACCTATAAGCATTTTTAAAGAGTGATCACATGAAGTACTTAATAGAAATTTAGGCTTAGAGGGGCTTCAGTCATCACCAAGAGATCCCCAATAGGTATTTGATAAATATTGATAGATTACTTCCAATAGGTAATCTAGTCCTTACTTTGCTGCCAAATTATTAAATGAGGAAGATACAATATATTTCCTATCCTCAAGGAGTTTGCAGGGTAGTTGGATGCCTCCAGGGCATCCCCTCCCTTGCCTCTGTGCCCCATGTCTGCTCTCTCAAGCTTTTGCATTCTCTGTTCCATCTCCACAGAATTCCTTTCAGTCCTTGCAGCTTTCATAATTGTGTCTTTGCAAATGCTCATCCTTCTAGTCTTCTGCTAACAAGCCAGCTTGCCCCTGGCTGATTCCTATTCATCTTTTAGATCTCAGGTTAAATGTTGATTCCTCCCAGAAGTTTTCCTGGACTATCCCTCCCTAAGCCTAAACTCTGAGCTCCCACTCTGTAACTCTATAACAATGTACTTACCTTATTGTAACACTGTTTACCATTTATAGAACTACCAGTCTAACTGTACATATCTGCATAATCTATTAAGCTCAGTGAAGGCATGAACCATGTGATCAAGCTTGTTCATGGTATATGGTGAAGCCTAGTAAAATATCTGGCAGCATAAAGTTTATTTAACCAGTAACTCTTGAATAAATGTTTAAATACATAAATAATCACAATGCATTGATAAATTAAAGAGAAGCTGTCACATCTTCAAGAAACTGGGAAAGGTTGACAACCTTGTTTGGACTCAAGTCTTATTCAAGGACAGGTTCAAAGTGGTCCCAAGTGTTACCTTTCTTCTGCCTCTCCTTATCTGCCTTGAAATAATCAAGGTCCCTAAGTACCAGAATAGAACCATCCTCTTAGCTGAAGGGGGGTGTACACTTTAAAGCTGTGGTTTTCGAGCTAGTCTCTGATCAGATTACTTATCAGAGACAGTAGACTTGTCCTGGTGAAACCCTAAAAGCAGTGACTCCCTCTCTCCACTCTAGTGATTCGTTTAAGATATGGAGCCTTGGCTATCAGAACTACTGAAAAAGATGACGCAGAATAAGTAAATATTGACTTGTTTTTAGTGGGGTCTAGGGACCTCACTTTATGGGAAGATCTTCTTCCTCCAAATCATCCTTCCCTGCTATCTTTTCCCACTCTTCTCCTTAAATGTTTCAATGAGGTCTTTGAGTTCTCTGATTTGATAAGATGGAGCTATCTCTCTTTACTTGCGCATGAAAGTCCCTAATAGGTGCCAGTCTTCCTTTTAACACCCAGAGACTTATGTTTGCATCCCAAACAGATTCCCACTCTATCATTCTCTACAGAGGGACACATTTAAGTGACTGGCTAGTTTTTAGTGTCAGAGCACCCAATTCACTTCTATCTGGTTTTTAGTTGGTTATGTTAGTTCAGCCATATACCCTCAAAGTAGAAAATTATTCTCATAGTACCCTGAAAAATGGTTAAGGATGGATTTGGAATTAAAGAGTGGACAACTTTAACCTTTCATGATTTTAACTCAGCTACATTCCAGGTATTATTTTAATTTGCAAATGTGTGATGAGTTTGGCGAGACGTATGAGGAATGTGGTAGAAAGAGCATTCAGATATGGTATCTTCTCCTTATTAGTATTACTTGAAATTACCTTCTGCCTTTACCGTCTAGTCCTGCGCTCACTGTCATTTATCTTTATTGTTGTCCAAAGGAGGTAGTATATATTTTATAAACAGTATAAAATGAGATTTTCTCCATATATTTATATGATTAAGACAGCTTTGGAACTATATTATCATTCAGAAAGGATAATGAGAAAGTTTTAGGAAGAACTAAAGCACACGTGATACAGCATGGAAGCTGAGGGGGGAGCTCGCTATTATTCTACACTTTGGTAATATTTGCTGTCTGTTTTCAGGGATTCTCTTTTTTAGTATTGTGTCAGGAGAGTTAAAAAGAGGGACATGTGGAGATTAATCCTAAATCCTTTTCTTCATCTCTGGTAAAAGTTTAAGAACTCATCCATCAAAATATTTTCCTAAAAATTCATTATCTTTCTGTATGACACAAAAGCATAAACAACCTTACAGCCCTCCTAGAAGCTCTTTAGATAACAATTTTTTTTTAGATAACAATTTAATACAAATGTTCAACAACTAATAAAATAATTATTCTAATTTTTACTAATAAACGTTACAAGGCTGGTCAGTTTACTGTCCCCCTGGCAACATGCCTATTAAATGATTTGAGTTCACTACTGTAACTTCTCTTTTAATTTTTTACCTATACCTTCTTACCCCAATTTTTGCTTCCGTGAGGATTATGTTGGCATGTCCATTTATGCCTCACTCTCCTGTTTCTTCTCCAGAGTGTCCTATTAAATTCACTCAGATATCTTTTGTAGACACTCTTAATACCAAAAATAGTTTATTTTTTTTTGTGGAATAAAAAAAGAAAGTTTTTTTCCGTTGCGGAGCACAGGCTCCGGACGCGCAGGCCCAGCGGCCATGGCTCACGGGCCCAGCCGCTCCGCGGCATGTGGGATCTTCCCGGACCGGGGCAAGAACCCACGTCCCCTGCATCGGCAGGCGGACTCTCAACCACTGCGCCACCAGGGAAGCCCAAAAAAGAAAGTTTTTAGAAAAACAGTAATTCTCTGTAGAGTGGAATGTACTTTCCATGAGAAAATATATTCCATTTGTAAAGAATTAGAACCACCTCAAACCAAGCACAGTATCCCTCATTTCCAAAGCGTTCTAGAATGAGAAATAATAATCAATATTGGAGTAAAAATATATATATATTTCAATTTAGTTAGATGATTTTACTTCACAAAAATGCATGCGATTATAAAAAATAGACCTTTGACTTTTAACTTGGGTTTATTTTGCAATTTTGTACGTGCTTGTGGATTTGTTAATGTTAAATTGGTAATTGTTGATCTCTGAGGAGGGGTGTAGCATCTTCAGTCTGAGCTTATTACTGTGTAAAGTATGGATTGCCTTTACCCTAATGGCCTCTGAATCCTATTACCATCCCATTAGAGAGTGTGGGATTTTAGTAATTCTGTTGTTGTTTCCAGTGGGCAGTGCATATAATGGGGAAGGGCAGGGGTTAATGCAATTCATCTCTTTTAATACTTGTAACTCTGAGTCCCTTATCACTCACTGTGGTTTCATTGGAGTCCCCTCCGCCCCTCCCCTCCCCCACCCCACACCGCTTCTTTCTGTTATCTTTAAGGCCCAGTATCTTTCTATATGGCTTTCCTAACCAGAAGAGTTTGGAGAAGGGAGTTTTTGGTGATTCGTCAGTTCAAACAGAATTTTAGCTATTAGCTTTTCATAAACTGAAGATAAATAAGGTGGTGTGTCAGCTTGTGTGAAACAGGCTGCGGCCCAGAAAGGTTTTCAGTGACTGTCATTGTGCCAAGAATAGTATTGAAATAGCTCTTCAATCAAGATCATTTATAAGGCCTTTTGGAAGGAGAAGCATGAGACAAGCGGGTCGGATCAATGCCCACTAGTGTTCTGGGTATAATGTTTCCATGTGTTGGCGGAGACAGCTGTGTCCTGGGTCCTAACAGTGCTAGAGAGAGGAATTGGGAAAGATTTCAAAGCGATAGAAATTAGATTCCTTTAAAGAGAAGTTTCCGAGCAATGGTTAATTCCCTCTCTATCAGCTGTACTCAGTAGACATGTCTGATTACGTACCCCTGGTTTTATTCATGAAATTTGTTTTTAGCTAATACAGCTTTTTTCAGAATAAATACGAACATCAGATTACTTCCCGGTATGTCAAAACAAATTAGTTTCCCACAGTGATGCAGTGAAAGGTGTAACTATTTTCCCTTTTTATATGTCAGAAAGCATTACGGGGGCTGGGAAATTCCCACTTTTTCCCCCCTTAGCCCGAGAGCCTGGTGGTTTGCAAAGGTCTGGTTTAATGCAGAAGCATGGTCACCTAGAGCTCCAGCACCCCCCTCTGCTGCCATTAATGAGAATCGCATGCTGAGATCCTAAGAGGCATCTGATGAGCGCAGAAAAAGGCAGGGAGTGGCAGGAGATGATCAAACCATTTCAATCTGTTGAAAGTGAGTGATATTCCCAGGGCTTATTGTTCACTTTCTCAGAGAATTAAGTTTCCATATGTTTCATCATAAATGGAACGAGTGTGCAACATTATTGCAACATGACAGTGTCTGCTGGATGATGCAGTAGAAAACTGGTGTTTGGGGGCAAATTGCTTCTTGTCTTCATGTTCTAAATATAGTGGTGGCCACCTGTTATAGCTACTAGTCTAAGCCCAGTGGCGACGTTTAGATATGGTGCCTTGGTATGTAGTAGTTTGCATGTTTTTGTGAATATGCATGCATTGAGTTGTTCCTTAATTTGAGATATCACTTCTCATATTTCTAGGCAGACTGTGATATTATTTCTTTCCATCAATTGGGTGTGTTGAGTGAAATTTATTTTAGAAGGTAATTATGTAGCCACAGGTATAGTTTTTGTTCCAATGAATTGATATGAATAAGCATTGTTAAAAGATATTATTTCCTTTTGATGCTTAGTTACAGATTACCTTTTCAAACCACTTTTGTTCCCACAATCACTTGGGAAGCTCCAACAAACAAAAATGAAATAAAATAAAATCTACTACAGGTACCTACTGACGTTAGTGTTTTTAAAAAGCGATATACCTGAGACCATTTGCTGAAAATTACTAGGCCCATGTAAGAGACATGTATAACCTATGTAGAATTTCTTACAGTTTTGCAAAGGCCAGTATGGGGGATCCTGGTTATTCAACAATTGGAGTGTGGATTTCTGTTTTGCATTTATGTTTGGGTCCCATTTAATTCACCTCGTCTCTTTGTTCTTGAAACTTTCCTTCAGATCTGCCAATCTGCCAAGAAACATAAAAATCAGATGACATGAATGACATGAATGTTTCTCTCAATGAGAGAAAGGCGTATCATCTTTTCTATCTTCATAAAGCCACAAACTTTTCCGTTGTCTCTCTCAGTGTTCCCTTCATGCACAGTACACACATTATTTAACCTTTGTTAAATATCGGCAAATCGGTAATGAAATTTGACTCTCTGTTAAGACTACGTGGTTTGGTTCTTAAAAAAGAAAAAAAACAGGAAAACTAGTATCAGCATACAAAAATAAATGTGAATTCTTGTGAGGGAGAGACAGGAATACTGAATACCACATTTTATACCATATTCCATTCTATGTTTTCTTGGCTACACACTCTCCAATAAGTTTATGATAGCAATGAAAAAAAGCACATTTATTTAAATACGTATTTTCTAACTATAAAAGTAGAATGGTCCATGCATGAAATTCAGAAAGTTCAGAAAAAAGTAAACATAATAAAAACCACCCACAATCTCACCCAAATCTATTTTTAAATGCACTTAAGCAAATGAATATTTTAAGAATCAAGATTTTGTTTCATGCATTCATTGTCATACTGTGGGAATTCCCTCATGTATTAAGTAGCACTCAAAAACGTTATGTTACTATTCTACCAGAGTATATGCCTTAAAAATATACCATGACTTAAAAAGTAACTTTCACTAATTTTGTGATTATAAAAATCTAATTATATGCTTGTTATAAATACTTCGGAAAAATATACAAGTGAAAAATGGTTTTACATTTTGAAATGCTACTATAAAAAGATAAATACTGATAATAGTTTGGTCTATCATTTTGATCATTTTGCCTATATAATAAGTAATCATAATTATTATTTTTAAAATTTATGTTATTTCTATTGAGATTATACACTTGATCTTTTAATTTATTCTCTTTCCACTGAATTTTCTGCTTAATTTCATCCTTCTAAAAACAAACTCAGATTTCTTTCTTTATAACTACCCTTAATATTTTTAGGGTATGATAAACTTCTGCTTGTCGTTTTCATTGCTAATATTTTACCTCAGTAGTTTTTTTATTTTGTTTTTTCACATAAAGCTATTTAAACTCTTCATGTAGTAAAGCCTTCTAATATTTTAGCTATCTTGAATTGGTTCTCAACTTTAAAAGAATCCACATTATAAGGTCCAATAAATATGTACTATTTTCTCCTAGTAATTAAAAAAATGTTAATAACATTAAACTTTTAAATCCATTTAGAAATTTATGTGTGTGTCAGATAAGGATCTATTTCCCCCTCAAAGTTAATCTATTATTAGAATTTTCGCCTGTAGTCTATATTAAATCTCTTGTGCAGTAGAGTCTATTTCAGGGCCTTCTGCTCTGTAAAATATACTTGTGTGTGTGTATTTATATATATATATATATTTTTTCCTGCACTGTTAGTCCACTGATTTATCATACTAAATTTATAGTAACAGAGGAAGGCTTTCTTCCTTGTTTTTCTTCTGTTCAGAATGTCATTCTTATTCATTTTCCCTAATAAGTTGAGTAAAATCACGATATTAAAAACTTTAAGCTTACATTTATATACATTAAATTCAGTTTGATGAAATTTCAACCAGATTTATTCAATTGTATGCATATATAGAACAGTAGGGAAACGTTAACTGTCTTCAACGGTATTTTTCTCTTTAATTTGAGGTTTTTATAAATGGTAGTTACTTTTTTCCCGCTTTTCTCCAACAAAATATTTCTACCCTTTTGAATATGTGGGTTTGGTGTTTTGACTTATTACTCTGTCATTTGTCTTAATCAGGCAATTTTTTTTGAATTTCATAAAAAATCCCTTACGCATTTGCGTACAATGATGCAAGAAATTTCTCCCACATTACTTCCTTTTCTTCTTAGAAAGCAATGTATGTCCGTTAAAAAGTGCTCATTATATTAGTCTACCAAGTGCCCAGTTACATCTTCTGAACCATAGCTGCACAAAATAAAATGCTGATTTCACATTGTTGGTCTTTATCCATTTGTGTGTCAACATTAAATGCACAAAGCAGTCTGAACGGTTCTGATTGCTCTAGCTTCCCGGGTAGAATTTTCTAAGATATAATCCATAGAAAGTCAGTCCAATATGAAACTCTGCAAAGAAAGTGTTCCTTTAGTGGAATAAGTTTGAGAAATAATTCATATAATAGCCTTTTCTTGGCACTTCATAATAACTATTATCATATTAAAAGCTCTGGGAAGGTCGACAATAAAAACTTCTCTCATCTATTTGAACCCAACTTCTCCCAGATTTCATCAATAAAATGAACATTTGCTGTTTTTTTGGAGGAGGGGGCAATTATTTGGTTTGATGGTTTGTGTTTTGTTATGGGATAAATGTAATACTTATCACTCAACCAACAAACATACTGAGCATTCAAATGGCATTATTCCAATCAATTTCAATTTCCAGTGAGTCTTGTTTCTTTTAGGTGTGGAATGAAAGATAGCTCTACTCAGATCTTTAGAGGCAGATCTCGAAGCATTTCATTCACTGACCATTTACTTAATGGTTAATAACAGTGCGGTTGCAGTAGGCAGTGTTATACCATCATCATACACAGAAGCTCTATGCTCCTTTGCAAATAAATTAAGCTTTTCGCAGATCAATTTTTTTCTGTAAAATGGGAACAGTATCACTGCCGGAGGTTACGAGCAGCAGCAATGATGCATATAAACTCCTTAATACAATTTCTACACAGAGAAGCCACTTATAAAATTACAGGTGGCATTACACTTAATAATCATTTACAAGAAAAATGAATAGGACATATTCCCTGTTCTCAAACGCCCTAACAGTTGGTGCAATAAGAAGTAACCATTTCATAATGCTGTGCAATTGACATGTATTTTAATGGTACACTGTTGAGAGGGTGAGTATGCAAGTAAGAGAAAGAACAGACAAAGGCAGTGAGGGAGCTGAAATCAAGTGATACAGAGGTTCTCAGGGGGTGGTTATTCCACATTCCAGTATATGCCAGTCCAGAATGAGGATTTTACCCAGGTTGAGTATGGGAGGCTGTCACAAGTTCCTTAGCTCCAAGTGCTTGCTAAGTTGGGCTTCTTCTCTGGTAACCGTTTTATGGAATGTGATTTTAAAAGCATCCCAAAGTTGTGAGTGCCTTTGTGTCCTGTTGACATCTGATCCATCAGTGGGTAAACATCCTGCCATTGTTACTGGAGCACCATTTTAACCTCCTGGAAGCCAAGCCCCAGCTCAGCAAGAACAAGGTGGAAATGTTGGTAAACCCCTTTATTACTTTAAGTCTAGACTACCGTAATTCTCCACTTGAGGATCTTCTAAACTGTGCTATTTATAGGATGCAGCTTAAGAGTATAATGCGGCCCCAATCCTTCCTGGCATTTTGTCACATCAGCATATTTAGAACCATCAATTCAGTCCTCGTATCAGTTACCCATAAAATAAACATTACATTGATTGTGAAGTCATTTTACTCACACAAATGGTACCACAGAGATGTGGTTTCATTCTGCCTGTCTCATGGATTTTTCTTTCACCAAACCCTGGTCACTTCTAAAGACTTAAATTTGGAAGTTTTTGATATGGTCCATGAGCTTGAGATGAGTATATTTAAAGTTATGTTGGCAAGCTTTAGCTTTTATTATATTTTTAAAGGTAAATTCTTTATTACTTCAGGAAAATATCTGTTCTTTATAGATAGGAAAAATATAAATTCCTTTTTTGTGTTTTTTTATGTCATAATCATAATGTTCAATATTATGGAGAAAATTTGGGCTTAGATATTTTTCTATACATATACTATAAAATGTTTAATAAAATGAAATTTATATCACACATGATTTAGTAGGCTACTTTTTAAATTGATGTCACTGTGGTCTTTTTCTTTACTTTAAAAACTTTAGTTTATAACTATAATTTTTCATTTTATAAAATATGTGATTTTTTCATTTAACAATTATTCCTTATATAAATATTTATCAAGTGTTCACTCTTTACATGGCCCTGCCCTAGTTTCTGAAGGAATACAGTAATAGATAAAACAGACACAGCCCATGTCCCTATGGAAATAATCCTCTATTGGTAGAGATTGGAGCTCCTTTCATTTTGGAGCTATTATAAAAAAGATGATTTGGGGTCTCAGTTGAATCACTCAGGAATATTTGATCTGGCCCTCTCTTTCCATTCATGCTAAGAATACAAGTTTTTTTGTTTTTTGTTTTTTAAAGGGGATGGCCTTGGAAAAGCTTTCCACTTTCTGCCATCTTTTGTAGAAATTCTTCTAGTCATGGACCTCTAACTTGATCATCTTCTTATGGACATAAATTCTTCCTCTGTTTGGGCTCTTTGAATTCAGACTTTTTTTGAACTGCATTGGTGGTTATAAGCCCCAGGCTCTTTGCCAAATCCCATTTAGCTGTAAGCCTCACCCAAAACTATGGGACTCTGGTCACTGTTCATTTCTTTAGGCTTCTGTCTATCTGTGGAGAGAAGTTGGGAATTAAGACTTAAATTAAAACTATAAATGCTTATTCCTCATCTTCACTCTAAGCTTTCTAGATTTGCCTTTAGATGATAACATATACATTGTATCCTTTGAGTCTATCCATCCAGTTTGTAAGAACACTCCTGAAATTGGAAAGAATGTCCCCAGTCACAGCTATTTCTTTTAGAGTTTTGAGATAAACCACCATTGTAGATCTTTGCATTACTGGCCACAAGCATTTCTGGAATGGGTCCCTGTATAGCAGGAATGCTTGCTACTTTCTTCTCTCTCACCTCAGCAAAATAGGCATGTTGGCAACGTCATGTTAGTCATATCATGCTGATGTCATTGGGTGACAATCACATGTAGATTTCGAGATGACTGGGATACATTTCTTTGCTGAGATGTGACTTTTCTCTTGCATGTCTAGACTTCCATGTACATTCCTTAAGTTACACATTCTCTGCCTGTTAGAAAGGAATATTGTATATAACAATGATAAAATATGCAGTATTTAAGAAGAACTTAAATTCTTTAAATCTGCTAGTAGATTAGAAATCTGGCTTGAAGCATCCACTGCTAAAATTAAACTGTATTAAGATCAGCTCATACAATGCCAGGTGCCAACTTTCTGTTTCCTTCTGTCTTTAGCCAGCCAGTATAGAAGTTGTATTTCTCATTGATGATAACATACGACTTTGCTCCTAAATGCACTATGTGAAATGCGAATTTGAGAAAGCACATGGTTTTTATTTTAATCTTTAAAATATGTAATCTATAAAAATATAATGCTTAATCTAACCAACATGGGAGTGTAGTAGCTAAACATGGTTCTAGAAACCCGAGTTGTTACAAATAAGTCTCTCTCGTAGATATTAGAAATCAGCTACCATCAAGATAATAATCAACTTAGAAATAGTGTTTGCATCCAGCTTTCCTTCTATAGAGATATGTAATTGTTGTGTGTTTTGTTTAACATAAAAGATGATGTTTTCATTAATTAGAAATAACATTTTTAAAGCCTAGACTATAAATTTAATGCTCTTAAAGTAATTGCAATTTTGTGGCATGCTTCAGTATTTATTTTTATAGAGTCAAAGACTCAGAGGGTGGAGAGCGAGAGAATTGTATACTTCAGCCTCCTTTCCTATGGAAAGAACTAACCCCAAGCAGTGATTTTCTGTCTTCGATCATATGTTGATAGACGGCTAAAAAAAGAAAGTCTGATCAGTTCACCAATGTCACACTATTTTTGACACACCAAAGTCCTTGCAATTTTACTTACACATACAGGTTAGGAAGTGAAAGACTGATTAGCTCTGGCAGTTTGAAAAGTATTATGTTTGTTCTGACCCCAGCTCAAATGAAAGTAGAATGATTCCAAACCTTGGAATGGTCACAAAACTGAAATTACTCATTTGAAACTGCCAGGACCGATCAGTGCAAAATCAAGACGTTCTTTTGGGTCCTTCCTTTGGAGAACATCAATTTCAAGGATTTAAGATAATCGTCTCACCTTATTATCAGAAAATCTTCCTTTACATGGCAGCTACTGTCTCTCAAGACAAGATAGCCCCTCACTTATTAAGAAGGGAAAGAAAAGACAAGGTACTGGGAGAATAAGCTATCAAAAGAAAAATTAGTGAAAATGAATCAAAAGACTTTAAGCAATAAAATTAGGTTTCTCCTACTCACTTAGAATCACAGATATTCTAAGGCCCCAAGAAATACATAGCCCAAAGCTGACTTTTGAATTATGGGGAAACTGAGGCTCCGAGAATGGAAGTGACTTACACAGAAAATTAGGACCAGGGAATTGATGAGAATTGACTCTGATTTTTGTTCCTGATCAAGATTTATGACATGAAATCTAACATCACCAACATTCACAGTAAATAGACCCATTCTGCAACAAAAGGTTAATTTTCAAACCAGTTACTTTTTCAAAAAATACTAGCCCTCAAGCAGGCGTGAAATATTTCTTGTATTACTGTTCTCCTTAAGGAGAATAAACAGAGAACCATTTGGATTTCCTCAGTTGTTTAGTATTCCTTTAGCAATTTCAGACTTATTTGTGTCTGAGGAAGGAAGCCTCTTCTATCGAAACATGACATATAAACTAATGGCTGGTTTTGACATTGAACTTCAGATCTAGGATTGGTAGGAGTGTTTGCACTTAATGTTTGTAATGTACAAATAGATCCTTGTGTAAATCCTCAGCAAGAACAGCCTTGTGTAAACCCTTCTCCGCCATCTCTCCCCTCCCTCCAAAAAATAAAGGAGGAAAAACTCCATCACAGACACTAAGCATGGGGCTTATTGGAAAGACAGAATGACTATTTGGTTTAAGTGTAATTTCAGTGTGTAAATGTTCACAGCTACCTAAGGAGTGAACAGAAGGCAAAACCTCCCTACCCTTATTTAGGTTTCCCCTTTTGATTTGAATCCTCCCCCTTGAATTCCCTTTGAATTCTACCTTGTCCAGTGACCCCTGTTGTTTTCTAGTGTGATGGCAAGTTGTATGCTAGATGGCTCAACAACTACTGGGGTTGATGGGGGAGTAGCAACACTAATTTAATGCTAATTATATGCTAAACCGTTGACTATCATTTCAAGTAAACCTAAATGACAAAAGTAAGTAGCATCCCTATTTTGCAGATTAGAAAATGGAGGCACTAAAAGTCTAGGTAGTTTCTTGTATGCTAACGCATATATATGGAATCTAAATTTTTAAAAATTGCTTCTGAAGAACCTAGGGGCAGGACAAGAATAAAGACGCAGACGAAGAGAATGGACTTGAGGACACGGGGAGGGGAAAGGGTAAGCTGGGACGAAGTGAGAGAGTGGCATGGCCATATATACACTACCAAATGTAAAACAGAGAGCTAGTGGGAAGCAGCTGCATAGTACAGGGACATCAGCTGGGTGCTTTGTGACCACCTAGAGGGCTGGTGGGATGGGGGGGGGGGGACGCAATAGAGAGGGGATATGGGGATATATGTACATGTATAGCTGATTCACTTTGTTATAAAGCAGAAACTAACACACCATTGTAAGGCAATTATACTCCAATAAAGGTTAAAAAAATATAAAAATAAAGCTTTACTGCCTAAAAGTCTAGGTAGCTTCTATGATGTCCCATAGCTAGGAAGCAGGAAACCTGGCTTTGACTCTGCCACGCCCCTGTTTGCCCCCTTCTACTGGACTGTCTCCCCTGAGGACACCGCTAGAGACCCTTAGTTCCAAGAATCTCCTGGGCTGATTCCCACTGATTTTATTGTTCCATCAGTGAATTTTCCGTTTTAATGATAGGAAAAAAAATATTCAGAGGCATTCAGAAATCTCTCTTCTTCCTTCAGGACTTCTGTGTCACATTTGAAGGAAAGTGATCAAGGTTTTCTCCAGCAATCAGTTTACCTTCAGAGGATACAATACAGTGCTAGAACTATGGCTCCCAAAAATATATGAAGAGGCCAGTTCAGAGCCTTGCTTTTCCAAATCCAGCTTTTTAAGGGAAAGCCTCATGGGCTTAGACCTCCACTTCTCAGCTCCCACTGTCTCAGAGTTATGAGGGTTTCTCCTGTCTGAAGTAGTAAGACTGGGGCAAGTGTTGCTGGGACATTAAATGCACATTTGAAATGTCCCTTGGAATGTCCTAGGAATGGTTCACTTAAACAGAACAGATAAAACCGGCATTTGACACCATAGGGGAGGGGAAGCAGGTGAGAGACATAATAGTATTATATTCCTCCTAATGTATACGTACTCATATGTTATTATATTAAAATTAACATTTATTTCTATACTTATTTTAATATTATAATGCTATAGTATTATTTTTAAGATTATACATGGTGCTATATTTCAGTATTTCTATCATATTCTGTACAAATCTCTCCCAGCTTACCATATTTTTTTTGTAGTCACACGCATACACACACACACACACACACACACACTGCTCCCACTCTGCTGTTTACTTGCTACTCTGTGCTCGTCACCCCTAGTTATTCAGTGCCCAGCATATTCTGAATAAGCAGGAAATGTTGACTAAAAGAATGAATGAACAAACCTACAAATGACAGGAGGCACTGAGATTACTTACACCCACATGCCATGAGATTCGCCGCATTAACCCCTCTTGCAGTCAGAGAGATTGCTTCATGAGAGATCCGTCAAGCATGAAGGAGTGAAGTAAAACTGGCACATGGATATTGTATGTAGGCTACTGTCTGTTAACTTTCCATTTTTACTTTACATACCAGGAGAGCAGATTGATATTGCATTTTAATTGTGTATATTAGCAGAAGGCATATGGTTACAACATTTTCCTATTTACCTTCTGTAACATGAAATTTGTCATTTTCCTCAGGAAATTTTCTCCCAGGATTGAAGGGAGAATGCCTGCTTTTTACACCAGTTCAGTTTTCTCCCGTGCAAAAGTCTCCTGAGATGTGTAACGAGTCAATGCCAAGATGACGCTGGCACCATTTTCTTATTGCCATGGTGATCTCCAGCTCTCCTGAAATCTCAAGGGAGACTATGGTATTTTAAAAGCAACTTGAATTTTGGCAATTAAAAAAGCTGGAAGGCATCATCTTTCTCCATTTTGCCAGCTTTGGTAAATATGGATACAAATGATGTCTAGAGAGGAAGGAGATGATTGCACTTTATTAGGTGGGTAACCCCGTGTTAGAAGATGAAAAGCATCATGGAAGTTACATGTGGGGTATTTATGGCGATTCAGAGCCCTACTGTGAATCTTAAAGTGTTCTCATCACAACCTTCCTACAAACCTTCCTCTTCCCCGTGGTCACTAGCATTTTAACAGACAGTTGAAGGTATGATTGTCAGAGTGTTTTAATGTTGGAAGCACTGTGTCATATATGTAAATGTTGGCAGTTATCAAAGTAAAGGGAAAAAAGTGATTCTCCTAAACTGGAAATTAAGTTAGACAAGCATAATTCAGACTCCAGGTTAATCACAGCCTCCTCCCATCAGGAAAGTTCTTACATTAAGAGTTCTTCATTTGAGCAACTGCGCTCTCCTAGAAAAGCCTCTAAGATTAAAGGGTTTTGTTTCACTTCAGAAGACACTGGAAATTTTCTTAGGTATTCCTTTTGAGCTATAAAATGAACACTTGGAATAAATGAACACAGAAGCAAACATTAAAGGGCAAAACGTATATAGGAGAGGAACCAGGGCTGGTGGAAGGAAAGCGACTTCTTGTATCTTTGGGTACAACTTTGTGTTTAGCGTGAGCTGGGAAAGTAATAGGCAGCTCAAGATAGGGCTTCGGGTCATTTTGTGTGTGTCGTCCTATTAGGGCAGCAAATTGTCAAGGGCAAAGAAAGAAAGAGTGGAATAATGCTCTTTAATTAGGAACTTCACACAAATGCAGATTCCCAATTTGCAGGTGGGCATTTTAATTGATTTTTACAGCCACCTATACCTAATGTTTCGCAGTTAAAAATAAATCATATAACTCTCAAGTGCTGCCTCTTGCATATAATTAAAATCTGATTATATCTGAACATTATCAGCAGCTCGAAATTAAGAATTTTCTATGGATCTGTTTGATTCCATTGGGGAAAATACTGCCAGCAAGGAGTTTGGTGGCCTCAATGGCAAAACTCAGAGGCCTGTTTTCTTGTCTTAAATCCCTCTGGGTAGGAGCAGTGACTATGTTTGCTCACCATCTTCTTTAATGCCATTTTTAGCTGCTGTGACCTGAAATAGAAGTAGCCAGATGGTTTTGTGGGAGGTTTTTAAATTATTATTGTTATTTGTTTGTTGACTGCTTGTGTGTTGTGTTTAGCACAGAGATTTGGTGATTTTTAAAAAATTGTTCACTGTTTTTTGATGAGTGCAGTGTCCCTATGATAGCTGACAGATGACTTGCTGAGTCGAAAAGCTCAGTGAGGTGATTGAGAATAGCATAAAGAGCTTCATTATTTTGTTTTCATTTACAGATACATGGAAGCAGAAAACTAAAAAGTCCTCCCAAGGCTCTTTTGTTGCACAAATATGTTAATGTTCAGTCTGAGCTAATAACTTTTTCCTTCTATATTCTCACTAATGGTATGTTCCTGTATTCGGTCTTTTAATCTATGCCTTTCGCCAGATTTGGGATTTTTTTTTTTTTTTACTTGTTTCTAGTAATATGTTCTTGAAATTAAAGATGGAGATGGATTTGGGCAACATGTTAGAAAGTTTTTGTTAATAGAACAAGTGTTAAATGTATGCTTGCTCTTTTTTATGTAAGAAAGATTTTTTTCTTAATTTTTAAGCACAGTTTGAAAAAATATCTACACCATTTAAGAGAGAATTTCAGCATCCCCACTGTGCTGTAGTTTTTCTTTTCCTGAAAATAGATCCACAAATGTCATAAATTAGTCTACAGATTTTACCTTATTATGCTTCCTCCTTCAAAAAATATGCAGGAAAGTGATTATATGTGGTGTTCAACTCAAGGCTGATGAGTTGGTTGTAATTATCAAGGCAGACATAATGAGATGAAAACAACTCTTTCTCGAGGGCCTCCGAGGAGTTTTCAGTCACTATCATAACCCTGTCATGCTGGGTTAACTGTTTTCTGCCCAAGTAGATGTCAACACAATTAATTTCGCAGTTTCCTCAGCTGATATGGTTAGGGTTCATTTGCTCATCTAGGCAAGAAAATCCCCATATGTTAAGGGTGGAACTGATTTCTGGGTTCTTCATAGGCAGATGAAACCATGAGAAAAATAGACACTTCTCTGCGTTTATATGTAACTAAATGGCATTCTCTCTCTTTTTGTCCTCAGCCATATAGTTCTTGTCATTATTTGCCATTGCCATTTGACATGTATTCCATCATTCAGTCACTCAACAAATATTTATCAGGTGCCAGCATAGTGCAAGGCCTTTTGCCAAGCTGTGAGGTTACAGGGAGAGCAAAGCCAAAAAGCCCTTGTGGAGTTGGCAGTCCATCTGAGAAGAAAGACATTATTTAAATAATTGCACCAATATATCTAATTAACAGAAAAATGTGAAAAACAACTAGATAATTCACGTGGTCCTTGTAACTCGTTCTTTAGCCCTGACATAGTAAATGTTTGCCATGGAAGAGTATTCAATAGAACTTTCCACAATGATGGAAATATTCTACATCTGTGTTTTCCAATACATCGACACTAGCCATATTTAACTTATTGAGAACTTGAAATGTGGATGGTGTGACTGAGGAACAGAGTTTTTAATTTTCTTTAATTTTAATTAACTTACACTTAAATATAAACAGACGCATGTGGCCCTTGACTACCGTATTAGATGACGCTACTCTAAAACGTACCATATTATTACCCGTATCTACTTTTGCCCTTGAAAATGGCACTTGCTACAACATAGAAACAGGACAAGGTATGTGTAAGTTTGATTTGTCATTTACTCCATGAGCTGTAAGGAACATTTTCAAAGACCAAGAGAATCTATGAGGGAATGACTATGTTTTTGCATATTTGATAAGAAATGATGAAATAGGGCTTCCCTGGTGGTGCAGTGGTTAAGAATCCTCCTGCCAATGCCGGGGACATGGGTTCGAGCCCTGGTCCGGGAAGATCCCACATGCCACGGAGCAACTAAGCCCGTGCGCCACAACTACTGAGCCTGTGCTCTAGAGCCCGCGAGCCACAACTACTGAAGCCCGCGTGCCTAGAGCCCGTGCTCCACAACAAGAGAAGCCACCGCAGTGAGAAGCCCACACACCACAACGAAGAGTAGCCCCCACTTGCCACAACTAGAGAAAAACCTATGTGCAGCAACGAAGACCCAATGCAGCCATGAATGAATGAATGAATGTATTAAAAAAAAGAAATGATGAAATAATGTCCTCGATCTTAGTGTGTGAGTAGATTACAAGCTTATCTTTGATTTATGTCTTGAATCCTGTACCTGGTGAGGATATTTTCCTAAGTCCAATATTTTTTTGTTATTCTTGCTCTATGAGTCACTGAGATTGTATATTAACTTCGTTGATTAATGTGATTTATTACCATAAATCTTCTCCTTTAGCTTATGCTGCCACTTAGTCAAAACTGCAAATGTATTTTCACCCAGAATTGTATTCAACATCATTCCACTGTAACCAATTTCTCATGCTCATTTCGTAGCATGTATGTATTTATTAATGATGGAAATTGAAAGAGAGAAAAGGAACTGGGGCAGGGGGGCATGCAGAAGGATGCAAAGAGGAAGAGGAAGGGAAAAGCAAGGAAGGGGGAGAGAAAGGCGGTACCGTAGAATTAAAACAACCCAGAGGAGGTAGCCTTTGTTGCCAGGGAACATGGGAATCCTTTGGCCGTGCATACAGCTATGATCATTAAAATTGCCATCCCATTTCCTTCCTCTAGCATTTTTATTACTCTCTAGATTCCTCGTCCCTGCAGTTTTGTAGTATAGAGAATAACCGAGTGTTTTTGGACCCTACATTCCTCAGCTGCTTCTTGTTTGTTTCTCATTCTATTTCTTGCCAAAGAAGGAAAAATGAGCCAAACAATTTTCTGCTCCTTCTCTTTTCCAACTGATATCCAGGACCTTTTAACTCACTGCCTTGTATGAAACCCCCTGCTGGGCATCTGTAAGATGTGTGTGTGTCACCTCTCCACTTGGGGTTCACGCCATCATACTGTCTCACCATCTGTGTTTTTTTATTGATGAGGGCAGAGCAAAGAAAAAATATTTCCCTATCAATTTCTACTGAAGACTGAGTGTTCTGGGCCATGGTTTGGGTCAAGTAAGCTTGCGGGGGGTGGGAAGAATATATGTTGTTGAGACTATTTTAGACTATTTGCTCAAGCCCATTGAAGAGGAAAATGTATCTTATGAATGCATTTCAACTCATAAATTCATATATTCTTTCAGTTGATATGAATTGAGTGCATACTTTGCAGTGGCTTTCCTAGGTTCAGATGATATAAGGAAAGAGAAAGATAGAGAGCAAGACAGACAAGGAAGCTGATAAATGGAACTTACATTTTGTCAGGCAGTGGGGCCAGAAAGGAGAAAGAAAATAAATATGTAAACAAGGGACAAAAGAAAACTTCATAGAGATAAAGGCTGAAAGATAAATTAATGCAGAGTCATATGATAATAAATGGTCATGAGGAGGACTTCCTTAAAAGAAGATGGTCAGGGTCTTCCCTGGTGGCGCAGTGGTTGGGAGTCCGCCTGCCGATGCAGGGGACACGGGTTCATGGCCTGGTCCGGGAAGATCCCACATGCCGCGGAGCGGCTGGGCCCGTGAGCCGTGGCCGCTGAGCCTGTGCGTCCGGAGCCTGTGCTCCGCGACGGGAGAGGCCACAGCAGTGAGAGGCCCGCATACTGCCAAAAAAAAAAAAAAAAAAAAAAAGAGGATGGTCATGGAAGGCCTCGTAAAAACGGGGACAGTTGAACTGAGACTTGGGTGATAGAGGGAGCCTGCTGTGGGAATAGCTGTGGTAGAGCTTTCCAAGGCACACCAAGGCCAAGGATCCTGAGATGAGTATGACTCTGATATTTCAGATTCTCAGAGTTTGAAGAACACATAGATCCAGTAGGCTGAAGCGACATGAAGAAGAGGAAGGGGGTGTTAGAGAAGGTTATAGATACTTAAGTGTTGCTAGTTGCTTGACCACCTAGATGTCCTTTTGCCTATGTGACAGGTTAGTAATCAATTAATAGACCATACAGTTTCTTAAATTCCATTAGATAGTATGAGGTCATAATATTATTTCAGTTTTATTGTTCAAACCAGAGGTGTTTCCTTGAATTGTTTAATATCTATTTTAAGGAGGAAGTTTACGTTGGTTTCAGATGTCACAGATTTCAAGGCATTAAGGTAAAAAAGTCCAGGTTCAGAAATAGCTGTAGGATGCGTAAAAGTATTCTTTAAGACCACAGAATCTATCAACAGATGAATGGATAAAGATGTGGTACATATATACAATGGAATGTTACTCAGACATAAAAAGGAATGAAATAATGCCATTTGTAGCAACATGGATGGACCTAGAGTTTATCATACTAAGTGAAGTAAGCCAGACAAAGACAAATTATATGATATCACTTATATGTGAAATCTAAAAAAATGATACAAATGAACTTATTTACAGAACAGAAATAGACTCACAGACAGAAAACAAACTTATGCTTACCAATGGGCAAAGGTGGGGATAAATTAGGAGTTTGGGATTAAAATATGCACACTACTATATGTAGAGTAGATAACCAACAAGGACCTACTGTACAGCACAGAGAACTATACTCAGTATCTTGTAATAACCTGTAGTGGAAAAGAATCTAAAAAAGAATATATATACATACACACACACAGGCATATGTACATATATATTTTTTACATTACTGAATCACTTGGCTATACACCTGAAACTAACACAACATTGTAAATCAACTATATTTCAATAAAAATTTTTAAAAAAAGAAATACTTGCAGAATACTTAAAAGTGTTCTTTAAGACCATAGAATCAGTTTGAGAAATAGGAATGAAGTTGAACTTATACTGTTGTCTCTTCCTCATCACTGGTGAGGGAGGATGGAAGGATCTGTATCTCCAAGCCTTGCTAAAGACACAGCACTTGCAAACAAGAGGCAGCAGAACGAAGGGGAGTGTCACAGTGGGACATGAAAAAGAAACTCTACAACAGTGCTTTATTTTCCATTAATTACCTCCTTTAATTGGTCTGGAGTTTCATGTCTGTGTGTTTCGAAATGTGTCTCAGGGGTGAGGCATGTATCCCCCCATTTTCATAACTCAGAGTTCTGATTAGTGTGAAATAAAACAATACTAAACTGGTTTCTGATTTTGTTAAAACACTGAATTTGAAAAGACTAAAAATGGTAGACGATAGTAACAGAAAAAGAAAAGGCAAACATGAAACATGAGAGCCGGACCTGTCAGTCCTGTTTACTACTAAAATAATGCCTGGCACATAGTAGATGCTCAGGAAATGTTTGTCAAGAATGGTAGAAGGTGGAGGTGGAAAATTAGTACATACTCTGCAATTAAAACTAAAGCAGGTAAAATAGCTTAAGCCTTAAATAAGCCTTGAAACTCAAATTGGAAAGTTAGTAATTAGCGAATTACCATTTCATTAACAAAATAGGGTAGTGAGCATTCTTTCAGTCTCCTCCTTTGTATTCCAAATTGATATTGATTATTAATGTTGTTTTGGCTCCGTCATCAGGAGGCTTTGTTTTACGTGGTTTAGTCACTTTTAATCTTTTGGGGTCGCTTTCTTGTGACCTAAGTATCTAGTAGGTCTCCATGTCTGTAAGTACATTCTTATGTTGGATTTGAGTTTCTATAAGACTTATCATTCAAAAATCCTCTACTATTTTCCTTGTCCAAGAAGAGTAAGTCCTCTAGAGTATGTTCCTGATACGTGGGGCAGCAGGACGAGTTATATCAGTGTGTTCAAACTGTTTTTCATGGGTGCTTACGATGACCCAGATCTTTCGGCAGATGCCAAGCCTAAGAGCAAACTTAGGACAAAGCTTCTGGTAGCTTGAAGAGTTTTAGGGGAAAAAATGCATGACTACTAAGTGGTGTCAAATAATGAAGGCACAATGAATGAAATCTGTAGATGATGCAAAGAGAGAAAGAATGATTAATTCTATTTGGACACATTCAGAAAGATTTCCTAGAGCCGAACTTTGAAAAGTATTGGGGAAGCAAACAGAAAGATGATATTCCAGGCAGAGGGAAGCGGTTTGGTCACAGACTTGGAGGTGTGCAATAAGGTGTGTTTCTTGACCTGCGATTAATGACGAGGTCATCCCTTGTCAGTGCAGAGAAATGAAATCACAAATGTTGTCCGGGCCAGATCGTGCATGTGCTCCTAAAGTTACTGAGTGCTTTCCACTTTATGCCGTAGTCCATGGGACATCATTAAAGAATTTTAAACATGAGAATGTAATGATTTTATGTTCATTTTTATTTTTTAAAAACCATCTTGGCAAACGGAAGTATGGAAACAACAGTACTCAAATCTTTTATTCTTTTTAAAAAAATATTCTTTTATCACTCGAAATTAAGAATCTGCTACGAGTCAGCTTTTGTCTATATGCTGAGTACAGGGATATGAACAATGAATAAATATTCGCAGTAGGGCATGCTGTGACTCTCAAAGGCAATGATTATATAAGTTACACTATCCAAAAAGGGCCAGTGAATAACTATTCACCCCAAAGTACTCCCTTTAGATATAGCCTCCTGTCCCCACTGAGAAGTTTTCCCCTGGGGTTACTGCCACTGCGTACAATTAGGCCACCTGCATGTGTGCTTGAGGATTATGAGTTGAACAAGTCTTCTCTTCATTGGGCAGAATAGCTATCTAATGGGAACTCAATTTTGAACATGTATGTAAATGTTTGGTGTAACCACATCCTCTTACTGTTACTGAACCTGTTCAGGCACGGAGTACATTGGCCACATTTTCCTTATCATCTCATAAAGTGGTTCTTAACTAGGAATACATATCAGGATCAAGAGAGGAACTTTTTAAAACTCTGCATATGGGCTTCCCTGGTGGCGCAGTGGTTGAGAGTCTGCCTGCCGATGCAGGGAACATGGGTTCGTGCCCTGGTCCGGGAGGATCCCACATGCTGTGGGGCGGCTGGGCCCGTGAGCCATGGCCGCTGAGCCTAAGCGTCCGGAGCCTGTGCTCTGCAGCGGGAAACGCCACAGCAGTGAGAGGCCCGCATACTGCAAAAACAAAACAAACAAACAAACAAAAACCCAAAAAAACCCTCTGCATATATGGGTGCCAGCTAAGAGATCAGAATCTCTAATCTCAGATCAGGGGTAGGACCCTGAAGAATTTGTAGTTTTAAAACCTCCCCCAGTGGATTCTTACACATTCACCTACTTGAAAAACCACTCATTCTAATCAGGTATCCCAAAGCATAGATTTTTAGAGCTAAGACTAGAAGTCCCATCCCCTGAGGCCTAGCTCAGGGCACTTCCCATTACTGCACCTCTTCCTGTGTCCAGCCAGCCAGCCCTGGACCTGGAGCCAAGAAATCTGTGTTTGCATTGCTTTAATCTCAGTCTAAGTGTATTAGCTGGCTCATGCTGCTATAACAAAGTACCATAGTCTGCATGGTTTAAACAGTAGACATTTATTTCTCACAGTTCTGGAGGCTGGAAATCTGAGATCAGGGTGCCAGTGTGGTTGGGTTCTTGGTGAGGGCTCTCTTCCTTGGCTGACAGATGGCTACCTTCTTACTGTGTCCTCGCCTTACCAAGGGGAGGGAGAGGGAGAGAGAAAAAAAGAGAGCGAGAAAAGGAGGAAGAGAGGAAGGGGAGGAAAGCTCTCTGGTCTCGTCTTATAAGGGCACCAGTACCATCACGAGGACCCTACACTCATGACCTCATCTAAACCAATTTACCTCCCAAAGGCCCCACCTCCTAATATCATTACATTGGGAGTTAGGGCTTCATCACGTGAATTTTGCAGAAGCACAAACATTCAGTCCATTACACTAAGAGAGTGGTTCTCAACCCTGGCTTCACATTAGTGTCATGTGGGGAGCTTTAAGAGAATACTGTCTCTCTGATCCTAGCCCATGAGATTCAAATTTAATATGTTTGCTAGGCCTACCTCTTCATCCTACTGGTGATATAACTTTACTTACATCCTTGATTTTGTCATCTTCAAAATGGGAATGGCATTCCTAGCTCTGCTCAAGATGACATGAGATTACAGATATCAGAAGGTATTGGTTATCTCTCAAGCATTATAAAAGTACAATTTTCAGTCTTAATTGACTGTCTTTCTTTGTTAAGGAGCTTCACATGAAATCAGTATTTTAAGTTTTACATAGCAGAGCTTTTAAGGTCCAGGTTTTCTGCTCGCTGCTGCTCAGATGATATCAGGAAATCAATCCCCCAAGAAAGCATAAATCCGGGGTCACAAGTTCTAATCCCCACCGGGCCAGGACAGACCTTGTAAATAAAGAGGGAGTGAGGAAAATCATTCAGTGTTCTGAGCCACTTTGGATTGAGACCTAGGAGAGAGAAACGTCTCCCTTCTACTAGAAAAGTAATAGTGCAAACATGGTGACTAATGGCAGCTGGCCTTGGCCTCTCAGGGCTGAGGAAGCTAGAGAATGAATGCCGTCTGAAGGGGCAGCTGTCTGTACTCGGCCCAGCATGGGCAGATCATCCCATTTCTCCCCAGAGAATCCCAAATCTATGCTCTTAGGTAAAAGCTCCCAATATTTAAATGTTAACAACTAATTAAACACCCAGTACGTACACAGACACATACACACAGAGTAAGCACGTCATAGGCTAACCCTGCCTGGTCTAAACAACACACATTTGTCGTCTGAATTTTGCCTGCGTGCCCCAGTGGCCTGCACACCACTAGTTGATGACCGTGCCTCTGGGCTTATTATACTCTTCCATCTACTAAATCGTTGTTTTTTTACGTATATTGTTCATCCACAAAGAAAACGCCTCTCTGCGCTGGCACCCAGTTGGCAATCCCTGGCATGGATCCTTATTTCCTTTCGCTCAATTTTCTGGCATTCATTGCTATGGATTATGTTCATTCCTGTTATCAATATTTACTGAGCTAGATGGTACTGTGCTAGATAATAATGATATAAAAGTCAGTAAGACAGAGTCCCTGCCCTGTGTTGCTTCCAGTCTAGTCTAGGATGGATGCCCAGTGCAGTGACCGAGGTCTGAAAGAACAGCATACGAATGTGAGATGCAGACATCTAACCCAGACTCCTCCACTGTGTCTGTAGCTTCTAGTTCTTTTTATGAATAACAGAAACTGTCCTGCCTTTTCTTTTACCCACCTTTTCTTTCCCTTATGTTTCTGAACATTTAGCCAAGGCACTGACCCCACGGTGTAACGACCACATCTAACCTTTGGTTCTTTTGAGGCTTAGGAGATATATGATGCCCAGAAGGTCAGGGTATAAAAGTAGAAGTCTTACCACCCAATGTAATGCTAATAACTAATACTATCACCATTGTATTTGACATGCAAGCTATGTGATAGCTACGAAATTCTGCTAGGAAAAAAAAGACACCCAGGTGTACTTGGTGCACCTGGCTTTTCTGTTTGCAATGTGGGTTTGGGGCGCTCAGTGATGCCAAGTGACTCACCCTGCAGACCGTCTCTTGTAGCAGGCTTCTCTCCAGGGAAGTGTCTCCCCAACCCTGAGATAGCTATCTGTTAATAGAAGGAAAAACAAGTTGTGAAAGTAGGCCATGTGCATCACTGATAAACATGAAAATTTCATTGGTGAGAGCCCTCCTTTCCCTGCCAAAGTGACCTTGGTTGGCGCAAAGATGACAGAGTGCTTCCCTGCCTGGGTCTGACAGCATTGCTATCACAGCACGTTTGACAAATCGTTCACATTAAATCGGGGGGCACTTTCGGCAGCGCCGACGTCCCCTCTCCATCACTCCTGATTACCACACAAACGTCAACCGTGGCACCAAGCACATTTGTCAGAGGGAGTAAAAAGCAGTTGTTAGTAAGAGCACTACCTGTCACACTAATGGACTAGAGCTTGTTGCTTTGTGTCTCGCCGGAGTCTACAGATTTGCAAAAAAACAAAACATAATTTTTTTTGGAGGGTTGTCCGGTGTTTCTTGAAAGTGCTTTTGTGCTTGGGTAGAGAGAGGTATTGAAAGCTTGTCAGATGGGACATCCAAATGTCTTCTCTTGGCCAGAGAAATAGATTCTAATTTTTTTTGCGACTTTGTTGTTTAGTGACCACTGTCATTTCTTTGTGGTCAGATAGACAATAGCAAGTGTTTCAGTTAAGAAAATCTATACACTATACGCTTAAATTAAATTAGTAAACAACAACTACAAAATGAATGGAACGATTCTTTGTTATTCAGTAGTGAACAGTCTACCCTTTGTCTTTAAATTTTAGGATACCATTTGAAGGAGGTGAAGGATGAATCTGTTTCTGTCATCTTGTCCTGTAATGTGTAGGTGTCATGCTTTGCGTAATGCCTCATGTGTTATTCATACACTTTCATGGTCCAGCCATAACAACCCTTCAAAGCAGACTGGCCATACACTATTACTCCCATTTTAGAGATGACAAAACTGAGAATCAGAAAGGTTATTGCCCACAAGTTGAGTATCATTTCCAGTTCATGCCTGTTGACTCTAGTCCACAGTATCATTATTATTTGGATATCCAGTAGGGAATATGCATTTGTTGAAACGATTCTATGTTGGCCGTATTACTAAATTATAACTCCGTTTCCAAGTCATCCTCCTCTTTTCCCCAAGTCCTCTTTTACTAGTCAGTTTGTATTTGATTTCTGTTTTTCTTCCTTGTCTGAGGATGCAAAACATTTATTTAAAATTTCTTTTTTTTTTAGAAAATTGGGGAAAGAAAAGTGAAAGAAAAGGACAGACTAGAAACTTTTATCTGACTGTACTTTATAAGATAGCATCAACTACTCTAAATTATGGTTTGGGAGAATGAACTTCTGGTACTAGAAACAAATAAGATTGTTGTGTTAGAATCTGAGAACTGTTGCCATTCTGTCTATCGTAGGCCAATGGGTGGTCCCCTTTGGTTTCTTGTGAGTTCCATCTTCTAAGTGATGTAACAGGCTGGAGTGATCAGCATGAGACAGACGGGCTAAGTTGAATAAAGTAGCACTTGTTAAGTGATTCCTTTCTTGTGTTATTCTAGAAGTCTTAGATTAATGTTTCTAGATGTTCATGCTGGTTCATTTCCGTTGTATATCTTAGTTACTGTCAATGTCCTTTTCATAGGAAAACATGTGATCTTTAATTAGCTATTCATTACAACCTTCTCAGATCCCTGAACCAGGAAATCTCAATGTATTAAACCTACTCTGATTCATAAGAGGGCAGTCCCTCATAAATCCATTCAGTCATCAGATTCTATTCCATATTTATGATGTGCCCATCCCTGGACTAAATCCTGGGAACACCAAGAGGAACCTCCCACTGGTTTAATGTGAATTATTTTATGAGAAGAAATGGACACTTGCCGTGTCCCTTGCATTGGCAAGTGGATTCTTTAATGTGAATTATTTTATGAGAAGAAATGCTAACCTTCATCCTATTCCCCAAGGCTTTGCATGACTGGATCCCAAGCATTCTCTCATTCTTTTTTTTTTTAATATAATAGTGTTTATTTATTTTTACTTGTTGACAGTTTGCTTTATTTATTTATTTATGGCTGTGTTGGGTCTTCGTTTCCATGCGAGGGCTTTCTCTAGTTGTGGCAAGCGGGGGCCACTCTTCATCGCAGTGCGCGGGCCTCTCACTATTGCGGCCTCTCTTGTTGCGGAGCACAGGCTCCAGACGCGCAGGCTCAGTAATTGTGGCTCCCGGGCCCAGTTGCTCCGCGGCATGTGGGATCTTCCCAGACCAGGGCTCGAACCCGTGTCCGCTGCATTGGCAGGCAGATTCTCAACCACTGCGCCACCAGGGAAGCCCTCTCATTCTTATTTTTAATGGACTACTAGTAATCTTGTAACTCTTTCTTTTTTAGATCATAGGGGCGTTTAACACATCAATATCAATATCTCTCATTTGTCTTTCTCTGGTAGCAGGTTTCCTTTCACACTGAGATATATAAAATAGATCAAAGAGGAGCATTCATGGTTGACATAGGAGTGTAGGCTTCTTGTGATCTGGAATCCTGGAGCATTAAGTCCTGCTGGAAGAAGATAGGGAAAGCCCTGGTCTCGGGTTGCATCCAGATCCATCTCAGAGTCCCTCCCCTTCTCTTTTCGCATGTGCCTCCCTGAGCGATATTGTTGCTGTGGGATGACCATGCCAAGGAAGGGAGAGTTTTGTCAAGAAAGTCTAGATGAGAAAGTCTAGTTTAAGGATATTTAACGTATAGATTGAATGATAACAATTTATATTTTGTATCATGTTCCAGATGCTCTGAAGCCATTTCATACACATTCACTTCAACTCATCCATATTTCCATGCCATGAATTTGTCCCAGTGTTTATTTTATTTTACAAATAAAGTATGAGGTCACAGTGTCATGTCCAAGGTTAGAATTACCAAGTTATTACTGAAGCCAAAACTGGAGCACAAGTTCTCAAAGTCCAACCCTGTTAACTTCTTTGGAATCCCGCACACACAGCTCACAGCAGAACAGTGCCTTCCTAAATAGAGCTGTCTTCATCATCCACTGCTCTCTGCTTCTGTTTCCTCCATCGCCTAGCTTATACGTGCACATTTCTACCTGTAACCAAGTTTCATCGAGACATACATTTCCATGGAAATGAACACCCATCCCCAAAAAAGATAGGCAGAAGGTGGCATTTATTTAATTTTCCTAAGATACCTTGCCTTATTTCCTTTATATCTAGATATACTGCGTGCTTTTTTTTTAAGGCTAGGGAATGTGGCCCTGTGTTAATTTCCATGGCTACACACCCCGTCATCCAACACTGGCTTAGCGGCATATGATATATTCAATACATTTTAAACACTGCTGCATTTAAAAATAACTTTAAAAGGTTGTAAATGTCAAATTGAGATTTGAAATATGTCAGATAACTGTCATTTTTACACCCTTCATTAATTTCAGTTGGACTCAGTAAATTGTATTTGACAAACTGTTATCGTACATTGACTACGAGCATGCTACATTTATGTAGCACAGCCCTGACATACGGAATGTTTTGAGGGGAACTTGAATATGTGACTTCTCTTTGACCTCCTCTATGACATGAGACCATCAAATGACAAGTGTGGCAGCATTCAACTCTCAGGTTGTCCAAATGGTGGCAATTTGGAAAAGCTTCAAGAGGCTTGTTCGGAAATGGAAATGTCCACTGGAGAGTTTCCAATAAGAAAAACAGACATATTTGCTCTCAGTGCAAAATGGCAGAATTTGGACTATAGCTCAGGCAAAGGGGTCATGAATAAAAAATTCCTTTGGGTAGATCTGAGCAGGGGGAGACATGCATGGAACAGTCAGGTCCGGTTTTAAAAATAATCTCATTATTAAAATTAATAGCAACTATCAACGATTAAGTGCTACATGAAGGGCACAACACAAAGAGCATAGTGTTTAAAACCCCAGGCTCTCTTCTGTCAGACTATGCAAGTTCAAAGGCTGGGTCCACGACTTACTCCGTGACTTTGGGCAAGTCACTTGACATCTAGATGCCTCAATTTGCTAATTTATAAAATTAGGATAATAATATTACTTACCTCCCAGAGTTACACTGAGGCTACTGTGAGTTCAGTGAAGGTTATCTGTTATTATTATACAGCAGGACCCTGTGAGGTGCTTGGCGCATATTCATTTATTTTAGATGGCACGAGTCATCATCGCTAATTTACAGATGAAGAAACAGAGACTTCAGCGGATACTTATTTTGTTCAAAGTTATCCACCTCGTAAGGGGCAAAAACAGGGAGTCAGGGAACTGATATCATTTTTTAGGTCAGTTTGTTCATCTGTAAAAGGTAGTAATTGAACTTGAGGGTCCCATCTACATCAACCGTTATTGGAAACAGTGACACCAGGAGCCACCCACTGTCACCCACTGAGAAAAATGACATCCATAAATCCAAGTGCCCAGACACGGTTGGTTTTGGGTTGTTTTTTATAAATTTATTTATTTATTTATTTACGGCCGCGGTGGGTCTTCGTTGCTGCGCACGGGCTTTCTCTAGTTGCGGTGAGCAGGGGCTACTCTTTGTTGCGGTGTGTGGGCTTCTCATTGCAGTGGCTTCTCTTGTTGCGGAGCACGGGCTCCAGGCGCGCGGGCTTCAGTAGTTGTTGCACGCGGGCTCAGTAGTTGTGGCTCACGGGCTCTAGAGCGCTGGCTCAGTTGTTGTGGCTCACGGGCTTTGTTGCTCCGCGGCATGTGGGATCTTCCCGGACCAGGGCTTGAACCCGTGTCCCTTGCATTGGCAAGTGGATTCTTAACCACTGTTCCACCAGGGCAACCCCATAGTTGCTTTTAAAAATACATACATCCTCGTATTTGCTCCCTTTTCTCTCTTAAGAAGAAAATAAGCTGGGCTTTGTGTGTATGTATGAGTGTTAGTGTCATATTTTTAACACAACATTAAAGAAAATGTCAGTAAGTAAATGACCTGCTAGGTGTGTCTCCAAACTGCAGCTGTGGAAGAAATTTTACCTAGAAATTACTGATTCTCAACTGTGTGCTGTTCTGAATAAAGACAATTATTCTTTTTCATTGTTTTCTTTTTCTTTCTCTTGGCTTTAGCACAGAAAAAAAAAAAAAATCACTCGAAAACCAACCAAAAATAAATTCTTAAAATTTGAGGAATCTTTAGAGATGATTGAGCTCAGAGTTCTCAGGTTCTCAGTTCATCTCAATGTACTTGTTTCTGTCGGGACAAACAAATGTGATCACGGTGAGCTGGGAGGGCACTCTACTGCCGAGATCCAGCTGATATGCCTAAAGGTATGCCAGCTTTCAACCCAAAATCATATCTGACTTTTATGACCAAGTTCATAGTTTTTGAATATCATTAACTAATTTTTAAAATGTGTAAAGCTGTTGTGGGATAAACAGTAGCTGTCTGCAGGCCATTTCTGGCCCAGAATGAGCCATTATGTTACTTGAGATTTAATCTGACCCAGACATTTTGCATATTCAGAAACCTTCCCCCAGAGAGAAGGTAAAGATCACCTTTCAAGATCTTTAAGATCATACAGAGAGGCCACAGTGATATAGGACAGGAACCCAGGCCCCCAGAGTTCTAGGCCTTGGTTAGTTTCAATACCTTATTCTGCCTCTTTTACTTGTTATCAGGCAAGAGTAAAGTGGTGTGGCCCGTTAACTCACACAAGAGAGAAAACATTATCTTGCATGTATATTTGGGAAGCGGAAAACACTTTTAGATTGGATTCATAGGATTTACTCTTAGGTTGGATTCACAGGATTGGATTTGAGGATTGTAGAAAACAAAAGGAAGATTTTTCCAGCCTACGGTTTTCTGACTGCATGAGGAAGAGAGAAACACATCAAAATCAACAAGGGCGTGTGGTCCACCCTAAGGGATTTCATCTGTGGGAATGACCAAGGAGCAGTGGGGAAGGCTGGGGGATTGACACAAGTCACTTCCAGGCTCATGCAAACCATATCTCATAGCAGGCAGTTTCTAAAAGCTGATCTGTCCCTCATCCCCCTTTCTCCTTTCATTTTCCCACTGAATAAGCATGAAGCTCTCATAAACGTGTGAGCAGGTGATCTCCTTTATCTCTGTGCTTCCTCTTCACTGATGGCTCCACCCACTGGAAGCAGATGCTGTCTATCTCACCGCAGGGGTTCAGCGTCCTTCATATTAGTTATTTTACGTAAACAAGGAATCTAAGAGGGAAGTTATAATTTATGAGAACTGTGTGGAGCTTCCGACAATAGTCATAAACATTCTAAACTTTATCTTGTTTCGGAACAAAACATACATTTTGTCACCTAATAAGGATTTTTTTTATAACAATATTTCTATTCTGGACTGCCCTGTTACTGTGAATAATATGGCTGGAGTGATTTTTTTTTTTTTGTCCTATATGTTTAGAAATATCTGTTCATTTCTGTGATTCTTCCTTAAGGGTTAGAGGACAGTAAATATTATCAGGTGACCTGACCTTTATCAAGTCTCACTGTTCAGGAAGTTGACTGATGGTGCCTTTTGGAGTTCAGGTGTTATAGTTGGTGAGTTGATTTTTGCTTTGTTTTGTTTTGAGAAAAGTAATGAGCAAGTTGTAGATCCCTGATCCTGGGATTGAGGCCCTTTGACTCATTTGGTCTCTACTGTCAGTCATCATTTATTATCATTTTGCCTCTGCAGAATCAAACAGAAAGTGATAGTTCTTTGATTGCGTTATAATTTCAGACTATAATAGATTTTCCAGTTGGTTTTCTATGGATTCCGACACTTGTGGGAAAAGGGATTCAGACTTGTTACATGGCAGATTTTTTTTTTTTTTTGAATCTTTAGTGTCATCAATGAATAAACAGTCAGACTGTCTTAATCATAATTAAGGGAGATAGCAAATAGTCAGTTTTCTCCCAGAGTTGCACATCACTAAAGAACAGAAAGAAAGGCAAGCAAAACTCCCCGATTAGACTAAACCTTCATCCCCTTAATATTTCTTATGCTGGTGGTGGGAATAGAGACCAAAACCAGTTCTTTTTCTTTTCCTCCATTACTCTACCTGCGATTTTTTAAAAATCCACCTTTTTTCCTAGGGAATATTTGCCATTAGGTAGAATCTTAGCTTCCAGATTTAAAGGCTCATCGAGAGATAACCAGTGTAATCAGCTGAGCTTGCAAAGAATACACAATCATAAAATCATTTAATTAAATTCCATTAATGCTGTTTGTTTTGGTGCCCATTTGGGTATTTATAACACCATTGCTGTTTTCAGTGCCAAAAGGTTTACCACTTAATTATTATCTTCGCTTATTGGAGATGTTAGCATCAATTTGTAGGGTTCCATAATCACACAGTGGGTGTTGCTTCACCAGCTATAACACACTTTCCAGAACTACAAGTCCCACAGCCTCTGCTTGATCTGAAGATGAAGCTGTGGAAATCAAATGAAAACATTTGTTAACTTGTAAAAATGAAACACAGAAAAGAAGAACGGTTATTCAGACTGTGAGTAAATTTGATGGGGTGTGAACGGATCCCTTTATTGCACTCTGTTTATAGCATCCCTGCCATTTTCTGAAATGGCAGCCCAATGCTTTTCATTGTCTTAATTAGATTAAGAATGGATTAGAGGGGCCAAATCTATTATTAAAAAGACAATTCTGCTGTGTTCCTGAAAACCCCCTTTTGGTTTTTAATTTCTTAAATTCCACTGATGCAAAATAGCAAATGCCTTCCTTGTAATTACGAGCATGTATGCATTCATTTAAGGCTGGTAGGAAGTTAGGAAAATCAGATCTTTGATTTTTTTGGGAAACTATTTCTGAAGAAATAAGGAAAGGAAGAAAGAAGAGAAGGGAGGGAGGGTGGATTGTGAGGGCTGTGTTCCTTTTCACTATGACGGAAACGTGGGGAAATAGTGTAATTGTTTTCTTCTGCTTTGGGTTTACTCAAACATAGAAAGGACAATGCATGACTCTACGAGCTGATAATTTCTCCAGGTACATTTGTTTTTTTCAGTTTAGTTCCTCACCTGAAATACTTGAAAATGCAGGTTACTCATTCTTCTAACTTAGATGGAGTGTTTGTTCTATGGGAAACCTTCCAGGATGATTATCTGGTTTGGAATTTTGCATCTCTGTCTCTCCTCTTTGTACCTATACACATGCAACTTTCAGTTTAAAATTTTGCTATATAATCTGTTATAAATAGTATGCAAGTATTGCTTTGAATTTCAGTTGGAACAGAGCTGCTGTGTTGGAAACTATAGTGTTTTATTTTGTTTTTCCAATAGGTACCCTACTTTTAATTTGTTGTTGGGTTTCCCCCTCTAAACTGTGTCACCTTGAGATGCTATTTCTTACATATTTTCTCTGCATTTTAAAATTACTATATAGTTATGTGGTTAAATTTCATCGTGTCTCTCTCTCTCTCTCTCTCTCTCTCTCTCTCACACACACACACACACACACACACACACACACACAAATGAATGCATGTAGAAACTGGTGAAATTTGAATAAGGTCAGTGGTTTACTTAATGATATCATACTGGTGTCAATTTTCTGGTTTCAGTAACATACTATGGTGATGTGAGATTTCATTGGAAAAAGCTGAGTGAAACCTACAACGGGAACTCTCAGTACTATTTTTGCAACTTCAGTGGGTCTTTATTTTAAAATAAAAAGTTTAAAAAATGTATAGTTTTAGTCCATTAACTACTAAACTACTACCAGCAAATATTGATTCCTACTTGATCTGTATTAAATTAGTTTTATTTTCATAACCGACATCGAGATATCACCAGCCTTTTGAACACTCACAATTCTTTTCTTCTACTTCTTGGTACCTTGCATGTATGCCCACTCCACTTAACTCCCGTACCCCTTAGCATAGGGTCCACATCTGAACGGTCTTTTTAGCCCCAGAAACTAACAATGGCCCCAAAGCTTTAGACATCCTGTTCCTGGGACATTTGATCGTTGTATATTCCTATATAAATATAAAATATGAAAGGAAAATAAGTCATGGAAGGATGGTTAAGTGAAGAGAGAGCAGCTACCTCTGCACAATGTGTGCCCCACAGTAAAAACACTCTGAATAATCTGAATGAAGGAATTAATTAATTAATTTTGTTCACATGTGAATTTTGTACTTTAGCAAGATAGGACTCTGTGCCTGCCGAGCCATCTGTTCGTTTGAGTACTTTGTGACAGACTCAGATTCTGAGATGGCTCATTAATTGTCATTGCTTCATTGAGGTGCGATATTTGGGATTGGAGGTCTTGAAGTGATACCTAATTGAGGAGGACTGTGACAAAATTTATCACTAATTACTTGTCTCTCAAATGGGAATCAATGCCATCCGCAACATACGATGGTGATAATGGTTATCATTTATTGAGTGATTAGTATTCTAAGCACTTTACATGCATTCTCTCCCTTTAATTTTACTCCATTACTAGCTTAGAGTTGAGTAAAATAACTTGTCCAGGGTCACCCATAATTGGCTTGTGAGTGTCTGAGCTGGGACTTGAACCCAGGAAACCTGCCTTCAGAGGACCTTATGTGGTCTCCCTCTCAAATGTGTGCCCTTATGCTCTTAAATGGTGAGTGGTTACATATTAGACTCATCTGAGGACCTCTTCCTGGACCCACTCCCAGATACACTGATTTATCTGCGGGGACATTTTGTTAAAGTTCCGTGGTTGGTTCTAATGTGCAGCCGTGGTGAGCATCACTTGCTTAACTGCACATCGGAACTTAATATCTGTGAAGAGTGGAAACTACCTATTCTACTGATAAGTTCATTTTGTCTGGGCTTCACCATTGCAGTGCAGGGTAGTGGTCCCACCCACCTACCTATGGAGAGAGGGAGCTGGGAGTCTACCTCCTTTGTCATAAATTTCCCACCTTTTGTTAGCAATCTGCTTCTCATATTCTCAGCTACAGTCTTTCCATTTCCACCACCCACCATCTGCCACAGATGTTCATTTTAATAGCATTTACCTATATAAAGACATCTGTTTGCCAAAAAAAAAAAAAAAAGAAAAAGAAAAGAAAAAGAGCTTTTATACCAAGAATCCTAAAAATTCACCTGTTTAGGGGAGCTGGGCAGATCAGGTTAATGAAGGAAGAAGGCAAGTCTTTGAGTAGGGTGTTCCGTTTTTAAAAGACAGAAGTGGGGCTTCCCTGGTGGCGCAGTGGTTGGGAGTCCGCCTGCCGATGCAGGGGACACGGGTTCGTGCCCCAGTCCGGGGGGATCCCACATGGCGCGGAGCAGCTGGGCCCGTGAGCCATGGCCGCTGAGCCTGCGCGTCCGGAGCCTGTGCTCCGCAACGGGAGAGGCCACGGCGGTGAGAGGCCCGCGTGCCGCAAACAAACAAACAAACAAAACAAAACAAAACAAAAAACACTGAAAAAAGAAAAAAAAAAGACAGAAGTGGTTATCACTGGGGCAAACTGGGGAATATATATCCCATTTCTAAGGGTACTCACTACTCTAATCTCACAAGGTAGCCACACAGAAATCCTGCTCAGTGTTCTGGGTCTTCCAGTTTTTCGGGAGACTCTGGAAACCTAATTTTTGGTTTGTTTTGTTTTCTATTGCAAAATTACTGGGCAGCTGGTTCCGTTTGGGTTTTTATTTGTTTGTTTGGGTGTTTTAGTTTTGTCTTTTCTTCTTTGTTTATTAAGGTATAGCTGATTTACAATACTATATAGTTCCGTTTCTTTTTTTTTCAACACCGTACAGGTCAATATTGTGTCACCAGTAAAAACACCAAAGAACTGGTGTGTAGCTCAAAGCAAGCAGCTGCCTTATCCTGCTACCTTTGTGCATTTGGAAATAAATAATTTCTTTTTCCTCACTGACTACCAAGTGTTCCGAGTTCCAGTCTTTGCCAGAAATTGCCATTCTGACTGCAGACAAGGTACAGGATTTTGTGGACCCTGTTTCCTCATGTGTGAAATTGAACCCAGGGCAGGGCATGATAGAATTATAGTGGGCATTAAAGGCTTGGGCTCTGGAGGAAGGCTGGTGAAGCTGAGACCGTCTTGCTACTGCTCACCAGCTCCGGGATTTTAAATGAGTTATTTAGCTTTCAGAGCCTCCGTTTCCTCATCTGTAAAATGGTGGCAAAAGATACTAACTCTCACGGTTGTCCTGAAGATTAAATTAAATTGTGTATTTAAAGTGTTGAGTGGTAAATCATTGGCCCTAGTAATAATGAAAGATATCTTTTTTTTTTTTTTCCGGTACGCGGGCCTCTCACTGTTGTGGCCTCTCCCGTTGCGGAGCACAGGCTCCGGACGCGCAGGCTCAGCAGCCATGGCTCACGGGCCCAGCCGCTCCACGGCATGTGGGATCTTCCAGGACCAGGGCACGAACCGGTGTCTCCTGCATCAGCAGGCGGACTCTCAACCACTGCGCCACCAGGGAAGCCCGAAAGATATCTTTAATGAGTGTAATATTTTTAATATTGAAATCAGGCAATCCACAGCCCTGGACTTTGTCCCATTGCTCTTGTTGGCCTCAAGCATTGGGCAGACCTGCTTGTTCCTCCTTTGATACCCCATCCATTGACATTGCAAGATCTTTTGCTAGTATCCCTATATTTCGAAAATTAGCAGGACTGATGGCTTCATGGTGATGGACGGAAATGCGCGTTTCCACTCCCTCTGACGTGGACCATACTGATCTGGAGGTTATGCTTGTAGAAGCAGAGGAAATGACCTTTGGGAGAATAGAGGCGAAGTGTGATTAATAATGCGTATATGTATGTATTTTAAGAGGAGGGTTGTATTAAATGTGAAAAGTCAAGTTCCATTGCTTCACTGCCTGTAATCTTTCTAAGGGGATAAGAACTTCTCCAGTGCCCTTCCCCCTGATTGGGTGTAGATTTGCAGCAAGGGCATATAAACACAAGCAGACTTGTGTCATTGCCACCACTGTGCTGTGGAGTAAAGGCTGTACCTTATCAATTTTTGCATCCCTGGACACCTAGCATAGGACCTGGTATGTAATTAGCAAATATGTTTGGTAAACTGAGCAGGAATGTTGCCAAAGTGTGGTCATAACCTACCTACATCACAGTCATCTGGGGTGGGGCAGGGCATGTTATTCAAAGTGAAGATTCCAAGGCCTTACCCCAAGCTTATGAATTCAGACTTTCTGGGAGTAGAACTTTCATTCTGCATGTTCAAGCTCCTCAAACAATTCTTATGCATAGGAAATTGGAGAAACGACCTCCTTTTCATTTCTCCCAAGAAGTTCCTAATATATTATAAAAAATCTCAAAGGCAAAAATATTTAGGCTAATGTGTGTGTATATTCATGAAAAATTCCTGCTGACAGATGCATGTGTTTACACTATTTTATATACTGGATCGTAATAAGATTATGTAAGTGTGTCCATTTTGAACGTACTTAGGATTTATCTTTATTAATTCAAGCAAAATGAGTGAAATTGGGAAATTAGTTCTATTCTTACTTTTGTTCTATTCCGTTTACTTCATTTTATTATCAAAAGGTAAATTCCAGCTTGGCTGAGGAAGACCTCGGCAAACCCTTTGGGCAGCACAGCTCAGCAAACCTCTGACATCTAAGAACTCAGGACTGAAAACTGCATAAATGCAGAGAGAGATACAAAAGTCTTCCATGTGTTAAAAACACACATGGCCTTAATGAACTAATGTTTGAAAGACGAAGGATGGGATAAAATGGTAAAACAATGAGTTGAGATTCAGAATAAGCTTCCACGTTTGGCAAGTTCTATCTAAATATTGGCGAAGATTTTGATTCCTCTATTCCCCTAATAAGGTTTTAGAAAGATATCAGAGAAAAAGATTCAGCACTAAGATTAAGCCATACCACGCAGTTCAAGTGAGTATCATTCTTTCTCAAAGTGCGTCGTGTTTTTCAGAATCCCTCAAACACTGCAGACATGACAATCGCTTAAAGTAGTATTTCCAAGGAAGAAAATGACAGATCTTCGGTTGGGAGGAAAGACATGGCTTTAGAGCTATTTTTGCTGTATGTTTACTCCAATCCAAACAGCCAAAGAGGAGGTCAAAGGGTGGAAATTCTTTCATTTCATCTTTGGGGTTTGGCTTTGTTTTCCCCTTTTTGATATTTCCTTCTTTCACTGTCTTGTCAAAGCTGCATATGTTGTCATTCATTTCCTCTTGCTGCTACCTGTTTCCTAACAAAATATACAATTGTTTGCGCTCGTGGCAGGGAAAACAAAAAAGGCAGATCTTTTTTAAACAAAAGTTTCTTAAAATCTTGCTCCAAAACTTAAAAAAAATAAAATGACACTGTAAGATGCTGCGTAAGATGGCAGGAGGCTAAGACTCGCTTTAGGTCTCCTAGACCCAGAAATAGGGCTGCTGCCTCTTGTTCCAAAGCCAACTGTTTCCAACACAGATTATTTGATTAAGTCCCCTCATTCTCCCCTGAAAAAAAGGAGACTGTATTTGTTTCACTTTCTAATACGGAGTTCTACTTATTATTATTTTTGTCATCACATTTTATGAAATGACATAATTTCTACCGAAAATTACTAGGAATGATTGACTGTCCTTTTCCCAGCTTGTCTGGTTTCTCTTTAGCATCTCAGAAAAACACCTAAGGTTGTTTTAAAATTTTTTACCTTTTTTCAGGTTCAGTTCCAGCACCTCCAGTCAGTTGAGCTAGTGCCATTTTAATTTTCTCCTTAACCCTGTGTTTGCCAGCAAATCTGATATTATTACAATCTGGCAGTCTGCAGGCTACATCATAGGCACGAGGGGTTTGTTTAGCCAGCAAAGGGATTTTTTAATTGAATCTGAATGCCTTCAGATAAGTACACTCCCTCGTACCCATAATTACCTCATACCTGGCTGCTTCCCCCATTGGCCTCTGAAGGAATCCTAGCAAGACCAGCTCTGGTGCTGATCTTCTGTTACAGCTTCTCCATCCATTTTTTCTGCTTGTGTAACTGCTAAGTTTTGGGAGAGTATGTTTGTGTGTATGTGTGTTGGCTGTTGGTACGTGTATTGGTTGTGTGTGTATGAGGTAGGTGGGGTGCCACATGTCTGCTGTGCATACTTTAGTTGTATGCTTTAGTATATGTGTATTTGTGTGTGTGTGTGTGTGTGTGTGTGTGTGTGGTGTGGTGTTGAGTGGGGATGCTAACGGAGCAACTGGTGATTTTGATTTTCTTTCTTTCTTACCCACCTCCCTTAATGGCCAGATAAATTCTGTCTCACTTGGGAGTTTTTTTTATTTTTTACCATCTTTATTGGAGTATAATTGCTTTACAATGTTGTGTTAGTTTCTTCTGTATAACAAAATGAATCAGCTATATGCATATGTTCACTTCGGAGATTTTAATACTTATCTAAAAGTTAGGTGGTTTTCATATTTTATTTGCCAATATTTACCATATAGTTTATGTGACACTTCTTCTCCTCCCCAAATACAAAATCCTGATATAAAAAGACTCATCTAGTTATAAAAGTATCCTTAGCCTCAGATATTTGACTCTGTCAGGAGTTCAGGATTCAGAAACTTCTCTTTAACAACAGCTGATGGCATTTTTAAACTGAGGACTTCATAACGAGAACATTTGTCGGGAATGACAAAATATATTCTATAATATCATTACCAAACACTTAGTGGAAGTGTTTATCTGCAGAAACATAACATTATATAGAGAGCTATAAACAAGGTGCTTCTTGCATTAACACCCATCTTATTTCACCAGGGAACTATTCACCATCTGAACTATTTGCTGATTTTCAGTGTTGCATTCCTGGTGGCCTCATTTAGCAAATCGCTGCCTCTGTGGTGGCTGGTTTACCCCAAACAGAGAACGCTCACATTTCCTTTTTGCAGGGTGCAGGTTCAGATTTTCTGCTTTCATCCTCACCACCTGTATACTAGTCCTAGCTACTGCTCTTCCTAATTTGCTCTTTGAAAAATGTTTGCAAAGTCAGGACTAAGATGATTTTGCACAGTGACAATTGCAGCTGCCTGTTATTACAAGTAAGTTTAATTCCTTATGCATATGTGACTTTGTAAAATACAGCAGCCATTTCCTGATTAAAGTCTTCCCAGTGATTCAGGTTTATTTTTTTAGTCCATGCTTATCTTAACTGTTTTATTATCACGTACTACCTCACTGAAGCCATCCAAAATTGTATTATTTAACCATCACTTATCTCATTTTTTAGGGACTATATACTTACAGTAGTGCTTACTGTAAATAAGCAGTAAGTATGAATGAATCAAATATAAATATGAAATATTTACTGATATGTGTGAGGGTGAATATTTTTATGTGTCTGTGTATCTCAGATAAGGAACAAATAAAAATAGAGTTTAAAAAATGTAAGTTAGAAAAGGAACATCTTCTCAGGTGTATCAGTTATCTTTTGCCGAATAACAAATCACCCCAAAATTTAGTGGCTTAAAACAATAATAAACATTTAATAATCACCGTTTCGTGAGTCAGAAATTTGGGAGTGAATTAATCAGGCAGTTTTCACTCAAGACCTCTCATGAGGTTACACTGAGGATGTGTAGCCCAAGTGCAGCGTCTGAAGGCTTTGCTGGGGCTGAAAGATCTGTTTCCTACATAGCTTATTCACAAGGCTAGCATGTTGGCACTGGAAATTAGTAGGAAGCTCAAGTTCTCTTCTGCTGGGGTTCCTACACATGTTGCTTGAATGTCCTCATGACATGGCAGCTTGCTTTTCTAAAAGCAGGAGATTCAAAAGAGATGAAGAAACAATCTTTTATGACCCAACCTTGGGACCCACTGTTATATCTGCCCTATTCTGTTCATGAGAAGGGTGTCGTTGAGTCCAGCCCACATTCAAGGGAATGGGAATGGGCTCTGCCTTTGGAAGGAAGTAGCATGAAAGAATTTGTGAACATATTTTAAAACTACCACATGATATTCCTGTAATTTTTAACTTTTATAATGCCCATATAGTCCACAAATTGGAGTCGATTGTCAGTAATTTTTTTTTTTTTTTTTTTTTTGGTCAGTCTTGAAATGTGATCAGAAGGCCACTGTGGGAGGCAAGCTTCTTCCAGGTACACAGAATGGCTTCAGGTTGGACAATATATGTGGGTTTTCCTGCTATGTGTTTCTGTAGTGGCTTCCCAGAGTGCTCGATGTATTTAATAAAATTAAATCCACTTATTGGCATGATATATAAAACAACCCAAGGCTTCCCTTCTCATTTGGCTAAGTGGCTGTTTTTTTAATAGAAAACAGAAACTTTACTAGGTCAGTGCTTTATATACATAGGTTTTGCATCTGGCTCACCTGAAGCTTTTTACAAATAAAAATTCCTGGCTACTAGCCCAGATCTACTACATCATAAATTCTGGAGAATGGAACCCTGAGACTTGTTATTGTTTTTAAAGCTCTAGGTGATTCTGACATAGCCAGTTATTATTAGAGCAGTATTTGGGAACTACTGCCGTACTTAGCCAAATCTATTTACCAACTAAAGTCACTTGTAAAGGATGACATCAAAAATAAATTGCTAACATTCATGATAATGTTATTTTGCTTTCAAAAATGCTTCTGTTTGGGTTTCTAGGCACTTTCCCCATACCAGCCCCCGACTGACTATGACTGTTTGATTCTGTAGCTACGTCCCCCCAAGGCAGTAACATGAGGGGTCGTCCCAGTGGTCAGGGCACTGGCCCAGAAATGCACTGTTCACGCTTTCCGAAGACAGTGACTCTCTTTTTGATTAGAGTTGTCCTCCTTTTACCCAAAGGTTTTCCATGCAACCAAGGGAGCATAACAATGACGTGAGGGCTTGGAAAGGAAATGTCTTCATTGATTTTTATTTCATGAATTGATGCCTCCATAAAAATGGCACAGGCTTGGTTTACAGTGTCAGTGTGTGGAACTGAGGGGAGGACTGTTAAAACCCATCCATTTTCCCAAAGTTTAAACCACC
This sequence comes from Delphinus delphis, assembly GCF_949987515.2. Lineage (NCBI taxonomy): Eukaryota > Metazoa > Chordata > Mammalia > Artiodactyla > Delphinidae > Delphinus > Delphinus delphis. The sequence continues at coordinate 29,703,853 of NC_082685.1, read as the reverse complement.
CTAATGAATTAATCCATAGATAATGGATTGAATTCAGTGCAATTACCCCAGTAAGTAAGGCTTGTTAAAAAGAGATAAGGTAGCACAGTGAAGAAAACAGCAATTTCCCCTATTACCTGGATTTCATCTGGGTACTGATAATTCAGTATATGTGTTTCCTTTGAAAGAGGGATGGTGGGGCCCCATTATCAATGTAGAAACCAGTGGGTATTACACTGTAAAAAAAAGAGGATAATTCTGACAACCAACCCTTTTCCCAACAACCTTAAGTTCCCCGAGATGTATAGTTGATGTAACCCACTAAATCTTTATAAATATAAGGTTTTGATTCCTCAAGACAGGAAGCTCATCCTTACTCCACCACTACCCCTTGGTACCTTACATTATCCTAGTTACATTGAGAGAGAGCCACATTATTTTGAATAGGCTGCTAAAAAGAAAGTATCTATAGGTATCACACAAAATAAAGATGATTACAAGAATGTCTTCTATGTGTAAAGAACTTTGCAGTTTAAAAGCAGTGTTACAGAATCACTCTCTATGTATCAGATTTCTGTGCCCAGGCATTAGAAGAAGTTTAACACACAACCCTGGGCCTCAAACGGCTGCCCTGTACAACTTGAAGCCTGCTTTATAGTGGCTCATCTGTATTTATCTTCCAGTTGTTACTTCTACCACTGTATTCAGGCTTTTGTTCCTCACTTTGTGTTTTCTTCAGAAAGCTCCTAAGTGACATTTCCTTCCCCATCTTACCTGCCATATGGATTGATTCCAAAGACTCTGTCATCTTCTCATGGCCCTACTCAAAAACCTAAGTTCTTGGTAGGGTTTATAGTGGTTTATCCCTCCATTATTTGTGGGACTGACCCAAGAGCTGCAGCTTAAGGCCCTTCCTGGTCTAGTTTTCCTTACATTTCCAACGTTCGATTACGTTACCTTCCCTCATGGTGTTCTGCATTGTATGCTCTTTCTTCTTTGTTTATGATCTGTCATTTCTCCTCCTGTGATGGTATTCTACCTCCTGAAAATATACTCTACATTCCAGTCAACACCTCCTTGTTCCTAAGACATCCTTCTCTTCCTCATACACACTGATTCCCTCCATCTCTGAGCTCCTATATCAGTGCGAAACAGCAAGGCATAGTATAAGGTGGCATAGAGAATGTAGGCTTGAGAATGAGCTGGCCTGGGTTTAAAGTCTGCCTCTATCAGCATTAGCAGATGCTAATTGTATGACCTTGGACAAATAACCTCTCTGGCTTGAGTTTCATCTATAAACAGAAGGTAATAACGCCTACTTTTTCGGAACATGACGGGGGTTACGTAAGGATAGAGAAAGCCTTTAGCACACTGTTACTATTGCTAACTTTCTATACGTGACCATTTACTCTTTTCCCTTGTATTACTCATTGAATTTTTAGCTGCGTATTGCTTGTGTTGTGTTCTAAATCTATTGTCAACCACCCAAAGGAGGCTCATGTCATTGGATCTTCACAGTTGAACCTGGCATAGAGCTTTGCATAAAGTACTGATAATGGATAATTATTGTAATTTATTAAACACTTAGTATAAGTGAAGTACTCTGCTATATTAACCCTCAAAACAATCTATGAAGTAAATCCTATTAGCATCACCATTTTCTACGTTAGAAAATTTGGGTCCAAGGTCGTATAGCACCAAAGTGGTAGAACAAGATGTTGAATCAGACCGAATGGTTTAGTGTTATATTTTTCACTTCTATAAGAATGAGAGAGAAAGAGAGATTGGAGACAAAGAGAGACCTAGGTTTGCATCCTGTTTACCACTTTCTAGATGTATGACTTTGGGTGAATTTCCTAATTTGTATAAGCCTCAGTCTCTTGATCTGTAAAATGAGGATATTAAAAGTATTTACCTCCTAGGGTTCTTGTGAGGATTAAATGAAATAACCCATGTTGAAGTACCTGGTGTGTTTTAAAGGTTCTATAAATATTAACTATTAATATTTAATCATTATACCCTTACAATCCATCCACTTATATCATATGCACATGCCTTGTTGGTACACACTTTTCAGTTGATTGGTATCACACCACAGCCTCTCTGGACAAAAACAGTTTCATCATAAGAAAAATCCAGGACTGAGCAAGTACATGAATGGACTTCACACTAGAACATAAACCAGGATGGTGTTTTCAGACTCTGAACACTTTCAAGGCTTACTGATGGGGTGATAATAACATTCCATGCTCACCTTTGCAGTGTCCAGTAAATACACACATCTGGTTTTCTCATTGTTATATAGAAAGTCAACTACATTAGGCAACAAAACTCTATGGGATTTGGGGAAATTATTGCACTTCTGGTGCCTTATGACACCACCCAGGGTGTGTTATAATCACCAAGAAATGCACTGCTTGTTACATCTTGTTGTAATTCAGTTTCTATGTAAAAATTTAAAAAGAAGAAGAAGAAGAAACGGGACAATACGTGGTGGTTTCAGTGACCATTGGTCTTGAAAAAAAATCTCAGATTAAAACCTCACCCTTCCCCAAACATTTATTGTTTAAAATAGAATCACCTTTTCTAGTATATATAAAGGCAAACTGGAGCAGTATTCTAGCAATGCAGTTCTAAGAGCGTCACTACTCAGAGGGGAAATTAGCAAGGCAAAAATATTAGACTCAGAGCTGCATCCCTGAGTAGCTTTTCTCTGCTGGGAAAACGCCAGGGTGGGACGCTGCCTCCAAGGCAAGATGATGAAGAAGATGAATCCTGTTTTTGATCCACCTGGGAAAGTGCTCCCCAGCGTCCTCCTGTAACCCCAACAGGGTTTTGGATCACTGACGGAGATTGCTGCTCTTTCATGGTACTTGTGGTTGTAATTGATTCATTCACTCATTCAACAGTTATTCGTGGAGCGCTTACTACGTGCCATGAACTCCTGCAGCTATTTGGGATATGAGATTGATGAAACACCTGCCCTCTTGTTGCCTGCCTTATTATATTTGGGAAATACAGTCAGTAAGCTTGGAAAGAAAGAAACACAGTAACTTCAGCAAGTGATTTGGGCTATGAAGAAAATACAATGAAATAATAGAATGGAGGATGACAAGAAAGGGGCCACTTCATAGAGGGCAGTCAGGGCGGGCCACGCTGAGGGTGTGACATTTGTGCTAAGGCTTGAACTATGATAAGGTGCCAGCTATGGAAAGATCCGGAGGGTCCCATGCAGAGGAAATAGCTACAGCAAAGGTCCTAAGACAGGACCCAGCTGGGTGTATCCAGAGATAGAAAGAAGTTGAACATGGCTATGGCTGAAGTATAGAGAGCAAAGAGGGAGGATAGAAGTTGATGGGGGTAGCAGCCAGATTATATATGGTCTTCTAGGCTCTGACATGGAGTTGGATGGAATTTATTACTACCCCTCCAGTGGGGAGTCTTTGAAGGCAGATATGAGCTAACTTTTATTGAATATTTACCATATGCCTACTACTATTCCAAGCACTTTGCACTATGTATTTAACCCTCACAACTAACTTGTGAAGTGTATATTCTAATGCCCATCTTACATGGGACAAGTATAATGCAGAGAGGTGAAACGATTGCCCAAGGCTAGTAATTAAGACCTAGAAACAGAACTCAAGTCTGTCTGACTCTTTAGCCCATGTAGCTCCACCTTGCCTCTCTACCCTAGCTAATTGCTGGATCAGTGGTATATATATTTGTTCAAAAGACATGGGTACCAATTAGGTTAAAGCTTGCATTAGTATTCACATTTTTAAAAAGAGGAAGCCAGTGTTGAGAGCAAAGAAATAAATTACTAATGGCAAAGTTTAAAACAAAGATGAGGGAAACTTTTTTTATTCTTTAAAGGGCCACATGACTTTCAGACATGCCTTTTATTTTCTTCTCCATCATTCCTATATTCCACCCACCATCAAGTTCTGATGAATTTACCTCCTATGTATCTCTCTCTCCTCTACTCTCCCTGTGCAGAGCTGCTACTCCATCCAAGTCACCATCAGCTCTCACCTGGATGCTCACTGGAGTGCCAGCTCTTCTCCCTAAGACCGCACAGCCCTGCCAATCACTTCTCTACCTTGCACTCAGATCAATCATTGAAAATTAGAAATTGGATTATTGTACCTGTGTTGGACCTTCTTAAATCACTCAGGAGGAGCTTCCCATTGTCATTAGAATAGAGACCAAATTGCTTAGCATGGTCTAGAAGGCCTGGCCCCTCCCTCCTCATAAGACTCACCTTAGTCTCTGAGCACCTGCCCAGGGACCTTCTTCCTTTTCTTTTGATTGGCATTTCTTCTTCCCAGTTTAGGTTTATCTCACTTTCTAAGGATGGTCTCCCTGCACCCCACCCCCTTAGCCTTTACCTATAAACTTCTACTCTGTTAGATTTTGCTTCAAACTTGGTTTCCTTAGAAAAGCCCTCCTGGACCCAACACCCCAGACTAGGTCAGGATGCCTCTCACACACTCTTTGGGCTTCTGTTTTATAACCCAGTTTATGGACTGTAATCATGTATTTATCCATCTGATTATTATCTGCTCCTCTCTTTTGATTATGGGCACTGTGAGGTCAGGAGATGGGTCAGTTTTGCTCATGTTGGACCCTCAGCACACCTACCGTGATGCCTGATATATAGAACACATTCAGCAAACACTTGAGCCTGGTAGCATGTTCACTGCCAGAGAAATGACTGTAAAGGGGTCTAACTCTGCCATCTCACTTCTACAATGATGAAGTGGGATTTTAAACAGTACAGTGTGGATGTTGCCTTACCCAGCCTCTCAGCTCCCAAGTTGGGGGGCCCTCTCAAAAAAGCTCTAGAAGCTCCCTATCAAGGAGAGTGAAATGGAAAGTCTCTGCTCTATACACACAATAGTAGCCCTACGGAGCACGACAGCATCTGTGCGGCAGGGCATCCTGCATCCAAGTATACCAGGTAACTCTGAAAGAAAAGAGGAAGCTTTTAGGGAAAATCATTCCGTATTCTTTGTGAATAAATTGGCCTGTTGCAAAATATGTGAAGACATATCAATGAAATAAAATGCCAAAGTGACACTGGAGTAGAGAATCAATAACTCTACTCAGCACTACATGTCGAATCAGCTTTTTAATACATATGTGTAAGGCAGCCACCCACCAGAGCCATACTGAAATCTACCCAGTTGAGAAAAATAAATCAATTATGAGTCCTGAAGTGATTAAGCTTTTTGCCCTTCACTTTCAAAGTAGTCCCTTTATTTTGTTTAGACTCAGTATAGGTGAGTGGTACACACACACGCGTATGAATGTAAGGTCAAGTATCTAGCATACTGCCTAGCACACTAAAAGTAGGCACTATACCCTGAGAAAACCATAATTCAAAAAGATTCATGTACCACAATGTTCATTGCAGCTCTATTTACAGTAGCCAGGACATGGAAGCAACCTATGTGTCCATCAACAGATGAATGGATAAAGAAGATGTGGCACATATATACAATGGAATATTACTCAGCCATAAAAAGAAATGAAATTGAGTTATTTGTAGTGAGGTGGATGGACCTAGAGTCTGTCATACAGAGTGAAGTAAGTCAGAAAGAGAAAAACAAATACCGTACGCTAACATATATATGGAATCTAAAAAAAAAAAAAGAAAATGGTTCTGAAGAACCTGGAAACAGGACAGGAATAAAGGCGTAGACGTAGAGAATGGACTTGAGGACACGGGGAGGGGGCAGGGTAAGCTGGGACGAAGTGAGAGAGTGGCGAGGACATATATACACTACCAGATGTAAAACATAGCTAGTGGGAAGCAGCCGCATAGCACAGGGAGATCAGCTTCGTGCTTTGTTACTACCTAGAGGGGTGGGATAGGGAGGGTGGGAGAGAGACGCAAGAGGAAGGGGATATGGGGATATATGTATAAGTATAGCTGATTGACTTTGTTATACAGCAGAAATAACACAACATTGTAAAGCAATTATACTCTAATAAAGATGTTTAAAAAATCAAGCTATTTTTATTCTACATATTAAAAAAAAATACTCCATGCAAGGAAATACCCTACTCTTGATCATACTGACAAAAAAACAAACAGAAGTTATGGCTTGACAAACATTTTATTGCTCGGAAGTGTGATTTCCCCTCCATTATCCTGTAACATTTTCTGAGGTAAAACTGACTGTTTATACATTGCAAGTAAGAGCTAGCGGAGGGTGAAACTGAGGCTGCTTGCAGGGTTTCCAGCTTGTTTAATAAAGGTCATCAGTGAAATAGCAAGTCTAGGAGGAAATCAAGGTTTAATTTGGGATATTTGGAGTTTGAGGTGTTGGTGATACACGTGTGAAGATGTCTCAAAGGTGATAGCTCGCTCAAGTTAGAAGTTTGAGCTGGAGTTTGAGGTGAGATCTAGCAGCATTTAATAAATACTCAGAAATATAAATTAAAAAGGTGATAATGCAGAAACCCAATATGCTCTCTAAGGAATTTCACAGTTTGTTTATCAGAGGTTTATCTCTGCTCAAAGAGTTTACACTCCTCTCAGGTTGACAAGATATACTTGTCAACACTTTTAAGTTCAAAAAGTTTTTTTTTTTTGCGGTACGCGGGCCTCTCACTGCTGTGGCCTCTCCCGTTGCGGAGCACAGGCTCCGGACGCGCAGCCTCAGCGGCCATGGCTCACGGGCCCAGCCGCTCCGCGCCATGCGGGATCCTCCCAGACCGGGGCACGAACCCGTGTCCCCTGCATCGGCAGGTGGACTCTCAACCACTGCGCCACCAGGGAAGCCCCAAAAAGTTTTTAGAAAGAAGAAATGTTTAGGGCTAGAATCGTTGGCAAAACCTTCCAGAAAAAAAAGTTAGGACTTGAACTGGCCCTTGAAAAATGAATGGAATTTGGAAAGTTCTTAGAAGACATTCAGGAATAACTGGAACAAATCAGTCAAAATACTCTTGAAAACACATGGCAAATGCAGGATTTAATCCTAGCAAATTAACTTCACAACATCAGGTAGAGTTTCATTTGAAGCTCTCCAAGTGTTAGCTGAAGGGATCTTTCTAAAGCAGAACTGAATTGGGGGTGCCAATCAACCTAAACAGTGTGTGGTTTAGCTTGGCTCCTGGGAATATAATTTCAGCAGCTTAGCTGTACTCCTCCTCTCCCTCCCTCTCTTCCTTGTTTTCTTCTTCCCTTGCTGCTTTCTTTCCCTCCATCTTTGCCCATGTATTAATTAACAACCTTGTATGGCTCAGGCACTGTACCTGTACCCTCCTATAGGTATAGTCATTCAAAAGAGAGGTTTGATTAATCAACAGAAATCCATCCCTGGAAACATACCTCAAAGAAAATAATAGATCATTTTGTAGTCCTGTCGTGAAAGGCAGTATTTTTATTATCAACAGCAATTTTGCTTTGGTTCATTGATCCAACCCCAAGAGAGACATTTCCTCCAGTTATAAGGAATGGTTGGGCTTTTCCTGAGCAACTGGTTTGTTTCTGTATTATGAACACCACGGGTGTTGTAACTGCCTGGGCTTCCTCTTTGAGCTGGTTGCTAGAAAACTTGGGCTTGGAAACAAATTTTGGCTCAGATGTCCTGAATCACAAATGCCAAGGTTGGGACATGGGATTCAAAAAGCTCAACAAGTAATTCTGATGATCCAAGAAGTTTGAAAAGCTTGGCTTTTGTTTCTGTTTGTAAGACACTTATAGTTTATAATGAATATTTGGCCAATGATTGCATTTCCATATAGCCCCAGGAAGTACATCCAGATTCCTGCTACAAGCAAGGCATTCTGCCGATATTTGGCTTAGACTTTGAAAATAACTTAAATGTTAAAATCCCACGAAGTTGGAGAAAATGTCTCGAAAGTTAGAAATTCTTTTTTTTTGTTTTTTTTTCAGTCTCAATAGGTGCTTAAAAGTATTAGGGTTAATTATTCATTTGATTATTATTATAGAGTACATAGAAGAAGCTTCACCAATGTCTGAGGAACTCAGCTGAATTTTTTTTAAGGGAGACACAAAAATGTTAAATGACTTGATCAAGGTCATCCAAGTACTTAGTCCCAGAATCACCTCTCGTAGCAGCACCCACATCTTTTGATTCATAGTCCAACGTTCTCTCTGCAGTCTCAGCTTCATAAAGAAAATTGATGGCTCTGTAAATAAAATACTTTTCCCATGTACTTAACTTTAAGCAATCCCACCCGAATCCCCTACGTTCCCCAACTTACTCAGCCTGGAAGGAACTGTTAAACAAACCTCCAATATATCGAAAGCCTCCCCAAAGCATTCATTTGTCCTTGAAAACTACTTTCTCTTTTTTTTTTTTTTTTCTGCAGTCCAAGAGATGAGCACCAAAAACAAATTTCTATGAAATTAACTAAAAGATTTGGGCATTGATTTTAGATCCATTGTTAAGTGGATTGTTAAGTCCATTGTTAAGTCCATTGTTAAGTTTCAGCAAATCAGAATATTATCAGATGCTGACATGTTGAAGATTTCCCAATTGGGAAATCCCATATTTTGAAATATTGTCATTGTCTTTGTCTAGAGCAATGTTTCTCAAATGTGGTACAGGAAGGAGCTATTGAACTTCTTTTCATTTATTTTGTGTATCCTTGAAAATGTTGTGTACATTTAATAATGTGTAATATAGCTTATGTAATAGAGAAGTATATGTTTTATAAATAAGTATACATATAATGTGAGTTTGTGCCTTTTTAAAAAAAACTTATATGAACACAGGAGTCAAAATAGGTTTCAGACCACTGATAGAGGTCTGAAAACTAATTTTTCTATTGTTTCTATCCCAGGTCACTTAGAGAAACAAATCACCATTCCCTCCCTCCCCGACTTTCTCCCTCTTTCTTTCTTTCTTCCTGTGTTCCTTCCTTTCTTCTTTCCTTCCCTACTTTTTCTTTTTCTCCTAAGAACGTTCTCTAAGTACCTATCTGTATTCTCTGTAGATCAAATCACCAATCACATGGGATGCTCAAAGAATTTCAGCCATTCTCCAAACTCAGTAGTTCTATCAGCACTTTATCTCAAAATATGTTCTGAAATATCAGAGAATTTCCCTAAGTATAAGAATTCTGACTATTATTAAATTATTAATACAATTTTTGGGGGTGATCACACACTCAAGTTTAAATACATGGCAAGAAACGTATGAGGAAGAGGTTTTTTTTTTCTTCATTGACCAGTTATTTTGATGTATGTTTCAGCCTACATTTTCTAAAAAGCCTGCTTAATGATTTTTAAAATGTTTAATTCACCTTCTCACAAGAGGATTTCCACATATTTAAATCTCTTTTTCGTTAAAGAAATAAATAAATCTTTTAGATGATTGTGGAAAATTCTAAGTATACAATAATTAGATTTAAGAGGATTCTCTCAGAGACGCAATTTAAAAATTCTAAATGCATGATACACACTTCTGTGAAAAGCATAATAATCACCTATACAATTAGCAAAATGATTCTCTTGAGTTCAAGAATGTAAATTGGTGAGTGGCTATCTGCATTAATCAGATAATTTCCATGTTTTACTTTGGGATGTAGACTTTTAAAAATATTGCTTTGTGGATTTTATCTTAATAAGTCATTGAAATGGAAGGAAAAGGTTGATTTAATCCATGCTTCAGTAGCTTAATAGTCATCTGATTTTTGAGGGGTTTAGCACTGTGCCTCAGGCAAACGTGGAGGAGAGGAAGAAGTCCATCCAGAAGCTTCTCAGATTAGTTTGTTCATTCATTTCATTCATTCGTTCACTTAATGTTTAAGGAATGCTTATTCTGCATCACAGCCTCATGTGTGAGTGCAGACTCATGCATTAGCTGTGATTGCTGATTTATAGAGCATCAACCTAAAATGGTAGGCTGACATTTGACATGAGAAAAGAAATAAGTATATCATATCAGATTTATTGTTACTTAGAATTTATTTTTATAATATTTTAGTTGCATTTGATAATAAGATAACCACCGCTTCTTGAATTATGTTTGAGATAATGTGGTAGGCACTTTAGACTTATTGTAATGCTTTCAACTCCCCTGCAAGGTTGGCATTATAGCAGAGCATAGGAGTTGAGAGACTGAACTCTGAAGCCACATTGACTGGGTCCAAACTTTGACTCAGCTCTCGTTACATATGAGTGAACCAGAATGAGTTCTTTGGTCTCTCATTGCCTCTGTTGCTCTGTGCAAAATGAAGAAAACAAAATCACCAATGTCATAGAGCTATCGTAAAGATTAAATGAAATGATAATATACATAGAACTTAGAACAGTGAAGTTAGAGCAAAGAATTTAGAGCAGTGTGTTTACTCTCACTATGATTGTTGCTGTTTCCATTTTAATTGATGAGAAATAATGTATTAGTATTAAAAACAGAGTTTATTTACCTGTTGATTTTGCCTGGGATACAGTGAGGCAAGACTTTTCACAGGAAGAGAGGCTGATTTGGTCCTTGAAGGTTGTGTGGGATTTCAGTTCAAATTAGGAAGTGCACTCCAGGAAGAAGGAATGAAATGAACATAGGCATGGATGTATATTAGTCCAGTGTAAATCTGAAGAAAAATTAGTAATTGGGGAGTCTGGAATGCAAGGTATATGACAAGGATAAAAAGACCAGGTTATAAAGGATTTTTAATATTGTGATTTGGTCTATATTGGCAGAATGTGTGTATGAATGCTCATGCATGCACAATGGAAAATTCAATGACTGTGAAAACACTTGGTTCTCAAGTTATTTTCTTTTTAAATTGCCCTCATTAGATAATCTTAGCACTTGTCAAAAGCTGATCTGAAAAGAAGGCTCAGAAACAAAGGAAACCACTTAGATACAAATAATCGCTTTATTTATGCTCAGTAACAGTGTAAGTCTGGACAGCAGCCATCAGTTAAATAGACCAAAAATTAGACTGAGATCAAAATTGCGAGCTCAGGCACAGTATTAATTTTCTGATTGATGATGAGTAAGAAGAAGCTGTTGGGCATAGCCTCAGCTGTATTTCAGGGCCCCTCTACATTTCTTCTAATTTATTAAGTATAATAAACGAGTCACCAAGGATGAAGGATTTGTTGTCAGCTGTAAGACACAGTGTGAAGGATGAAGCACTCCTGTCTTCTCCTGATAATCAGTTGATCTGTGAAATTAACAGGCATATAGATAGATTATTTAAAGATCAATTTAGCCAAGAATTGCTTTCAAATGAATATATCAGGCATCAAGCCTGTTTTCTGAGACCATTTTGTAAATTGGAATACATGTTATGTGCAACTTCTCATTTCAGGGCTCAGGCAGTTTCAATTCAGGAGGCTTTGCTCTTTCTAGAAAGTGTATGAAAATCAAAAATGAGCGGGTTCACTTCTTTATGTATAATGAGGAGATCTGTAGTTATTCTGTAAGTAATCTCCGAAAAGAGTTGCTAGAAAAATTCTCCTTGCTCACATTACTGGCACTGGGCTAACACTTCCCTCTTAAAAAATCTTTTCAGCATGAAAGTTTTGGAATTAAGTTCCTAATAAACTTCAAAAGTCCAACAGCTGTGAGTAATTATGATACAAGCATATCAATCCATGTGCAAACAGATTTACTTGGTAAGCTCCAATCCTCTTGCTAACCCTTCACTGCGATAATTAAGCACACTCTAATGAGTTTGTGAGCAATTTCCATATGATTTTCCCCCTAATTATTATTTGAGTTGCCCATGTTTATAATACTTAGTAATATCCTTAAAGTATCAGTGGTGAAGGCACAATTTTGGCTGGTGTATTAATTTGTATGTTCTCATTCATATGCTAAATAAATGAGGGAAAAACATCTATTTAAAGGTCAGAATTTTTAAATGGATTCTTACATGTGTGTATGTTCACTTTTATACACTTTATTCAGTACCCATAGAACCAGTGAGTCATTTTAGCCTAAATCAAGTCTTACCTTTCTCTCCTAAAAGACCTCCAAGTTCTTATGGTAGCCTTTAAGAATCAAAAAAGAACAAAATAATACATATAAAATAAAAGAATGTGTGGCATACAAAAAGGAAAAGAAAATCAAAAAGATATTTATTGCACTTTGCTGTACAGCAGAAATTAACACAACATGTAAATCAACTGTACTTGAATAAAATAAAATTTTAAAAAGCCAAATAGATCTTTTAAATTAAAAAAAAGATATTCATTGGACTGGACTGGTGTCAACAGCCTTTGCTGACATCTCACAGGGCTGGATGCAGCCTCATATCCTATTAGGTGCACGTCTCAGAAAATAAAGAGAGCTAGATAAATGCTGGTGGTATTATTACCTTATATTTTAAGAACATCTTATGATCATCTTAACTCCATGTTTTTTATGGAAACACCCCCACTAATGAAATTTTCAATAAATGTCACTCAAAAAAAAAAAAAAAAAAGACTCTAAATGATCTTAAGTAAGTGATCTGGCTCTGGGTACCATTCAAACTTTATTTCTTACCATTTGCTTTTTCTCCCGGCTCCAGAATACTGACCTTCTTCCTATTTCTCACTAAAGTCAAGCCAGTTTGGAAAATAATATAAAAAAGGATGTATATGTGTGTATAACGGAATCATTTTGCTGTACAGCAGAAATAAACACAACATTGTAAATTTCAATAGAAACTTCAATAGAAAATAATTAATTAATTAATTTTAAAAGCTAAGCTGGTTTATATCTTAGGATCTCTTGCATTTAGTACAGCCCTGCCTGGTATATGCTTTCTCCATCACTTTATGTAACTGGCTCCCTTTTTCCAAGGGTCCACTAAGATATCACTTCTGTGGGGAGACACTGGACTCTTAGTTACAGTGATGCTTTAATGATACAGTCATTCTCTACTGTCTTACCCAGTTTTATTTTCTTTTATTTTATCTTTAAATATCATCACTATTTTAAATAAGCTAGTTTGTGAACCTAGAATGTAAGCTTCATGACATGTCAGGTCTCTCACTCAGCTCTTTATTTTCAGGGCCTAAAACAATGCCTGGTGCATGATACAGTCTTAATAAAATACTCCTTTGGTGAACAATTAGATGAATAAATAAGATGGCACAGAAGGAATCTCAGCTATCTGGTCTACCCCTCATTGCATAGATGAGTAAACTGGAGTCTATTTCCATCCATGATTTGTCTCCAAGAGGACACAGCCTGTTAGAGTAGACCTAGGAGATTAAGGTCCCAAGTTTCCTAATTGCTGGCCCAATGCACCATCATTTTGCCAATTGCCTTTATTTTCATCTATCTGGTTGTGCCTGTTGAAACATATATTCACACACATGATATGTATTAACATTTAAAGATTTTGAATCAAAATCACACCAATTAAATCCTTTCTACAAGTGGACAAGTCACTTAACTGCCCAGGGCTTTGGCTATCTCGTCTACTATATAGGGATAGCTTATCTGTAATATAGTAACACATTATCTATGCCCAGTCAAGTGGTTGTGAGAACAAAGTAACAAAAAAAAATTGCAGAATGAATTGGTAAATGGAAAAATGTAGTTTGCAATGATAATAATCAAGACCCAGGTGGCACTTAATTAAATAATATAAAGCAGAACTTAATTCTTGGTATGTCTACTTTTGAATAGGTTCAGATACTGAAATTCCATAGAAATTATAAAATGTATTCTTACCTATCTACGAGAACAAAAGAAAGAAATAGAAAAAATAATTTCCCCAGATGCATCTTTCTTCTTTCTTTTGAAAGAACAAGTGGGTCTCACAAAGCTGTCCCCAAATCAGTATATCAGTGTTATCTGAAAACTTTTCCAAAGTACTATAAAATCTCTGGCAGACCTTAGACCTACTGAAGTAGATACCATAGGAGTCAGACAATCTGTGTTATATCAAGCCCTCCAGGGAATTTTGATGCACATTCAATTTGAGAACTTTTGCTATAAGTGATTTAATTAGGTACACATGATAACTTTCAGAATTCTAAGATCTAACTGTGTTAGTACATATTTTCATAGAAGTTCATCGTGAAACCCAAAAGTCAGATGTGCATCAAAGTGTGTCGCCTATTTATTTCCGTCACAGCAGACTCACAGAACCAAATAGATCATGGAGAGTAGATTCCCATAATGAGATAGGAGACCAATAATTTATCACCGACATCTCATGGACGATTGCAGGAGGAGGTCATTATAATTACAAAGACACTCCTGCCAATTAGGCAGTTCACTGGGGAAGTAAGGAATTTATTGGGATGGTTCAGAAAACAAACAAACAAGTGTTCTGGTTTTCTTGAAAAGATGGTCACTTTCTTTTCCTCCCAGAATTCTTGATCTTTCATCTCTCAAACAATCCTTTTGGAGTTGACAGGGGAGCAGAACTCCCCCGCCCTGCCCCGATAACAGTTTACTAAATATTATGAAGAGGGTAAAAGTTACTGAGCCTCAGACTCAATTTCAATCATGAAACAACTAGGTATTAAAATGAAATCTGTCCGCTTCACTTACTAGCCTGGTGAACCTGGGCTAGTTGGCTAAGTTTCCCTGAGCTTTGGCTTCCTCATCTGTGGAAAGGGGAGGATAAAGCCAGCCTCAGAGAGTTGTTACAAGGACTAAATAAAATAATATAGAGGGAGGACCCACCAGCATACCACCCATCAAGCCTGGCACAAAATGACACTCATTCACTGATGGCTTCTCCTTTGCCTGCTCTCTTTGGTAAAAAACCGCAAATGAGTCTTTTTCACACTCTACACCTCTTCTCTTTGTTTGCACCCCAGATTTCCAAAATGTCAGGTATTGAGGAAATGAGGACACAGCGACTGTGAGAAGAGAGACGCGATCTCAAAATACAGCAACTTAAGTGTCAGCAGAGATGGTACTTATAAAATGAGCTCCTTTCTGCTGAGACGACGGTACTCAGTTGACCAAAAGACTTAAGTAGCTCTCTCAAAGATCCATTAGACGTGCAAACAGACTCTTTTTCAATTCCCGTTCTTCATGCTCCCTGCATCTATATGTGTGTCTATACACACACACAGCCCTGCACACCAAATTGAGTCTATTGTAAGCTTGTATTATTATCATTCCCGTGAAGTACAGTACAAGTATCATAGTCGGGCTTCATGTCAAAAGATTTAAGATAGAAAAAAGCATGATAGAACCGTAAAAGGGTGGGACATACAGCATTGTTGAATGGTGGAGATACAGTGCTGAGACAAATTCGGGGAACTCAAAGAAGGGATCGAGGACTCATCTCCTTGATATCATTTGAGTTTGCATGTTAGGTTTGTGAATATTATGCATTGTATGGATGTAGCATGTGAGAAAGAGGTGCGGTGGGAGGGACAAGGTCTTCTTTAGAGGAGAGTGTTGGAAACCCCACTCCTACAAGTAAATCATGGGGTTTCATACAAGATTTGGCAATGCCATGGTGCTCGGTACATAAGCTTAAGTCATCAGGGTTCCCAAAGAAGATGTCCTAATGTATCACTGCAAAGTGAGATGTTACTCTTTGATGACATTAAGGCAAAACTTCCTCTCTCAAACATTCTGCCCTGCCATTAGTTTCAAATCATCTATGCATTAATTACAGCTTCCAGTTTATTTTTTTTCAACAGCTTTATTGAGGTATATTTTATTTACCATAAAATTGTCAGGCTTTATATCAGATTGTACACATGTGAGTGTATAATTCCATGACTTTTAGTAACTTTACTGAGATACCATCACCATAAGTAAATTTTAGGGTATTTTTGCTCCCACCCCTAATAAAATCCCTGCAGCCCATTTACAGTTAATCCTCATTCCCATGCCCAGCCCCCAGGTGACCACTTATCTACTTTCTGTCTCTATAAATTTGCCTTTTCTGGACATATCAATGGAATCGTACAATATATGGTCTCTTGTGTCTGGCTTGTTTCACTTGGCATAATCTTTGTGAGGTTCATCCAGGATCCAGCCTTTGTCAGTAGTTCATTCCTTTCTATCGCTGAATAATATACCAACAGCTTCTGTTAAACACTTTTTTAAAGGCTTATGTTTATATATTGATATGTATACAGAAACTGGAGGAAAGACTCATTTCCAATGAAGGGCAAAGTAGATCCAGATTCAGAATAGGGTTTTATTCTCTAGATCTCACAGAATGTGACTGATTATACTTTCTCATTTATTTGTCCCTCTTGTAAAGAAACTACCACATCAAGTATTGCACTTTTAAAAATATAATTTCCCAAGAAACTATTCAAACCAGAATGGTGAAAATATAACAGCAATTTCTGGCAAACTGTGTTTGGGAAAAAAAACAAAAAAACGCCAGGCATTCGTTTGGAGAGTGCTGTGATGCAAATACATGTTAAGTAATGTAATGGAGTTAAAAATTATCATAGTATTAAGATGAGTCATAGGAATCTGAAAATAAGTAGAAGATTCATTACTTTTAATATCTGAAAGTAAATTAATTCCGTATCTCATGGTTTCGTTGATCTCATTTTCTTTCATATTCTAATATCGTGTCAGAGAGATTGCTGCAATATTTACATATTGTCTTTGCTGCCTGCAATATAGTTACCCTCTCAGATTATCCACCTGGATCCATTTAATTTCATAATGGGTTTCTTTGGAAGTTGAGTTGTGGGACGTCATAAATGTTCAGGGAAAGCATGCCACTGTGGACTCAGAAATTATACAAAAAAAGCTTCCAGTACACATGCTAAATAAAAACGGGTCATATAAAGTTTATTAACAAAACAAATTAAACCAGCGTGGTAATGGATGTTTCACATGAAATTTCACATGAAATGTTCATGTGTTTCACATGAAATTCCTGGAGCAGCATTGATGGGCTTTGTCAACCTGAGCTTTGAATTCATGTTTTGCTCACATCACGTTTGCCTTTTTCTGTTTTCCCAGTTTCTCTTCTAAGTGGGGCAAAGGCTGTCTTCCTTTCTCTGGGATGGGAGAGGTCGGTCTTACCAAGTATAGTGTGGATTTCCAGACTCAAGCAATTCCAGAGGATTGTAAAAGGGTCAGGAGGTGGGTCTGAGTTGCCCAAACAATAATAGTGAGGGTGGAGTTATGCACTCAATAAATGGAAACTACTGTTAGGTATGTGTAGTGTAGATGTTGGGAAGATTCAATAAGATAAATGCCTTATGATGTAGCTTCTATCATTATTCCATTTGGCAGATGAAGAAACTGAGGCTCAAGGAGGTTAAGAAATGTGTAGAAAATCACTAAGTTAGTGTCACTTTATGCTAAATAGTTTCCCAAAGACCTGCCCCTCCCCACCCCTCTGGCTCCTCAGCTACATTAACATGTCAAAGGACCTCTAAGGTCTCCGTTTATTAATCTAAAGAATGAGAGGTTCATTCTACACAAGCGTCCTTTTCTTGAGCAGAATCACATTTTCATTTTCCTAATCTTTTAAAATGACAGATTTATGGCTGGGGTGAGGGAGGAATCAGTGTCAATTGCTCGTTGGGATAGAAAGTGGTGTCAGCAGCGAGGAAAAAGCAATGTCTAAACATGGAGGAAGGGTGGGGAAGAAAGATGGTGGTGATGACCAACAAAGCAGGGGACTAGGGCTATTGTAGTTGCCACAGGAAGTCGTTAACAAGCACCAATCAAATCAAGCCTGTCAGTCAACCAGAAAATCCCCCTCAATCTCTGAAGCTTCTCTGATGCTCTTCACAGGGAAACTTGTGTGTTCTTTTTCTTTTGTCAGAGACATGTAATTTAGAAAGCAGAGATTTTTTTTTTTTTTAGGTAAACAAGAAAGAGTAAAAGGAAATAAACAATGAAGCTTTTAAAAATGCTTTCATAATCCCTTCAGTGGATGTTATCCAGTAAATAAGTTTCACAGTATGTTATCAATGTTAGTTTAGAGAAAGAAAGTTCAAAAAGTTAAGCTTTGATATCTTTATCTTTTCACAAAGTTTATTCCTGAAGGAGCTATATGTAAAAAGAAAAACAAAAACAAAACAGAACAAAAAAGAATATATATTACCACAACAAGAAAAAAATCCTTTCCTGTATTCATTCCAAGTAATGGGTTTCACCTCATAGCTATTCTTTTCTGCAAAAGGTTGATGTTGGTATCCTTGGGTATTATTTTCTGATGGTATCAGGGCATAGTGGGTCATTATCGAAGAGCTGGCTTATTTCTGGAAGATGTTATTAAATGTTGTGGAGGTACGGTTATTTCCATTAAAATGCCAAAAGAAAGGAAAAATGTGGAAATACTAAGGGTAGTTCTGAGGAAACCAAGCTGCACCTTAGAAAATGAGACACTGGTGTTAAAACTTATAGTTGTTTTAGAGGTTAGCCTGCTCCATTCAGCTACACAAAGGCTGAGACAGGAGACACAAACTCAGGTATGTACTAGAACGAAACAGGTTACATAAATGAGTGAACCAGGCTGATTGGTGATAGAGACATGGGAGCATTAAAAACATTCCATATTTCCCCTCATCCTGTGATAAAAAAATAATAGCACAAGTGCAAAGTTAAAAAGTAACAGATATTCAACCCCAGTGTCAAGGCAGATAATTTGGAGAGGAAAGACATTGGCAAGCCAGATGGCTTATGAAGGGCACAGCTGTAATTCAACTCAAGCCAATTTTTCCTTCCATATTTTGAAAATCTGGGTCAAAATCCAGAGGAGGATAAGGGTTGCATGTAGCTGAAGGGAGAGAAAGGAGCAACTGAGAAGTCCTTTCATGCCTGCATAGGATGTAGAGATATGAGACAATTTCTCAGCTTTATTTATGTCTTGGAGGAAATGTGGCGCTCTCAAAGAGTTCCAGGAGTGGGATGTGATCATATAAAAAGTGGGATGTTGACAAATTAACCTGACAGTGCTTTGTTCAGTGGTTTCAAATATGGAAACCAGTCCTGAGACGTTTACAGAAGAGTCGTAGGGACTGGAATTAGCATAGTAACATTGGAAATTACCACACCGATGGGAAGTTGGTAGAGCTGACAGATCTAGGATGAAGGTTAATGTCCAAGAAGGTATAGTTGTTGACACAGACTCTCAAGAAAGATATTGGTGCTACTGACAGCATCCGACCATAAGGAAAGGAGCATGTTTTGAAGGGAAGATGCTGAGATACCAAGTTATTTCACGTGGGCAGGCATTCCCAAGGACAGGAACAGGAAATAGAAATGCACATCTGCCTGTAAGTGCCCTCTGGTCTGATCCCCTCCTGTAGGAAGTGCTTCTAGGTTCAGTTTTAGATCTTTAGACCTAAGATACTGGCAGAAGCCTTCCCAGTTTAGAAACTTGGGCCCTATCCTGACTTCTCCTCTCATTTTTCTCCTATATTCAATCCTTGGGTACATTTTGACTGCAAGTCACCCTGAAATTTGTTTCAACTTCACAAAATCTGTAAAAAGCTTTGGCTAGAGCTAGTCTCTATCCAAAAAGCAATCCCCAGGATCTGCTTGGGTGCGTCCATATGTATACATACCTCTGTAGAAAACCACAGAAACTAACCAGTGGTATGAATGAAAGCAAAGGGAACCAAACTAGTCAAGTGCATTTCAGAATGTCGTACAAAAATGCCTTAGTAAATGTATTACAGACGATGGCCCATTCTCACAGAGACTGACCAGCTGTTACAGGCTTCTGCCCAGCACCTGGCTTAGACAAATTATTTAAAACCAGTGTGCAATACTCTTTCCTCTCATATTATAATAAGTACACACACACACACACACACACACACACACACCCGCAGTGTTTAAACAAATGTAGTAATTAGGAATTCTACTGTTTGGTGATATGCAGAAAAATGGGTTTAACATTTGTTTATCATATACTGTGTGCAGGCATTGCCCAGTTTTTCTTTACCGTGGTGACCCTGTTTTGGAATCCGTCCCAGTGATGGGGACAACAGGACTGAGTATTAGAAACCTAGACCATCCTAGAAAATCTGGACCATATGGTCGCATACCTGTACCTTCCTCTTTTTCTCCTCACAGAGCTTGAAAATTCCAGCAAGTGATTTGGAAGTCTGTTTGATGTTGGTCTCTAGTGAGAAACAATGCGACTGTTCACTTACTGCAATCGGATGGATACCTGTCTGGGAAAGAGGGCGGAGGGTGGAAGGGGTGCTGGGGGACCCCTCACCACAGGCTTTGATCTTCCTTGACTCCTCCTGGGATAGCTCACCTTTTGATGTTGGGAATCAGTTAATTACTAGCCGAAATTGGTTTGAGGGACTAGGAAACAGTCTGAAGGCTCTGTTCTCAAACTGCCTGTACTTTGATCTGAGGAACTTTAGGGCAACCTTCCGGGGCATCTCAGGCAAATGAAAAGGGCTCAGTCCACGGCCCTGATTTTGATCCTCTTGTTCTACTGTAGTACCATCCTGATTTAGCAGACCTCTTCTCCTTCAGAGCCCTTGTGGTTTCAATGGTAGGAAAATGATGACTTTTAGCAGCAATTGTTAAGCATCTTTTGTACTGCAGAGAGCACACAACTTGATAATTCCCTCCTTAGATCTTAATTTGAAACTCCTATCTCTCTTTTTGTCTGTATCTCTTGGTAAACACCACCTTGAATAGCTCTTGCAACAAAAGGACTGAATATTAGAAACCTAGACCTTGATTTGTAAGACAGTGTATTAAATTAATGGGTTGGGAGTCAGATTTCTTGCCCTTTCCTTTGTTGATACAAGTTAACATCCTCCAGGTTGACCTGAAAGGCTGAGAAATGCTCTGGGGTTTGATGGGCAGGTGGTGCTGGAGAACCCAGCTCTCCTTTCTCTTCCAAACAAGGCAACACAAGCTGGCACCTTGCCTAGTAATCCAATTCTCCTAATGAACGCGTCTCCCTAGTCTGAGGCCCTTGCATTGTGACCATGCCACAGGGCTGACAAAGAGATAATTTTCAGTGCTCAGAAAAAAAAAAACAAAAAACAAAACACATGCAGAAACCTTCTGAGAGTGTGTTTTGTTCTTATGTCATGGCCCATTATGGCATTTTCATTTGAACTGCATCTGAAACCCATTTAAAGAGGTGGACTGTTCCCTTGGAAAACACAGACAGGAGCCATCTGGGTGTGTCTTAGAGGAGCCTGTTTGTTACCCTGGCTGTCATTATCAGACCTTAAGGGTACTAACATTGTATTAAGTATCTAAGCAAACGTAATATATTTGATTCTCCTGTATATTAATCCCTTGTCCTTATATAAGTAGTAGATTCATATCACAGTATCTCAGGCAACAGAATACCGTTCAGTATTCAAAGATAAAATATGCATTCCTACGCATGGGCATTTTCTAGTTTTTCAAATGGAAATTAAGCCATGCAGATAAACCACACATACGTGGAGACTCTGGGATTACTCCTTTAGCAGAATGATGGATGAGGTGTTTTTTGTTTTGTTTTTTTCTTTATTCTCACCCCCATCATGGGAGGCGGCCCATACTTCAAAGAGTTTTAGAACTTTCTGACCTTCTGTAAGTAATAACGAAAGTCCCCAAGGCCAGAGAAATGAAACCACAGGGTCTTTTTCCGTAAAATAAATTATGTTCCCTCATCTCAATATCTATACCCTTCTGTGAGAAGCAGGTTTCCCAACTGAAAGACTTTCCACATTGCTTTGACTTTCCCCGCTGTGGTCCCTTCCTCATTTAGCAAACTTCGTTCTATATGCATAATTGGGAATTAATTTTCTAATTAGGTTCTTCACATTTATGAAGTTGTTTGATGGGGTGTCTGTTCTTATAACATGGCCTAAAGGCTAAAGTAGCGGTAATAATTCTTTTTTCTGGCTTTGCCCCTAATTCAGCTAAGGTTCCTAGGAAATACATTTAACTTTTATGAGTTCCTGGTAATACATCTTTAATGCTGATCTACCTTTGAAAGGTTGTTAGGAGTGTGCTCACTGAAGCCTTTAAGACTCATTACAATACAGTTGGTTTTATCTGTGATAGCTGCCCAAACAAAATGAAGCCATTTCTTCTGCAACAAGAAGGATATTTAGAAAACCAAGAGCAACAACAATTACAGAAAGAAAAACCAGATGATGATGCTGGGAGGCAAAATAACATTGAACTGACCCTTGGCTCAGGTATGAGCTGTAAGGGTCTTCATCTGAATTCTCTGTGATTTGCTGCAGTGGTTCCACGGGTAGAGAAATTGACACTCTATGGTTCCACCACCCTCTGATCCATGAAGTATATACAAAACCATCTAAATTGTCTTTTTGCTCGCTCACCATTAGAGTTGGAAGTAAAACAGAAATCCTTGTGTCACAATTTTTTCATGTAGCAAAGAAGATCATGTTACTTACTATTATGGGTACAAAATAGCATGTTTATGAGAACAAGGGGGCATCGAAATCGTACAATAACAAAAGGGCATCCTCATTTCATAGGATATCAGTGTCATTAACCCTACACGAAATTTGGCTCAAAAAAAATGGATACTCCTCAGTATTCTCCAAATAAGAACCACCTCTCACATAATTTCCTTTGCACATCAATATTTTCATTTGCGTTTGCACATTTGCATGTATGTCAGGGCCAAGCAAAAACAAAGTGTAACACTGGATATGTGATGGTTTTAATGGTAGGTGATACTCAAGCCTCAGAAAAAAATATTTTTCTTACCCCAGACCAATTTCACTCTTTATCATCTGAGTTACCTTCTAAGTCCCTGTATCTTCTGAACTCATGACATTCCTCTATAAAAGTTCCCACTTTACAGCTGCAGCTGTAACTCTCAAGATCCAGTTAAGTTTCAGCATAGAAAAAGCCATATGATAGAATGGGAAAATCGCTCTACCCCAGGGACTCAGGAGGCCTGGTCGCTGTGCCCACGTCTAATACTGAGTTTCTGTTGTGATGTTGGACAAGTTATCTCAGCTGTTTGTTCCAGTAAAGGTCAAACAAAGAGGTCCTTTCTATTCTGAATGCATTTGGCTTCCAACATTTTATCCATGTCTTACCCAAAGAAATCTCAGTCAGTCCAACTTTCTGAAAAATTATCCTGAACCTACCAGATGCAAGGATAGCATAGTGGTTAAGAGTAGAGGATGCAGGCACTGCCTTTGAGTGGCATCATTGCCTCTTCTCCCCAGCTACTCAATTATCTCAGCCTCAATTCTGCAGCTGTAACACGGACTAAAGATCCTCTTTCACTGATCCTTTTCTGTTCCCTTGCTGTCTCGTCCCCCTCCTTTCACTGCTAAATGGTAGAATTTTGTTCTGATTTGTTCTGTTTTGTTTTAAAGATCTAGAAAAAGGACTAGGAGGAGGACTTTGATCAACCGGCCTAGATTAAGAGTGAGGAATCAAGGATTATGTATCTAACTCAGACTAGCAATTGCCTGACCTTAATTTTACTGGCTATATAACACCCAAAGTCTTCTTTTTAAAATTTAAATCAAAACACACCCTCCTGTTGTTTAGATGCCATCCATGGTTCCTCACTGCACCGTATTTAGAATAAAGTCCAAACTCTACCATATTTATCGTTAATATTTGACCTCGGACCCCTTCTTTTCTTTTTCATCCTCTTCACCACTTACATCCTCTTCCACAACTTCAGTCTCCTCCTTCTCATCTTCCTCCTTCAGAAGGAGACGTCTCTAGCCCCAAATTTGTGCTGAGTTCATACCTGCATTTCTAACAGCTAGCATAATTTATCCGCCTTGAATTCTGGTCAGCGTGTCCGAGTTGTCATTCATCCTCTCCTTCCCCAGACGACCAAGCAGCCATGGCTTCTGACTTCCGTTAATGGCACCTCTGTTGTTACAGGCAGCCAGACTCACGATCTCATTCCTTTTGATCCCTCCCCATCTCTCTCTCCCTTTCACTGCTTACCAGCTTTTCTATTTATACCATTATTTGGACTTTCCCTTTCCTGTTGCCATTATTATTACTCACATCGGGTCCTCATCCTCAGGAATACTGCAGTAGTATCTCAGGGCCTGAAATAGTGAAATAGCCTCCCAACAGGTCATCCAACTTCTTCCTTTTTTTTCTCTTTCACTTCAGGTTATAAAACTGTAAGACTAATTTATGTCCTGGGGTACAGCTCTGAACGTTTCATTGTCCGTGCTCCCAAACATTTGTGAGCCGTATAGTAGAGTCTAAACTCTTTAGCCTGACTTTCAAAGTCCTGTACAGTATGACCCTGACTACTTTTCTAGGCCAGTTTTCTGCTTTTTGTTTATTATTCTATTTATTCATCCCTTTATTTTTTCAACAAATATTTGATTAAGAACCGAAAGTATGCAAGACCCCAGAGATACAACAATACAAATGTGAAACTTTCAGTCTAATGGAAGAGAAAAGCCAAACATATACACACACACACACACACACACACACTCACACAAGTAGTATAATAGAAACAAAGAATATGATAAAAAAGTAACAGGGAAGTAACTCTATACATTTAAGTAACTTAAATATATCTAATACTTGACCTAAGTTGAGTAGTTTAGTAATTCTGAATACTGCTTAGTATTTTCTGCCCAATTTTCTTTGCTTATGTGCCCTTTTCTCAGAATGTCCTTGTCTCTAATAGTCAATATCTGATCCACATTTAAAGGCATATTTATTGAGGCTTAATTTTTTTGCCTCCTCATTGTTACTTTCTCTCACTCCACCCCTTCCAAGCCCTCAATCCAGCCTTTGGGCCAGAGGTGGGTCATGTGACCTCAGACTCAGCCAATCAGCTGAGCTACATCTCCCTGCTCAGAGGAGTTGGTTCTGAAATGGCATGTGACTTAAGCTACGCAGACAGCTAATCTGAGGACTTTTGAAGAAACCACTGGGAAGCAGTCTTCATTTATTCCTGTTGGATTTGAACCTGAGAGGATAGAAGATTTAGAGTTACCAGAGCCACCTTGTCTTTTGGAGAATGGAGTCAACTCAGAAGGAGATAGGGAAAAAGAAACCCATTCTTGGTAAGGTCTTGGGAGGTCCCCAAATCAAATCGCAGCACACCCTTGGAATTGTTAGTTACATAAACCAATCATTTTCCCTTTTGCTTAAGTCAGAGTGGTGTTTTCTAAAAGAGAAAAAAAAACTACCATCAACCGATCTCAAATACTACTCCTTTCACTGAACCTTTATTGGTGTTCCCAATTCAATACAATGTCTCTCTACCATCAGTCATTTTGTATCTCAACTCTGGTACATATTTTATCATCCTTATTTTAGAGTCCTTTGTGAACTTGTCCCCTACCAGATTTGAATGGAAGAGCTCTTGATTGGTCTGGCAAACAGGACCTGGACTAAGGTTTGGTAAGTTGCCTCAGGTACAACATTTAAGGAAGCACTCACTCTCAGGCGTTAACTCTGCACTCCCACGAGAGGAGAGAGTGAGTGCCTCCTTAAATTTTGCTCCCTATGCATCGCTCACCTCACTCTAGTTCTGATTCTGCTAACAGAGTAACTACTCAATAAGTTTTTGGCAAATTCAAGAGAATTCCACATTTTGCATGAGATTGGGAATTATCCAGCATTGCATTTTTTAGCATTATACTCATTTGGCAAGCCTGATCCACTTTTTTTTAACCTTTACCTCTTCGTCATGAAGTCATTTGTCAATATACAACAATTATAGGGATGGTTTGTTGATGACATGACTCAAGAAACCTCTAAATAATATTTCCCAGCAAGGAGGTGAAGTAATAACTCTACTAAGAGACACATTCAGAAATAACATAGAATAGGGAATAGAGGATTGAATGTTCACTCATTTACTTGTATTTTCATAGTTCAGTGTCTGTTGTGGAGCCAGAATTATACAACTCATTATCTAGGTCAATCTCGTGAGCCATCTTGTCAGCACAGATGTGCTACTTTTTACACTAGAATTCTCAGTGGTAAAGCTGCTTCCAAGCTGACACCTATTATTAATAAAAGTGTTAAATAAATAAATTAGAGAAACAATGAAATCAGTGAAGTCTGTACAATAAGCACAAGAAGCTATAAATATTGTAGCTTCATTTTATATGAAATTTTGTTAGTTATTTAAAAAACTGTGGGAGATCAGTAGTCACTTTGTGTTTGTGCTGGTGTTGGTTTATTGGTTGTAAGCAGCAGAAACTGACTCCAAATAAAGAAAATGTTTCAGAAAGGAATATCAGATCGAATAAACAGGTTCCAAAGGAAAACATTGGAACAGGCTGGAAGCAAGACAGCTCCAGAGCTAGATAACAAGAACATACATCTGTCGTCTCATTAAGCACAAACAGGACGAATCTACACCAACAATTTCCCTCACATGGTTCTACTCAATTTTTGTCTTTGCATTATTTTACTCAAGACTTATTCCTAGGACAGTGGGATCATTTCCTGGTTGTGATCATACATCTTCCCCTCGACCAAGAGAAAGCAAGGCATTCTCTTGAAAAGTTCTACCAACACTATACACAAACAACAGGTGTCCATTACTTTGGTACAGTTAGAATCTGAAAACCTTCCCTGTCCTACTTTACACATACTCTGGGCGAATTGCCAATCTGTGTTCAGCATGAGCAAAATCACTTTATCATGATACTTTACTGTAGCAGTCACATCACATTGGCTCAGATTTCAAAAGCACAGAGCTGCGTCCATAGGCATGTGGGTGAATTTGGTAGGGGAAAAAAAAAAAAAAAAAAGATTTGGTGTTGCTGTGTTTTAGTTCAACTGTTTGGCTCCTCGAGGTATATGCTGCCATCTATTAGTACATGAATTGGACTAATCTCTCTGTGAGCTGTGTTGAAATGCTTTTGCCAATAGATATGGGGAGTGAGAATGTCCAAGACACAGATTTTTAAATCCCCAATTCTGTCCCAGACTAGCCCTTTTCCCCCTGGTGGATGCTTAGAAAATGTGTGCACAATCCAGATAAGCTAGATACAAGGACACTATTATTAATTTGGGCATTGACCCCAGTTACCAACGTGGAACTCCAGTGATGTGGGCTGGAGCGTATAGAAGACTCTTTTGTCTGGGTTTATTAGGGCTAAGTAGCCTGGAACTAATACACGCTGAAAGTCTTGTTTTTCTACTTTTCTGGAATTACAAACCTGATCTTACTCTCAAATTCAAGGCAAGTCCAATGCAGGTTTTTGTCCTTCCCATAGGATAACAAAGGCAAAGCCAAAAGAGCGTAAGATTTGGTCCCAGTGCCTAGAGTTCAGCCTCTCCACGCTACCCAAGTCAGGCCTTTGCAGTGATTCAGAGCTTCCCCCCAAGATAGCTGCATCTAAGCCCCACTGAAAGACCGACTATAAGGAGAGGAACCAGCGCCAGCTTCATGGGCTTGTGATCTGTGTAGTTGTCCTGTACTCAGAAGAACTTCACACACTTGGTTTAATATACTGCAGTCCTCTGTTGAAGTTGTTAATAACTCGAACAAAAGGCTTGTATTTTCATTCTGCTCTAGGCCTTGCGTATTTTACAGCTGATGCTGAGAAAGACAGAAACGAAGGAAGCCAGAGTAGCTTACAAGTGGGCGCACCTAGGCCACAAGGTGCCACACCTTTTAATGTCTTTAAACAAATGTCATCTCTTGACACACTAGCCAGGTACAAAATGCTAGAATTTGAGCAATCCATATGTAACACACTTTCTTCTTAGGAAGGGCAGCAAAGGTAGGGGACAGGTGAAAATGATGAAGAAGAACCATAGTGTTCCCACTACTAGAAGCCAGCGCTCAGCCCGCAGTCTTTGGAACTAGACCTCAGACGTGTTGATTTATCCAATACAGATCACTTTTCTGAAACATAAAATATTTTGACAGGTAGGGCATGAGAGAAATGCATGAAGGTGGTCAAAAGGTACAAACTTCCAGTTATAAAACAAATAATTCCTGGAATGTAATGTACAGTCTGGTGACCATAGTTAATACTACTGTATTGCATGTTTGAAAGTTGCTAAGAGAATAGATCTTTAAAGTCCTCATCACAAGAGAAAAAAACTGTAACTGTATGTGGTGATGGATGTTAACTAGACTTATCGTGGTGATCATTTCACAATATACAAATATATTAAATCATTATGTTATACACCTGAAACTAATATATTGTTAAATGTCAATTATATCTCAAATATATGTGTGTGTGTGTGTGTGTGTGTGTGTGTGTGTGTATTTGAAATTGGTTGTTCTCCAAGGGTGAATATGAACTCCTTGGATGAATTGGCTTTGCTGTTTTTAAAAAATATATTCTGTTTTTAATTTATTCAACCATTTGCTATATGAAGCCTGCAGAGCACTTTGCTAGGTTCAAGAGAAAATACAGCATTCTATCAGTCATTGAAGGTTGACTTAAAATATAGTTAAGTACAGAATGCTGCATCTCCTAGTAGAATAGTGTTCTGTTAAAGCCAGATATTGGAACATGTTATTCATGTTTAAAATCCTTCAATCTATTCTCATTGTAGAAAGTTGAATAAAAATGAAATTCCTGAATAAGGTCCACTCATATTTAGCTCTTGGTATAAATATCACTTGCTAAGAGAAGCCTTCCTTGTCTTTCCAAATCAAATCAGGACTCTTGATGTGCTCTCTTAGGGCATCTGTTGTTCAACATAATATTTTTCATAATTAAAAAAATTATTTTTATTGAAGCATGGTTGATTTTCAATGTTGTGTTAGTTTCAGGTGTACAGCAGTGATTGTTATACGTATACATATATCTATTCTTTTTCAGATTCTTTTCCCATATAGATTATTACAAAATATTGAGTATAGTTCCCTGTGCTATACAGTAGGTCCTTGTTGTTTATCTATTTTATATATAGTAGTGTGTATATATTACTCCCAAATTCCTACTTTATCCCTCCCCCCCACCTTTCCCCTTTGGTAACCATAGTTTGTTTATTATGTCTGTGAGTCTGTTTCTGTTTTGTAAATAAGTTCATTTGTATCATTTTTTTAGATTCCTCATACAAGTGATATCATATGATATTTGTCTTTCTCTGTCTGACTGACTTCACTTAGTGTGATAATCTCTAATTCCATCCATGTTGCCGCAAATGGCATTATTTTGTTCTTTTTTATGGCTGAGTAATATTCCATTGTATATATGTACCACATCTTCTTTATCCATTCATCTGTCAATGGACATTTAGGTTGCTTCCAACTCTTGGCTACTGTGAATAGTGCTACGATGAACACTGGAGTGCATGTATCTTTTTGAATTATGGTTTCCTCTGGTTATACGCCCAGGAGTGGGATTGTAGGATCATATTGTAGCTCTATTTTTAGTTTTTAAAGGAATCTCCATACTGTTCTCCGTACTGGCTGTACCAATTTACATTCCCACCAACAGTGTGGAAGAGTTGTCATCTCTCCACACCCTCTCCAGTAGTTGTTATTTGCAGGCTTTTTGATGATGGCCATTCTGACTGATGTAAGGTGACATTGCAGATTTTGTATACTTTGTTATTTGATGTTTCCCTCCCATATTAAGTTGTAAACTTCTTAAGGGACAGAGCACAAACTTCTCTTACTCTCCAGTGTATGCCAAGTAC
This sequence comes from Delphinus delphis, assembly GCF_949987515.2. Taxonomy (NCBI): domain Eukaryota; kingdom Metazoa; phylum Chordata; class Mammalia; order Artiodactyla; family Delphinidae; genus Delphinus; species Delphinus delphis. The sequence goes on along the minus strand of NC_082685.1, from coordinate 29,674,397 downwards.
TTAGCATGGTTCCTAAGCACATAGTAAATGTCCCATAAATATATATTGGATTAAAAAAAAAAGCATGGAAGTGCATACTCTGTTTTTAAAGTGGCATCAAGTACAGAGACCCTGAGACGTGAACAAATGTGGCACGTCTGAGGACCAGAAAGAAGGACCGGTATGCCTGGGACACAGGGAAGCATGGCTTAGGGGAAAGAGGAAAGAAGTGAAGTTTATGAGGGACCCAGGAACCTTGCAGACTAGAGTAAGAAATCAAATGTGATGGGAAACCATCAGAAAGGTTTAAGTTGTTGAGATGTATACTGAAGATGATGTATGTATTATGACACCATAATATTTTGGAACTTAAAATTAAGTCTGAAGCATAAAACTTAATACAACATCATCTAGAGTAGAGGTGGGCAAACATTTCTATAAAGAGCTGGATAGTAAATATTATAAGCTTCTCAAAGCATACAGTCTCTGTCACAGCTACTCAAAAATCTCATGATCGTGTGAGAGTAGCCATAGACAATACTTTTTTTCTGCGGAGCCCAGGCTCCAGATGCGCAGGCTCAGCGGCCATGGGTCACGGGCCCAGCCGCTCAGCGGCATGTGGGATCCTCCCGGACCGGGGCACGAACCCGCGTCCCCTGCATCAGCAGGCGGGCTCCCAACCACTGCACCACCAGGGAAGCCCCATAGGCAATACTTTAGAAAAAATAGCTATTGCTGTGTTCCAGCAAATCTTTTTTTTTTAAATTTTATTGGAGTATAGTTGATTTACAACTATAAATTGTAGTCAGTTATACATACACATATCTTTATTTAGAAAAAGAAGCAGTAGGTCAGATTTGGCCCATCAGCCTTGGTGTGCTGATCTCTGATTTAACAGAACTTGGGAGCATGTGCAACTCTGTCACACGCGATGCCTATTAAAAATGCAGATTCTTGTGCCTTCCTCCAAACACACTGAACCTAAATCTCTAGGTTTGAAGTCTGAGAGTCTAACAAGTTGTCCTAGAGAATTTTATGCATGATTAAGTTAAGAACCATTGGTCTAGAAACCCAGTCCATTCCCCTGGGAGCATTTCTAGAGTACTGAAAAATGTAACCGACTGACCTATGGTGGCACATGGGGGTGGATTCTCACGGTAGAAGGAGTAATGTTTGGGATGTTCTGTATTCCGTGCAGGGCACAAGGCAGGTTGTAAGAACTGGCCAATACATCAGAATGGAGCGTTTCAGGAGACTGTCAGGCAGGGCATATGGTTAGTAGCAAGGCAGAAAGCTCTGCTTAGATAAGGCTTCAGAGATCAGCCCTTCCTTTGAGTTCCCCGGTTTTAATTATTGATGCTAAAAATACTTTTCCCTTAATTGTTTTGTGAAATTAACTTAAATAAAGAATTAAGCGGTTCCATACATGCACAGGCAAACATTACACTCTTTTCACATAAACACTGGGATGATTCCTCAGAATGTTCCTTTTCAAACGTGGCTGCAAAATAACACCCAGAGAATGTATTTCCAGCCACACAATACTGTGACAGTAAGCAGACAGCACACGAGAGCCTGTTATGCTTTATAGATTGCAATGATTATATTGTGGGAGCAGTTGATGCATTTGCTGGTGTTCATTCTGTTTCGCATTTGCATTTAAATTCCTGTGGAACAAAGATAAGATAAAGAGGAAAACAAATGATGCTTATTTGTTGTTGTATTGAACTCCTATTATAAGTGTTGCTTTAAAAGTGGGTGAAGCTTGGCAAGGAAGCATTCCACGTGTTCTTTACAAAACATCAGATACACATTCAATCATCAACTAGAAATATGCAGGCGGACATATCCCTAGGGCTTTAATAAAATCATAAATCAATAAGGCATAACCCAAAGTGTGGCTGAATACAAGGAGAAAATGAAATCCTCAGTACTCTCTTTGACACATTTATCCACATTTTATTGTTACATAAGAAATGTAGAACTGCATTTGAGTTTTGAGACTGTATCCTTTTTATTTCAGGCATTTTTTTTTTAAAGCATGGCTTGTTATTCACGTTTCCTCTTTCAAATAATCTGGGCATCCGCAGCGTGATCCTTGGATGAATTTATGCAGATCAGTTCTACATCCAGGGTAATTCTTTCTGCTCCTCTAAGCTCTCTATTTTGTTGCGATCCAAGGAAAAAAATCTTTTTGTAGAGTTCAATTGTGCATTCCAGGAAGTGGATGTTGGATTCCTCTATCTATGCAAGAAACACACCTGCCTCCCCACATGATATGTTTGCCATAATGAAACCCAGAAGAGTGAGAAAGTGCCGCCTCTTTCTCCCAAGTTGCCAAGTGGCGTACCGATGCTCTGATGATTTAAAGCATCGTTTTAAACACCACACTCATTTCTATAGATACACCCGAAATCAGATAAAAATCAATAATTCAGTGACAACAGTTAATTTTATGATGTATCTGAACTCATAACACAGTTTTCTCTGACTTTACTTATTCTTTGCAATACATTTCTCAAAGGAATGACATTAGTCAAACTCTTTTCTGGATGTTGGCAGTGAGAGTCTGGAAACACTCCTCAAAAGTGGGGTCTGAAGAATACTCTTAATAAGAACTATTCCACAAAAATTAAATCTGGTTGTCAAGTTAGAATTATTAAATCTGGTTGTCAAGTTAGAATTATGACTAAGAACCAATCTGGTTGTCAAGTTAGAATTATGACTAAGAACCACCGCTTCACTTAGCTCCTTCACTTAGCTCCATATTAAAGGCTCTGAGAAGTCCAGCAGGAAAGACATGTATGAAGATTTGTTTGCCCAGACTTTTTGTTCAGAGAAAAAAAATTTTCTTTTTGAAATCTAACACCTGGCATTGGAACATGTTTTCTTGGGAACACACATACCAAAACTGTGGTCTAAGTGTTAACTGGTAACTAGCAGTAAATACAGTCTCCTGTTTTCATTTCACTTTTTATGGCCCCTAATGCATGTTTTTAATATATAGTTTGGGCATATTCATTTATATGTCATTCATTCAGCAAGTATTTGAGGAACTTTTCTGTGCCAGGGACTGTTGGGTGCTGGAGACACATCAGTTCAAAAGCATATTTTCATTTAGTCTTCAAAATATATTACTTAGTCGCTAATATAAATAGCAAATTAGATTAAAAATCAAAGTATTGCAACACATCAAATACATACTATTTAAGACTCTTAAGGCAGGTAGTCAGGAAAACTGCAAAATAATAGATATTTTTCCTTATGTGTCATTAGGGTACCTTGAAGTGAGCAGGTACCTTATTTATTGTTGTGACTCTCCCTGGAATACAACGATGCATTTGAATAACTCACAGTTATGAGATTTAGAATCAGAAGCAAAGAAATTCAGAAGGATTAATTTTAGCCTCTTGCTTTAGCTGAATTTCTATGATCTAAATCAGTCCCTTCAAATGTTTTGAAAATCAGATCATAAACAAAATTTTATAAGCTGCCTCTTTTAGAATGTGGACTTAGAATGGCACAAATCTGACCCATTTTTTCAAATGTAAGGCAAGTTGGGTTAGAAAATCTATTTTTAGAAATAGTAAACAATTTTAAAGTTCGTAGAAGCTACAAGCCATAGATTTAGATAATAACACATGGAGAAAAGTAATTCTAATTCTCATTCTTATGTAGCGTACGTCACTTCAGCCATGTCACTAGAGCTGAAAGGGGTTGCCAAGTTAATTTAGTCAAGTGGTTTTCACAAACTATACATCTTTTTAATCATGACTTTCATTTGCTGGTTGGAAGACTCAGTTCAATCTGGCTTAAGTAAATAAGAACAACAACAACAATAATGAAATGAATAAAGACCAAAAACGTAGTCTAGGAGATGTCTCACTTCATCTCAGAGTGCAGGGGTATCATTTGCTCAGGCTTGACAGATTCAGTGGTGCAGACCATGTCACTGGGACCTTGTATGTGTCTCTCTCTTTTTCAGGTTTGGCATGGATCTCAGACAGGACCCTCCACCTGCTGGTTCCCAGCAGTTGCAGGCTTACAAAATTCCTCCAACTAGAAAACCCAACACAAAGAACAATCTCTTTCTTTCTTTCTTTCTTTTTTATAAATCTATTTTATTATTTATCTTTCGCTTCATTGGGTCTTCGTTGCTGCGCGTGGCTTTCTCTAGTTGCGGCGAGCGGGGGCTACTCTTTGTTGCGGTGCGCGGGCTTCTCTTGTTGCGGTGGCTTCTCTTGTTGTGGAGCACGGGCTCTAGGCATGCGGGCTTCAGTAGTTGTGGCTCGCGGGCTCTAGAGCGCAGGCTCAGTAGTTGTGGCACCCGGGCTTAGTTGCTCCGTGGCATGTGGGATCTTCCTGGACCAGGGCTCGAACCTGGGTCCCCTGCATTGGCAGGTGGATTCTTAACCACTGCGCCACCAGGGAAGTCCCAGAACAATCTCTTTCTTAATGATTCTCAGAATTGATACTCATTAGGCTCTCCTGACTCAGATGCTTATGCTGCAACCAATCACAGTGATGAAAAGAATAGAGTGACCTGCTTGGCCAGGCTTGGAAGATGTTTTTATTCCTGGAGTTGGCACAGACCAATAGTGAATGATATGGAGTGGGGTAGATGTGGTTTCCCCAGAGGAAATTGAGGTACAGGTACCAAAAGAAGGGGGAATTGATGCAGCGCAGGCAAAATCAGTAGGTGTCCATTATGTTGTTTTCAAGTGAACATGTACATAGAATCCTGAGGTGTAAAATAAAGAAAAAGAGGAAATTTCTCATTAGACGGTCCTTGGGGAGAGGGGAAGGGACCCAGAGACCTGCTCATTCAGCCTCTTCTCTCAGCTCTTGAGGGAGCTGACCATCTGTCCTGATTTTTCTGGGATAATCCTGATCTGTGTCTGTTGTCCAGGGTAATTATTAACAGCACCCCTTTTACTCTCAAAAGTGTTCTGGTTTGCTTAATAAAATTTGGGGTTGCTAGATCTTGGGGAATCTCTGAGATCTATTTTTGTCCATCAAACACAATTGGAAATCTCTTGATCTACACCACCGCATTCATTTTGTTAAATATTTCTGTGTTTCACCTGAATAATATGCAGATCTTGGGACATTTTATCTCTAATCATCCTCTCCCATTTTACTTCTTTCCCAAAGTTAAACTTCATTGTTGTAAGTTACTCTACACAAACATTAATTGTATAACTATATAATTTATACAATTAATGTTTGTGTAGAGTTACCCACCTTTAACAGATTCTATGTTTATTATTGCTTCTTCAACCTCAATCTTTCTCCTGAGATAAATTGTCATCTTCCTGAACTAATCCTTTGGAACCTTTCTACTCAAAGTGTGGTCCACAGACCAGAATCATCAACGTCATCTGGGAGCTTGTTAGAAATGCAGAATTTGGGGCCCACTGAATCAGATTCTGTAGTTTAACAAGATCCCCAGATAATCTGAATATATATTAAAGTTGGAAAACCCCTATTTTAGGACAGAGATTGGACTGGCTGCCCATTAGAATCTCCTAGGTGGCCTTAAAACTTAAGTACGTGTGTGTGTGTGTGTGTGTGTGTGTGTATTTTTATATATATATATATATATATATATATATATGTAGAGATACATATATAGATGCCAGGCCCTTCCTCAGACCAACTAAGTTAGAATCTCTGGGCATGGGGCCAGAAGCTACTCTAGAAGTTCCTTTATTTAGGATCATTTGGTAACAAATTCTCGTTTTCTGTTTGTCTGAAAAGTATCTGCTATTCACATTGAATAATAGTTTAGTCAGTTCTGCAATGCTAGGTTGACATTTATTTTCCCTCAGTGATTTAAAGATTTAGAAGATTTTCACTCTTTTCTGGCTTTAGTTGCTGTTGCTGGAAATTTTCTTGAGAGTAGTTTTTCCTTTGTAGGCAGTCTGAGTTACTAACTTTTCACTGTCATCAAGACCTGGTTTTCGATGTTGTGCAAGTTTACGGCATTGTGGCCAGGTGTACATTTCTTGTCACATTTAGAATTTGTTGTGTTTTCTCAATCTGAGGATACGGGTTTTTCATCACTTTTGAAAAATTCTTAGCCATGTTATTATCCCACATTCTATTCATTCCTTTTTTTCCTGGAAACTATGTTAGACTCATGCATAACATTTTCATTTTATCTTCCTAAGCGTTTCTTATTCTCTCAAATTTTAATCTTCTTGTCTCTCTCTTCAGCACTCTGGATAACTTCTTGGTATCTTCCCATCTAATATGTGACTCATACACATTGGGCTTTTATTTACATGCTTTTATTTTTTTCAGTGTTTAAATTTCTATTTAGCATATTTTATTTCAGGAGTTCTTTTTATAACCCGACCAGTCTTTCTTCAATTGTGTCTTTCTCCTTGCTCATTACTTCAGTTCTTTAAAAAGATATTTAAACATAGTTATGTTACAATCTGAATCTCATAATTCCAATATCTACGGGTTTCTTCCTGTTGTTTCTGCTGATTACTCCTCACGAACACCTGTTTCCTTGTTTGTTTTGCAGTTTTGGAGAGTGAGCTTATGTTATCTGGAATTTATCTGTGGATATTTTGTGAGGCCTGAGTTGAGGCTGCATTCCATCCTTGTAGAGACATTCCATCTTTGTAGAGAAATATGTGTTGGCTTCTGCCACGTTCTCTAAAATACAACTGGGTCAAGACTATGATTTCTTGTCTTGGGGTTTCCTGATATATGCTGGTTATGTAAATGTTGAATCACAAATTTGCCTGAGGGCAGGCCTGTGGTGATACATTTTTCAGAAGGTCCTTTTTTCCATCTAGAATTCATCATTAGAACTCCACAGATTCCCTGGTCTGTCTCTTTGCTGACTGGTGAATTTTTTTTTGTTCCATCCTTTCTTTGAGGGGCAGCACCCCAGCTTCAAGTCATTCACACTGTTAATGAGTAAAGTGCAGCTCAGAGTTTGACTTTGCTCGGGCTCACCCAGCACCTGGGAGGCAGAGATGAAAAAAAGGACCCAGATCTTCTCATAGACCAGTCATTTTCTCTCCAACAAAACAAGCTACAAAAATAGTATAGTGCCTTCTTCTAATAAGAATGGCTTCACCCTTGCCTCCAGTTGAACAAGGAACAGCAAGATTCAGTTATTCCTCCTGGCTAAGTTTGACAAATTATAGAAATAGGTTACTTAGATATATTTTAAGAATCATAAGAACATAAAAAAGTCACATGGGATAAGAATTATAGCCCACACTATTCAGTGTTTTGTCTTTTATAGTAGCGCCAAGGGACATTGGTGTGACATGATGAGAGTTGCCCTTCATGAGGTTCCTCAAAGGGGGCATCCCTAACTGGGGAAGATCTATCATCCAAGAATTTCTCTAAACCCTTCTTGAACTCTCATTATAGTTTTGGTTTGTACAACCTTCAGGCATGGCCTTATATATATATATATATATATATATATATATATATATATATATATATATATATATATATATATATATATATATGGAATTGATCTTATACTAGTCAGGACATGGGCTAAGTAACCCTGAGGTCCTTTTAAAATATAATTTTAAGTATCATAAATCTTGTTGTATAAGTAGACTCTGCAAGTGGAAGGCACATAGTAGAGTGGTGTGGAACACAGACTGTGAGGTGACAGCCTGTGTTCAAATACAGGCTTTATACTTGTGTCCTAGCTATGTGACCTTGAGCAAAATCTTTCACTCTTCAGAACTTTTGTTTCCTTTCCTGGACATGTGGTTTTCCCCAAAGGAAATTGAGGTACAGGTACCAAAAGAAGGGGGAATTGATGCAGCGCAGGCAAAATCAGTAGGTGTCCATTATGTTGTTTTCAAGTGAACATGTACATAGAATCGTGAGGTGTAAAATAAAGAAAAAGAGGAAATTTCTCATTAGACGGTCCGGAAATGGGCAATGATTTTAGGGTTATCATAGGTTATTGTAAAAAAAGGAATAAGATAATGCATGTAAAATTACATAGTACAAGAATTAAAGTAAGCAGTGAAATGAAACTATTCTTAGTAGGACCATTATGAATATTTTTATTATTACTAATAATATTATTTATTTTTTATTATAATATTATAAATAAATATTATTTATTTATGAATATCTGCATCAGGTCACCAACATCACACAAAAATGTGCATGTGACCCCATCTCGTTTATTTTAAAACATTTGGATGGTGAGGGGCGGAATAGCATATGAGAAGGATAAAGTTGATACTTATACCTTCCAACTATTTAGAGTTTTTGAGTACCAGTGCGTACCAAATAAATCACCGACTTTTCAGGAAACAATCATTAAAATATCTTTGCATGTGCAGTTGTAGGAGTCCTGCATTTTGAAGAAGAGAGAGAGAAACTAACAGATAAACAAGGTCACTTGCGGTTCCATTCTGGATTTTACCCTTATATAAATCGACTCTGATATTGGGTCATCGGGTTCCCTCAATTATCTTTTTTTAATTAATTTTTATTGGACTGTGGTTGCTTTACAATGTTGTGTTAGCCTCCACTGCACAACAAAATGAATCAGCCATACACATACAGATATCCCCTCCCTTTTGGACTTCCCTCCCATGTTATTTTTGCCCAAAAAACAAAGCAAAAGCTTGTGGCATGTAATAGCTCTAATGTTAATAAAAATTGAATGGTCTTCCCTGGAAAGTGGCCTCTCCACTCTTTCTTAAATGTCTCAGTCTGCCCCGACATTTACTTTGCACTAGTGACAACACTCAATTTTCATTGACATTATCTTCCCAATACAATCAGATCAAAAATTGCCAACATCATTCTCATTCCTCTCCTGCAAGCAGATAATACAGGATAGGGTCTGGCTGATAACTTCCACTTCAGTAAGCTCTGATTCCACTACTTGGAATGCTCTGTGTGGTTTTCCCTTGGACTAGAGTCAGAGGTATTCATGTAAAACAGGTGATTCCCATCAGCAGAGATGCACGTGACATTTGCCTTTAATTGGACTTCCCTCCTGCTGGGTGCAGAGACTCTGTAGGTCCCTGAGGGTGACTTGTACCAACTGGAGCCTGTATCAACAGGGACCTTCCCAGGTCCCACATGTTTATCCTTCCCCCAAAGGGCTTGTGCTCATATCTGTAGGTTGGAAGGAATTGCAGTGAAATTTCTAAGAAATGGTTGTGAGCATATAGGATGTTCTAACTCAGTTCACAGAAGCGTTGCCCATGTTTTGTGACACTTTCAACTCCAAACTAAATCGACTCAGGGTTGCTCACAAAAATCAGGAATTGTTCTTCAAACCCTTATCATATGAGTGATCTTTTGCAGGTGACTTAAGTTCTCCAAGCCTCACTTGCCTCATCTGTAAAATGGAAATAAATATTAATATTTTTTAAGAATTATTTGAGATTTCAGTGAGATAGTTCAAGTACAGGACTTCAAGGGCCTGGCACATTTTATATAACATGTATATATATTCATAATATTTAATGTTAATGCTAATGTTGGCCTACAGTTGTTCTTTTTTTTTTTTTCCACAAATGGTCGGAGATTTCTGTTCCTCAGTTTATATCTGGAAAACAAAGCGGGCAATTAAAGACATTATTTTAAATGTAGTCTAAATTCTACTTGTACTTGATATGCCCAGATGTTTGAGGGGGAAAAAAACACCTTGAATTATCAGGATAATTTCTCAATTTGGGGCAGGACAAATGTCATATGTTGAGTTTTCTTTTATATGTTTAGGGTAACCAACCATCTGGGTTTGCCTGAGACTGAAGGAGTTTCTGGGATGCTGCATTTTCAGTGTGAAAACCAGGACAGTGCCAAGCAAACTGGATGAGTTCGTCACCTTACACATTATAGCTCCTGGTAAACACTGTAAAGCACTCAAATCTGATGAGCTTTTAAGCAATACATAGGTCTTGTGGAAATTTTTAAAATCCTTCGGTGAAGAAAGTGTTGAGGGAAGCGAAGGGGGAGGAGGGATATATCCTTAGAGCTGCTTTCAGCCTCAAAAACTAATCGATGCTAAACTAAAATAAAAGTCCTTCAAGTCTGGAGATAGATGGTTTCTGGATTGGGTTAGTAGTTCGACAGTGTCTTTGAGGACTGGAGAACCTTAGTATTGGCTTTGGCCATGTTCACCCTTAGAGTCCCTTTCGGCTTCATCCTCAAGCATCTCACTCTCCCTTTACTGCGTCTAAACCCAGAAGGACAAACGGGGGAGGAGAGAAAGAGGCATCTCTCTTTTTTCATCAGGGAGTAAAATCACTTTCTGAGTCTGACCCAGACTATTTTCCTTTGTTTCCCTAGCCAGAGCTGGGTCATCTGCCCACCCATTAATCAATCAAGCAAATGCTTGGAATTACTAGACAATTAGACAAAGCAGAGTTCATCCTCTGGGCTGAGGAAGGGGCCAACCTTTGCTAATAAGCACCTTTTAACACGAACAAAAATAGGATCTGGTTAGGAAAGAAGGAGGGAGATTGGAGAAAGAACTAATGGCTAAGGAGGAGGCAGACAACAGAATCTACCATGGGCAGGGAAAAGGGGGCAGTCTATCTCTCTAAAATCCACTCCTGTTCTTTAGTCAGTCACTTATCACACTGATGTGAGTGCTTCTAGCTATTGATTTCCCAGGGACCTGAGTATAATAGGAATATGGCAGATGGATCACCATTTATTGGTCAGTGTAGGTCATAAGGCCCAGGGAATTCATATGAAACGTCTGCCTGTCTCAGTTTCTCTCTATCTGCCACTTAAGATATGGCCAGCAGCTTTCTAAACTGGAAGAGGAATCTAACCAAAGAAAACAATAAGGAACTCTCCATTCTGAAGTTTATTTCTTGCCTGCAAATCAAGTAAAATATTGATCTTTCATCTCAAGAGAAAGTCTTTCATTGGAACTTTGATGCCCCAATTCTCGTAACAAAGTCCCCACCAAAGAAAATGTGATCTGGTTTTCTCACCTTTGAAAATCTTTCTCAATTCCCTGAGTCACTCCCTCTCTGTGAGCTGAATGATTATACTCTTCCCTCCTTCCTGGGGCTGCTTTGTTTATTTAAGGATGAGGGTTCAAGGTCATTGAAGCAAATCTTCCTCGGCTCCACCAAGACACAAGAGCTCCTGTGTAAGTGACCAGACCCTTGTTTATCAGAGACTTGCCTTGCGCTATCAAGGTTTGTTATCTCATTTATACCCTTTATGTCTCTTATGAGGGTGTTATAAGTTTTCCTTAACTAACGATTATGGTATTTTAATACATTTTAGAAATGTTCCACAAATGTTAAGTGCTGTTACTCTTTGGGTCATTCCCTATTTGCATTAATACGACTTCAAGCATCATCCATGCACTCTAATGGGAGGATGGATCCCTTACACGTTTCCTGGCTTCTTAGGAACAAAAAGATGGCAGTGCAAAGTGAGGTTTAATTTTCCTTTTTGCTTTTAGATGATTCTTAAAACCTTTCTAAGAGACCTTGAGTGATAATGATCTGGAAAACAGTAACTTCTGATAGTAAAGGTCTAATGTATAAAATATTTGATTAGGAGCTAAAGAATAAATCAGCAGTCATATGGCCCTGCCTTTTAACTGGGCATATATTTAACACAGCCACAGGCTGCTCCTTTCATTTGGAATTTCCAAACTGAATTTAGGAAAAAAAATAGTGAAAGTATATCCAGGAAATCCAGTATGATTTTGGTGGGATTCTACCTGCCATGGTTCCAGCGTTTTCACAGATACTATGGTGCGTGGCTCTATACTTGTCTCTAGCTGTTTGTGGTTTCTATTTATGTTCAGATGCACGATGGATAATCTGTTTAGATGTGAGGAAAGAGTTATCTACTTTAAAGTTATACTCTTTGTACATTGTGGAGAAAGTCCTGAATAAGAAATAAGAAATTAGAAAATCTTCATTTAATTGGTTTGGTGAATCTAGCTTTCAGTCAAAAGAAATATGTGAATATCTTTTGCCCAAGACAAACAACACATAAAGAAAGAAACATATCAGACTGATTTGTTCTATCCCCTGAAGACAGGAAGGTGGAGGAAGCGTAAAGAAAATGAAAGACACGAATGCCTATTAGACGGCACAAAGGATTGGTTTAAACAAAGCTTTCAACATCCTACTCACAGATATTCTAGAGTGTGATTTTTTTTTTTTTTCCTGATAAGCCACCCTCAGCTGCTGCATCTCATTCCTTTAAAGGGCAGTCATGCATCACACCTACTGAGCTTTTCCACCTGTGACTCCAAATAGGAGGAAAGTCAGCTTCATACTGGTTGTACTTTGTTGGGAGTAGAGGGCAGGGTGGCAGATGGGGGAGTGAGTGCCTGTAATTAACATAATAGTTTAAAATATAGCTTTCAAGAGATGAACATCCTTAGACAAACCAGTGATTGTAGGTCATGGGCTGTGCTTTCCTTGCTAATAATTGCAAAATCCATTGCTGTCCCCTTTGAGTTTTTTTTTTTTAATAAAAGACTATTAAAACTGAATAAAAGCATAATAAGTAGATTAGTTAGAACAATAGTCCTCATGAGAATGTTTTGATTCTGAGTACAGCTGCTAAAGATAACCCTAAATGCAATCAGGTTTAGCTCCCTGCCTGTATGAAAGGAAGGTAATACCCTCTGAGATTTTGCCAACAGATGACATTATTTCTCAAGTGTCTCTTTCTACATTTAAATTATTCTTTCCTCTGGGCACTGGCAACAAAATCTTTGTTAAGAATCACCAGAGAAACAGAGCTCAGAATAAATGCTCAGTGGAAAATTATTTTTGAGAATTTGGTTTTAGATATTTCATATCATAAGGATGGATAGCAGTGCATCCAAGAGGGAGTGCTCTGTGATCCTTCTCTGTCCTCTTTGTAATTTTAAGGATCAAAACGCCCAAGGTGGCCAGAGATAAGGACACAGGGAGCAGTGCGATTTTACTAAACATATACACATTGTAAAGGGTAGTGTGATCCAGTGTCAGTGATGGTGTGTCCACATTCTGTTCTCTGTGTTTCACTTTATTAATTGCATTCCCTTTGGTCAGATGTATTCATATCCTCTTCCTGTCTCTCTCTCTCTCTCACACACACACATTCCCCAATTTTCTTTGTATAGTAAAAGACCTGAATAACCCTCAGAAAAAATCCATTCATTGAATTGATCATTCAAATGGTCATGGATTACTACTCAGGTCAGTTCTTCAAATAAGGTCCCACAGTCAGTACTGATATTCTTTGCAATCTCCTGCAGCATGCCCGTTCATAGAGAGGCTGCCTTCCAGTTTCTATCTATATCTCCACGCTTCCACTTCTTCCTTGAAAGGTATCTTCTTTCATAGCTTCCTATGTCAGATACCTCTACACATGCTTTTCTCCATCGCCGGCTGGGCAACTCTGTCATGTTGCCAAGAAGCCCTTGGTTGGTCCTTGGGTTTTACCATCTTTCATTGCCGTGTTCCCTTTCCTGTTCTTCCCTACTCCTTTGTTGCCTCCCAAACCACTGCATTCACTCAGAACTTTAGTCTCTGTTTGGATAGGAGAGACTGTGAAACTTAGCACTGTCTCAAGTTTGTAAGTTTATGAAGTTCTCTGTCACCAGACTAAGTAACGAGACTCTTTCATTTGTCTGTCCACCCTCATCCAAGTATGACTATAAATGTAGAATCTTGTAATAGTTTTCCTTGCCTTCCACCTTTGAATTAAGTCTTTAGCCTCATGGTTGCCAAAGTGTAGGGAGTATAGATACAAGACATCATCAACTTAATTTGGTCTCACACACACATATCCCACCCCGTAGTTCTATAGTTCTGTAGTGGTGACTGGTAGATATTTGCTTTGTAAAGATAACGTGAATCAAAATGAAATTTATTTTGAGACTGTTTTATTATTTCATAATAGCTTTGAAATGATTGGAGAGGCATTTGAGAACCCATAAGCCAAAGAGTAAGCTTGTGTTTATTGAACATAATCATAAAACTGATTAGGAATCAGTCACTCCCTCTATTATTTTATGAAGAGGGAATTTTACAATCCAATGTTTTGACAATTTTTTTCCAAGCCCAGCTAAAGTCAGAGTCATCTGGAGAGTTTTATAAAACTACACGGACCGGGTCCCATCTCAAGCCTACTCATCAGCAGCTTGGGTGACGCCCCAGGTGGGATATATTTTTTTAAGTTCCCCAAATGATTCTGACATCCAGCCAGGTTTAAGACCCATGGACATATTCTATTTCACGTTGAGATTTTATGTATGTCTGTATGAACACCGTGTGCATCCATTACATTTATAAATACCCATTTATCATCATATCATGTTAATTCCTTTAGAAAATCTATAATTATGTTATATATAAATAAAATCTATAGCTATAGACACACAAACCCAGAAATATTATAGGCAGAATGGCCACAAATATTTTTCTAAAAATTATTCACAACTCCTGAACTATACACTCTGCTCATAGGATAGAGTTTACCAACTCCCCTCCCTGAGAGTCATGATAGTTCTCCTTTGTTGAGCTCACTCTCTGTGCCGTGTGTGCTGGGATAAATGTTTTTCATGCATTATTTCATCAGTCCTCCCAGCAAACCTGTGCTTGCATTTCTGCTCTCATGCAACATATACACTCTTTTAAAATCTTGTTATGTGCAAAATCATGCACTGAAAAAAAAAAAAAAAAAGATGATTTACAGTAAATCTGGTTTGGGCCAGACCATTTAAAGCCTATACAACTTGGTAATCAAGCATCCACACAACAATTATAATCCCAAAGATGAAACACTAGCAGGATATTGTTAAATTTCTAATGTGTGTTTATACATATGTGTGCATATATGTATATATTTACCTTTAATTAAAGGTAAAACAATTAAAGAGTATGAAAGGTAAAGACTGCTGAGCTCTGGAAACAAGAGCGAAGTGCACAAACATCAGGGAGAACCATATGTCCTTCAAAGACATAACACAGCCAGAAAGAGCCATAATAAGAATGTGGAGTGAGTGGAAGTCATGCAGCGGGGGCGGGGGAGGGGAGGGTGGCTGCAGCATTATTGTCTGACTTGCTGCATTCAACTAGGTTCTCATTCCTAGTAATGCTGTCCTTCCCAAAATAAAACATGAAGTTGTTGGGAAAAAGTAGGTATCAGCCATTGAAATCCTAAATTGCCCTGGCATTATTCCCTTATTTGCCAGTGGCCTATCAGCTTATGTATGACAACAAACACCTGTTGTAGAAGAATACACTGTTCTATTACTAGCCACATCTTACAGATGAGGACATTATAAGCTGTGGATACAGGCATTCTTGGAGAGGTAGTGTTTCCCTCACCCTGCCCTTCTCTTTCCTGCCCGGTATTTCTAGCATTGAGGACATGTAGAAGAAAGACTCATTTAGGAAGTGGTGTGATCTTTAGCAAAAATAAGGGTGTACGGGTTTTGTTATCCACTAGGCAGTTAGGTAGACATTGAAAAGGATACATTTTTAATACAATTATGGGGCTATAAGAAGGCTCTTTCTCTTCTGCTAAGATAACTTTTATCTCTACTGGGAGTTTATTGTGTGTTGCCTCATCATTTACCTTATTTGATGTTCACTGTGGCCCTATTAAAACTGTTAGGGGGGGTATCACTAACTCCGTGTTGAAGATGGAATGACCAAAGCCCAGAGAAGCACCCTGTAAATTAGGAAGGGCTGAATCTTTGCTTTACTTTTTCCCCCAACCCTGATTCCAACATCTGTGGTACTCCACTGCTGAGAAACGAAGATAGACGTTTCACATTCTAATTAATAAAGCCCATAGCACTCTTTCCTGCAGACATAATACCGGGACTTAGTGTTGTTGAAATGATTTACTGTTACTGAGGACCAAGGTCTATGGTTTTAAACTGACTCTGTACTTGGACCTGCCTTGGTTCAGACAAGATGGATTGGTGGTTTGGAGTATTAGCTTTGAATTCAGGCAGATTTGGGCTTATATTCTAATTCTACTTTCTTAGTAAACTGGTTACTTAGCTTGTCTGGCCTCAGTTTCCTGATCTATAAAATGGGGACAGTAACTTTGCCCAGAGAGGGTTATTATAAAGAACAAATATAATACTTATGTTAAATCTATAGGCAGAGACAGAGTTAGTGTTTGATTAATAGTAACTATTATTGGGCTTCCCTGGTGGCGCAGTGGTTGAGAGTCCGCCTGCCGATGCAGGAGACACGGGTTCGTGCCCTGGTCCGGGAAGATCCCATATGCCGCAGAGCGGCTGGGCCCGTGAGCCATGGCCGCTGAGCCTGCGCATCCGGAGCCTGTGCTCCACGACGGAGAGGCCACAACAGTGAGAGGCCCGCGTACCGAAAAAAAAAAAAATAGTAACTGTTATTATTATTAGAATGTTCTTTTAGGAAATAGATTATAAAATCCAGACAGCACACTTACAAAAGAACTTAAAAATGAAAATCCACTTTAAGGTAGAGAACACTTCTATGTGTTCATGTGTGTATGTATAAATTATCAAACTAAAATCTGCCAAACTGTGTAAAATAAAATCTCAGTTCTATTGTATATACTGAATTTCCCAGAATCAACTGTATGTGTCTGTGCAGGCCACGTGCATGTCTATACCATTCATCATTTATAAACTCTATAATAAAAAATAAATGAAAAGAATTGAGAAAACTTCATATCAATGACAAAACCACAACAAGTAGCATTAATATTTCTTGCCCCCTTTGCATAAAAATATCTGAAATAGTTACACTATAAGGTGTATTCATCAAAGTTATGAGTTAGAGAATAGAAAACAATATGGGGAAAAAAATAGACTGTGACTATATCAGTAACAGAAGGGTCAACATAGCTGTGTTTATTGAACTTCTATGTTAGACTCTGAATTTCTCAGTATAAACATGAAGTTCATGGTACTTATGTAGTTCTTTTATTTGTTTGTTAATCAAAGTGGGTTTAGGGGGTGAGAGAAACTTAGAAGTTGCTCAAGAAGACAAATGTCTTCCAGGTTTTAAATGCCAAAATACATTATTTCATGCCCAGTTTGCTTTTTTTAAAATCAAGGATATGAATTGATGGCATGGGCAAAGTTCTCCATGGCCCTTCTTGATAACCAAGACCCAGGTGGGTTTTGCATGCACATATCTGATGATATCCTTTGATCAAAGTCAATGACATAGCGTTAGAACCTCATTCAGTATGGATTCATTCCCCTCGACATAACACTGAGGTCTAAGCACCTGACCTTCTGGTAATCTGACTTCAGTTACTAGAGGGGTGAAGGGATCATGTATCCCACAAGCTTTCTGACCCATCATTCCTCCCAGCCGGGCTTTCAACAGAAGCTTGGAATCAAATAATCAAGTAGGCAGTGCTCTCTGGAAAAGGCTTGGCATGGTGATAGGCACCATTAGTTATTAAGAATAGGTCTGTATGATCTGAAAATCAAACCAGGAGCTAATACCTTTGGTTCCTAAATGAAAGTTTATCTTCAGAGACATGAAAACAGGCCTACACACAAGCATCTGTTTCTCTCAGAAGAGAACTTCAGACAGATTAGTGACTTGAGTACCCAAGAGTAAGAATAGTAGCGTGACAAATGATGTGGGCAGAAATACTTTAATGAGGCAAATTCCTGAAAACTAAGCCAAAAATTAAGCAAAATAAAGAAGAAAATGTGATGATTTGCCTAACTCTTATCACATAATAAAGGAAGCCATGTCAGTTTCTCAAGAGATACCAACAGACCTTCCCCACACCCCGAACCCAACACAATGACTGCAAGAGTTCGTACAAAGAACATGAGACAGTCATGTCTGTTATGACTTACGGCAGTGTCACCAGTGTGCAGATGCCTGTTATCATACAGCTATTTCTATATCTATATCTGTGAGTAGGACTCAGTAAAATAATTTAAATTGTATTTTATTATTTAATATCTTGCATGTTTGGGGTGAGGGGAAATGTCTACTTTTTAGTTTTCAGTATTGTTTCCATTTTTTGCAATGTGTGTATACTGCTTTAATAATGAGAAAAAATGAAGTTATTCTAGTTTTAATTAAAAGATGTTCCCAGTAACACTTTTTTTGGCTCCCATGCCAAAACAAGTTTGCTCACTATCGATTGAAGGGGATGCTAGGTCTCATGATTGCCACTGGGGAAGCTCTCTGAAACAGAGATTGCCTCTACGAAGCCCCTGACATTTGTTCCTTCACCCAAGATGTGTTGAGCACCCACTATGTACAGTGTATTTCAAGTACTTGAGATTGCTAGCAAGAGTCTGATGGACGGGCTTCAGTGTAGCTTGTGAGGGCGTTCGAAGATAATATTGAATCATCAGAAAAAATCCAAGTCACAGTTCAAATACTGACTTCTAGGTTGGTGGTCTCAGAAAAGGGGTAAAGTTGAGAGATCCCAATTGAATCTGCAGCTTCTATTAAATTTGAACCCTAGAGACACTTTCCTGCAAATACCTTATTTTTTTTTGAGTGTAGAACAATTCATATTATGTACACCCTTCTACTGACCTGTCTCTTTGAACCCTGCAGGCACTTGACAACTAATGAATAAAATAATATTGTGTGCTCTTGGGGCTCTTGCAGACCCTTTTGTGTCTATAAGAGCTCTCATTTGTTTCCGACATACGGGAGAGGATACAACATGGAGAGAGGCTGCTTAGAATAACTGAGATAGCATGGTCTAAACCCCAGGGGCACTAATGACATTGCATCCACAGAGCCAAGTTAGAATGTTCTATAATGATGTCATTAGACTCCTGAAAAAGCTAACTTATTGCTGACTAGAATTTCTCTATTACATTCTCTTTAAAAGAGGAATAAACTCCAGGGTGTGTGGCTCTGCATGGTATTGACATTGAATGTCTGTGCCTCCAGTCACTCTGATAAAGCCATTTGACCTTCCTGCATGCAGTTTAGTCAACTCAGCTGCCCTTTTTATGGGGACAAATGAATTTCCAGGATTATGCAGGTCAGGTCACCTGGGGTCAAAAACTGATTATTCAGTCATTCCATCACCTTTGTTCTACCTTGGCATCTTTGAACATTTATTCTTCAGGTCCTCACCTTTGATTTGGTGTCCCCAAATGTTTATTCCTGTGAAAGTACATCTGCAACTCAAATACAGAGATGCATAGCTGATGCCTAGAACACATTTAAAACCATTCCCAGGGTGGCAGAGACCCAAAATGGACAGTCTAAACCATGTATTTGAAAGGCAGAATTGTAGTAGGGGAAAAAAATAAGGAGAAGAAACATAAAAAATTTGAGACCAGGACTTGCCTGGTGGTGCAGTGGTTAAGAATCCGTCTGCCAATGCAAGGGACATGGGTTCGAGCCCTGGTCCAGGAAGATCCCACATGCCGTGGAGTGACGAAGCCCGTGCACCACAACTACTGAGCCTGCGCTCTAGAGCCCGCGAGCCACAACTACTGAGGCCCGCGTGCCTAGAGCCCGTGCTCTGCAACAAGAGAAGCCACCGCAATGAGAAGCCCGCGCACCGCAACGAAGAGTAGCGCCCGCTCACCGTAACTAGAGGAAGCCCGTGCGCAGCAACAAAGACCCAAAGCAGCCAAAAATAAATAAATACATTTAAAAAATTAAAAAAAAAATTGGAGACCAAGTTTCTCCTGTTTATTAGCCATGTGACCTAGGGTGAGTTATATCACCTCTGTATGTCTCAACCTCCTGACCTGGAAAGTGGGGTCGTTAATAGAACTTCCCTCTTCAGGTGGATCAAGTGAGATAAATATGTGAAACACCTAATGAGAAATCAAGAATGGTAGCGGCATTGATGAATGTGAGTGCAGGAGTGACTCTACCTGGGATTTTACCAGAGGAGCATCAGTTAACAGAAATGTCATCTTCCTAAACCTAGAATTTAGATTGTATTTATGTACTAGCTGGTCACCTTGTCAGCACTGAAGCTTTTATAAATGTCTGCCTATCAAAACCCTGCAATCTTTATGTTTCTGGGTTCTGTTAAAGCTCTAGCCCCAGAGAGCTCCAAATTTGCATCTCCCGCATTTGCATTCTCTATCTCTCTGGCTCACAAAACGAAGGCAAGAAAGTAAATCTTCAAGTTAGACACCCATTCTGTCAAACTGGTGTGCCGTCCAATGAATGGTGGGGACAAAAGAAACACATCACCGTGGTAATATGTAAGCGCTCTGAAAATACCAAGCAAGCCCAATGCCAATATGATATATGAGATTTTTTTAAAGTGACGTTGTAGTCTAATGAGATTGGCATGATTAATTAATGGCCTGTGCTTCTTTTGAATTGGGAAGATAAAGCATCGTGTTTCCTGTTGTTTGGTGTGACACACAAAGACTTTTGCGTACCTGCTGATATTTAAGTGACCCCGAGGATGTAGAATTTGACAGTCATTTGCTACACGAAGCTCACAAAAAGAGACAAAGGAACATAATGTTCAGACCACAGTGGTCCTATCTTTCCATTAACACTATTTGGCTTTCTAAAGTCATGTATATCCACTGTACATCTTTGTACCACGTAGTCGATCTGCTCCTCGGAGGGCCAGGCCTGGACGTTCAACCAATTGCTATTGCTTTGTCTGCGTCACCAGAACTGCCCACCTTTAATCAGGGGATCTCTGCAGTCATTTGAAGATGATTCATGTTTACAGAATCTTAGGATGTTTTTTTGACCACACAGTGTAAGGACTTCACGGGAGAGACTGTCTAGCTTCCCGTATACAGTTGTTAAGGGGATAAAGATCCCAGCTCTGCTACTGAGAATTTGGTGATTTTGTTTCAGAGACTGTATCTTTCTATCAGTACAATGGGAAAATAATAGTTCCTGGCTCAAAGGGAGTAAGTGAGGTCTAGCACCTGTTCAATATTTGATAAACAGTAGGAGTTGTTAAGTCACAGAGTCACATTCTCACATAGAGAATAGAAGACAAACATAGAGAGTAGAAGACAAATATCCAGATAATACTTTTACAGGAAACTTTTCTTCCCTCTGTTTCCTGATGATCCTAGTAGTTGCACACTTCTTAGGTCACCTGGGTAATACAGAAATGTCAGAGATCAGTCTGGTTTTCAAAGCCTTTGGAGTATTTACTGACCCATGATGCTCAACAACAACCTGGAATAGGCAATGGGAAGTCTCAAGCACATTCAAGGAACTAGTTTTGAAAAAAATCCTGTCACCCAAACCTTCTATCGTTACAACTCACATCTGTTTACATCAACTCACATCTGTTTACATCACACTTTTATTCTATGCATCGTCAATTTTTCCAGAATATAGATGTTACAGATATCATCTATTCTATGAATCTTTGATTATAATTTTCTCATCTCTACTATCTTTAGTTCAAACTTCACCCTTTTTCTTTTTAATCCAGATTTTTCTCTCTTGAAATTAAATATATTTACGTCACCAACACCCTTCTTTACTCATTCTTCTCTACCCAGTCTAAATAATTACCCTATAAATCACCCCTCAAAAATAAAAAAAAATAGCAGGCATGGTTCCTGGTTTATTTTGGAATATGCAGCCTAGGTAAAAAAGGAAATAAGTATAAATATACTAATAAGTATAAGCATATCTATACTTTATACTTATTTCTAATGCCTGGTACTCAAGAGTACTTTGACAAATTAATAAGTGAACTTGAGAATATATACATATTCTCAATATATGTATATTCCATATACAAAGCAATATGGCAAGTGTAAACCTGTTTTCTCACACATTGAATATATACATTCATGTCTGCCCAGGAGGAGAGTAATCATGGTTGAGGGGTGTCAGTCAGGGAAGGCTTCCTGGAAAAATGGCAAATGATTCAGTTTCGGAAGCTGAAAAGGGAACTTTGGGTTGACACATTTTATGCAGTGACCGCTCTCTGCAGCTTTCTTCTGCATCCATATCCCATAAATAATATGTTTTCAATAATCCACTGTATCCTTTGTTAAAACAATGCTTTGTGGAATTAAACATACATTTCCCTCCCTCCTGAAATGCCCTTGAGAAAGTTGAGATTATGCTAGGCTTTTATTGTGAATCTAATGCTTTTTGTCATCAAGAAAAAGTCAAACTAATTAAACTACGTGAGAACAGAGCACCTGAAAATGACTGCTTAGAGTCAGCTGATGTGTGTAGGTAATTCTCTCAACTAAATGTATGCATGTTGTACAGTAAGGGCACTAGGCGGTCAGTGGCCTTTCACTCTGTGCACTGTTCAGACTCTTCCACCAGCCTTTCACATGTGGAGGACAAAGGAATGTCATCAGTTCTCTAATTCAGCTACTAGAGCAACTCTCCTAGAGAACTCTCAACATAGTTTAACAATATTCCAGTGTTTTCAGTTATCTCAAGAGAATAATGTAACATGAAATGATTCCCTAAACAGTTTGTTCTTAACAATAAGTAAATTTTATTTAAAAATTACAGTTTTATAAAAACAAAAATTACAGTTTTATAAAAACAAAAATTACAGTTTTATAAAAACAAATTTACTTTGACTATGTAATTGAGGATATCACTCAGAACATTACACAGATTTTTATGAAGTTTTGCAAGAAAACATTTCTCATGACTTAGTACTGAAATAGATAGATTAAAGAGCAACTGGTTTGTTTTTTTTTTCATTTTAAAGAAATTATTGCTTGGCTACTAGTAGTATTTTTCTGTTTCCATTGGTTGGTAAGTAAATCAGGCCTAGTCTTTTACTCCCCTCCACCAAAATCTGTAGATATTTATGGCATGTATGCTGTGTACTAATCTTCTCTCTCTTTTCTTCATATTTTCCAACTCATTCACCATTGTTATTTTTAAAATTTTCCTTTTCAACATAAAACTCTATAAGAAACTTCGAATTTTTTTTGGACCACATAGTTAACAGAATATGGTTTCAAATATAATAATAATTAAAGAAAATACTATAAACCTATTTATTGATGATATCAGAGATTTTAAGATAAATTTGAATAAACTATGATTGAAATGATGAATCTCTCTTCCCCCAAAGTTAACAGATCCAAGCTACTACATTGTTTATAATGTAGAAGAACTGGAAATTGTCTACATGTTCATTAGTAAGCAATTGTTAAATAAATTGATGTATTAATGCAATAAAATAATATATGACTTAAAATCATGATGTAGAACAACATTTTAAAATATGGAATAGTATTTGTGGTAAATTATAAAATTTAAAATGGCAGGTTACAAAGTAGTCTATCTAGGGCTGTTCTTGTTAGGTAAAAGAATAGATTTTAATGCACACACATACACACACATTAAAGATTAGAAATATAAGAAATAAAATTTTGACTATCTCCAAACAATGACATTACAGCTGAGTTTTCTATTTCTCTCTCTCTCTCTCTCTCTCTTTTTGTATTTTCTAAGTTCTCTACAATGAACATGTGCTATATTTCTAATCAGGGAAAAGTATTTGTTTTAAAAAGCAAGATATGAACTATTTACTGTTATCACATCTAGCAGATAGCCCTGTCTCTCAAAATAAGCCATAAGAAAGGATTCCTATTTACTCAATGCAGGGCCTTTTTCACCTTGATGACAATGGTATAGTGTCTAGAGATTGGTAAAAATATCTAATAAGCAGATTCTACCTGCACAGTCATTCTCTTCTTTCCCCTGTGTTTCCAAAGCAGTCTGAGTTTCTGTTACAGCACTTGCCACCTTGAAGTTCACTTCTCTGTTCATTAGTCTTTGTTTCCATACCCAACTACCCATTAGTCTGCATCTCATTTGCAGAAAAAATGATTCATACTTTTAGGCCTTCCATAAATGTGTGTGGGGTGAGTGTGTGAGTGACTGAGTACAAGAAGCAGAGAAACCCTTGCTGCCAATCAGACCAGAATAACAGCAGACAAGGCACCTCCTCTCACAGCCAGTTTTCTAGGCTCACTTTGTATAATTGCCTCAAATCTGAAATTCCTTTACCTATCTAGCTTCTGCCTAAATGTTGAATATTGTATTTTCCACTCAAAGAATGTCAATAAGGATTTTATTTTTTTCAATTACTGTTGCAGGGAATGTTTCCCTTTAGGAGAACTAAAATTTAATAACTTTTCTTCGGCAAAGTTGACGATCTCTTTATTCTCGCCATGATGACTGTAGTCAATCAATAGTAAATTGGTAGCCAAGCTGAACGTAAAGAAGTGATTAAAAGAAAACCAAAACACAAATGCACCCTCTTGAAAACCTAATCACATTATGAAGCTCTAAGCATGAGTTATGAGGTAGCTGTGGCCGGCTGGGTTTTGATGAAGTACGTATAATTTTGTATCAGCTGCCACAGGACTATTTCCTATAGCCCTTCTGACTTCTCTATAACTTTAAAATAAGATTTACCCTATTATCATCTACTTAGACAGGCTTCAAGATCTACCTAGGAAAAAAGACTATTAATAATATGTTAAACTGTATTGCTATACTTATTTTTCCACATTCATATGGTGGAATTCAAGCGATAAAAATAAAATAGGTAATTCATTAGATTTCAAAGCTCTGGTTGTTAAAAGCATTTTCTCAATTCAGGAATCCTGGCATGAATTTATGTTATCAGCAAGTACGATAGATGTATTTCTTTTGAAAATACATGCATTATTTTTATCCAGTTTAGATGAGGAATAATTAGACATTTAAAGTTAAGGGGTTATGTGATCATGATTAATTTCAATATATGCATAATTCAACTTTAAACCAGTTTTCTCTGTTGGTGCTGAATGCAAGTTTTTATTTCAGAAATGGTAATTTAACAGTGAAACCTTGGAAATTCATTTCTTAGGCTGTTTTCCTAAAATGTGTTATTAGACATTTATACTCTCCGACATTATAAGCAGTTTAGATTTTTTTGTTTTTTAATATTTATTTATTTATTTTTGGCTGTGTTGGGTCATCGCTGCTGCACATGGGCTTTCCCTAGTTGCGGTGAGCGGGGGCTACTCTTCGTTGCCGTGCTCAGGCTTCTCATTGTGGTGGTTTCTCTTCCTGCGGAGCACAGGCTCTAGGCATGCGGGCGTCAGTAGTTGTGGCACTCAGGCTCAATAGTTGTGGCACACGGGCTTAGTCACTCCATGGCATGTGGGATCTTCCCAGACCAGGGATCGAACCCGTGTCTCCTGCATTGGCAGGCGGATTCTTAACCACTGCGCCACCAGGGAAGTCCCAGCAGTTTAGCGTTTTATTCAAGGTGCAGGGAGAATTTGATCACACTGATGAAGAATCTAAAGCATGGTCTCTGTCTCGACATGTAGAAAAAAGAAAAGCCAAACCTTTTTGCAGTGGTCATCTGGGATAGTCTGTGATCTATTCTGGAACGAAGAGCATTTATGGCTTATGTTTCATTGTGGTAACAGCTCTTTTTTAAGTCAGTTCTTCTCATTGGCCAAGATATTCTTTATTTTTAAGGGAACACAGATTTTATAACCACCTGGTTAAATATCAGAAGTCTGTCTCTGCATTGCCTTTGTCTTTTCCTTGTCATTTTTCAAGACACAGGCTTTGGAGAAAGTATCCTCTAGGCAGTGGCGGACTTTCCTTCTCAGGGTTCCCTTAGGCTTTACAGCCTGATTATTTAATTAATCACTCCATTCCTTCAACCAATGTTGAACCCATTTTACACTGGGTACAGTACTTGGCTCTGGGGATGGTGAAGAAATGATCCCCGCCTTTATACCACTTACAGATTTATAAGAGAAAACAAGCATGAAGAGGGGCTTTAAGAAAAACATATTCATGGGGGACTCTAATAGGTTAAAAAGAAAACTCCCTGAGAAAGTGATAATAGAGCTAAATCTGAAGGATAAGTAGGAATTCAGCAAAAGAGTTGGGAGAGAGGTTTCCAGGCAAAGAGGAATTATAAAGATTTGGGGCAAATGAGGAAGTGTTGGTTTAAAGAACTGAAAGTCATGGGAAAGAGAGAGAAGAAGAAAAATGAAGTGGGGGGACTTGAGAGGGTGAGATGTTAGAAAGGCCTCGAAGTTCCAGTTAGGATGTTAAGGACAGAGATGTATCAGTATATTGAGCATATGTTTATGCACAGTGACATGGGGAGAACACAGTTTAAAAAGCCCTAGGTGTGGAGAACAGGAGGACAGGCAGACGCTCGTTAAGATACTACAGGTGCTGTCACTACACGAAGATGGTGGCCCAGGCACGCAGGAGAGAGTGGAGATGCAAAGCCCAGAACAGATGCTGGGAATGCTTAGGACGTAGAAATGGCAGAACTTTGAGATCAAAGCATGTATCTAACATATGCCTTTGTCATTCTGAATTACAATGACTTATTTTGCTCTCTCTCCTGTAAAACTAGGAGTCATTTTTTTGTAAATCTAAAACCTAATTCACTGCCTGACACATTTTAGGTGCTTGGTGTACACTGAAGAATAAACTTCAATTGATTCTATGTTGTAAACTGTCTATGAATGGATTATACAGAGATTACACACGCACACACACACACACACACACACACACACACACACACTCTATTTCAGCACCCTACTGCTGTTGAAACACACGGCGTCTTTTCAACGTGTTGACATGGGTGTCTGTTAGCGTAGTTTCCTGTACTAACGGTAAATAGTAATAGCGGCTCTACTTATTTCTTTCGTAGTTATCGTATCTGTATTAATTGTATATATTTGTTTGGTTGAATACTTACTGGCTCTCTCCTCCAGTAGCTCCGTGATAGGCAGTACCATGTCTCTCTTCCTCACTGAGAGCCAGAGATAGGAAAGTCAAGAAAATAAACGTAGCCTTCGCTGGCATTTTTATATTAGTTTGTCTTCGTTTCTCAAAGGAAAGATGGTCCCTGTGATATCATCCGACTTCCTGGTTGTGCCGATATCACTAACCTCTTAGAAGAATGAAACAGAATACTATCCATTATGTTTATCTTTAAAAACTAAAGTGTGTTGTTGTATAAACATCTGGTTAACTCTAACGGAATCCCCAAAGCTGCCAATAATTGGGTTTACCTGAGGGATTAAACACAAGCAGCATTAGAAATAACATTGTCATTTTCTCCATGTTCCAAATGGAATGGTTTCCTGAGATAGGGCAAACCATATTTGTCAGACATGAAATTTATCTTCCTGTGAAAGGGGCACCTGATGTTCTAATGAAACTCACAAAAGCATGTAAAGAGGTTTGGAAGGAAAGAAGACGTTCCAAAGTGTGGAAATAATTGATAGAATCATAATAATGCTAATTTTAATAACAGTCCATCTATGAATGGTCTGCCAGCTTCACTCTCTACCACATTGTACTTTTATTTATGATGATTCTAATGTAATTGGAAGTATTTTTAAATTAAAAATGCATGTAGTACTTGGATAAAGGAAATGCCTCTTGGGTGGCCTGGTGGCCATTGCGCTTTGCCTGCGGCATCTCGAGCTTTCGAAAGGACAAATCGCACACTCCGTGTGGATGTGCCAGTGAGACAAATCAGAGGGTCTACTCCTGCAGCTGGCGGGGGAACCACCGTGCCAGCTCATCTTCAGCTGTCGTAATTCAGTATCTTGACCAACACTCAGATTTATATTAATGAAAGCAAGCATGAAATACACACCCAGTCCTCACTGATAAGATCTTCGATACCCACTGGATTCTTCTGCAGGAGACAGATGGCCTCAGTCTTGGCTTCCTGTGCCAGTTTGTTGATGGTCTTTCCAAATGATCCCACCTTGATTCTCACTCAGGTCAGCATCCAAGTAGCTTTTGTCTAGGCATTGGCATAGAGCTTTTGTCTAGGCATTGGCCAAGTAGCTTTTGTCTAGGCATTGGCATAGAGCTTTTGTCTAGGCATTGGCATGCGTTCAGGAAACTCCCAGTTCATTCCCTGTGTCTTCAGCATCAAAAATGCTTCTGTATCGGCCTGATCAAGAATGAAGCCATGCATTGATATTTCATTCATGGTGCAAATGAGTAAGTAAGTTGGGAGAATGAGTCTGCAACAGATGAAGAAATCTCATGCCCTCAGACAGAGCTTGGGTTATATTTAAGGAAGGATTCCTCAATGCAAATGCTCTTGTCCACTGTTCTGTACATGCCAGGTGGAAAACAATGGAAGAATTTAGTTAAAATATTTTATTGTAAGAATAAAGCATGCTATATGCTATTTACTGTAAGGACAGTACATTATTTCCTACGATCACTAGAAGTCCTTTTCCCATTAATAAGATTAGTAGTAGTTGTTGTAAGTATCATAACAAGAATACCCATCCTTACCGAACGCCTACTATACTGAATTACCTTCACATACATTGTCTCAGTTAATTCATGAAAGTTCTGTTAATAACTATGCAGGTTCTATTAATAGCAGCATATTATAGATGAGAATAATGGAGACATATGGATCTAAAGCCATTAGCCTAAGGATACATGGCTTGTAAGTGGAGAGGCTAAATTAGAACCCAAATAAGGGCCTATGGAATCTAAATCTTCAGCTCTCAACCGGTGCTCAGTGCTGTCTTGGGCGTTACCATGCCAAGGTGCCCTTTTAGAAACAGACTCTTAGAACTTCACGTGAAATTGTTAGTCATCAATAGTTAAGCCTTTCTTCTCGTTACTGTCAAA
Source organism: Delphinus delphis (assembly GCF_949987515.2). Lineage (NCBI taxonomy): Eukaryota > Metazoa > Chordata > Mammalia > Artiodactyla > Delphinidae > Delphinus > Delphinus delphis. The sequence goes on along the minus strand of NC_082685.1, from coordinate 29,645,817 downwards.
CTTCGCATCTTCAGAAACCAACCTGAAAAGAAAATTGTGCAATGATGTTTGTAGTACAGAAAATTATATTTTTGAAGCGACTCAAATGTATCATTTAATGGCAAAAAATGCCTATCTGTGAAGATTAAAACTTTCCTTTTTATGTGTGCATACCCCATATCCACTGCACCAAAGTAAAAGCTGTCCTCCTGTTTTCATACCCCAAATACACGGAATTCTGGGTTTTTATATTCCATCTTGAATCCATCAAGCCATCAATCAATTCTCACTCCTTTTCCGCTGTCTCTTTAATTTACTTTTTCCTAGGGAATCCCTGAGATGATCTTTTAAATACTGTTGGGAGGAAATGCATCTTCAGTATCTCAGTGGTTGGTACTGTTGGTTCACTGCTGGATCAGTAATTCTTTTTCAGAGAATTTTCACTCCTACCTACACTTATGAGCTTCTACCTGGCTCCAGTGCTTACAAAAGTACCGTGAAAACATAAAAGCCTTTTTAAGTTAAAATATTCATAATGGTTTAATTCTAAACATCATCAAGAGAACTATGTAGTTGAGGCAATTCAGGATAGATAGGCAATCTACCTATCTGCCTATGATAGTATATGATAGTCTGTGATAACTTCTAACACAGGATGCATTTACCTTTCAAAAAATGGTGAAAGGATATAGAGGGGAGGGGATGGAACACTAAGGCTGGATAGGAGTGTCCCTAAGGTTTTTCAGGAGTGTTATGATTGGCTACCAGCTTGTAGAATCAGAAAAGTATCCTTTTGTGGAATGAGGTAACCTGAGTTCAAATCCAGCATGGCCACCAATAGTAACGTTACCTTGAATAAGTCACTTACCATCTTTTAGCTTCAACTTCCTAATCTATAAAGTGGAAATAATAAATATATTTTTCTCATGGGACTTCCCTGGTGGTCCAGTGGTTAAGAGTCCGCACGTCCACTGCAGGGGGCACAGGTTCCGTCCCTGGTCAGGGAACTAAGATCCCACGTGCCCTGCGGTGCAGCCAAAAATAAAAAAGCATTCTTCTCCTATGAATGATGCAAAGGTCAAATAAAACAATGTATTAAAGCACCTAGAATAGTGCCTGACACATAGTAAGACTTGGAATTTATTGACCACTTCATATTAATTTGCCAAGATCTCTTATCTATCCTGTGGCAAAGGATATCTTTGTAAAGACACATTTTTTTTTATTGAAGTATAGTTGATTTTGAATATTAGTTTCCTGTGTACAACATAGTAGTTCTATATTTTTACAGATTATATACCATACAAATTTATATTAAATTATTGCCTATATTCCCTGTACTGTATATTAACATCCCTGTGACTTATTTATTTTGTAACTGGTAAGTTTGTACCTCTTAATCCCCTTCACCTTTTTTACCCCTTCACCCACCCCTGTCCTGTCTGGTGACCACTAGTTTGTTCTATATATCCATGAGTCTGTTTCTGTTTTGTTATATTTGTTTGTTTTTTAGATTCCACATATAAGTGAAAGCACACAGTATTTGTCTTTCTCTGACTTATTTTGCTTAGCATGAAACTCTCTAGGTCCATCCACGTTGTTGCAAATGGCAAGATTTCATTCTTTTGTGTGGCTGAGTAATATTCCACTGTGTGTATACATCACATCTCCCTTATCCATTCATCTGTCAATGGACACTTAGATTTAGGTTGCTTCCATATCTTGGCTACTGTAAATATGCTGGAATGAACATGGGGCATGCAGATACTTGACTTAATGTTTTCATTTACTTTGAATAAATACCCAGAAAGGAAATCACTGGATCATATGGTAGTCCTATTTTTAATTTTTTGAGGAACCTCCATACTGTTTTCCGTAGCAGCTGCACCAATTTACATTCCCACTTACAGTACACAGTGGTTCCCTTTTCTCCACATCATCACCAACACTTGTTAGTTCTTGTCTTTTTGATGGTGGCCATTCTGACAGGTGTGAGGTAAGATCTCCTTGTGGTTTTGATTTGCATTTCCCTGATGGTTAGTAATGACACACTGAGTACATGAGTGTGAAAAGGGTAGCCCAGCTCTTTTATAAATGCCTAAGCAATGCAGATTCATGCTTTAATGACCAAAAGGACAGTTTTATGTAGAGCCTATGACTTTTCTTATCCTTAATGTTTTAGATTCAAGATGGAAAAGTCTGCTCTCTGGGGTGAATAATGATGCATGTTCTTTAACTTAAGTGTTTAAAGGAACTATAGCACATTTGTTAAGATTTATTTCCTTGCAGTTATCAATTCCACAGCCCAAAGGTTGCTACTCTTGTACAGGGAGGGCCTGTTTGCTCCAGGTAGCATCTGCATGGCAGTCACTTTGAGTGAGTGAGGGGGTTAAAAATGGAAACATGTTTACAGAGTAGAAAGGCGGGAAGGTCTTGGCATAAGTGGGGCCTGGTGAGTTTCTACAGTAACCTCATTCAATATCACAAGGGCCAGTCTCATGGAATGAGATGGCATTCAAAGATATGTTCTGGAATTTTCCTGATAGTCAAGCTAGCTATTGAGGTTAAAAATAATAGGATATATACATCACTGTAGCTTTGCTGGGATGCTGGAGCCAATAAAGGAGCTGATACCTTTGATATCGAAGAGTATGGAACGTCAAGAAATGAAGCTTATGACATCTTGGTGTATGGGCGATCCCTCAGCTTAAAAGCTCCACTTCTCCTTTGCCAAGTCCCTGTTGAAATGCAGGGGCAAAGAGACAGAGTCATAGACCAGTAGAGTCCCATCTCATCACCAGATTCCTACCTGTTGAAAAATCTGTTGTCACGTTTCTTAAAACACACTGAAAGACATGTGTAGTTAACAAAAAATATATCGAGGACACGAAGGAAGTTACATCTCGCTCAGCATTTTGCTGTTAAATATTAGTGATACATTCCCGTAACCTCAGAGAAAATTGACTCAGGTGTACTGTAGGGTGCCAGGCAGCAAAGTTTGATTTCTTAAGTCAATTATTTACATCAAAATGGCACCCACGTGACATTTGGCTTATTTACAGATTTAGAGCATATACGAATATATGTCTATATGTTTATTTGATATAATTGTCAGTACATTTTTTAGGATTATGCATATACAAAAACGTTACAGAGATGAACATTTTCTGACGAAAAATAATTGGCTCAATTGTCATCATAAATTAAGGGAGGGTGAAATGGAAGCATTGGGCAAGGGAGTACATTTATTCCCCAACTTCATTATCAGGGAAAAACTCTGTGTATGTAGTGTTTTCACTTTGTTCCCATCATCACATTGATTGATACGTGATTTTGTTCACTTACCATTTAGGCTGAGAGTTCACAGATGTTTTAGTTAAGGTATTTTAAAGTAAATTCTAAATGATCAAGGTACCTTGAGTTTAAGACTTGGAAAAAATTAAGCCACTTTATCCAGCCAGTTATATACTATGTATAGTAGCAGAATTTGGTATGGCAAAAACATGCAAGAGTTTTCCTTCTACCTCTCCCATCCTCTCCCTTCCCTTCCTTTTTCTCAAATGGTACATTTTTGTATGTGTGAGAAAACATTAGAATAAACAAAGAAGCCAGCAAAAAAAAAAAAAAAAAACTTGAAAATCATCTACCATCTTAGCATTTAGCAAGAATCACTATCAACATTGTGTGAAATATGTGTGTAGGCCTTTCTTTATATGTAATAAAAAATTAAAACAATAATGATAGTATTTATATAGCACTTACTCTGTGCCAGGTGCTTTTTAAAATGGTTTACATTTAATCCGCCAAGGAGTCCCATGAACCAAGTACACTATTATCATCATCCCTGATACATGGAGAAACTGGGGTAGAAACAGGTCCAGTGACATCAGTAAGGTTATAAAGGCAGTGAGTGAGGTGAGCGTGAGTGGCAGAGCTAGGCTTTGCTCTCAGCCAGCCTGGCTCAGGATGACCTTTTCCTAACCACTCTGTTACATTGCCTCTCACTGTACATATTTTAAAACAAAAATGGCATCATATCTCACTTCTTGCTTTATGATTTTTCCACTTAACGCATTGTAAACTTTCCCCCATGGTATCGTGTATTCTTCGGTGACACCATTTTTCCTGATTCTCCCTGTGAATCCTTCTAACAGGGCAGGCAATCATGTCTTTAAATGATCCCCTCTTGTGGATCATGGAGACCATGTCACATGGCAGAAGGTTGTTTAACTGAGAAATTTCTGTCTTTGTCCTTGAAACATTAGCGTTCCAACTAACCCATGTACCAACTTTGTTTGAAAAACAAAACAGATTGCATGTTGCAAGACAGAGCTGCTGGCAAAATACTCCATCGTGTCAGATTTATACAAACCCATCTCCTGTGTATTGCACCATGTCCTAGAAAACTGAAAGCCATGAAAACAAGTGCTCAGATTTTAAGGAACTCAATGACAGCTGATAAAATATTGCATTTTCTGTAGCAGTTTTTACATAAAGCTTCCACCTTAAAGAAATGGATTTGATGGGACTAGGTGGTAATTTTTTAACACGATCAGTGACAAAATAAACACCATCTGTTAGTATTGATTTATTCTACAGCATTCTCATGCTGGGTGATTTTATTTTACTCTTTTCAGAAATGGTTAATGACACATCTGGTAGTCAGTGAAGGTACACTTTGGGTAATTAACTGTGGTCATAAGTTTACACAAAATGCTAACAGAACATTTTTTTTTTCCTTTCTATTATAACCAATGGGACATGTCTGAGTCCCCAGCTACTTACTCATTTTAAACCTTGTGCAGAATTATCCGTTTGGCTGTAGTTGAACTTTTGGAACAATGTTGTGTTATTTTGGCTTCTCGGAGAAGCAGATAACCAAGACGGGAATAGGTATGCTAGAGATTTGGGGGAAACACCTGATGATTAAAACGGAGGTACAAGGGAAGGTGGGGAGAGGCTTCAGCTGGCAATGTGAGTCTGACACCAGTGACAGGAAAGTGGGAGGGAAGGAAGATGGGGTAAGAGAGCCCCAGACTATAGCTAGTTCCAAAAAAATGTCAGCCTGGACAGTGGAGAATCCAGGAACCAAATTTGTCTATCAGAGCTTTCCTACATTCCACAGAAATGAGACTGAATTATTGTATCCACTGTGCTTGGTCATTGGCTGAGAGCATCCCATGGGAAGCCTGACCTCGGCCCAGATACAGTGGTGGGTCCAAAGGGGACAGTGACTGTGGTTGTACATCAAATGTGTTTCCACAACAGGAGATCTGAGGGGTGCACTTGCATGGTCACCACAAATATCTACCCAGGCAATGACTGAGAGAGATGAGGTGACCACTACGTTCATTTATCTCTATGTCTTTTTTTAAAAGAAAGTATACTATTTTAAATGATCTCTCCTCTCCCAGTTTCTCCATTGATCTCCAGCAAGAAGGTTAGCATAATTGGAGATGTGGGTCCTGTTTTGATTAAATTGTATCAGCTGAGGAGAAGAAAAGAGTGCTTCACACAGTTCTTACCTCTTCATCTGCTCTTAAAAAAAACTCTGAGGGTTCTAATGCTGCTGCTGATTTTGCTTTTGGTGGAAAGTGCTCCTTAGGTTTGTCATAACTCTTGGCCGTGAACCCAGGAACCCCTCCTCCTATTTGAACTGAAAAATCATCTGGGGATGGGAGAGGTGATATTTAGGAAAGAACACATGATTTCCAGCCATTCAAAACCCAAAACGTATTTTGAGAGCCAGAAGGCAAAAAAATGAACGCGGCATTATACAGTCACTGTCTTTATATTATCTTCTTCCTTCATCCTGACAACCTTCTGAGGTAAGTAGGGTTTGTGTTGTTGGGTTTGTTTCTTTGTTTTTAACAAAAGAGGGAAACGAAGTGCAGGAACATCTGGTGACCTTTCATTGGCACATAACTAAGAAACATAGATCGGGGTTTCAACCTGTTCTCTCTCTGTTTTTGCTGCATTCACATACAGAATAGATTTGCCACAATTTCTCAGTTCTACCAGTTACTTTACTTGTGTGGGAAGCACTTCTAATATTTGTACAGATATCTCTCTGTACATCCCGAAAAGGGCACTGAACGGAGAGACCTGCATTCTATTACCGTTTCTGCTACGAAATAGTTGTGTGGCTGTGAATTAGTTAAGTTCTTTGGGCCTTAGTTTTTCCCTCAGTAAAGAAAGGAGATTAGGTTATAGATAGTATTTACCAAACCTCAGCCATTTTCCATCACCATGATTTGTGTCACATCTGTAAGACCACCTATCATTTCTTTGCTCGATATAAATGAACTTATTTACAAAACAGAAACAGACTCACAGACTTAGGAAACAAACTAAAGGTTACCAAAGGGGAAAGGAGGGGGAGGGGTAAATTAGGAGTTTAGGATGAACAGATACACACTACTATATATAAAATAAATAACCAAAAAGGACTGACTGTATAGCACAGGGAACTATATTCAATAACTTGTAATAACCTATAATGGAAAAGAATCTGAAAAAAGTATATATATATATATATATATATATATATGTATATAAAACTGAATCACTTTGCTGTACACCTGAAACTAACACAATATTGTAAATCAACTATACTTCAATTAAAATAAAAACAGTTTCCCCCTTTTAATGAAAATGTATTTGAAGTGAACACATTACATCATTGTTTAGACTGGAACACCAGTATAGATAACAAGTAGAATTTTATATGTTTATGACTTTTAATTGAATATATTTAATTTATACATATCATATATACATATAACTATATGTGGCAAATACATGTACATGCCATATATATTTCTATGTATATAACGTAAGGGATATGTAAGGAATGCAACCTGCTTAGGAAATGCTAGCAACCAACTGAGACTTCCTCCTTAATTGATGTAATCAGAAAGTTAGATGGAAATTTGAAAACAGAGTATTTCTAGTGAGAATGTTCTAGAGATCCAATGTAATTTGACACATTGCCCCACCTAATATCATTTTGTGGATGGCCAGTGTCCTACACCTTGGGATACACTGGAAAAATGATTTGTGGTAGCCATACAATCGCATGCACCTGTGGTTTCCATTCTCCACCTTCACCTACCTTTGGCCTCATTTCTCCTTATCTTTTCAATTGCAAAATTTGTAAGAACTAATCCTCTGACTGCAGAAATATTGTCTCTGCATCTTGGCTCACAAGTGGAAAAAAAAATAAGACCTGGGACAGATAAGAACAATTCCTCCTTGTTCTTCTGGGAAGGTTCAAGAGAAGGAAGTAGACAGAGAGAGATAGGCAAGTTAAGGCCTGATGCAAGCCACGGTGTGTCTTCCACCAGCCAGTATTTTCCCAGTGAAGGTCAGGTTAAAGTGAATAGTGTGTGATGAGGATGGAGCTGAGTACATTGACCAAGGGTTTTCTGTTCTATCAAATATCTCCAATCCTATTGTGCTGCCCCAACTCCCAGTCACCTCCACCAAAACTTAATTCTTTACTCCATTTTATCTTATGATATTTTAGAAGGAGCCTGGACATTGCAATCAAAGAGAGCTGGGTTCAAATCCAGAATCTCTGCCACATCAGGATGGAGAGGCAGTCAGTGGCTCTTGGTGTGTGGAAGAATGGGGCGTTCTCTGGGGGATCTCTCAGGAGATGATAGAGGAGGAGCTTCACAGGCAGAGGAAAGGCAGGCAGAGAGCATCCCAGTCCCGGTATCCAATCTGAATCACTGTCCTTTCTACAGATATGCACTGTGCAATGAGCTATCTGTCCTAACTTCTGAACTGCAATGGATCTGAAATCTGCAACTGTGCGGTTCATGTCTCAGCTATTTTTCTAGCACCATTTGGGAGAGGAGGATACCTCTTTTCACCCTCTGCCTTCCAACCTAACCATCTGCCTTCCTGATTCATTGTTGGGAGCCCTATCTTCCTTCCTGTTTTACCACTTTCTAATGCCGCTACCTGAAATTCTCTCATTCATGCATAATGTCTACTTGCTTACTGCTGTTCTCCCCTCACTAGAGTGTAAGACAGACTTTGTCTACCCTGTTCACAGCTTGTTCTCAGAGTCTAGAACAGTGCTTGGCACAGAGTGTTAGGTCAATAAGTATTTACTGTAAAGTCGAATGAACTGGCCCTAGGCATTGACCCCATTCACTCTCACTTACCGAATTAGCTCCTAATTCTTGCTGTGCACTACCATCACCTGGGGCTTTGCTGGAAACACACTTTCCAGATCATCGCCCCTGGATAGTCTGATTCAGTTCGTCTTGGGTGAAGCTTAGGAATCTGTATTTTTATTAGCATCACAGGTGATGAGACACAGCCAGTGCCTGGACAGCTAGGTGGGAATTACTCCCTTGTGGAGTATTACTGAAGAAATAACTTCATTGTCGGCACATGAAGACACAGTCTCCTGTATTGAAAGCAATTAATTAAGTACGCATTTATGATTTTTAAAACGTACACCTCAGAGGCTTATCCAGTTTGTGTATGTGCTCTGGCAGACCCAATTGTATTTATTCATACATACCCTGTTTGCATTATGGTAGGGAGACCAGCTGTTCAGTCAGGTGCCTCTTCCCCAAGAAAAAGATCGTTTAGGTTAACAAATAAATTGGTGAACTGCTGAGAAGTTGCCCAAATGGGCTTCAGGCTTTCTTCTAGAATGATATTCGATACACTATAGCGTGATACAGGGCATTTTACATAGCCTTTGTGAGCCTCTGATCTTGCATCTGTAATTAGGGATAATATTGTCCAACTCATGGGTCTGTGATGAGCTATAAGTACAGTGCACTGGGCATTTTGTATATATGGTGCTTAATAAATGCAAATATCATAACCTCTGGGAAGATTAACTCAGACATTCCATTGCCAGAAATCACCCTACCAAGTCTCCAAAGTCTAAGAAACCTTGTCCTCAGTGATCAAGAGAGGGACCAGCCAAAAAGTGCTTAGTTGGATGTGGGAAAAGTGCTAATAATGGAACTTTGTGAAAAAAAATTCCTCCTCCAGATTTCATTTGACACTTGCTATATGAAGTTAGGATTTTAATAAAAAATTTTTAAATAGTTACATAATTTTCCTAAAAGATGGATTGGGTTCCCAGAAAAAAAGCGGGGCTTGATTCAATTTGGGCTTGATTCAGATGACTCAAAAATTAATTTCCTAAGGAACAATCTCGATGGGTAAACTGAGCAGTTGTTACTGGAAGACCAGGTAACTGTCATATGCCAGCACAGCACCTGACGCCACTCTCCCTCACTGTCATCGACCTTTTAAGAAATTTCTAGGCAAAAGAAAAAAAAAAAAGTTTGTTAATGCGAGTTATTAAGCATGAGTTGGAGTGAAGGGACCTGGGGTTTATGGTAGAAGAGATATAGCTCGATATTTGTAAGCAAAACCAATATAGAGATAGACTTTAATGCTAAGAGTGATTTATACGTTGATCTCAAAGTATACTGACTGGCATGTCCACAATGCTGCAGTGGCACCAGCATCACCGTATAGTTATGTATGGGAACATCCCTTACTGGGGGCTTCCGGTTCCCCAAATATTTAGCTTAAGGTTGAACCTCAAGGAATCCAGAACAATCAGCCCTTTTCACTTTTAAAAGTAACTTAAATCATGGAAGCAGAACAGACTAATTTGTTGAATGAACTTTTTTTTTTTTTTTTTTTTTTTGGTACGCGGGCCTCTCACTGCTGTGGCCTCTCCCCTTGCGGAGCACAGGCTCCGGACGCGCAGGCTCAGTGGCCATGGCTCACGGGCCCAGCCGCTCCGCGGCATGTGGGATCTTTCCGGGCCGGGGCACGAATCCGTGTCCCTTGCATCGGCAGGCGGACCCTCAACCACTGCGCCACCAGGGAAGCCCCTGAATGAACTTTTTACAATTCCATTTATTTAAGATTTTTAGACAGGCACCATGAACCTCAAGTTGAGATTTTAGTATTCTCAGAGGTCTGCAAAAAGCATCCGCCTTCTAAATCGACATCTCTTCCGAGTTCCCCCTGTTCACCCTACCTCCTCTGCGCTTGCCCAGTTCAATTTCTCATCCCAGTTGAGCCCATTTTACAATCTTGTGAGCCTCGGGGCACATGGTAGACAATTGGAGAGTGATGGCTCTCAGCTGTGCCTGCATGCTGGAATCACCTGGGCCGCCCCAGGAAACTCTGATGCTGGTTAATTGGTTGAGGGTGTGGCCTAGGAATGCAGCTTTTAAACCCACCCTCCCACCACGTGATTCTCACAACCAGGTACAGAACCACAGAGAGAGGAGCCTCCTTTTCCCCAGGACTAGACTCAGGTATGTTTTTCATGACTAACTTTGACAAATTAGTGGCAAATTGTGCCCCTGACTGCTTTTACGTAACAACGCAGTCTGGTTTTCATGGGAGATGATTTTGTGATGAACCTATTCGCCGTTTCACCGCTTTGCTTTGCTTCTTTAGAATGTGGTGCCTTAAATGAACTTAGTGGTCGGAGTCTTAGTGGTCGGAGTCTTGTTGGTGCCGATGGTGCTTGCTAATCATTTCTTTCCTTCCCCACACTTGAGAATTGGGTCCCTTCTCAATCTCTGGGTGTATGTGAATAGCTCTCACTAGCTGTGGTAAGTGAGTTAAGTGAAACTAAGTGTAGAAGCTCACTGAAACTGGACTATGTAATTACATTGTTCATCGGAATGGATTTTAATATGTACATGGAGAAAAAAAACCATCATCACATGTAGATAAATAACCCATTTTTTCACAGAGCAGGAGCAAACAGCCACCAAACTTAACTCTGTTATTTTCCTAGGCAGGCTACATCTAAGAGCCAGAAATTTGGATATATTACTTTTTACTATATATATTTCTGTACAATATTTATCTACTCTTGCTTTTGATATTGTCATTTCCCAAAGGGATACACACTTTTCTCAAGCTTTATGACTTTCTGTGGGACTCAAAACCCCAGTCTTAAGCTACCCTCATTCACAGAGCAGAGTTTTCCATTGTGGGAGGTACATATACCACAGGTGGTAACAAGATGATTATAGGTACAGCGCCTGATGTGGCATTAAATAACTTTGGATCACATAGGAGAGGAGACAAACCTTTTCTTTAAAAAGCCAGATAGTAAACATCTTAGACTTTGCAGGCCGTACGGTTTCTGTGGCTACAGCTCAGCTCAGCCATTTTATTAGCAAAACAGCTGTAGACAATTCATTAGTGATAGGCGTGGCTCTAAATAAACCTATTTTTATGGATGCTGAGATTTCAGTTTCATATAATTTTTACATGCCATAAAATAGCACTCTTTTGATTTTCTTCCGCCGTTTAAAAATGTAAAAATCATTCTTAGCTTTCTGTCTGTACAAAAATAATCACCGGGCAAGTTTGCCAAGTCCTGCCATAAGGGAAGCCTCTGTTTGATGATTGACTTTAACATTTCTCTAAAGCCTTTGAATTTCACTGTTTAACAGAGTTAGAAGTTGAATGTTTTATCTCTTTGTCAGACAAGACTATTTAGCTAGAACTGAACCACGCTGTGTTGAATCCCTTAAATTTTATTTTTAAAATTACCTTACATTCATGTCTCATTAAGTGTTTTTTTTCCATTTAGAACAGTGATTTTTAAAATGACTTACAGAAACATACTAAGTAGAGAAGAGTCCAGGTGATACATGATTGGCAATGATTATGAGACATATATGGAAGGGTTAATATTTGGGAGAATGCTATCCACGTTTGAGTATCTGTCACTATTTTCTTCAAAGGAATACCTGTGTTTCCGAAAAGAACAAACAGAAACCTTACTATGTTTCACCACAGCTCGTGATATTTTTTAAAAAGCCCCTGATTAAACACACAAATCCCCCAGGCACCTCTTCATATCAGAGCCAGCTGAGGTATGACAACCAAAGTAAAATAAGGTTAAAACTTGAGATGGCTCTTGAAATACACAGAGCAGGAGTAGTGGAATTACCTCTCTGGAATCATCTATGGAAGAGTCCGACATAATCTCATGTAGTTTCTTACCACACGTTTTATCTTAACGCTTAGCCAGCTGATTCCTGTTTATCCAAAATGGTGACTCTCCCTTTCCTTTGTATGAAAGTACAATTGGGATTGTAGAATAGGGATTGGGAGGCATTCTTTTGAAAGAAAGCCAACTAAATTTTCTAAGCAAAACTAACCAGTGACTGCGACTACAAATGTTTCCTTTAATGCAGAGGCCGTGCTTATACCTGGGACCACGTTCTCTCAGTACATCGGCTGCAACAGGCACTAAGTTCTCTCCTAGCTTCTCCTCCTGCCACCTCTCTGAGCTCTTCTCTCATGCTCCACCTCCTTGCCTTTCCTTCTCACTCAGCAGCCAGTAAGATCTTCAGTAAATCAGCCCGGGGCCATCCTGCTTAAAAACCTCAGGAGACTCATCACTGCCGTGGGGACACCCACCATCCAAACTCTCTAAGGCAGCCAGCCAACCAGGCCCGGCACCATTCCATCCCTGCCATTCTGGGGCCTCAGCTTGGGCTCCTTCCTTAGTCCAGCCCCTGACCTTCCTTCAGTGCCTCACCCTTGCCCAGTTCTGTCCTGCCTTGGAGTCTAAAGCAGAGATGCTGTTCCCTCCATCTCAGAGTTTCTCATCCTTGGCACAATTGACATTTGGGTCAGGTAGTTCTTGGTGGGAGGCTGACCTATGCACTGCAGGATATTGGGTAGCATTCTGGGCTCTCCCACTTCGATGCCAGGAGCATCACCTCCCCACAGTTAAAGCCAACAAAAATGCCTCTGGCTGGTGCCCAATGTCCTGCCACTTGAGAAGCACTGCTCTACCAGGACAGTGTCCCTTATTTCTCTTGTTCACCTTTTAGAGCTCAGCCTGCAGTTTACTTCTGCAGTCTCCTTGACCCCCACTTTTAAAAATGGTTCCTCTGATTTGAACCTTTCATTCCCTGCTTCACCTTTCCTTAGGAGTACTTGTCATTTATAATCATGGATCTGTGATGTGCTTATTAGTTTAATGTTCCCTAGACTATAAGCTTCTTGAAGGCACGCTCATTTGTTCACTGACTTATTCCCAGCATTTACCACAGGGCCTGGCACATTGCAGTATATCAAGAAACGAATTCCCAATGAACAAAGTCAAAGTTTCCTTCCATGACCCTAGTTGCCTACAGCTGTGCTCACATAAACACCATCCCCAGCTGCTATGATTCAGGCTTCTTACCACAGACAAATAAATTTTCAGGAGCTCTAAATATAATAACCCAACAAATTATCCCTCTAAATGATTAAATTACTCTCATATTTCGGGTACAAACAAGTACCTTTATTGTTGACAAGAAAATACACCTAACTCCAAATGTTACCATGGAGGGAAATTTCTCCTCCTCCCTTTTTCTCATTGTATGAGCTAATCTGTGTCCAGATCTGATTCACCTGAATAGGCAGCTCTCCATGCAGTAATGTGAGCTGCATTAAAAGCCCTTCTTCTCCGTAAGATTTCTTTTACCACTACCCTCCCAGATTTTGTGGGGTTTTGTTATTGTTGTTTTTGGTTTGGTTTTGTTTTGACCTTTGGAGTTACCTCTCAGTTCAAAGTACTGCATTTCTTTCTAGAAGATAATGGCTTCTGGTCACTTTCTCATTTTTGTGTCTCTCACAAGCCCAGCTCACCATACGCTGTGCTTTACTGTCCTGAGTGACTTGACATTTTCCAACCAGACCATCATATCTGTCTCTCCATCAGGCTTTGGCCACACTGTTCCTTGTGTTAGAACATTCTCACCCAGTACCTTCTCCGAGAAACAGTCCCTTAATTCCCAAGATTGATCTGACATCTTTCCTACCCACTTACCTGGCCCCTAATCTTCTCCGTGCAATTGCGCTTAATACACTACACTGCAGTTGCGTGTTCATTGCCTGCCTGACCCCTAACTTTGCTTGGAAATGCCTAGTGAGAGGAACAGGAAAAGGCTCCTATAAATATTTTCTGTAGGAATTAACGAAGTACGTTTTAAAATGTAAGCCCCCTGAAACTGAAAATCAATTCTATTGTTAGCTAGTTATAAAAGCCCATGTTTGGTTAGGGGTAGTGAAAAGAAATATATATGGCTATTACCAAAGACTGTCGTAAGTACTTACGAAGATCTTTCAAAACAGAGATGGCACATATGTCAAGTCCTTCCAGTCAAAACTTAGAAGGCTTGAGAGGGTCAACACTCTGCAATAGTGTGCTGAGCAGGATTCTGAGGCCTCATTCAAGCTTGATAAAAAGAATAATTGGATCCATCAGCAAAGTGTTATGAACATCAGGCAGGGACGTGTAACATCCAAACTCTAAAGGGGTAACTAAAAAAGTAAAAGAAAAATCCTAACAAAAATTCTCCCTCTTTTACCTAGTGTTAAAATCAGAGGACCAGTACTTGAAGAGACTTCCTTAGACATCCCTGAATCTAATCACCTTCTTTTATAGATGAAGCAGCTAAGGTCTGCAGAGTCAGTATGATGAGCAAGCCCCACAATAGCAAAGATAGAGCTAGAACAATGCCCCGCTGATTATCTAAGAATTCTCATCCACGCTGAGTTCAAGGGGCAACATTCCCGTGACATGGCTTGCAGTGGAAGAGGCTTCTGGATCTAATATTCCTCTGCTGGTGGCTGAGAGATGCAGACTAGCAGCTAGTAATAATGCAGCAATGATTTGTTTACTATCAACTTGAGCCAGGCTTTCGCTAAACACTTTGCTATGCAGTATCTTCTTCATCCACCCCAACAATGTGATAGAAATTGTCATCATCCCCAATATGCAAATGAGAAAACTGAGGCTTGAATGATGAACTAACTTGGGAAAAATCACCCAGCTAAAAATGGAGAGAGCTGGACTTTGCACTCAGTCTGATTCCAAAATCACTTTGTCCTTTGAGGACAGCTTGAGTTCTTCGGACCTCTTCACAGACGTGATAGAGTATAGAGACAATGAAATTTGCAAAGACACTTGCTCTGAAAAGATACAAAGAGTACTTAGGAAATCTACAAAATCCTGTTGCTCCTTGATAGGAAAATCAGATGAAATGTGGACTACAGTATTTTCTTAAGTCTTCTAAAAATTGGAATGTGAAACTAGAAGCTATAGATGATCTGCGTTAAGATAGAAGTCAAAAAGACAGCGAGCCTTCCCTGGGGACTCACTACATGCTAGGCGCTGGGCTAAGTGTTTTATAAACAGAATGACTTGAATTCCCACAAACCTTGAGCAAGCTGGCGTGTTCAGGTTGTGTACTGCACAACTCCAAAGGGTACCATTCATACACACGATGACACACACAGTGGCTTTGGGTCTAGGGCAGTACAGTGGCCCTGCCTCTGAGGTGGTTAATATTATCCCACTCGTTGTTGAGAAGGCAGAGTTTCCGTGGTTGGTTCAGGCTTCATGGAACTTCCCTAAGCTGAGCTGAGATTGTAACCAGGAGCATCCTTCAGAGCCCTTGTTCCTCACTGCTCTTGCTACACTGGTGTGCCTATAAGCATCCTCTCAGAAGGCAGAGAAGCAGGCTGATTAAATCAGCATAGCCAAGCTTGCCTGAGTTATATGAAATCGGTCTTCATAGGAAGCACAAAACCAGCTGTTAATGACTCGATACTATTAGCAGTAGATTGTGGATATCACGATTCAGCCCGTGCTTTCAAAGCAAAATAAACAGATTCCATTTGAATATGTATTGGTTCTATATTCAGTACCATTATCCTGCTTTTTAGCATAGCATGCACTGGAAAAATAAAATCTCTGTTTAGAAATAATACTTGGTTCAGCATCAGTACCCACAGTCTCCACCTTAAAGAAAAAACAACTAGTAAGTTTTTGGGGAAAACAATACATGAATTAATTTCAGTTCAAAAGAACAGCAGGGATTATTCAGGTAGAAATATTTATGCCCCTATGATGGAATTGCCACATTTAATCAGCATGACCAGTAGCACTTTCTAAACAACAGCTGCTAGAGAAATGTACACAATAAATGTGGCAGTTCTGTGGAAAATGGAATTTTTGTATACTAGCCATTAGATTTTTTTCCCCAATCATTACGTTGCCCCCACTCCCGCAAGATGTGGAGTTTTTGCATAAGTTGCAAATTCATGGTTAAATGAGGCACTTTTTTGACTTGGCAAAAGCTGTGTAAACATGAAGTTATGAATAGTCTGAACTGGTTTGAAAGGTGTAACCTTAAACACCAGTGTTATCATGATGACGGTATTTTTAAAAATATTGGTTTCAAATGAGTCTGCCTGAAATTAGCATAAGGTAGCAACTACTCATTCTCACTCTGTGTAGCTTCTGAACTTTCAGTAAGATGGAAAAATAACATGAACCCCTGAAATATAATGTCTGAGACCACTGGCTTTAGAATCAGGCTGGCTTTGCTTTGCTCCTCACTAACTGCACGTGAGATCTTGGGCAAGTCACTTAAGCTCTGGTCTTGTGTCCTCCTTCAGAGGACAGTCCACCTTACTGACTGTTACATGGGTTCACTGAATCAATACGTGTATAAAGTGTTCAACAAAGTGCCTGATTCCTAGTTAGTGGGACTCATTTTTTTATAGCTTTTATAATTACTGTATTGTGGTATTCTCTGCTCTGCACTGAGAAGGGATCTGCCTGTATTGCTGTATAAATATTTTCTTATTTTAATGATAGCTGCTAACTTTTCATTTGACCTTTCCTTACTATTATATGTATGTTGTAATAAACTTGAACTACACTCAAAGTAAATAGATTTCTTTCAATGTTATTATCTACCAGTTCCTTTTAGAGAATATTTGCTTTGGCAAGTAGAGGTATTTCCTGCTCTAATCAAACCACCAGGCTTATTCGATTTAAAGACATTTTCACAACATTTTGAACATTGCAGCAGTTACAGAAAACTATAAAGTATGTTCTCTGCCTTTGAAGAGATCTGGGGGAGGATTATTGACATCTTTTATACAGAACAAGAATCATCCTGAAATACCAAAGAAAGGTTTAATATAACTGTGATAACTGAAATGACATACTGATTTAACTATTTAATGAGCAACCCCTGTGAACTCTGCCCACCCATTCATTAAACTACACAATGAAATAAATGACATCTGAACTTCCACACCTGGATGACCAAATCGCATAAACAACGTAAGAAAGGATAGAAGCACTTGGGTTTCAGTATCATGTCTTTCTTTGAGAAAGTTCTGTCTCCCAAGTCCTTCCAAGTCATCTCTTGAGTGTCTGAGTCCACATCCAGCTCCCCATCGTACTTGTTTACACACAGATGTTCTGGTTTGGGTTTTGCTTCCCTCCACGGTGCCATGTCCCTCACCAAATTTCACTTTGCTTTAATGAAGAAAGGGCTGGTTTTGCCACAGTGTGAAACCTTTCAGTGGTAAATGTTTTCCCAAGAACTGCTGCTTTTATTTTCTTCAGAATTCTTTATTTGTGCCCCCTCTCTCCCTCTCTCCTTCCTGTCTGTCTTGTTCTTGCTTTCTCTCTCGCACACATGCACAAGGACAGGCAGACACACCAACATTCACATACCTCTTAGCCTTCCTTTTCATAGCATCATCCCACGCCCCACAGTTGCCTTGGCTACAATGAGTCCAGAGACTTCAAATCCAAAGCCATGTATACTATATGCTAGGGGACCCCTGCAGTGAGTGGTATACAGCATGAAAAAAGGACACACTAAATCTTGACTTAAGCAACAAGTGAATTGGGTGTGATTCTTATTTGTTCAACGAAGAGGCGTCAACGTAGGATTACTTTATATCATTTAGGAAAAAACAGGGTGGTTGTTTTTTTTCCCAGAAAAGTATAGTAGAAACCAGTGAGTACACTGAAGTAGCCCTAATCCTCAAGTTTGTAGTATCATTGATGTATTCATTTTAGGAAAGTTGTGTCAACAACTTAGGTCTTTGGGTGTGATGTAGCAAATACCTTTCTCCTAGGCTAATAGGGGAGAGTAACAGGAGGTGAGGATTTGTTCCTCTCCATCAAAAGTCTGTGTTTCGCTGTTGCCGTTGTTCATTCCCTCTCTTCAGCCCCTTCTCTTTGACAAAAAGAGCAAATGAAAGGAATGGAGAGGGAAAAGAAGGAATGAACTGTTCGGCAGAGTAAGAGAAGGAATTCCTTGAAGTAAAAAAAAAAAAAGCTTTTCAGGCAGTTCTGAAGTTGGTCCCATCTGAGAACTTTGTTATGGAAATTGGCTGTGGAGCTCACCTACCTGGGGCTACTACGATTGAGGCTTTTATTCCCTCAATTGAGTATGGCTGTGGTGTGGAATTTGGGGAACAAGCTGGAGGGAGGGTATGTCTTCCCCACTTGCCGTCATGGGGTCATCCTCTCAGCCTCATCTGCACTCTGGGCTCCTGTCTTGACAAATGGTATTTATTTGTCACTACCGATCATTTCTCTGGGTACAGTCTTGGCCCCAGCTTTTATTGCAGCTTTAACAATTTTTATAGCCTAAGCACACCTCATCCAACAGGAACCATCCTTACTAAGTCATTTGTTTAATACAAAGCCCATAATGCAAAAACTAGTACTGTAGGTGAAGTCATTCTTTGTGCGGGAAAGTAAATGCCTCTGATTAAAAGAAAAATGTTCCCCCCTCATCCCTCACTACGATTAGGAATATGAACTATATTCAGATGGAAGAGTTCAATGCCAATATTATGGGCTGCACGATTGAGCCCAGAAACAACAATAACAGGAAAGGAGAGGCAGGGAAGACCAGAAAGCTCAAGGAAAAAGAAGGCTTTGGAACAAAATTATAGAACTTTGTGTGAGTTAACTGGTTTTGCTTCTTTCTTTAAATAAATTTATTTATTTGTTGATTTTCGGCTGCATTGGGTCTTTGTTGCTGCACGCGGGCTTTCTCTAGTTGCGACCAGCGGGGGCTCCTCTTCGTTGCGGTGCGTGAGCTTCTCATTGCGGGGCTTCTCTTGTCGCGGAGCACAGGCTCCAGGCACGTGAGCTTCAGTAGTTGTGGCACACGGGCTCAGTAATTGTGGCTCGTGGGCTCTAGAGCTCAGGCTCAGTAGTTTGGGCATACAGGCTTATTTGCTCCGCAGCATGGGGGATCTTCCCGGGCCAGGGCTCGAACCTGTGTCCCCTGCATTGGCAGGCAGATTCTTAACCACTGAGCCACTAGGGAAGTCCTGTGGTGTGCATTATTGACAGTGGGGTTTGAATAGTTTGAAGTTGGTAAATGTTCCTGTTGAGAAACCATGTGTTGCTTTGAGTTTGCAGAAACACCTGAGGAAGATGATCCCTTGCTGATGGTCCTGTGCTTTTTGTGCATCAGAAGGTGAAAATTGAGGACCTGAACTTACTTTCTTCTTTTTTTTACTTGAAGTATAGTTGATTACAATGTTCTGTACAAGTACAACTCTACTACAAGTTTCAGTTGTACAGCAAAGTGATTCAGTTGTACATACATATATATGTACATACATATATATTTTTTCATATTATTTGCCCTTAAAGTTTATTTAAAAATATCAAATATAGTTCCCTGTGCTATACAGTAGGACCTTGTTGTTTATCTCTCTTATATATAGTAGTTTGTGTCTGCTAATCCCAAACCCCCAATTTATTCCTCCCCGACCTTTCCCCTTTGGTAACCATAAGTTGTTTTTTTCCTATGTCTGTGGGTCTATTTCTGTTTTTTATATAAGTTCATTTGTATATTTTTTTAATATTCTGCATATAAGCAATATCATATTTGTCTTTCTCTGGCTTACTTCACTTAGCATGTTAATCTCTAGGTCCATCCATTTTGCTGCAAATGGCATTATTTCCTTCTTTTTTATGGTTGAGTAATATTCCATTGTATAAATATACCACATCTTCTTTATCCATTTTCTTAACAGTAAATATTTAAAGGGAAAACTTTGTCCTAATACTTTCAGCAAGTATGGTTATCACGTTCCTGTTACATACGAGTGGAAGTCTGCCGAGTTCATACTAGGTGATCATTTAATGCCAATACAAAACCAGCTATTGGACAAACAAATATTTCAATGAAACCGAATAATTAATAAGATCTTGATTTACTATTCTCAAAATTGTAGAATAATTGGTGGATATCTGGGTGTTCCTATTTTGTTTCATTCTTCCCCCCATTGGTTGTTCTGGATGAAACTTTAGAATATTTATGACTGCCTTTGGCGCTCTTTGGCATGCTCCCTACAATTTATCTACCTCTGTAGTAATTTGCTTCTGAATTTGAAGATTAAAGGATGATGAATGGCAAGGCTTAGTGTTTACTGGCTGTGGTGAGGAGGGGAAGTGTGGAGTTTTCCTAAGACTCCATTAGAATTAATTCATCCTGTTCAGGGTAGTTCACCAAGTATATCCTCTGCTCTAACACTTAGCAATGACTTAGACTCATAATGCATAGAGGTGTTATTAAAAATACATCAAAATTGACAGCATGAATTGTACATGATAAACTTCTAGAAATCCTGGAACCCAGTGCCTGCACGCTGAGTAGAGTCCTGGGCATTCGAACTCTGTATTCCATCAGAAAACGGTTTCTCTTCAGAAGCCTCCAAGCTCTGATAAAGGTCTTTAAGTAGCTCTGATTAGTAGAGACTCCCCATCAATTAGGGAAATGGTATTCAGACACATGGAAAGTCAGAATATTAGCTACAGTTTACCAAAGTGAAAAGGAGTGGGTGTTGCTCGGTTTTCTGGTCCAACCATTTCTCTGCTCAGTGAATATGATCAGGACTTTCTTGCTGTCTCTATGTATTTTAACTTGTTGATGTTGAGAGATACAGTGTAGGGTTGGAAAGACAGATTTTATCTAAAATTCTGATTCCTGTCGGTTGATAGTAGCTGCCTAAGGTGTTGATTTAAGAAGATTATGATATCATAATATCTGGGTTCAATTTAAAAAAAGCATAAAAGAATTGCCACAATTGAAGAGTACTTTCTGCCACAAGGTGGGGGAGGGGGAGAGAGAGGAAGAAAGATGTACTGTATTATATAGACATACTTATATATGTATGTACCAAATTATCTAAAATAATTGTATATGCACTTTTAAGAGGTCATTGTAAGGGTGAAATTGCACAATATAGGTGTCAGATACTGGCTAATTATTATCGACCTGTTGCCCCTTTCCCTCTTGGGCAGACAATGAAAATGCAATTTCAGCCTCCCTTGACGTTAGGTGTCTCCCTGTCCCTGAGTTCTGGAGAAGGGAATGTGTGTATAGAAATGACATCATTTCCAGACACAGAAAATAAATCCACATAGGATTCTCCATCCTATTTCTCTGTGCACTGGCAGAAGGAATGGAGAGGACTTGGGTCAGAGAACCTAGAAGGGAGTGTGGACACGAGAAGGGGCCTGAGTCCCTGAATGACCGCATGGATCAGAGGCCTCCCCCGGCCCCTCCCACTTTTGCCTGCCAACCTGCTTTGTCCTGCCATGAACAAGAAATATACTTTTACTGTGTGGCACCCCAAAAAGCAAGATTGGTTGCCTACATTGACTCATACTGTGTATGTCAGAGCTTTTTAGAGAATGTAAAGCACACTGGAAGTCTAGATTAGAAATACAAGAAGGCAAAATACATGATTTCCCTTTCCATACAAATTGTCTATTTTTAGATCTGCTAAGAAGCTTTGCCAAAGCATTCTTTCTCTTTCGTTAAATGGGCATGTTGAACACACTTCCCTTCTTCCTAAATCGAGCTTATGCTTCAAACTGTCTGTCCAGCACAGCCTTCCCTGATGATGACAGTGTCAACATTTGAATCCAGGGGCATCCTCCAAAACTACATGAGAACTCTCAGGGGAAATCTCAGGGGTGAGCAGAGCAGGGGCACTTCTCCCCTCTCTCCTTCCCCCCGGTACATACATCCTCGACTGAGTCACTTTCTGCTTTGTAGTTCCTGTCTCTGCCAACTTGGGTCCACTGTGTGGCCTCCTCTAATCCTCAGGTTATTTGATCTTCTACTCTCATTTTCTCCCCAGCACTTTCCTATTTAGGTTTTATAGAATTTATTTTTCCTTTCCTAAGTGTAATTTTTTGTATCTGTCTTATTTGAATTTCATTTCATATAATTCCTCCAGTGCATCCAGGCCATTTTGGATTCTAAACATGTTGTCTCATTCCTGACAGCTGGGTATTCATTGTAGAGTACAAATATATACTTAACTGTGATGGCCACACACTTATAAATAGAACAGTAAAACTACAGTGAAAGTTAGAAGAGATGGGAGCCATCCATGAGGCTGGTCCAATGGGTGCGTACTTGTTCTTGCAAATAAGGCAGCTAGAACAAATGGAAAACTGATTTAACTTGCGTGTGCTAGCTCTCTCTCTCTCTCCCTCTCTAAGAATATTTTTGTCTCTGCATATCTTCCTCACTCTCCTCTCTGCAGACCCATTTTTCTTGTTCCATGGTCCACATGGCAGGACATGGCTGCCAACACCCCAAAGTTTTATACCCTCCACCCCCTTTGAGAAATTGCCTCTGATTTTTAGTAGTTCAAAATATTAGAATGAGAGAGAGTGAGAGAAAGAATTCAAGAGAGAGAGAGAGTGAGAGAGACTCTTCTTGGTCCAGCTTGGTCAAGCATCCACATCTGGTCCAATAAACTCTAGCAAAGAGGGCAAAGTTATGGTGAGAAATAAGGCTCAGGGTTCCCAAGCCTGTGGATAAATGGAGGAGAATCATTTGAAATCAGGCACAGCCCCCAAAAGATCTACGTATGGAGGTGAAAGTGAATGGTAGAAGAACATAAAAAAATAAATGAGAGAAGTGAGAGAAACTGATGATAATTTCACTTCTTTGGAACCTGAAATTCAAAAAGGCCTGTGTATGTGTGTGTGTGTATATATATGTATAGGTATGTGTATGCATTTATACACATACAACACGCTTAGTGAATGCATACTATGCCAGCTACTGGAAGAGCCCTTGTTCTCAGGTAGCTTTCAGTCTCATGGGAAACACAGACACGCAAACCGAGAAAAGTTAAGCTCTTGTGAATGGTGATCATGGAGCCCAGAGACCACTTACTAACCCAGGAAAGGAGAATGACAGGAAGTCTTCCCAGAGGAGTAGATGCCTGGGATGGCTCTGAAAGGCAGAATAAGAAGTGGCCGGATGAAGGATGGGTGAGCAGGCCATTCACAGTGGGAGGGATAACATGGACGGAGACAGGACGGTGAGAAATAATATGGTGTATGTTCTGGGAAGGGAAGCCTGGAGTTGCTAAAGCATAAAGAGGTAAAGAGAGAAAAGCAGTAGGGAGGGAGCAAAGGGCACACTTCAAAGAACTTTGCTGGCCCGGTTCATAAATGCAGACATTAATCTAAGGACGTTGGGAAACCATGGAAAGATTTTAAGCCGAGGAGTGATACCACCAAACTTGTGTTTTACATAGATCACCCGGCAGAGAGCTGGAAAATGGATCTGAGAGGAAGACGACTTGGGAGACAGGGAGACTAGCTAAGTAACTATTGCAGTGATCTAGGGGAAAGATGGAGAGCTAAACTAAAGCAGAATAACATGAATATTCATGACTTCAACAAATAGATTTTAACATTTCTTATGTGCCTGCTACTGTGCTAGATATCTCCCATGGGCCATCTTATTTAGTCTCTAGAAAAGACCTATCATGTCAGGTACTATTATTGCAGGTGAGAAAGCTGAGGCTGACAGAGAGAGATTGCCACTTCTTGGCTATGAGACTTTTGGCCAGGTAAAGGCAATATTTAAATCCAGGTCACTCTGTCAACAAACTTTAGTAATTAACCACCATCCCAATGGTAATAGTGATGAAAAGGAAGGAGACAGGTCAGAAATATTTAGGAGGTATAATTATCCGGACTATGTCATGGACCAGGTTCAGGGAATAAGGGAGAAGAATTCGCCCAGGATAGCTACCACGTTTTGAGCCTGGATGTCTAGGATGGTGGATGCAGAAGGATTTTGTTCATTTTTGAAAAGGGCCTTTGATATTCATTCCAAATGAAATCCATCACCTGGAAACCAGTCATTTGCCACCATCACTCTCCAGACGCTTGGCCCTTCCATATTCTGTGGCTAGTCAGTCACTCCAGCCCTCCTGGCCTGGGCCCCTTGGCCAATATTTCCACCTGTTTTACAGTTCCTGCAGTTCCTGCAGTCCCTTTGTCCCCTGACCTTTCCGCCGTACCCGCCTTGCCAGTCGTTTTCCTTGGATCAAACTTACTGTCCGTTTACCCTGTGCCAGCTCATGGAAGGTCATGCACTGATCCCTGCGAAAAGCAGCTGGGTTTAGTGCCCTCCCTCACCCTTATCCTTTCCTTCTTCTTTCATCAACCTCCCCCTCCTGTTCTACACTGAGCCCCTCTCCTTAGACCCTACCCAGACACCTGCTCTTTGCAAGGTGAAGTAACTTTGCCACTGACTTAGGAATCAAGGTCATGTAAGTTGAGGTTGCTCAGCTTAGCTGCCCACACCTCCACATTCATTATGATCCATTCTCCTGTCTCCACTCTTATTTCAGAAAAAGAAGTTGTTTCTCTTCTTGCTACCAACTGAAATTGATCAATTGTGTACAAACTATTTTTATTACATTATCTAAACTGTGTGCACCATGTAAATTCAGGTAAAGTTATTTATCCTCTCTATTAAAAAATATAATATTGTCATCATTAGCAGAGCTTCCGTCATCCCACAACAAACTATGAGAAGGGCTCAACTTTCTTCATCCTTACCTCGGGTCAGGACGAAGTAGGTTCACCTCCAATCAACTAGATTTTAATTAGCCCCAAAATGATGTTTTGCTTCCGTTTCTAAGCCTCAGCTAGTGAAATTACCAGACCAAAAATGAATTTAACAAGTAAAGAAATGCAAAAGTCGTTAATATCTCAAAAACTAGGTCTTTTACTATATATTAACAAGTATTAAGATGCCACCATTTTTAAGATTTTTTTTAAAAAGGAATTTGAGGGAAATTAAATGCATAAATGCAAATTTAATCCTGATGTCAGGAATGTGAATGTGCAAATGTGTAGACAATTTGGATTTTATAAATAATATGATGCAGTGAGTTTTATTCCTAGAATTATGCTTCTTTTTACCTAGTGCTTGTAGCTAAGTCTAACTTGGTCAGTTAGAAAATTCTTAGTCCACAGTGCCCTCTGTTAAAAATTTTGCTGTATTTTTTGTTTTACAGGGAAGTAGTATCTGAGACCCATGATAGCCATTTCTCTCTTAGGTTAAGAATTGTTTTTTGATGGCTTTGCTCGATGATCTTTTTCGAAAACATAAACATACCTTCAGTAAAGACTGAAGCACCACGAGGAAAGAAAAGCCCGTAACCTAGGTGGCTGTTTTTGAATATGGAATAAAACATGCATCTGGAGATAAGCAAATTAGGACACGATTTTCAGTGTTCTACTCCAGTAGGAGTTTAGTGGAGAAAACAATTTATTTGCTCTAAAATGACAGAATATTTCTCAGCAAACAGCCGTATGTGTTCACATGTGCATGTTTCCCTTATTAAATGATAAAATCACTCTAGCTCTGGATTTCAGTGTCTTCCTGCTGGAAGCATCTGATTGCACAAATTAAGCCTAGGACTTAGTCTGGGCAAAAGTATTTTGCTGTCTCATAGGCTCACAGTTAGTGCTGCTATACGGATATATATACTTTTGTATACATGTATGCATACATTTATATATTTTAACAGCATTTTTAAAAGGATAGTGTTTGAAATGTTCAGTGAATGTTTATTAGAATGCCTTGAACTCCCTGAGCCTCTGCCATGTTTTCTATCTTCCCATGGAGATTTTGGTTTTCTATCTCTTCTAAAATAGCCTTAGCTGGTGAGAGGTACCAAATCAACAGCCTAGAAGTCAGAAAGCTACTTGTTACTACCATCCTGTAGTACTGCCTTTGCGTTTCTGTGCCACAGCTGGCTGAAAGACCTCTAGTTCCAGCTTCCTATTTAGTGTGGCTGGTACTCTCTTCCTGGCGAATCACTTTACTAGCTTGGGCATGGGGTACTGATCTCATAGACTAAGCACACACACAGCTATAGGCGTGCACACACAAACACGGGCGCACACACACATGCACTCACAGGCAAATATACATGTATACACATACACATGAGTATCGTGTACATGTGTGCACATATGCATGCATGTGTGCAGTACACACGACACACCTATGCGTGCACACCCACATGCACACATATATGTGTATGTAGTACACATGCATGTAGATGCATACATCTGCATTTGCATGGACACACATGCACACAGCTCCAAAGCCCTTTTCCTCTTACCTCTTCCACCTACACGTTTTCCTTTGTTCCCTTTTTTTAATTTTTAATTTTATATTGGGGTATAGTTGACTTACAAAGTTGTGTTAGTTCCAGGTGTACAGCAAAGTGATTCAATTATACATATACATGTATTCATTCTTTTTCAGATTCTTTTCCCATGTAGGTTATTACAGAATACTGAGTAGAGTTCCCTGTGCTGTAGTAGGTCCTTGTTGATTATCTATTTTATATATAGTAGTGTGTATGTGTTAATCCCAAACTCCTAATTTATCCCTCCCTGCCCCTTTTGCCCTTTGGTAACCATAAGTTTGTTTTTTAAGTCTGTGAGTCTGTTGTTGTTTTTTTTAATCTTTACTTTCTTTTTTATTTATTTATTTATTTTTGGCTCTATCAGGTCTTAGTTGCGGCACATGAGATCTTTGTTGAGGCATGCAGGATCTTTCTTTGCTGCATGGACTTCTCTCTAGTTGTGGCGTGCAGGCTCCAGGGCACGTGGGCTCTGTAGGTTGCGGCAAGCGGGCTCTAGTTGAGGCACGCAAGCTCAGTAGTTGTGCCGTGAGGGCCTAGTTGCCCCTTGGCATGTGGGATCTTAGTTCCCCGACCAGGGATCGAACCCACGTCCCCTGTGTTCTAAGGTGGATTCTTTACCACTGGACCACCAGTGGTAAAGTGTTTTGTAAATAAGTTCATTTGTATCATCTTTTGGTATTCCACATGTAAGCGATATCATATGGTATTTGTCTTTGTCCTACTGCACTTAATATATTAATCTCTAGATCCATCCGTGTTCCTGCAAATGGCATTATTTCACTCTTTTTATGGCCGAATGGTATTCCACTGTATGTATGTACCACATCTTCTTTATCCATTTCTCTGTCGCTGGACATTTAGGTTGCTTCCATGTCCTGGCTGTTGTGAATAGTGTTGCAGTGAAGAGCGGGGTGCATGTATCTTTTCGAGTTATGGTTTTCTCTGGATACATGCCCAGGAATGGGATTGCTGGATCATATAGCAACTCTAATTTTTAGTGTTTTGAGGAACCTCCATACTGTTCTCCATAGAGGCTGTACCAATGTACATTCCCACCAACAGTGTGGGAAGGTTCCCTTTTCTCCACACCCTCTCCATTTAGTGTTTGTAGACTTCTTGATGATGGCCATTCTGACCAGTGTGAAGTGATAGTTTTCTCCTCAATGCCCCCAATATTGAGACTTTTTTGAGGTTATTGTATAACTCATTGCTGTTCAGAATATGATATTTCTACAGACGAGGCCTGGATTTCTCTTTTTACAAGATCACTGAACAGTCCTACGCACCAGTTATGGAAGTTTTCATAACCCACCTAAGCAGAAGAAACATCAAATCATTGAAGCTTAATCCTGAAGAAACGAGGGTCACCTTGGCCTTGCCTTCTGACTTGGGCTGTCTGTGTTGTAAAAAGTGAGGGACACGGAACTGAGAGCTTCCCACAGCATCCTTCCCTAGACCCAGGGTGTCAGCACACGCAGAGATTTGCAAGTGTTTTCTACCGCTTTCCCTGATTACTTCTTTGTGGGGGATGTTGGTTTTCACATCCCAGCACTTCCCTGGTATTCCAGGGTTCTTTGCGTTAGTCTGATGAGAGAGGCGTTGAAAGTTGTTTCTCCTGCTGGGGCAAGAAGTGGCAGGGATTGGAGGTGGCTTCATCATGCCCTGTAGATCTTATCTCTGCTCTTGTGCTTTTGTTTCATGCACTGAGAGAGGGCACACTGGGTCCGACCTCTGCTAAGTCACTGTGGAAAAGATTGGAAACAAGAGGAGGAAGAGGATCGTGTCTCTTAGTTGAATGCTCTGAGTTTATTGACTCCTATCTTTCTTGTTATGGGTAGACTTGGGCTTCCCAGGCCTCTGAGCTCAGGATTCTGTGATCTGTCAGCTTTCAGGTCAACAAACCCCTGCCAGGGAGGCTCCTGAACAACAGACAAGTGAGAGGAACTGACTTCTGTAAGAAAATTGGACAGTGAATAAACTGCTTAGGAGGATTTAGTAGCCCAATAGAGGAAACGTCTACCAGCTCAAATCCCATGAGATTCTAGCAGTATTTTCCCAGTCTGTTGCCTACCATCCCCAACCCAGACACTGCCCCCAAATTCATGTCACTGGGGCTATCTCCACAGCCTTACACTGACACTTTTGTCCCCAAGGTTGGTGGGGCCTGAAAACGCAGCATAGGTAGGACTTCTAGTGTTAGCTTAAAAAGCCCTGAAGTCCCGATGTATACAATTACCTAAACACTTTTCTGTACATGATTTCTAAGCAACATACTCTTTATTGTTAATAGAACAATGAGTACCTACTTTATATTAATTTTAGTGTTAGGCTCTAAGGATGCCAAGGTAACAGGACATAGCCCCGACCTCAAAGATCTCATGGTCTTGGAAGGAGGAGACAGGAAATTTCATATTGTAGAGAATCTGTAGTACGTAATATGTGGACAAGGGATAGTGAGGCTAGAGAAAGGACACCAGGAAGGAGGCTGACTTGGCGGAGTTGGCCCAAGAAGATACCTTTTAAACTATACCTTAGGAGAAAGAAGAGGGTTAGTCAAACTAATTTAGCTGGAATTACAGGTCCGCACACTAATATATATATATTAGTGACCGCCTGTTTCTTTGGGGATTTTTCAAGAAGTCTGTATGTGGGGGTAGGTAACGTGTGCTGCTTGCTGAGGCCCAGATGGAGAGGGGGCTAGAGAAGCCATTGAATCCACAGGGAGCCATTGAAGGATTTAAAGCAGTAGAATTAAAATATCATTTTCATTGCTCTGTCTTCTAGGATGCTTTGACTGTACACTTATGGACACAGATATTTTCAACAGAATTGTCCCAAGATTGATAAATTTTTATCGAGAAAATATTTCCTGGGAGCAGGAAGCTCAAGCCAATTTAATTTCTTAATCAACTTCATGTACCTTTTCATACAGAACCCATTCATCCAGAGTGAATGATGGGGTCCGATCTTCTTTGGAATCAAAATGACAGAGAAAAAAAAATTCAGAGTAGGAAAGGAAAAAAAGTAGTGAGTTCAAAACTTCCCTCTTTAGGTTCTCATTTTACAGAGGTCATGTGACCTGCTGGATGCAAAATACCTTCTTGCCACCTTCTCATATTTGTTTTGGGCACAGGAGGGGTCCACTTCAATTCGGGGTGTCAGTTATTTTAGAATGCTTCCATCCTTGGGGAATTTCTAAGTTTTGTAATTATATCTGAAGCAACTGAATATATTTCAAATGGGGCTTTCAAGGAGAGGGACGGTGGAAGTTGAGCAATTAGGCACACTTTGCTTGCTGCCATCACAGACAAAAGAGACAGAGCTTAGAGGGAAGGTATGATCCTTCCCGCCATTGCTCGGAGCCCGAGGCTTTTCAGGGTCACTGAGGAACGGCGTCGCCCACTCATCCCACATCAGCCCAGGAGCACAGGAACCTGGAGAGGTCCTTTGTTGTAGCAACAGTGACTGCTGTCAGGAAGGCTTGAAAACAAGCCACCTGGGGGTTGATGATGACCGGGAAGCTGTATTTTGAAGGATCCCAGGCGCCTCTTTAACATTCATGCCTCCTTCAGCAAGCTGCTAATCTGTAGACTTCAGCTTTCATCTCCTTGAATGCCACCCGGCTCCCCTTGTTGTGCCACGCCTGTGAAATATGCATCACTCCTGTGCCTTTCATCTGAGAGCTGATGACCAAGATTGACGTGTTAGTCAGCAATGGGTTAACGTCAGTTGGAATTAACAGCAGATTCACTCATTGGCTTTTATTGTTAATATTTACATAGCTTCCAGATGGTGGCCTTTGGGTAGGGAGACCAATGGAATGTGTAATGAGCCAAGGTCAAGAAGCTCAGAAAGTCACTTCTTTCTTTTTTTTTTTAAAAAAAAATGTGTTTTATTTATGCTTTTAATAAATGAAATGAATTGAATGGCTTCCAGTAAAACTGACAAAAATAAAATACAAGCTTTGGCTTTCTGCAAGTCTGAGCAGCCCAAATGGTTACTAAGTGGTAGTTTTTGGGAGCTGGGTAAGCTCGGTTTTCTGAGGCAAGCCATCACAAAAATCTAAAGGAAAAATATCAATCTTAAGTCTTTTTTGTTACCTTTTTTGTCCAAGTTGGTAAACTTTACATAAAGCATCTTTCCTCAGCCTTTGTACATTTTCTAGCGCTACCAAGACCACACTAACCTGCTTTCTTCAGCTTGGCTTTCAACTCAGTATTTTGAGTGCTTCATCCTTGGCTATAAAGTGACCCCTTCTACCTCCTCAGTTTTAACGTCTCAAAGCAAGATGGCTTAGAAATAGATTGGACATATTCTCAAATATTCTGAAATAACCCAAGAGTTGTATTTGAATGATTTCAGTGGCACACACGTCATGTTCTGAATTCTTTGCCTCCTTGAGTGCTTAATTTTCTCGAGAATCGTATAGTTTTTACACCATCCATGTCTTTTGAGATTTTACTGGTGCTTAAAATATAAAGATATTTTCCTCCTTCTTGAGGAAGTAGTATTTTCCCTTTGTGGTTGAAAGGAATTATAGCAAAAGGAAAGAGCATGATCTTTGGAATCATCTGTCAGTCATAATCAAAGCTACATCACTGACAGACTTACGCCCTTGGACCACTTCTCTGAGCCTCAGTTTCTAAACCTGCAAAATGGGGATTAAAATAAACAAAGACCAGAATCGCTGTGGCAGAGAAACTATATAGATTTGCTCACAGGTACTGCCCCAAAGTGGACTTTGGGGAAAAGCAAACCAGACTTTTGTTCAGTGTCCTTTGAGTTGGAATTACAGTGAGCTGTTCTACATGTGTCAAACACCCTGACTTTTCTTTTGAGAGTTTAGCCCTGATAATTTGCAAGGGAGTTTTAATTTTAAATAGGTGATTTCTAAAGGTTTTGCTGTTCTGAAATTCTGAATATCTGTCATCCAAATATGAATTAGGTTTTAGATATACTGTAATAGTTATTTCCTGAATCCAACACACACCGCTTCCTTCAACATAATGTGGGAAACTTCAACTCTCTTTGCAGAGTCAAGTGCAGGAAAACCATCATCCAGTTTGTTCTAGTGTGTGTGTGTGTGTGTGTGTGTGTTTTGTTTTTTTTACATGTCCTCCATCCCTCTCTCTGTTGCTGTGGAACGATGCAGCTCTGAGGACCTCACCTGAATCTATGTTGTATGATCATTGCTAGGCTTATTGTCTGACACATTGAGACCTGTTCGTGGGCCACTCACAGAAGAGCCGGTTCCAGGGCAAGTCACAGCTTCTCTGTGGCTCAGTGTCTGCATCTCTAAAACAGGGTGGTCACCCCTGTCCTTTCTGCCTTGCCAGAGACAGTGTATATTAAAGAGGTTTGAAAAACCTCCTGGGATGAACAAATTCTGGATGAACATTGATAGTGTAGAAAAGCACAGAGCCTGTATAACCCTCTGGGACTAAAAGGGGGCAAAGTCAAATATGTAATTCAAAGACAGGTTGGCTGGGGTTTGATATCCGAATTATTTTATCCATTGTGTGGTTGAAAGAATAAGGGTTTTGAGGTCCTACCATAGATCAGGATTCATACAAATAAAGAGACACCGATTTCCAAGCACAACAAGGTGGGTTCCGGTTAAGAAAGGCTAGTTTGAATCAATGGTTCAGTTTTATATATTTTTCTGCTTCAGAATTTACCAGTTTTGAGATCTTTGACATTTCATTTAACCTTTCTGAGCTTCAGTTTCCTCATCGGCCCAAAGGCGATACTAACAGCAGGTTTTCAGCTTTTTGTGTGTGTGTGAATTAGAGACATGTAACAATATGTAAAGCACCTAGCACAACCCCAGAGACACACATGCCCCAAAGAAATATTGACGATTGTTTCTAGATTTTACACCTTTCAAGTGTACAACTAAACCAGATTTTGAACTCAGCCCGTGTGTTATAGATGCTTTTTTAGATATCAAAGTGTATATAAATAAAAGAAGGATGAAAAGAATTCTACCCAAAAAAAGCAAAGACGGGTTGGGAATGTAATTAAAGCAGAACAGATGAAAGAAATCATTTGGCAGAGAGGAGATCCCATTCCTAATAAGACATGCATCACCTTTCAAGGTAAATTTTAGAATGGAAACACTTTTTGAAATGGATTGACCTGCACACTTGTGAAGGTCCCTCTGGACCAAGTTCTTGTCTTCGGTCAATACGCTTGGTCTCAGTGACTTATCACAAAGGACTAGATAGAGAGGACAGCTCTTCGGTGCTGTCAAGTACTGAGATTTTTAGGGCAACACTAAGATGTAAGGAAAATTCCTAAGGGTTTGAGCTCAGAGGGTCCTGGAGAGCAGCAGTAGTCCTCGAACAGCTTGAATTGTGTTTCCAAGGGGAAAGAATGTGTTTCTGAGGAGGTGAAAGGTAAAATGAATGTTTGATGAACTGAGAATGAGAGTAGAATGACAGACAGTAAGCAGCCTAAGCCCTGGGTGATGGCTGGGCGTAGGGTTAATGGCAAGAAGAAGGGGAATCTAAATAACCAGAACATGTGCAATAAAGTACACAAAAGATAGATTTCTCAGGGACTGAGCAGACCCTCTAGAACAGTGATTCTCAACCAGGGGTAGTTTTGCCCCCCAAAGGGCTTTGGCATTGTCTGCAGACATTTTTGTTTCACACAATTTGGGGGGGGGGGTGCTACCTGCATCTAATGGAGAGAATCCAGAGATGCTGCCACACACCCCACAATGCACAAGATAGTCCCCACCTCCAACAAAGAATTACCCAGCCCAAGATGTCAGGAGTGTCCAGGTTGAGAAACCCTGCTCTAGAAAGACATTTTCTAAACTCCATTCCACCAGCCTGCCACAGGGTAATGACATTTGCGGGGCAGGGTGCATGGAAGGAAATGTGTTTTGGGAAGGGTGGTTCCATGTCGCATAAATTGGGGAAGTTCTGTGACCCCAAAATGCAAATAGGTTTCTTTACTGCAGAATGTTTCTGGTATTTAATAAAAAAGGAAACCATTGCCAAAGCCAATTTTCCTAGAAATAACTTTGTAACTTATAAATGTTCTGCAAAGTATAGTATGGGAAACTACTAACCTAGCATTTCATGCTAATTACTCTGGTAGGATATGCCACAGTATCTACTTGAAAAAAAGTAGACACAGTCGACCTTCAGTTGTTTAAACACACACACACACAATCAAACGCAAAACCTAGCATGCATTTGAACAAAAATGTGGAGGCATGAAAGATTGCATCCTGAGAGAGTGTACATCATCTTGATGGTTCAGGCAGTGAGAAATCAAAGAATGGTCTAGTCCATGGTTCCTTCATACCATCTCTAGCAGTAAGAATGACAAAAGTCTAATGTCTCGTCAGTATGCCAGGATGCTAATACAGCCATTTCCCTGATAGGCACTCAGTACGTTTGTTGAACTGAATTTATTGTTGATACTTAAGTGGTTCTCCCCACCCCAGTTATAAGTGAGTAGTTACAGCGGATGCTCACATCTGATTGCTTTGTTTGTAAAAGGATTCCATTCACTTGCATTTTTTCCACTCTGAAATATTGCATTTATTTAAGTGCATCTTCTTAGAAGATGTATTCAGAAGAGAGCCCAAATAATGTATGCTCCCTGGTTGAATGCAAGGACATAATTTAAGTAGAGGTGTTGGGCTGACATCAGAGCTTTTGAGTGAAAGTAAAAGCCCAGAGGAATAAGGGGAGAATTTATTATTGTTTACGTGTTACACTGAAGCTTTAAGTTTCCTTAGTTACATGAATGTAATATGCATCACTCCAGAGTGGACCTGGAGGGGCCTTGCAGGGGAGGAATTGGGTGTGTGCTGTGCTGTAATGAAATCTGCAGTAATCTGTTACAAATGGGAGTTTATTAGGAAATAGGCATGTGTGTTTAGCATAATAAAATCCCTGCCTTCTAGTAGCCCAATTCTTAATTTTCCAGGAGAAACCTTATATCTCATCTCTCCTTTGATCCTACTTACTATAGTATTAAGGGATTAAAAACCTTAGGACCTTTTGTCCTTCAGTCATTCATTAGCTTGATGTTATACCTAATCCCCATTTCCATTTGCAGAAAATTCAGTTAATATAAGCAGCTATCACCACTTTGCAGGTTTAAAAAAAGGTAATATCGCTTGAAAAGAATGTTGAAAATTTTTTTTCAGTGGTTTAATTTTGTATCAAATGCCACTTAAATCCTTATGTATTCATTTTTCTATCGCTACCGTAGCAGAGTACCACAAAGATGACTTGAAACAACACAAATTTATTATCTTATGGTTATGGAGATCAGAAGTCCAACATGAGTTTCACTGGGATAAAACCAGGGTTGCATTTCTTTCTGGAGGTTCCAGGAGAGAATCTGTCCCTTGCTTTTTCTAGCCTCTAGAGGCCGCCCACACTCCTTGGTTCATGGCCCCTTCCTCCAACTTCAAAGATTACCAGTGCTGTGTCTCTCTGACCGTGCTTTCATTGTCACATTTCCCTCTCACCATAGCCCGGAAAGTTTCTTCATTTATAGGGATTCAAGGATTAGATTGAAAAGCTCAGGACCAGATGGCTTCACAGGAGAATTCTATCAAACATTTAGAGAAGAGCTAACACCTGTCCTTCTCAAACTCTTCCAAAATATAGCAGAGGGAGGAACACTCCCAAACTCATTCTACGAGGCCACCATCACCCTGATACCAAAACCAAAGATGTCACAAAAAAAGAAAACTACAGGCCAATATGACTGATGAACATAGATGCAAAAATCCTCAACAAAATACTAGCAGACAGAATCCAACAGCACATTAAAAGGATCATACACCATGATCAAGTGGGGTTTATCCCAGGAATGCAAGGATTCTTCAGTATACGCAAATCAATCAATGTGATACACCACGTTAACAAATTGAAGGAGAGAAACCATATGATCATCTCAATAGATGCAGAGAAAGCTTTTGACAAAATTCAACACCCATTTATGATAAAAACTCTCCAGAAAGTAGGCATAGAGGGAACTTACCTCAACATAATAAAGGCCATATATGACAAACCCAGTCAACATCATCCTCAGTGGTGAAAAACTGAAACCATTTCCACTAAGATCAGGAACAAAACAAGGTTGCCCACTTCCACCACTATTATTCAACATAATTTTGGAAGTTTTAGCCACAGCAATCAGAGAAGAAAAAGAAATAAAAGGAATCCAAATTGGGAAAGAAGAAGTAAAGCTGTCACTGTTTGCAGATGACATGATACTATACATAGACAATCCTAAAGATGCTAGCAGAAAACTACTATAGCTAATCAATGAATTTGGTAAAGTAGCAGGATGCAGAATTAATGCACAGAAATCTCTTGCATTCCTGTACACTAATGATGAAAAATCTGAAAGTGAAATCAAGAAAACACTCCCATTTACCATTGCAACAAAAAGAATACCTAGGAATAAATGTACCTAAGGAGACAAAAGACCTGTATGCAGAAAATTATTAGACACTGATGAAAGAAATTAAGATGATACAAATAGATGGAGAGATATACCATGTTCTTGGATTGGAAGAATCAACATTGTGAAAATGACTCTACTACCCAAAGCAATCTACAAATTCAATGCAATCCCTATCAAACTACCACTGGCATTTTCCACAGAACTAGAACAAAAAATTTTTACAATTTGTATGGAAACACAACAGACCCCGAATAGCCAAAGCAATCTTGAGACAGAAAAACGGAGCTGGAGAAATCAGGCTCCCTGACTTCAGACTATACTACAAAGCTACAGTAATCAAGACAGTATGGTACTGGCACAAAACAGAAATATAGATCAATGGAACAGGATAGAAAGCCCAGAGATATAAACCCATGCACATATGGTCAACTTCTCTTTGATAAAGGAGGCAAGAATATACAATGGAGAAAAGACCGTCTCTTCAGTAAGTGGTGCTGGGAAAACTTGACAGCTACCTGTAAAAGAATGAAATTAGAACAGTTCCTAACACCATACACAAAAGTAAACCCAAAATGGATTAAAGATCTAAATGTAAGGCCAGATACTATCAAACTCGTAGAGGAACACATAGGCAGAACACTCTATGACATAAATCACAGCAAGATCCTTTTTGACCCAGCTCCTAGAGAAATGGAAATAAAAACAAAAAAAAGCAAATGGAACCTAATGAAATTTAAAAGCTTTTGCACAGCAAAGGAAACCATAAACAAGATGAAAAGACAACTCTCAGAATGGGAGAAGATATTTGCAAATGAAGTAACTGACAAAGGGTTAATCTCCAAAATTTACGAGCAGCTCATGCAGCTCAATATCAAAAAAGCAAACAACCCAATCCAAAAATGGGCAGAAGAGCTAAATAGACATTTCTCCAAAGAAGATATGCAGATTGCCAACAAACAGATGAAAGAATGCTCAACATCATTAATCATTGGAGAAATGCAAGTCAGAACTACAATGAGGTATCATCTCGCACTGGTCAGAATGGCCATCATCAAAAAATCTAGAAACAATAAATGCTGGAGAGGGTGTGGAGAAAAGGGAACACTCTTGCATTGTTGGTAGGAATGTAAGTTGATACAGCCACTATGGAGAACAGTATGGAGGTTCCTTAAAAAACTACGAATAGAATTACCATACGACCCAGCAATCCCACTACTGAGAAAACCATCATTCAAAAAGAGTCCTGTACCACAATGTTTATTGCAGCTCTATTTACAATAGCCAGGACATGGAAGCAACCTAAGTGTCCATTGACAGATG
This sequence comes from Delphinus delphis, assembly GCF_949987515.2. Classification (NCBI taxonomy): domain Eukaryota; kingdom Metazoa; phylum Chordata; class Mammalia; order Artiodactyla; family Delphinidae; genus Delphinus; species Delphinus delphis. Next base: position 29,608,707 of record NC_082685.1, on the reverse strand, counting down.
AATGGATAAAGAAGATGTGGCACATATATACAATGGAATATTACTCGGCCATAAAAAGAAACAAAATTGAGTTATTTGTAGTGAGGTGGATGGACCTAGAGTCTGTCATACAGAATGAAGTAAGTCAGAAAGAGAAAAACAAATACCGTACGCTAACACATATATATGGAATCAAAAAAGAAAAAGCCATGAAGAACCTAAGGGCAAGACGGGAATAAAGATGCAGACCTACTAGAGAATGGCCTTGAGGACGTGGTGGGGGGGAAGGGTAAGCTGGGACAAAGTGAGAGAGTGGCATGGACATATATACACTACCAAATGTAAAATAGATAGCTAGTGGGAAGCAGTTGCATAGCACAGGGAGATCAGGTCAGTGCTTTGTGACCACCTAGAGGGGTGGGATAGGGAGGGTGGGAGGGAGGGAGATGCAAGAGGGAAGAGCTATGGGGGATATGTGTATATGTATAACTTATTCACTTTGTTATAAAGCAGAAATTAACACACTATTGTAAAGCAATTATACTCCAATAAAAATGTTTAAAAAACCCCCCAGAAAAACAAAGAAAAGAATCAACTGTAAACATAATTCTACAGGTCACACACACACACACACAAAAGGGTTAGATTGAGCCCAGCTAGCTAACCCAGGATCATGTCCCCATCTCAAGGTCCTTAATCTGAATCTCATCTGCAAAATCCCTTTTGCCCTGAAAAGTAACATATTCACAAATTCTAGGGATTAAGACGTGGACATCTTTGGAAATTCACGATCCTACCTACGATGCCTCATTTCCTCGTTTCCAGTGTGATTTGAGAGAAATTCCAAAAGATTCTCAAAAATCAGAAAAGCATATTTCAAATTGGTTTTTAAAACATTAGCCATTACTTCTTCAGCTTTAAAATCAAATTAACCTGGACATGGACTCATCAGCTCCATTCTTTTCCCATTCATGCTGTAGAAATAAAACTCCTGAAGATGCTGAGTAGGATCTGTCCCAGGACGAGTGATAATAGATGTTGGTGAAATATCTCCCCTGTCA